>NC_069660.1:51289833-52641916 GCF_027244095.1 Hemicordylus capensis
GTATAGAAACACTGAAAATGGGCAGGATGACCTATTCCTTTTTGATTAGAATAAAACTGTAATTTCTAATAATGAGGAATCATCTAAATTTTCAATGATCTTTTGATGATCATGCCATATCTCAAATATTATGCGGGTTCACTCAGTGGTTCTCTTAATGGGTTGGGCCAGTTACTGGGGTCTTTTTCTCTGAATTGAGGCACTCTATTAAACAAGAGTAAGCTAAATTAATAGGAGACAAACAATACCCATTTCTGAATAATGTTGTTAGGAGTTAAGTAAAGTTTGCAGCTCCTAGTTATTGCCTCTAAATGGGGCTTTCAATTATTGTGTTTCTGTATCAGTCTTTCGGTGGAACAACCTCTTAAAACAAAGACTAATTGATAAAAATTGGCTGGTATTGATAATTGATAAATTATCATAATAAATCATGTAAACCTGGACTTAGTTTACATAACTAGTTTTGCACCCTTTTTTATTGATACTGAAATTCTCCTAAAATGCAGAGTTGCTATAGTGTTCTCTATTCAAAACTATGAAAACTTCATTTTCAGATGTAGTCTTCTGTTTCCAGGGGATAGGTACTAAAAAGTTCATAAATATAACTGAATCTGTCCTTGTTCTCAGGGTGTGTGGAGTCTTGCCTATTTTTTGTTCTATAATTTACCAAGAGCATTTCACAGATGATGGTTTTCCTACACGAATGCAGGAAAGCAGTGGATTTTACCGTTCCTCTGGAAGGAAGAATATTTACTTTTGGCCCAGAAACTAACATTTCTAGTCCTAAAAGATGGTGCTAATATTCTTTAGATGCAAGCAAGGCTGAAGACTGTCTGAGGAGAGGTTTACCCCCTGCCCCCAGAGCATTGCTAGCTGAGGAGGACTCCCACTCGTATAATAATTCTAAGTATCTATTGTTTTCCTAGGAAGAGGGAGTGTTTGTAGCTATTGGTTAAAACAACTGTGCAAAATTTTTCTCTGCCGTGTTACTTGCACAGCAAGTATTAATGTTCAGTTGTGTGAATTTGTATATTTTATATTGTATTCAACTATTTAGGAATTTATTCCCCACCTGTATTCCAAAGAACTCGAGGCAGCTCACAAACGTTAAAATAGAACCACACTGTTAACCACTACTGTATCAAGTGCACTGGAATGATACCATCTGAGCTTTTACTGTCCAACTGGACACTCATTGCCGTGGTCTGTACCAGCTTTAGTTTCCAAAGGCTCTTTGAGGGCAGTCCCACATAGAGCACATAATAGTGGCATGGGTCTGTGTGGCAAGGTGTGTATGATCCAGCTATGAGTGCATCTGACATACCAGCTGGAGCTGGACAAATGCACCGCTAGCCACAGCTTCTATCTGAGCATCTATGAGAAAACCTGTGTTCAGGAACACTCTCAAACTGCAATCTGCTTTTTCAAGGGCAGTGTTGCCCCGTTCAGAATAGGCAGACAACCTGCTCTCAGATCAGTGGGTATCCCAACCAGGATAACCTTTGTCTTGTTCAGAACTAAATCCAGCCCATCAGTGCCTCTGGCCACTGATTCAGAACCATTGCTGCTACTTCAACTAGGGATGGTAGTGAGATGTACAACTAGGAGTTGTTGGCATACTGATGACAGTATAGACTCAATAGGATGCCATAAACCAGTGGTTGTGGCCCCCAAACACACTACCCCCAAGCAGGCCTGCCCTGTCCTGCTGCCGCCACCGCCCCTGTCCTTTCCCTTGCCCTGCCACCACTGCCCTGCCGCGGCTGCACGGGGCTCCTTGGGACATGCGTCCCCCCAGCAGGAAGCTGCATGGGGCTGCGAAAAGCCAGTAAGGGGCTGCTTGCCTCTTTCTTAAAGCTCCCAGATCTCTCTCCTGAAAAGTGCTCGAACTGCAGTTCGTACACATCTCTATCTTGTATTGGAGACTAGCAGTCGGAACAGCCTGGAATAGCTGGTTGTCCAGAGTGATCACCTCTCCAATGGTCTGGATTACGAGACAAGACTCTTGCCCACCAGACCCTTTGTTTGCTGACTGCATCACTGGCAATTTTCTCTGCTTGAGAGCACATGCCTTTACCCCGCTGGCCAAGGCGCACCAGGCCTACTAGTGCTGCCAGCAGGAGCAAAGACCCCTGGGTGGTGCCGTTGCAGGTACCTCAGCATTGCCAATGTCCCAAGACACTTAGCGTCCTTGCCTCTGCGGACCTGTGCAAGTGGGAACCAATTTGGACCAAATTTGGTACAGTTGTAGGGAACCATGGAGACAAAGCCATAGTTTGTGATGTCATCCACTCCAGTTCAAGATGGTGGGCACATGAACATTTGAGGCTCAAGTGGGCTAACTTGTGAACTGCCTAACCAATTTGGACCAAATTTAGTGTACTTGAGCTTTTAGTCCAAAAGCTCATCCAGTCAGCGTTTCAATAAAAAGCTGACTGGGGAGGGAGTCTGAACACCAAGCACGCTCGATTAAAAATAGAAAGGGTTAGTGAATGGAAAGCAGACAGATTAGTTCTTACCAGAACAACTTGTTTTGTAGCTATTTACTTGAAGCCGAAGACATCCTAGGTGCTCCAGGCTAAACGCCAAGAACAACAGTTTTGTCGTAATTGTTCACACTTATAATAATGTATTACTTAGCCAGAGCTGTTATGAATATCTAAGAACATAACTAGTAAGCATATACCAGAGTACTTCTGTGGATTTTAATTTTGTTTGTCCCTTGTTTATGCTCTAAATTTGCATGCTGCTGCAGCCATGTATAAGTGAAGTTATGAGAATAGGTATGTCAGTGTGCTTATGTGCTTACTGTTGAACAGATTTTTCTGCAAGCTGCAGCAGTGTGGTGCTTGATAGATGGGGAGCAATGATGGTACATATAGTGAAGGATACTGTGGGAAAGCTGAGCTCAACAGTGATCTTTCATGTGAGATAAAACCAGATCAGGGGCATGAGGACAATGGAGAAAGAGAGGACTACCATCCCTCGACTGCCAGGGTCGGTGAGTGTGTGTGGGGGAGACGACACCAAGGCACCTCCTCAGCCAGGGCACCCCCCTTTCTCCTTCCCACACCCAGCAGGTGAATAAAGCACTTGCTGGCTGAGAGTGTGAGGCTCCCCCCTCTCCTCCCCAGGTGATGTTTCATTGAAATGCAGGCTGGGCTGGGGAGAAAAGCTCAGCCAGTCAGTGTTTCAATGAAACGCTGACTGGGGAGGGAGTCTGAACACCAAGTACACATGATTAAAAATAGAAAGGGGAGGGGGAGCCACTGCCAGGACTTCATCCTCCAGCTGCAGGCAAGCAGGCGAGCTCCCTATGTCCCTGAGCCAGATGCAACACTCTAAGCATGATCCCATAGGAAGTGAAGAATGCACCAGCTAGTCACAGTGGGTAGCATCCACAGTTTCCCTTATTCTGGATCAAGGAGTCTTGGGGAAACTGTAGGTGTTACTCAGTGTTGAGGAACAAAATTGCATATGAACAGCTGCTACAAGCATACTATAATTTTTTTTTTTTTTGGAATAAATATCTAAACTTATTAAAGGTGAAGTTCTCCTTGTCATAATGCATCTATTCTATAGAAATCCTTAACTCGTCTTCTGCACATATACTGACACAAACACTGCAGTGATTGAGTGATTATTCTAATGAAAATCTCCATTATTGTGGAAAAGCTTTTTTGGTTCTGGCACACTGTAATGAAGTGTTTGTGCAGCAGGTGGTGCTACAATCTAGGGAAGACCCCTTTGATGCTCTACATAAGGCTTCTTCTAGTTATGCTTCCCTTCCCTCTCCTCCCCCACCCCACCTCCCTTCCCATTCAGCTGGAGTGAGCTGTTCCTTTGAAGTGCTCTAAGAACTGCTTTATCATGCCTTTACCCATTCAGCTCCCTCTCACTCTTCTGCTCTTGTCTGTTCTTGGAGATGTTGTGCTTTTGCTAGTTTTATGCTGCTCTACCTTACAACTTTACCGGTGCTTAAAGCAGGATCACAGGGACCTTTTAAAGCTTAGCAATACAGATGATGTTAGAAGTCACTCCTATACTAGGCCAATATATGAGAAGGCAAAATACTTGGGCTGCATGTGGCCCTTAGGCTGGTAGCAGATGGCATGTGGATTTAATCTTGCTATTAAGAGAGATTCAGCCCAGTACCATCTAGACAAAGCAGGCGTTCAGTTGTACCTAGGGAAGCTCAACATATCTGTGCTAGTCATAAATCTTTTACTCCCTTTTCCTTTAGTTCAGTGGTAGAGCACATACTTGCCATGTATAAAGTTCAGTCACTGGCACATGCAGTTGGGAAAGGAAGACCTCTGCCTGAGGCTTTGGAAGCTGTTGCTCATCAGCATAGAAAATTACTGAACTAGATGTTTTGTGATATGTGATGTTTTGTGATATGGCATGGCATATACCTATTACTGAAATGTTTTCAGCATCTCAGAAATGTGCAAGATCAAGATACATTTTATGTTTGGAGAAGGCCGCCTTTGTCTCGAATCCATTATACTGTGACAGTGTTAGCTGCTCTAACTTTTAGTCTGTACTGACAAATGATTTGAGGAGTATGATATTCACTACCATAGAAAGACTGATTGCTGTAGCCTAGCAATCTACAAAAAGTTTCATACACTGTGGCTTCTTCTTTTCCATCACTCTCTTCACTTGTGGCAATGAGCCAGGCATAAAGATTTGTCCCTCATATCTATTCTGGATAAATAAAGAGATTTGCCATTAAACTCTGCTTTGCTGATTTGAAGGATGGTCTCGGGCCACCTTTTGAATTTTTGTTACAATTTTTATTTCTGATGCAGCATCTAGAAGTTCTTCTTGTAAAATTATAAAGCAGGAAACATTTTTAACAAGGATCTGGATCACACGATAGTTTACTAATCTGTTCCTGAATTCTTGGCACACTAGTGTCTCACATGGAGAGAGATGAATAAATTCTCCTCCTCTACATTATAATTTTTACTCCTAGGATGAGTAAACATAACTGTAAGAGCTCCCCAGAGCCTGATGGTGGATTGATTCAGAAGTTATCCTACTTATCTAGGCTTCTTGGTACAAGGAACAGCAGAGCTTAATGGTTACAGGGGGCTAGTATGGAGTATTGAAAGATGTGGAATTTTATTGTCAGAACATTTGTACTGTAGCAAAATGCTAGACATAACACTGTTGTAGCATTTTTGTACATCTAATGTTACTGATGTGGGGGCACAGCCAGTGTTTGAAGCTGTTAGAGAGAGAGAGAGAGAGAGAGAGAGAGAGATTATTAAACTTGGCACAATAAACCTGACACCTTCTATGCAATGGAGAGAAGAAAGCAGTGTAAGTGGCTCTTGCCAGCACTGTGGCTAAAGCTCTGGACCTCATGTGCACATCTGTCAGAACGGCAAGGAGCCCAGGATGTGGATTAATCTTGGCAACCATATTCTGAAGACATCATTTATCGAGTCAGCTGTCAATCTAAAATTGAAAAGTTTGTTCTCCCAGCATGCCACAGAGTCTGGCCAAGGGAGTGACAGCTCAGTAGCTGCCTCAGACTGAGAGTAGAGGGCCCATATTCTTGAGAGGAAAAACCCCTTCAGAAATAGGCTTCCTGCTTATGGAGCTGCGAACCCCTGGGTGCCTCCATGTTCAGCTGAGCAGCAACAACATCCTGCAAGAGCTTGGCAGGGAAGAAAGAGCTAAACACTTAGCCAGACAGGCTGCTTACAAGCCCAGTGTGAGTCCCTTCTGGCTCTGACACATTTTGGTCTTGCTACTTCCTCACTGAGCTAAGTGACCTCCTAGCCCCTGGCAAGCCCCCAGCTGGGTCAGCCAGATTCACTCCTCCAATAAATTCCCAGCTGGCCAAAAGGTGCCCTGGCCCTAAATGGGCTGCATGCCTAATTTTCAGCCACACACCCCTTTGTGGCCTCCCATGCTCAGCACCCACCTCCTGGATTGAGTGCCCTGCCTCTGCTGTCTGCACTCATCCATGCTGAGCAGCTGGGCAGAGAGCATGCCAGGTCAGCCAAGGGAGAGTTACGCCTCTCGGGCTCTGCAGCCGCTTGGATTAAGGGGCTATGCGGATTTACTGTTTGCTCCTGCTTCAATTCCTCTCCCTCCGTTCTGTATAGGGAACATGCAAGCAATGCAGAGCAAACTAGGTCATCGCAAAGGGACTTCGTGCATCTGTGAGATCCTCTGGGGGAGGCCGCTGGCTTTCCCAGCTCTCCGCTCCTGCTCATAGCTCTTTTGCCTCCCTTACCAAGTCGCACTGCTGTCTCCCCTGGATCTTGAAAAGGGATGTGATTAGCACAGGCAGCAGATGGGGAATTTCTGTGAGCTCCACATGCCTCCTCCTGACAAGTGCTTTGCTGACACTATTCCAGTGCCCACTTCTGCTCCTCCTGCCAGGCAGACAGACTCTGCAAGAAGCAACTTCCTGCTGGCTTGAACTTCATATACCAAGGTTTGTAGCAGGACATGGAATCTAGGCTGTCTCTAACCTTCATCTCTGGATTTAGCTGCTGCTCTCCCTTCGGCCTGGCAGAATCATGGATTTACAGATCAAGCTGGCTATGATTCCCCAGCATGAATACAGGGAACAAATCCATAACCATCCATCTGTCCAATGGCATTAATTTCAGCATGTATATGTATCAGGTAAGCAGGATATCCCTTGAGTACCTGTCCACTATAGCTCTTCACCTTTCTAGATTGATGGAAATACTTGAGGCTCTTGAAGCGAATACTCAGGCCTGTCTGAATGCCACAAGCAGTCTTTTTCCTGCCAGTTTATTCCAGGAGTTACCTGTGCGCATGAAATCTTGCTTGTGTTTCTTCCTGTTAAGAAATTGAATCAGTGGTGCTATATGTTGCTCCAAAGGTCTTCATGGTGACCATAAATTATTGGCACAGTTAGTACTATCAGTAATTCTGCCAACTATTAAGAGAGGGAATAAATGTTTCGGGGCTTGCTGAGAACTGCCTGTGAAGCTTGTTGTTGCAGTGTTGTGTTCCTTATCCACAGGCAAAAGAGCTTTTGACCCTTGGAAACTACTGATTTTGTGTTTTCCATTGGTATGTTCTTTGCCTTTGACTAGTTACCTGGGATTCTAGAAACAATACAGTCAATTTAAATTTTCAAAAATATAAGGAATTTTAAGCCCGCCTGCCCCACCAGCTTGGCTTACTTATTTGTTTCTCTCTGTGTTTATGTATATCTATCTCCCAATAGGTTGCTGGTTCAAATCCCCGCTGGTATGTTTCCCAGACTATGGGAAACACCTATATCGGGCAGCAGCAATATAGGAAAGATGCTGAAAGGCATCATCTCATACTGCACGGGAGATGGCAATGGTAAACCCCTCCTGTATTCTACCAAAGACAACCACAGGGCTCTGTGGTCTCCAGGAGTCAACACCAACTTGATGGCACACTTTACCTTTACCTCCCAACAGGCTGTGAATGCTCTTTCAGTGACTTGGAAAGAGGGATTTTAGAACTGTCCTTATCCATAGTACACATGCTCATTTTTCCTATCCTTCTATGGTTTCTGATCATAGTGCTTCAAATTGTAGCTTAGACAAGTCCCCAGAAGCATGGTCAGTGCTGCTGCAACAGATGTGTGTAAAACTTTGGTGTGACCAATCTGAGCATCTACTGGATAGGACCTGTGAAGAGCAATACACTCCTTTCCCCCCCACTCTGCATGCCTCAACAGTTTTGGAATGGACCTGAGATAACAGACTTGTTTTCTTCTGTCGTGCTATCCCCTAGGTAGTAGCCATTCAAATGATTCTTTCACTTACATTTTCTCTTTTCCTAGCTGCATGGTTTTCTTTCTTACACAGGGTCCTCATGGTTGTGGGACACTAATCTGCCCAAGTCTGAGAAGAATGGAGTAATGAAACACATCCCAACGAGTTCAAGCTGTGTTCATTATTGGCCCAGGGAAATGGTGGTAGGGCTGGTAGTGACCCAAGTCTGTTGCTTGACCTCATGCTGCCTCCATAAACACAAGTGTTTCTGTCTTGGGCGGTCTACGACTTGCGATCTTAGGTGGCGAAAATGTTCATGGCAATGGTTCTGTTCTATCACTGATAAGAATTCAAAGGTGGGAGGTACTAATAGACAGATGGAGGTAGGGTGTTTTCTTCAGAGTAATGATGTTGAAATCTTGCTGCTCCTAAAGGACACAATATGAACAATCTTCAAGGCACCTTGGCAATTGTGACAAACTTGGAAACCATAATTCTGATTTGTTACGTTTTAAACACATTCATTTTTTGTTTAAGTTCTCTACGTGCACTTTGGGCTAATTACTCCTTGTCAATAGCACTGATTGCCTCTGCATCTATTTCTATTCATAAAATAAGCCTGCAGAAACAGTCATTCCAATTAGGTGCCTGAAATGAGAGTAATACCACAGATGGACCCAATTCATTCCTTGAATTCTTGTGCAGGGAAATGAAGAATTGACTATTTCAGACAAAAATTGTTCCACATCATTCATTATTGTGTTTGGCTCTTCAATGGGAAGGGAACTGCTGTCATCTGATAGATTTTTAACCTCAAAATCTCTAGTTACATCATTTGTTCCAAGCAATGAGCTCAGGGAAGGCATTCTTGAAGGTAGTGCATTTCCACTCCAAATAGAAATGAATAAATTAAACTTGGTTCCTTGAATTGCTCTGGCAAACAAGCTGGAATCAAGTACGGGTTGAAGAGCTTGAATGTAATATCCTCTCAATTATATAAATATTGATCAGTTTCATTCTGCGTTGACTGCAATTGCCAAGTAGTCTAGGCTTTTAAGTGTTGATAGCTGAGCCAAGATCAGGCATCCCTGTTTCACTTTCTAATCCATTTATAGGTGTCCCTGCCTAATCTGGCAAGCTTATGGCTATGCAATTTACCATTTAAGAGCTGAGAGGACAAGGTCTGGCAAGGTCTAATCTAAAATGTCTGTTGAAAAAAGTATAAGCTTATTAAGGATTTCAGTGACTTGAGGGGGAAGCAGCTTGTTAAACTTGTCCAGAAGACACCCCTCTTCCATCATGGTTCTAATGTGACCAGATAAGATAAGCTTTCAAAGGCTTTAAATTGTGATAAAGTGTTGTTTCCTGATTTTAGAAATCTTGGTTTCTAATGAAAAGTCATGCCATAACAAACCAGTCTAAGATGCCACTGCTTTTTTTGTTGCCATGCTCCTAAATTATTGGAACATGTGGCTTAGGGAGGCTGTAGACACTTTCTTCCTTAAGATCTTATTGGGTTTGGAATATTCTAGATGGGAGTGTCTAGATGGGAGATCACAGATAAGCTCCTTGAAAGCAACTTTGAGCTTTCCAAGGAAGAGTGGGGTATAAGCAATACTTATCCTACCTTTTGGGCAGCAGGTGAACCTCACGACTCTTAGTGTAACTCTCAACTCTAGGAGAAGATGTTGTCCAAATAAAAGACACTTAATTCAGGGGATTCTTTGAAGCTGCCACCATGTATCAGAAGTAGTCTCATAGTTGCACAAACAAACCCAAATGTGTACAGAGTCTCTATTGCTGATGGTTAAACTACCACCATCTTTTATCCCTGGAATTATTTATTATTATCTGATTTATATTTGTATACCTCCCTTTGTCCAAGGACTGCAGGGCAGTTAACAAGATAAAAACAGTAACAAAACTTTTGGGATGTGCACGGAACTGGTGACTGCTGGTTTGAAGGTGGGGAATAACTTTAAGGACTGTGGAGGGTGCTCTCACCCCCACCCCACTGTGTTCCCCTCACTGGCTCTGTTCTCAAAACCAGTCCCACCGGGGCAGCAGTATACCTCCTTGCCACCCTGCTACGTTGCGGGCTGGAAGTGGCCACTGTGCATGCACATGTCATGATGTGCATACGCGCAGTGGCCACTTCCAGTCCTCTACCTACCGGGGCAGCAAGGAGGTATGCTGCTGCCCTGGGGAACCGTTTTTGAGAACAGCACTGGTGGGGGAAATGCCAAGGGTGGGGGGAAGAGCACTTTCCCCATTCTTAAAGTTATCCCCCCACCTTCGAACCGGCCGAACCATCAGTCTTTCAAACTGGTTCGGAGGCCCTTTATGGGTCTCTGTACCAGTTCCGTGCACATCCCTAACAAAACGTCAATAAAAACAAACTGCTAAAACAAAAAAACCAGCTACGTTAAAAAGAGAGCTGGGGACCACTCACTTCCGATTCCTCCGAAAGGCTGGGAGAGAGGGAGCCATGTAGATCGCAACCAGAGTGAGCAAGTTCCATAGCCTAGGGGCAATCACTGAGAAGTACCTGTCCCACATACTCAACAAACAATTCTCAGTTGGTGTCAGCATGTGGAGCAGAGCCCTGCCTGCCAATCTAGTCAGGTCGGTGGGTAGATTCAGCTGGAAGCAAGTGGTTCCTAAGGTACTTGGGGGCCCAAGCTGTTTAAGGCTTTAAAAGTAACCAGCACCTTGAATTGCACCCAGAAACAAATGGGCAGCCAGTGCAGTGCCTTTAGAATTGGCCTTCAGAACTACAGAGTCCTTGCCAATGTGCATTGAGTAGAGCAGATCAGAGCATACAACCTTTCTGGCTCATACTTCTTTGAATATCCAGCTGCTTTAAGCATGAGATATGAAATATTGCAAGAAAAAAGCACGAAATTTATAGACAGCCTTCTTAAGGGGTAGGTGCACTCTCTTGACTCGCAAGGCAAAATGCATATAACCTTTTAAAAAGTTTGTTTTTAAAAATGAATAAAATAGCATAGGGTGGGCAGGGGGAAGAAATAAAATACTCTATATGCCCTGGTCATTAAGCTGCTATAGCCAGGAAAGTCTTAATTTTGGTTAAAGAACTATAAGAAACACTTCCACACAAGGTATCAAAGGCCAATCCAAAATGGATTGTGAGGAGCTCCAAAAGGATCTCTCCAAACTGGGCTAGTAGGCAACAAAATGGCAAATGTGGTTCAGTGTTGGCAAGTGTAAAGTGATGCACATTGGGATGAAACCCCCCAACTTCAAGTATACGTTGATGGGATCTGGGCTGTCGGTGACTGACCAGGAGAGTGACCTTAGGGTCGTGGTGGACAGCTCATTGAAAGTATCGACTCAATGTGCGGCAGCTGTGAAAAAGGCCAATTCCATGCTAGGGATCATTAGGAAGGGGATTGAAAATAAAACTGCTAATATTATAATGCCCTTATACAAAACTAGAACCAGGGGTCATCCCATGAAATTGATTGCCAGGAAATTTAGGACTAGCAAATGGAGGTACATTTTCACACAACACACAATCAACTTGTGGAGTTCTCTGCCACAAGATGTGGTGACAGCCAACAACCTTAAGAGGGGTTTGGATAACTTCATGAAGGAGAGGTCTGTCAACAGCTACTAGTTGGAGGGCTATAGGCCACCTCCAGCCTCAAAGGCAGGATACCTTTGAGGCTGAGTACCAGTTGCAGGGGAGTTACAACAGGAAAGAGGGCATGCCCTCAACTCCTGCCTGTAGACTTCCAGCGGCATCTGGTGGGCCACTGTATGAGACAGGATGCTGGACTAGATGGGCCTTGGGCCTGATCCAGCAGGGCTGTACTTACATTCTTATGTTCTTAATCTTTTCTGAGAACTGAGTAATCAGCATGACAGTCTGAACACATAGCAAGTCATACAGATTTTTTGAAATAACTGGAAAAATTGTCAGAAGTGGTAATAAGATTTTTCCTCTGCCCTAATCTATTTGCATACACTCTCACCAAGTCTGGACTTCAGACAAAGGAGTGAACAAATCAATTCTTGCTTCCTTCACCAACCCTAACCTACTTCACAGGGTTGTTGTGAAAGACAAACTCAAGCATGTAGTACACCGCTCTGGGCTCCTTGGAGGAAGAGCGGGATATAAATGTAATAGTAGTAGTAGTAGTAGTAGTAGTAGTAGTAGTAGTAATAATGATAATAATACAGCAAGTGCCGCCTTTGTAAAGAAGCAGATGAAACAGTGGACCACCTAATCAGCTGTTGTAAAAATTAGATCGCACAGACTGACTACAAACAAAGGCATGACAAGGTAGCAGGGATGATACACTGGAACATCTGCAAAAAATACAAGCTACCTGTAGCCAAAAATTGGTGGGACCATAACATTGAAAAAGTTGAAGAAAATGAAGATGTAAAAATATAATGGGACTTCTGACTACAAACAGACAAACATCTGCCACACAATACACCAGATATAACTGTAGTCGAGAAGAAAGAAAAACAAGTTAAAAGAATCGACATAGCAATACCAGGGGATAGCAGAATAGAAGAAAAAGAAATAGAAAAAAATCACCAAATACAAAGATCTACAAATTGAAATTGAAAGGCTGTGGCAGAAAAAGACCAAAATAATCCCCGTGGTAATTTGCGCCCTGGGTGCAGTTCCAAAAGACCTTGAAGAGCACCTCATCACCATAGGGGCCACAGAAATCACCATCAGCCAATTACAAAAAGCAGCTTTACTGGGAACAGCCTATATTCTGCAACGATATCTATAACAGCAGCAACAACATTGACAATAAAATTCAGCCATCCCAGGTCCTTGGGAAGGACTCGATGTCTGGATAAAACAAACCAGTCAATAACACCTGTCTGACTGTGTAAATAAATATATAATCGTAACAACCACCACCACCACCACCACCACCCTTTCACAGGAGACTTCACAGTTCTGAAAACTATACATCGTGAGATATTGATCAATTAGGGGACATGTATTATTTGCCTCTCTATATTTCACCATACTTTAGAGTAAACAGGAAACTAAACCCAAAACAGGGCTATGAGATAGCAATAGGCTTGGTTTGTAATGAAGAGTCACCAGAGGTGAAATGGACAGTTCACTTGCACTTCCCAGGAGCAGAGAAAAAGAGGGTTTTGGAGGCTTGAGAAAGAGCCAGGGGAATATTGGAAGGAGCCAAAGTTTGGTGGGGGAAGAGTGCTAGAGAGAGCTTGGGGATATTGAATAGATGGGGAAATAGAGATGGAGAGTTCAGAGAGTATTTTTAGGTAGGGGGGTAGGAGAACTGCTTTGAAGGAATGGGGATGGCAATTATTGGGCAAGAAGCTAGAGTCTTCTCTCCACTTATCTCTCACCCAGGAGATTTTTTGCATGCTTTTTGCTAGCCGATTATAAAACAGGATACTTTAATTTAAGATTCCTAGCATCATAGATTTGGTTATATCAGCAATACCATAGGATGTCTCTGCAGTCGCTTTTATAAGCAAACAAGAGGACAGATTTAGCATTTCAAAAGAATCCTATAATGCCTTTCAAAAGACAGGCCGTTCCTAGATTAGTCATGCCTGGATTCAAGCTTTTCCTCTGCCATGGATCTGCAACTTACTTCAAACCTTGGGTACAGATCTCAGTTTATTTGAAGTAAGTAGGCTAGAATAAATAGAGAGAGAGATGGGTTTGGACGTCATGACTAATTTCAGTTCAACCTAGAGCAGGCTGAACTGTTGTAACCTTGCATTGGTATGGGAGGGTAGATTGACTGTTCCTGGGGTTCAGAGGCATCGCACAGAGCTTTAACTGAAATTCTGTGTGATGTCAAAACCAGCCCTAGTTCTTCCCTAAAGCACAATTCCTTTCATTTATAAGTAGCAAAATACATGCCATCAGAACAGAAGATGAGCCTTGCTGAATCAGGAGCCACTCAAGGCCTATCTAGTCTAGCATCCTGTTTCCCATAGTAGCCCACAAAAGGGATGGGCTCCACTTGAACTAAGATGGAACCAGACTGCTGGCATATATTTAAAAAAAAAGTTGCAGAGCAGCTTTTAAAATGCAGTCTGGGGGAAAGCCAACAGGAACTAGTGGCATTCAGTTTGGCAAACATCCCTTAAGGTGTAAGGGTGTAAATGTTTCAGATAATCCAGAAGGGGACAGAGTAGAACCAGGAACAGAGCAGATTATAGGACATGATTGCCGGTCAAATGGCCATGAGGGAGATAACACACATGGACATCCCCACAGAGAGGTGATAAATATATATATAAATGTTTTATTTGCATTAGTCATTAGACCATAACAAAGCAAAAATGGGTAAAAATATACACAGAAAATCACACAGAAAAATAAATAAAAATAGCACAGAAAAAAGTCATACAATCCATCAAGCCATAGCAAAAATAAAATGAGTTTTAAAAATATAGCAATTAAACATAGCAGCAATACTCAACAATAATATGCAATAAGTAAAGAACGCACATACTATGGAAGTAAAATATTGTCATGCAAATCCAAGCAGATGGAAAATATACATAAATTGTTTTTTAAAAGGTGTTTTATACTGTAAACCAATGTCAGAAGCCTCCAAGCCAAGGTGTGTGAGCTGAAGTGCCTGGTTGAAAATGAAAACATAGATATACTGAGCATAATGAAAATGTGATGAAGTGGGACGTGATTATTCCTGGATACAAACTCTCCAGGGTGCTTTCCAAATTAGCTGCTCAACAGCGGCAAAATGCTTCTGTTCAGGCAAATCGCATTCCAAGCGTAAATAGTAAAGTGCCCAGGCGGGAGCAGTCTCACAAAAACTAACAACCCGAAAAAAACAGCAACTTTTTTACGCCGGATATACAATGCTATAGCACTGTATCACAGTGATTACATTTGAAACAAGGAATTCAAAATATGAACGGCACCCTGCAGTCAGCATAAGGACTGTGGTGTCACAGTGCAGAAGCACACTTCAGGGATACGCCATTGCAGGGTCTAATCTGGAAAGCGTCTAGAAAGGAGAGGATGTGGTGGGGGTGGAGTAGCACTGTATGTAAAAGAAGGCATAGATTCTAACAAACTACAAAACCTAGGCAGACTAGACTCCTCCACAGAAACTGTTGGTAATAATACTAGGCCTGAAAAGAGTATGTCCCTAATAATACATGCATCACTATCCTGATCAAAATGCTAACGGGGCTCTGAAATTGGAGAATAAAGTCAGGGAGGAATATGAGAGAGAGAATTGTAATAGTGGGTGACTTCAAGAGGTCAAATTTAAAGATAGACTAAATGACTATGCCTTAGAACATCCATCATGGAACATCCATTGGTGAGGGGATTGGTGAAAAGAAAACTGAAAGGGAAAGTCGGGGGATCAAATCACTCTAGAGTCCCTGGAGCTTATTTAAAACCACAATAATAGAAATTCAGTTAGAAAGCATACCAAAAAGAAAAAAAGGTACCACCAAGTCCAGGAGCATGCCAGCATGGCTAGCAAGTAGAGTTGTAAAAAGCAGTTCATCAATATCTCTTCTGAGATGTGATCAGAACTGTACACAGTATTCTAAGTGTGATTTGTAGAAGTACATTATAATATTGGCACTTTTCACCACTTTGAATAGTTTATGGTCATTGGCCACATCACTGCTTACTGCTTGTTTAATTTATAAACAAATTAAAAAGTGCCAGTCCCAGCACAGATCCTTAGGAAACAATGCTTTTTTTCTTCCATTGTGAAAATTGTCCACTCAGTCCTGTTTCCTGTTCTTTAACCAGTTATCAGTCCATAAGAGGACTTGTTCGCTAATCTCATGAGTGCTAGGTATACTCAAAAGCCTATGGTGAGGAACTATGTCAAAAAACCCTCCAAAAAGCTTCTGAGAGAGTCTCTCCCCAAAAGCTCTTGCATAGACTTAGCAGTCATGGGATAAGGGAACAGGTCCTCCTGTGGATTTGGGGACAGATAATCTGGTAGAGCTTGTTGAATTTTATATATTGGGTATGGCAGGAGAGGTAAGCAACATTCATTAAGAACATAATGCCAGGCAAATTATAACCTGTCCTATTTCATCCTGTTTTAGGGTGTTTTGTAGTTGAGGGCAGTGATACAACAGTCTCTCTCTGCTACAGTTATTGTAAGATTCATGGTACATCAACCAACCATTGTGTCATTTAGGATGAATTTGCTATGCACGTGCCTGTTACGGAAATCTGTCTTGATAAAATGTTTGTATTAGATCCTGCTTTGGACCAGAGCCTGCTTTGATAATTCCAACATCACCAGAGAATTGATGAATGTGAGTCAGTATGTGTGTATGTGGTGTGTATCAATTAAGTTGAAACAGATAGTTATGTGCTCTGTTTGGTGAGTTACAATTAACACTCTGGGAGCTGAAGTGTCCAAGCAGTCTTTAAAGGCAACCCCATGTAGATTGTGCTAAAGTTGTCCAAGTTGGACTCAGAAATGTTGTTGAGGTCTCAGAGAGGTATGTGTTTTCTGGGGAGCTTCAAGATCAAGATGCATAATTTGGCAAGCACCTTAATACTACCTTTAAAATTTTGGAAGCTGAAATTAGTTTAAGAATGCTCCAGAATGAAAACCTATAAAGCTGTCTTATACTGAGTCAGACCATTGGTCCACCTAGGTCAGTATTAGTCAACACTGACTGACAGTGGCTTTTAACGGATGCATACTGCAGCTTTTCCCAGCCCTGTGTGGAAATACCAGGGATTGAACGTGGGACCTTCTGTGTGCAAAGCATATGCTCTTCCTCTGAGTAACAGTCACTTACTTGCACAAACGTCTTAAGATAAACATTAATAAGGTCCAGCAAATGTTTTTTCTGTGCTCGGTTTTACAGTGTCTGGGTTTTGCTTCAAGAAAAGCAAGCACTCTTACTGCTTTTTTTGCTGGATGTGGGCAAACAAAAAGGACTGTGTGTCTACAGCGCTGTTATACATGTATGGCAGTAGCAGCTGGCATGTGAGCCTCAAGCTGTTTTATGCACAGAAGATACACTTGGTTGCTGGCTTGTAATACTGCCTTAAGTGATTGGCATGAAATGTTTTACCTGCTGTCTCTAGGGTTACTTTAATTAACAGAAAGATGAACAGGTGACAAAATGCTTCCCATGGTGTTTAGGGCAGGATCCTGGTGAAACTAGTGCTGCCTTTGGGTATGAATTGGGGTTGTAATTGGCTTTGTTTTGATAATCATGCTTAACTCTTGGGTGACAGGTTGGTCTTGATCATATTTCATTATGCATCAAAATAACTGGTGATACAATGGGGCCTTTGGTTACCTCCGAAGCATCCCCCAAAACCCTCTAAAGCAGGGATTCTCATCGTTGGGTCCCCAGATGTTATTGGGCTTCAACTCCCATAATCCCCAGCCCAGTGGCCTTTGGTTGGGGATTCTGAGAGTTGAAGTCCAACAATGTCTGGGTACCCAACGTTGAGAAGCCTTCTCTAAAGAATCCCAAAATGAAAAGCTGCACTTTTCTATCTGACACAAGGGAGTGTGTTTCCTTATTTATTTGGAAATATTACCCTAACAATTATTGTACAATAGTTCAGTTTTGGCAATACACATGTTGGTGACCCTTTTGGGAAATGTGGTAAAACCACTTCTGTGTACTGCTGCTCCTGTTCCTTCTTTGGAAAAGGAAAATTAAAAGTTTCTGAATCTGGGTGCTCAGACTTGCAAGTGCTTTCCATAGCTGAAGGGGGAAAAAAGGGAAACCTGGCTTCAGGGGGCTTTGACTTGAACTGTGATTGCTTTGCAGGAATTTGCAACATTGACAAGGGAACTCAATGCATGTCGAGAGCAGCTTCTGGAAAGGGAAGAGGAGATCTCGGAGCTGAAAGCAGAACGGAATAACACAAGGGTGAGTAGAAAACAAGTCTCGGTTATGAAGACACCCAGCCTTGATCCAGAGGAAACAAAAATCCACCATTCCCTTATAGTGAGCAGGCTTCCTATCTCTACCCAGTGTGTCCACAGAAGACCTGCAGTACTCCCTGTCGATAAGGTTTAACAGGATAGAAAGCTTTCTATGGAATTTCCCACCCAGTCAGTAGTATTTGATAGAAGACTTGTATTCTTGATTGAATGGGTAGGGTTTAGCATAATCTCTGTAAAATCCAATTTAATTTCTATAGAACATTGTTATTGTTTTTCATTCTTATTATGGTACAGCTTGTTTTCATGCCTGCAAAGACAATTCAGCCCTGTGCCATAACTCCCAGGCTTCAAATTTGCTAAGGAACCTTGGTCAGCTATATCCCTCTTAGTAGTGCAAATGCAAACTTTCCTGTTCTTGGGTAATTGTTTTGCTCATACCTCAAGGATTTATCACTAACTGCCACATTTGGATCTTGCTGGCCTATTGCTGCATTGGGGTTCCCACCTATAACTGTGCTGCTGTTATTTTAATGGTATGCCCTCAAACTGCTGGAAATAATCGTTGCCAATGTATGAAGAAAAGGCAAATATTAGCATTGGCTCAAACCCCTTGTTGATCCCTCTTCTTGTCCATTTTTGGTTAGTTATACTCTCATTTCATTACATCACTTCTTACAGCAAATCTGACCATCACTGATGAGATTCTTGAAGGAACAAACTGGCTAGGAAATAGTGAGTGAGTGAGTGAGTGAGTAAGTAGTAAATGCATCTACCACATACATTATTTATTTAGTTGTAGCAACCCAGGATATAAAATTTTACCCATGGGATTCAGAAATAATGTTCTGTTGTTTATAATACATAACAATCTATTTAATATTTAATATATTGAATATATACTAAATCTAAAATACTGAATTTAAAATTACCATGAGTAATGATTTCTTTTTTATAATCTCATTACAGTTTTTTATTACATGGATATAAATTATTAGATATAATTAAATGGTTGTTCAGTGAATGGATAAGTCTGATTATATTGGATAAGTGGATAAGTCTGGTTATATGAAAGATTAATAGATGTGCAGCTTGATTTCTTGATACTTGAGTTAAATGGTATGTTGTAAATAATGTGTGTTACTTTTTTATTTGCTGAAAGTTTTTTTTAAACACACCATTCTGTCATTTACAAAATGATCTACTTACTATATTTCACAGGTTTATCTTTTTTAAGGACATATATCACATTTGCCTTGGGCTCATATCATGATTAGAGGGGGTAGCAGATGTGGAGTGGAGCAGACAGTTTGTAAGAGAACTGAAAGTGAATTGAGAGAGGCTTTGCCACACAAGTATTTTGACCACATGTACTTTGTCAAACAGGTTTTATAAAAATACGGTCCTTGGAGGCAAAAGTGGAATGAATGATGGTGATCTTTCTTTCAAACTGCCTTCAGTTCTTGGAAATTGTCCTCTGTCTCCATCCATAGTCTTGTTTGTGCAGTTTGTTTCTGTGGCTTCCTGTGCTATATTTCCTCTGAACAACCCTTATTCTCCTATTTGTCACAATTTACATATAATTTCATATTCCTTGTTTCATTGAGTTCTGAGGCTGAAGCCTCCCTGAGTGGAATAAAACTGGCAACTACTGTAATAACTGTGTTAGATGGTTAATAAATTGTGCCGTTTACTTCTGGTGCCGATATAGACTAGCAGTAAAACCTGGCTGCCTTTTGGTAAAGCATTGAAACTCGCTTGAGGACAAGGAAAGCCTTTGCCCACTTTGTGTTGGCTTTAAATGAGGAGTAACTGGCACTACTCCCTGTCTTGCAGCTTTTGTTGGAGCATCTGGAGTGCCTGGTCTCAAGGCACGAACGCTCTCTGAGGATGACTGTGGTGAAACGGCAGGCTCAGTCTCCATCTGGTGTCTCCAGTGAAGTTGAAGTTCTGAAAGCACTGAAATCTTTGTTTGAACACCATAAAGCATTAGATGAGAAGGTGAGGCTTGTGGTAGTGATTATTTTGATACACCTAGCCTTAGCAACTCCTGCTAATTACCACCCAAATCATTTTAATTATAGAGCTGTAATGGTCCAAAATACTGTCTTTGGTCAGCATTTTCATGCAGATCACTCACCAGTGCTCAGATTCCTTTTATGAATGATTTTCATCCCAAGCCAAGGTCTTGCACTTTGCAGAGAGGTCCCAAATATTTGTACTTTACATTCCTGGAAGCTACTGCCAAGACTCAATTCATGCAAACACTCTTTTTGAAGTGATATTCCAGCCTCCTACCACAATTCAGTTCTGCACTCAGTGAACTTTTCTTTGTAGGCCTACTCTAGTGGCTCCTCTGCTTCAAACAGCACCTTCCTGCGGTCCTTTGGTGTTTATCCTAATGCACAGGTTATTTTGGGATTCCAGGTTATTCATTCCACACAGCAACTAGCTTGCCTCATCAAGAGTCAAAGCCTTGATGAGGCTTTGTATTTGTATATAATACAAATGTATATTTGTATTTGTATATAAAGTACAGTATTTCTTGTTATGTAGGGTCAAACTATACAATCTCGATACATCTGGAGAGGTTCGGTTATGGTTGCCACTGGCTCCTTTGGCAACTCAGGACCGGGCCTTCTTGGTGGCGACCCTGGGACTTTGGAATATGCTCCCTGTCAAAATAAGAGCATCTCCATCTCTGTTTGCTTTTAGGAAGACCCTCAAGACACATCTGTTATCTGTCTTTTAAACTGAAATTAATGTTAAACTGTTTAATCATTTTTATACCATGAAATTGCTTTATTCTGTGAAACTTTTTTTTATTCTGTGAAATTGTTTTAATTGTTTTTATTCCATTTTATATTTGTGTTAATGTGTATATACACCACCTAGAGATACACATATCAGGTCGTATATAAATAATAAATAAATAAATTATAAATTATAAATATACTTGTTGCATAATTTGGACCGGTGTGTTTGAGTTATCAAAAATAAATAGTACATGTGCATGGGACCCTCCCAGACTGGATTGGGACCTTGGTGGGGAAGGTTTTTTTGTTTTGTTTTGCCACCACTGCAGTCCTGAACTAGATATTCTGCCCACCAGCTGATATTTGCTTCAGGATCAAAGCTCCCATTGGTGCCAGTAGGGTTTTCCCCCCTGTGTCAAATAGCAGCTGCAAGGTGCCCTAAATCCATATTGGGACCAAGGTGAGGACTAAGCTCACTCCCTCAATTATGGTTCCAATCCAGATTGAGTTCCCCTGTGTGTGCTAAGAGGGGGAAAAAAAGCATGCATGCCCCAATCATGCAATTTGACCCTTCTTACATAGTTAGCTACGATGCCAGGAGCAGTCCTTTTATGAGGTGAGGCAGTTGCCTTAGCAGATTATTTGGGCAGCAAGGCAACATGAAGCTCTTCTGCTCAGAGAGAGAGAGAGAGAGAGAAAGATATGGAGAAGGCCCTTTGCAAGGAGGTCAGCATTTGGCGCCCTGCCTCAGGAGCACAGAAATCTTGAGCCACCACTAAGTTAGTGCAGTTCTTATGAACTCTTATGCTACATGAGGAGGAGACAGTAACTAGCTTGAATGATCTATGTTATGAACTGGATTTCCTGATGCTAGTCATTTCTTAAATGTGGGTTTTTAGGCTGATATTACCAAATGTATTGTTGAAGACTATGCATCCATTCTGTCTTTGAAAAATAAACATTCCTCCCCCATTATATGCATTCAGGTGAGAGAGCGCTTGCGGGCAGCACTGGAACGAGTGGCTACACTAGAAGAACAGCTTTCCAGTGCTCACCAGCAGGTAAATATAGTACTGCAAATTCCAATGCAGTTTTCATAGAGTTGCTTCTCAAAGAATTGGAGACTACTAAATGCAGCAAGAATGTCTTGTGGTGTCTGGATTATGTAATATGGAGCTGCATAGACTGATTTGTCAGTGAAGTATGATCCACTGTTGTCATGTTTTGACCATGTGATACCTCAGGGTGGTGAAAGGGAAGAGAGACCTGACAGTGCAAATGGGAGTGGTTTAAGAGGTGAATAGTGCTTCTAAAATGATTGGAAGTTTCTATACTAATATAAGGAATATTGGTTGCAAGCAATTAAACTATCAGTCACTGAGATGAATAAGAATGGAAGAAATCGTAGAAGACCATCCTAGCTGTCCAGGGAACTTCTTAGTGTTCTGAACCCAAGATGAGTTGCTAAGAAGTAATGTGGTCCAGTAGCTTAAGTGTGACTGGAGAGTATTTGGAAGGCAAAAGCTCAAAATACAGTGCATCAGTATCAAGAAATGTTAATGGCAGCAAGAAGAAATATTGCAATATTGTTAACTGTGAAAAGAAGGGAGGGTGCATTTCAGCCATGCTCAGCTGAACTTAATGTGTACAGTCATCCCTTACCCACTGCAAGGGTTATGTTCCCACAGAACCCTGCGGTTGGCAAATTTGCAGTTGGCAAGGCATTGAAACCAATGGCAATGGGGTTAGGGGAATTGTGACCACAAAAGCACTTAAAATCAAGGGGGAAAATGCTAAAAAACAACAACCCCCAAATCACCAAAACTCCATAAATATCAACAGAATCAGCAAGAGTTGCCAAGAGTCACTAAGAGGAATGAACAGATTGAGCCCCTTGACTGAACCCCCACCCAACCACTCAAATGCATTTTAGAATAAAAAGAAAACAGAACACAAGAAATCTTAATGAGAAGCTTTCCATACCTGACAGCCATGCAGATGGCCAGGATGCCGAGGAGGAGGGGTAGGAGGGATGTGTTGGGTTGCAGTCGGGGAAGGAAGGGGTCAGGTGGCTAGGAGAGGATATTAAAGGGCAAGAGGGTGTGCCAGCACCCTCCGATGATGATGATGATGTGCCATCTACACCATCTGCAGTCATAACTGCGGGCAGTTCATAGCTGCTCCCCAAAGTGCTAGGCTGCTCTGGAGTGCCAGGCTGCACTCTCTTGAAAAAGCTCAGAAGTGTTGGCTGTGCCATCTTCTTCCTGAGGTCTTTTTGGACCTCTATGTAGGGCTGAATCAGTTCATTCAGTCCCTGCCTGAATGTCAGACTGTGCTGCATAAAGGGGCCCATGTCCACTGCCTCATCTGCCAGCCCTGAGGCATGTCTGAGGAATCTGTTGATCTTTTCAAGGGTCAACTTTGCTGTGGCCCTTAAGTCTTCCTCTTCTTCACCAGCTTCTTCCTGATCACTGGAGGATTTGATCAGGGCCTCCAGATCTTGCTCTGTGAGCTCCTCAGAGTGTGACTCCAGGAGCTTAGCAACTCGGCTGGCTGGATGTCCTCAAAGCCCTCGCCGCCAAGTTGCTTAGCAGAAGCCACTATCCTCCCAACCTTTTCCTCTGCAGCTGGCATGGAAGTGTTGTCTCTCACAGCCCCTTCCACAGCTTCCTCCAAAGGCATTCAGGCTGCTGCTACTGAGCTCATCCATTGCCTCCTTGATGATGGCCAAGGCATGGGTGATATTGTAGCCCTTCCAGGCTTCCTTCAGGGTCATGTCAGGGTTGCCATCCATCAGGTCAGCAATGTGTTTAAAGTTCCTCCTGGTGTTGTAGCTCTTGAAAGCCTGGATGATGCTTTGGTCCATTAGCTGGTTGAGTAATGTGGTGTTTGGAGGTATGAACACCACTTCCACATTGGGGTGGGCAAGCAGCAGGTCTGGAGGCTTCCCTGGGGCATTGTCCAATATCAGCAGCCCCTTGAAAGCCAGGTTCTTTTCTTAGGTAGCACTTCACCTCATGCACAAAGCAGTCATTGAATCAGGACATGAAGATGGTGCACATTACCCTGGCCTTCGTGTTCAGTCTCCAGAACACAGGGAGGTGGTTCATGTTCTTCCCCTTCAATGCCCGTGGATTCGGGGACCAGTAGACCAGCATGGGCTTGACCATCAAGATACTCAGAGGCAAACTGCCCTGAGTCATTTTTGGAAGGGCAATATAGAAATTGAATTAATAATAATAATACCAAACATCTAAAACATCAAGTAAAATAAACCATCTGCTGTACATGGACGATCTGAAGTTGTATGGAAAGTGCCAGTCAGAAATCGAATCACTGCTAAACATTGTCCGTATATTCAGTAGTGATATAGTAACGGAGTTTGGACTAGACAAGTGTGCTGCATTAATAATGAACAGAGGAAAAATAACAAAAACAGAAGGAATAGAATTGCCCAATGGAAGCAACATCAAGAACCTGGAAAAGAAAGAACATTACAAATACTTGGGCATACTCCAGGCTGATAACACTGCACACACTGAAGTTAAAAGAAAAATTGGAAGTGAATACATCAGGAGAGTTAGAAAAATCCTCAAGTCCAAACTCAATGACGGGAACACCATACAAGCCATAAACGCCTGGGCTATACCAGTTATCAGATACACTGCAGGAATAATAGACTGGACCCAGGCAGAGCTAGAGACGCTAGATCGTAAGATGAGGAAAATCATGACCATCAATCATGCTCTGCACCCCCGCAGTGATGTAGATAGGCTCTACCTCCCTCGCAGCTCAGGTGAAAGAGGAATGCTACAAGTCCATCAAACAGTAGAGGAGGAGAAAAGAGGCCTTGAAGAATATATCAAGGACAGTGAAGAAGATGCACTTCAAATGGTCAAGAACAAGAAACTATTCAACACCAATGAAACAAAGCCGGCCTACAAGAAAGAACAAGTCAAGAACCGAGCAGAAAAATGGAGACATAAGCCCCTGCATGGTCAATATTTGCACAATATAAGTGGAAAATCAAACCTCACCAAGACCTGGCAATGTCTTAAGAGGGGCAACTTGAAGAAAGAAACAGAAGGTTTAATATTGGCTGCACAAAAACAGGCACTAAGAACAAATGCAATAAGAGCAAAAGTCGAAAAATCCACAACAAACAGCAAGTGCCGGCTTTGTAAAGAAGCAAATGAAACAGTGGAACACCAACCCTTCCCCAACCCTAACTTACTTCACAGGGTTGTTGTGAAAGACAAACTCAAGTATGTAGTACACCGCTCTGGGCTCCTTGGAGGAAGAGCGGGATATAAATGTTGTAGTTGTAGTAGTAGTAGTAGTAGTAGTAGTAGTAATAATAAATATATAATATAATAATAATTATATAATATAATATATATAATTATTATTATTTATTAATTATTATTATTTAACATCTGCCACACAATACACCAGATATAACTGTAGTCGAGAAGAAAGAAAAACAAGTGAAAATAATCGACATAGCAATACCAGGGGATAGCAGAATAGAAGAAAAAGAAATAGAAAAAATCACCAAATACAAAGATCTACAAATTGAAATTGAAAGGCTGTGGCAGAAAAAGACCAAAATAATCCCAGTGGTAATTGGCGCCCTGGGTGCAGTTCCAAAAGATCTTGAAGAGCACCTCAACACCGTAGGGGCCACAGAAATCACCGTCAGCCAGTTACAAAAAGCAGCTTTACTGGGAACAGCCTATATTCTGCGACGATATCTATAACAATTGACAATAAAATTCAGCCATCCCAGGTCCTTGGGAAGGACTCGATGTTTGGATAAAACAAACCAGTCAATAACACCTGTCTGACTGTGTAAACAAGAGATAATAAATTATAATTAATTAATGAATAAGTTTAATACTGGCTGCACAAGAACAGGCACTAAGAACAAATGCAATAAGAGCAAAAGTAGAAAAGTCAACAACAAACAGCAAGTGCCGCCTTTGTAAAGAAGCAGATGAAACTGTGGACCACCTAATCAGCTGTTGTAAAAAGATTGCACAGACTGACTACAAACAAAGGCATAGGTAACAGGGATGATACACTGGAACGTCTGCAAAAAATACAAGCTACCTGTAGCCAAAAATTGGTGTGACCATAAACCGCCCTGAGCCATTTTGGAAGGGCGGTATACAAATCAAATAAATAAATAAAATAATAATAAATAAAAAGTTGTAGAAAATGAAGATGCAGAAATATTATGGGACTTCCGACTACAAACAGACAAACATCTACCTCACAATACACCAGGTATAACTGTAGTCGAGAAGAAAGACAAACAAATCAAAATCATCGACATAGCAATACCAGGGGATAGCAGAATAGAAGAAAAAGAGATAGAAAAAATAACAAAATACGAAGATCTACAAATTGAAAATGAAAGGCTGTGGCAGAAAAAGTCAAAAATAATCCCAGTGGTACTTGGTGCCCTAGGTGCAATTCAACTTGAAGAGCACCTCAACACCATAGGGGCCACAGAAATCACCATCAGCCAATTACAAAAAGCAACTTTACAGGGAACAGCCTATATTCTGCGACGATATCTATAATAACAGCAACAACAATTCAGCCATCCCAGGTCCTTGGGAAGGACTCAATGTCTGGATAAAACAAACGAGTCAATAATACCTGTCTGACTGTGTAAATAAATAATAATAGGTGCAGAACAGAAGGATCAGCCTGTCCTTTGCAGCCTTGAATCCTGGAGCCCTTCTCTTCTCCTTGGCAATGAAGGTGCAGTTAGGCATCCTCTTCCAAAAGAGTCCAGTCTTGTCTGCATTGAAGACCTGGTCAGGCACATAGACTTCTCCTCAGTCAGCCTCTTCAGCTCGGCAGGAAAGGCAGTTGCAGCCTCCTGGTCTGCAGAGGCTCCTGTTCTGCATTGTGAAGGCTGAAGCACTTCTTGAAGTTCTCAAACCAGCCCTTTAAACTTCTCTGGGTCTCCCTCTCCAGAGCTCCCCACCTGGTGCCTGTAGATCTTCTGCACCTTGATGCAGATCATGCGCGTGCTGAGAGGGACCTTTTTCTGTATCTGGTTCTCTATCCAGATGTTCAGGGCCTTCTCCATCTTCTCAATGTTGAGGTCTCATGGCATGTACAAAACCTTCAGAAAGGATTGGGTCCCACTGGCAACACTGCCTCTGATGGCATCCTCATTCTTCTTGATGCTGCAATGGTCGATTCGCTGACCCCGAACAATCTTCTAGCCACACTGTTGGACTCCCTGAAGGAGGACCAAAGCAAGACTTTGATTTTGTCCTCCAGGGGCATGACATTCCTTGGCCACAGCAACTTCCTTTCCCTTGCCTGCACACTTTGGACCCATTTTCTGAGTGTCCTCCCCCCCCCACACACACACCTGCTCCTCTCTCTCTCACCTTCACTCTTCTACCTCTCCTTAAAAAGCAGTGCAAACAAAGCAGTGAAGACACAGCAGCCATAACACAGCCCCCTCAGCACATGCAGGCTCCCCCAAGCAGCAAACAGTGAAATGCAGGCTCCCCCCAGCAGCAATGAAAGCCATTGCTGTATAGCCCCAACATATACAGCACCCAAAATTTTGCAGTTTTCCTGTGCACATCTCAGCTCTGCTTCTCTAAATCAGTGTTTTCTCTAAGGCATGCGCACGTCTGTGCGTTCACAAGTTTTCTGATGTCCGCTCAGTTATTTTTAGATCCCGCTCAGGTTGAATTAGGAAGGTCCCGCTCTGAATGCACATGTACACACATTGCTATGATACTGCCACCCAGAACAAAATTCATTCCGCACAGAGATGAAAAAAATTAGAGGGACCACTGCTCCCAATCTCTCCTTCCTCTGCTTTTCTGCCTCCCTTTCTCCTCCGTCTCTCTCTCTCTCCTCCACCTCTCCAACACTCCTTCAATTCTCCACAACACTCCTCCATTCTTTCCCGCCTTTCACCCTCAGAAAATCGCTCCTCTCACCAATGAAACCCCCGGAGAATCGCATACACTCAAGTTGCGGTTGATGAGACCGGTTGCAATTTCCCAATCAATGCTCTCCCCTTCCCCCTCTGCCTTCCCCCCTCTGCTTGTGCCCTTGCATGGCAAGATCGGAGGAATTGGCTCTGCTACCACCACAGTAACATGGGCTTTTGTCAGCATGGCGACAGGGGAGAGTTGCCCTTTAAATAAATATTTACCCAGGGAGGGAGGGTGGGATGGGGCGTGGCGGTGGTGGCTGCTGCATGGAGGGTGGTGGTGGGGAAGCTCCTTCTAGTTCTCCTCTCTCCTCCCAAGTGACTGCATGGGCCTCTCACCTCTCTGCTAAGTAGCCTGTTTCCAGCCTTCCTTCAAGTGGAGGAAACAGAGAGGCGAGAGGCCCATGCAGTCACTCAGGAGGAGGGAGGGGAGCTGGAAGGAGCTTACCACCTCCCACCTCGGTAACTTCCTCGCGCCCCCTCCCTGCAGTCGCTGCCATCACTGCACCCCATCCCACCCTCCCTCCTTGGGTAAATAGTTTGCTTAAAATATTTCAACCCCTCCTCGAAGAGCTGTCAACACAGCAATTGAAGTTGTTATAAAGCTAAATAAAGTGTAAAAAGCTCAAACACACAAAGGCTGATTTTAAAAAGTGGATGGTAATTTGGTGGTGAGCTCACGAGGCTGTGGGGCAAGAGAGTTGTTGTTGTTATTATTAATTCGATTTCTATACCGCCCTTCCAAAAATGGCTCAGGGTGGTTTACACAAAGAAATAACAAACAAATAAGATGCATCCCTGTCCCCAAAGGGCTCACATTCTAAAAAGAAACATAAGATAGACACCAGCAACAGTCACTGGAAGTACAGTGCTGGGGGTGGATAGGGCCAGTTAGTTGAGGGGGAAACATAAGAACAGCCCTGCTGGGTCAGGCCCAAAGCCCATCTAGTCCAGCATCCTGTTTCACACAGTGGCCCACCAGATGCCGCTGGAAGCCACAGGCAGGAGTTGAGGACATGCCCTCTCTCCTGCTGTTATTCCCCTGCAACTGGTACTCAGAGGTATCCTGCCTCTGAGGCTGGAGGTGGCCTATAGCCCTCTGACTAGTAGCCGTTGATAGACCTCTTCTCCATGAAGTTATCCAAACCCCTCTTAAAGCCATCCAGGTTGTTGGCTGTCACCACATCTTGTGGCAGAGAATTCCACAAGTGGATTACGCATTGTGTGAAAAAGTACTTCCGTTTGTTGGTCCTAGATTTCCTGGCAATCAATTTCATGGGATGACCCCTGGTTCTAATGTTATGTGAGAAGGAGAAGAATTTCTCTCTCTCCACTTTCTCCACACCATGCATAATTTGATAGACCTCTATCATGTCTCCCTGGGCAGAGGGCTAGTATACAGCTGGGCAGAGGGCTAGTAAAGAAGGACCGTGTGGCAGAGCTATTCATTCATTCATTGTTGTTGCTGAATCTTTCCAAACCTTTCTTGACTGACTTGACTGAGTACCTTTCCAAACCCTCTCAAAGAACCCCAAAAGGCTGAGTTAGGAGTTCCGCTAATAAATTATTTATGAAATTTATAAATAATAAGTTTTCGATGCTGCCACTGGTAAGGCGCTGTGGAAATAATACTGAATTTTGCTTTCTCCTCCCCAGGAGAATATATATTTTTGAATGTTTACTTATTGGTTCTCATTGAATATTAGCGGAATTAGTTCAATTTTTTTTTTAAAGACGTGCTTTTAAAAAATCTTAACATAAGGAAAATACCCACACCCACCACACCACACTCTAACCTCACCCCCAGAATACTTCCTTTGCTTTATTTTTATATTTACTTTGTTTTGTTAAGGTTAAAAATAAAATAATTTGTTATATTTTGAAAAATTATATGCGATACTTCTACAGTGATTCTAGAACAAGTTACAAAATGTTCTTCGATGTGGTCTCTGTGCTCAACATAATTCGGCCTTGTGCCTGCGCAGAGACCTCGTTGATAATTTATTCTTTGAAATGGGTGGTAGCCACTCCCCCCTGGAGTAGTACGCATGTGTCCCAGCAGTCCTCCTCCGTCTTCCTTCGTCTGCTGACAGAGCGACACTTCTGTGAGTTGCTCCAAGTTGAAGGGGGGGGGAGGAGAATTTTTACCCCTTTATCCTTTTATATTTTGTTCCTTCTCTCTCTGC
The DNA here is from genome assembly GCF_027244095.1 of Hemicordylus capensis. Classification (NCBI taxonomy): domain Eukaryota; kingdom Metazoa; phylum Chordata; class Lepidosauria; order Squamata; family Cordylidae; genus Hemicordylus; species Hemicordylus capensis. Next base: position 51,319,417 of record NC_069660.1, read on the forward strand.
TGTTTAGTTCAATGTTATCTACCTCTTTGTTCGCGTTTTTATTTACTCTGCGGGCCCCCCTCCCTTTTGCCCTTGAGGGCTCAGAGTTTAGGCCTTCTGGCTCTCTTATGGCCAGTAAGGTCACATTCCAACTTTGTGTCCAGTGCAGGGCTAAACTACCCTTCATGGATGGACAGAGCTGCTGCCTGTTTTGCTTTGGTGAGGCACATAAGGTTGATGCTTGCTCTCACTGTGCTAAGTTCACCAAACAAGTGAGAAAGAATTGCGCCTCCCACCTTCTATTGTGGCTTTGGAAACAGGCGCAGCACCTCTTCAAGAGCTCTGGGAATGCAGGCTAATGCTCCCCCCCCCAATTTGGGCTTGCAGCCCTCCTCTTCTGCCACCCTCGTTGGGGGCATGGCTGCTCCCACTCCCTGGCAGACTTCAGAGCCTATGGCTCCTAAAATGGCCGCTTTTGTACTACCTCCACTACTTCATCCATGAGCTCCACTTCTTCAGGTCCCTAAGCCTTCGGACTCGGCGAGCTCTTCTTCTCTGCTAAAAAAGAAGAAAAAGGTACGACAACCTGTGGAGGTAGCTCAGCCTCTCAGATGCAAACTTGCTACCCAAGAAATCTCGGTTAAACCCCAAAGGAACGCAAGATAGCTATACAGTTAGAAACGAGGCAACGACAGTCAAATCCGACCATTGATCCCAAAGAGCTTGCTGTTGACCCTGACTCCGAGGAAATGGAGGATTGCCTTGATCCCAAAGAAGATTTCAAGCCTGAGGAAGGTCTCAAACCCGAGGATCGACACTATATCCATTCGGAAGCCAAGGACATCCTCAATGATCCTGAGGGCCCATTGGATATCCAAGAAAGTCAAGACGACCACTCATACGAACCTGTGCTCATACTCCAGAAAGCCAATTTTGAATCCGAATTTGAAGCCTGCTTCCCTCACTCAGATAGGGCTCCTAGCCGGGGCAGGTCCTTCAGCCTTCCACTTGATAAACTGCTGTCAACCATCCTACATTGACCAGTGTTACTCCAATTGGGACAAAGCACCAGCCTATCGATCCTACCAACCGGAGCCTTCCTATCACCAGAGGTAATGGGACCTTTATGACACCACCTGGCAGACCCCCCCCCCCGGGCCTACGCTCAGTGCCACTCCCAGCTGCACCAACAGGATTACAAGGCTATGTCTAGAGACTGCTCTCACTCCCCGCCTCGGGCAGCCACTAGGCCACCCGGACATCTGGACAGAGATCTGCCTTTGCCAACTACCAAACAACCAATCCTCAAGCAGAAATCTGAGGCCCAGAGACCTCCTCCTCCACCACCACCACCACCACCTCTGAGGTCTACCTGTCTGCCACTTCCAAGACAACAAGAACCTCCCCTCAAACATGAACAGCACACTTCAAAAACCTTAGACCAGACCCAGCCTGAGGAGCTGGGTTTCTCTGACCCAGAAGCATACTATGATGACACTGATATCTGTTCTCTACGATCTGATCTGACATCACTGGGCTCTACCCTGCCTGATCTTCTTTCAGACCAGAGGCCCGGTGGGAGTTCAACTCTCTCAACAAAATAAGGTGGATCCAGACCCCCTGTTTGGCCTCATTGAGGTGGACACGAGACTTCCTGTTTCACTCCCTTTGAATGCAGCTTTACTAGACATCACAAAATCATGCTGGATGAAACCCTCTTTGCTACCTCATCTCACCAAGTGTCTTGAGAGCTTCTGTCACACTGAAAAAGAACAGACCGGAGCCTTGTTGTTGAAACACCCCATGGCCAACTCGGTGGTGATTAAGTCGTCTCTATCCAAGAATAGGTCTTGCCTAACTTCTACTCCCCTGCCCCCCAATAAAGAGGGGAGAAAGCTGGACGCGTTTGGCAGGCGCTTATACTCCATCTCCACTCTCCACCTCTGAATTGCCAGTTATCTAGCTTACAATGCTCGATATAACCACTTCCTTTGGTAATGCATGGAACTGGGTCACCTACCTCCAGACAAGGACTCCATCAAGGTGTGAGAGAGAGAGAGGTGGCACAATTAGCTAAACAGGAGCTTTACGGAGTAAGGCAGTCCACTGAGTGTATGGCTAAGGTCATGTCCACCTCTGTAGCCATTTGCAGGCATGCCTGGCTACTCTTCTCTGCTCTCGCACACGATGCACATGCTCGTACAGAAGATCTAATCTTTGATGAGGAAGCTCTCTTTGGAGAAAAGACCAATGAAACCCTTCAAAAAGTTCAACAGCTCCGTAACACCGCTCATTCTATGAGCAACCAGCCTCAAGCTACCAGACCTTACAGGTCCAACAGGTGGAAGAGGCTATCTCCACAATGACCCCCACCTCTGTATCACCAGGGGGATCGCTCATTTCGCTTTCCAAGCTACCAACCCTATGGGAGATGACCCTCTTTCACCACACAGTGCCAGCCCGCTCCAAAATCCAGACCGGCACCTCCTTTGTCCAAGAAGCAGTGACTCCTTGTTCCAGCACTGACTTGGGACCCGCCTTTCTCCCGACCTGGGAGTCAATCACATCAGATCTGTGGCTCCTCACAATAATCAGAATCAGCGATACTCTGGAATTCTCTTCCATATCTCTGCAACCTCCCTGTTCCTACAGTTCCTACCCCTACTCTACTGTCAGAAGTTAGATTGCTACTACACAAACAAGCAATAGAACCAGTTCTCAACTTGAACTCTCAGGGTTTCCACTCCACCTACTTCACAGTCCCAAAGACTGAGGTCTCCACCCCATCCTCGACCTTCGAGACCTCAGCTGTTGTATACTGTAATCCACAAGCACTTCTAGATGGTCACCATACCTACCATTCTTGCCCTCCTATGCAGGGGTGCATGGTTCATTTCCTTGGATCTCAAGGACGTGTGTTACCATCTTACCATCCACCTATAACACCGCCACTATCTCCGCTTTACAGTACAAGACAAAACTTATCAATTCAGAGCTCTGCTCTTCAGCCTCACCTCTGCACCACACAACTTTATAAAATGTATGGCCACCATTGTTGTGTTTCTACAACAAGGCATACAACCTTTCCCATTCTTAGATGACTGATTCCTGGTAGCAGACAGCCCTCACAACCTTCAACAGGCGCTCCAATCCACCATATCCCTCCCACCTCCAAAGGGGTGAGGGGCCTATTAGAATGGTCCACCTGAAGAGGTTATTGGATCCAGCAGGATTCCAGTAAGCCTTGGAAGGATTCAATGTTGGTTTTGCTGGTGATCCTGTTGATGCCCTGGTTGAGAATTGGAATAACTTGCTCACCGGGGCAGTAGACACGATTGCTCCGACCCGCTTCAAAATTGGCCCCTTGGTATATGGAAGATCTACGGGGGCTGAAGTGGCAAGGTAGGCAACTGGAGCACAAGTGGAGAAAGACTCGACTCGAATCCGACAGATTATGACATAGAGCACACTTAAAGATCTATGCTCAGGCAATACATGCAGCAAAGAAGCAATTCTTTTCTTCCCGTATTGCTTCTGCGAGTTCACGTCCAGCAGAGTTGTTCAGGGTTGTGAGGGAACTAGTATCTGCCCTCACTCCCTTGAACCAGAATTTGGAAGCATCAGTCACCCGCTGTGATGTGTTTAATGAATTTTTCACAGACAAAATCTCTCGGATTCGAGCAAACTTAGATGGAGACTCCACAATTAATTTGATGTCTGAACTGGAGGTGTCCAACAATTCCTCTTATACGATTCGACTGGATCAATTTCAGTTTGTAACTCCTGAGGATGTGGACAAGCTGCTTGGATCGGTGAGGCTTACCACTTGTTCTATTAACCCTTGTCCAACATGGCTTATTCTATCTAGCAGGGAGGCTGTTGTAGGCGGCCTGGTAGAAATCATAAATGCTTCTCTGAGGGAGGGCAGGATGCCTCATTGTCTTAAGGAGGCAATTATTAGATCTCTTCTAAAGAAGCCTGCACAAGATCCCTCAGAATTGAGCAATTATAGACCTGTCTCCAATCTCCCGTGGCTGGGCAAGGTAATTGAGACAGTGGTGGCCTGACAGAGGAAATGTGACTCTGTTGGTCCTTTTGGACCTCTCGGCGGCTTTCGATACTATCGACCATACTATCGACCATACTTCTGGAGTGTCTGAGGGGGTTGGAGGTGGGAGGCACTGTTTTACAGTGGTTCCGCTCCTACCTCTCGGACAGGTTCCAGATGGTGTCGATTGGACATTGTTGCTCTTCAAAATCTAAGCTTAAGTATGGTGTCCCTCAAGGCTCCATACTCTCTCCAATGCTTTTTAACATCTACATGAAATCGCTGGGAGAGATCATCAGGGGATTTGGAGCTGGGTGTTACCAGTACGCTGATGACACCCAGATCTACTTCTCCATGTCAACTTCTTCAGGTGATGGCATATCCTCCCTAAATGCCTGCCTGGAAGCAGTAATGGGCTGGATGAGGGAGAATAAACTGAAGCTGATTCCAGATAAGACGGAGGTACTTATTGTGTGGAGTCAGAACTCCAGATATTATTTTGATCTACCTGTTCTAGATGGGGTCACACTTCCCCAAAAGGAACAGGTCCACAGTCTGGGAGTACTCCTGGATCCACACCTCTCCTTGGTTTCTCAGGTTGAGGCGGTAGCCAGGGGTGCTTTCTATCAGCTCTGGCTGATACACCAGCTGCATCCGTTTCTCGAGATCAGTGACCTCAAAACAGTGGTACATTCGTTGGTAACCTCCAGACTTGACTTCTGTAATGTGCTTTACGTTGGGCTGCCTTTGTACGTAGTCCGGAAACTTCATTTGTTTCAGAATGCAGCAGCCAGGTTGGTCTCTGGGTCATTTCGAAGAGACCACATTACTCCTTTGCTGTTGGAGTTACACTGGCTGCCGATAGGTTTCCGGGCAAAATACAAAGTGCTAGTTATAACTTACAAAGCCCTAAACGGCTTAGGCCCTGGGTATCTAAGAGAGCGTCTTCTTCATTATGAGCCCCACCGCCCATTGAGGTCATCTGAGGAGGTCCATCTCCAGTTACTGCCAACTCTTTTGGTGGTCTCACAGAGACGGGCCATCTCGGCTGCTGCCCCAAGATTGTGGAATGCGCTCCCTGCTGAGTTATGATCCTCCCGTCTCTGGCTATTTTTAAATATGAAAACCCATTTTTTAACCCAAGCCTTCTCAGGTGTTTAATTAAAAAGTACTGTTAATTTTATGGTTTTTAAATTACTGTATTGTTTTAACTTTTATATGTGTTTTAATTGTTGTTAGCCGCCCAGAGACATAGGTTTGGGCAGGGTATAAATCTAATAAATAAATGAATGAATAACCAGTCTAGGCCTCCAAATCAACTACAAGAAGTCAAAAACCACGCCAATGCCTTGCATAGAGTTCCTAGGTCTCCTCTTCAACTCCTTCCATGCAAGACTCTACTTACCTGAATGCAGGATTCAATCTTTTCTTCTCCATGGCAACTACAGTAGCTACCCACTGTTTCCACAGGGTTCACGTCATCCAATAGCTCCTCAGCTGTATGGCCTCCATCACTCATGTACTTCCTCAAGCTCTTCTCAGATCCCGACCACTACAACACTGGTTTCTACGCAGTTTTCATCCCCAGTGGTGACCCTCAGATCCATTGGCTCTGTGTGCCACTCCATGTTTGCCTATTCCTCTGCTGGTGTCTATACCCCTGCAATCTATGTTTTGGGTCTCCATTCCATCTTCTGCCTCCTCACTTCATTCTGACTAAAGGCTCTTCAGAGATGGGCTGTGGGGCTCACATGGAGCATCTCCACCTGAAGGGTCTGGACGGCATCAGAGCCCACTCACGACATCAATTACCTAGAACTCTTAGCAATTTTCAAAGCTCTTTGCAGCTTCCTTCCACTCCTAGCTTGGTCTTCCATCACTATTCAGACCAACAACACTACTGCGAAATCCTACCTCAACAGACAGGGAGGAACCACCTCCATAGCCCTACTTCACCTGGCCATGGACCTCTGTCACTGGTGTGTATGTCACTCCATCACACCCTGAGCCATTCATATACAGGCCAGAGCCAACATTCAGGTCAATACTCTCAACAGAGCAAGAATCACCTCCCACGAGTGGCAACTAGACCACCAGACTCTCAGATCTCTCTTTTGAAGTTGGTTCCACCCGCAGGTAGACCTCTTCACCTCCCACCTAAAAACCCGTGCCGCCTTTACTGCTCCAGAGCAGGCCTTGGCTGTCAATACCTAGGCGATGCCTTTGCAGTCTCCTGCACTGGACTTCTAGCATACCTGTTTCCCCCCCAATTTCACTGATCCCCAGGATCCTACTGAAACTTCTACAGAGCCAACCAGAATGTATCCTCATTACCCATGGTGGCCTAGGAGACCCTGGTTTCCCCGCCTCCTGCAACTTTCATCCAGCAAGTATTGCCACCTTCCTTCGCTACCTTACCTTCTGTCTCAGAAGTCCGGACAATTGCTGTATCCTGATATTCTCCGCCTCCGTTGCATGGCATGGTGGATCAGGCTGCTTTTCCACCAAACCTCCAAGTTGTCCTTGCAGCTTCCCACAAACCTGCTACAATAAAGTCCTCTCAACATAAATTGACACAGTTCCTAAACATCCTATCATCCAAAGGGACCTCACAGGAAACGTACTCTACCCAGCACGTCTGTTCTTATCTTCTGTCTCTCAAAGAATCAGGCTTGAAGATGTCATCCCTTAAAGTTCATCTGGCCGCCATCATAGCCCATTCCCCTCCTAGCTTTACTTCCTGGTTTCAAGACCCTATGGTTAAGCATTTTTTGAAGGATCTTGCCCACCTTATACCCGGACACTCCTGTTACGGTCCCCTCCTGGGACCTGTCCCTCATACTTACCTGTTTAATGGGGGCCCTGTTTGAACCCATAGCCTCTGCAGGGTGGCCTTTTTAGTAGCTATCACTTCTGCTTGCCGCGTTAGCGAGCTAAGGGCCCTCAGTGTAGATTCCCCTTACCTGATCTTCCACAAAGACCAGGTGGTTCTCCGGGCAAATGTCGCTTTCCTCCCCAAAGCTGTCTCCTCCTTTCACTGATCACAACCTCTCTCTCTCCCCATCTTTTTTCCAAACCCATCAGACAACACCCAACACCGCCTACACACACTAGATGTTAGAAGAGCTCTAGCTTACTATGTCCATTGGACGAAGGACTGGCATTCCTCTCTCACCCTCTTCCTTTCTCACTTGGGCCCCAACCGCGGCAGGCAAGCTTCTGCTCAGACTGTCTCTTGCTGGGTGACCCGTGCCATCTCGCTAAGCTGTAAGATTGTGAAGAAACAACCGTCTTCATCTCTGAAAACTCACTCCACCAGAGCCATGGCAGCATCTGCCACTTTTGATAGAGCCATTCCTCTCAATATCATCTGCCAGGCTGCCACATGGGCATCACCGCACTCCTTTATGCAGCACTATTCCTTGGACATCCGCTCCTGCAAAGATTCTACCTTCGGTACTGCAGGTTTACAACCACTTTTTGCATGAAGTCTCACCTTCAAGTAAGATTTGCACAGGGTGCAGCTTGCTATTCGCCGAGTCATGTTGAGCACAGAGACCATGTCGAAGAATGTCAGGTTGCTTACCTGTAAGTTGGGTTCTTCTAGTGGTCATCTGTGCTCTTACACACCCACCCATCCTCCCCTCTTAGTCTTTTTGGTCTCCGGACTCAGTGACTGAGGAGGACCGCTGAGACACATGCATACTGCTCCAGAGGTGGCGGGGCTACCACCCATTTCAGAGAATAAATTTCCAGCTTGGAAAGACTCCGAGGTCTCTATGCAGGTGCAAAGTCCAATCATATAAGAGCACAGATAACCACTAGAAGAACCCAAGTTATAGGGTAAGCAGCCTGATGTTTTACTGCTTGATCTGATGTAACACACAAAACAATACACATATCAATACACATTAGTTCTTGCTTTCTGCTTGTGTGACATCATCATCATCATTATTACTATTATTATTTATGTACTACTTTCAAATAAAAAGTTCTGAAAGTGGTTAATATTGGAATTGGAAAGGGGAAAAAATGATTTCCTGAATGTTAAATTTAAATAAACAAGGCTTAGAAAACAGGGAGTTATTTTTATTGTTTTATTTCATTTAAGAAAATTAAAATTTATTATAATTTAATGATTTACTACAAAATAATATTTATTATTTTATAGGCCACTTTTAACCAGCAACTGCCATTAAAACAGAACAAAATTATAGAATACACTTCTTTCCTTCAATTTTTATGGTGTGCATGCATGTGTGGTATCTGTAGTGGCACATAATGCACATGTGTGCACACTGCCTTGATACTGCTGCCCAGAACAAAACTAATTCAACTCACTGATGACAAACTTTTTTTTCCATTATCTCCCCACCCCCATATTTATGAAGTGACTTGCTACAGGGCTTTGATATTGGGTACAGATGTAGGGCAGAGTGGGAGGGCTCTGAATTTTGAATTTGAAATGTATTGGACAAATAGTTGATTTTTAATGATTTTTTGATTTCCCCCCCTAAAAATACAAAAAGTCCTATAAGTGACTTGTCTTATGGCAGAAAATTACAAAATAGCAAGTCTCTGTATTAAATGGTCATGTTCCACACCACCTCGTAAGTCTATCCATCTTGGGTACAATCCAGTTTTCCATCTTGATAAATGTGCCACATGAAGCCCATAAATAAGAACAATGAGGGAAATCCATTGGGGATCCAGTTCCACACCAGGGCTTTTTTAAATGCTGCTGCTGTGGTGTTGCTCTTCCACTGTGTGTTAGAATCACAATTATAACTGTAGATCCACATAACACTTAATATAACGCTTTAACAGTGCCCATGAGCTGATGTTGGCCTACTGTGGCCATTTGTACTATGGGTGTCCACCCAATTGAATAGTGCTGTGTTTTTGTCACCATCTCTTTCCCTCAGAGTATTAATCATTGGTGGTGCTAATATAGTCCAGTATAGTTTGGACAGGTGTCTTTTTTTTAAGGTTTTTTTTCCTTCACAGCTTGCATGTTTGCACAGAAAACAAGGAAATGGCATTTAAAAACACAAATAATATAAAGCAGTCATTTGCTTGGTGTTTTTTGCATTGGGATGTGGCTATGTGGGTGGGGCTGCTGGATGGGTGTGGCTATGTGAGCTGTGATGGTGAGTACCTGCACGTCTGAATTTGTGACTATACCACTGTGGAACACTTATGTTCTCAGAACAAACAGCAAACTATCTGCCTTTCCGCCAGCCTTGAAAGGGTATGAGTAGTTCTGTTTACATTACATTCCAAATTGATCTTACACACAAAAAGCCAAATGAGTCCCCCCGCCCTGCCCCCAAGCACCCTGTAACAGAATTTGTCTTCAGAGGTGTGTTCAATGAGTGCCTCTTAATAACAGGGGCCAAATTTTTAGGAGCATTAAAAATAGTTGTAGTGGCAGACAACAGACAACAAATATTTATATACCGCTTTTAAACAAAAGTTTCCAAAGTGGTTTACACAGAGAAACAACAAATAAATAAGATGGCTCCCTGTCCCCAAAGAGCTCACAATCTAAAAAGAAACATAAGATAGACAGTCGCTGGAGGTACTGTGCTGCGGGTGGACAGGGCCAGTTACTCTCCCACTGCTGAATAAAGAGAATCACCACATTAAAAGGCGCCCCTTTGCCAAGTTAGCAGGGGAGACAAGGCAAGTTGTTCCCTTTGTCAGTCTCACATTCATTTTTCATGTTACTATCCTCCAAGCACAAGTGCCTATTGAAGATGTATTTTGCAGGTAAGTGCTCTCCAGCAAGGCCCCTCCCAGAGGGAAGCTCCAGTGGGAGAAGATGATAAAAGAACTGAGGGCAAAGAACCTGGGCAGAAGATTCTTTGGAAGGTGAGAGTCTGGGACCTGGGAGGTATCTAAGACATTGTTGAAATTCTATGTATCTGTGATTGTGAGTCAACAATGGGAATTCCAGGTATTTGGAGAACCACTTTGCCTGCAGTGGTTGCAATAATAAGACTTTTTCTCATTATTGCAAAGTTCAGAAATAACCAGCAAGTTGAATAAATGCCCAGGATTTTTTAATTCCAAATTTACATCTGACACAAACTACCCAGAATGCAACAGTGCTATCTATGGTAACAAACCAACATATCTTATTGCATTAAGGTAAAGAATTGGTATTTTCAAGTGCTAATATGTTGGTAGGTAGGAAGATAATTTCTAGAAATGTCACTCAGTGGCATTTGCCAGTTTGTTCATTACTCTGCCACTGATCTGACTTTGTGTTGCACTGACTGTTGGAGATTTAGCTCCCTGTTATGTGACTTTGCAGAGACTTCCTAATGGCTCTATACATCCAGATGATGAGGCAAGCCGGGCTGTGGAACTACAGGAGCTCCTAGAGAAGCAAAACTTTGAGCTAGCGCAAGCTAAAGAACGGATAGCTACTCTGGCTGCTAGCATTGCCGAGCTGGAAGAAGATCTAAGTACTGCCAGGAGGGACTTAATCAAATCTGAAGAAATGAGCAGCAAATACCAGAGGGATCTACGAGAGGTTAGAGAACTCTATTCTAGCTGTGTAGATTATGTCTAAAGAGAAGCCCTGAATCAATTTAAAAATCATTTTAGTTTCTCAGTGTGTAGCAAAGGCATCCTGAGCTTCTGCTACCAGCAGGTTATTACTGTATTATTGTGATTACAGCAATAGTTATCCACTAACAAAATAAAATTGTCTGCCATAACCTCTTTTGTGAAGCACAAAATACTAGGCCTGCTTCTAGTAGTCTAGGGCTTTCCCTCTCATACAAGTGCTTCATTCAGAGTTCTGTCAGCTTAAGGATCATATATGCAAGGTTAATGACTTCTTTCATGCCTTATACCCGCAGGCTTTGGCACAGAAAGAAGACATGGAAGAGAGGATCACCACCTTGGAGAAACGCTATCTGGCAGCTCAGAGAGAAGCCACTTCCATTCATGACCTCAATGATAAACTGGAGAATGAGCTGGCTAATAAAGAGTCTCTCCATCGCCAGGTAATGGGCTTTTATGCCACACCATATGAAACCATGTTATGGCTGAAAGATGCATGAATAATGGGACTCGTCTTTGAATGCTTGGAGTGTCCCCTCAGAACATTTTACCTTGACATCTTTCCTTCTCATCTGAAGAGTTATTTCCCAAAACACCACCTCTTTGCCTTCACTGCTGTAACCTCCCTTCAAATGGACAATTGGGCAATGCTATTCTTACATAATACTAATCTAGGCATTGTGGAGACTGCAGGCCAAGATTGCTCTTACCTTCAGTTAATCCCCAGAGCTGGAGAAGATTACAATATTATAAAGCATTTGTGGGAACTCGCTGTATCAGGCTATCATTTAATTTGATGCACAGCTTCTTTAAGCAGAGTCCAAGGCATATGCAGCCATAAAACCAGGTACTCCAATGTGCTCCTCTAATTCTCTCTTGAAGGTTATACATTGGAGAGTGTGGTTGTTGTGAACGATGTTCTTTCTAATTTTTTTCATCTGTGCGCAGAATGAGTTTGGTTCTGGGCAGCAGTATCAAGGCAGTGTGTGAGCATTTGCATTCAACATGGGGCCTTCCTGATTCAACCCGAGTGGGATCTAAAACGAACTGAGTGGACATGAAAAAACTTGTGTGCACATGTGCACACCATAGTGGAAACACTGGTGGTGAAGGTTGAGGGTTGCGTTTAGTAATCCCAGCCCCCTGTATTTATTGCTGCTATTCTGTCATTGGCCTACAGTGTGAGGAAAAGGCACGGCACCTCCAGGAGCTTCTAGAACTGGCAGAGCAGAAACTGCAGCAGACAATGCGGAAAGCAGAGACGCTGCCTGAAGTTGAAGCTGAACTGGCCCAAAGGATAGCAGCATTGACCAAGGCAAGTGCATGTCCAGGAGTTGGCAGCAAGACCCAGGGTACAAAATGGGTTCTGCATCTATCCAGCACTTAGAACTCCACTTGAAAAAGTTAGAGAAGAGATTGTATGTGCTTGTGTATTTTATTTGTATCCCACTGTTCCTCCAAGAAACTCATTATGGTGTACATGGTTCTCTCTGTGACCACTTTATCTTCACCAGTAACCCTGTAAGGTAGATTAGGTTGAGATATGGTGGCTAGCTTAAGATTGCCCAGTAAGCTTCATGGCTGTGGGAGGATCTAAACCCAGGTCTCCTACTTTGTCATTTTTACCACTGCCCCGCATTGGGTCTACAAGTACCTGCTCATCTTAGTCCCAAAGAGTGACTTGGTTCTGTTTGCTCTGCATTGACACACCTGCTGCAGTGAGATAACATGACCCAGCTGTCTCTCCCATAGGAAGCTGGCCTCTGCTAGGAATGCTGCTTTTAGGTTGCTCCAGCTGGTCATGCTGGGTTTTTCATAGGTATATAAATGTGTGTGGTAGTAGTAATATAATCCACACAAACAGTATTTGAAGGCATGGGTTGCTCCCCAGGATGGGAGTGTGTACATTATCCTGTCTTGAAGCAAAGCATGGCTAGGCAAGTCTGAATCAAAGGACTGAGGCCCATTTGCCATGTCTGTGTCATCATCAGAGTTTGGTTTGCTCATATTGGACATGTTTAAGAAAAAAGTGGAAGCAGAGCCTTTGTGAGTTTTATTGTAGGGTTCTTAAGTGGTAGAGGCATTACAAGGATGATCAGGGACCAAGAGGTTTCTGGGAAGTTTATACAGCAAGATTCAGAAGCCCTACCCTGCACTACATCAACCCTGTGTGCAAGATTGCTTAGATTTATACTCAGCAAGAGACTAAGAGCCCTTAGTCTGTTCATTTGCCTGTCCTCTAGCATCAGTTTTGAGAGATTCCATTCCCTGCAACCCTCACAGGTGTATCAGCTACCCAAATTACTTGTGACAGCAGATCCACCATGGTCATATCTGTGAATTTTAAGGTACAGCTGCACTTATGCCTAACTGCTGAATCAGTGTGACCTTGATGAAAAAGCACGTTTTCTCTCTATCCCCAGAGCTTATAAACGTTGTTCCCTCTTTGGACTATGACTTGTTTTGTGCAGGCAGAGGAGAGACATGGCAGTATTGAAGAGCGACTGCGGCAGCTAGAGACTCAATTGGAGGAAAAGAACCAAGAACTGGCAAGGGTAGGATGGTTTCTATAGAGCACATAGTGTTGGACTTCTTATTACTTTGCTTACAGCAGAACAGTTTAGGGCAGGATGTTGCCGCGGGAGGGAGGAGGATGGCTAAGTAGAATCTTCTATATTTGCTGTCACAATGTCAGTGTCCCATTCACAATGTTGCAGTACATGAGCAGCTAGCTGTAAAAGGCAGCTTCCCACGTGGTTGCCACAGGTCTTCAGCCACACTGTTGAAGTCCACTTTTTTAGGGGTGGGTTGTGATGACACAAAGTTGTAACATAAGAAAAACAGGTTGCTTAGCTGTGTGATGATCTGGAGGTGAGCCATTGTAATCTATCTGAGAGGTCCCTGCGCAAGCGCAGTAACCCACTTATCATGAATGCCAATGCATCACTATCCAGATCAGCCCTGCTGGATCAGAACCTGGGCCCATCTAATCCAGCATCCTGTTTCACACAGTGGCCCACCGGATGCCTCTGAGAAGCCCACAGGCAAGAAATGACAGCATGCCGTCTCTCTTCCTCCTCCCCACAACTGGTATTTAGAGGCATCTTGCCTCTGATGCTGGAGGTGGCTCATAGCCATTGATAGACCTCCATGAATTTGCCTCTTTTAAACTAGTGGCCATCACCACATCCCGTGGCAGAGAATCCCATAGATTAATTATATGCTGTGTGAATAAATACTTGTGAGTAGTTATTTACTCCCTCCCAACCATTTTACCCTTCGGAAAACCCTCCTGCCCCTTTACTGGTAAAAGGGAATCCTCAACTGATTCCCCTTTACCAGTAGAGCTTTGAGCCAGTTGAACCTACTCGGTTCGAACTCAAACTGGGTCCGGCTTGAGCATGCACAAAACTGAGCTGGACCGGGTTGACTCGAGTCCAGTCCGGATTCAAGCTAAACCAGCAAAACCAGTTTTGTGCACATCCCTATCCTACCCTTCCTCCCAGTACCACTGTCTCATCCACACATTGAAATCAGCTCTGCCTGTCTTGCTGATCCTGTGTGTGGAACAGGTAGCACTTCAGATAATGCTACCCTAGGGTTCATGGATTTCAATAAACTACCTAACAGCCTATATTTGGTTTCCTAGAACTCCTGACTGCATTTCCTAACATAGTTGGTGCCAACATGCAGCACAACAGCTGAGTCCTTCCCAGCACTGCCTAACAGCCTATCTAGACTTTGCATGACATCTGTAACCTTTGTACTAGGCAGGCAAGTCGCTGTGCAATCTACACATGTGTCACAAACCCATCTCTCTATGCTCCTAATGACCAAATCACCCACTACTAGGAGGCCCTCAAACCCCGGAGGAGTATCCTCTGTCTGCATTCCCCTCTGCCTCAGACTGATGTCCTCCTTCCCAGAGACCTTCATTCTCCATGACAGCAGCACGGGAGTGGAATCCTTCTATTTATTATTTATTTATTCATTCGATTTCTATACTGCCCTTCAAAAATTGGCTCAGGGCGGTTTACACAGAGAAATACTAAATAAATAAGATGGATTCTATCAGATTCCTGAGGGTCTTGTCCAAATACCTCTCTGCCTCCCTGAACTTCTCCAGGTCAGCCACCTTGGCTTTGAGGAAATGAACTTGTTCCCTGAGAACCAGGAACTCTGCACTGACTGCACAGCTCCAACTTCTGCCCTTCAGGCAGATATTCTACCTTAACTGGTGTCATTGGCTACTTAGAATATATAGAGCTTGTTTATTTGAAAGCTCAGTCTTAGCTGCAGTTGTTTGCTAATTAAAGATTTTAAGCTCAGTTCGCCAAGAAAATTACAAAAGTGGGCTAGTGCTGACCACCTTCTCATGCTGAGTGTCTCTTTTGTGATAAAGGGGGACCACTTGTATGCCTCCACGCACCTTTCCCAACTAAACCCCATGCAAAACTCCTTAGATATTTGTTAGCAAGCTCCTGTTCACAAAACTCGGGGTAGCAAATCTCCCGTAGTCTGAGCCTTGTCATATCAAGAGCTGCTTCCAAACTAAGCCACCTCAGGAATGTGGCCCTTCCCGCAAGCTGTGTGATTCACCTGCAGCTAATCCCCCTGCTCTGTCTCTCTAAGCACAACTGAAACTGCCTTGTCAAAAACAAACCCCTAGCCAACCGGAAATCAAACCAGTGAAATAGTTGCCAGTAAAGGTTTGCCACCCTTGTCTTCTAGAACCCATACTTGAATGGAGCAGCTCACCTCTAATGTTCTGTGCAATTAATATTGTTTTTTAAAAGGATCCCCCTCTTTTTCATAGGTTTCAGCATTAAGTAGGTTACAGTGCTAAAAACAAAGCAATACATCACAATGATTTTAAAAAACCCTAATAATTATAAAATAATATTGTGTTGGCCACAAAAGAAAATTGACCCAATAGCAGCCCTTACCCCTGCCCAAAAGCCTTTTGAAAGAGGCAGATCTCCACAATCTTTTGAAAGGAGAGCAGTGTGGGAGCTAACTAGCGGCTGTAGAAAAAGCCCTCCTCCTACGGATGCTCACTTCACGTCACCAGACAGCAGTATTAGAAACAGGGCTTCAGATAAAGAATGGAATGTGCAAGAAGGCATATAAATAGAGAAAAAGGAAAGGTTGTGCTGTCAAATCAGTATTGACTCCTGCCAACCACAGAGCCATGTGGTTTACTTGGTAAAATACAGGAGTGGCTTACCATTGCCTTCTCCCTCACAGTAGGAGATGGTGCCTTTCAGCACCTTCCTATATCACTGCTGCCCAATATAGGAGATAAATAGAGAAGGTGAACCTTAAGGTACTTTAAGATTGGGTTTTCCCCCTGGTAGAAATTGATGCAGCTGGACCAAAGATAGCTTGTTTCTCTTTCAATCAATGAGTAGTCTAGCTATAATTGTGAAATCTTTGCCACATTAAAAAGAGCAAGATAAAATAAAGGATCAGGCAGGCCTGACTCATTTTATCTTAATTTATGTCTTGCTGATGTTAATGTGGGTATTACTAAACTGGTTGCTAAATTTTTATATGGGGCTATGAAACTGACCTCTCGTCATGGGGTTTTATAAGGCTGATTGTGTATCTTTTAGTTATTTTATGCTGTATATTTATCCATGGTAACAGTCTAAAGTTTTAATCTTGTTTGGCTTATGGCCGTAAATAAAATGATTGATTGATTAAAGGATAATATCTGGGATTTTTCTCTCTCTTCATGATTAGGGCTATTTTTACAGCAGTCTTAAGGCAAATCTGGTTGGAGTTGTTTGTCTGATTTTGATTTCCCCCACAGGCCCGTCAGCGGGAGAAAATGAATGAGGAACATAACAAGCGGCTGTCTGATACTGTGGACAGACTGCTAAGTGAGTCCAATGAGCGGCTTCAGCTTCACTTGAAAGAGCGGATGGCAGCCCTGGAAGAGAAGGTATTGTGACTGGCCCATTCACTATGCTGTATTCAAGGAGGCTTTTTTAAGGAGTTGAAGCATCTTGATGGATCAGGCCATTGTTTTTGATTAGTTAACCCTATGTGCAGGCGTGACTCTTTCAAAAGTAGTGTAAGGACAGGTTCATCGTTGGTTGATTTAAAGAAAAATATTGTTGTAGTACTGGCCAGAGTAGAGAATCATGAAGACTGTCAGTGAGGGAGGGGTCCCTGCCTTGTTTCCTACCAGTCCAAGTTTATGGACTGCAAGGGCTGGAATTCCTCTTGTGTTCTTACCAAGTCTGCAGGAGTAAAGGACCCTGCTGATGCCTCTTGGGTGCTTGGTTGATATAATTTCAGTGGCTACCACATTAAACATGAATCATCACTTGACTTTTGGGATGCTCTTACTGTGCAAGGCTTCTTCATAGATGAGATCCCTTCACATAGCTACTCCATGCTCATGGAGTAGCTTTTGGGTAGTTGTTCAAGGTATATGTAGTGAAATTAAAAAAAAATTGAGAGTGGATAATTCTGGCGGGGGTGAGATTTGGGAGTGCTCTTGTTATTTTGATACAGAAGTGCTGAGTTTTCGCATATTTGTGAAGGGGAAGTTGGTCTCTTCTGTTGATATGACTATACAAATAAAATATTTTTATGTAATCTGGGGGGGGCATATACACCAGTTAGTTCACTTCCTACCTTGTACCCCAACCACTTCCTCCTCTTTCTATTAAAGTAACATCCACATATGTGAAGATAGACCTTCACTAGGCAGCTCAATAAGAAGAAACAGTCTCCATGTGTTCCTCAAGCGTTTAGAGTGAAATGACTTGTTAGCTGTCTTGAACCTGTCCAAAATACTTAGGGTTATTGTATGTAGACTGGTATAAAGAAAAGATTGTGGTTTGGGCTGGTAGCTTTTGAGCAAGTGTATATGTTGATTGTGTCAAGGAGTCCCTTTTCACTTTGAGGTTTCCTATGGCTATGATGTTGCACACTAAGATATTCATGGTTTTGGCAAGCCCTGCTGATGCTTGTATAAGAGCCTCTCTGCCAGTGCAAGTTACAGCTCCTGAATGGGTATGCCTCTACGTTTCAAATGCTGTCCAGTTCTCTTGTTATCAGTGTTGCCTGGAACCTGTCTCACTTCTTGTATTCCTCCCCCTGCTCTCTGTGTGTCGCCTTGAATTACTAAAGCACTGAAATGGAAGCAGATGGTACTCCCATATAGTTGGGACTTCACAGCATCAAGATATGAGCAGATAATACACATTGCAGTCGTCGAGCTGGGCTCATCATCTCCATGATTACAGAGTGCTTGTTCTGTGAATCAGGAAGTTCTGGATCCTTCTGGTGGCCCAGTATTATTCCCAACATTGAGGCCTACGCAGTAGCCACCGTGGAAGGATTCGTCAGCACCACGAGGCACTTTGAAGCCCTGCCTTTCGCATGCAGAACACACTCAGTCTCTTTTGGCAGCAAAGCGCATCTCTCTTCAGTTCTTTTACATCCACTGCAGCGTGCACTTCCTTCGGGATTTGCTCCTCCATCTCAGTTCCTGGAACAATAAAACAGCATTTTCCCTCATTATTTGTTTCCTTTACTTTCAGCCTGTTTTTTTAAATTATTCTCCTGCCAAGCATTTGGATTTGGTTTTGGTTTTTTGGTGGTGTTTTCTTGCTTTGACTCCCTTGACTACATTTTGCCTGCTGCTTTTGGATCAGTTCATCTCAGGCCTCATAGACTCAAGGAAAACATTTAAGTGTTGTGCCTCATGCCGCAGCACCTTACCCTCTTCGGACCACCACCAGTTGTGTCAACTTGGAAGGAGCAACTTAGCTTTTATTTACCGGCTCCATCTCTGTACCAACATTGGCTAGATTACTGGAGCTCTCCAGGTGTTCTGGACCCACAGCCTCATTCACAGGATGGGTCAATTCCAAGACCCAATGCTGGGACATTCATCCTCCTTTCCAAGTGACTATGAAGAATTCTATCTGTGGAAACTGAACAAGCTGGTCTTGCTTTGTTCCTCAGGGTTTAACCTTTGGGCCCCAATCCTTTTGAACTTGCTGTTGATCCTCGTCCCAGCCTCCAGTCCAATGTGCCGCTCCAGCACTTCCTTCTGTTCCTCCTTTTCAGGTTCCACTTCAGCCTGAACAACCTGTTGAGCCTTTATTACTGCCTACTGCTCCTGTGGTACCTGACAAGCATATTTCAGATGACTTTGTTTCTGCATCGGAATCTGACAGTGAGTCCACTATTACAGAGACTCAATCTGGCACCTCACCAGATGATGATGTCCCTAATAACCCACTGGACTCTCCACAGAAGAGACCAAGTCTTATAGAATTGAGGTCTCTGAAATGGCAAAAACACTTGGCCTGGAACTAAAATATCTGGCCAAAACTGTCAGTGACCCAGTTTATGATTTTATGTCTACATCCATCACGTCTGCTCCTGCAGCCTTACCCATGCTGTCTATCGTTGTCAACTCAGCTAAGTCAGCTTGGGAAGCCCCGTCATCTACAGCCTCAACCTCCCATAGACTAGAGAACGTTTATCTAGTGCAGGTGGAGCACTGCCAATTTTTATTTAAGCATCCCTTCCCCTCAGTTTTTTTAGTAGTAGACTGTGCGCTGTCTTCAAAATCTGGAAAGCGGCATTCTACTCCAGTAGACAAGGAGGGTCGGAAACTAGACCCGATGAGGCAAAATATGTACTCTTCCTCCTCCCTCTGTATGAAAGTGTCTAACTATATGGCCTGCATAGCAAAGTTTCATTACTCCATCTGGGAGGAATTTAAGTCAGACATTCAAGATGCCCCTGGCACCTTTACAAGCCCCTTTTACAGAGCTCCTCACTAAGCATCTGACGGAGATTGAGTTTCGCACCATGTCCAGTGCTATATTGCTTCACAGGCATACCTGGCTTCAGTTGTCCTTGTTACAACAGGACATGCGGGACAAGATTGAAGATTTGCCTTTCAATGGGGTCGGTGGGGCTTTTCAGTAAAGAGACTTATGATGTGATGGAGCGAATGAAAAAAAATTTTCAAAATTCACTGCTCACACTTTCACCTCCACTTCATCAGTGTCACACCCTATAACCAAAGGTTTCAAAGGCCTTGTACCCTCGCTCTGACAGGAGAGATTTCTGACATACCTTCCCTCAAGGGCAAAGCAGGCTGTTCACACAATGAGGAAAACAACAACACAAGCCTAGAGGACAAGATGCCTCCAAGCAAAGTCTTTGAATTTCCATACCCTTGCCCATTGCTCCCGCTCCTTCCTCTATCTGGCTCACTCCCTACTTAGTACCCTGGCATCTTATCACCTCCAATGCCTGGGTACTAAGTATCATCTCCACCAGCTATGCCATAGAGTTCTCTCCACTTCCCATCATGGAAGTAAAATATACCCCTGCAACTCCTACGCTTCAAGCAGAGATACAAGAACTCTTACCCAAAGGAACAATAGAACCAGTCTTCCCAAAGAACCAATGGGCAGGGTTTTACTCCCAATATTTTCGAGTGCCGAAGAGGGATGGAGGTCTTTGTCCCATCCTGGACTTTCGAGCCCTGAACAACTTTATACTCACAAGGTATGCTGACTTTTCAGTAGCTTCTTTCCCTTTTGTTGGGAGAGGAGTGGTTCGCCACTCTGGACTTGAAAGACACTTATTTCCAAGTCTCCAATTGACCATATCATCGCAGGTACTTGAGCTTCACAGTCAGGGACCAGATCTTCCCATATAGCTCTCCCTCTCGGGCTGTCAACCACTCCACATGTGTTTGCAAAGTGCATGCGTTCGGATCGTCACCCATTTGAGGACCCACCCCTCCTTTTGTTTTTTCCTTGACACACCTCCTTGTTTAGACCCAGACAGAGACACTGAGGTGCCTGTGCAAATTGTTTACATGTTTCTTTGGAGACAGAATTGTATGGATAAGAGCCCCACGTAGGTGGAGAGGGGGTGACCGGGGGGCAAAGTGACTGAAGTGTGCTGAATCTAGAGCAATTGTTTACAGTACCAGGTTGACAGGCATGGAAAAATCCATCTGAAAGCTATAGGGGCAGATCTAAGAATCTGAACCCTATAAGAGAAGTTGTCTTTGGGCAATATGGCAGAGAGCAATATGGAAAGCAATCCCCCTTGTCTGTCTGTCTAGCTCTTGAGTATCTTCGCAGAGAGAACTTGCTAGAGCTTGCTAGTGCATAATATTGCATAGCTGATATGCAGAGCAAGTCTCCTATGACAGCATCATCCGGCCCAGATCCGAGATGCCTGCTTCCTATTCGGTGCCAGCTTGAGTGACTTGAACTGGGATCCCATGCTTGACTGCCAAGCCTAGATGGGTAATTATGCAGCTCCTTTGCCTTTCCTGGAGATTCTCCGCTTGAAAACCCTCCCCCTCTTCCCTCCCAGTCACTGATAAGCAGAACTGCTTGTCTGAGCTGCTGGTTCCCAGCCTTTCTCCATTCCCTCGCTTGTATTCCACCCCCCACCCCCCGCATTCATCTAAGTTGGTTTTCTTCCCTCCTCGTCTCAATGGAAACTGTGTTTTTGTTTGATTTGTTCAGTGAGATTAGAAACAAACTACATGCATGCAGCATTAGAGAGGTAGTATTGTGCTTTGAACTTGATTACGAAGTATTGCTAACATTGTATGGAGCATTACCTAGATGCTCCAGTTGTGTTTCCATTTTCTTACAATAAAGCTTACATTCCTTCAATAGTTACAGTGTGGTTTTCTCGCTCGCTCACTCTCTGACATCAGTTTTTCCATGAGCCATGTTGGGAACTAGAATAGAATGGGGGCTGCAGCACTGGTTTTCCCTTCACTCTGTTGCCTGTTGACTGAGCATGCACAGAGTGCAGGTGGACCTCTGATGGTAGCCAAAACAAGGCGTTTGATCTTCCTTCAGCTTCGGGCCGCCAAATCTTATTCTATCGTACTTTGATCCAAACAAACAGGATTGTCTAATTCTTCTGTCAAAGTACACATGTCTGCACAGTCTGCCATGCTCCCTGGTTGGGGGTCCAGTTCCCCTTTTTTTCATCCAGACTGTAAACACTTTTTAAAGGGTCTAAACAATCTTTTTCCTCCAGTCAAGGAACCAGTGAAACCCTGGAGTCTTTCTCTGGTTCTTTCTATACTCACTGAAGCTCCTTTTGAGCCCCTGCCATCAACCTCCCTGAAGTTGCTTACCTTCAAAGTAGTCTTCCTCGTAGCAATTGCAACAGCTCGGATGATTAGTGAGCTTGCTGCGCTAAGAATTAACATTTCCTATATGGTGTTTCATCCTAACAGGGTAATGAGAACTAACCTGTCATTCTTTCCAAAAATAGTACTGGATTTTCACATCAATCAAGACATCGTCTTACCCACCATTTTTCCTGGCCCCGTAATGCCACTTGAATACTCATTGCACTCTTTGGAAGTACATAGGGCAGTTCTCTACTACTTGGCATGTACTAAAAACTTCTGGTGTACTCACAGGCTGTTTGTCGCATTTGGGGGCTCTAGTAGGGACAAACCAGTCTCCAAGCAAAGACTGTCAGAATGGCTAGTCCAGGCTAGTCCTCTTCTGCTACAACAAGCAAGGCATTACTCCACCCTCTGCCATCTCATCTCATTCTATGAGAGCAGTATCAAGATCAGCTGCACACCTGTCTGCCTCTAGCTTCACCGACATCCACAAGGCTGCCACCTGGTCATCGGATCAAACATTCATTCAGCACTACGCCCTTAGCATCTACTCTGCTGCTGAGGCTGGTTTTGGGCATTCTGTGCTTTTAAAAGTTCTTTAAATCCCACCTCCTACTATTAGTGAGCGAGCTACTCACCCAGTGTTGGGAATGATACTGGATCACCACAAGGACAAACAGGTTGCTCACCTGTAACTTTTCATTCTTTGGTGGCCCAGTATCGTTCACAACACTCACCCAGCCTCCCTACTTATTGGATACACTTACCTTCTTCCTTCAGTGGCCTGAAGAAGCTTCTATCCAATGTTGTCCATCCAGGAACTGAAGAGAGAGGCGCTTTGCTGCCAAAAGAGACCGAGCATATCCCACGCAGGGGTTCAGAGTGCCTCATGGAGCTGACAAATCCTTTCATGGTGGCTACTGCTCAGGTGCAGAGCCCAATGTTGTGCATGATACCGGGCCATCAAAGGATCAATAGTTACAGGTAAGCAACCTGTTTTTCAGGGGAGCTAGCTCTTCCTTGCATCAACAAGGATGGCACTCAATGCCATTTATTGCCAAATCTTCCACTCTAGCTAATAAGCCTAGAATTTAGAGTGCTGATGGGCCATTACCTCTTGTATTATCTCATTTATGCCAGTGGTGAATAATAATAGCATTTTACAAGCATTAAATCTAGGTGTAAGTGATTGTGTGTGTGTTTAGGGAGTGATATTCTGGGCTGAAAGCCTGGTTGTTGGGCATCTGGGAAACAGTCCTCTTCTAGTGCAGTTTAGTTTAGGAACTTGGCAAGAAGAATTGTCCTTTGCTCAGTTCAGATTGTTACAGGTTTAAATGTCCCTTGTGGCCTCCCTCATAACATTTACCTGTAATTGTATCAGTGTCTAACTTTTGATGCATGGTGGTTATATGGTCTGGCGGTCTCACCAGAGGCCCCATGAACTGTTGTGAGGGCCACTACTGTAAAAGCTGCTGGGTCGTTTACACTTACCATTACCTGTTAGAAAGTGCAGCACCATACTACCTAATGCGGGATGGCCAACTCAGTACCTGCTTTGCCTACAGCACTGCAAAGCTTTCTGGTGCTGGGGCGTGGTATGAGTTAGCTGTTCTCACTGCCCTCAGAAGCAGCCTGTAGCCAAAGCATAGGTGTCATGATGAATGTTGCCTGTGGTAATCATGCCAGGCCCTTCTTGGCATATCTCCTGTCCTTTCTGATATGTAGCTTTCATTCTGGCCCCTCAGAGGTTTTTCCATAAAGCCACTTGAGTACCTTTTCTCAGTTTACTGAGAAATTTAATTTAGTGGCCCATCAGCACTCTAAATTATAGGCTTATTAGCTCAAATACTCAGTTTGGGTACCTTTTCTTAGATTGACATTAGTAGTTGCACTCTCTCTTCATAATTACTCATATTTGCCTTTCAAGAATACATTATTGCAAGAACTGGAAAATACACAAAAACAGATCGAGGAGCAGCAGCATGATAAGGTAAATGCCACTCTAGGGCATTATGTTTAAGGAGTGGCTGGCATGTTTGTTAATGTGCATTTTCAATGCCTTGAGGAGAAAAGCATTGCTATAGCATGGCAGAAAATGTTGATTGCTTGGTCTGTGATACTTCTGTACTAGCACCTCCTTTTAGGGATAGAGAACCCCAGTACCAAACTGCATTCTTTTCCTGCTAACACAATGTCCTCACAGTGTGCTATGGTGGCTCCTTTCTGTCTAGATATAGGTGCTGCATATCACATTATCAGGAATGGGATCTGGATTAAATGGTAGAAAGTTAAGCTGTGAGAAAGTTAAACCTAGTGTGACCATGATTATCAGCTAAGGGAAAGCCAGTTATTTCTTATAGACCAGGAATCTTTTCCAGGGACTTTTACACACAGCAGGCTTTAATGCAAGTTTACTGGGGGGGGGGGCTTTACTATGAACTCGAAGTTATCCCCCCAAAATGATGCAAATAGTGGATTCTTTTTTTTTACCCTGGATATAAATTGGGCTATACTCTAATACACAGTGAAAAACCCAAATTGTGTGTGAACTGCTCCCCAATATTTCATAGGGACTTTGAGGTGAATCTGGCTGATACGTGAATGCACCGCCTCCATTCTGGAGGAGATGCGAGTTAAAGGGCTTTAAAAACCCTGTGTAAAAACTTCCAGGTGGTGATTTTTGCATGGCAAATATTCAATTGTATTAATTTTCCTTTAGGTTGCACTTCTGCATCAGAGATGTCTTCCTAGCACTCAGATTTCACAATATTTTCTTATTGAAAAAATAAAATTCCCCTAGTTAGCTCAGCCTTTTGTGATATGTCAACCACCCAGAGATGAAAGTTTGGGCGGTATAGAAGTTTGATAAATAAATAAATATGATTGCCATATGGAATGTTAACTGTGCAACTGTCGCAGGCAACTCTTAGATGGTGCCCATGATAGCAATGATCGTAAGCACTGGAGTTCTATTTGCCTGCACAATCCTTCTCTGGCTAATCTGTCTCTGTAATGAGTGAACCTGAGGTTCCCAAGTGGCTTTCTCAAAAGACTGCCTTGACACAATTCACTTTTCAGTTCTTTGCTGGATGAGTGGTTTCCCTCAATTTACAGCAGTAGCACAGGAGTTCTTCTCTGGAAGTATTTTTTAAAACAAATATCTGAGTTCAGATTTGTTCTTCTGAACCTTCTCCAGCACTATACATTTCCCTTCTCCTAAGACTAGAGTGCAAAACAATACATTTTATTAAGAAGTGTTACAGAATGGTGGGGGGAGAAAAGTAGCTCAGCTGTCTCTCTGCAGCAAAACTATATTCCTGTAGCAAATTTGCTGCACCCTATCTCTAATGTGTGAACAAAAATTGGTGCTATTATCTCTGTGAGGGATATCATCATTTTAAAAAATGCAACTGAGACTTGTACTCTGTGATCTTCTGGATAAGCTCTTAGGGTTAATTCTGTCTGTAACTGTGATTTTCTCATGGAACAATCCTTTGCTAGCCACAATCACAGGCATTCTCCGAGGACCAAAACCAGTGTCTAAATGACCGCTACTGTGCATCATGCAACAGCTAAGAAGTTCGTGCTCTCCTTTTCACTCCTTTGCCTGCCTCTTTGCTCTAGGTCCTTTGCTTTCCTTTGCTTTGCCTCCAGCATGATTTTCTAGCATTGCCTGCATGATATTTTACTTCACAGATGTGTTAAAGTATGTTTGATATGGTTGCTTTGTATGTAGTATAAACTAGGAAAATATTAGTATACTGGGTCCAGAGAAACAATATTTTGTTTTATTCTGAACAGAGAAGGCTGTCAGATGAAATCGACAAGTTGAGATTAGAAATTGACCAGTTAAAGACAAGAAGTGGATCTTTTCTTGACAGTGTACATACAAGGTAAGGAGTCTCTGTTCCTCCCCCATGGCCTGGCAAAATTTTCAGGAGGTTACTAATTGAACCCATCAACTGCCTCAGGGAATAACCGCTCTACTGGGAGGTTTTTCTTTGAACCAGTGGATGAGGCTATGTTGTCGTGTTTGGAAAATGTTCACCTTGTTGAGATGTTTCTTGCAGTCCTGAGTTCTGCAAAGTGAGGCAGAAGCCACAAGAAGTAGCTGCATTTATTCTAACTTATGGGAACTTTCTTTCCAGTTTATTAGTTGTTTTCTGCACTACTTGGATACAAGCTGCTCAGGTGTTACTTCCACATTGTTTTCAGAACTCTTCATTTGAAGACTGCCTGAGTCCAAGTGGGAATATCCCAAATGGTCACCTTTCATAGGAGGTGAAATGTTGGTCTTCTGCTTGCAGGATGGCTGCTTCATAGTAGAGCTTTCTTTGTGATTATCTCTCCTATAGTCACTGTCTTCACAGCCCTCATAGGTATCAACTGTTTTTAAATTATAATCTTTATAATTTAAATATTTTAATCGTCTGCTTTTGCAGACAGTTTTTATGTTTGCCGTTTGCTGGTCAAAGACCGTAACAAAGATGATTGATTGATTTATCTCTTGTTTCATGGGGTTTTATTTGGAATTCCTAGCTGCGTGGATTTTCTAAGGAATCATGGCACAGACTTCCAAATAATACAATAAGTTTACACACAGTCACATTTTTTCATGTCTCTTGCTTTTTCTTCTCTCCACAGTTGCCACAGTTCTCTCCACAGTTCCACAGAGTTCTCTCCACAGTTTCACAGAGCAGAAGGGAAGGCTCAGTCTCCCTTTGCCTCCAAGGTCACCATTGGGGTGAGGGATTTGGGTGCAGACACAATACACCAAAGGGCATGTTTCCCCTGAGCTTGTCCCCCACCCCACTCCAACCTTTTCAAAGAGTAAGAGGGGGCTCCATGTTCTTAAAAAAACAAAAACAAACCCCTCTTTCTTCTCCATGTATTGGCTAGGGGAAGTGAACTATTCCTGCTTTCCCGAGCCAGCACAACCAATCCCGCTGTCTCTGGTCAGGATTAGCATATATGTGCTATCCTCTGCTCCTGGGAATGTTATTCAGTCACAGATGGATGTGCTACCCATGGCCAGAGCCAATTTGGGGGAGTTCATAGGGAAAAGGAGGCTGCTTTGACCACTGCATATTTTTCTGTAAATTTAGGTCCTGACCACAGATTGGGCTTCTAGCAGACACTTCACTAATATGGATTGGAGGCTTTTGTTTCCTATTATAGTAGAAGGAAGTACAAATCAAATCACAAAAAGCTTTCCCACACTCCTGCATCTTCAAATTGCTAAACTGGCTTAATAAAAGGTAGTTGAAGGGAAAATCCAGCTGTTTGCTATCCCTGTGTGAATCCAGAAGAGGGCGCAGTCACATAATGTGCTTTCCAGCAAAACAGCTATGACAGCTAAGCACCTGCAGCTCTCCAGCCACAATTGCTTTGCTTTGCTTCCCACCCTTTTTGTTTCTCTGTCTCACTGGTGGATAGCATAGCAGGGATGGCCTTGAGTTTCAAATCATCTGAAGATCTTTTTTACAAAATAAGGTGGAATCCATGCCTAACTCATTATTTTGCTTGTATGTGTCTTATTTTCTACCAGATGCTCTGCTTTATCCATAGATGGTTTAAGTATACTACATTGTAAGGCTTATTTCATTAGTACATTATTGTTTTGAATGTTATAAAATAAATATTGAACCTCCAAGTTCAAGTGCTCTTTGTTGCAATCTATTCCTTTGGTAAGTTGCCTGCACCATGTAATATACCTCCTGCTCTTAGAAGATTGTGCCTTTTCCTCCTCTTCAAAGCATGTGTAACCAGGTAGGCATGCTATGATTATGGGCAGAACAGATCTGTGCAAAATCTGGCAAACAGTGAAGCGGTTACATTATTACTTTAGCATGCGTCATCGTGTGACTCAGCTGGCTTTCACCATGATAGCATGTAACCCATTTTTGTCAGCTTAACTGTGCAACCATTATTATTTCAGCATATGTAGGGTGTTGTGTTCATCTAGGATTTCTGTGTGTGAATTGGCTCAGAGAACGAATGAACAAATGAATATGATTTCTGCTAACTGAGCAAAGAGGCACCTTTTTAAAATAGTGATTCTATTAGATAGATAGAGAGCCAGCGTGGTGTAGTGGTTAGAGTGCTGGACTAGGACCACGGAGACCCGAATTCAAATCCCCATTCAGCCATGAAACTAGCTGCGTGACTCTGGGCCAGTCACTTCTCTCTCAGCCTAACCTACTTCACAAGGTTGTTGTGAAAGAGAAACTCAAGTATGTAGTACACCGCTCTGGGCTCCTTGGAGGAAGAGCGGGATATAAATGTATGTATGTATAAATAAATAAATAATAATAATTCTCTTTATTTAGCGGGGGAGAGCAACTGGTTCTATCCACACCCAGCTCAGTATCCCTCCAGTGACTGTTGCTGGTGTCTAACGTGTTTCTTTGTAGATTGTGAGCCCTTTGGGGACAGGGATCCATCTTGTTTATGATTTCTCTATGTAAACAGCTTTGGGAACTTTTGTTGAAAAGTGGTATATAAATAGTCGTAGTAATAGTTGAGGCTGGACAAAAAGGATTATAGTGAAAAGAGAAAGTTGAGGGCATGTTCAAGCAAAGAACTTTAGAAAC
Organism: Hemicordylus capensis; assembly: GCF_027244095.1. Classification (NCBI taxonomy): domain Eukaryota; kingdom Metazoa; phylum Chordata; class Lepidosauria; order Squamata; family Cordylidae; genus Hemicordylus; species Hemicordylus capensis. The sequence continues at coordinate 51,347,774 of NC_069660.1, forward strand.
TCCTATGCTAGGTAACACCAATAAATTTTGTAGCCAGATTTCAGACGATGAAACTAGAATCTTCAGAGGGAGACCTCAAGTCCAGTTATTCTCTACTGTTTGACCTCTGTTTCTGGAAATAGGAGGCATGTTGACATGGTGAACGTGTGGCCACTGTGTTAATGTATAATTTATAGGAGTTAAAGAAATTAGAACCAAAAACAATGAAGGGAATTCGCTGCCAAAATATAATATTAACAGTCCAGGTTCTAGGCTATTCCTGGTTCTTCCCTATAGAGCAGAGGGGTCAGAAAGAGCTGCAAATGGATTCAGGCTAGCTGATGGCAAATATGACAAACCACTTGTTCAAGCACTATTTTTTAAATACCAGCAGAGGTTTCAGTAACAGATCACTTTCATGTCCCACCTCCAATCTTAGTGATATAGAAATACCTTTCATGTATAGAGAGATGCTTCAAAACAAAGCATGGCAGTTTTTTGAGCCAAAGGCTGTTTCAGAGGTGAGTGTGTATCAGTTGAAACTCTTTCTGCTTGCACAAAAGGAGGGAATTCGTTGTCAGGCATAGCCAGAGTATGATGACTTTTTAAATGGCCCCTGCTTCTGAACACCTAACAGGCCAGTTGGTAGGACAGGAAAATCTTGCACGCACTGGGGATCTCAGCTGTCACTCTTTTCCTTGGATCGCCTTCTTTGCAGCCTGAAATGGGATTCAGCCAGTGTGTTGACAGATGGGTTGGTAGCCTGTGTGTGAGCCTAGTGTGTGTTTGACAAGCTGGGCAAATCAGTGCTTTAAGAATATTACTTGAAAAAGTTTTGAATTAAGAATGTTGACACATGCATATGTAAGAGACATGGAATTTTAAGCTTGCTTCATTCATTTTAAATAATTAAAAGCTAGTACAGAGTTAACGTAAGAACAGCTCTGCTGGATCAGGCACAAGGCCCATCTAGTCCAGTATCCTGTTTCACACAGTGGCCCACCAGATGCCTCTGGGGAGCCCACAGGCAAGAGCCCACAGTGCATGCCCTCTCTCCTGCTGTTGTTCCCCTTCAATTGGTATTGAGAGGTATTGTGCCTCTGAGGCTGGAGGTGTCCCACAGCCACCAGACTAGTAGCCATTGACAGACCTGTCCACCATGAATCTGTCTAAGCCCCTTTTAAAGCCATCCAAGCTGGTGGCCACCACCACATCTAATGGCAAAGAATTCCACAGATTAATTATGCGCTGTGTGAAACAGGATGCTGTTGACGGTCCTCTTGTCAGTTCTAAATTTCCCAACCTTCAGTTTCATGGGATGACCCCTGGTTCTAGTGTTGTGAGAGGAGGAGAAAGGTTTCTCTGTCCACCCTCTCCACTCCATGCATAATTTTATACACTTCGCTCATGTCTCCCCTTAGTTGCCTCTTTTCCAAGGTAAAGAGCCCCAGATGCTGTAGCCTAGCCTCATAAGGAAGGTGCTCCAGGCCCCTGATTATTGGTTGCCCAGGTTCTTTCGACCTTGGCAGGCCATTGTAAAACTTTAAGTGGCAAAATGGAGGCTGCTTATTATTTGCTAATCAGGAGAACACTGATTTAAATATTAAAGGTCGGGTTTGACAATGTTTGGGTTGTTGCATATTGCAGTCTTAGTTGAACAGTCTATTTAGTGATCTCATTCACATGGGAAGAAACACAGAAATGGTATGGGCTAGGGCTCAAAAAATGATGCTGGAGCCGGGTCTTGAATGCCACTGGTAATCTGTTTGGGGAATAGCATCTTCCTACCCCTTCTCCAAATGATGATTGGTGGCATTTCAGCTTCAACTCTTGGGTGACTTTTTTTTTCAGTCCTAGAAACATTTGGGTAACCTTTTCCATGCATATTTCTTGTTGTTGGGTCACAGTGCTACTGAGTAGTTCACTTCCCTGATCTCACAGGCAAGTTCTTTCTTTCTTTCTTTTTTATGGGAGGAAGAGAGAGAGAACTGGAATGAACTTTGAGGGCTGGCATGTACCGCGGGAGGGACCTGTAGTAAGCAGGATTGTTCCACCTGACATACCCAGTTTGGACTGCATATTTATTTTTAGGAAAAGCATATTAAAATGTTTAAATTAGGATTTTCTTCCTTCTAAAATTTTAGACGGCATCTATTTAAATGATTACTTTAAGGCAGTCTACCATACTCAGAAGGATGCAACATGTACAATCGCTGTTTATTTTTTCCATAGGTCCCTTGTTGGAAGCACTCCAGACCTCAGGTATCCTCTGAGTACTATGGTCCATGCACCATCTGAGCCCTTTGGAACACCCTCTAGCCTTCACCGGGCACCAAAGAGTCGATTTGCAGCTCTGCGGGAAGAACCCTCCAAAGTAAGCCCCTGATGTTTGCCTTGCTTCATCTAATCTAGCAGGCAGCTCCAGTTACGCCCGCACCTTGGAGCATATCACAGAATATTTGTGATGGCAACAGCTGCAGCAGCTGTCTTGGGCCTTTTAAATGAGGGGCTTTGGCCTTTCGTTTGGCAGTAACAGCTGCAGACTGAACCCCTTCTGAAGGAAAGAGACTCCCTGTTGTGCAGAAAGGCCACTGGATGGTGGCCAGGACAGTGCTTATTTGATGGGCTTTTGCAAAGAGTGGGAGATGAAGTTTCAAAGGATCTTTGCCATGCTGTGAAATCTGGGCAAGGAAGAATCCTCCTGAAGCCCATGTTTTAGTGTTTGATTTGCATGCGTTGTTGGTATTTATTTTAATTCTAATTTGGTAGTTTTAATTATTGTTATAAGTAACATTGACTCTTGGAAAGGCAGCATATAAACATTTTAAATCAATGATGTTTAGGCATCAGTAAGCTGCCCAAGAGAAGAATTGCCTGGCTCCTATAGATATGGCTACCCTTGAGAAGACTTGCTGGTGACAATAATTAGTTGGATGTGGTAGGGAAGAGAGCTGGTCCTGTGATAGATATGGCTACCCTTGAGAAGACTTGTTGGTGACAATAATTAGTTGGATGTGGTAGGGAAGAGAGCTGGTCCTGTGATAGTAAGCATTAACTGTTCCTTTTGCTAAGCAGGGTCTGCTTCAGTTTAGGAACATAGGAAACTGCCATATACTGAGTCAGACCATTGGTCTATCTAGCTCAGTATTGTCTTCACAGACTGGCAGTGGCTTCTCCAAGGTTGCAGGCAGGAATCTCTCTCAGCCCTATCTTGGATATGCCAGGGAGGGAATTTGAAACCTTCTGCTCTTCCCAGAGCGGCTTCATCCCCTGAGGGGAGTATCTTGCTCACACATCAAGTCTCCCATTCAGATGCAACCAGGGCAGACCCTGCTTAGCTATAGGGACAAGTCATGCTTGCTACCACAAGACCAGCTCTCCTGCATTTGGACAGGGGACTGCATATGAGTAGTGTATTATATTCCCCCCAGGGGATGGGGCCATAGCTCAGTGGAAGATCATCTGCTTGCTCTTACAATGCAGAAGGTCCCACATTTATTTCTTGGGATCTCCAGGTAAGGCTGGGAGAGACTCCTGCCTGTAACAATCAGTATAGACAACACTGAGCTGGATGGATCAATGGTCTGACTTGGTATAAAGCAGCTTCCTATCTTCCTATGTCCCCTTAAGAGCATTCAAACATTCAAACTTAAATGCAACTTTAATTCACTAAGTTTTATGTTGGTGTACTTAAATCAGTCCGCAATCTTGTCTACTCAAGATGCTAACACAAAGTCAAAAAGTACTTGCAGTTGGCAAATGCCTTGGAGAAGCTTCCTGCACAGAATAGGGGCTAGACTAGAAGATTGTCAAGCTTCCTTCCAACCCTAAAATTCTGTGATTCTAAGCTACTTGCTTCAAGGGTTGGAGACATATAAGAGGGTTGATTAGGTGCAGTGTGAAGCGCAAGGAACATTGTTAAGCTCTAGTGTTTCAAGAGCTGGCATTTTTATAAAGTCTTACAAATCCATTATAACATAGGGCACCTATGACCTTTGTTGAAACGTGATATGTAAATATTTGTTCAAGTAGTAATAGTAGAGTGGAGGGTAGAACTTTGATGCTGCTTTCCCCTACCTTATGTAAGTATCTGGACTTGCTTTTTGCAGTGTGAGACTATCAGGGCAATCGCAGAAAATCAAGCACTTGCTTGCTAATAGAGACATGGCCATTACAGGAAAGATAGTTTCTAATGCCTTCGTGACCGTGGAGATGCACAAGATTTATTTTGAAAAACGAATACTAGACTGTTACAAAGACATTAAAGCATTCTTTAGTGTACGGTTGGTGCTTAAAATGAGATTTTGCATGATTTGTGGCAGAATATAATAGTGACATCTGGATATTTTATTATTTGGTTCTGTGACTGTATTCATGCTTTGTTTTTATTACAATCTATAGTTTAGACAAAGAAATATACTACTTAACTTATTTAAAGATGATATGAAGGTCAATGGAGCACATGCTAAAATTCTCTCTTCTATGTAATTATGAAAAGCACAAGGTGTTGCTCCATATTAATTCTGGCAACTCTAGCTCTCTAGCAAGTACTTTCCAGAGTGTACTAAATATAAGAAACCAGCAATCTCTCTTAACCAGAGAACCCGGGTTTTTTATTGTTCCTTTTACATATCTGTAACAATACCAGTGTAGTTTTCAGGCATTATGAAGTCCCTGAAATCCATCCCACCCCCCAGTCCCAAAGTGCATGGGATATCTTTCTTTACCTTTGGATAAAATGCCTTGCAACCATTATGTCACTTTCCAGCCTGCCCCAAACATCTGAGGCAAGGAAGAACCAGTCAGGTTTTTTCTTCTCTTGCTTTATTGCTATCTCTGTCTGCTGTTGCAGAGAGCCAGGCTTTGATACCAAAAAATGTTGGGGGAAGAGAGCAAAGATGCAGCCATGAATGGCGTATGTGTGTGCACACACGTACATGAGAGAGATGGGGAGAGTGATCATAAAATCTTGCTTGTGGATAGAACCAATGTAAAAGCCTGCACTGTTTGCCATGCATTTTTTTCAAGTGTAGGACATTCTTAGTGAGCCATTCCGTTGAGGTAAGTACAATCCCAGCATAGCCCTATCATTAGGGAAAAACATGGATAGTCTAGGCTGAATGCCCTTAACTATGGTGTCTTTGAAAGCTCATACGCCCCGGAAATTTTGGGAAATGGTATTCTTCTCTTCTACCCCTCACTATTGACCCCGATAGATTATGGGGAAGTACTGCCTTGCATCAGTTATATTGTGGGTTTGATGTCTTTAGGATTGGGAGCTTGCACAGCCAGGTGGGGTTCTGACCGCCACAGCTCACACCTTTGACAGTGACCCAGAGATCTCCGATGTTGATGAGGATGACCAGGAGACAGTCTTTAGCTCTATGGACATGCTGTCTCCCAGTGGTCATTCTGATGCCCAGACCCTTGCCATGATGCTGCAGGAACAGCTGGATGCCATCAATGAGGAGATCAGGTATGGAATTTACCAGTTCAGTTCATGGTGTATGGACTTCAGGCCATGTGTATGTAGAGAGCAAAAGGCTCTATGCTTTATCTCTAGTAGGAATGGGTGGGGGAAAAAATAGGAAAGCCATATCATTGGTCACCAAGGACAGAGCAAGATAAGTCTTAGACAGAGTTCAGACTGGCTGAAAACTCAGGAACAGATTGCCAAAAGATTCCATCAGTGTCTTGGACCTCTGGGCTGTAATAGTGAGTAATTCTGAGAAAGAAAGAAATTATCTCAGCAATTTCATTTGGACTGCCGCCCAGAAAACAGTACAAATCCTTCATTCATCTCTTGTCTCATCCTTCCAAAATTCTCAAAGCACCGTGTAGACAAAATATAATAGTCTCTGTAAAACAAAGGATAAAGAAATGCACAATTGTAGCACTTTCTCTGGAGATCTTAAAAAACAAAGGGGAGAGGGGGCAGAACCTCAGAGTTGATGGAGATTGGAAATGAAATCCAGTTGCCTCAAAGTAACCCAGCCATGTAGGGACACAGAATGTCACTTTGTTCCTAAGGGGCAAGTTGTTAATGTTGCCTCAGCACTGAACTATATGCAGTGAACCAGCACTGTAACAAACCGAAGCATATCTGTTTACATTACGCACATGCCCTCAGAGAGGATGTTAGTACTTTATAAACTGGGGGCGGGGTGGGGGGGGGAATCCTCCTCCTGTCTCACAAATGAAACTGTGAGCTTTTTACCAATGAGAAATCTGAAGCAAAGAAAACTTTACCTTGGGTCTGCAGTGTGGTGCAGAAAAGGAACCAGGCGGCTTCTGGTTCTTGCTTTCATTTTCTATTGAAAGTTGCCTTGCTTTTTTAGTTTGGCAAGAAATATACTGACGATGATGATGGATTAAAGCATTATAAAGCCTCACTCCTTGAAACATTTGATCATATCAGGATCTCAACTTGAAGTACAAATATTGGTTTTCTAGCCTTTCAGGGTTTGAAATTCTCAAAAATGTGAGTCATGTGTAATGGATGCAGGATTGTGTGCCCGAGAGCCAGACACAATAGCTCTTGGGAAGTAGCTTCTGGCATCTAATTGAAGGGTGATGTTCTAGCTTCACTTGTGTATTTCCATGCTTGAACAGGGACCAGCCTGCTCAGTCAGGTAGATGCAGTTGCACTGAAGTTGGGGGGCCCTCTGGGGGGGAAACATAAAGTAGGGGAAATTGCTATTTTTGGTGATGTGGGGAAGGACATAGGCATAGGATTCTGACTTGGGTCTGTGGTTGGAGTCACATTGTGCCCAGAACCTTTAAATGCCTTTACTTATTCCTGCATAATGTTTTAAGAAAAATTCCACCTGGTGCCTATAGAGAAGGTATAGTTAAGAAGAAGCAATGCCTGTTGAGCTGAAATGCTTATTCTCCTTTAGAATGATCCAGGAGGAGAAAGAATCCACAGAGCTGCGTGCTGAGCAGCTGGAGAGCCGCGTCACTAGTGGTAGCATGGAGGCCCTGAATCTAACACAGCTCCGCAAGAGAGCATCCATCCCCACCTCCCTGACTGCCTTGTCTTTGGCCAGCTCCTCCCCACCAGTCAGTGGGCGTTCCACACCCAAGCTCACTTCTCGAAGTACGGCTCAGGACCTTGATCGAATATGCAGCATGACCTTGGTAAGTGGGGAGGAGAAGAAGCTGGGAAGAGAGCACCTGCATGCTTGCATGCAGAAGGTTCCAAGTTCCCTCCCTGGCATCTCCAGATGGGGTTAAAAGAAAGAGAGACTCCTGCCTGTAATCTTTGAGAAGCCGCTGCCAGTCTGGGTAGACGATACTGAGCTACATGGACCAGTCTGACTTGGTTCCTAAGAGGGACGCATTTGACCAGGAAGCCAAGTGAGGTATTTGGTGGCATGCTTATGCTCATGCCTTCTGACTGACCTATGCAGACTGCAGTCATGTCACGTGGTCCATCTGCACAGCCCAGAAACTCAGGCCCTGGTTAGTTTTTCTACTTTGGCGCTATTTATTATGAGAGAGCATTTAATTTAATGGCACAACTGCATGCTTCCCCACCCTCACAGAAGGTTTTGTCCCACCACGGTTGGTGCCCACAATGTCTTTTTGTTCTGTTCAGTCCCAGAGTAGCAAGCCTTTTACAGCCCTGGCCTTTGCCTTCTGTTTCTGCTGTCATTTTGAGCTAACCTCTATGCTTTTTGTGTCATGTCTTTTGACAGCCCAGTGACTTGAGAAAACATCGAAGAAAGCTGCTTGTAAGTCTGTCAGTTTCTTCCCCTACCCCTTTTTGATGTGTGCTCTTGTTCCTCTTCCATAACCCAGTGACTCCTTTTCTCCCTTTGTGAACCCTGTCATAACAGTGTTGAGCAGTCAGCATTGTGGAGCTGGCCATATTTTGGAAAGCGTCAGTATTCTCAGAAGAACATTAGTGTAGAGACTGCAAACCTTTGAACCATTTTAAGTAAGGAAACAATTCACCCCACTTGCATTCTCCTAACTTGCTTCCACAAAAATTTACACGCACCAAAAAGGAAGAATTGACCAAACCTTTTCTGTAGGGTTGCCAGCTCACAACCCAGATAATCGAACCATCTTTCATGTTAATAATGCACAGGAGCTGGTACAGCTGCCTTACCTCCCTACTTTTGCTATCCAGATGTTGCTGAACTACAGCTTCCATCATCCCCAGCCACAATAAATTGTAGCTGGGGCTGATGGGTGTTGTAGTTCAGCAACCTCTGGAGGCTCCCAGTTTGGGAACCACTGGATTAGTCTGTTTTCCGATGCAAGTAAGGGTGTTGGGCAAGTGCAGTTTTACTCATTAATGGCAAAGGTAAAGTTGGGTTCTCTAGGCTATGATTTGGCAACCCAGCTCTTCTGTAAAAGACAGCTAAGCTGAAAGTACTTTAAACAAGAGGCTCTATGCAGGATAGTCAGATTGCTTGGTCTGACTGATGGCCCTAGGTTGACCATGCTTAGATTCAGATAAAGTAAACAGAAGTTTCCCTTAGAGCTCTAGTCACAGTGTACTGTTTTGTCTGCTATGTAAATGCATCTAGTACATCCAAAGGGCTTTTCTAGACAATTGTTTTATTCTGCAGTAAATGCACAGCTGTTACTCAGTTGTTGCAAGGATCCAGATGTCTTTCTCCAAAGTAGCAGTTTGTTGCAAGGATATCATGTGAGCTCAAACCAAGAACCTGAATTCAAACCCAAGGTATTTTGTTGCTGAGAGAATGTGGTCCTCCCTTAGCGCTTCTCTTGCAGTTTGGAGTGCTGTGTGAAATATGGTTGCACAAGTAGTGCAGGCACCTGGTGGCTAAGGCCCATGTCATCACTGATGAGAAACACCGTGCCCATACAAGTTTGTGAAGTTTTTTAAAATGTATTTTAAAAAAACAAAGATAAAGAGGATCTGAATCTATGATGGACAGTTAGTCGGCTGTATCATTGTACAACAAGTTAACCTCACACTTCTCTCAATCCTGTTCTGCTTCAGTATTTGTGGACTACATCTGCTCTGACACTGCCTGCATGCAAGGATCTAGTAAAGCCTAGAGATGTTGAATTGGCACTAAAAGGCAAACTCTGAAATCAGAAGCCTTAATTTTTGTGACAGGAATTTTTTTTTAAATGCATCAGTATTTTTAATTTATACAATATGTGTACTGAAAATTTAAAATATGAAGATTTTTTTCAAAAGTCAAAACTCTGGAGGTGAAAAAAGAGTTGTGGCACATATAGTGCTGGAGGACAATAAACATGTAGGCAGTGGGGAAATGGAGAATACAGAAATCCCACACTTTGACTGCTAAACACAAATATAGAGTGGTCAACTGGCAGTAGTCCAAAGAATTTTGAGAACCTTGAGATGTGTGTAGACAATACATTTTGTGAGAGTGGACACAGACATCTCTCCTTCAGGTCAGCTTCCATTGCTGTTTTCCCAATGCTTAAACCAGGATTTAGCGATTTATGCTTAATTTCAGTTCTCTGTCAGCCATGGCCTAATGGCCATCGCTCTGCTGTGGTTGTGTAACTTGCATGGGCAATTGATTGAATAATATAAGGACTAAGCTGGGTCAAAATGCAGCTATACCCAAATCTGAATCTGTAAGATGTGTTCACCATCTTGGGACCCCAGTATCAGAGGCTTGAGCTAGAAGTGGGGAAGTTTGGATTTTCAAGTGCAGCAAATATAAGATTTGCTGGAGAACAGAGCTGGTCTTGTGGTAGCAAGCATGACTTGCCCCCTTAGCTAAGCAAGGTCTGCCCTGGTTGCATTTGAATAGGATACTACATATGAGCACTGTAAGATTTTCCCCTTAGGGGATGGAACCCCAATGGGAAGAGCATCTAGGTTCCTAGTTCCCCCCTGGCATTTCCAAGATAGGGCTGAGAGAGATTCCTGCTTGCAACCTTCAAGAAGCTGCTGCCAGTCTGTGTAGACAGTACTGAGCTACATAGACCAAGGGTCTGACTCGGTATATGGCAGCTTCCTATGTTCCTAAAATACTGCTCTATTGATCAGGCAAAGGCAAAAAGCCAGGCTCTTAGTATTGTTATAATGTCTGGCCAGACCAGAGGTTTCATTCAGCTTGCCAACATTAGGAGCCAGGTTTCACTCCCTTATCCCTTTGCCTCAGACCCTGAAGTTCCCAGTTCAAGCTTTGGAATCCCTGACAATTGCTATGACATTGCTGAAGTCAAGGTCCGCATTCTCATTCTTCCACCCATTTTCAAGGGAAGCTGTTAATGTCAACAACATCTTCCCACAACAAGCACTCCTCTCACTCCAGTGTTTGTGTTCATGTAGCCCTTTAAAAATGAGGAACCAAGAAAGGCTCCCTTTTTCTCCCGTTGTAACTCTTCATTATGTTAAAAAACCAACACTGCCTAATTTCTTTATAGGATGTGCAACTTTTCACACATCTATTGCTTTTCAATTTTTGAAGAAATAGCAAGATGGCTTTTCCCCACCTGAGGCTCCCATCTCCTCTGTTTTGTTTAATCATCCCATTATTGGGGCATAACCTCTGTTTGCCCTTAAGGGAAGGCAATGCTACCTGCAAAATTATTGTCTATACACAGCCTTAGGACATGGATGAAACTACTGATTTTACATTCAGAATCCATTCTCCATAGCATAGTTGCAACCTGGCTGGCTAAGGTAGTGTGCACCATACCTCTGCTATTCCTTGCATGCCACATCTGCTTCTTGTTTTATCTGCCTGTGCATTCTACCTCGATGCCTGTCTATGATTTCTCTGTGTATATGAGCTTAGGTACAATTCCAGTTTAAACAGTAGTCTCTCAAGTGGCCATATCTTAGGGTACCATAGAAGCATGTATGCACCTTCTGCTTGAGTGCTTTGGGTAATCTTGTTTTTTGTTTTGTTTTGTTCTGTTCTGTTTTATTTGGCGGTGTCAGATTCTGTTACTTTAGGGGGGATGCTTTGTGCACTGTTATGTAGAGAAGGTACAGCCAAGATAGTTTTTTATTGATGGCCAATGATAGTTTAGCACAACTGGAGTGGAAATCTAGAGTAATTACTAGTATTGAGAATCATAACATATTTCTAAGAGACAGCAACATATATTGTTCTGCGCCAGGCCTGATTCTGGGAGAATAGTGCATTATTTCAGCACGTGCTCATCTTCCATTTGCCACTTTTCTCCTACCCTGATTTTTTGCATGCGGTGGTGTTCAAGCCTGCCCCTTCAATTGCTGTTGCAAGGAATGCTTGAGCCAGGGTACATGGTCAGCATTTTGTCAATGCTTGGATTGCACTGATTGGATCCTAGTTCCTTGACTCAGGCAGATTACCTGCCCCCAGTCGGGAGAGTGGAGGCCCTTCTTATGGATGGGCACTCAAGGATGGCCCTTATAACAGTGGGAAGCTACTTTGGACCCCATAGTAGCATACAAAAAATGTCACATGCTATCTAAATGATGTCAGCACATACCTGTCTTCAGAGATCAGTGCTCTTTGAATAGTCAGACTCAAAGGTGACTCTGGATATGTGTTGAGTTCAAGCCAGAGCATGGACCTTGGGAAGAGGGAGGCTGCTCTCCTCATTGCTACATGTTGCAAATGGGTCACAACTGTTTCCTCCTTCCTGCTGTTATTGGGCTCCATTGCCTCCATTAGGGCTACATCACTCCAAATGACACTGATAATTATCACTCAGTCAACCAGGCCTTTGGATTAGGGCATGCAGTGAGCAGCAGTCCCCGTGACACACTGAATGCATGTGACCCTGTTCCACCTTCTCCTTTAATTGAACTGGCAGGTGAGCTATGCCTATGGTGAGTGTGTTAGAGATGGGAGGGAGGCCTTGGGACAGGAATCTGTGCTCTGACCTCACTTTATTTGTTTAGTCACCAGCTGGTCGAGATGAGAGTCGAGAAGATAAAACCACCATAAAATGTGAGACTTCTCCTCCTTCCTCACCCAGGACCCTGCGGCTGGAGAAGTTTGGACATCCTGCTCTAAGTCAGGAGGAAGGCAAGAGGTATAGAGAGCTGGCAAGGGAAGAGAGGAGGGGTTCTGCTACTCTAGGTGGACATATGTGCTTAACTTACACTAGTTGAACAGGTGGATCCACACAGAAAAGTGCTCCCAGTCCATTTGTGTGACCAGCACATGGGGAGTGCTGAAAGTTAGAACCAAGTGTGTAACATCAAAAAAAGGCTTCCTTGAGAATTGTCTAATGCTGATTTTGCTGCTTCCTTCGTGGGCTGAGAAAGAAACTAGAACTAAATGTGAACTGCAACTATCTGCGAGAAACCCAAGCACATTTCATGTTAGTTCCATAGGCTGTATGGTAGTTGGCAATAGCTTGTCAGAATGCCCTTCAAGAGGATTTAGGTTTTCCTAAGTTTTTGTAGAGAAAGCTTTTAGTAAGTGAATGACAATACATTCTTGGAACATTAGATCTAGCCAGTGAAATGCTCACCAATGGTTTTTTTGTTTTGTTTTGTTTTAAGTATCTGAATGGTGGTTGGCTGTTGGTTGCTGCTGATTTCTGAATGCCCACACTTGTGTTTGGCCCTTTGCTTCCTGGCCTGCTTATTATGGCAGTGTTGCCCTGTAATGGAAATGGATCTGAGAGGAAGTGGGGATTGCTGAAAGAACTTGCAAAAACAGTGGGGCTTACTAAAGCAGTGACGTTACCTATGCAGGGAAGGGGCATTTCGGACTCTCTTTCAGGTGAAAGACTGCAGATTCCCTCGATACTGTCGGATCTGGGGCATGATCCGTTGAATCCATTAGAATGGGTTCTGCGCCTGTGCTGAATTCTGTTGGTGTAGAGAACCACAGCTCCTCCTGGTGCTTGCGCCCCGCCCCAAGTAACCACGTGGCTATTTAAGGTGAGAGGAAGCACCAGCACTTCAGTTCCTTTGTGACTGCCATAGTGATCAGTTCCTCGGTCACTACAGCTCCTCATTTTGGTTCCTTTTTCTGAGTAGTTCCTCCAAAAAGAAAAAAGAAAAGAAAGGGATTGATTTATTGGCTACTTTGATCTTTGGACTGTTTAAAACTATGTTTTGGGTGTACTTGCAGACTAAATGAGTTGAAAGATTGGACTGATATTTTTATTTTGAACAACTGAATGCGGACAATGACAATGGATGACCATGCAGGAGCTGTTGGGCAAGAAAGTAATTGTCCCAGTACGGTGGGTGCAGAAGCGAGAAGGGTTCTACTCCCACTACTTTCAAATCCCCAAAAGGGATAGTGGAATTCAGCCAATAATGGACCTGAGACATCTGAACAAGTTTGTCTGTGTGAAGAAGTATCAGATGATGATGTTGCAAGGCATCGTGCCACTTCTACATTGCAAGCGGTAGCTTGCAATGTTAGACCTGCAGGATGCTTATTTTCACATAGGAATCAGGCCTTCATACCAGCGGGGACCTCCAATTTACCAATATCAGGTACTGCCGTTTGGCCTCTGCACTGCCCCTTGTGTTTTCACAAAGTGCATGGTGCACCTCTGGACCAAGGGGCTAGCAATGTACCCATACCTAGACTGGCTCCTAGCATCAAAAGACAGGGAAGGGTTACTGTCTCAGATACGGTACTTATTGCACCTTCTCCAGGACCTCGGGATAGAGGTCAACTGGAAGAAATCTTATCTAAACCCCGTGACGTTGATACCCAGACGGGAAGAGCTACTTACCACAAGAAGGATTCCAGGTCATAGTGAATCTTGTGCATCAAGTCCAGTCCAGTCCAGTGCAGCGTGCAAAACAGATTCAACGCCTCCTAGGACTTATGGCCTCCTGGAGGACGATGGTTCAGCATACGCACCTGAAAATGAGAAAATTGCAGTTATGGTTCATATCCATCTGAATGTAGACGGGAGTCCCGTTTCAACTGCAGTCTCCTTCAGTATGGGTGACGACGGATGCCTCACTGATGGGCTCGGGGTGTGTGTCATTGCAATGGCAGTGTGGCCCAGGGACAGTAGAGTCACCAACAAAGACATTTCCACATAAATTTCCTGGAACTCTTGGCAGTATTTCAGACCATGAAGGCCTTTCTATCAATTCTCAGAGGGAGAACTATGCAGTTACCATTGGACAACACAACAGCAATCGCCTACCTAAACAGACAAGGGGGGACGGTGTTCAGGTCTCTGTGCATGCTGAGCATACAAATATGGCACTGGTGCACCAGAAACAGCATCACCCCCTATGGACATTCATGTAAAGGGGATGGAGAATGTCCTGGCGGACGATATGAGTTCTTCATTTACCAGGAAGAGCGGCATGAGTGGGAACTAAGCAAGAAATTTCTTCCAATATTTTGAGTGTGGCAGTTCCCAAAAATAGACTTGTCCGTGACACTTCTCAATGCCAAGTGCAAAAGCTTCTGCTCAAGGGCAGGCCACGACCCACAGTCATTAGGGGACGTGTTCCAGGTGGACTGGTCTCAGTACTTGTTGTATGTGCATCCTCTACCATTTGTAGGGACAATGGTGGCGTGTCTTCTGGCCTGTCAAGCCACATGCATCCTGATCACTCCATGGTGACTTTGACAACCATGGTTTCCACATCTACTCAAACTGTCCAACCACACATACAGGAGGCTTCCTCAGCACCAAGATCTTCTGTCACGAGAAAATGGTCAAGTACTGCACCCAGAGGTGCCCACTCTACAACTATAACAGCATGGAAGATAAGCTACTAGATAAAATCTTATTTAACCATAGGAAGCCTTCCACTAGGAAAAACTATGCTCGTTAATGGAAGAGATTCACTAGCTTTGTAGTTTCAAACAGCTTTTGCTCTCTGAAAGCTACAGTCCGCCAGGTCCTGCTGTACCTAACTACACTAAAGACCTCCTTGCTTTCTAATGTCTCCATTAAGGTTCACTTAGCATTGATCTCAGCTAGGCACCTGGGAAGGGATGGAAATACGGTATTTTCCCACCTCAGCTGCAAGAGCTTTCTCAAAGGTCTCACTAATCTGTATCCTCTGGTAAGACAGCCACTGGGTCAGTGGAGTATATCCTTGGTCCTTTCAGCTCTGACAGACACCCCCTTTGAGCCCTGGCTACAGCTAGCCTGAAGCTGGTTTCTCTGAAGTCTGCCGCCTTGGTAGCAATTACTACTGCCTACAGCGTGAGTGAACTTACAGCCCTGAGGATGGATGTGCCTTATGAGTGCTTCTACCCAGATAAGTTGTTGCTACGTCCTGACATTACCTTCCTACCAGAATTCTCTCTAATAGAGGATTCCAGAGGTTGTTGACTGCAACTCCCAGCATCCCCAGCTGCAATGGCCTTTGGCTGGGAATAATGGGAGCTGTAGTCAACAACATCTGGGATTCCCTGTTAGAGGGAACAATGCTTCCTACCTAAGGTGGTTATAGATTTTTATATAAACCAAGACATCGTGCTACCTACCTTCTTCAGCTCTCCAAGCATGGCTCTTTAAAAGGCCCTGAATTCCCTGGATGTCTGAAGGGCTCTTCTATTCTACCTGTCAAGAACAAAGACAATTGGAAAGACTAAAACGTTCATATCCTAGATCTCTGGGTCAGGCCTTGTCTAGGCATAGGCTATCCCACTGGTTAGTAGAGCTAATCCAATTGACATATAAGTTACAAAAAGTTCAGCCGCCTAAGTCCATCAAAGCACATTCAACCAGAGTTTACAGTGCCTCAGCAGCTCATTTATCTGGCATATCAGTTCGGGACACTTGTAGGGCTGCCACCTGGTCCTCAGAGCAGCCCTCTGTAAAGCACTATGACGTTGACTTGCATTCTGCAGCAACGGTGAATTTTGTGTGAGGTGTTCTCAAAAGGGTGTTACAGTGATATTACTGCTCCCTCCTCTTTTAAGAGCTAACTAAACACCCATTCATGGATTCAATGGTGGATTCAATGGATCACGCTGCAGATAAACAGGTTGCTCACCTGTAACTGATGATCTAGTCGTGATCTGTTGACATCCATTAAACCCTTCTGAAGTGTAGTGCTGAAGTCTTCTTTGTAGTAGTGCCCAGGTCTTCTTTGTAGAACTCACGTATTGCTCCAAAGATGCTCAACTGCTTCAGCAGCCTCCAAGGAACTGAAGTGCTGGTGTTTCCTCCCGCCTTAAGTAGCCACGTGGTCATGTGGGGAGGGGCGCAAGTGCCAAGAGGAGCTGTGGTCCTCCACACTGACAGGCTTCAGTGCAGGTGCAGAACCCATTCTAATGTATGTTGACAGATCACTACCAGATCATCAGTTACAGGTGAGCAACCTGTTTTTGTCTTCTCTTCCCTCTCAGCCTTCCAACAATACCACTTGGTCCAATTCCTAGATTCTTTCCTGCATTCTGATACTTCTGTTGTTTTCTGTATCTGAAGGGATGATATTTATACAGACAGTATTTCTGTATTTCTCCAGTTTATTCTCTCCCATCATTTGCCACAATGACGACACTGGCTGCTGTTCTCCCTCCCAAATAGGAATTGAGTGTGGTGCAAGAAGTACCACTAATGTCCGCACTGCAAGAAGTGCCGCTAATGTTCTAGTAAAGAGAAACTGGGCTGATTGCAAGAGGAGAATGGCGCCTCACTGCTGCTTTCTTTGTTGATGGGTGACAATGTGATTCTCCTGCTCTTTTCTTCACATCCTTTAGTGCTTTGGAGGACCAGGCAAGTAACCCCAGCAGCAGTAACAGCAGCCAGGACTCCCTACACAAAGGCTCCAAAAGGAAAGGCATCAAATCCTCTATTGGACGCTTATTTGGAAAGAAGGAGAAAGGACGCTTGATCCAGCTGAGCAGAGACAGTGCTACTGGGCAAGGTCTTTGACTCCCTTACCTCTTCTAAAGGAAGGTTCTCTCCTCACAGGTGTCTGGAGCAGGTGACCATTTTGGATGGAGACTTCCCTCTGACCATCCTGTTCCACCAAATTTTGAAATACTCATATCACTGCCCCTTTGCTATTGTTGAATATTTTCATAGTATCCCGTTGGGGGCTTGTTATAAAAAACAGAGCACTAAGGAGGAGGGAGGAGACGGGAATTGGTAAAACATGGGGATAGTGAGTAGTGATGGGAAGCAGATAGCAAAGTTTGTTATATAAGCCACTTTGAGAACTTGTTTTGTTGAAAAGTGGCTTATAATTATAATACATCAGTACAGATTAGCTGTGGTAGTCTGCAAGAGGCATTAAAGCCAAACATTGCAGTCCTGCAGAATTTAGACTGCTTGAACCCTATGGAAATCCATGGAATTTTGCAGCCTAACTTTGTGTAGGATTGCAGCCAAAGTAAATTCCAGTTGTTGATTTAATGGAGATGAGAGGTGATGCGAAGCCGTGGATAAAGATGTCTTGCTGATTAAAATAAGGCATAGGAAGCAACAGAACAGGTCACAATGACACAAGCAGGAGAACCAACCAAAGGAAGCATCTGAGATCAGTTTCCTATACTGCTTCATTCAGCTCTTTAATGTCAAACTGGAAGTGTCAGAAGTGGAAAATGTAGGCCACTTTTTTCCTGTAGTGACCCAATGAGTCTACAATAAGAAGTCAGATGAGCATCTAGTGTACATCCGATCTCATTTGCAATTTACCTGCATATGTGTCCAAAAGGAACTGATGAGAGATACAAATGAATTGAGCAGAGTGAGCAGGACAGAATATAGAAGATGAGACTATGGGATTACAGGTAGAGGAGTAAAAAGTCTTAAGAGCAAGGGCTAAAGATGTACAAAACCACAAGATGCAAATGCAGAAAGCTTAGGAATGGCATAGTCATAGCCGTTGGTGAAAGAAGGATTTAGCATGGACATATTGAATTGTCTGAAGAAGAAAGTGCCTTCGGAGAGAAAGCCAGTGTGGAGGGTGGTTTTTCTTCCTTCTGCGTGTAGTTGGTGCTTTACTCAAAATGGCAGTCATATCATGGCATTCTGTTATAGCAGCTGCTTTCACATGCTGTCTGTCTGAGGAAGAATGAGTTGGAGAACAGAGGTTGTGGTTGGTGGTAAGAGATGTAGGGAAGGTGTGAAGTAATACACACTAGGTAATAATTAAAACAGTTGGGCCAGTGGAACCAGTAAATGCCCCAGGAAGACTGCAGAATGAGGCAAAAGATTGCCAGGGAGTATGGAGAGAAAAGAAAAACTGGATTTGGGAGAAAAGTTCAGCTGGGAAGGGACAATTGATAAAATGTGGGCATGAGAGGGTGGTTGAAGGTGATTGTTGAAGCATATGAAGAAACTAGGCATTGTGTGCTGTCATAGATAAGGATTGAGATAAGAATGAAAATTCCTTATTGTCTGCTGGACTCTCACTGCTCATGCCCTGAAATATCAGATTTTCAGTACACTAAGTAGACAGTGTATAAGTGCAGATTACTGGGCTACTGAGATTTCCAAAGTCCTTGATACCAAGCAGTCTGAGTCTGCAGCTGTTGAGCAAATAATAAATAAATATTGAAAAAATCTGGTATGAAGTATTAGGCAGAGCAATTTGTTTGGAAATCATTTTTAGCATTTTCAGTTTTCTTATGTGTGGCTCTAGCTTCTGTGGGTCCCTGGATACCTCTAGTCTAACTCTATTTTACTGATTTTATATATTCTCTGTTGTGCTTCCAGTTATGCTGACAGATTCAGAGATCAACATCCAGGATTCTCTTGGTCTTGGCAAGCTAGGAGCTCAAGCAGAGAAAGACAGGCGACTCAAAAAAAAGTAAGCAAGCCTGCTTCATAATTCTCTTCAGAAGTGTTTTGCAAGCTTCCTGTCCTTCACAGAACCTTTCCCACACTGTTTGGACTGCTAAAGAACCTTTTTGTATTGGCTATAGAATTCCTATGTGTTGCAAAGGATCCTAGGGGAATATTCTACAGCAGTTCTTGTGGAGCACCAGTTAGGCCTCCTGGAACAATAATCCCATATGATCTGAAATTGGCACCAGAATATTCCCATTCCTCTCCAGCAATGACACATTGCAGGGAAAGATTGTTTAATATGTTTTGGTAACACGTTATGTATCTTCTTATCAAGGAACCCTAAAATTCTTAGGAACTGATTTTAATCTTATACAGACCATTATGCTAATAATGTGATAGCTTGAGTAGAACATCTTGAGGGTTAGAGAAGGAAATTTTCAAAGCTTCATAATTTCTGCCTTTCACTAAAACCTTCTGCAAAGAATGTTAGGGGGAAAATGAGTATAGGTTTCCCTAGCTAGATAATCAAGCATGCATCTTTCAGAATATCTCTGGGGGGCCTTTCCTAGATGATACAGATCCTGGATTGTTTTCCTTCTAAGTACTATTCTAGGCTAGGAAAAGGCAATTGGTGCCCAGAGGCCAAATCTGGTACCTAAGGGCTCTTCATCTGGCACGTAGCATAGACCCTGATCCTGATGGCTTCTCCCACACAAACACTCTCTATTGTACACTCAGCCATCTCATCCCATGCGGAGACATAGGCAAAGGGATCTTGAATTCCTCCTTCCTGGTGTGAACAGCAACAGTGGCTGTTTCTCCTCTTATGCACCTCAGCTGCTGACCCTTGTGTGCAAGCTAAGACACAATTGGTATTGAGTAGTGATGTGCACAGACCGGTCCGGAGGCCATTCTACAGGCTTCCGGACCAGTCCAACATGGGGCAGCTTGGTGGTTCGACGCTGCATGTGTGTGTGTGTGTTCCTTTAATGGCGGGGGGAGGGTGTACTTAACCCTCCCGCCGCTTTCCCCCTGTCTGCGCACATAGTTTTGGAAGCATTTGGGGTGGCAGGGTACCTCCCTGCTGCCTCTTCCCCCTCTCGGCAGCAGAAGGCTTCAGAAAGCTTTTTGCACATGTGCATGGCGCACGCGCGTGTCACATCTCCACAATGTGCACGCACATGTGACACGGAGATGTGATGCGCGTGTGCCATGCGCAAAAAGCTATCTGAAGCCTTTTGCTGCCGATAGGGGGAAGGGGTGGCAGGGAGGTACCCTGCCGTCCCAAATGCTTCCAAAACTACATGCACCGGCAGGGGGAAAGTGGTGGGAGAGGTAAGTACACCCCCCACCCTTAAAGGAACACCCACCCCAGTCCTGGACCACAGCTCCGCAGTTCTGTGCACATCCATAGTATTGAGTTGTTGAGGTCCCTGAGTTGAATGACTTTGCTAAAGCTTATGTTGCTGCTCGCTTTAGGAGGGGATTAAATAAGCCTTTTACCTGTGTAGGGAGTGAGTGAGTGAATAGCATCAATGTTGGTGGCCCTTCCACTCTTATTCAATTAAAAATACAACCCTTGCTTAAAATTAGTTGCTGCCCAGGTCAGTGGATCCAGACTGATATCTATAGCACAGTATTAGTACTTTATCCTTTAACTGATTGATCAGGTTGATAGATTAAACCCTTTTTTAATTGACTAAATAGGTATTCCTGATTAGTGGCTGGCATATAGTGCAAAGTTTTGTTCACATTGTAACACAGTGTGCATGCAGCTGCGTGCCACCATTATTCCCAATGGCCATCCTAATGTGCCACTCCATTTGCTCAGTTTTTTTATTTGTGCAAGAACACACTTGTGCAGCTGCATATATGCTGCATTACAACATGCACAGTATGTCACCCAGTATCTTTTTAAACATTTTAATGTGTTTTTAAAATGTGTTTTTCTCCATGCATAAAAACTGCAAATGGAAGGCACCATCATAAAAGAAGCATTTCCTCTTCTCTCTCACATACATGCACAGGAGGGAATGCCTCTTCTAAGATGGTGCCTGATGCAGTACATACATGCATGATCTAAAAACAAAATGTGCTTTTTAAAATGAACTACTATTTTTAGTCACATGCAAATGTATACTGATTTAATCCAATCAGTTGATTAAAACACAATCAATTAAGATTTCTGTAACCA
This sequence comes from Hemicordylus capensis, assembly GCF_027244095.1. NCBI lineage: Eukaryota > Metazoa > Chordata > Lepidosauria > Squamata > Cordylidae > Hemicordylus > Hemicordylus capensis. The sequence continues at coordinate 51,368,604 of NC_069660.1, forward strand.
GCCCTATACTGAAGTATCCCTGTTAGCAAGACCCATCCTACCCCCCACAGGTTGTGAACAGCAACACAGATATTCGACCTGCAGCAAGCTATTCCCCATCTACATACAATATCTTGTACAGTAGATGGGGAATAGCTGGCTGCAGGTCAAATATCTGTGTTGCTGTTCACAACCTGGGGGGTGGGGGGGATGGGTCTTGCTAACAGGGATACTTCAGTACTGGTTATGAACAGTGGAGGAGTTTACAATTGTAAAAAAATTGTTGTGTACATACATCAATAGGATGTATGTACTCCAGGCGGTCTTGGAGGAAACTGATTATCTAGACCCATTTCAAACTGGCTTTTGGGCGGGCTATGGGGTGGAGACTGCCTTCACCTATCGTTAACCTCCCAGAGACAAAAGTTTGGGGCCGTGACATGTACAAATGTGATAGATAGATAGATAGATAGATAGATAGATAGATAGATAGATAGATAGATAGATAGAATGAATAGAGTATTTCCTACTAGGGTTGTGCATTTTGTATTTTTTCTGTTTCAGTTTGTACCAAATCCAAATCAACCCCATTTTGTATTTTGTCTGAAATTAAGCCTTCCGAATCACCCCAGTTTTGTTTTGTATCCGAATTAATCCGGATCTGAATTAATTCAGATTTAAAAATGGGTCATGTGGTCAAAAGAGTGGGTGGGGGTTATAGTGCCCAATGAGTGGAAGCTACCACAAAAAATTCAAAGGAATTGGGCAAACTGCTGATTTTTGGTTAATTTTTGAAGTTTGCGCGTCTTTCAGATTTTCTCCATAGGGTATGATGGAGGTTTTGGGGAAAGTATAGCTTCACACGGGGTGGGGGGAAAGGGTGGCCCAGAGTGGAGTGTGGTGGTGGTAGTGCCCAGTTGGTGCAAGGAAGCTACCACAATTTTTTTCAGAGGAATTTGGCAAAGGGCTGATTTTTAAAGAATTAATGAAGTTACATGTCTTTCAGATTTTACTTGTAGGGTATAATGGAGGTTTCTGCAGTCCCATAACTACACTTGAGGGGCACTGGGGTGGCCCAAAGCAAGTGGCCGTGTAGTGCACATAGGGTGCCAACCACCCACATGGGTAGCCAACCCATGAAGTACAGGGTTTTGTTCTAGAGGTGTTCTGAGAGTAGATTATCTGGTAGCATATGAGAGTGGATTCATGGTTTTTCATTAAAAATCTCATTTGCTACCAGAGAATCTAAACTCAACACCTTAGAAACAACAAAGCCCAGTACCCCAATGGGTTAGCAATCCAGGGGGTTGGCTGGCACCCTCTGTGCACCATACCACCACTCGCTTCGGGCCATCCCAGTGCCCCCCAGGTGGAGTTATGGGGCTGCTGAAACCTCCATTATTCCCTATGGGGGGAAATCTTAAAGATGCGTAAACCTCAAAAATTCCTAAGAAATCAGCTCTTTGCCCTATTTGTAATCTGGGTGCACCACCCTTGGGGCACTGCCACCCAACCCACTGTTTTGCCCCTGAAGCCCCACATAAACAAGTTGAAAGAGTGAAGAGAATGACCAATGAGCCAGCATGGTGTAGTGGTTAGAGTGCTGGACTAGGACCGGGGAGACCCGAGTTCAAATCCCCATTCAGCCATGATACTAGCTGGGTGACTATGGGCCATTCACTTCTCTCAGCCTAGCCTGCTTCACAGGGTTGTTGTGAGGAGAAACCTAAGTATGTAGTATACTGCTCTGGGCTCCTTGGAGGAAGAGCGGGATATAATATGTAAAAAAATAAAATAAAACTGCCTTGGTACTATGGAACAGCTTCAAACGTTCATTTAACTGAACTGGAGTGAGCCGTAGCCCAAACAAATCAGCCTACTGTTCAGAATTGTTGAGATTTATCATCACTGCATTTAAGAAAGTGCAAAACCATGGATCATGGTTACAAGAAAGAGAGAAGCAACTAAGATTCCTGGGGATGTCAATAGATTGACAGGTGTGTTCCCCACCCCCCCTTCTTTTGTCTCCTGTAGTCCCATGTGGATGACCTGTCCCTGCAATGGCAAAAGTTGTGAACCCCTGGCTTAGACACAGGGGCGTAACGAGGCTGGAGTGGGCCCAGAGACAAAATTTTAAAATGGGCCCCTCGCTGATACACACATTTGACTTGCCTCTGGGAGGTCCCTCAAGGCGTGGGGGCCCCGAGGCAGCTGCCTCCCCTTGCCTAATGGTAGTTATGCCCCTGCTTAGACATCATGTCCCACCAAATTACATTGTGGCCTGAATTACATTAGACTGCTCAACTTGGGCATCAAAACTTAGACACCACTATAACTCATACAAATCAGAAGAAAACAAAATAGCTCTTCAAAAGAGCCCTGAACAAGTCAAGAGATTCTTTCTAAACCTTTGGAAAGAAAAACCTGTGTAATTTCAGAACTTTCCTAACCAGCTTCTCGAAAAGCTTCTCCACACAATTTATACCATGGCTTTTAGCAAGAGCTTTAGAATTGCATTGAGCTCCCAAAGATATTTGGGTATTTCTGTCTCAAAGTGCTGTCTTCCAAATCCCTTTGCAAGATCAGTTTGCATTTCAATCACACTGAGTACAACACTTAACTAAACTATTCATGCTCAACAGTTTTTGCATGTCTTATCTTCTGCTAATCACTCAGTGCCTCAGATGGAGTGGAGAGAGTCAGAGAAGTCAATTTGAATTGCAATGCTTTTCCGAAGAACAAAGCATTCTGTCCGAAACACAGTCATTTCGATTTGGAAAGAAAAATCTCTGTATTTTAATACTTGATTTTATTTTGGTTACAAAACCTCCGAAATTGCCATTTTCAGGCACAAAACGTTTTGTACCCGAATTGAAATGCACAAGCCTGTTTGCTACCATATACGTGAGGTGATTATCTCCACTCTAAGGCTATAAGGCTCCACTGTAAGGCAATATAACTATCATTATAAGGCTGACCCAGAATTTTTATGACTTTCCAGACATGAGCTTTTAGAAGATGCTCGAAGAAGGGGCATTCCATTTGCTCAGTGGGATGGCCCAACTGTAGTTTCTTGGCTGGAGGTAAGGCTGCCTCAAGATCTGCAGATAATGGTATCTACTGGGTGACAATCTTCTCCCCGCATCCCAGCTATGAATTGCTTCAAATTTAGGGCTGAACAACAACAACAAAAAAGAGCCTCCCACGCCTCCCCAGACACACACCATTGTTGATATTTTTGGGGAGGGTCTGTGAACAGGAATGAAAATGTCCACAGATTCAAAGTGAGGTTAAGAAAGCACTACTGTCACTCTGAATTGGCTTTGTGATGCTAATCAAACAGCCAAATCTGATAGCCTACAAGGTGTTGTGATGTAATCGCACTGGCTACCTTATTTCCAATTGACTTGAATAGTTTCAACTGATGAAAAAATGACCAGGAAAAAGCTGATTGAGGGTAGGGGGACATTTCATCTGCTTTCTGCCAAAAATGTTCATATGTGAACATTTCAGTGCCATCCTGTTCAAAAGTGAGTTACTTTTTGGAATATATAACATATATTTAGTAGGATTGAAAATATATTGATGAGAAAAATAAAGAATAAATGTTTCTTGCAAAAATACATGTTTTATATTTCCGTTTTGACCTATATATGTAAATACACACTTTGGACTGTGTGGGAATATATGTATATTTAGATTGAACATAAATAAGAATGCTGAAAATGTAAAACATATATAACATTTCGAGTATTTGTATTTTGAATGAAGAAAGTGCATACCAAAAATAATTCAAGCATTATAGTGCATGATGTTTTTGCTACGAAAAAGAGATCTTATATGCTAGAAAAAAACCATACTGTTGTTTTGAGAATTCCAATAATTTATACAAATAATCCAAAAATGTCCCCTTTATTTTCTGTATTGGCATAATTTGGTACAGCTTGTAAATTTCATTGTTTGTGATTTCTTGGATTTTTACTGTACCATTCATTAATGGACAGAGACCAAGTACTTTGCCAATGAGGTCATACAGTATTATCTTCTCAGCTTCAGTAAATAAATTTTCTGTTACTTCTTAATAATTAATTGGAACAACGTCTGCATAATATCATAAAATAATAACTGTATGGATTTTCTGGATGTTTTACTAACAGGATTGACCCAGATACACTAATTATTTTCTTCAGTTGTTTTTCTTTTTAAACTGGACTGTATCAAATTTAGAAATAGCTTTTTGCAGCTGCTTCTGCATTGTACACCTAATTTAGAAATATTTTTGTCAGCTTGTTTGGAGAGATGCATTAATGGTATCAGTGTTGTATGATTTAATTTAAAGCAGACGTCTTTCAGATTTATGCAATGAGAGAAATCACAGCCACTTGCCCATGTCCCCATTGATACTTCACCTTCAATAATCACATCAGGTTTTACCTTCCAATGTCAGCTACTTTTTCATTAGATTTGCTTCAGCCAGCTAGCAGGCATATTACTGAGATCATTTCTTTCAATTTAATCTTGTTTGTTCTTCAAAACAGGTGAACAATCTCATACTGCCATGTCATAATACTTTATATGAAGATTGTGTGTAGGCAATAGATTTTCAGAGGCAGTATTGTAGAGCTATTATTTCCTGTGGTACACATGCACACTTGTAACCTGCATGGACTCTGGCCAAACTGCTTTTGCAGGTTTTTTGTACTAATTCAAACTACTCTAGAAACCTAGATTAGCTCTGTCAGAAATGTAAACAGCACTGATGGGTGTATTCTTTGATGTGGTTGCCATGAACACTTGTTAGATAATATCCATGATGAATAACACACTTATCCCAAGCTTATACTTTGGAACTGTTTTTAAAGCCTTGTTCTTTTGTTTCTGTATGTGAAAGGACAGTTGCAGAGGCGCACTTAGCCACGGACCTTGGGGACCAGTTGCATGGCCTCCTGTCGGGGGTGGGGGCCTCCAAATGATCTGGGGGGCTTTCCCAGAGCCCCACCACTGCCCTGCTCCCACCATTCCGATAGTTGCCACCTTCACTGCCATTTGCGCAGCTGGGTCGTGGCGGGTGAGCAGAGCAGGCAGGCAGGCGCGCAGTGGCTGGTGGGCTCTCCGGGTGCCATTGTGCAGTGTAAGTATGGAGCATCGCTCCATACGTACAAATATCGGCGTGTCGCACGCCATACTCACCCCCACCCCCGATCGCTCTTCTTTGTCAGGCCATGTGCCAACCCATCCCAGATCTCTCTTCCACTCAGCCAGGAGGGGGTGGGGGGGGGAGTAGCATCCACCTCAGCTTTTCATGTGTGTATGTTTATTTTGTTTTTAACTGTGTGTTTTTAATGCTTTATAAAACTGCTTTCGTGGCAGTTGCAAATCGCCTTGGTGGCCCCACTGCCAGCTCGCAGCTCTCTTGCACAGGTGGGCCCTGCCTGCCTCCCAGCCCAGCTGCTCTGCTCCCGGCCTGTGCAGAGTCCCTGCACAAGAGAGCACACGATGCCTGGCGGTTGAGCACACAGGCCAGAGGCGAGCAACAGCAGGGCAGTAAGGGCTGAGTGCTGTTGCCTGCCACTTGCCCGCCCACTTCAGCCAGGCTCTGAGCACACTGCTTGGCCTCCACTCTGCCTCCAGAGGTTCCAGGAGGCTTGGAGCTCCTCCATATGTTACATCTTGAGAGAGCTCTTCTAACCATTTTTTGTGTCTCCCATGCCTTTCTTGGCAGAGATCCCCTTTCCTTCCCCTGCCCCCTGGCAACCCAGCCCTTCTGGCAATGTACCTTCCAATCAGCCTCCTCCCACTCATAACCAGATCACTCTCCCCTAGCCTAGTTCTTGATTTAAGTCCCACAACTCCCTGTGTGATGTGTGGCTGCTGCCACACCCACCACTTTCAATCAATAAGAACTGTTCCTTCCTTTGCAGCTTTCTCATTCATGGAGAGATTCCTCTCTCTTTTTGGAGCGGGGTGGGAGGAGGAAGTGTTGGAAGTAAAGGACTATGTGCTGTCTCTTGACCCAATGACAAAGGAGGACAGACTAGTGAGTCACAGGGCTAGAGGGTCAAGACATTGGTCATTCCTTCTCTACTACTCTGACACTATCCCTTTGATATGTAGATTGCTAATCTCAGGGACTTCCTTCCTGCCACTTCCTCCCCCCTTCTTTTTCCCTTCCTTCTCCCTTGCAACATGCAAGCTCCTCTCTCCCTGCACCATGTGTGCAGAGATGCAGAATCCATCTGCATCCAGTTAGACAGATAGATTAGAGATCCTATCTCCTCACTTTACTATCTAGAATGGAGTTCTCTAATAAATACTCCTTATATTGATTTGAAACTATGAACTGGCTCCAAGTTATTTTGCTCTCAGCATACACGTATGCCTAACCAAATTCCGCTGTGTTGTGCCTCTGTGCACTCTGCTATAATGAAAAAAGGTTTCTCTTACCAGAGAGAATTCCCAACAGCAAGAGGCCTTTGTGGCTCCCAAGAAGGAAAAATAAAGCTGTCAAGAACACCTCCTTTCCCCCCACCCCCTTAATGGGAGAAGTAAACCCTTAAACAAAGTAAACCCTTAAGTAGTAAACATTGGATTCTCTCCAGCGACCTGGCCCCTTTTGTGTTTAGAGCCAAGTCAGATAAATTTGCCATGGATTTTCTTCTCCCACCCGCCCCTTTTTCAGTGGCATAAGGCTGGATGTGAGTGTTAGATGGATTTTTGGCTTTAATCTTTAAAATATATTTATATACTGCTTTTCATCAACAACAAAAAGTTATGTGTTGAAGTTTTTCTGCTAATGCATATCTGCATTCAGAGTCTTGTGCATCTTTACATTCTTGCAAATTCAGTTGCTTAAATATTGGATCGTTTAGAGACAGAGCAGGGAGTGGCAAAAGAAATACGTGGGAGGATGGGAATGTGTTAAGTTGTGTGTTGAAATGTTTCTGCTAATGCATATTTGCATAAATACACTTGTTCTGTGTTGTTCCATTCTTGTGAGTTCAGTTGCTATTTGTGCCCTCAAGAACCCATGTGTTAAAAATACTGCTTGTGTCGCAGCGTGTGTGTGTGTCGGGGTTGGGGAGATGATGCTTAACTTGCGCGGGGTGGTGGCTCCAAAGGTCTTCAAGTTCCAAAATTACCTAGGTGCACCACTGGACAATTGTATGTCCACATGCACTCATTTAAAATGAGTAAAACCAGTGTGTAGTAGTTTATCTTTGGAGTGAAATTGAGTAACCAAGAAGCAGTTCGCTATCTGGTCTAGTCAGTTTTTCTGCTTTGTATGGTTGCATAGGATTTCAGAGAGCAGCTGCAATTATATGATAGAGGGGAAAGGCTTTTTCTCCTCCTGCATAGGGTTTTCCCCCCTGTCACCATCATTCCTTAATTTTTTTTTGGTTGTATTTTGAATTTTTTCACATTAATAAAAGTAAAGTTATTGCTGCTGGATCAAGGCTTCTGTCATGGTAGTGGGAAATTACTCCCATTGTTCCTTCGCCCTAATCTTCTACACAACATTTTAAAAGATATAGGAGCTTTTAACTATCTAGCTTGAGGAACTTGAACCTCCTGCCATTTATAGACGCAGGTGAGGGAGTTCTGCTTTGTGTTAAAGTATGAGCGACTGAGCAGAGATGTGAATGTGAAACCATCTGTGGCTTTTTGTGTTGTAGCTTTGGGTGGGCATGCCTGCCTGGTATGTGGCAGCCTGCAGAGCCAATGTGAAGAGTGGTGCCATCATGTCTGCCTTGTCAGATACAGAGATACAGAGAGAAATTGGCATCAGTAATGCCCTTCACCGGTTAAAACTGCGTCTGGCAATTCAAGAAATGGTGTCACTAACAAGCCCTTCTGCTCCTCCCACCTCAAGAACAGTAAGTACTGCCTGCTGCATTACTGAGATTAACAAACTGAACTCCTCTTCACTACTTAGGAACATAGGCAGCTGCCATATACTGAGTCAGACCATTGGTCCATCTAGCTCAGTATAGTCTACACAGACTGGTAGTGGCTTCTCCAAGGTTGCAGGCAGGAGTCTCAGCCCTATCTTGGAGATGCCAGGGAGGGAACTTGGAACCTTCTGCATGCAAGTATTCCAATGCTCTTCCCAGGGCAGCCCCATCTCCTAAGGGGAATATCTTACAGTGCTCACATGTAGACTTCCATTCAGATGCAACCATGGCAGACCCTGTTTAGCAAAGGGTACAATTCATGCTTGCTTAATTGAAGCTAGAAAGCTGCTGTTGCTTACTTCACTTCTAGCATTAAAGGCTGAATAATAATTCAACAACAACTACTACCCAAACCCTTCATTGAGACACTCACAAAGGTCTTAGACTCCAGCTGACACATAGCATTCTGAAGGAATCTGTGGTCCCCACTTCTCCTCAGAGAGGATCTGATGTCCTGTGCATCATGTAAGGCTCTTAAAATTGATCCAAGCTTGCTAGTTCCCTTTGTGGGACCAGTAACCTTTGCCTTAACAAAGGCATATGTATCTAAACATGATAGTCCTTTATTACATTATTGTGGGAGCTTATTGCCTTTCCCTCAAGATAGGCTTGTAAAATAGTTCATGAGTATTGCATCATTTCCTCATCACTGTAGTTGCCTGCAGCCAATTTAAAACAACCTCTGATAATGTACTGAATATGTAACTGACAAGTAGCAGTGCTAGTGAATCGAGCTCGCCTCATGATCAGTGAAAGTAACATATTCCAAGGCACTAATTGGGCTGACTCTATTTGAAGAGCGCTTGGCTCTTTCCCCACAACTCAGTCATTCAGTTGCTCTGGGCTCCCTGCTTCTGTGTGAGAGGCAGATATATATGAAATATATATGAAAGTGAGACACTAAGGAAACAGAGACAGTCTACAGTTACAGGTCTTTATTATGATAAGATATAATATGAAATATTTTAGAGGACACTTCCGTCATTTCTGTCACATAGGGTTGATACCAAAGGCAATCTTGTGTTTTCCATCTGTGAGAAACCCTATGAGTAGAGACTATGCCCCTGCGGAGCTGCTCCCGAAACATTGATGCATTCACTGTTACATTGTCCACTTTATACTGATGAAAGAGATTTATTTTTATCTCAGTATCTGAAAGATCTCAAAAGCCACTCAGTGGAGACAATTCTTATATGTTTATTAGAAGATAGGGACTCAACAGTATCCCCGGCGGTTGCTAAATTCTGTTACACATTGACCAAACTAAGAGAAGCTAGAGCACAGCAATCGGTTACTGTCAAAGGTTCCTGATTTTATATATTTGATGACATTTTAGACTTTGTTTCCGTTATTGTTTTCTCTTTTTACTGTGTAAATTCTGTGTATATTGATGTTTGATCTAAGATCGTAAATCAACAACAACAACATCTGTGAGAAAAGTGCCATTATAGTTCAAAAGCTTCAAACATGTTTTAAGGGCATATAATATACAAAGAACTGAGGACCTTTTTTTAAAAGTGTAACTTGGGAATGACTTTTCATAGAATCAGTGATTGTTTACCACAATCACTGAAAATAATATACATTGACAAATCAGCAGTGGCCTTACTTGACTGCAGGTTAAAATATTTTGGTAGGAAGATCACACTGCAGTCCTTTCCTTTCCTGTTAATCTATCTGACTTTGCTTCCTAGTCATCTGGAAATGTCTGGGTCACACATGAAGAGATGGAAACTATGGCAACTTCAACCAAAACGGTAAGTCTCTTCTGTGTAATATTTTCCCTTGTGTACTTGGATAATCTGGTTCGTGATCCGTTGAATCCATTAGAATGGGTTCTGCGCCTGCATGGAAGCCTCTCGGTGTCAAGTTTCTACAGCTCCTTTTCGGCGCCTGCACCCCACCCCACGTGACCACTTGGCTCTTTAAGGTGGGAGGAAGCTCAGACACCTCAGTTCCTTTACGACTGCCGTGGGGATCGCTCGCAATTTCTGCGGCTCCTTCGTTTTGGTTCCTTGCTAATCCTATTCAATAGTTCTACTCATTGACCTGTTTTTGACTTCGGACCGTTGCTTGACAGTTCTCTGTCAAGTACTTGTGACTTGGACTGACTGATTTGAAAGATTTGACCTTGGACCGTTTCTGTTTCTGCTGTTGCCTGCTGATTTTGATCGTCGAAAGATTGGGCGGATTTTCTGGCTAATTGACTGCGGACTGTTTAAGGAGTAAGTAATATGGATACCCCGAAGGGGAAGAAAATGTTCAAGCGCTGCTCTAAGTGTAAAGCAAAATTGCCCTCTCAGGACAGCCACAGCTTATGCCTTATGTGCTTGGGGGAAGCCCATGTAACTTCGGCCTGCAAAGTTTGTCAGTCCTTTTCGAAGCAGATGAGGAGGAATCGGGAACTTCGCTTAAGGGCGGCACTTTATGATGATGCTTTAAGTGCTCCCTCCACCTCCTCCAAATCTCCACAAGGCGTGAGGGCCCTGGGTTTGGCCCAGTCTAAAACCTCTATGCCCGCCAAGACAACCTCTAAGTCCTTGAAGAGGCCAGGTGACAAAATGGCGACCATCAAAAAACCCACAAAACAAGCCCAGAAATTGTCTACCTCAAGTTCGACGCCATCGCCAAAGTCGGTGCAAGAGGTGGTCTTTGTTTCGGCATCGATGGCACCATCAACATCGGAGAAATCAGCTCTGTCGAGACTGAAAACACCAATCCACTCAGCATCAACATCAATGCCAAGGGAAACATCAGTTCAGCAACTAAAACCATCGTCGGCGTCGGGAGACCCAGTGCCGTCAGCATCAATCTCGTCACTGTCAACATTGAAGGAGACGGAAACGACTGGTGCACCACCATTGATGACCCCGATACGTCCTCCCGTGATCTGAGGCCTGCCCCGACTCCTATCAGGTCCCCCTTGACATCGAGGGATGGGGAACAACTGTGGGTATTGAACACACCGGCTAATATCACCACGGTGACTCCTTGATTCTGAGCTCCCATGACATTCTCTTTGGAGGAAGATGACCTTTCCGATGCTGACACAGCTCCTTTGAACCCTCTTCTAAAGATGCTTGATTCAACAGCAATTACTCCCTCAACATTTCACGGTTTTCCATGCTCTGATGATGACCAGGCCCCCGTTTCTACCCTGGTTCCTGAGTTGCTGATGTCCACACAACTCACTACAGTTACCCCATGGCATAGTTGTGGTTTTAGCCACGCTGTGACTCTGTCGAAAGAGACTGCCCTGCCGGGTACGACATGGCGGTGGGGGTGGGGGTGTTATGACTTACAGGAGGACCGGGTGTGGAGGCCAGTAGTCTCCGTGATTCGACAATCAGTGGAGGCCATGGTTAGACAGCTGAGATAGGTCTGACACCGCTTCACATACGCTCGCTAGCAGCAGGTGATGCTCCTGCCGTGACTGTAAAAACACAGAAATTGGCTTCCACTCAAACTCCTCTGCTTCTTACTACCACTAGTGGTTCACAAATGACAGTGAGACTTTTTGCCACCTCGGCAGCACAAACTGAACCATTGCCAACATTGGTTCCTCCACCCCCTACATCGCCAGGGGCTATGCCATCACACTGAGAGCAGCTCCGCAGACAGTCACCATGGTCCTTCAGACCTCGAATCTGATGCAGAAACCGTGGAGGCTGATCCATCACTAGATGTGGCGACTCCAGACCATGTTTTGCTGTCAGAAGAGCTGCAAGCTTACAACTTGCATGTGAAACAGATGGCTTCCGCACTGGGCCTGGATCTGTCTTCTCAACTAAAAACCATAGAAGACCCGGTCTACAATTTCATGCAGCGATCTCAAGCTGCCCAACCGGTTGCCTTACTGTTGCTACCCATAATCTCTAATGCAGCACAGTGCACATGGCAGATACTACACACTTCTACTCCAATGGTGAAACATTTGGAGGGTCTATATCGTGTACAAGAACAAGATAACATGTACCTGTTCAAGCATCCAATCCCAAACTCCATAGTCATTGATTGTGCGACTAGTTCAAGATCAAGGAGGAGGCATACCACCCCAGCTGATGAGGGGAGGAAACTGGACATCATGGGAAGAAAGTTATACTCTACCTCTTGTCTCTCTGTTAAAGTAGCAAATTACTCTGCCTGCATGGCAAAATATAGCTATTGCATATGGGAAAATCTGGAGAAGGACTTGGATGCACTGAGCCCCTGGTGGCGCAGTGGTAAAACTGCCGCCCTGTAACCAGAAGGTTACAAGTTCGATCCTGACCAGGGGCTCAAGGTTGACTCAGCCTTCCATCCTTCCGAGGTCGGTAAAATGAGTACCCAGAATGTTGGGGGCAATATGCTAAATCATTGTAAACCGCTTAGAGAGCTCCGGCTATAGAGCGGTATATAAATGTAAGTGCTATTGCTATTGCTATTGCTATTGCTATTGCTACCAGTAGTGGTGTGCATGGTTCGGTCCGGAGGCCATTGGCAAGGCCTCCGGACCGGTCCGGACTTCCCACGGTTCGGTTCGGAAGGGTGGGGGGGAGTTTCTCTTTAAGGGGAGGTGGTAGTACTTACCTCCCCGCCGCTCTTTCCCCTCCGGCGCTGGCGCTTTTCAAAACGTTCTTGGGGTGGCAGAGTGCCTCCCTGCCGCCCCTGTCCCCGTTGTTGTCCGTGTTAGCTTGAAAGTACGCAGAGCTGGCGGGCGCGCATGCGCCCTTTGCGGCGCGCGGCGCCAGCTCTGCGTACTTTCAAGCTAACATGGACAATGATGGGCGCAGGGGCGGCAAGGAGGCACTCTGCCACCCCAAGAACGTTTTGAAAAGCGCCAGCGCTGGAGGGGGAAGAGCGGCGGGGGGGGTAAGTACTACCACCCCCCCTTAAAGAGAAACTCCCCCCCGTGCCGGACCGCAGGAATTTCGAACCATGCACACCACTAGTTACCAGAAGAGCTTAAAAGTAGATTCCGCAAGACCTTGCAAAAAGCAGCAGACCTCACCTGCCAGCAACTGAGTACGGCCAAACATCTGGAGGAATCAGAGTCCTGATCCATTACTACGGCAATTACTCTGAGACAACATGCGTAGCTATGGTCTTCTGCCTGCAGCAGGACATGAAAGACAAAATAGAAGTGTTGCCTTTTGATGGAAAGGGACTTTTCTCAGAGGAGATAGATGCGACAATGGAAAAAATGAAAAAGTCAAAGTTTATGGCCAAAGCTTTTACAACTTCTGCATCAACCTCAACATCCTATGGGGGAAAACACAAGTCGTTTATAGTCTGAGTCCAACATATATAGGCAACAGGACCGTCGGGACTACTGCAAATCTTACCAGCCTTACAGTAAACGTAATACTCAACAGAAGGGCAAATTTCGAACAGGCCAGCAAAAGCAGGCAGAGGAAAACAAGCAGCGGTTTTGAGATTCAGGACAGCCCATTGCATCATCTAGTGCCACACCTTTGCTCGCCTCCTCAGAACATCAGGGAGGGCATGGGACCGGCCAACAACAACCTCGAAGATACCCAGCCGGCCCCACTAGCCACCAACTCCATCAGGTTGGCAAGTAATGCACAAACGTGGCACCACATAACATCAGATCGCTGGGTATTGAAGAATATCGTGTACGGTTACTCAATAGAGTTCAAAGCTCACTCACAGTTTCGGGGCGTGCACTTCATGACGGCACCGCTGGCCTTATGTCAAGAAGTACAGGAACTCCTACGCAAGAAAGCAATTGTGCCGGTGCGATGAGCACAAAGACAGGAGGGGTTTTACTCCCATTATTTCCAAATCCTGATGATGGATGAAGGGATTCGACCAATTGTGGACTTAAGACATCTGAACAAATATGTCCAAGTGAAGAAGTATTGAATGACAACATTACAAGAAATCCTATTGCTTCTACATCAAGAGCGGTGGCTCGTCACGTTAGACTTAAAGGATGCCTACTTTCACATAGGTATCCGTCCATTCTTCCAAAAACATCTGTGATTCACTGTAGGAAATGCAGTTTACTAGTACCAAGTTCTACCATTCAAACTTTTCACTGCCCCACGTGTCTTTACGAAGTGCATGGTGGTGGTGGTAGCCCACTTACAAACGAAGGGGCTGAAACTGAACCCCTAACTTAATGATTGGCTCCGGTCGTCAAGAGACAAAAACGAGTTACGTTCGCAAATACAATACATGTTGCGGCTTCTCTAGGATCTCGGAATACAGGTCAACTGGAAAAAATCCAACCTCACTCCGGTGCCCGTCATTTCATACATTGGGGCTGTGCTAAATGCCACCCTGGGAAGGGCATTCCTACCAGAGGACTGTTACCAGACCATTGCGTCTCTGGTCCAACACTTTCAAGCCAACCCTTCGCAGCCAGCTCGTCGGATACAGCGCCTGTTAGGCCTGATGGCCTCTTGCAAATCTACTGTTCGATACGCCCGTCTGAAGATGAGGAAGCTGCAGATGTGATTCCTCTCATTCTTCAACCTGCTCCGGGACAGCCCAGTAAAGCGCCTACTGATTCCTATGCCAATCCTTTGCTCGCTGTCCTGGTGGAAGCAGAAGACCAACCTACTCAGAGGGGTGCCTTTTCAAGCTCAACCCCCGTCAGTTTGGGTCACAACGGATGCTTCCTTACACGGGTGGGGTGGTCATTGCAATGCCACCACAACTCAAGGCCTCTGGACACACTGCATATAAATTTTCTGGAACTGTTAGCAGTTTTTCAGTCGATGAAGGCCTTCCTTCCAATGCTGCGGGGCCGAGTTGTGCAACTACAACTGGACAACACTACTGCCATAGCCTACCTAAACAGACAAGGGGGGACGGTCTCCAGGTCCCTGTGTGCCCTGAGCCTTCAGATTTGGCATTGGTGGATCAGGAACAGCATTACGCCAATGGCACTCCACATCAAGGAAATGGACAATGTACTAGCAGATGAACTCAGCCAATCTTTCTCCATGGAGCCAAGACAGGAGTGGGAGCTGAACAGCAAGAACCTGCATAGGATCTTCGATCTCTGGGTCACCCGGAGGTGGACTTGTTTGCTACTTTGTGCTTTGCACAAAGTGCAAGCTGTTCTGCTCCAGAGCAGGACACGACCTGCAATCATTGCGGGATGCTTTCCAATTGGACTGGTCAATACACCAGACTTACATGTTCCCCCCCCCCCTTGCCCCTTGTGAGCAGGGCAGTGGCTTGGCTCCTGAACGGCAATGTGCGGTGCATTTTGATCATGCCATGGTGGCCACGCCAAGCATGGTTTCCACATTTGCTCAGACTGACATCACATACTTCTCAGAGACTTCCAGACCAACCAGACCTGCTAATCTAAGAGGACGGACGGGTTCTTCACCCGGAAGTTCTCACTCTCCAGCTGACAGCGTGGAGAATAAACTGTTAAGGACGATTCTACTGAATAAGCACAAACTGTCTGCCCGCAAGAACTACGCCAGTAAGTGGGAAAGGTTTACAGCCTACACTAAAGAATGTGGGTTACAACCCAGAAAGGTTACCATCCAAGAAGTCCTGCTTTATCTAACAACCCTGAAGAGATCCGGACTCTCCAACGTGTCAGTAAGGGTTCATCTTGCTGCCCTGTCTTCCAGATATCTAGACTCAGAAGGCAAAACGTTGTTTTCCCATCCGTTAAGCAAAAGTTTTTTAAGAGGCCTCACTAACCTGTATCCACCAGTACGTCGAACTTTGGAGCAATGGAGCATTTCTCTGGTCCTCTCTGCTCTGACTGAACCTCCCTTTGAACCCCTGAGTTTGGTGACGCTAAGATATTTATCCTTCAAGACTGCCTTCTTGGTAGCCATCACCACTGCACGCAGGGTGAGTGAACTGACAGCATTAAGAATGGATTTGCCTTATACCTGGTTCTACGCTAATAAGGTAATATTATGCCCAGACATTGCCTTCTTACCCAAAATAGTAACAGCCTTCCATGACAACCAGGACATTGTTCTACCTACCTTCTTTAGATTGCCTTCCATGCCATTGGAGAAGGCACTCCATTCCTTAGATGTCCGAAGGGCACTGCTTTATTATCTCTCAAGGACAAGATCGTTCAGGAAATCGAAGAAACTGTTTGTATCTTACAAAGGCACCACTATGGGTCATGCCCTATCTAGACAGTGTCTTTTGCACTGGTTGGTGGAGACCATTCGCCAGGCCTACACTTCACAGAAGGTGCAGACACCACGATCCATAAGAGTGCATTCCACAAGAGCTTATAGTGCTTCTGCAGCCTTCTTGTCTGGCATATCGTTCTAGGACATTTGTAAAGCAGCCACTTGGTCTTCTGAAATACCATTCATAAAACATTACACAATTGATTTGCGTTCTGCCGTGGAGGCAAAGTTTGGAAGGGCAGTTCTAAAAAGGGTATTACAATAGATCTATGGCTCCCTTCTCCTTAGGAGCTAACCAAGCACCCATTCTAATGGATTCAACTGATCACAAACCAGATAAACAGTTTGCTCACCTGATGATCTGGTAGTGATCTGTTGACATCCATTAGACCCTCCCAAACCACCCCTCCACAGTAGAACCTACCTTTGCACAGTAGAACTTACCTGCATCAACTTGTCAGACTGCTTCAGCAGTCTCCAAGGAACTGAGGTGCCTGCGCTTCCTCCTGCCTTAAATAGCTATGTAAACATGTGGGGTGGGGCGCAGGCACCGAAAAGGAGCTGTAGAAACTCGACACCGAGAGGCTTCAACTCAGGCACTGAACCCATTCTAATGGATGTCAATGGATCACTACCAGATCATCAGTTAAAGGTGAGCAACCTGTTTTTCTAGCTGGGGTCTCCTCACCAGCATCTGTAGGGAAATAATTTTTCCTGGTCAAAAAATAAGGACCTGTCAGAATAATGCTGCAGTTTACCTTTTGCAGTTTTGGTTTACCCATGATGAGCGGTTGTGCAGTTTGGTTTACTGAAAGTATTGACTTGTTTGATATGAATAAGAAATATCATCTCCTTCAGAGCATAGATAGTGTTGGTAATGAACCATAGTAATGCTGTCCCTTTCCATTAGGTTAAACAGAGCCACTTAATATCCAGAAAACCAACTTTTGTGCATCGTAATGGACTAATTCTAGCTGAGGCTCTCCTTGAGATGTATCCAAATGCTGGGGGGCTGTCAGTTTCTGGCTCTTGTACCTGAAGTGTGTACAGTCCCTATATGGAAATAATAAATGACTTTGCCTGTTGTTTTGTTGACATGCTGCACTGTTAACACTTAGGATACTGAGGAAGGCAGTTGGGCACAGGTGAGACTCTTCCATTATCTTATGCTGTGTTCATTGTACTTGGGAGCACAAGGCTATGCCGTTTTAATTGTGGTTTTAGCCTGGTCTTTTAATTTTTATTTTATTAGGTTTTAAAAATTCATATTGCATCCATTTTATTAATGTTGTAAGCCACCCTGAGTAATAGTACACTGGAGGGGTGGGGTATGAATATTTTTGATAAAATAAATAAAACTTTTCTAAACTGGAGGCATGAGATTATGAAATTTTAAATAAAATACTTGAGTTCCATCTTGAGCCTGCATACAAGAACCTGTTAATGCTTTTGAGAGGCACATTCTTCTATTTTACTTTTTGCTTTCACAGACTCTGGCTTATGGGGACATGAATCATGAATGGATAGGGAATGAATGGCTTCCCAGTCTGGGTCTCCCACAATATCGCAGCTACTTCATGGAGTGTCTTGTGGATGCACGAATGTTGGATCATCTAACTAAGAAAGATCTTCGAGTGCATCTGAAGATGGTGGACAGTTTTCATCGGTAAGCCTATTTCCTTAGTACATATGTAGGGTTACTTTTTTATTCCAAAAGAGGAGAAGTCCTCTTGCAGTAAACTTACTGCTTCATGTGCCCATTCTTTTTGGGGAGTTTTGTTTTGTTTTTGTTTGACAGTCTAAATTGACCTTTCATTTAAATTCTGTTAGGTAATTTAAAAAAACTTTTGGAATGAAGTACATGAATGTGTGGCAAGGGGTCACTGTTAGAACTTGATTCTGATTTTCAATTATTCGTACTATTGCTAGAAATTCCAGATTATAATATACCAAGGCCAAAGAGAGTTGAATGAATCCAGGTTGAATGCTGGCCAGTGCAGTGCTCTCATCTGCAGTGCAAGCAGAACAATGTATTGGGCGGGGTGCACAAAACCAAAATCATGGTTCAGATATAATTCAAACCGAACCACATGCTGTTGAACCGGTTCAGTCGAACCGACTGGCTGGTCCCATTTGTTTGACCTAACTGGTTCGAGCAGCAATACTTGTAAAGGGGAATCCGCTAAGGATTCTCCTTTAAAAGTAAATGGGTGGGACAATCCACTGAAGGGTGGCAGGGGGGTGGAGAGAAAAGTAGTTTAAGGTGCTTACCAATGCAGCTGCCAGTGCCTCCACTCACTGCCCCTGGTGCAGCCCAAGTGCTGGCGATCCCTCTTTAAGCAGGCCACCCCATGTTGCGAAGGTACAGTTCCGGCCTCTGCGGAGGCCATAATCATTTGCTCCATGCCACGTGGGCAGCCAGCTTAAAGAGGAATTGCTGACGCATGGGCTGCACCAGAGGGTGGCAAGAGGTGGCGCCAGCCGTGGCAGTAGTCAATAAGCAGCTTAAACTTCTTAAGGTGCTTAATGGCTGGTAAGCATATATAACAACAAAATTGTAAAATGCATAGAACGGGCCTTGCTGAAGGAGAACCAGCATGACTTCTGCAAAGGCAAGTCTTGCTTCACTAACCTTTTGTTTAGAAGGCTCTTGAGTAAACTTAGCAGTCATGGTAAGGGGACAGGTTCATGTGTGGAATGGTAACTGGTTGAAGAAGAGGTAAAAAAGGGTAGGAAGGAATTGGCAGTTTTCACAATGGAGGGAAGTAATAAGTAGAGTCCATCAGGGATCTGTACTGGGACCAGTGTTCTTTCACTTATTCATAAATGATCTAGAAGTTGGGGTAAGCAGCGCAGTGGCCAAATTTGCAGATGACACTAAACTATTTAGGGTAATGATGAAATCCAAAACAGATTGTGAGGAGCTCCAACAGGATCTCACCAAAGTGGGTGAGTGGAGGACAAAATGGTAAATGTGGTTCAATGTAATCAAGTATAAGGTGATGTATATTGGGGCAAAAAACCTCAACTTCACATATACACTGATGGGGTCTTTGCTGTCAGTGACTGACCAGGGCGCTTTCCAGACTAGCTGCTCAACAGCAGCAAAATGCCTCCATTCAGGCAAGTCACATTTGAAACGTAATCAGCAAGGGGAGCAGTCTTGTAGAAACCAACAACCCCGAAAACACAGCAACTTTCTTATGCTGGGTATACGATGTCCTAACTCTATATCACAGCAATTTAAATTTTTAAAAGGCAGTGGAAATGTGAATGGCACCCTGCTGTCCATGTAGGGACTGCGGTGTCACAACACAGGAAGTGTGGAAGCACACTTCTGATATACGACATGACCCCGTTGCAGGGTCCAATCTGGAAAGCACACAGGAGAGAGATTTTGGTGGTGTTGTGGACAGCTCTTTGAAAGTGTTGACTCAGTGAGCTGTAGCTGTAAAAAAGGCAAATCCCATGCTAGGGATAATTGGGTAGGTGATTGAAAATAAAAATGTTAATATTATAATGCCCTTATAAAAATCTATAGTGTGGCCACATTTGGAGTACTGTGTACTGTTTCCCCGAAAGTAAGACCTACCCCGAAAGTAAGACCTAGCAGTAATTTCTGATGTACCGCTAATTGCCCTAGTGCATTTTTGGGGCTAAAATTAATATAAGACAGTGTCTTATTTTCGGGGAAACACTTATTTTTGGATCACTGTATCTTAAGGAGGACATTTTAGGACTGGAAAAGGTGAAGAAGAGGGCAACCAGGGCCTGGAGCACCTTCCTTATGAGTAAGGCAAGGCTACAGCATCCGGGGCTTTTTATTTTGGAAAAGAAGCTATTATGGTGAGACACGATAGAGGTATATAAAATTATGCATGGAGTAGGAAGAGTGGATAGAGAGAAATTTTCCCCCCTCTCTCACAACACTAGAACCAGGGGTCATCCCATGAAACTGAAGGCAAGGAAATTTAGGACCAACAAAAGGAAGTACTTTTTTCACACAGTGCATAATTAATCTATGGAATTCTCTGCCACGGGATATAGTGATGGCTACTAGCTAGAGAAGAAGAGGATGACCAGCAGCAAGGTGTTTGGACTCGATTACAACAACAATGAATGCACCACTGAGAGACCTTAAAAAGCAAAGTTGAAGACAAATCATCCTGGAAAGAATCTATCTATGTGGTCGCTAAGAGTCGACACCGACTTGATGGCACTTAATCATTCAGTCAATCAGCTGGCTTGGATGGCTTTAAAAGGGGCTTGGACATATTCACGGAGGACAGGTCTATCAATGGCTACTAGTCTGGTGGCTATAGGCCACCTGCAGCCTCAGAGGCAAGTTGCAGGGGAGCAACAACAAGAGAGAGGGCATGCCTTCACCTCTTGTTGTGGGATTCTCAGAGGCATCTGGTGGGCCACTATGTGAAACAGGGTGCTGGATAGGCCTTGGGCCTGATATATTCTTATTATGAGAAAAACTTTGGTGAAATGCATTGCAGTATGTGCTGTGTTGCTGTTGTATTCTTGCAGAACAAGTCTGCAGTATGGTATTATGTGCCTGAAGAGACTGAACTATGATAGAAAGGAATTGGAGAGGAGGCGGGAGGAAAGCCAGCATGAAATCAAAGGTAGGAAACAATATGGAGGTTGTCTTGTGGTGAACTGTAGAAGAACCAGTCCCTGAAACTGAGCTCTTGATGTCATTTTCCTTCTCTCTGAAGTGCAGATATTGCTATTACAAAATCAACGTTTTGCAAGTTGCCCTGGGGGCGGGGCGGGGAGGACTGATATTTTGTCTACCTCCATTACTTCTACAGACTTTGCAGTAGGAATCTGCTGTGTGCAAAATATTTACTTGGAAGCAGTCAAAATTTTAGTTCTTGAACTGCTTTCTCCATTCCCTCAGATGTGTACTTGATTTGTAATTTATTTATTATTTTATTATTTTACATTTTATATATCCTGCTCTTCCTCCAAGGAGTCCAGAGTAGTGTACTACTTACTTAAGTTTCTCCTCACAACAACCCTGTGAAGTAGGTTAGCCTGAGAGAGAAATGGCTGGCCCAGAGTCACCCAGCAAGTATGGCTGGATGGGGATTTGAACCCAGGTCTTCCCGGTCCTAGTCCAGCACTCTAACCACTACATCACGCTGGCACTTGCACCTACAGAGAATTCTGGCTTCAGCTGGGCAATAGTTAGTGTGGGGTTAGCCTCAAAGACCCTTCCAAGTTTTCCTTCACTGGAGAATTGCCCACAAGGCAGAACTTGGTTGTCATTTGGAGTTCCCTAAAACTAGCTGTGTTGAGGTTTTGAGGAAATGGGTTGGTGCTTTTTAAGAATTGGCCACCAATTAAGTATTTTAGTTGATTAGTACTCTCTATCTTAATAAAATCAATTGAATTTTGATATGACCACAAGCTTCATATAAATAATCTTTTAGGACATTGAATGAAGGGCATCATTTTTCTTAAGCATAAAAAAAGAGTATAAACATTCTTATGAAACTGATTGCCAGGAAATTCAGAACTGACAAAAGGAAGTACTTTTTCACACAGAGCATGATTAATGTATGAAATTCTCCTTCATGGGATGTGGTCCAGATTTGTCCTGAGTTTGATATATTGATCATGATAATATTAACTATACAATGATATGTGGTATAAATATAATGTCGTTAGACCAACGATAGTAGATTAAATATTTTTAAAAACTGAAACAACGTGCATTATGTTAGTTGATTTCCTGAACTAGACAAAAGTAGTTCAGTAATATCTGCAAAGCTAAAAAAGCAGTTTCAAAATACTTTATTTAAATTGAAGCTTTTAATTTAGCTTTAAAAGTAGCAAAACTTCCAATTGAGGAAAGCAGGGACCTCATTCCCAGTAGGTATTTTGAGAAGAGTGTTTGTCCAGCTATTTATATTTATGGCAATGCTCTTTATAAATTTTTGTGAATTTATCACATATTAGTTTTTCTTAATTGCATATTTGGAGCATTACATTTCTATATTCTGCTTTCTACTCTTCGTGGGCTGTTTTCTATTAGAGTTCGAGATCTGAGATCAGATTGTTGAAAGATTGACTATTCAACATGTTGAAAAGTATTAACCAGAGCTCAAGAATTATTATTGTTCCTTTGGGTTTCCATAATGACCATACTGTCTTTGAATGATGAAATGTGAGCAGACAAGCATGTACTGAGATTTCTAGTGTTAGGACACCTGAACTGATACTCCAAGGAATAAGCTTAGAAAAACCCTGTGAACATTTTGCTTACATAAGGTGGCATACCACTTCCTAGCCATGCTGCTTGTATTGAACTTAGGCAGTGTATTCAATCAACTTACCCTTTTCTCTCTGTCTTAGGCAGATTACAGGGAATTGGAACTGTTCTCAATTGTAGTTTTATTTGTCCTGAGTGTATGACTGCAATGTCTTCTAGATGTGTTGGTCTGGACCAATGATCAAGTCATTCACTGGATCCAGTCCATTGGGCTTAGAGAGTATGCCAACAACATCATTGAAAGTGGAGTCCATGGAGCTCTCATAGCTTTGGATGAAAATTTTGATCATAATAGTCTGGCACTTGTGTTACAAATACCCAATCAGAACACTCAGGTAGGAAGGAATATTTACACTCATGTTTTCAGGAGGATTGTTGTATATGTCTGTCTAAAGGTATTTGAATCTTGGTATGTGACATGTAATTCAAAGAATTTCTGAGAACATGAAAGAAATAAGAATTTAGGGAAGGTGCTACCTTAAACCACAGTGTTCTGGAAAATGGGATTGTTCTTTTAACTTAGATATGTCTTTACTAGTGGTGGCTAATCTATGAGTCCCATATTCTGTTAAGGGAACCTCCCATTTTCAGAGGCAGTATAATTTAAAATAAAAACAGATTGCTCACCTCTGACATGATCTGGAAGAGATCCATCGACATCCATAAGACCCTCCCGGACCACCCCTCTGCAGTAGTGCTCTGCTATGTACAGTACATACTTGTGTGCATGCCATTGCCTTTTTCCATTAACGTTGATGAAGTCACCTGCTTACCTGGATGGTCGTCCTCCACGGCGGTCATCCAAGAACTGAGGAACATGGCACCCAGCCTGCCTTTAAATAGCACACTGTAGGTGTGGAGATGGGGCTTGGACGCCTTGACAAGCTGCAGCATGCCTACCGTGTGGTCCCTGCACAGGCGCAGAACCCTTACTTATGGATCTCGATGGATCTCAATCTAGATAAGAGAGTTGCTACACTCATGCTCTGTTTGTAAGCTTCCCCAAAGAATTCGACTGGATGCGATTAGAAAATAAATGCTGGACTAGATGGAGAGGAGTGACTTTTCTTAGGCCATAAGCTGAGTGAAAGAGGTAGGATCCGAGCCCCATACTCAAAGCCACTCATTGACGTGTGCTGTTGCAGCACAAGAAGCATTTTACAGAAAGTAAACCAGGGAGGCTAAAAGACACAAGACTTGCTGGACTAGATGGAGAGAAGTGAATTTTTTAAAGCCACAAGCTCTCCCTCCTTGATCCTTACTTTCAAAGTGCAGGTGCCCATGTGCCACTCAGCTCTAGTCTCTAGGGGTACGCAGGAAGTGAACTGGGTCAACTCTGTTCCAGTGCATTGGCATCAGAACCTCATCATGATTGGAGAGCTGGTCTTGTGGCAGCAAGCATGACTTGTCCCCTTAGCTAAGCAGGGTCTGCCCTGGTTGCATGTGACTGGGAGACTAGAAGTGTGAGCACTGGAAGAGACTCCCCTCAGGGGATGGAGCCGCTCTGAGAAGAGCAGAAGGTTTTAAGTTCCTCCCTGGCTTCTCCAAGATAGGGCTGAGAAAGATTCCTGCCTGCAACAATGGAGAAGCCGCTGCCAGTCTGTAAAGACAATACTGAGCTAGATAGACCAATGGTCTAACTCAGTATATGGCAGCTTCCTATGTTCCAACCACCACCTTAAGTGCAAGCACACAGAGGAAAATCAATATGTGTGTTGTGAGTTTCTTGCCCTTAAGTTACTGTTCATCTTAGGGGAGGACAATAGCTCCCTAGTAGAGCACTTGATTTGCATATAGAAGATACATAGGAAGCGGCCATATACTGTCTCAGACCATTGGTCCATCTAGCTCAGTATTGTCTACACAGACAGGCAGCGGCTTCTCCAAGGTTGCAGGCAGGAGTCTCTCTCAGTCCTATCTTGGAGATTCCAGGGAGGGAACTTGGAACCTTCTGCTCTCCCCATCCCCTGAGGGGAATATCTTATAGCACTCACATGTGGCCTACAGATTCAATTCTTGCATCTCCAGAAAAGACTAAGAAAGGACACTGTCATAAACCCTAAAGAACTGCTGCCAGTCAGAGTAGACAATATTGAGCTAGATAAACCAGTGGTCTGACTCAGTATGAGGCAACTACAGATGTTCAGCATGCTGTGCACACTGACTGGTCTTGGTGCTGTTAGACTCAACCATAAATAACATTCATAGATGTTTATTTCAGAGCAGCATGATGTTTTTAAGCAGCTTTCACTGTGCCAGATATTTTCCATGGGTAGCACTAATAATCGGGCGATTCTGCTTTGTATGGTGTTTGCATCAGTTGTTTCCTTTTGATAGATAATTACTCTTGGCTTATCTGATGTTATTTCCAGGCACGGCAGGTGATGGAGAGAGAATTCAACAATCTGCTTGCCTTGGGCACTGATAGGAGGCTTGATGATGTGAGTACAAAGTACTATCCTCTGACTAAATCATGCTGGGAATTTGAGAAATTTTGGACTCATACTGTTGGCTAAGAAATTGGTAACGCAAATGGAGTACTGGAAATGGGGCCAGCATTTTGTGGAGGATCACCGTAGTGATCAGATTCTGGGCAATAAAAGAAGAAATAGGTATGCTTGGCTGGGGAGATTCCCGGTTGCAAAGAGACATGGAGCCTCTGATAGGAAATGACATTGTGGGGGGAAAGAGTTGGAATATAGGCCACCACTGCATTTCTTTTTGAAGGACTGATTGGTGTTAGCAGAACCTGTGCTGTTTGCTTTTCTTGTTTATCTTCAAGGGAATTGTGCTTGCCAGACACTAAAGCATTAGCTCCAAACAAATCTGTTCTTCTTTAGGAAATATGATGTCATCTTTTTGTGGATGTTCCTATTTCAGTTTAGCTTAAACCTTGTTTGCTTGAACAGCTAAACTAAAATCTGAGCAGTCCCATGATTTTGCATAAGTTTAAATTCATCCCACTAGTCAAAATGGTACAAGACTGTTTATAGACAAAACATCAGTCTGTGGACAGTGGAATCTACTCCCTAAGAAGTAGTAGGAGCCATGTTTTCAAACTGCTCTGGATAAAGCTCTGAAGACCAGTGATGTTGGAAACACTCCTGCTTTCAGCTGGGACTTCGTAGCCTTCCTCTGCCACCACTGCTTGTGAACCAAATCCCATGAGGTTGTGGAGCTGCTCTCCTTGTCAACATTACGATGTCCTACTATTGTAACTGAAGTGAGTTTCCACAGCTAAGCTGATCTGTGGAGTATAATCTTTTGTATGCTTTGTGAATCAATGCCACACTGCTTGCTGTACCAAAGTATCTGTATTATTCAGTCAATAAATATAAACACTGGACTGGAAATACACTGAAGGGTTTTTTAAACTTGGGAACCTGGGCACATCTCACAGTAGATGTCATTTCTGTCTGAGGATTGCTAATACATCAAATAAGATAATAACAACACACATACTATGGAGATTGATGGGGGGAAGTGGGGAGGGATGGAGGGAGGAGGAGACACAGAGCCATCTGAAATCTTTAGTGCCCTGCAAATATAGACAATGCAAACTGTTCTCTTCACACTTTTAAAATCCTCCTATACATGAAAGTGGCACTGCCCAACACAGTGTCATGCCAAATCCCTATAAATTAGAGGGTGGAGCAGGGAACATTTAAGCACAGTATAGACAGTTGGGAGGAAAGGTGGATAGCTTCTCCTCCATCATATTTCTATCAGCAAGGGTTACTTCTGGTCCCACCAGGGTGCTTTCCAGACTAGACCCTACAACGGGGTCAGGACATATCTCAGAAGTGTGCTTCCACACTTCCTGCATCCTGACACCGCAGTCCCTACAGGGACAGCAGGGTGTCATTCACATTTCCAATGCCTTGTTGTGAATTTAATCGCTGCCATATAGAGCAAGGACGTCGTACATCCGGCATTAAAAAGTTGCTGTTTTTTCAGGTTGTTAGTTGCTGCAAGACTGCTCCCCCTGCTGTTTACATTCCAAATGCAACTTGTCTGAATTGAGGCATTTTGCTGCTGTTCCAGCAGCTAGTCTGGAAAGCACCCAGGAGAAATATGGCTGTGTAGAAGTGATTGAGAGGCAGTGTAAAGCATGGGTATAACACATATACTTGCCAAGTGGCAAACTTGGGTCTGCCTCTATAAAATGTACAAAATGAGAAGAAACCCAGAAGTGAAACTTTAATCAGGGATGGGGTTCAGGATGAAATATGGATTGCACCGGCTATCTGTGGTCTGTTCAGAAATATGTCAAGTGAAAAACAGCTGGCATAGACATGCCTTTGAGGGCAGCTTTGCTCATAGATTTACCTCAGTTAAAGCTGGTAGGTTTTAGGGCTTATCTGGTGCTCCCCCACCCCCCGCCCACACAAATCAGTTCAATAACAGTTTCTCATAACACACAAAGTAACAGGACACAACAAAGTAGCCATGATCATTATATATAGAGAAAGTTATAGACTTTGGTATGAGAAGTGCATGTGCAAATTTTCTAAACAGAATCATAGAACTGAAGGGCACCAAATGATGTAAAGGCCATTTTATCAAGATTGTAGCCTTTAACAGAAAGCACTAAATAATTTATTATTTAAAATATGTTAATACAACTGTTAAATTAAAAATTATCAAATGGTTTACAAAAAATGAAAACACTGCTTATCAACTACAAGCAAAGACAAGAATAAACCACTGTTTAAAATGCACAAAACCACTTATGAAAAAGATGACTTTTTAAAATATGCACCGGGATGTCTCTTGGAGAAAAAGCAACAAATTCTGAAGTTGCCCCCTAGTTTGATTTGATTGTCAGTTCTTTCCCACTTCACAGGGACAATGTGATTACAT
This sequence comes from Hemicordylus capensis, assembly GCF_027244095.1. Taxonomy (NCBI): domain Eukaryota; kingdom Metazoa; phylum Chordata; class Lepidosauria; order Squamata; family Cordylidae; genus Hemicordylus; species Hemicordylus capensis. The sequence continues at coordinate 51,395,816 of NC_069660.1, forward strand.
GACAAATAATTTAATATCATGATCAACCCCAGAGAGTAAACTCCCAATTTACTTTTTTAAAAAATAAAGCAAGCTTTTGGGAGACCTGGTGTCTGAGTTGTGACCTTTCTTTATAAACAAACCAGTTTGTTTTAACAATATTAGTAGCTAACAGCTTTAGGCAAATACCTGCAATTCCTATCTAAACCTCTAAAGCTTTAGTCAGCAAGTGATTCTTCTTTCTTGTGTGGAATTATCCTGACACTGTAATTATCACATTGAGTATCCATGGCTATGATGATGACCCTGGGAGGATGCCCCTGGGATGATGCCCCTGGTGAGGAAATGCTAGAGACCTAGTCATAGGGTTTCTTCTAGAGATGTGCATGCAGCGTTTCAGCACCTCGAATTTGAGGTGTCGAAACTATTAGAGTTCCCCTAGCCGAAATGCTTCATGCACATCTCTAGTTTCTTCACACATAATGGGCTTCTTCCAGGTTAAGGTAGTCATTACTAGATGCCATTTAAATTAACAAGACTTATTGATTTCAGTGGTGCTTAGTCAGGACTAACTACTCTGGATGTTGCCCATTTTATTTTCTTACATGAAGATAATCTCTGCGTAGGGGGGAAACCCATGCACATACCTGCATGAATAGTATCACATTTGGAGAGTGCCTTTGTTTTGTCTGTTGCACATGGTTGGAAACTGCTGCACAGATCAACTTCCAAACATACTTAACTGAGGCAAAAGAAATAATGGCACCACTTTCAAACTTGACAGAATACATGTGTTTAGAGGTGGTCCAAGACACACCTGAGGTAGAAAATCCAAATCGTATCCCTCCTTATTAAAAATACTGTAATAATGTAAATAATTGAGAATATGCTGCCCTTCAATGAAACCCCACAATCTATCACCTGATCTGCACTGTTTTATCCAGCCAATTGATAGGGCTGGCCCTGCATGCTTTTCCTTGCAGAGTTGAAAAAATGTCATGTGAAAAACAGGTCTGAGAGCAGGAAGCAAAATGATCTGGGAGAAAGATGGGTTGAAGAAGCATGCTTGTTTAATTTCCCCATTTATAGTGGGTCTGTCAATTGGATGCAACGGATTCTGTAACATCAAATCTTTTGAGATGGAGGGAGGTTCTAAATGATGTACAGGTAAGCCTGGAGATCTCTTGGAGATTGCAGTACTGGTAAGTATGTCACAGATAACTGAGTTGGTAATCAAGATCCATAATCGCCTCTTCAAGAATGGAAGCAGATGTTCTGACTGGCTGGAACAGAATGGCCAAATGTACCCTTAGCCCAGAGAAAGCATACCAGTGTGTGTTTCACATGTGTATCTCAACCTTCCTGCATGGGTTCAGTGGGATTATCCCATTTTATTATTTACAACTCTTGTGCTGTAGAAGAAAGAATGCAACTAGCCCAGCCTTACTCAGTGGTTTTCATTGTTGAACACAAATGTGGACCCTGCTTTGGCTGGTCCAAAACCAAATACACTGCAGTGGCTCAGTATAAAAGAAGTGGAAAATACACAGTGTGGAACAAGTGAATAAAGTTGGAAATTGAGGGAAGAAGAAACATCCCCAAATCCTCCCATTTTGTCACAAATCTTTGTTGGTTTTCTGAGATGGGTGATGAGTCTGATAAGTGTGTAAGCATCAAACCCTGGTGGGTTTCTGATGCCTGATACTCAGCATTTGCCCCTTTCTGACTGTCAGGACAAATTCATGAGCCAGAGAGGTAATGGCATTTGCCTGAAACAATAACATGTTATGTAGGATGAAATATTCTGGACTCTTTCCCCTCATCGATGCAGCCATTATGTGATGGGAGCGGGGATCAAGGAGGACATGCCCTTCATCTGACTATGTATATACACATGCCACTTCAGGGTGCAACCCTTGTTTTAGCCCATTTAGCTCAGTGTTTAAGCCTATTACCTGCTCAGTCCTGAAGCTTCCCTAAGATACTGCTGTCACTGAGCAGTACTCTTTGCTGCACTTCTATCCCACAAGTTCAGCACCACAAGATTTTCAAATTCCTATCCAACCCCAGCACAGCATCCTTCCAATGGTTGTTGCTGGTGTCTACCTTATATTTCCTTTTAGATTGTGAGCCCTTTGGGACAGGGAATCACCTTATTCATTATTTATTTTTCTATCTAAACTTCTTTGAGCACTTTTGTTGGAAAGCCATATATAAATATTTGTAGTAGCAGTAGTAAAAAGAAACAAAAAGAGAGAGCTTCTGTTCCCTTCCTATTTGGGAACCATCTCCACCATTATATAATCCAGTCTCTAAATATTTAGATAGCCAGGATCATTCTAAAAGCTTCATGATTAATAATCCTGATGGTGGGAATTAATGTCACCTAAAATCTAGGTCCTCTCCAAAAGTTTGCTTATTGCTGCATCCAGGAATTCTTGGAGCTACTGCTCTGTGTGTTGAACCACTTGAAGCTTCAGATTATAGATGCTTCCCTATGCTGTGATATGTTCACAGACTCCAGGACGACTCTAGCCATGCAGGCAGCCTATTGGTTCCCCCTGGCCTGGAAGGAATATAAAGGATTCCATGTTGGGCAGAAACTTGTTTTGAGCAGCCACAGCTCTATTGTGTCTTCAAGGTCTGGTTACTAGTGCCCAAATGCCCAGCACTATTTTCCAGCTCAACTCTCAACTGAATTGTCTGAATATGGGTGCATTTCTGCTTACCTTTCTCAGAGGCCTCTGTTCATCTACTCCAAAGGTTATTAAAGTACTATACTGAACATGAGCTTTCTTACAACCATATCTGAGCTCCTCGAACCATAAGAAGGAGGAATTTGGTAATGGAGGGGTTGCCCTTTTATAGTTAGACTCAACCACAATTCTACTGCCACTTTAAAAACAGTTGAAGACCAAATTTTAAAAAATGCATGGAGTGTGTGGAACATTCCACCAATGTCATATACAGTGCATAAACCAAAACTTCAATAGTTGAAAAGTGTACATCATAGAGTCATCTTCTCTTTTGGAAATTGTACTGGTAGGGACAGCAGTAGAAATGTATAAGAAGATGTCATATAATAGCACTCAATTTTGTGGTATCGTCAAGAGGAGCCAAGAGTTATATATTCTGAGTGAATACAGAGTGACAAGGAAATAGCTCTTTTGCCCTTAGCTTGTGTTTCTGCTTATGATGAATCTGGCCTGCATTGGCCATGATTGCTAAGGTCTGACCAACATGGCTAGGTTCAATTTTAAAAGATAAAAACTCCATTTTGAGAGCCACCAATGCCAAGTCAGTGGCCAACATGATGCACGGTAATAGGTCAGCTTAAGAAGGGCTGTGGATTCACAAGGAGCCTCTAGTGTCCCTGCAGTGACGGCCCACTGAGGTGAAGGTGGGGAGCAAAGCAATGTTTCACTTCTTTCTCCTCTCTCCCAAAGCACTTTCCATTTGCATAAATATGTACCTTAGGGTCATGCAACTGGTAAACCTATACCTTGATTTTATAGGTCAAACTGAGGCAGCCTCAATTGCCTAGAGGACTAAAAGGAAAGTGTGAAGGTCCATTTGGAGTATTGATATCAGACTGGGAAGGTCATAAGAAAGAGGTTTGGTTCTTCTAAAGGGACAAAATGTACAGTCACTGCACTGGCAAGTCAACAATAGTCTCTTCTCCTATGTAAATCAAAGTAATTAGACTTTTTTCATATTTCAGTTAACCAGTTCCTACTATCAGCATCTCAGTTTTCATCTATAAGAAGACTGAGTGAAGGAAGGCAACAATTCCCTCCAATGCTTTTCGCTGAATTGATTGATTAATTAATTCTATTTATATGCTGCCCTTCCTAAAATGGCTCAGGGCAGTTTACATTAAAATCAAAAACACATAATAAAACAATTTTAAAACATTTGAACTAGATTAAAACTAAAACTAAATATCATTAAAAGGCAAGCTAAAAAGATGGGTCTTTAAGGCTCTCCTGAAGGCCTCCGAGGAAGATAATCCTCTCATATCCATGGGGAGCACGTTCCACAACCAAGGAGCAACAACTGAGAAGGCCCAATCCCAGGTCACCACCAATTGAACCGGTGGCACCCGAAGATGGACCCTTCCTGATGATCTTAATGAGCAGTGAGGATCTTTTAGAGAAAGGCGCTCTTTCAGGTAACCTGGAAAGCCATTCAGGGCTTTAAAGGTAATAACCAACACTTTGTACGTTGCCCAGAAACCTATTGGCAGCCAGTGCAACAGTTTTAAGAACAGGCATAATGTGGTCTCTCCAGGATATCCCAGAGACCAACCTGGCTGCTGCATTTTGAACTAACTGAAGTTTCCAAACTACATTCAAAGGCAGCCCTACATAGAGCTTCATAACTGCTCTTTTAGAATTTGGTACATTTAATGTGAGGTAGAAGTGGTGCTACTTGATCAAGCCAAATGTTCCTTAGCAGTAAGCCACTATTATGATCTCCATTATCCCCATTTATGGAACAGCCAAATTCCTAGAACATTTCCAGAGCTTTGGAAGGGCTATCCATATAAGGAAATAGGGCCAATTTCTGGAATATGTGACTACAGTAAAAATATGACAGAGATTTCTTCTGGATGCAGAGTTCATTGCCAGCGTGGTGTAGTGACTAGAGTGCTGGACTAGGACCAGGGAGACCCGAGTTCAAATCCCCATTCAGCCATGAAAACTAGCCGGGTGACTCTGGGCCAGTCACTTCTCTCTCAGCCTAACCTACTTCATAGGGTTGTTGTGAAGAGAAACCTAAGTATGTAGTACACCACTCTGGGCTCCTTGGAGGAAGAGCGGGATTTAAAATGTAAATAAATAAATAAATAAATAGTACTATTTACCCTTGTATGAACAGGAGACTGAATACCTATTCACACACTCAAGTAAAGATGAAGATCACAACTGGGTAGATCAGTTGTTCACTTAATGCCCAGCTTACAGTTCAACTCATTTCCATACCACTGTTTAACCCACTTTCAGAATCTTTGCAGTGACGTATATGTGGAATGAGGTGGGCGTATGATAAAGTAATCACATGACTTAATTCTCAGCATGTCAATTTGGTTGTGAGAATCGTCAATCAGACAATGAATAAAAGAAAAACAAGTCACAGAAAATGACTTGGTCAGGGAACATTATTCAAAATAAATATTGTATATGCACCTTGGTTTAGTGTATGGAAATAATACGGTTGATAACCACATACAGGATAAACACAGTTATAGCTGGCCAAGGTTGTAACTATAGTACGCCCAAATGTGCAAAACTGCGGTTATGGGCCAACAGCTAATTCTGGTTTGCCTTGCCAAACTCCAACTGGAACCTTCAGTTATCTCTTAATCTCAACAACAACAACAACAGGTTTTTCTACTGAGGTTTTATGCCTGAATGCTGACTCGGCAATAACCACGATTTCGTGCCTATTCCAAATTCCAGTCATAGAGGCGACGGGGTTTGGTGAACATCTGCAGCGCAATTTGGAGTTAAGAATTGAAACCTCAGCCATGCTTAACTCCCGTTAACTTGTACATCTGAACTGGGCCATTGTGGGAAGCAAAAAGATAGTTTTGCAATTCCTGGCAGATTGGGATTATTTCCAATGTTTGAACGTTATAGACATTTTAGTGTCTTTATAGACTTTTAATAGTGATTACATGAAAGCCTCCATGTGGAAATAATTAGAATGAGGTCATGCTGAACTAGACTTCTGCCTTTCTTCCTCCAGTGGCTATGTACAACTCTGTGCTCATCCCTGTGAGATTATCATTAGCTTTAAGGCCAGGTCAGTGTTGACAGGTTGCTAGGGTTTTGTTTTGTTTTGAATGCTAAGATGACAGCCATAATTTTATCAGTTTCTTGGAGATGTGTTGTCTTCAAACATGTTACAAGCATGATTATTGACTGCCAATTCAGAGTTATGGCAGCTATGACACAGATTCAGTTATAAAGTAACAACCCTGAATTTGCAGCTTGCTTTGGAGGGATTGCAGGCTCCAATAATGTGTCATTTTTCTCAATAAAGAAGCTATTTGACTTTGTGTGATGTGATGGGGGAGAAATTGGTCAAAAGGAAAATTAAAAACCTATTTAATGGGGGGAAATAATACTTATGATTTAGCCAACATTGTCCCTTTAGGTGGATTAGGTTATTGATTTTGGTTCTCAACATAAAGGAATTGAGCTACAGTCTTTTCATCAACTCCCATAGATGGCTTCTTCCTCCTGATTCTTCCTAGAAAGTTCTTCTGTTCTCATTCTCAAGCTCTATTCTGAAGCAACCAACTCCTCCATTTGCTAAGAAAGGAGGAAATGGAAGCCCTAACATCCTTCCTGGTAAATCATTCCGGTACGCAAGAGCCTGGCCTCAAGCATTTCCATAAGGTTTTTTCATAGATGTACCTTACAGTGCAGGAATGCTCTGGGCAGGTTTTGTTATGCAGACCTTCCTCTTTTGCCCTCTTTGCAATAAAGGCCTAATGGATGAATCCAGAATTATCTTATAGTTAAGACAATATAATTGTCTTATATCTCAAAAATTCTACTGTTTTTCCTTTATGCTTCCAAACATAGCTCCCTTCTGTCATTTGAATGCTTGAAATTTCCCATTTCAGTAACAGAGCTAACTAAATTACACTCTTGTGCTACAATCTTGCCTAATTTCTGCCTTCCATACAGTATAAGAGGCTTCCTTGAGCCCTTTCTTTCCTTCACAAATTACAAGACTTTCTGCCTTCCATCCTTGTGATGTAGATCTACATGGTGACTTTGTCCAGTATGAAGTGTAACCTTCCCTTTCCTTACAGGGTGATGACAAGACTTTTCGGCGAACTCCTTCCTGGAGAAAACGTTTCCGCCCACGAGAATTTCACAGCATCAACATGCTCAGTGGGTCAGCAGAGACACTCCCAGCAGGGTTCCGAGTGACCTCTCTGGTGCCTCTGCCTCCACCTTCAGCACCACCGAAGAAAATGCCACCGGAAGGTAAGATCCAATTTTTCTCTGTTCTTATTCATGGAATATGAATCAGGCAGTTCCAAACTATCGGGTGTCTGGATGCTGTATTATGGTGTGTTTTCTGCTGAAACAAAACCTAGTTCACTTGAGTAGCACCAGAATTACTAAACTGACCTCTTGCCTAGAAACCTTTGGGTTGTTATCTTGGCTGTTGCAGCCAATGTTGATGCTGAAAAGTTTTACTCTGGGCAGAAAGCCCTGAGCGCAGTAAATGTTCAACTTTTTTCTGGCTGAGATACTTGTGTCTGAATCCTGTGCACAGGATTTGCTTAGTTCCTGGAGATAGAATTACAGTCTATAAAGATAAAAGAAGCAAACTATGCTACGGCCATTGATTGGTTTTTAACATACCTCTAAAAAAAGACTTGGACCTGAGCCTTTGTAAATAGGGTGAGCTGCAGGTTAAAGGTTCATGAACAATTAAACAAAGCCAATGGGTGTCAGCTCCCACAAAACTTAGCAGCTTCCCTCCCTCCAATATGTTCACACAGAAAAATCACCCTGTGGCTGCTTCAGGTTTTATTTGGTCATTTGTGTCTGCAATTTTCCTCAGTTCTCACTGTGTCTGCTCTGGGAAGAGCAGAAGGTTCCAAGTTCCCTCCCTGGCATCTTCAAGGTTGGGCTGAAAGGGGCTCCTGCCTGTAACCTTGGAGAAGCCACTGTCAGTCTGTGTAGACAATACTGAGCTAGATGGACCAATGGTCTGACTCAGAATATGGCAGCTTCCTATGATTCCATATATGGCAGCTTCATATACTCTCATGTCTGGATTCTGTACTTTAGCATTGGGTAGTCCATCTTTTTGACTAAAATATTACAAACAAAAATATCTAACTCTTGACCTGCTTAATCAGCCAAGCTAGTGAGTCAGTCAGTCTACAGGTAACCAAGGATTTAATTGTGTGTTCTGCATGAGTGCAGTGACCTTACTAATGGCATGCTCTTGTGTGTTGTTGCTGAATGGTTTGTAGTTGGTGCAACTGGGTCCCAAAGACTGGAGACATCCACAGTTCGCACATACTCCTGCTGAGATTGTTTCCAATGGGACTTGGTCCAGGCCCCAGGTAAGTTTTAAAACTAGGACAGAGAAATTACAATCCCAGTAATATACAGAATTGCTAGGCACAGATGAGTAAAACCAGAGCTTCCTTGAAGTACAGAACTCTACTGCTCTTCCCTCATGCTTCTAAACACAGCTTCTGTTGTCTTAGGCCATTTTTAAAGTGGAGGTTTCTGTGATGCTGGTTCAGCTCTGCAGGAATACGCTAGAACTATGGGAAGCAAAATGAGGATAAAGGAAGATATGCTGAGCTTTATGCAGCATTCTTATGCAGACTGCAGAACCCACACTGACCCTAGAACTTTCTTTAGTCCATATGTTGGACCAGAAAGCTTAGCACCATTGTCATATGGCTTTGGGGACCAGATTTTACTGATCAGCAACCCTAGCTACATCAAAGTCCCAGTGCAAACATGGCCTTAGATACCATCAAGGTTGCTTGAGCTTTGCAGGAACAGATATCAGCACAGTAATGTAATTTATTCCTGATGAAGTGGCCTCTCTTTGTTCTGCAGGACCATAATGCACAGGCCCTTTTTGTCCTAAAATATTGTAATCCATGTTTTAGATAATAGTGAATCAGGAAAAGCAAGTGGACAGAGTAATTGACCTCCTAGTTCCAGTCCCAAATGTGAATGGTAACATAGAAATAATGCTGGAGTCTATTAACTCACAGGTATTTTAAGCATGTGAAGTATCCATAGACAGTGCGGGGTAGCAATGAAATTATTGGACTTTGATATGGGAAAACCACATATACATCCCAGCTTGGCTGTGAAGCTTACTGGGCAAGTCACTGTCCTTTAGCTACTGTGAAGTTGAAATGCTATTTTGCGCTCCTTGGAAGAAAGGTGGGGTAAAACTGTAAAGTCCCTGAGAGCTTCATGTTTTAATTTTAAACCACCCTGAGCCAATTTGGAAGGATGGTATAGAAACTGAATAAATAATGACCCCCAGGGACATATCGTAGTGACACATGGTGAGCTTTAGTGGGGAGGAGAGATGGATGAAAATCATTCCTCCCTTGTAGCACCAGTGCTGTATTAGTCTGGATGTTGGCCAGCATATCTTGGATCAAGAGCAGTCTAGCAGTAGATCATAGCAGATTAATCTTCTTTCTGGGCCAGTGTATTCAGTTTGACCATCAAGTTGTCCCCCCCCCCCCAAAGAAGCATCAGTTTTAAAAACTCTTCTCCAAGATGGCTTTAATAACTAAAACATTTGCGTTCAGGAGCCATTTTTTGGAAGAGCAATGGCTATAGTTGAGCCACTTGAACATTTCTCCATTTCCTAATAATTACAGAATCTGTTCTCTTCACAGTATGATATTAGCCAGTCTGGTTACATGTTGTGAGAGCCAAGAGATGCAACTGCCTCAAGTGTTAGTGAAACTGTATAGGTCACAGTAACAAAGAGGAGTAGGGAGTAGGAATGTGCTCAAAAGGGGATGGGGAGGCATCTATGGAAGTGAAGATGACAGCTGTTGGATAAAGATAGCAGACTTGCTTTCTTCCTTTCCTCCTGCAAGGCAACATCAGCACAGAAACTCCCAATGACAAGAAGAGACCTGGTCCCAGCTCAGTGGGGGATCCAGAATCAACCCCCACTGCTGTATTTGTTTCTAGCCGTCCTTCTGCCACTTTGGTGCTGATCAGCATGACTTCTAAATCTTTGCCAAGAGCAGCTGAAAAGCAGGGCCAGTCCCGGAATTCTGAGGGTCTTCAGGCAAGGGCCCCTAACCTGGAAAGAGGTGTAATATGCAAGCAGAAGATTCAGAGTTACCCTAACTTCCATAGGTGCTTTGTGCAAAGTGAGAGTGCCAGCTAATGGCAAAAGGAGTCCTCTGCTGCTGTTTTCACCCAGATAATTTTGGATCTTGCCACCCTTGGGAGCTGTCCATGGTGAATTGGAGCACAGGAGGAGCAAAGTGGTGATGGCAGGCTGCCTCCGCTTTACTTAGTACTTTACAGTATTCAAGGGTGGCTCCAGAGAGGGGGCAAGGGGGGCAAGCCTCCCAAACAAGTGACTTGCCCCCCCCACCTACTCCAGGAATCCAATATGTGGGGCACAGCTCTGCCACCCATACATGCACTTTGCCCCTTCTCTGCCTCCCCAGTTTTTTTCTGGTGCCACCACTGACAGTAATATATCACATGCTTCTCTTTGTTGGGCGGATATGTTCCTCACTGTCCAAGCAGGGAAGGAAGAAGTATTGTTAACACTTTATCTCTCATATTTGCAGGGCAAACCCAGCTGCTGTAGTAGAGCAAAGTTAGATTGCCAGATGGGAATGAAAGCAGAGGTGCAGAGCAGATTGACACAGTATAATATCCTCTCGTGTTTAATGTCACTTCTCTACCTGTTTGTTTTGCAGCACATTCCCACTACTTGTATGGTCATACACTGTCTGCTTTCTGGGAGTAGGCCAGAGGCCAGAGTATGTCTGCTCCTTGGCTCCAAAGAACAGAAGCTACAGGCCAACTGTTTCAGGCCACATGGCCAAAAGGATACTCTTCCTCCTGCTTGTACACAACCCCAGTCTCATGTTTGGTGATCTTAAACCCCAACTATATCTGTGATTTTCCATTTATCTCTCTCCCTTCCTTTGGCTGTAAACAGACACACTCCTCACTAAGAAAGAGAACAGACTTTTCTCTCCCCAGGTCTGTCCTGTGTGTGATGCTGTGATCTTGACATAGGTCTGGTAAGACATAGAAGCACCTTAATGCTGGTCAGCAGCAGTTCCTGCACCATTATCTGCCTGTGCTTCATTTTGCCAATATGCCTGAGAGCAGAAGTACCTGCTTGTTCCCACCGTACAGCTGGGACCCACGAAGACAATCGCCAAGAAGACAAGAATATGGGAAACCCCAGCCTGGAAATCTCCCTCAGGCACACCAAGATTCTGCTGGGACTGCCCACTGTGCCACAGAAAACATGGACAGCATTGGCCCTCAGATATGGAAGGGTCAGGGCTGAGAACAGGGTGGAGTGGTGTTTACTGGAAGGACAGAAAGATCAGCTATGCAGCAAGTCTTCCAGGTCCCATGTCATGTAGGAATTCTGCTGCTGGGAGTACAAGCCAAGTCCCCATATCTCTATTGGGTACCCACTAAATGCCCTCTCCCTTGTAGGCAAACAGAAAATTCCCCTTTCTCCTCTTTGCATTTACTGGTAGCCTGTGATCCAGAAGGTTCCTAGCTCTTACTGTTTCTCCCCTCTTAGGGTAGAATCTGTTTGTCTCCTCTTGCTGCCTTTGCCTTGTGTGGCCCCCTACTACTGACGTGGTATTTCTTGGTGGCTGGAATGCCCTATACTCATAACGTGATGTTTGGAAGTGCAATATCCAAGAGACTGTACAGTTGCCATGTCTTTTTGGTGTACGACTTGCCTAATACAGTATTAAATATTTTTTTAATTTAAAGAGTAAGTGATCCCTTTATATCAATAACCTATTTCTTTTGTCATATTGGTACTGCATGGATTCCAAACCCTGCGAACAGGTCAGGAATGGGTGTATGTGTGTTCCAATAAATCGGATTTTAAAGCAAGGCTGATGGATTCATAATTCTCTTCTGCATTGCTGTAGATACTTTCTGCACAACCACAACTAGCTTAGAGCTGCATGGTTATCATTTGGAACAGCTCTCTGATAAAACACAGTTCTGATGCTTGTGGTGAGTAACTGGGCTACTTCTGGCCTGCACAGGATGGTTAATTAGCCCACCACTCGCCTGCACCTGACCCTCCCCATGGCTAAATAGAGACTTCTAGCCCTAGCCAACCTCATAGCGTGAGGTGATGAAAGCAGGTGGAAGCACAAAGATTGTGCCATTCTCCTTACAATAGCCTCCCTCCCTGGAATAGTGCTTAATAATCAGCTTTAATCTCTTCACCTTGCATCAGCTAGCAGTACTCTAGCAAGAGTAAGTAAGTGAAGGGTGTGTGTGTGTGTGGTCCTCTGCTCTAGATTTGCCCACTGCTCTTTCCTGACCACTGTCTTTAGTAACCAGCCATTCTGCAGGTGGGCCCAAGTGAACTGATCTTTGAGATGAGAACACTTGGTTAGGATCCTGATGGCACAGGTTCTACCTTGTGTTTTAAGGGAATGTCTACACAGAACATTTTTTGTGGTCTTTGATTTGCGATTTCTTGCATCGGATCATCACAGATCACATGCTTCTTGTACGGATCGTACACAGATCTCCCGCTTCACACTACAACAGAGTAGGGCGGAGTCCACCAGGCTTCTCATAGCTGAAGCACGCTTCTTTGGAATTAAAACTGGAAGCACACTTCACTCTCCCCGCCCCCCACAAATTTTCTTGTAGAATATGTCAGAGTAAAAATTGCCCACTCATACTTCTGCATGAATCACTCTTCAGGACAGCAATGTCTCAAGAAGAGGCAGAATAACAGAATTAGGGAGTTGGAGAGGGTCTTGTACTCCATCTAGTCCAAACACTTCCTCAATGCAGCAAATCCAGAGTTAGATCATCTTTAACAGAGGGCTGTCTAGCCCCTTCATGGAAGACCTCCAGCAAAGGTGAGCACTTCCCTGGCAAGGTTAGATGAGTGAAATACAGATTCAGATCATTATTGGAAATGCGGGTGCTTTGGAGTGAATATTACACACCTCTTCTGGTCTTGCAAAGTCATTCAAAGCAGCAAATGCTACAGAAATGTAGTGGGTAACTTCCTCAGTAGGTGGATACCTTGAGCTCTTGAAAACCCAACTCTGTATTTCTTACAGCACACCCATTGACACAGCACATAGTCTGAGAATGGTTGCACTAAGAGAATAATGGAAACTAGCTTAACCTGCACAGAGCACCTGCGTGCTAGTACTTGATTGATTCCCTCACCCCCTGCCACAGCCCTCCTCAACTCAGAAATCTCTCCATCCTCACCTGAGCCACACTCCTGCTCCTCCTCCATCCAGTTGCTTCCATTCCCCACAACCCTCTTGGTCACTAAACCATCTCTTTACTCCATTCTCCTCACCCCTCTTGGTTACGGCTGTAGTGTTGCTGGCGTCTATTGGCTAAGCTGCAGCCCCTATCCCCAGAAACCTCCTCACCGGAGCCCCACTCCTGCTTCTCCCCACAGGAGCTGCAGCGGTTGACCAGGCTCTTCTTCGCTGCCGCCACCGCCATGGCCGCTCATTTCCCTGAGGCTGCTGACAGGCCCGGGCCCAACCCTTGCCTTCTTTCCTCCCTCCACCAATGGCCTTGGTAGCTCCAAACAGCAGCAGTGGCTGACTGGGCCCTTCCTTGCTGCTGCTGTCATTCCCCTCAGACCGCTGACAGGCTCGAGCCCATCTCTCACCCTTCCTCCTTTATCTCTTCCCCTCCTTTCTCTCTCTCTCCTCCACTCACTCTCTCCCCCTCCCTTCCTGAGTTAACATCTTGTTCATCTTGTTTCCTCATCTAATTCACACAACGGCAGGGGCTCACAACCCTTGTCTTTTCAGACACCTGCCCACTATCTATCTATCTATCTATCTATCTATCTATCTATCTATCTATACACACACACACACACACACACACACACACACAGTGTTTAATAGCCTCAAAAAATGCACTAGGGCAATTAGCGGTACATCAGAAATTACTACTAGGTCTTACTTTTGGGGAAACAGGGTGTATATATGTGTGTGTGTGTGTGTGTGTGTGTGTAATTCCTCTCCTCTCCAATCAAGAACAACTTCTGACTAGTAACGGTTGCATTCCAACTGACCTTTACCATCACAGGCTTCGCCTCCCTATCTGCATATGGAATCCCCACTGCCCAGTCACCATGGTGCTTCTGCTCTCACAGGCTCCTTCTCCCTATCTGCATATGGAATCTCCTCTGCTGAACTTTCGCAAGAGCTGCCAAACACAGGATTAGCCACGGGTATGTCTTAGAGAATTATATATATATATATATATATATAGAGAGAGAGAGAGAGAGAGAGAGAGAGAGAGAGAGAGAGAGAGAGGTGCTGCTGCTGTCCATTTGGTGGCAGAATGCCAAAAAACCTCAAACCCTCCCCCCCAACCTCAGCACTGCCTTCCACACTGAACTAGGAATGCAGGGAGCCCCTTTGCAGCTTTACTAACAGCAAATGCCAGCTGGGTAGTCACCAAGATCATTCACACAATCCAAAACCGTGTTCTACCCAGGTTTGAGACCTATGTGTGCTCCTAATTTTTGACTGTGTGGAAACAAGGTAAGAGACCTGGATAGAAGTGATTGTGTGTGTAGCGAATAGCGGACAGAAGTCCAGCCTTTGTCTCAAGGCAAGCCCACATGGGGGAAAGAAAAATGCTGATCCATTTTCTCCGTGTCTACTCAACAAAGGCTGTTCCTTTAAAACTTAAATTGGTAGAAAATATGCTGCCACCACAGCCTAATTATGAGTTGTGCCCCACCCCCAGATTTGGGTGAATGTCCAGGGGACTCTCTCCTTCTCATTTACCAATGGAAAACTACAAAAACCCCTCCATGTGCAGCTTCCACGTGGTGGGAAAACCCAGTAGGTTGCTGAACAATTAACATTGAGGCATGTTTTCACCAGAGTAAAAACCCCTTTTCCTGAGTTTTAAAAGTCCACTCAGAGGCAAGTAAAATCCAAAGCACAAAAAGAGAAAAAAACTTTATTCAAAATACTACAGACTGCTTCAGTCTGAGGCTTTCTCAGCTTTCAGTTACAGGTAAAAGAAACACTCAGTACTTGCAAGAATACTTTCAAAGAGCACTCCAGCTGCTATTTGGAGTGGCAGACTTTAGAAATCGTGGTTATCCAGTTGCAAAGATAATTCAAAAAGCACCCCCAGTTGCAAGGAACCTTTAAAATCACCTTTACAGGGTATAGAGACTTCTACAGAGCCCTAGGTGGATAAAAGGGCTCAGGTTCAGTTCCTCTTAGTTATGTTACAGATAAAAACACTATAGATCAATTGTAAGGATTTGCAAAAGCACAAAATCAAAAGAAATCTAATGCAGGCTACTTAGCACGCAGTTCCCTGGCTAATCCTTTCCATGAAGCCAAAGCCCTTGGCTTCCTTTCCCCTTGAACTCACCCCAAACTCCAGGAGATAATTCAAGTTTCTTGAAATCCTCTCTCTCACGATCTGCAGATGTCCTTCCATGAGAGAAGTCTCCAGGCTGGCTGTTGGCCACGAGGCAGCCAGATTTCATGGCTGGTGCTCACAAAGTCTCCTCCCCATCTCATCGCCCTCCTGGCTCCTTCTGAGAACAAAGACCTCCTTCACTTCCTGCTGCCAGACCCTCTAGGTCCTGGTTGCCTTGTGCTGAGTGGCTGATCCCTAGAGGTCACTGCCTGACAGACAGGACAAGGTTCACTTCTGGTTCACTCTTTAGGGGAGGGCTGATCACCATAGTGTGGAAGCAAGGTAGGTGGAAAAGCTATCCACATTTTCCTCCTACCTTGCTTCCACACAATCACTTCTACCCAGGTTTTCCTCCTACTTTGCTTCCACACAAGCGAAAATTGGGAGTACACACAGCTCCCAAACCTGGGTAGAACACAGTTTTGGATTGTGTGAATGATTTCACTGTCTGATTTAACTACTTTTGCAAGATAATTCCATTCTTCCAGCTAGTCACTATCCATACTCCGCCTTTGTAAACCTCTCTGGAAGGCCATTTCAGCAGCTCTTTCTGTATCCTTGTTTGTGCACAGAGAGTGCTATGGAGAATGCCTAAGCACTTGGGGCTCTTCTATACAATTATATATTCTAGTTCTAGTGCAAATTATGACAGGAGTTAAATTCAGATGATGTTCAAAGATGTGCAACATTATTAGCTCCATCTACTGGCAATCTTTTGGATTGTCAGCAATTGCCAACAGATGGTGGTATCATATAGATAGCAAATGTGCTATCATACTAATAATATATGTCACTATCATAAAATAATATTTTATGAACCTAGGAGAGCAAGAAACTCAAAATGATTGCTGAAAGAATAAATATTCCTGGACAGCCCCCCCCCCCTGCATTGTTATTTTGGCAATGGTTTCAAGTTGTGATTTTGAGGAAACTAATTCACAACCCTGTTTCTGTAGCTAGCAAGTAGAATGTTTGATATCTTGACTCCTATATGGATTGCTGTGTATTGCCCCTCCACTGCTGTTCTTTACATTTTGCTTTGCTTTGCACTTTATTAACCGTGAATATCCCAGTGAGAATTGTTGGATAGATGGACATGTCTGTGGAAATTAAAAAACAACAATCAAGCTTTCATAATGTGGGGTGGAGTGGTGGAACAATAGCCAGGATAAAGTACACTGATATTTATATCCAAACTTTTTTGACAAGGTTAATAATGAGATATTAGGGACATGTCTTCACATTTAAAACAGCATCAAATTGTTTTGAGCTTTTTTGGCTCCCAACCAAGAACTTCTAGCAATGTGTTTTCATAAAATGATAATTTCCAAAATTCTTTGAAAGGAAACCATAACCGTTAAGTCAATTTTACATTCATTTATATTTGCAGTGTAGTTTACAACATGGACTGAAGTATTAGTCATACAAGCCAGGTAACGAGATAGATGCTGCTTAACTTTCGCAAATGCTTGTAATAAAACTCTGGAAACTGTTGATATGGTTTAGGACAGTAAAGTGTGCCGTTGAGTTGGCAACTCCTGGTGACCACAGAGCCCTGTGGTTGTCTTTGGTAGAATACAGGAGGGGTTTACCATTGCCTCCTCCTGTGCCGTATGAGATGATGCCTTTCAGCATCTTCCTATATCGCTGCTACCCGATATAGATGTTTCCCATAGTCTGGGAAAAATACCAGTGGGGATTCGAACCAGCAACCTCTGGCTTGCTAGTCAAGTTATTTCCTGCTGCGCCATTAGGTGGCTTTGATATGCTTTAAGGCTTTTGAAATTTGGGCCTAATTTGTCCTGTTGTGATCTAGGTAATGAATAACCCCTAACCCAAGAGCTTTATTTGTTCTCTAATTCTGTGGATTCACTTGCCAAAGAGAGCAAATCAGCTCTTGCATGGACAGATATTTCCAGGCAAAGGTAGCATCTTTTATACAGAATTCAGTAAATCAGTTCAAACAAAAGATGCCTTTATTATTTTGAAAAAATATTTCACAATAAGTTAGCAAAAATACAAAAATGGCAACTCCACACAGTAGAAAAGACTTCATTGACAGCATTTTATATGGCTTCTGTGCCTGGAAATTGCAAACTGCCAAAAGAAGTTGGTCGGATAGCATTTTTAAAAAAACAGCAACAACCCACACACACAAACTTGCACACACCCATAAGAAAAATCCATTGGCCCCCAAATAAACAAAACTTAGAAACGAAGAAAACAGAAAGCCACACTGGAATCCTTCCTTAACAAACGGAAGTGGTGTCACTTCTCTCACCCTTAATCAGTGTTCCCAATAATATATCCGAATGATCAGTGAATCCCAGCCCAGTTTTCAGAGGAGATGAAATCCATAAGATGCCAGTGAAGTCACTTTTCCTTTTTGGAAACCAGGCAGATATATAAATAATTATTGCTCAGCATCTTTTTCTGTAGCTTGTCTCTAAATTTGAAAACAAAACCAGAACACTTTTCAGGCCTATGGAACTGGATAAGTGGCTTCACCATTATAGTCTATGACTTTGGGTAGAGAAATAAAGCATTGTCCAGTGTTAGTGGGGAATTTTTCCCCATTTGAAACATCAGTGTTAGTGAGGGGGAAAACTTCTCCCATTCGTAAAGTCCTAGTGTATCATGTTTCTTCTATCCTACAATCTGCTGGTGGTGATGACTTTAAAAAGAAAAAGGAGAGAGAAACTTGGACATGGTTTTCTGCAGCCTCAGTTTGGAGCCCTCTCCTCTTGGAACGCAATAGCCACATCCTCCACAGCAATACTGTCCACGATAGAAGACAGGGAGTGAAGATTGCGGTCCTCAGAAGAATCATCAGTCAGCAAGTGGTCTGCGGAGAACAAAAGAGGGCCCTTAAACAGGCAGCTTTCTCTGAGAATCTGGTCACTGCTGAATGGGGCAGCAGAAGTCCTTGGGAAGAAGCAAAGCCACAAACTTTGTGATTGAAATCTGGTCTGGCACTCAACTATTTCCTTGAAAGCTATTCCCTCCCCCTTAATACAGAAGTATTGATGACTCTGGATGATAGTTTGATGGCTAATGCGCCCCTGCCTCATTCTACACACACAGTCACTTCTTTCATCAAGCATCTTATTTTGTTTAAAAGACCTTCTGTCCCAGATAATTCTAAATTTCTGGGACATGTTGCTGCAGAAGGTACTATGTCAAATCCTACTGGGAATACTGGATACTGTGGGAAACATATAAATTCATAAATAAAAACTTTAATATTGTTCTTGATCCAAATTTTCTCTGCAAATAAACTCATGAGCAAAATGTTTTTAATTTTAGTATTGATTAACATTGATCCCTAATATACTTAGACATTTCATTCTAATTGGAGGTCAGCAGACTAAATTGAAATGAGAGTAGATCGAATAGGGTGTTGATATGATAAAGAGTTGAAATCCAGGTTGATGTATAAGACATATGTGAAATGTTATCTGCTGCATTTGTGTAATTTTCTTTTTATCTTTTTCTTTTCTGTAATTTTCTTTTCTGTTATAAATTTAAAAAATATGAAAAAAAGAAAAAAAATTGTTCTTGATCAAATTTCTGTTAATGTTTCGTGTTAACTTGTTTAATGTAAGGTCAGGAGAATCCTCAAGCATAGGTTTTCTGTTGGAACCGACTGGGACTACTAACACTTAATAATGCTGGCCAACATGATGCACAGCAGTACAGAACCACTGCACTGCATCAGGGCTACTGCAGAGCCATAAGGCAGTCCCACTGCTGTAGAGAATGTGTGGCTGTGCAAGCAGTGCAGCTTGCACAACCGCCCATTCTCTACACATTGCATCTGCCCTAAGAGTCTGCAGCAGCCCCTATGCGGTGTGCAGTGGCTCTCTATCACTTTGCTTCATGTGGGCCAGTATTAATGGTTTGTAAACACGAAAATTTGCAATGCTTTTAAACATACACCTTGTTTCTCTTTTTGTTGACACTTGTGATTCTCCTTTCTGTGCTTATGACAAAGAGAGATTGTTGAGCAGGATGAACTAAGCGACTGTCTGCTTTTCTCTGCCTCCTTCTACCATACCTGCCTCTTCTTGCCCCAGTGTTCTTTCATTCTACCAATATAATCACAGATAATTTATTAACATGACAAAGTACACAAATGTTGCCTATGGAGAAAGGACTGGTCCACAAAGTATCTGCATCCTGCACTGCCAAGAATGGCCACCTCAGCCCTTCACTTCTCTTGATTGCTGCTGGTTAAGAGAGGATGAACTGAACAGATAGGTGTGCGAGTCCCAAAGTTGTTACATGATAAAGACTGTTAAAAACTGCTATGTTCAAATATTTCCCTTATATTACCATCTGTTCTTTATCTGAAGACTGGAAAGAGGCCAACCAACCTCCTTCCACTGTCAAATGATCCTCGTTTGTAAAAGTTGTGCCTTCCTAATTTCCATATACAGTTTTAAGTTATAGCCATGTCTTTTTCTCTACTATGGTCTCTTGGTTCTGATTTTAAAAATAGTACATTTGTCATTGTTTTAGCATCTTGGATAAAAAGTAAACACGAACTGGTAGGCTCACAGATATATATATATATATATATATATATATATATATATATATATATATATATACACATATATATACACACACACACACACACACCCGTGCGTACACACACAGTGTAGTGTAGTGTAGTGTGTGGTTTTTCAGCCATGGATGAATTTTTGAAGCTTCTATCTACACCTTCCCCACATTTTAGCATTCTATCTACACCTTCCCCACATTTTAAAAATGTGACGATTATGACTCATATGTGCTGTTAAAGCTTACCAATGAAGAGGTTAAAATTACCATGGTTTCAATTGTGTCACATTATTTTATTTGTGACTGGCTGGGTTAGCAAATTTGCAAGAAGCTCTCCAAAAACAATGCTTTAGAATGAGGATGTCTCCTAAATCTCTCATTGCATTTTTAGTAGTATTACTCCAGCTCACCATTAGGCAATGTTCTGATTTTTTCATCCTATACAAAGTAGTTTTTAAAACCCGTTTAAAGGAAATGTGAATTTCCTTGGCAGAGCAAAAACACACTCCCATTGGTTGAGGTGATTATGACATCAGCACTGCTCAACCTCCCTGTAGCTTCCTGATATGTGTAGAAGGCCTGGCTGAATTGTGTGGCCTTTTTAAAAAAAAAAAAATTCCTGAATATAACTGAAAAAGGATTTGTAAAAGGAAATCTGCCATTTGTAGATTCCTGTTTGATCACAACCTTCTTCCCTGGCAATGAAGATGATGTTGGAGTGGAGCTGAGGGGAGTGAAGACCATAAGGTTAGTATTAGAGCTGGTTCTAGAACTCAAAACTCCCCTTTCAAAAATATTGCGCTTTTACATGGCGTGCCAGTATAAAGGAAAAATATTTTTGATTTTTTTCGTTGGGGGAAAAAGGAGTGACTGTGTGAAGAAAAGGTGTGTGGCGGGTGGGGGGAGATGTACAGTGCTTGTTTCCTGCTCTTTTGCCTTTCACCCTAGTAACACCTGAGAATAATTTCTCTCAGGCCTGGTGAAATCTGCTCCCAGGAAATGAGAAATCTCTTGAAAATAAAGGGCAAACATTATTACACTTGAATGGTTTAACTCATGTCTCTGAGGTAAATAGAGAAACACAGTCACATAGGCCTTAGCTTCTTAGCTGTGACAGTGGCCTCTTCCTTCATTTCTTCTATCTGAAAGTGGCCTTTTCCTTCATTTTACCTCAGGACTGCTAGGCCTCACCTTGATGCGCCTATTTGGCGCTCCAACCTTGCAGATGGTGCTGCTAAGATGGTGCTGCTTGTAAGGGTCAGAGGGCCCAGGACATTTAGCATGACAAGCAAGACAACCAACGGTTGCAACTTTACCTACCATATGAGGATGTTAAAATGAAACAAAATGAAGGAAATGACCACTGTTGTATAGAAGCGGCAACATTAACACTGCTAAGCAGTTGAGGCCTATGTGATAGAATAGGCCAATCTACCTCAGAGACATGAGTTAAAGCATTCCAATGTAATAATCATTGTCTTTTATTTTCAAGAGATTTCTCTTTCCTAGAAGTGGGGTGGAGGGGCAGATTACACCAGCCCTGACAAAAATTATTCTCAGCTGTTACTTGGGCAAAAGGCAAAATGAACAGGAAACAGATACTGTTCAGCCCTGTTTCTTCACACAGTTGCTTCTCCCCTCCTTTTTTTAAAGGCAGAGAAAAATAAAAATAATTTCCCTTTATTCTGGCATGCCATATAAAAGGGCAATTTGCGGGGAAGGGCAGATTTTTTGAGTTATAAAACTAGCTCTAATACTAACCTTATGGTCTTTACTTCCCTCATCTCCGCTCCCGAGAATCTCTTCACCCCCACCCCCACCTTTCTCCATACAGTTGCTCCCTTAAAATGGGGGGGGGGCAGGGAAATCAAATTAAAATACAGTGGTCCCTCAACTTACGAACTACTCGACATCCATAGTTTTTGACTTACGAACGACAAAAATGACCGGAAGTCGTTGCCGGTTTAGATGCGGCTTCCTCGACTTACGAATTTTTAGATGCGGTTTCCTCGATTTACGAATGTTTCCAGACCTCTGTGGGTGCGCTTTTCGACTTACGAAAATTTCGACCTACGAACGTGCATTCGGAACGGATTAACTTCGTAAGCCGAGGGACCACTGTTTGCATAATACAGTGGTCCCTCAACTTACGAAGTTAATCCGTTCCGAACGCACGTTCGTAGGTCGAAATTTTCGTAAGTCGAAAAGCGCACCCACGGAGGTCTGGAAACATTCGTAAGTCGAGGAAACCGCATCTAAAAATTCATAAGTCGAGGAAGCCGCATCTAAACCGGCAACGACTTCCGGTCATTTTTGTCGTTCGTAAGTCGAAAACTACGGATGTCGAGTAGTTCGTAAGTCGAGGGACCACTGTATACAATATTTGAGGATAATAAACATTTTATGACTTATTTGTACTAACATTTAAATGATCCTGACACACAAACAGGGTTTTCTCACTAAACAACTTTTCTCACTGCATCTACCCAAGCTTTCTGTTGCTTCTCCTTAGGTACATGTGCATTTTTTAAAAAAAATTTGGTGTGCTTTTTGTTGTGCTCTTGCACAGGGATACTATATGATTGATTGGTCGGTTGTGACATTTCTATACCGCCTTTCATTAAAACAATCTCAAGGCAGTTCACACAAAACTTAAAACTAGACAACAAGAATTACACAATTAAAGTATTAGCTAAAATATAGATATAATTAAAAGATTATAAAGACTGTACACTGCTTCTACCTTCTGGATTTTTCAAAATCATGGTTGGTTTGGGTCAGATTACTGCAGGACACTTCGTTCCCCATCCTCAGAATGTCCAGGCCTCACACAAAGACAGCAGCAATGATGTCGCAGCAGAGCCAACATGGCAGCTGCCTGTTTTGTGGGGGCATGGCCAAATAGGAATTTCAAACCTTGATTTCTGCTGCCTATGAGCAGATTTCAGCAAACAACAATAAAACTAGGTGACTTGTAATCACTTTGAGGTAAGAACTGAATAATAACATTTTTAAAGCAGACATCCCCATTGCTGCCTCCCTCTGTTCAGATAATTATATATGCAGGTGAAGGAGCTCTTCCTCAGATTTTTTCCTAACTGGTGGGAACTACAGTGGTGAAACCTCTTTTTCATTTACCTGTGATTTTTATTCTTGCAGAGTAATCTGCACATTTATAATAAGATGGCTACTTGATGAGCGAAAGTGGCACTTTAGAGTTGAGAGGCTCATTACCTTACCTGTTAGTAGCCTGAGGCAGTGAGGGGATGGGTCTAAATGGGCAGGCAGGAGTAAGTGTAGCTGTATGGGCTACTTTCAAAGAATAACCACTACAGGTAGCAATAATGCGATAGGACTCATTGAGGAGTATTGCCTTCTTGTCCTACTTGTGGATTTCCCAAAAGCTTCTGGATGCTACTGGATTGATGGGCCTCCTTAGGTCTAATCCATAAGGACTCTTTTTGTATTCTTATAATTGTACAATAATGTGTTATAGCCTGATTTGGGGGGATTGATATTATTTACTTTGCTGGTTTGACTCATACACATTTCATTATTAAAATAATTATCTGCATTCACCAACTATAGTTAAGCAAAAGAGAAACTATTTACATGTTGAAAATAACATTTTGCTTGAAAAGATGAAAAGGCTAACATCGAATTTTTAGCTACTTTTAATTACTTTTGGTGTCTCTTCAGGGGGTTGAAGACAGCACAGTACATCTGTGACAGCACAGTTTCCAGTCCTTAGGAAAAGTTCTAAGTTGCCCAGAGCACTTGACTGCCAGTTTTATATTTTTTAAGAAGACAATAGGTCACACATAGCCTCTTAGGCTCCAGATCTGTTTAGCCTTTTACCAGGCCTACAGTTACTTCCCAGTAAGGAAACCTAGAAGAGTTATCTCCTTCTAGTCCTATGGGAGCAGACAACATGAACATGCTTGTGTTTCCAGAAACATTGTCAATTTCCAGGACAGGCACTGGCAGGAGGAAAAGAAAATATACCTTTCTGGAACATACGAACATAGGAAGCTGCCATATACTGAGTCAAACCATTGGTCCATCTAGCTCAGTATTGTCTACAGAGACTGGCAGCAGCTTCTCCAAAATTGCAAGCAGGGATCTCTCTCAGTCCTGTTTTGGAGGTGCCAGGGAGGGAACCTAGATTCTCTTCCCAGAGCAGCTCCATCCACTAAGAGGAATATTTTACAGTGCTTACACATGTAGTCTCCTATTTGTATGCAACCAGGGCAGAGCCTGCTTAGCTAAGGGGACAAGTCATGCTTGCTGCCACAAGACCAGCTCTCCTCCCACAACATATCTATCTAATCAATCAAATAAATAAAATCACCTCCTTAAAGGACTTGTATGCTGGTCTCATATCTGATGTGGTGGACAGATATATGACAGACCAGGCAGCTATTTGTTCTGCACTGAGCAGGGGGTTAGACTAAAAGGTTTCCAAGGTCCCTTCCAATATAGATGTGCAAACTGGCTTGAGGTGGAGCCGGTTCGCCATCAAACCAGTCTGGCTCGAGGGCTCACCAAAACCCCCAGGCTAGCTTGGGGCCAGTTCAGGAGTCCTAATGTTCTAAAAAAAGTTTTAAAAAACAAAACAAAACTCACCACCAGGTCCAGCAGTGCTGCTGCGGAAGGAGGGTCTCTGCCATTTCCCCCTCCCCCTGCTCTTTCAAGGGCCTTTGGCCTGCTTTTAGGCCATTCTGGCCCTTTCTCTGGTGGTGGTGGCCATTTTGGAGGCTGCCGCACATGCACGCTGGCCATTTGCATGGCCGGGTTATGACTCAGGCAGGGCGCATGTGCAGCAGCCTCCAAAATGGCTGCTGCCACCAGAGAAAGGGCCAGAATGCCCACAAAATGGGTTGAAATGGCGCTTGGAAGAGCAGGGGGAGGCTGGCTGGGGGAGGTGGAAATGGCACACACCCCATGTCGCAGCAGCACTCCTGCAGACCGCTGGACGTGGCAGCGGTGAGTTTTTTTTAAAAAAATTACTTTATGACCCCCAAACCGGCTAGGATCCGAGCTGAGACAGTTTGTTCAGGGGACACAAAACTGAACATGCCTGGTTCAGTTTGAATCTGGATCAAACTCTAGCAGGGCTGGGCACACAGGTTTTGTGTACATCCTTGCCTTCCAACTCTAACATTCTATGATTCCTCTGAGAGCAAGCAAATGTGATCTGGTGACATAAGAGCAGGAGCAGAGGTACCTCCTCATAAGAGTGTATATCCTCTATAATAAAGAGCCACGGTGTAATCCCGTGTCTCCCTGCCCGTGTCTTTCTTGGCTGTTCTGGGCATGCGCTCTGTGCATGCCCAGAACGTCCGAGAAAGATACGGCTGCAGAGACACAGCGGCCATTTTGGGGCCGGGAGGAGGAGAAGCGGCGGGCCGAGGAGAAGCGGCTGCCACCAATGCAGGGAGGAGAGTGCGAGTGAGGCGGCGGTGGCCGCGGCGGGGCGACTGGCCCCGATGGCGGCGGCGGCGGCCGCAGCAGTAGTGCGGGCAATGCGGCAGCGGCGGGGCGACTGGCTGCGATGGCGACGGCGGCGGGAGTGTGGGCGAGGCGGTGGTGGCCATGGTGGGGCGACTGGTCCCGATGGCGGCGGCCGCCACGGCAAGGAGACTGGGCCCAATGGCGGTGGGGGCCGCGGCGGAAGGACTGGGCGCGGTGGTGGGGGCGGTCTACTAGCGCCCATTAATCTAACGGGCTTAAAATTACTAGTAGTAAAATAAAGAGGAAGGGGAGGAGAAGAGCTTGGGAGTAGCACTTGGGAGTGATGATGTTGGCCATCTGTGGAGTACAGTGATACCTCCAAAGAGCAATTGGACTGGATTTTATTGAGTCCCTACAGAGCAATGTGATGTTCTTACCTGCAGGATGAGTGTTGAACTCTAGCTGGGTGCTCCACTCTGGGCTACATGAGGTGCTGCTGGGTCCATGGTCACTAGCCACCTGAAATTAGAAAACTCTAACTTTTAGAATTAATCACTTGAAGGCCACCAGTATGACTGCAACCTTGCATTATTTGCTTCACTGCAAGTCTCTGTTTAGCATTCATTTTTGTTCTTTCCAGAAATATCTTCCATCTCATCAGATTAGGTTTATTAGTGAAAATACA
This sequence comes from Hemicordylus capensis, assembly GCF_027244095.1. Taxonomy (NCBI): domain Eukaryota; kingdom Metazoa; phylum Chordata; class Lepidosauria; order Squamata; family Cordylidae; genus Hemicordylus; species Hemicordylus capensis. The sequence goes on from NC_069660.1 coordinate 51,421,721, forward strand.
GACAGCAAGAAACTGCAAAGGTGATGAGACCGCACAATCCACTGCATTTTGGATTGTGGGCAGGGCTCGTATAATCCAAGCATTCTTGGTATCAGTTTGTGCTCCTGGCATTTGGGGCAATTCAACCATAATATAGTCCAGCCGTTTCCCAGGGTTGACACGGGGGATGGGATGAGTATCTGAAGCCCAGTCCAGTCAAGGAGAGATATGTGATGGACAATGGATGCTTGAATGCTGCTGAACTGGAGTTGGGAACATCATTCACAGACAAAGCAGATCAGTCTTTGAAGAGGTGACTGTGCTTCAGTAACAAATAGGGGACAGAAGACTGGCTGGCCTGTAAACTGGTTCCTGTGAGCTGGGTTCATAGTGATGTGACATGAGTGTAGCTAGGCTCATTATTTATTTATTTATTTATTTATTTATTTATTTATTTATTTATTTATTTACATGTTACATCCCGCTCTTCCTCCAAGGAGCCCAGAGCAGTGTACTACATACTTAGGTTTCTCCTTACAACAACCCTGTGAAGTAGGTTAGGCTGAGAGAGAAGTGACTGGCCCAGAGTCACCCAGCAAGTATCATGGCTGAATGGGGATTTGAACTCAGGTCTCCCTGGTCCTAGTCCAGCACTCTAACCACTACACCACACTGGCTGTTTTACCATAACCCAATTGCATCACTATGTACCTAAACTTGTCCTTTTCAATGCAGTTTTATTTGCACTGGACCTTTCCCAAGAAGTGACTGTTTCACTGAATACAAGGAGCCCAGTAACACAGAGACAAGCGAGGCCCTCTCTCTTAGCTGTGATCTGCATTCTTCTGAAGTTGTGTACCCACAACTTTAGCCCAAAAACCTGGCATTGGGTTGGCCAGAAAATGTGGCTTATGTCAGATTTCTTTTCACCAAATTATTTTAACTAAACCAATCAAGTCGTTTAGTTGCGGGACACTAAGATTTTCACTTTTCTCTTTCTTTTGTTTTAGGGTATTTGTTACATTATTTTAAAAAAAGCTATCCCAAATATTTAAGTATTAACCTACCTAATTTACTATTAACTAAATATTTAGTATTAACCTACCTAATAGCAGCCTGTGTAGCCACACGATGGGGTAGGAAGAAGTGAGGAAAAGCATGCAGCTGTTCACAATTCTCTCTCTCTCTCTCTGGTATCATGATGCTGAATGGCTTTGTGCAATGTGGGACCATACAGTCTCCAAGGATTTTTTGTTTGTTTTTAAGAAGTTTAAAGCTAAAGATTCCTCCTGAAATGATAGGGCAGTATGAAAACAGGAGAGACAACCATGCTGATCACTGATCAGCATTTAAAACTAATCTTAAAAACTAAGAACATCTAATGCTGCATGAAAGCTCCAGCACTAAAAACAGACAGCCAGTTCTTAACCTGTTTCAGCAGAACCAGATGACAAGTGCAGGAAGCGGGATAGGCACAGTAGGAAGTGTCCATTGTCACAAATGATATCCCACACAATAACCAGCTGGTGCCTGTGATCTTTGGGCAACCACATTCCACATGGCAGTTGCAATGGCTGTGTTTTGGAGGACTTCCCAGGTACAAAACATACTGTACTGATAAACAGAACAGCAACCCTGAGGCTATAGCTACATGGAGGAAATGGAGAGCTCCCCATAAATATGGAAGTTTGAGGTTCAAGTAAAAAATGTCAAATGTGGCAAAAGAAATCAAATGTTATAACATGATTCTAATATTATCCTTCCGTTTTTCAGTAGATGAAAATAAAAAATGTGTGTCTTCATTTATGTTGATGATAAAAGTATTTATACCACACACTTTCCAGTGGCGATCCTCCACAAATTGTTGTCTTATTGTTCAAGCCAATGGAAGAAAAAATAGTTGGAACAACTTTCAGGGCTGATCATTAGCTTATCTCCTGATTTCAGACAGTGGTTAACATGAAACCATTGGACAAAGCAAGAGCAATCCCATAGGAATCTGCTTTTGCAAGTTTTCATTTTTGCTGTTTTTTCTCACAGTGATCTTCCTAATTTTATATATTTTAATGATAGGGAAGTCACTGGGACAATAAATCCTATGGCAATATCTGTGTTCCGGAAAAGGATACTCTGAGAGCAGCAATCTAAAGCTCATGGAGTCTTTTAGGAAGAACCCAGAATGCTTTTCAGACACTTGTTCATCATTTAATTAAATGTTCAGTCCATTAAGACTGGAGGTTCAGGTTTGTACCCAGATGCCCTTGTGCAGCTTTAAATGGAGGCATCCTGTAATCCATTTGAACTCAGCAGGTGTCTGGCTCTCAAGCCCCCCTCCCATCTTTTCTCACTGGCATATAGACAAGAGTATGTGTCTGAAGTAGCATCTGTTGATTAAAATTCTGCCCGCTGGTCACTTTGGTCATAAGGATGGTGCTAATCATGATCCTGCTGTGTATGCCCACCTTGGAAAATTTCTATGTGGCTAACAGGGATGCTCCTTTTAGGTAACTAGCATCTAATGTGCATTTCCTCAATGTGGACCCTACACCTAATCAGCTAGGTTTTAGTTCTGGCACTCTGCTACACTCTTTTGAGCAGCTCAATGGTACCTATATGCTCAGTGAATCTAACTGGGAGATACCACTACAGTCTTAACTGCAGCTGTAGAATACCACAATGAAGAAATACAATCATATTGTTGAAGTTTTCCTGCTTACTAGATCTGGTGGGAACATGAAGGCTTTAAAACAACTTGTATAGAACCATTGTAGCTTGGCTTAACCGAGTCACATTCTCTAAATTAAATGTCCCACCTATTATGGTAGTTTATGTGGAAAGAGCATGATTCTTTGGGCCATATGAACTTCTCTGAATTGGTGCTCAGGCTGGCTTTACAGGTACCTTAGGCTGCATAAAGTCAGAAACATGGTGTAGCCTATCTCCTGTGCAAGTGTGTGTGTGTGTGTGTGTGTGTGTTTTTTTTGCTTTGGCTGAGGTTGTTATGCAAAATAGCTATGGTGTGGGAGCCTATAACCTAAGTTAGAAAAGGTGCCATTTCTTAGTTTGGAACTTTGGAACATATGGCTGGATGTCTGTGGGCTACACTAAACACTTTGTAGGAATGGCCGGTACACAGTAGCCATTGGCTCCTGTGTTTTTGTAGATGAGTGTGCTCCATGGTAATGCTGACACAACTGACAGCTTGTACCCTTCCCCTGGCACTTACCACTGGCTGGGTGCTGGTGCTACAGTACCGCAGTTCCCGCTGGTCCCGCTCCTGTTGGTTGAGGGTACTGAGCAGAGCTTGCAAGCGTTCAATATACTGGATGGCACTGCGCAAGATCTCCACCTTGGGAAGCCGCTGGTTGGGGTTGAGTAAAGTGCTCCTTTTGAGAGCTTCGAAGGCTTCGTTGACTTTCTTCAGCCGGCGCTTCTCCCTGAGGGTGGCAGCTCGGCGCCTGTCGATGGAAACACTTTTCCTCTTGCATACTTTGCATGCCCAGGGCAGGCACTGGCCAGGACTGTGGTCTGGCAGGACTGAGGCCTTCTCCTCCAGACCAGCCCTGCCCTCAGGGCACAGAGTGATAGCTGCTCGGTCTTGGTAGGCTGTCTGCTCATAGCTGTGTAAACGGGGGCTCAAGTAGTTTTCCCCATCATAAAACCGTTGGTCTGTGAAAAAGTAAGGGTTGGTCTCTAGGAGTTCCATGGCGAGCGTCTGGCAAGGCAAAGCCTGAGCTGCGGAGTGAAACTCCGACTCCTCACACCAACTGCTTGGTGGCATTTAAACCCCGTGCTGGCATTAAATCACAGAGATAAATATAGCAAACCTCCAGGAAACCTGAGCTCGCCCTAAGCTGCTGCTTCGCATCAAAACTTGTCCATCTGATTTCATGTACTCTCTCTGTGGGGATTAGTCTGCTGCTTGGGGCAGTGTTGTGGCTGTGGCGGGGGGGGGGGGTGGACTGGGGTGGGGGCTGACATGTGCTCCAGAGAAGACCAGCCGCCTCTCAAACAACAGCCCCATTGGATTTATGTTCATGTGCTCTCCTACAATGATATTGATGATCAGTCGGCTCCCTGAGCTGGCAGCTCCGTGCGGCATTCCTGCCTCATCTGCTCCTTTCAATTACTGCTCCCTGCCAGCACCATGGCCTCTGGAAACAAAACATTGCAGGGACAGACATCCTGAATGGAAGAGCATCGCCCTTCCAACACCTCCGAGTCTGCCTTGGCCCAGTGGCATGAGGAGGGCTGCCACCTCTTTAGGGACAGAAAACCTGTGCCTTTAACAGGTACATGGGAGGCTGGAAATCAACAGGTGAAGCTTTTCTCAGCATTGCAGCTCAATGCTGAAGAGGCTTCACTTGCTGGTTTTTCTACCTCCCATGCAGTTGTTAAAAGCACGTCGTCGCCTTCTTTTTCTAAGGTAGCAGTCCTAGAGAGGAATGAAACCATCTCACTCACTTTGCATGCCCTACCATCACATCTTCTGTTACATCTCCTACTCTCTCTGCATCTCATGTTACTGGTACTACCAATCACTTAATACTGATAATACTTAATAATCAAGCCTGCCCCTGTCTGGCGTAGTCTACTTAATTTTATTTTTATTAGAATCCCCATTGTCTTTTGATAGGTGTTAAATTTGTAGAGCAAGAGTACAGAGTTGGAAATGCCCATTCCAAAGCGTTTTAGTTGACTTTTTAACTTGATTTCAAAATCAACTAAATGATTTGTATTTGTTTTTAACTGTTGGTTTTTATATGGATGTTTTAACTGGCTGTGAAACGCCTTGAGACATTGGTTATATAGGTGGTATAAAAATATGCTAAATACATAAATAAAATTTAAATATTACATTTTTGTACAGTTTATCGGTGTGTTTACTGGCTCATGCAATTTGGGCCAGTGAACGATACCTTACTGGCCCACACAAAAGCACGCCCATCATAATGTCATCTGCAGATGTCCTCACCCTCTCAGTACATCCCTTTATTATGTGGAGGGCTGTTCATCTGAATGGCCCCTCTACATAGCCCTCCATGTGATAAAAGGATGTAGTCAGAGAGCATTGGGACGTCCATGGAGGACATCACAACAGGTACACTCTCAGTGCATCCTCTTCCTAATGGCATGGAAAAGTAAGGTATATACTTAAAAATACTTAAAATCAGAGTATCCAGTGAAGGGATACACTTCTGCATATAATGAACTCTCCCACCCACACCCCAGTGCCATATATTAAGATATGGGATGTGCATCCAAAATTGTTTTGTTTTCGGGTATGAAATGGAAACTGATGGTGTTTTTAATTTGTTGTTCACCATCTTGCAGCCTCATTTACATATGCATGTAAATAATAAATATATTTAATAAATAAGATGACACCACATACCATTTTACCCTGCATATTTCTTGAAAGAAGAATTATAACTGCTGAGCTTGGGTACTGCACAGTGAGGAAGAGTAGCCATTGCTATTGCACCTTCAGTACCTAGAAAGGAAAACCATTATCATAATTTATTTTGCATTTGTTTATGTGATGAAATGAAGATCTCTGTCTTAGCTCAAGAATATCTTAAGAAAATAAGAACAGCCCTGCTGGATCAGGCCAAAGACCCATCCAATTCAGAATCCTGTTTCACACAGTGACCCACCAGAAGGCCACAGGCAAGAGCAGGCAGCATGCCCTCTCTCTTGCTGTTGCTCCCCCGCAACTGGTATTTGGAGGCATCCTGCCTCTGAGGCTGGCCTATAGCCACCAGACTAGTAGTAATTGATAGACTTGTCCCCTGTGAATTTGTCTAAGCCCCTTTCAAAGCCATCCAAGCTAGTTGCCATCACCACATCCCGTGACAGAGAATTCCATAGATTAATTATGCGCTGTGTGAAGAAGTACTTCCTTTTGTTGGTCCTAAAACTCCCAGTCTTCAGTTTCATGGGATGACCCCTGGTTCTAGCGTTATGAGAGAGGGAGAAAAATTTCTCTCTCTCCAAATTATGTCAATGTATAATTTTATACGCCTCTGTCATGTCTTCCCATAGTCGCCTCTTTTCCAAATGAAAAAGTCTCAGATGCTGTAGCCTTGCTTCATAAGGAAGGTATTCCTTATGAATGAAACAAAAAGAGAGCCTGCATGGTGTAGTGGTTAGAGAGCTGGAGGCTGGACTAGGACCGGAGAGACCAAAGTTCAAATCCCCATTCAGCCATGATACTTGCTGGGTGACTCTGGGCCAGTCACTTCTCTCTCAGCCTAACCTACTTCACAGGGTTGTTGTGAGGAGAAACCTAAGTATGTAGTACACCGTTCTGGGCTCCTTGGAGGAAAAGCAGGATATAAAATGTAATAAATCAATAAATAACAAATATTCCAGGCCCCTGATCATCTTGGTTGCCCTCTTCTGCACCTTTTCCAGTTCTACAATGTCCTCCTTAAGATACGGTGACCAGAACTGCACGCAGTACTCTAAATGTGGCCACACCATAGATTTGTATAAGGGCATTTATATTTTCAACCCCCTTCCTAATGATCCTTGGCATGGAATTCGGTTTTTTCACAGCTGCTGCACACTGAATTGACACTTTCAATGCTGTCCACCACAACCCCCAAATCTCTCTCCTGGTCAGTCACTGATATATGTGAAGTGTGTGTGTAGCAGTGGGGGGGAGGTTGCCCCAACATACACCACTTTACACTTGTTTACATTGAACCGCATTTACCATTTTATTGACACTCCCCCATTTTGGAGAGATCTTTTGGAGCTCTGTTTTGGATTTCACTACCCTAAATAGTTTAGTGTCATCTGCAAATTTGGCCACTTCACTGCTTACCCCAGTCTTGCACTTCCTCTCCAACCCTGAGTGCTCCGAATGAGGGTCATTACTCCTGTTTGTTACTGAATCAGGGCAATCCTTGCAAGTGGGCTGATTCAAATATGCAGAATCACAGTTAAATCTCAGTTCTGTGTGACAGCCCTAAATGTCATCCTACCCTGCCTGCATTGTCCACGGAAGAATTCTTCTGCTGATTTAGGTAAGGAACAAACCAAGATTAATTATGATGTCTTAATGGACTGATCTTGGTTTAGTTTAACCAACTTCCTTCAGATAAACTGGCTGCCATCCTAACTAAATTACTCAGTAGTACTACTCAGGAATTACTCCATAGGACTAGTATATTTCAATAGGACTTCCTTTAGTAAATTTAGTCAGGGTGTCAGTCACGGAGAGAACTCAAGGTTTGAAGTAAGTTTCATATCCCATTTCCCCCCCAGGAAGTTGGTTAGAATAAAACAAGATCATCATAGCTGATGTTTCTTTATTTCTAACCTAAAGCAGAAGTAGAATTCCTTGGAGTCTGGTGCAGGCAGGTGGAGGCAACCTGAGCACTGGAGGCTCAAGGATGTAACGTGGAACCAAACTTCAAACTTGCTTCACCTGATGACTGAAGTCGCTCAGTATTCACGCACAATCTGAGTTAAACGCCCTGGGCAAAGGACATACTTTTCTAAAGGAGTAGCAAGGGTAGGATGCAGAGAAAGGCTGACCAGCCTACTCTACTAAATTATCTGCCCTTTGTTGCCAGTGCTGCTGTTCAGCCTCTCTGTAATACTATTGCAAGCCATTTTGATCTCCTCATGAAAGATGAGCAAGAGGAGGAACAAAGCAAGGAGATGACTGCACAGACATTTCCACAGGTGTCTTGTCTGCTTGTCAAGTACTCTGAACATTACACCGTATTGTTTATTCATCACTTTTGAATCCCGCTCTTCCTCTAGGGAGCTCAGGGCAAGAGTCCATGAGCTCACCCTACTTGATTCTTGCAATAACCTATGAGGTCGATTAGCTTGAGTGACTTGCCCCCAAACTACCTTCTCAGCTTCGTGGCTGAGCAGAGATTTGAATTCCATTCTCCTCTCTTTACAGTGTTGGCCCAAGACCTTTGGGCACCAGAGGTGGGGAACCAAGTGTCCAGGGGCAGTCTCAGGACATTTGGCAGCCTGAGGAAAAGGCCAATATGATGCCTCCCCCTTGCGTCTGCAGCTGGGTGCTCAGCATTCTTAGGCCGTACTGCTAAGGCAGTAACGGCAACACATGAGCACTCTGACTATGCCACTAAATCAGGCAGTGGTGGCAGGGGCATTCCTAGTTTGAGTTGTGGACAAAGACGTGCACCCCAGTGAGGTGAGAAAGAGAAAATGAACCATATGTTCTAGCAGGGTGAGGAAGAGCAGCAGCAGTGGAGGGCAAGGTGTTGCCCATGGTAGCGAGGGCCTGGCACTATGCCCCTCCTTGAACCCGTGCCCAAGGAGACTGCCTCACTTTGCCTCATGAAAGGACCACCCATGGAAATACCACGTACACCTGCTGCCACCTCACCAACTACTCTTCTCTCCTTCCTTCTTTTTCTCGTCTTCATTTGCTACACCACATTCCAAGCAAGGCTTTGTCCTCTTTGGAAATGCAAGGCTGCAACCCCAAGCATCCTTAGGGAGAAGTAAGTTCCACTTAGACTTATTTTTGAACAAGCATGCACTGAACTGGACTGTAAAAGTCTTCCATCCGTCCATCCATCCCATCTGGGTACAGCCTTTCCCCAGGCCAAATACCAGCCAAGGGACTGGTCTATGGAAAGAATGTCAGGGGGAAAAGGATAACATTTTCTCTTTCAAAATCCCCCTCCCAATGAGAGGCACTTTCTATTTTACTCACATTTCTCAGCCCACAAGCTCAATGGGGAGGGACTTTCAGCAGATTTCTAACATGTTTCAAGTTTGCCTTTGCACAGTCAGAAGACAAACCAGGCTATGATTCATCTTAAAATCTTGGTCTTTTTTTGGAAGTTCATAACTGAGCTGTCAAAACATTAAAACATTTTATGTTTTAACTTAAGCAGAGGACAAAAAGCATTTACTGGATGATGTGTTCCTCCCTACCTGAAATGTTGTTTGTATTCAGCCCAACACATTCCATGCTCTTTGGCCTGGGGAAAAAAAAAATCACTTCCTTAAAATAAAAAATAGAAATAAAAAGAACACTTGGGCAGAAAAACACCACTTCCTAGAGCAGTCATGTTTTTCTAGTCCTCAGTGTGTTATCCACATCACATGTTTGTATACGGTGACCTATAATGGAGCACAGGACATCAGTACCTTCAATAGCTGTTAAGAAGAGGGGAAGGGGAAGCAGAGTATAGGGCAGTTCTCACAATTCTGATTAGGACAGGAGATGCATCCCGCCCAAGTTTGGGAGCAGCGCGCTTTCCACTTTTCTACTGTCTGTGAGAAAAAGCAAGGCGGGAGGGAGACAAACAATTGCTTCCTCCCCCTCCCACCTTGCTTTTTACTCACAGATGATGGCAGAATGGGAGTGCACACAGCTCCTGAACTTGGGTAGGATGCATCTCTTACTCTAATTAGCATTGTGTGAAGCAGCCCAGTGTTTGCTACACCAGGTCCATCTTGCTTCTGAGTCTGTATTTCATCCTTCCTTCTACAGGTATAGAAGAGGAAATTTTGACAAATACAACTTAACATGCCACATGGTGACAGTATTAGAAAAGATGCATCTGTCAAAATCCCCTCTTCTACACAACAATTAAAAGTACAGAAGCTGACCTTTCTTGCACCTGGGCACCCCATGTGGGTAACTCAGAGAGCTATGCTATCCCCTTCTGGCACAATCCATTGCATTGAAGCCTTTGCTGTCCAAACGGCATTTACATTGCTCTGTCTGAACCATAGTGTTGGATCTGCTGCTTGGTCTCTCCAGGCTTCTTGATTGCCCCTCCACCAGCCTATAACATACTATAAAGACAACTTGCCACTCCAGGGTGCAGTTGGTGTCTTAGCCTGGCCACTCTGTCACTTCAGGGGCATAGTGCATCATAGTGGGCTGAAGAACAAGGAAGAATCTCTAAGACTGAGTTACAGAATAGATGTAAAGCTATGTCTAGGGGTTAGTAACTTAATCCCCAAACTCAAATCCTCTGTCTGCTGAGAAAGCGTCACACTATCTGACATCTCAAGGCAGACAGTTTTACAAGGTGTAAAACCACTGAAAGGGCTATAGACACTTTTAAAAGAGCCCAACCACCACATTCAACACAGAAACAACTATCAAGTCAAACATTTTGAGTTGATCTACTGATCTGAATAGACACACCACACTGAGTGGTTTGAGATGTGCAGATTTTGTATGTCATACTAAATCTGATTATAAAACTAGTCCTAGGTAAAGCTTTGTGGCATTCTGAGTTGGATGCTATAATTTAAATTGTAAACTACTAGAGATCCAGTAAGACCTTACCTTTTAGCTTTATTCAATATACTTCTAATCCACAAAATCATTAAATTAAGGCTAGAAAAGTTTGCTTATTTCACAAAAGAAGGGGATATTTTATCTATTACTATGCCATTGGGTATAAGTGATGACAGGTTTGCTTCATTGTCTATCAATTGAGAGAATGAAACCCAGTTACTCCAAACCACAGTGTTCAGTGTCATCTGCATTGTTCAGAGCCTTCAGCCTCCACCTAGGAAGTCCTGCTTCAACAATATCTGCATCACTTTACAACTGCATTTGAGATTGTACTCACACCAATAAAGGCAAGTGGCAGTCTATTGGAAGTAAAGGGCCACAACTTTATTAATTTAACATTAAGTTAGAGCAAACAGGGATTGGCTTTACCACCCTCCTACAGTGCGGAAACTAGAGGCTCACTACCTATGGTACAGGTCTCATCTCTAATGCATTGGATGCAGAAGTGCACCTAGGTAATTTTGGAGGGCCCCCTTCCCCTGAAAATTAAGCATTTTCATGCTCTGCTGGGTGACCACACCACCCAGGATAGACTAAAGAGGATTGCGGGGGGGAGGAGCTGTGGAGGCCCTGGACTTCGGGGCCGAAGTCCTTCGAAGTCCTTCGAAGTCCTTCGAGCGCCTCTGATTGGACGATACACCCTGGCTTCAGACTGTATCACCATAATGCTGCCTATCTTAGCTGACCCAAAGTCAAGGTATCTTCCTTGGCAGTGCCCACCCCAAGCCATAGAATGCTTTGGATTGGTGGTGCTTCAGCTGTTTGGAGGAAGCCCCTAATCAGCACTCCCTGAATTGTGGCGTATCTACAGACTGACAAGGACTCCTCACATGCCAAAACCATACCTTAAGGTGCTCACCAACCCTATATAATATGTTCCCTCTGCACAGTACCTGGTGTTGTGACCAGGGAAACCTAACTACCCTAGGAGAGCATAGTCTGAGGCAGGCAAAAAATAGCCCATACAAGGCCAATCAGCATGGTGCCAAAAGATTCCTGCTCAGCCCCCGCAAAAGTTGACCAGCCAAAGCCCACACTATGCCTCAGGGAGAGAGGGACAGAAGGGTTGCTCTCCCAGTACGGACTGCTAACCAGAGAAGGTGAAAGCACCAATGGCTGTATGGCACCACCCCTCCCCTAGCCAGCAGCTGATCAATCATGGCAGCCCCTTTGCATTGTGCGTCATTCATTTGAGGCTAGGCAAGCAAGCTGCGCCCGAGACAGGGCTGGGTGAGTGGCTAGATACTGTTGGAGCTTGGTCAAATTTGTCTGCTGTACAATGCCTTTGGTCCAGTCTGAAAGTTGTTCAACATGACAGGGCAAAATCTGGTTGGCAGACTGAGTTCTCCTCAGCAGGTCAAACCTACATTTGCTCTGGCCCTTTCTTCACAGCAGCAAAAGACGGGATCACCAGTTTTAGGCGGCCTTTGCTCCTGTGTCTGTAAACATTAATCGGACATGCATAAGCAGATGTGGCTTCTCCTTGCTTGGAGATCACGTAAGGAGAAAAGTCCCCCTGCTTAATTTCTGCATGTCAGGCTGCTGCAAAGGCACAGGAGGCTGGCCTGTAAAAATAGCTGTAACCCTAACAGGAATCCACTGAAATACTTCCACAAGGCATGGATTTTCATTAGGGATGGTGAGATGTACGCTGGGCATTTGGAAAATGTTGGTATACAATAGCAAGTCAGTGGCTGACACACAGATTACAAAGTAAGTAGTCCTTTAGAGACTCCAGAGTAGTGCTATTGATCAACTGAGTCTGGATATCAGCCACTATACTTGGCCTCTGAAAGATTCTTTCAACTTGAGTGTCTCTAAATCAACTTGCACTTCAACACAGTCATGTGTAGGTTATATCTCTAGCAAGAGAAACTTCATTTTCCCGCAATATCTACATGATGGAGAATGATGGCCTCGAATGCAACCACACAAATGGCCGATGTTGAACCAAAGGGAAAGAGTTGTAGTATGCAAGGACAAGGCAGTGGAGTGGAATCAGGAATATTAATAGTTTAATGAAATAGATATTATGTACAGGGAGGCACATGCGGACTGCTTTTCAGTGCTCTTGCTGCTGGCTGTTCTTTAGCCTCACCTCTACTCCAGAAGTGGAATACAAGTAATTTATGCTCCATTCAAAAGCTGGCCTGGATCAAGGAATGGATCAACCAAAAACACCACACATGGGAGTTTCTGCTGATCTTGATGCAGCAGTTTAGTGAACTGGAGCCTTAAGAAACGTGCCCAGAAAGAAAATAATACAGCTACAGCATGGGTTGACCTCAGACTTGTTAATTCCACTTGGTAATCCAGCTGACCAGAAAGGTAAGCTTATAAAAGTTTGCTCTCTTTTTTCCTTTTGGGACACACAATTGGGTACATGTGGGCAGGTATTACAGTAGGTTTTATGGCCTATTTATTGATTGATGGAATTTCTATCCTGCCTTTCACTGGGACAGCCCCAAGAGTACCTTGCAATATCAATCAATCAATCAATCAATCTTTATTACAGTCACAGACCAGCATAAAGTACATTTAAAACGTAAGTAGCAATAGATTTTACACTTGAAGACTATCATAAGATGATTTAAAATATACAGTAAGAAATATAAAAGATGCTAAAATACATTACTAACATTAAATGATTTAAAATATAAAAAATAGGCATGTGACTGCACTAAAAACCTAGCTATGGCTTTAATAAGAGACATAGTAGACTGGGCTACATTTTGATTTAACTACAGCTGCAATAAGAAGCATAGGAATAAACCATGTAGCAGTACCCTATATCACGTTGCATGCTTATAAAGTAAGAAAAGGTTTAAAAAGATTTTAAAAATATAAAATCATGACAGTCATCATTTAAAATAATAAGAGCTAATATGCGTTAAAAGGATATCATATAATACACACAAAAATATAAGCCAGTAAAATAGTAGCCAGGAAGTTGCGGGTCTGTAGGTCGTTGGGTTGTCACACTAAGGCAGTAGCCATGGCTGTTCTCCAGTTCATAGAGGTGGGCTCTGGGCATGCGTGATCATCGTCCACTGGATATTAATTTCTGCCGCACAGAACCTGGTGACACTGTAGGTCCTGCTGATTCTTCCTGCCCTGAGCCGCAGGGGCACTTGCGCTCTGAGATTGGGATCTTCCTATAGCGACCTTCAAGCATGGCTGAAGGAAGCACATAGCAGCGCGCCAGTGTAATGGCCCTCCTATGCTTCAGGACCTCCAATTGCGTTAGGTATGGCAAGGGGGCGCTGACATACCTGAGTCCTTCACTTACAGGGAAGTTAGGGGCCTTGCCTATGTCAGATTGGCACTCTATATCCGTAATACGTTGTTTGATGAGTGCCTTGGCTGGGTCATACCCTAAGTTAACTAAGTGAATTGGGGATAGGCCCAGGGACTTTATTTTATTCATAGCTGTCTGTTTCCAACTGGATTGGAAGTCATCACATAGCATTTGGAGGGCTAGGCCTGAGGGGGAAAGGGAGAGCTTTAGCCAGTAGTTCAGTATGGTCATCCATACCCTTGCCTCCACTTTCATTAGGCCTGTCTCTAGTCTCAGGATAGCATTAGATACACTTCTTGGTACTTGAAGAACTGCTCTTAGGAACTTTGATTGCACTCATTCCAGCGTGGATACCATGCAATATTAAAATACAAACATGCAATGAAATAAGCAAGCAAGATGAAACAACAGAATGTGCAGGTTAAAAAAAAAAACAAGTTAAAAAGAGAAAAAGAACTTTTAAAAAAGAGCCTGGAAAAGGCTATTAAAAGGATCTCCATATACAGTCATCCCTCGACAACTACTAGGGTTCCGTTCTGGCAAAACCTCGCCATTGGCAAATTTGCAGTTTGCAAGGCATTCAAGTCTATGGGAAATGGAGTTAGGGGAACCATGACTGCAAAAAGACCTTAAAATAAAGGGGAAAATACACACACACACCCAAAAAGCTAAAAAATCACAAGAAATCCTGTAATATCACCAAGAGTCACCAAGAAGAATGAGCAGATTGAACCCCTGGGATTTTTTTTTTTTAAATCCAGCTGGCCTGGATCAAGGAATGGATCAACCCAAATAACCCCCAAATAACTAAAAGGCATTTTAAATTGACAAGGGACAGCAAGGTCAGCAAGGGTCACCAAGAGGAATGAGCAGATTGAATCTCTGAACCCCCCCCCAATTGCTGAAACCCCCTCCCCAAATCACGAAAAAACTTTGCCAACTACAGATAATTGAGTCACAGTTGGCAAGACCTGTCACAATTTTCTATTCCCATATACTCAAAACCGCATACCCAAAACTGTATACCGTTAAAAGTGTGAGAGAAAAGGGCAGATTTTGTCTGATGCAAAGTGAACACACCTGAGGAGAGTATTCCAAAATTTGGGTACCACTACCACCCCTTTCTCCAATAGCTACCTGCCTAACTTCCAAAGGTGGGGTACCTGAAAAGTGCCTATGAAGAGAATCTTAAACTGGCAACCAAGTTTGTGTGAGGAAAGGCGGTCATTATTAAGCAGATTAAAGGGCTTCAGGGTCAAGCCAGTATATTATTTTGTAGCACAGTGGCATCTAACATGTGCCCAGGCTGCCCTCCCTGTGGGTTCCCCCCCACAAACCGTGACAACAGCCCCTTCTCCCTTGCCAGCACTGCCCTCTATCCCCTTGCTGGGCTGCCTCACCTTACAGGTGCACCTGTAGTAGGCTTGCAGTGGCAGTGAGGACAGAGCATGGAGGACATCTTGCATGGAGTGGTGACCTCTCCTGATCACCTTTGCTTTACTCCATTTGCTTGATCTCTCTTGATCTCCCTCACCCATCTTCCACCAACAAATGGTCGCCTTTTTCTGCTCCGTTTCAGGAACAGGCAAAACACAGCAGAGAAATTGGCTGAAGCAAGGCAGGGGGGAAGAGAATGAGATCAAGAGTAATCCAGTGATTGGAGTGAAGCGGTGAGGCTGGTGCTACATGCAAGAAGCTCCACCCTCACTGCTGTCAACCTATGATGTAAAGCACAGTTGTACCCAGAAGGTGAGGCAGTCCAGTGAGGGGCAAGAGAGAGGCACTGGCAAGGGAGGTGGAGCTAGTATTGGTGTCAGGAGTTGGCATCAGGGATGGAGGGAGTGTCAGGGGACAGCATTGACGGCTCCCTGCCTTTCACCTCCAGCAATGAAGGGCAGCGAGCCAATGCTGCTCCCGAATTGCTTCCGCTGAAATAGAAGGGATGGCAATTGGGCAAAGGGGCCTGTGTGGACAATGTTCCTGACCCTGCAAACGTCTGGCATGGTACACAGGGCAGCTTCCTTAGGTCAATTCTGCTTTGAGCTTCATCCCAAATGGCCCCAGTCGGTGTAACTTTGCAAGTGGAGACACATCCATAAGAAACTCACTCGCAGATACAATTATTTCAAAAGAATCTGGAAGGGCAAATTACAGTTGAGAACAATTCATTCAGGAGTGTGGAATCTATTCCACGATGTTTGAAGACTGCTTTAAATTGTTGTTACCATGTTGGTCCCAAAGGATCAGAGATGTGAGGAGGGCTGCTCCTCTGAAAACTGAAAGCTTGACCTGCTTTTTACCAAAAGAAGCTGGCTCATTAAATTCCAGAAATGTTGCCAGATATTTTATAGCACACACAAAAAGGAATCCCGGCTCCTTTGGCAAGTTAAAGACTGAAGTGGGCTCTAGTCCATGAAATCTAACGCCACAGTACAGTTGTAAATTTTTAAGGGGCCATGATTACTTTTTGTGGTTCATTAAAATATATCACAGTAAATACTGTATTTTGTGTCTCTTGCATGGAATATTTTGAGATCTCTTGCAGCATTTCTAAAGATTTCTTGGGCTTGTTGGATATTCTTATTTGTCTTTTGATACAAGGTAGGATATTATCTTTCCTTAAAATATTGGTGAGACTTTATGAACTTGTGGAGAAATATGGTGAAATATGTTGAAGCAGAACCTAGCTTAGAGTTATAATGTTCCTTTTAAGAATGAACATAACATACAGTACTTTCAGAACATTTCCCTGGTCTATTGTACTTGCTTGTACCATCTTAAACTACTCAGGGAACGTGACATCAAAGCTCCTTTGGAGATACTGCTGCATCTTCACACAATTTGTACTTGAGAATACAAGTGGCTTGTGCAGTCCTTACCTCAGTTCCTGTCCTAGTTATTGTTTCTCCTCTGGGTTTTTTTCCCCCAGCTGTGAAGCTGGTACTTCACATAAAGGGCACTTACTTTTCTGGAGTTTCTGTTATGTTTGTGCAAACTAACACCCTGCATTTTTGTCCTTATTCCACCATTACTTTATCACATTCTTCTATTCTTCATCACATGAATATTTCTCCCTTCTTTACAGTGATCTCCTAATATCTCACTCCATCGTCTCCAACATATGGACACATAAGCCCTATTCAGACATTATGTTGAACACTCATACAATGAGCTCACCATGTACACGGGTACAGATATGTAAATAGGTACTTACTGTTGTTCTTACATTATGTTGACCACGGGGACAGCAGTAGACTTCCTATCTGACCATGCATTTGAGGGACCTGTACCCAGGTTCATATTTAAAATGAATGCAGATACAGTCATTCACACAAAATACACTTATGAATGTAGAGACATCTGTAACTTATACAAAGTAATGTTTGACTAGGACTGCGGTAAAATAGTTATGCACATATTCTAACCCTTGCTAACTAGGCAAAGACATACCTTTCAAAGCCGGGGTGTAGCTTTAATTGAGTGGATGGGTTCAAAGAGCCCAGGCCCCCCAGCTCCTGAGGGGCCCCCAGCTCCATCCCTCCCTATTTTCTTCATTATCTCCCTCACTCCGAGGGGCCACCATGGAGAGAGGTGAACACGAGCCTCCTCTTCCCTAGCTACGCCCCTGTTTCAAAGTGATGGCCCTCTTACATTTAGCAGGGCGAGAGCTATTCATCCCAGCATAACATTCCTCCCAGTTGCTGTTGATGGTTTCTCCCTTGTGCTCCTTTTTGGACTGTGAGCCCCTTTGAGATAGGGAATCATTTTCTCATCCTTTTTGCCATGTAAACTGCTTTGAGAACTTTTTCAAAAAACTGAAAAGGGGCGTATAATATTTTTAATAATCATTCATCCGCAATAATCTTTACATTACAGGGTACATGTGCGAGCATATGTCACTGTATATCCATATATACCTCTGAAAGTCAAACTGCCACATGTGAAGTGACCAGGGCAGAACTTCCATAGGATGAGGCGAGGTGGTCGCTTCAGGCAGCAGACTATTTGGGCATTAGTGAAGTGGCAGGTGTGTGCTGCCCTCTATTTTTAAAAAAAGGTGGAGAAGGGGAGAAAGGTGAGCACAAAATGGGGGGCAGCAGTTGGCACCACAGAGGCCTTGAGCTGCCATTAGAAGTGGCACTTCTTTTGTGTCTGGTACTTGGCAGGGAAATCTAGCCCTCAACTAGCATATTGTCTGGACAAGTGAACAGCACTGAGCAGGGCTGAGAGACAATCGGGGCTTCCCAGCTCTGTAACGCTTGAGTGCTGCAGCTCTTCCTTTCTTCCTCGGCCTCAGGACAAGGCTGGCGTGTGGAGGTGGCTCTTGTGGCAGCGTAATTCCAAACTGGCCTGCGGGATTAGGGCTCTGCTGCCGGCTGTCAGGTTAGACGGTGATGGATGGTCACTGATGGTAGCAGCACAAAGACAACACTGTGCAGGCAAGAGGCGAACGTGTTCCAATCCGTCATGGGCTGACATTTTTGTGTTAAAAGGAGGAGGCTGGCTGGAGGGCCCTTTGTGGGGGCAGCTAGCAAGCAAGGGAGAAAATTGGCAGAGCTGAGTCTTGACTAATAAATACTGACTTTGGATCACAGGGTGCAAAGTCTGACTTTGGGGTCTTGGGGTCTTCTGTTTTTGAGAGACTTCAGGTCTCTGGGGACACAGCCATGCTCGTTTACAGTATGTGTTCCTTCATGCACAAAACTTGGTTTGACAGAGTGAAAATGGATCAAGATCCACTCATGTGTTTCCTAGGAACATTCAGATAAACAAATTCACAAACAAGCCACACAGAGCCAAAAGAAATGAGTTAATTTGCCTGTCCAGCAATTCAGCTTTAATGCTGCCCCTGCTGATGAAAGCTTCATCTGTTCCTCCTTTGTTCCTAGTGCCTTTTTTCTGGCAATTAGTCATACAGATGACATACAAAATCTTGTCCCCACCTTTCGGGACATTTCAATTGCCTTCAAGCTCGAACTATGCCTTAATAAGTAGACTGAAGATGATTAATTGGTGTGGGCAAATTTTAATTGGTGGGGATGTGAGTTAAGAGCTCATAAATTTAAGTTTTAGGGATGTGTTGTTGTAATGGGGAATGAAAAAGGAAGTCTTGTGGCTTTTAATTCTAACAATGGATGGTAGCTTGTGTTTATGATATTTTCATCAGTATCACCTGAATTAATGTTTGGGTAATATCCACATATATTTAAATCTAACACATTATTTAGAGCAGGGATTCTCAACGTTGGGTCCCCAGATGTAATTGGACTTCAACTCCCATAATCCCCAGCCCCAGTGGCCTTTGGTTGGGGATTATGGGAGTTGAAGTCCAAGAACATCTGGGGACCCAACGTTGAGAACCCCTGATTTAGAGGATATATGATTAAAAATCAACCAAAAGAGCCTTACTTGTCAAGTTTTCCCACCTCTCCCTCCTTCATTACTCCTGAACTCTCTGAACAACCTTTTTGGCTGTTTGCCAGAGCTCATTTCTCCACATCCTTCCATCCAGTCCCATCTTATTGTCCACTCCTGTATTCTTCCTCTTTCTGGCAGTAATAATCTTTCTTTCAGTGAAAATTCTGTCTCATCTGCATAAAACATCAGGTACCCAAGTTCCTATGTGTATGGTTAGCAACCACTTCTGGAAAGTCATATAGCAATAGCAATAGCAATAGCAATAGCACTTACATTTATATACCGCTCTATAGCCGAAGCTCTCTAAGCGGTTTACAATGATTTAGCATATTGCCCCCAACATTCTGCGTACTCATTTTACCGACCTCAGAAGGATGGAAGGCTGAGTCAACCTTGAGCCCCTGGTCAGGATCGAACTTGTAACCTTCTGGTTACAGGGCAGCAGTTTTACCACTGCACCACCAGGGGCTCATTGATATCCACATCAGTTGTGGATATCAAATGATATCCACATCAGTTGTTCTGCATTTAGCACCATTGATGTGTATGGTGCCTTACAGAATAAGAACGATAGGCCCCTGCCCCAAGGAGTTTACAGTCTAAAACTTTGTTAAGGGGAGAACAGAAGGAGGGGAGAAAGATGGAGGCAAGAGTAACAAGGGATGAAAACACATTCACTTCAATCATGTATATTTAGCTTTGTTTAGAGTGAACTACAATGTATGCCTGAGCCCTCCTCTCTGCCACTAGAGACAACACTGTGCCAAACATTAGCTTGCGTTAAAGTTCCCCACCCATTTGCAAGAAGGAATTATCACGACACTGTTTGCTTGTTTATTGTTACATTTTTATACGACCTTTCATTAAAACAATCCCAAGGTGGTTTACAAAACATTAAAAACAATATAAGACTATAAAAGTTGCACAATAAAATATTAAATTGGAATATAAAAATACAAAACTAATTAAAAGGTTTAAAAAAATACACAGTATGACCATAAAATACAGAGGAGCAGCAACAAAAACAACACTCATATAGAAGCCTGGGTAAAAAACCAAGATTTCACTTGCTTTCTAAAAATCTGATGGAGACTGGGGAGTGGAAGCCCACCGGGAGAGCATTCCAAAGTCTGGGGGCAATAACTGAGATGGCCCTGTCCTGCATGCATGACAGCCGAGCCTCCCTGTCTATTGGCATATGAAGCAGAGCCCCCTCCGATGATGACCTCGTCAAGCAGGCAAAAACCCTTGAGAGCAGGTGGTACCTCAGGTATCCAGGGCCCAAACCATGAAGGGCTTTAAATGTCAAAACCAGCACCTTGCATTAATACAGTGTGTGCTGTACAGACACCAACTTAGCAGAAGTGATGTCACTACTGCCAACCAGCAACTCCAACTGTCCCTGTTTACTGAGGACAGTCTCTAGTTTCTGGAACCTGTTCTTGGTAAATCACTGCTCCTATTTCTTGCTTCTTGGGGATCCCTTGGCTATTCCAGCCCCCACCTCCCGCCATGTCAGTTGCTGGAACCCCTGCTAACTGGGCAAAGTGGCACCTTTTAATGTGGTGATTCTCTTTATATAGCAGGGGGAGAGTAACTGGCCCTATCCACCCCCAGCACAGTACTTCCAGTGACTGTTGCTGGTGACTATCTTATGGGGTTTTTTAGATTGTGAGCCCTTTGGGGTCAGGGTTCAATCTTATTTGTTTGTCATTTCTCTGTGTAAACCGCCCTGAGCCATTTTTGGAAGGGCGGTATAGAAATCAAATAAATAATAAGGCCCAGCTAGTCCAGCAACCTGTTTCACATAGTGGCCCACCAGATGCCACTGGAAGCCCACAGGCAGGAGCTGAGGGCATGCTCTCCCTCCTGCTGTTACTCCCCTGCAATTGGTACTCAGAGGCATCCTGCCTGAGTCTGGAGGTGGCCTATAGCCCTTGACTAGTAGCCGTTGACAGACCTCTCCTCCATGAAGTTATGCAAACCCCTCTTAAAGCCATCCAGGTTGTTGGCAGTCACCACATCTTGTGGCAGGTGCCTCTGGCGCACCTGTGTGTAAATGGGTGCACAGGGAACAGTGGATGGAATCCAGTATTTAGCATCGTATAAGAGGGGGTGGGAGGTTGGGCAGTATTCCTTGGGGTGAGAATTGTGGTTACAAGTGTCTCCCTGCTTCGATCTGTGAAATGCTGGACAGTATGGGCTTGGCTCATCTGCTTTTGGTAATCTGGAATAAATGCTCTGTGTGCACTTTATTACTTGCCTTCCATTTATGGCATGCTTTTAGTCAGAGGTGTAAGGAACTTCTGCTAGGTCACTTAGCTACATCCTCTACATATTGCACACTCTGCCTCCCAGGCACTTGGCCATGCTTCCTACACATTCTTGGGCATGTCACTCTTCCCAGTGGTGAAATGTTGGAGGGTACAGGGAAGTGATTCTTGCTACTGCCCAGACTCAGGGCCCATTCTAGCCACCAGAAATGGCTGCAAATGTCTTCCCTCCCTGGTTGAGTAACTTGAGAAGGCAGGAAAAGCTGGCAAAGAATGAATAGTGGCCAAGGACATGGAATAAGAAATTTTGACTGAGTTCAGGTGCACTGGGAAACCAGAGGTCCTTTCACCTCTGCATGTCCAGAACTCAGCAAACAGGAGTTAAGGGCAAATAGGGACCTGCAGTTTCCTCGCCAAACTCCACTCTGTGATGAGAGGAGTTTTGCCATCTTTAACTCTGGTTTAGAGTTAAGGGCTCTAACTCTAGAGTTCAATGCCAACGAGCCTGCCAATGCCACATTCGAATGCTGACACCACAGTTTGGGGCTGATGGGACACGAGTTGAGGGAGTAAGCTCCTCCCTAACTCTGGCCCAACTGACTGTGCAGGCTGTCCTTCTGGCAAGAAGGAAGACCACACAGCCAGCTCCCCACCTCTCTATAGTCTCACTGACTGCAGAAAGGCCCCTCTCCCCAAAGTCTAAACATGGTCAGGAGAGTGGGGGGAGGGGAAGTAGAACTGTGGGTCCATTGGTCCCGCAGTTCCGTGCTACATCTGAACCCGGCCATTGTGTCTAGTTCTGTGTGTTGTTTGAATGGATTCTGGCCTTCCAGGGTTTTTAATTAGTTTTAATTGTTTTAACGTTGTAACCTGTTTTTCAGGGTTTTTTAATTGTTCCGATTGTTTGTTTTTTATGATGTTTTAATAGTTAATTGATGTTTTACATTGTTTATATTTCTGTTTGAACTGTTATTGATTTTAATTGTTTTGTTTTAATTGTAAACCGCCCTGAGACACTTTGGAAGGGTGGTATAAAAACTGAATGAATGAATGAATGAATAAAGGAAAGCAATGGAGATGGTCAGGCCAGGGTCTGGAAAACAAGCTCTGAGAGAAGAGGTTGAAGGAGTTGGGTATGTGTAACTTGAAGAAGAGAAAACTGGCGGGGGTGGGGGGTGGAGGGATGGGACATGATAGCATACCTATCTAGGGCTGTCACAGAGAAGAGGGCAAAGATTTGCTCTCTCTTACCGCAAAGGGTAGGCATTTGGCATGGCCTTTGGTTGTTTTTATTTTCCCTATCCCCTGGCAGCTTTAGGTTTATAATGTTGCTGGGTTTGAATTTATTTTAGTGCAATTTGATGTTGTAAGCCACCTTGAGCACTCTGTTGCAGAGTGGAAAGGTGGGGTAGAGATCCCCTAAATAAGAAACAAACTTTATTGTCGAATCTTGGCACCTGCGAAGAACTCAGGTTGTGAGGCAAAATATTTTATGAAATAGGTGGACCACTGTTTAGAGAAAAAGTGGTCTCTTAAGAATAAAGAAATTTACTGTCCCTGGTTTATATGGTCCACCATTCAAAGGGAGCTTAGAGCTGAGTTCCATTTCTGGCAAAGTTCAGGATACTTCACTTGCTTTTCCTCTCTTTTGTCCCAGGGTAAGTAATCAAGTAGTCCAGAAGTTCCTAACTTGGTTCATCAAGTATTGTTGGACTGTAATTCCCATCATCCTCCAGCCACAATGTTATTCAGCTATTGCGGCTGGGAGTGATAGGAGTCATTGTCCAACAACATCTGGGGAACTAGGAACCTCTGAAGTAGGTGACTGCAGGTGGCTTGACTAGAGTTGTCACAGCAGCATAGAAAAACATGTTGATCCTTCTGGGTTACAGAAATGAGTGTGGACCAATGGTCTGACTCCGTATAAGGCAGTTTCCCATATTCCTATGTTTCAGAGAAGGGATGTCAGCCAAACAGTTAGTGAGCATCAAAAAGTGCATGTGTGGTGGGGAGAAGCAATTTTTGCAGCTCTCCTCAGCCTCTTTGCCTTCCAACAGTGCTCTTTGCCTTCCAAAAATATGTCCCTGAGGGCTGTACAACCCTCAGGGACATATTTTTGATAGGCAAAGAAAGAGCATTTATGAAGGCATAAGGAAGCAGCAAAAATCACTCCCTCTCCCCATGTGCTCACTCTGTTGCTTGACAACACTCTACGTTAAGAGCAGCCTCTCTGCTTGCTCCTCTGAGATTGCTGCTCTGGATATTGGCCTGTATTCCTAAGTATTGTAAATATTTAGCTATAAATCTGCTGCTTACACCATGAACTTAATAGTAAAGTACTGGAGACTCAATCAGTCACTAAGATCAGAGGAATGGATGCATAAGGCACCACAACATGCTCATGAAGAAGTTGACTGCATATAAAAATTCATTGGCAAAAAAATCTAAGTTTAGCTCTCCGTTTCAGAAGCAATGGCAGTTCAGTTTTAGAACAGAAAGGAGGCAAATGGAAATGTGAAGATGAATGATTTGTCATTGGTTTAATAATATTTTTAATATGCATGTATATTGTCTTTCAGAAGTTGATGTTTGTCATTTTTCTTCTCCAGTATGTATTGTAGCAGTAAATAAATATTTTAAAGATAAATGTTTAATATTTATTGTACTAGGAAACATTTAGCTGTGAATGACTGCAGTTAGAAAGGGGATGTAATTGAAACACTGGAATTCTGGGTTCATAGTGTCAGTGATGGTTGTCTCTTTACAACAGTCTTAAGACAATCTGTAAGTCTTGACTGTATAAACAAACAAACAACAATTAAAAGCTGACTAATGAAACTCCATTTCCCCCAGTGGCCAATTCCAAATACCCCAGAGCTTGGTCTTACATGACTGCCAAAAAACACCCTAAATAAAAAAATCTTACATGATCTCTAAAATATGTGCAGCAGGCTTGACCTTCAGGTAATCTTTGAAGGGGGGAGCCAATCACTTAGTCCCCTTTTTTTCTGAAGCCAAAGGTCATTATATAAGAACAGCCCTGCTGGATCAGGCCCAAGGCCCATCCAGTCCAGCATCCTGTTTCCCACAGTGGCCCACCAGATGTCTCTGAGAAGCCCACAGGCAAGAGATGAAGGCATGCCCTCTCTCCTGCTGTTGTTCCTCTGCAACTGGTATTTAGAGGCATCTTGCCTCTGAGGCTGGAGGTAAGGCCGGATTATAGAAAAGGAAAATTTAACAGAAGAAAATAAAATCCAGGTGGGCTTCAATACAACAATCCAAGATGTGTAACACAAATTAGATTGTGTATCAAAACCCTTAGCATCATTCTTAGCAGGAGAACTCTGATAATAGATTTAACATACCTCTCATTTTCTCAGCTGCTGCAGCAGCAGCATATAAAATTGTCTTCTAAGTAATATATTTATCAAAACGAGGCAGCACATAAATAATCCTGTCACGGGCTCTGTGATTCTAACAAAGTATCTAAACAGTCCCAAAAGATATCTGTTTCTATCATTCTTATTCCAGCTATACAAAAGGATAGAGCACAATATCTTCCCCAGGATTTTGCCTACATGTATACCTTGTAGATTTGCAAGAACACTAGGATATTCCTGTATTTAAATATGTTGATAGAATGGTTTGAAAATGTTTTTGGTTTTATGAAGCCCCTTCTCAAAGGAGTGAGAACAGGAGAAGAGCAGCCACCAAGCACACCTCTGTATGAGCTCTTGCAGGCTTTATCGTGCATGGATGGAAAGAGATTGGTGATTTAATCTGAGAAGCTATGATGGGACCTGAGGAGGGGCCAGTAACATGTGTCAAAGTTGTTGTAAAATTGTCTAGATTGTTTTCTATATGAACATATGAAACTGCCTTTTAGTAAGTCTGATTATTGGTCCATCTAGCTCAGTACTGGCAGCAACTCTCCAAAGTTGCGGACAGAAATCTTTCCCAGCCCTGCCCTGGGTGCTTTCCAGACTAGACCCTACAAGGGGGTCAAGATGTATCTTGGAAGTGTGCTTCCGCAGTTCCTGCATTGTGACACCGCAGTTCCTACGCGGACAACAGGGTACCGTTCACATTTCCAATGCCTTTTTTGCACTTAATCGCTGCAATATAAAGCTAGGATGTGGTATATCCAGCGTGAAAAAGTTTTTGGTTTTTTGGGTTATTAGTTGCCGCGAGACTGCTCCCCCTGCTGTTTATCTTTTCAATGCGACTTGCCTGAACGGAGACATTTTGCTGCTTTGAACCTGAGACTTTCTACATTATTCATATGTTCTCTGCCAAGCTGTGCCTCCCTGCAAATATGTTCAATGGCATAAAAATAAAGATAGGTGTGGTGTTAAAAGTATTCAGGGCGCACAATACTTTTGTATTTTTGCTCTGACTCTGGTGGTCATGTTAATAATAAATTTATCTTGGTCATCAACACACAGATCTCATCCATGGTCAGATCTATGTCTTGAATAACCTCTTGAGATAGTCTTGTTATCTTTTTTATGGGCAGAGAGGTTTGCAAAGTGACCAGATGCAAAGGAAGACATGCATCCTGAACTTGTAATAGTAGCCTGAATTGTGATCAGTCTTTTCAAGGCCTCCAGTCTCATTTTCATGGAAGATAAAAAAGAATCCCCAGTGCATCCCACAGCCATGGGGTGAGACCAACTTCTTTCTATACTAACTATTTTATTGCAAGGTATATTTGAACTGAATGCACTGAGGGGCCTTCCAAACTGCCCCATTGCTCTGAAACAATGTCACATCTTCACCTTCTTTTTCCACCTTTCTGGGAGACCTGTTGTTTTCTATCAAAGGGGTCCAGCTTCTACTCCTCCTGCTTTCCCCACAGTGCAGCCCTGGGCATGCTTACCACAGTGTTCAATGGGGCCTATGCCCTAGTAAGTGCATTCAGAATTGTATCCCAGTTTCTCAAGAACTACACTGTCCCTCCTCTTCTCTCAGTCCTTCATCTGGGTTTCCAGGTCCCCTCTGCTTTTCCACCCACTTAGCACATGCTACTGCTCCTTTGACAATGACAAGTTGTAACATATTTTGGAACAGCTGCTCTTACCCTGCCCCAAGATGCTAGGCTGACTCCACCCACCCTCACACCCCCTCTTGTGGAATGTGGAACAGGCCCTTTCCCTGTGCTGACACACAATATTTCCAACCGAGCTTGCTCAGGGGAGACTCAATGGAGCCTGCAGTGAAGGCAACAGATGCTCTGCAAAATGGGGTCGTAACAACAACCCCTTTCTAGGAACCTTTGGTCCTCAGATGGCAAGCTTTAAAGTCTATGAGGAGTTACGCAGCAGATTATGGGGTAACATTCTGTACAAGCCACCTCCCAGAATGCACTTGACATTTTCCTCTTCTTGGATAATCAGAACAGCCACTGTCAATTGCTCTCTCAGAATTATCCTTCGCAAAACCTGACAGTGGCAAAATGTAGGTTTTGGGAGGGGCACACTCAACGTATTATACCACAGATTAGTTATCCTTCAACATGTGATAATGACCCTTCTATACTTACAAGTAGTGATGAAAAAGGCTGGTTAAAATGAATGATTTTCCTCTTACATGCATACTTATGGATGCAATGTGATTTTAAATGGTGTTAGAAATTGTGGCTACAATGTGATATAGGGTTATATATACTTAAACCCATTGATTTCAGTGGCTGGCATGGTGAGGAAAATTACTCAGTGTAGTCCCATTGAAATTAAAAGGACAAGTTAGGCAATGCCTATCTATCCTTTTTATTTCAGTGGGATTATTATCCTCATCATGTCAGCCAATGAGCTTAAGAACCATTACCTCTTATAAAGGCTTATGACTTGTGTCTGTGGGGTATGAAGTATGAAATCATAGGTCATAGCATCATAGGTCATCTATTGTCTGATCATGATGATTCTATTTCTTTAAATGTGGCTAGATCTTGCCTTATAGCCTGTAAAATATGACAAGAGATGCTTACCTTGCTGTAAACTTTACCTTTAAACTGTATAATGATTGTTATCTGGTCGATGACTGTAATAAAGGAATCTATCTATCTATCTACATCATAGGTGATGAACCAAGAATGAGTCTTGTGACCATAGTGAAGTCACTTCATGTTTCCATGGTGTATGATGACCAAACCTGTGAATACTCCAATTTTCTTCAAATCACACTGAACCAGTGCCCTGGTTCTATCCATATTTCAAATACTTTCCAGCATAACATGAGGTGAGCTCAACTGCAATTTTGGCTGGATCAAAGATATGTCAGACTCTCCATACGATAAGACTGCATAAAAATACTGGTGTTCAGTTGAGGTGTTCAGTTGTGTGTGCTATTGTGTGGAGTTCAGTTGTGTGGAGATTCTCACCAAGTCCCTGTGATCCACACTGCACTTTCCTTCGGTATTCACTGGTCCTCTGCACTGCAAAGTGAGGAGACGGATGGTAGTACTGGTCAGAAGATGGGGGTTTCACATTGGCTGCTCTGGGGGTTTCCTTCACACTTTGCTCTTGCTTATAGAGCAACTGTTTCTCATGCTCCTACATTGGGATTGTAATCAGGTCCCCAAAAGCGGGTCTGCACTGAGTTCAGGATGTGATGTCATTGTGTCACTGCCTGTGGTCATGTGACTTGAACTTGAATCAGCATGGGGGCACGAGCGGCCTGAAAAAATGCAGCTGTCACTGGCCTAAGGCATTGTGTGCATGGGATTTCAGAATGCAATTATTTCATATCTAGATATCATACCATTTTTGTTGTTATATAACAACAGAGGCTGCGGTTCTCCAGGGATTCGTAACAGGGCTTTTTCCTGCCCTACCTGCAGATGCCAGGGATTGAACCTGGGACCTTCTTCATGCAAAACGTTTGCTCTACGTGAGCCGTAGCCAATTCCTTATGCATCCTGTTAATCAAACACCAAATTATTATCAATATGTAGTGCATGCATGTTAAAAGACCTCATTTCCAAACTCTGCTGACAACTCAAATGAGCAAGTATTCTCTAACAAGTATTAGGTGCACATTCAATGCATACCAGCAACCCATGCACAAGGTGAGAAAAAAGGTACCATACCAATTAAATAAGTACGGATCTCTTTTCTCATTCTGTCTTAATGAGAGGGGAACACATGAAATAAATGTCATGGGGGGGGCGTCAGGGCAAAGAGGGTTCCACACTCTTTTTATTTTCTGTGGCAGTACAGAAAACAGTGTGGCTCTTGCTAAACACACTTAAGAGGAAAACAATAGTGATGTCACCAGTTATCAAGAGCAGTTTGCTTGCCCTCGGGTAGACAAGACAGGTGGCTGTTCTGGGGCAAAGTTATGAAGGAAGGGGATTCTGAGTGATATGCAACAGCAGCTAGAATGACAGCTGTCTGGGCACTGAAATGATTTAAGGGATGGAGAAGATCTAAAGAAAGATCAGGGCTTGCAAGTTGCCTGTAAGATTTAAGCAATATGCACCTAGGAGTCCCTGTACGTTTTAACAGTTACCTTAATTGTATGCACTACAGATGTAATATGTAGTTTTATATTGTAATGAGCATGGGGTTATGACTGTGAATGCTACCTGGCCTAATCTTCTTAGGCAGATCATGGGCTGAGACTCCAGGATGCCAGCGGATGATTCTAAATGTGAGTGAGTAACTGAAAGATGGCCCTGGAGGGGGAAGTCATAAGAGATTTGTAAGGTGGCATGTATCCAGCTCCACCTGATAGGATGGACTGATGAAAAGAACAAAAGCAGCAGCATAGGGCAAGCAGGCAGCATCTGAATGAGACAGATAGGCTGAATCAGCAGGACAGAGATGGGAATGGAAGCTATGGGAGAGAGCAGGGAAGGAATGCCTTTCTGGAGATCTGATGAAATCCATTGCTGTTTGTAGGGAGTGGACTGCTATTTGAATTCCATTTAGTGCTCAGCTTGTATATCTGTCAGAGATCATGAGCCTCCAGTGATCTCTCTTCCACGGGAAAACAGAACACAAATGTTGCAGTACCCCTGGAACTAGGGGTGTAGCTTTAATTGAGCAGATGGGTTCAAATAACCCGGGCCCCCAAGCTCCTGAGGGCCCCCAGCTCCACCCTTCCCTTTCTCCATTATCTCCATCACTCCAAGGGGCTGCCAGAGAGAAGGGTTAACACGGGCCCCTTCTCCCCTAGCTACACCCCTGCCTGGAACTTCTAATTGTTCAGCAGTAGGAGCATGCAAAACCATAGGAAGCTGCCTATTGGTCCATCTAGCTCAGTTGTGTTGCTCTCCATGGTTGTGTTGCTCTCCATGGTTTCAGGCAGTCTTTTCCAGCCCTACCTAGAGATAGAGGGATTGAACCTGGGACCTTTTTCATGCAAATCAGATGTTCTACCAGTGAGCTGCAATCTATATCCCAAGTATAATACAATTTATTATTTTTAATTGTTGTTGTTTGCTGTTAGTAGTAGTAATATAGGACCAAAAACCTGAAATACAACTCACAGGAACTATAGAGAAAGGGAATAGAGGTGGATGCAGCAGTATACAAAGGAAAAATAACTTATTGTTTTAGTCACACATACTACTTAGTTACACATGTTTGATATGGGTTCATGCTCCTTGTTGGACATAGTTTCCTGCCACATGAATTCAGTTTGGGAGACCTGTGTTTTGGACTACATCACATCCTCTGGCCCTAGATTGTAGGGAGATTATAGAACATGGTTAGCCACCAGAAGGATAGGATTATTAGCTTTTGCAGGAGACTCATTAGCTTTTGCAGGAGACAAGAAAGTCATATGAATATAAGTTCATCTACTAGAGAACTTCTACTCAGAGAACACCTTCTTCTTCATCAACCCCACCGCCTATTAAGATCATCTGAAGAGGCCCGGTTGTGGTTGCTACAGGCTCAGTTGGTGGCGACTCAAAACTGGGCCTTTTCTAGAGTTGCCCCGGGACTCTGGTATGTGCTTTCTAATGAAATTAGAGTTTCCCCTTCTCTGAATGTTTTTAAGGAGGTCCTGAGAACATTCCTGTTTAGTCAGGCTTTTAGTTTATAGTTTTAAAGCTTCGGTTTTAGCGTTTTTATCTGTATTTTTAAGTGGTTTTAATTGTGTCAATGTCTTAATGGCTTTTTAGATTGTACACCGCCTAGTGGCGTAGCGGGGGGAAACGGCGCCCAGGGCAAGGTCTGGCCCTGAAATTGCGCCCTCCCCCCGCTCCCCCACATACCTGTGTGCGCCCCCGCGGTGGTGGCTGGCGGTCGGCGGCGGGACTGGGGACTGAGCGCGGCGGCGGTGGCTGGCGGGCGGGCGGGCGGCGGCGGGTCGCCTATTTTGAAGCCTCTTCCTCTGAGCTGCGACGCGCTCTTCCCCCGTGATGTGTGCAGCGCTACTCAGTGGGCATGGCGAGGGGACTCTGAACTTGCTCAGAGGCCCTCTCCACGCCCATGCGTGAGCCCCGGTAGGGACTGCGGTGGGAAGCCTGGCCTAGACGAAGCCCCGGTGGCTGGCAACTCCTTCTTCTCTCACTCCAAGCCTTCCCGTCCCACTGCTGCTGTCTGGCCGCGCTCCCCGCCCTGAGCCTTCTGCCTCCTCCGCCTCCTCCTCCCCCCCTCGCCGCCGTTTAGGATTTCAAGGCTGCTGCGCACAGAGATGAGAGAGAGGCGCCCGCAAGAGATGAGCCGACGCCCACCCCTCCTCTGGATGGGACGTCCCAGGGGCGGCCGCCGGTTGGAGCGGGGAGATCTGCTGGGAGTGGGGTGGGGATGGCGGGGGATCCGCCTTCCCTTCTGCCTCCGGCTGCCAGGGGAGTGAGCTGGGGGGAGCAGAGGAGCGAAGCGCGGAGCAGAGTGAAGCACAGAGCAGAATGAAGAGGCGGCGGCAGCAGACACCCAGGCAGGACCGACCCCATCGAGCAAGCGCCGCCAAGGCAAGAGAATAGAGGAGGGCCCCCATTCTTGGGGCTGCGCCTGTGGTAGCATAGGGCGGCTGCGGCGGGGTGAGCTGGAACGGCGCCATCTGATCCATCCCCTCAAAAAACCCCAGGACGCTCACTCGACAGACGCGGACCCAAGGAAGTTTCTCTTCGGATCTGGGCTGCTTCCGAACGGGGGAATCCCCTCTGGAGGCACGTTCAGTCTATGAACTGCGCAGGCGCGCCTGCACAGTTGGGAAGTGACGCCGGGCCAGAAGGTAGGCCTCGGCGTCGCTCTGCTACACTCGGCGGCGATCCGCCGCCGCCCGGCAGCCACCGCCGCCACGCTCAGTCCCGAGTCCCGCCGCTGCCCGCCAGCCACCGCTGCGCTCACTCCTGAGTCCCGCCACCGCCTGCCTGCCACCCCGCGATCTGGGGGGGGGGTCATGCTACTTTTTGGCACCCCCCCACATGGCCCACCAAAGTGGCACCCAGGGCACGTGCCCTGCCTGCCCCCCCTATCGTTACGCCCCTGACACCGCCCAGGGACTTTTTTGTATGGGACACTATAGAAATGTAAGCAATAATAATAAATAATACTAGGGCAAAGGAGCTGGCTTGAGAATGAGTGTCAAAAAGCTTGTAATTGTCTTCCATGAGAGGTCATTTTAAACCTATTGCACGTGTGGGTAGGAGCAATGTACAGTATATATTTCTTTTTTAAAAAAATACCCATCATTATTATTTTCACCTAACAGAGACTGACTGAGGTTGCTTCCTTGTGTAGAATCAGTCTTAATGAATAATTCAGAACCTGTTCAACTTGCAACTCATCCTGTTTTTAAAAAAACTATTTTTCAAAAATTTCCAGACATAACTCAAATCCTTTGCAGTACTGATTTTTAATAAGCAAATGCAAGTGGAGTAACTGAAAACAGGCAGGGAGGTTGGGGGAAAGGTGTGAGACAAGGAAGTCTTTTATGTTCTCCTCAGGGACTAGCACTGGAACCCCTCTGACTCTGATGGCTTTCTGTGAAAGGAGAATCCTGGTTCTCCTGGCCTATCTGCCTCGAGTCCAAAGGGAGTCACCAACCATACCTTTTCTCTTCCCCTTCCACTCAACTAATTCCTCCTTAGGGGGCAGCTGCATTCCCCCACCCCCATCTCTGATTTCTGGAATGATAACTAAGCTCCTGAATGTGAGACATGCTTTGGGTTCTGTCCCACACAACACAGTGCATTGTAAACACACTGAGTCATGCTAGGATTCTCAGCTGTTGGGCTGCTGAATGTGGTGCCAGGCCCATGGTGAAGGCTGCCAACCTGTATTCTAACCTAAGCGCTGGCCTCGGTCACATTAATGTCATCCCACAGGTCAGAGCACTAGCTAGTTGTTGGCAATGTTTCAGTCAAGACCAAATGTTGGCCTGGCCTGCCATTCCTGGGGGACTGTCACTTTTCAACCCATTGCCAGCTTTCCCCATCCCTTTTCTCCCATTCAGAGATATCGTCTCTGTCCTTGATTTCTCTTTAGAGAGCAGTCGGTTTAAAGTCTCTGCTTCGTTCCTATGGAGCTGCACTCTCTAGCTGGAGAGCCTGCTCCAGCTCTGTCTTTGATTTAGCTGTTTCAGCTCTCCGTCCCATTTCATTAGGGCTGATTCACACATGCATGTTAATCACTTGTTTACTAGCATCCAGTGGTGATTTGCATGTGGAAATGAGCCATCCCACATACAATGGCTGACATCCAGACTAAATTATTCATGAGTAGTCTTGTTGAAATTAATGGGATAAATGTCATGACTAATTTGTCCCATTAGCTTCAGTGGGACTTCTCATGAGCAATTTAGTCTGGCTCTCAACCATTATCCCAGACTGAATTGGGGAAGGTGTATCTCAGTGGAGAAGAGATCTGCTTTGTGTTGAGGGGCGTGGGGAGAAACATTATAAATCCTAACACAGCAGAGTATGCTCTATTGGTAAAGACGTTTAGCCCAAGAGAGTATCTGAAGATACCAGACTGAGTTCAGAAAACAAAGATTTATTAAGAAAATAAAACCTCCATTACTGTGTGTGTGTGAGAGAGAGAGAGAGAGAGAGAGAGAAAGAGAGAGAGAGAGAGAGAGAGAGAGAGAGAGAGAGAGAGAGAGAGAGAGCCAGCCATAGAACAACTTATAGGCACTAGCTTTCCACAATAACTGAACAGTTCTAACTGACTCTACTTGACCAAGACAGACCTATGAACATCTCACCCACTGTTCCCTCTAAGGCGTGCACATGTGCGTGTTCTCACATATTTTCTAATGTCTGGTCAGTTAATTTTAGATCCCGCTCAGGTTGAATCAGGAAGGGCCCATTCTGAATGCATGTGTGCACACACTGCCTTGATACTGCCAACCAGAACAAAACTCATTCCGCAAACAGATGGAAAAATGAGAGAGAACACAGATCTCACCATGCCTCTAGTGGCCAGAAGAGGTTACTGCAAGGCTTTAGAATTATCTCTGCATGCAGAAAGATCCCTGGGGTCTCCAGATAGGGCTGGGAAAGACCACTGTCTGGAACCTGTGAGCTTGGACAATACTGAACTATATGGACCAAGATTGACTCAGTACAAGCCAGCTTCCTATGTTCCTAGAATTTCATATCATCTCATCTCACAGTAGCTGACATCCAGACTAAATAACCCTTGAGTAGTCTCATCAGAATTAAGTAGCCCTTTAGAGTGACTCCTGAGTAGTACTACTTAGTTTGGATGTCAGCCACTGCTTTTCAGATGAGTCTATTTACACATTCAGCTGCATGTCAACGAGTGTTTAATAATCAAATGATGAAAAATGAAGTACTATGAGGAACATGCATGTGTGAACCAGCTTTAAACTGTCTGCCTTTTGAAGACTACTTCTTCTCTCCTCATTCTTTGTACAGCACAGAAAATTGTAGGTGCTAAATAAGCAAATGAATGAACAAAATGAGAACTGAAATTTAGACAACCATTGAAACGCTACACATTTGAGGAGAGGGAAAGCAGGGGAGGGATTGCTTAACTCTTCTCTCCGCTTTTCTGCTCAGAATCTTCTCACCTGCTGCTTTTTCACCTTTAGGGGAAAAGATTAATGCACCCATATCTTCTCCCCCCATTGCACCGAGGAAGATGGTGGTTTTTTTAGTGGGAAAATGCTGGGAGGGAGGGAAAGGGTTAAGAAATTCATCCCCTACCTTTCCTCTGCTCAAACCTACAGCCTCCTGAGGCTGTTTTTAGCCTTAAAAATAATCAAGGGAAAGCTATACATGACTAAACATGAGAGAAAGAGAATCATGAATGTCTCATTTTAAGACTTTATAAATGCATCATTAAACTCATCATAAAAACATTGGACTTGCAATAAATCTGTATGAGTTACAATGTTGTTTCTTGGTCAGGAATCACAGGTCATAGTTTCCCATTCTAGATTATTTAACATACGTGTATCGCATCCATCTGACTGAGATTTCCTTTAGCTCAGCTGAAAAGCTAGGCAATGATAAATTTGTAGACAACTGAATGAATTAACAGATGCCATTTTTAGCACAGAGAGTGCTAAGCAATAGGCAGTTTTAAATTGGCATTCAATTATTCAAATGAGATATAATAATTGAACTAGGCCACACAGAGTGAATTAGGCCTAGCAATTCCTTTCTGCAACTGCTTTACACTGTTTGGTATTCTTTCTACACAGAGGTCTCAACAAACACAGAGATAGAAGTAAGATAGAGCAGACTAGTATTGACAGTCCTCATCACACCCTCTAGTGGAAACAAGAGGTGGGGCTGAGCCTAAGTCTCTGTCAGGCCTGTTCAATTTAGGCCCTCTCAGCTGTTTTTGGACTAAAGTAAAGTGTGTCGTCAAGTCGGTGTCAACTCCTGGCAACCACAGAGCCCTGTGGTTGTCTTTGGTAGAATACAGGAAGGGTTTACCATTGCCATCTCCTGTGCAGTATGAGATGATGCCTTTCAACATGTTCCTATATTGCTGCTGCCCAATATAGGTGTTTCCCATAGTCTGGGAAACATATCAGCAGGGATTCAAACTGGCAACCTCTGGCTTGCTTGTCAAGTCATTTCCCCGCTGCTAGAGCTCCCATAATCCCTAGCCACAGTGGCCAATAACCAGGGATTACGGGAGCTGTAGGCCAACATCTGCAGGAAAGCCAAAGTTGAGCAGCCCTGCTCAATGCCCTGGCTGGCCTGGGCCTTTCCCCCTTCTTCTCTTTCCTATCAGATCACTATGTAGTATGTGGTCACACAGTAGCTCTGATATGTGACCAGATACTACATATGTTCCCCATTTCCTCCAGAATCAACTGTACTGTTATTTCCACACCATTTATTTTTGGTTGACTTCAACTGTTACTAGCAAAAAGATACTTGAGAAGTGGTAAGGCCTGCTGCCATTGTGGAGATTTGGTAATGTGAGTTGCCAGACCACTGCTCCAGAAAATTCTTCCAGATGGATTCCTGCTTTGGGGGAAGGGGCTGTAGTAGCTCAGTGGTAGAGCATCTGCTTTGCATGCAGAAGGTCCCAGGTTCAGTCCTGGCATCCCCAGGTAGGGCTGGGAAAGGCTCCTGCCTGAATCCTTAGAGAGCCACTGTCAGTGTATACAGTTTTAAACTAGATGGACCTATGGACTGGTTTGGTCTAGGACAGGTTCCTCTGTTCAAGGTGCTTCATAATATAGATGACTCGTGAATTCATATAGCTTAATATCAAGATCTGAAGGAGTAGCTATAAGTGCAATGCCAGAGGAAGAAGCAAAGATTAGCTCATTTGGAACTGAAACAGACTAGTCAACCTGTTAGGTATTTGGGAGTGGAATTTTCTATCAGCCTTCAACAATCTTGAAATTAAGCTATGGTAATCTTTCCAATGGTATTAAAATAGATTTAGAATGTTAGACCCATCTAAGTAGCAACGTTAAGAAGGAAGTAAATTTAATTTTCAAACACTTGGTCATCAGGGAGGTTAAGCCTGCAGTCTTACCAGAAAGCAAACCTCAATGCAATGTGAGGCTTATTTTCAAATATGTTCTTCACCCTCTTCCTTAAGATTAACTGAGGCTGCTTGTGTGGCGCACTGCGATCTGCACGGATCCCAGCGCTCCCACCCAGCCCTTAGCCAAGGTTAAGGGAGCAACAAGCTCTCCCTTAATCTGTCTGCCAGGATCATGTGTTCCCTGGGGTCGCGTGCAACCCAAGGAGACACAGAGACGGGCTCCTAGAGTGCTCGTCTGATGGGGGAAATCCCCCAAGGCACTATGTTCATCATAGTGGGGCAATGCACAGTTAATTCACAGTACAATACCTAGATACTCTGTCCCGGATACTGTTCTGGAGAAATGGGTGATCTTAGAATAGGGCTGCCAACTGTAATCAAGTAATTGGCGTGATTAATCAATTACTAATTAAAATTAGTAATGGGTTCCAGCTTGGTTCAAGCTTATTCACATTCACTGTTCAAAACGGTCCCTTACAGCTAATTCAAATGTAAATTTGGGTTTTATTGTTCGTGTTATATCTGCTAGATCTTGTTCTTGTTAGGGCAGAGGTGTGAATGTTTTCTGAGAGTAATCTTGCTTTGTTGAAAGTGAGAACTGCATCTGTTTCACAGGTAAAAAGCCGAGCAAGTGCCTTCTAGGCACAGCACAAGTTGTGCACCTGAAAGCAAAACGAACCTAGATTTCAGAAGTCTCCTTTCAGGGCCTTCATCATCAGTTGATGCAGACACCTCCCTGGTAAAGGAGCCTGCAGTGTGCTGTTCTCATGCCCTGGAAACAAGAGCGATGCCCTTCACCACTAACACTTGCTCTTCCATGCTTTATCACGAGAGGGCACTATCAGCCTATTGAAATCAACTGAGGTTAACTTCTCAGCTTGGATTCATAGTTTCTGTATGCTCAATTCGGAGCCTACTCACCCCAGAATCATGTGGTGACCGCATCATCATGTCCATAGCGAACCTGGCAGATCAGTTTTAGTACAGAGATTGTAGAGCTTTTGTTTTTAGCAATATGACATACACCCTGGATTCCTTGGCTTTAATGGTTCAATTATTAGTGACTGAAGGTAGGAATCAAGATCTTATCTATCAGATGAAGGTGTCCAAATCGGCCTCTTTTGGACTCTTTACAATTGGCAGCTGTAGGTAAGAGAGTTAAGTCATCATGCGGGGTTATCTTGCAAATGTATTACTTGCCAATTTATTACATGCTTTTGGAGAGTAGAGAGCGTTCCATAGAAACATGTCAACTCTCTGTTCTGCTCCCCAGCAGTCCTGATCCTCTCAGGATCTCTAGGTTTTTCCCTGCTTAGATGGAGTTCAGGAAAGCAGAAATTCCCACGGCCCTGTTTACCGGCTATGTGCACCCCAGGATCCTTATGCCCAATGCCCGTGTCACAGCTGGTCACTTTTGATCCATTTGGTTAATTGTTTTGATGCAGAAACTGTTGATGAGAGCAGACTTTCTTGGCAAACAAAATGCGGCTCAAGGTGTTTTAGAAATTAATTTGGAAATCTGTGCTCAGTTTGCTCCAGGGCATTTTGCTCGACCTCCCACGTCTAAGGAAGGTAAGGATTTAGACTGAAATGGGCCACTTTCCATTCCCTTCTCCCCTTTAAGATTCACCTTGAAACTTTCTATTAGGGCAAAGTCTCCTAACACTTGGTCATCAGAGAGGTTAAGCCTGCAGTCTTACTAGAAAGCAAATCTCAATGCACTGTGTGGCTTATTTTCAAATATTTTCTTCACCCTCTTCCTTAAGATTAACTGAGGCTGCTCGTGTGGAGCGCTGGGATCTGCATGGATCCTGGCACTCCCACACAGCCTAACCCCACTTCCTAGCCCAGCTCTTAGCCAAGGTTAAGGGAGTGAGCTCTCCCTTAATTGGTCTGCTGGGATCATGTGTCCCCTGGGGCCACATGCAACCCAAGGAGACACAGAGACGGGCGCCTAGAGTGCTCGTCTGATGGGGGAATCCCCGAAGGTACTATGTTCATCACCTGGTGCCTTGTGGGATATCTGGAGGCCAGGAAATGAGTCCTGGCCTCTGTTGACCCACACTGCCAGGAGCAGTGCGGATAGTGATCCTCACTGCTCCTGGCAGCATGGGTTGTGTGAGTGTGTGGCTTGTGTGCCAAAGAAACAAAGAGCGATCATCTGGGGGAAAGTAGGTTGAACCCTGCTTTCCCCCACCCCACCCTCCTGCCTACCTGTGCAGTCATGTGAATAACCCCACTATGTTTTCCCTCTTGTGCATGACCCCACTTTGCAGGTTAAGCCATGATATTGGAGTTTTTATTGCCTAGTGTGATCCTATGCATAATTGCTCAGACGTTCAATGGGGGTTCCTCCCTGGTACAGTAAACCTGCACAGGATTGCCCATATTTCATGAAGCGGAGGTGAAGTTTGGGGAATATTTTTTAGAGGTGACTCATATATGCCACAGCTTCAAACCCATTCGCAGATTTAAAATAGGAGGCAATCAAAGGTAAGGTTTCTATAGCAACAAGAATGGCCCTCATTATAGCAGTTTGTACAGTTGGCCATTTATCCTGAGGCTGAAAAAGAACAGGTGTGCAACATGTGCGTGTGCTAGCAACATCAGTGGCCAGCTGAGGGTGAGACCCAATTACTGAGGAAACAGACACCTAACAGCATCTGGAGAGGAAAGGAAACTTCTGTCGGTGGCCAGTTTCACACATAATGAGGTACCTGAGGTTTCTGCAAGCTGCTGCAGCCCCAGAAGCATGCATGAGCCCTACTCCCAGTCTCATGGAAGATATGCCAAGACTGGTCATGTTGCACCAAGCCACCAATCAGGGGCGTAGCAAGGCTGGAGTGGGCCCAGAGACAAGATTTTAAAATGCCCCCCACACACTGAAGCTCAGCTCATGAAGTAAAGAAATCTTAAATGAGGCTGAATAGTGGTAACAAAAAGCATAGTAAATTATATAAATGTGTGCCACAATAGAACATCATCCTAAATTATTTTTTAAAAGGTTTTGTAAATTGTGGACAATGCAAGTCATTTAATGGTACTAGAGAAAGACATGTTGTTCTGGTAGCTCCAGGTCTTAACACTCACATCAATTTCAGAGGATGAATACAACTGAAGGAAGCCTGGGCAGGTGCGCGGCTGGGGGAGTCAGTCATGTGACTTGCCTATGGGGGCCCCCCAAGGCAGTGGGCCCCCAGACAACTGTCTCCCCTTGCCCTATTATAGTTACGCCCCTGTCACCAATCCTGGCACACCCGACCCTACTTGTGGCAGGGAACCCGGCCTCTGTCACTTACTTCAAGTCCAAGTTACAGATGTTCCTTGCTGCAAGTAGGGTAAGATGTGCCAAGATTGGTGCATGCTCGGCCCAGAATTCATCCCCAGCTTCGAAATGAGGTAGGAGGAAAAACCACCCTGCCCAGCTGGGGCTTAGCAAATGACCAAGCTGCCCACCTCCTACCTTGTTTCATGCTTACAAATGATCACTATACAGGATTGTGCACAGCTCCTGAGCTTGGCAGGACGTGTCTCCCACCCAAGACTGCTTGTGTGAACTTTCCTCAGTCCTGAGAAGTCTTCAGAAAACTGTCATCATTTGTCAAAGAAACAGGACAGGAGACCTGGAAGGAACACACCATGGACTGTCTTTTTCCCCAACTCATCCCTGCACCATCTGCTGTAGATGAAACCATCTCTTTATTCTCCAAGCTCAAAAGCCATTGCCAGCTTCATTCAAGCACAGCTTTGTTTCCAAACAAACTGCCTTTGAAGAGTTCCTGGGGGAAACAGGTCAGCTTCAAGCACGTATCTGCTGCTCCCTCCCACATCTTAACCAAAGAATCCCACCAGCAGCTCTAATTCTTTTTTGCTATTCTATAAAACGTGTATCATATAGAGTGCATGCCCTTTATTTCACCTTTTAAGAAAAAGGAAACCCTCTCAGATGATCCCCAGAGAATGGCTCAAGAATGGTGATGCTGCTGTGCATTCCTATGGCCAGAAATTCAAAATCTGAAGTGCAAGTCGGTCTGCCTAGAATCTTATAGCACCTTTCCATCAGGCTGCGCCTGGCAGCTTGATTAGGTTAACTGACGTCCTCAGTGACTATTCAGGCCTTGAAAGTTGGGAGATAGCACACTTTGGAAGAATTTCAGTAAATGTCTCCTTAAGTTTCGCTTTTCTTCTGTTTCCCTTGAAGATTAATCAGACACATTGCTTAGGCATTTGGCCCTGTTATGGCCCTGTCACCCAGTGAGATTCATGGCTGAACAGGGATTTGAACCTGGGTCTCTTTGGTCCTAATCCAACAGTCTAACCACTACACCCCTGCTAACTTGGCTAAGAGGCACCTTTTAACGTGGTGATTCTCTTTATTTAGCAGGGGGAAAGTAACTGGCACTATTGACCCCCAGCACAGTACTTCCAGTGACTGTTGCTGGTATCTGTCTTATGTTTCTTTTAGATTGTGAGCCCTTTGGGGACAGGGTTCCATCTTATTTTTATTTATTATTTCTCTGTGTAAACTGCCCTGAGCCATTTTTGGAAGGGCGGTATAGAAATCGAATAACTAACTAACTAACTACACTATGCTTGCTCTTTTTGAAATTTCTCTTCTGCTTTTCTTTGAGAGCAGCTCTCTTCCTCTTTACTGTATCCTTACTTTCTCTCTTTCCTTTCTGTTCTGAGAACAAAGATGCCTCATCTGTAGAAAATACAGATGGGGCTAATAGCCCAATCCTATCATGGTTTGCTCAGAACTCCTATTGATGACTTACATCAGTGTAAGCAGGACTTCCATCCAAGTCAGTATTTGTGACACAATCCTAAGCATGTTTCTTCAGAAGTAAGTTCTTTTCCAAACAAAAATTCCAGCTTTAATGTTCCTGGAGATTGACATTAGGCTGCTTGAACCAAAGTCTCCCCATTCATGGTCCAACACACTAACCATTACAGTACATTGTGCCTCAAGTATCTAATAGTTTAAAATAGATGGATCAGTCTTCCAATCTGAGTATGTGAAAACTCAGAAGAGAAAAAAGAAAAGAAAAAGGACCTTCATTTCCCCCAAAATCAGCAAATCACAGCATGATGTTTTTCTTTCGAAGGGATTGCGTCACCCGTACCTCTGTTCCCAGGGAACTCTGTCCTCTTACAGGCTGAAGCAGAACACTTAGTGCATCTAAGCCCTAAGGTCATCAGAGCATAGGGTTCCTTTTTGCATTCTTCTATGTCTCTAAAAGCATGGGTGGCGGCGGACGGGGGGGAATTGATCTTATTTTATTCTATAAACTGCATCATGGTGATGCTTTTGATGGAAATGTCTGGCCTGCTCCTGCCCTGCACCAAACATTAAATTTGTTATAAATGGTATTAGGAGTTACTCTTGGAATCATTCCCAGGTTGATAAAATTAATGCAAACTCTTTTCAGTGATGACGGAGATTTAAAAAGACTCTGCTAGTGGAAGTGTTTCAGTGAATTAAAAAAACAGAAGGAACCTGACATGAATGGATTTCCAGCTGTAAATGAGTCTTACAGGAATTTCTTTCCCAGCAAATCTGCTTCACAAAACTAGGGCTTCAGAGTTCAGTGCTCAAGGACGGTGAGGCTGGGTAGTCAGTAAGGGAAGGAATGTTTTGCTGTAGGCAAATCAAACAGAGCAAGCGCACCCCGGCTAGAATTAATTCCTGCTTACGGAAAGGGCAAGACTAGGGGACAGATTGTGCCTGGGTTGAGGTGCTTCAGGTTCTGGCACTTTGGAAGCTGTTTTGCATTAGCTCAGCAGATGTTTCAGTCCTATATTGACTGAGGACATCGTGACCAGCTGCTTATAGGGTCACTTTAATCTTCTGGTTTTCCCCTCCAGTGATAGAGGCATGGTTGATGTCAGGATGCATGAAGCAGTCTCACCATTACAAAGGAGCTGCCACCAAGTCACGGCAGGCAGGAAAATTAAACCTTGTGCTTCTCATTACAACAACAACAACAAATATTTATATAATACTTTTCAACAAAAGTTTTCAAAGCAGTTTACACAGAGAAATAACAAACAAATAAATAAGAAATCTCCCCGGCCCCAAAGGGCTCACAATCTAAAAAGAAACATAAGATAGATACCAGCAACAGTCACTGGAGGTACTGTGCTGGGGATGGATAGGGCCAGTTACTCTCCCCCTGCTAAATAAAGAGAATCACCACGTTAAAAGGTGTCTCATTCCCAACATTGTGTTGCTCATTACTTTGTCTCCATGCTGGGAAAGGCTACATCTGTTTAACTTTGGTTTCTCAGGCCATTGTTAAATGCATCTGAACACTGGATCTATGTGCACCACTCTGACTTATCTTTGTGGCTACATTTATTTATTTATTACATTTATAAACCGCCCCATCCAGAGGCTCTGGGCGGTGTACAACAACTTTTAAAAAGACATAAAACCCACACTTAAGACAATGCTAAAAACGATATAAAAACAATTCAAAAATGATTAAAACTATTTAAAACCAATTAAAATACATTTAAAAACAACAACACTTTACAAGCCTTGGAAGGCCAGGCCAAATAAATAGGTTTTTAGGGCTCTCTTAAAGGCCGACAGCAAGCCTAAACTGCGGATATCTGCCGGAAGTGCATTCTATAGACCAGGAGCAGCTACAGAAAAGGCCCGGTTCCGAGTCACCACCAGACGTACCGGTGGTAACTGGAGACGGACCTCTCCAGATGACTTCAATAAGCGATGGGGATCATACCAATCATACCGTCTAGCTGCTACTAGTTTGGTGGCTATAGGCCATCTCTAGCCTCAGAGGCAAGATGTCTCTCAATACCAGTTGCAGGGGAGCAACAGCAGGAGAGAGGCATGCCCTCACCATTTGCCTGTGGGCTTCTCAGAGTCATCTGGTGGGCCAGTGTATGAAACAGAATGCTTGACTCGATCGGCCTTGGGCCTGACCCAGCAGGACTGTTCCTATGATCTTAAGTTCCTGGGATATGGCCTAATAGTATAAACAGAGCTGACCGTAGAGTAGAGGGACCCCTCCTATATTGGTGGGTTCCCCTAAAGTTCAGGTGGCTCCATGGGAGTCTTACCTTACACCCACTGATGAGTCTTCTTTCCACTCCTTCCCATGCTCCTCTTGACAATGGGTGGCTGACATGAATCATGCTGATGTCTCACAGTGCCCCAGAACTATGCAACATCTGGGGGAAAATGGGAAAACAAAATGGCACCCATCAGTCACTCCGCACCATGACATGCAATATTTCTTTTCTTTTTTCTTAAGCCTGGGGCAGGGAACAGTGGCCCTGCTGAGATGCTGGAACCCCGGCAACTGTCCAAGGGTGTTCTGTGCCGATGCCAGGCTTAAGTGTTAACACCTCTTTCCTTGATATGAGCTGCAGTAGCTGTATGGCTTAGGCACAGCTTCCCCCCATGATGCCTGGCTTTTATGTGGAATGACAGGATTGTATATTCAAGCTGCAAAGAGAAATAGAATAGAGAGCAGAATAGAGAGCATGCAGTGTTTTGCTAGTGAGAGTTAGCTCAGCACCATTTTGGATGTCATTTAAATGTTCCTTGTAGAATAGCAGCAGACATCATCTGCATTCAAGTTGATGGTTTTTTTCTGTATTCCTAACAGCTCAGGTGCAGTGTGGCATCCTCACTTCACAAAGACCTTTTCTTGTGCCTGGCCTCCTACATCTTGTTTGTGTTCTGCACCATGTAAAGTACACATCAGTCACTGCAATTAATTTTTCCAAATGATAGCACATCACCCAGCTTGCAACCAAATATTTATTCAACTGGCACAGTTCATACTTTTAATTGAGCTTTTAATTATAGATGAAGGAAGTTTCCAGACAGGAGCATCAACATCTGCACATACATAGCTGTGTGCCCACAATATTTACAAGGTCAGGTCTCTTCACTCTTAGTATCAATTCCTTTCATGTCAGTCATTCCTTCTGGGTTTAAAGCACTGTCCTCCCTCCCTTCCGGTCAGTTTGCCATTTGGATAGGTGAGCTGGCATCCACAGAAAACCTCTTCGG
Organism: Hemicordylus capensis; assembly: GCF_027244095.1. Lineage (NCBI taxonomy): Eukaryota > Metazoa > Chordata > Lepidosauria > Squamata > Cordylidae > Hemicordylus > Hemicordylus capensis. Next base: position 51,465,999 of record NC_069660.1, read on the forward strand.
TGGCTGCTTATCACTAAATGGACAGTTCTCTAAAGGAGAGAAGTAAGAAGTGAGGTCCCCCAAGGATCTGTACTGGGACAAGTGCCTTTTAATTTATTCATAAATGATCTAAAAGTTGGGGTAAGCAGTGAGGTGGCCAGATTTGCAGATGACACCAAACTATTTAGGATAGGAAAATCTAAAATAGATTGTGAGGCGCTCCAAAAGGATCTCTCCAAACTGAGGGAGTGGGCAACAAAATGGCAAATGCAGTTCAATGTTAGCAAGTGCAAAGTGATGAATATTGGGGCAAAAAACCCCAACACATACACGTTTATGGGGTCTAAGGTGACGGTGACAGTGACTGAAAGTGTTGACTCAATGTGTGACAGCTGTGAAAAAGGCCAATTCCATGTTTGAAGTCATTAAGAAGGGGATTGAAAATAAAACTGCTAACATCATAATGACCTTATGCAAATCTATGGTGCGGCCACATTTGGAGTTAGTTAAGAAAAAAGATAACTTAAGAGTAACATGATAGAGGTCTATAAAATTATGCATGGTGTGGAGAGAGTGAAATTATTCTTCCTCTGTCATAACACTAGAACCAGAAAGTTTTTCACACGGGGCTTTTAAAGCCCTTTAACTCACATCTCCTCCAGAATGGAGGGAGTGCGTTCACATATCGGCCAGATTTACCCCGAAGTCCCTGCGAGTTATCAGGAAGCAGCTAACACACAATTTGGGTTTTTAATAGAACATTAGAGTGTAGCCTGGTTTCTATCTGGGGTTAAAAAAAATCCACTTTTTGCTTCGGCTTTTGGGGACAACTTCAAGTTCTCAGTAAAGCCTCCCAGTAAACTTGCGGTAAAGCCTGCTGTGTGTAAAAGTCCCAGGGGTCATCCTATGAAACTAATTGCCAAGAAATTTAGGAACGGCAAAAGGAAGTACTTTTTCACACAACACATAATTAACGTATGGAATTCTCTTCCACAAAATGTGACAGCCACCAGCCTGGATGGTTTTAAGATAAGTTCATGGAGGATAAGTCTATCTATGGCTACTAGTCTGAGGCCTATGGGCTACCTCCAGCCTAAGAGGCAGCATGCCTCTAAAGGAAGCAACAGCAGGAGAGAAGGCATGCCTTTATCTCTTGCCTGTGGGCTTCTCAGAGGCATCTGGTGGGCCACTGTGTGAAACAGGATGCTGGACTAGGTAGGCCTTGGGCCTGATCCAGCTGGGCTGTTCTTATGAGCCCCAGAGACATGTCATTGGGCCTCCCCAATGGTCCCAATCCCAAGTGCCCCCCTGCCATGCACATCAGTGACTCTTTCCCAAACTGAGACCCAGGAAAAGTGTTCGTAAATCTTAGGGTGAACAGCAGAAGATTTCTTTTCTTGTGAATCTCAGCTGTGGAAGTCATATATAGGAATTAGGAGCAAGCTAGAAGTCCTCTCGTACAGACTCCAGCGAAATGCATTAATAGAAATGGTACTGCTGAGAGCACTGTCTCTCAGAGTGTGACTAAACATGAAAGTGGGAGGGCTGCAATTGAATCTCCTGCTGTTCTTTAAGGGCTTAATAGCATCCATGGGCAGGTGGAAGAAATCCAGTTGAGATCACAGTGCTGGGGACATGGAATGTTTCCCCAATAAGCTTTTCTGGTGCCTTATGTTTTCCTCCACAAAGCAACAGTACGTTTATAGGAGGGGGACAATTTTCATTGGAAAACTAGCTGGGGAGGTGAAGGATTAAGCCTCCCCCCACCTCCAGTGCTACTGTCCCAATTGTATTTTTGTGGTGTGTGTGTGTGTTGGCCCAAACCCAACTCAATCCAACCTCTACCCACGACACCTATGTGGGCAAACGTCTCTCCCTGACAATGACTGGTATGCAGCCCTTCACAATCCTTGCCACGTCATTAAGACCATGGCCTGTGACTTGCAACTGCACTTTGCACGTATGGAGAAAGGAAGGCGGAAGCAGAAACTGCCTAGGGCAGGGGGTGGTTCTGGGACAGCAGTGCACAGCTGAATGGTGCATGAGCACACACAGGGCAGGAGGCCAAAGGAAACCTTGGCTGGCTTAGAGGCAAATTATGCTACTAGTTGAATCGAAGGCTGCAGCTCTACAGATGGAGCAGTCTCATGCTGCTCTCTACATGTATTCTTTAATCCTAGAGTAGGCTAGAATACTGTTTCCCAGCACACTACTTTACTATTTTTTTTTTCCTATTACAGGGCAGCATTCAAATACGTAACCTCTTCCTTCGTCAGCTGCATTCTGAGATGGTAGTCCAACAAGAAGGACATCATGCTATTCTGCCGATTGTGTCACCTGGCTTTTCACCAAAGCCACAAATTTAATGGACGGCAGTCAGGAGATGGATGAAAATAGTAGAGTGACTGTGAGCCACTGAATTGTTGGTTAGGAACTTCAGAGTCACCAGGGAAAGCCAGTGGTGGTGGGGAAGCATTAAGCACACCAGGACTGTTGTGACATCTACAACAGATATCTACAACAATTACAATAAATTTGAAGGTGTTTAGCAGCCATGAGAGGAGAGCTGGTCTTGTGGTAGCAAGCATGACTTGTCCCCTTAGCTAAGCAGGGTCCACCGTGGTTGTATATGAAGGGGAGACTAGAAGTGTGAGCACTGTAAGATATTCCCCTCAGGGGATGGAGCCGCTCTGGGAAGAGCAGAAGGTTCCAAGTTCCCTCCCTGGCTTCTCCAAGATAGGGCTGAGAGAGATTCTTGCCTGCAACCTTGGAGAAGCCGCTGCCAGTCTGTGAAGACAATACTGAACTAGATAGACCAATGGTCTGACTCAATATATGGCAGCTTCCTATGTTTCTATGACAGCTTCGTTGGAATCAATGTGGCATTAAGCAGGTTACCTCCTACAGAAAGGAGTTGTAGCACATTGGTAAGCATGTGCCTTATGTGTAGCAGATCCCAGGTTCAATCCTTAGCATCTCCAGGTTGGGCAGGGAAAGACCCCTGCCTGAAATTCTGGAGACCAGCTGCCAGTGAGTGTTGACAATACTAGATGGACCAAGGGTCTGACTCTGTATATAAAGCAGCTTTTATATATATTTCAGTGTTCCCCTGTCTTGGCAGGCCTGCTAACTGCCCTTCAGTTCTCCTCTTTGTCGTTGTAATATCAAAAGCCTAGAAGCAGTCAGCGTACAGAATGTAGCCTGCTGTTCAAAATAATCTCTCAGTGTTAACTTGTGCTTGCCTCGTCTATTTGTTGTACCCAACTGCTGGCTTTTACTTTGCATGTTGCAGTCCTTCAAAATCCTTCAAAATCAATTAATCTTTATCATGGTCTTACACCAGCATAAAGAGAAAAGGACATGTAAGATGTATCTTTAAAAGCAATTAGAAGCAATTAAAAACAATAGAGTCTATACCTAAAAGCATAAAGTCTGTGAAGTTATACATTACTATAAAATTGCTATGAGATTACTGTAAGGCTAAAATCTATGAGTGACTATAGAAAGCGGTAGCAGAACTATATAATTATAATATAAAATAATAGCATGAGGGCTATAGAGTCAGAGTAGGGCTAAAATCTATAAAATACTACTGTTAAAAGTTGCATAGTATAAAATTGCTGAAGTGCTAAAATCTGTAAGACAATGTCTGTGATATATTCTGGAAAGTTAAAAGATAAACTGAGACCATAAGTGCAATAGGGCTGAATAGTTGGAAGATTAGTTCTTGCTGGAGGTCAAAGCCTGGCGAATTCTGCATACTGCCGCGCAAAACTTGGCAACATTGTATGGTATAGAGGGATTACAGTCCGAGAGTAATAGGGAGACATAGGATTGCCTGGGCATCCTGGCAATCTGTCAAGTAGTGGGAAAATTTTTATACATTTTTATAGAATAGGCAGTGAAGGAGAACATGCTCGATAATTTCAACTTGCCCTGAGTTGCAGGGGTACAGAAAGAGATCTTCCTGTATCTTTCTTCTAAGTCATCTGAAGAAAAGGTGTTGCTGTGAGCCAGGGTAAGGGCCCTTCCATGGGGTACTTCTAGCTGTGTAAGGTATCCAGCAGGTGTTGTTATATACTGTAGATCAGGGCTGCTCAACTTCGGCCCTCCTTCAGATTTTGATCTACAGTTCCTATAATCCCTGGCTATTGGCCACTGTGGCTGGGGATTATGGGATCTGTAGTCCAAAAACAGCTGGGGGACCCAGGTTGAGCAAGCCTCCTGTAGACTTTCAGGGAGAAGAAAGTTCGGGGATATGTCTAAGTCGGTTCGGCATTTGGTGTCAATTATTAGCTGTTTGATCAGTGTTCTGGCCAGCTTGTAACCAAAGGAAAATAGGTGGGAAGGGGAGAGTACAAGTAAGGATAGTTTGGCTGCTAGAGATTGCTTCCATGTGGATTGGAAGCTGTCCACCAATGTTGAGGGAGCTCGGCCCATTGGTAGGAGGGATAGTCTCAGCCAGTAGTTGAGTATGGACAGCCAGACTCTGGCCTCCACTTTCACCAGGCCTTCCTCCAATCATAGACCGGCGTTAGAGAGACAATGGGGGACTTGGAGTACTGCTCTTAGGAATTTGGATTGGACGAGCTCTAGAGGAGCAAAGTTGGGAAAAGGGCCCAGCTGGGCACCATATAAAAGTTGTACCATCAACTTAGTTTCAAATAACTTAAAAACTGTGGGTATATATTGGCCTCCTTTTGATCAAAAGAATTTTAAGATGGCACTGGCACTCCTTTGAGTGTAGCTGCCATGAGCCTTCCTAGTCCTAGAAGCATGGAAGACCACTCCCAGGTATTTGAGGCATGAGACCTGACTGATGATGTTCCCATTTATATGCCAAGAGTGTGTGTCCTTGGTCTCTTAGTGAAGACCATGATTTTGGTTTTATAATAGTTGATTTCCAGTAGGTCTTCCTTGCAGTATTGGGTGAGGACCTTCAGTGCTCCTTCGAGTCCTATGGGGGTCCTGGAGAGGAATGCTGCATCATCTGCATAGAGCAGAGTGGAAATATGTTTCTCTGCCAACTTCAGTGGGTGGAAGTCTGGGTTGTTCAGGTGACCCATCATGTCATTTATATAGAAGTTGAACAGGAGAGAAGCAAGTATGCAACATATTTGATGCCCTTATGGGTTGGGACGGTGTTCAATAAGTGTCCTTGTGGGTTGCATCTAACTTTTAGGGATGGTTAAGGGATTTGTACATCATGCAGGGTATAGATGAGGTACAAGGCTTGGTCAGTGTCTTGGACATTAGATGAATGGCAATAACTTTAAGCAAACAGTAATACAGATAAAATGTTTAGGGGCATACAAGAAAATACTGATTTGTATCTTTATTATTTTTCATAGCTACAGATTTTGTTCGCATCATGAAAATTGCATTCATGTCATCATGACATTCATCAATTGTTGTTCACTGATTCATCAATTTATTCCAATTGGTTTCAGTGGGAGGACCACCTCAATTTCTCCTGCCTATAACTTCATGGTTTCCTAGTCAATCTGCATGAAATTTATAGTCATTTGATAACCTCCTAAAGGAATCAAGCCTGCTAAATATTAGGCAGATAGAAGAGTGCACCCCATCAAAGAGTACCTCATCCCCAGTTTGCGGTGGAAAAGGTATGAAGGGTGATAGATCAGTTTTTTGGACAGATCATGTCCAAATTTAGACAGCAAATGAATTGCTGCAGCTGATAGAAAAGACAACTTCCATAGATATGAGCCCCAAATCTATTGGGAAATGGTGTGTGGTGGTGGATCAGTACATGTTCCTCTGTTGAAACATAACCCAGTTAAAGATGGAAGAGAATGCATGTTTCCCATGGGTTTTATGTTTCTGCATATCCCATCCCTTGCCACTCTGTGATTGGGGGTTTCTCCATGAAGTTTACTGTGTTTGGTAAGATGTGTCTAAGTTTATGATTGGATAGATTCCACTGTCAGTTTCCAAGGCTTTCTGCTTTTTCTTCCCACTCCTTAATCCCTAGCTGTTGCTGGCTGCAGGAATCGAAACCAAGGAAATGAAGAGACACAAGCACACCTGAATACAGAGATAGATTGCTACTCCTGCTCATTTGTGACCATTGCATTTGGCTTGGATAAACAGTGAACAGAATAAAATTAATTCTGCTCATAATGTTTTAGCACTAATCCCAAAATGAATGTACGTGCCTACAGATTTTAGATTTCAACTATTATAGTGTGCCAAGTCTGCATGTATATGCCCCAGTTCCAGTTTCTCTTTCATACTGCCTTGAACAGGCAGTGATCATAACTCCAATTGACTCTAACTCTGCTTTCCTCTTTCCCCCTTGTATTGCTTACTATGATTGGACAGTCTTCTGGGCTCATAGTGATGACACTCTCGCCAACCTCTTCTGGTCCCTCCTTCCACCTTATGCCAAAATCCACCAGCTTGCGGACTTTGTGTTTGCATTCAGACTGCAATCCTGCAGAAACTCTCATGGGTCTCATAGCTGTCGTGGTTAAGTGCTTTAGTTTATTGGCTTGTTTTCTGCAAAAATCAATGGTCAGTCTTGGCCAGGACTTAGTTAAAAAAGCTTTTGTGACTGGCAAACAAAAGAAATTTTTCCCCATATTTTGAGATGGAAGTGGATTCATTCAGCTTGAAAGAAGTATCATCAGCCATGTTAGTATTACTTTTCCAATACCCCTGCTAACTTGGCAAAAAGACACTTTTTAATGTGGTGATTCTCTTTATTTAGCAGGGGGAGAGTAACTGTCCCCATCCACCCCAGCACAGTACCTCCAGTGAGTGTTGCTGGTGTCTGTCTATGTTTCTTTTTAGATTGTGAGCCCTTTGGGGACAGGGATCCATCTTATTTATTTGTTATTTCTCTGTGTAAACCGCCCTGAGTCATTTTTGGAAGGGCGGAATAGAAATCAAATAAATAAATAAATAAGACGCTTATTAAAAAGTGGGCCTTAAAAACAATGGATGTTTCTGAAAATATTATCATATCAAAAATTAATGATGTTGGCTGTATATCCCCCATAGTGTTGCTAGCTTTGAATCAACTGAAAATGAACTTTTCAACTGGCAAGTCAGCATTTCATTTTTCCAATATTTTATTTTCCACCAGGCTTTATTGGTTCACCATCTTTTCACTTGCTGTGTAGCCTTGTTTCCACAAGTTCAATCACCTCATTAAAAATGTTGTTATACTCCTGTCCAGAAAGAGCAGGACAGACCTTTTTTAAAAGCAAGGTGACCTTTATTTCGGATTATGGAAAGGAAAACAGTCAGGAACATAAGCAGCCACTCAGTTAAAATAAAAAGTCACAGTGGGTCTTGATAGGCTGTTCTGCACATTAAAAAAGTATGGAACAAAAATTAAAGATCCATCAAGGTTAAGGCTGCCATGCATTCAAGGTGCAGGATCAGGGACCAATATATGGCAACCATAACCGTGATCATTTTTAAATTTCAGTTCTGCTCATAGTGTTTTAGCATTCAGCCCCTAATGAATGCACACCCCTACACATTTTAGACTTCAGCTACTAAAGATCAAACAGTAGCTTGATCTACAAAAATTAGCAGGTGACAATGCTGATCTTCAAGCTGTGAAATGTTTCACCTACTAATTTCTACAGCTCAAATTGCTGTTAAAGGTCCCAAATAGTCCAGAGTGGCTGATAAAGGGAGGGCATCGGGATGTCTGTGGAAGATTTCCTGACAGGTGTGTTCTTGGTACATCCCCTTCCTAATTGCATGAGCAGCTGTACTGGTCCCTAGTCTCCTTAAGAACTGCCAGTAAAGTTTAATTGAAAAATACCTGTGGCAAACTAGACACAAGGTGGGAGATTTGTGACTGGCATCCCCAGTATCTTTTGTTTGTTTGTTTGTTTGTTTAACTTGAAAGCAGCTGGTGGGAGGCAAGTCAATTGACCATGGGGGGGGGGGAGACAGTTGTTAGTATCATAGCTTTCTTTCCTCTCCTCCACAGCTCATTGCAGCTGGGGCGGGGGGTGGTGGCAGTGGGGGTTGGAGACAGTGATTCAAAATAGGGGAAATGGTACAGGCTGTGGAGAAAGAGGGTTTAGAAAGTCTGCCTGACTTTGTACTGGGCACCAGCCCCACAGGCCAGATCCAAATCACCCTACCATTTAGGTAAGGAAAGTGAGATTGGGAGACAAGGGGCTGGCCAGGTAGGGCCCTAGCTGAGGGTTTATGGCTAATTCTTGACACCCCAGAGCCCATGTGAGGTATGCCAGGAGGAAGCAGCAGCAGCAAAAGGGACTCACCACAAACCTGCCAACATGGCCCTATTTTTCCATTCAGGTGAATGGAATGTTGACAGGTACGTCGCCATGGTGGTGCTTCCTTCTTCTGCATTCCATCCCCGGGAAAGCAACTTCCTTCAAGAACCTCCTGTGATGATTCTGTCAACAGGGCAACACTCTTACTCTTACTCATACCAGTTGCAGGGGAGCAACAGCAGGAGCGAGGGCATGGCCTTACCTCTTGTCTGTGGGCTTCTCGGAGGCATCTGGTGGGCCACTGTGTGAATCAAGATGCTGGACTCGATGGGCCTTGGGCCTCATCCTTCTTATGAGAGGGACCTCTACCTACTCGCTGCCTACTGATGAGTCCCCCTCCCCTTCAGGTAAGCTGGGGGACATGCTGAGGGAGGCAAGGCAGAATTACCATGGGGATAGGATAGAAGTGCCAATACTGGGCCCAGTGTAAGGCTTTGCTCTAGGGTCCTCTGCAACCCGGCGCTGCCCCTGTGAGGAGATCATCTCCCACATAATGTCTGGTTTGGCCTTTCATTTGTACCAGTTTTGTGCCTCACCTCCTTTTTTGTGTGCTTGTCAAATCTGATAACCATACTAATCATTCCCGCTCATCTTTAACATCAGACTATTACTTATTATTTTCCTACTGTGACTTTTCCAACCAGCAGCCAGCTTCCAGTAATAGTTTGTAGTAGTAGAGTACTGTACCACTGTACCCTAATGTACTTATGAAAACGTTATCAAAGTTGAAATTTTTATATTAAAAATATGTATAAAATATGTATAAAATATTATAAAAGTATAAAAATATGTATAAATAGATATTAAAATGTGTGTGTATATATATATCAGAAGTTAAGATGTCTACTGTATTCCACTCATCCATTGATAGTTATCTGGCTGACAGCATGACATTTACAAAGGAGGGCAAGGATTCTGTTTCTTTAATGGGTTTCCCTAACAGCAGCTCCTCCATGAAATGAACATAAGAATAGCCCTGCTGGATCAGGCCCAAGGCCTATCAGGTCCAGCATCCTGTTTCACACAATGGTCCACCAGATGCCTCTGGCAATGCCACAACATAAATAATGGATCATCGGATGGGATATGGATGGTGACTTCCTACATGAATATCAATAGCAGACCATGCAACAAAAAAATAAACTGAAATCCCTTTCATCTGCAAGATCCTGAAACTGATGCTGTACAGTATATAAAATTAAACTTGGCACACCACTATCATCCAGTCATAATTAACAATTCATCCCCAATTACCATTGTGTCACTTATGAATTTTCATACAGCCATAAAAACTAATTTGTGTGAAGAATGTTGTTCTTTATACAGGCATCAGGCGTCAGTTTAAACCTGATCTTTCATTGATTTCCTTTGGGTTCTGTTTCTCCCCACTTAACAGGATTTAATTGGCATCAAGCTTTGCTATATCTTCATAAATCATATTTTGACCTGTTGCCCATCATGAGTATCATGATCCCACCAGGTATCAATTGATTAGCTGCCTTTCGAAGTTGGGGAAGGACGGACTGTAGCTCAGTAGGAGAAGAGCATCTGTTTTGCACACAGAAGGTCCCAGGTTCAATCCTTGGCATCCTCAGATAGGGTTGGGGAAAACATCTGAAACCTGGACAGTTACTGCCAGTGAGCTACACGGACCAGTTTGTCTGATTCAGTATAAGGCAGCTTCCTATATAACCCACTTAAGATTTGTCTTTAGGTAGGAGCTCTTGTTTACAATCAATGCTGTTCAACTCACCCTTGAACCACAGCCAGTTCACATGACCTATCTGGCATGTTAAGAATGGGGGTTGATTGGATCATGGCAGTTTGGTGCATACTGAAGCTGTTGGGTGGTTGTTTCAGCTTGCAGCTAAACCCACATTAATTGTGGCAGTGAAAAAATTCCTGGAAATTGGGTGAGGCACACAGTTAAACAATCCCACTACCTTGCCCGGTCCATGAATGGGAATCCACAAGCTGCAGCTGGGCATCTGGAAGAGCAAGGCAGCAAGGAACTACAGGAGGACCTCAGAAAATGGAGTGAGCAACTTGCTCAAACTGAATACTTTTATTTCCTTTGGGCGTGACTACCCCTCCCAGCTTCCATGCCCCTCTACATCTGCTACAGAGTGAAGTTCCTTAAAGGAGCAGTCTGCAGCTTGGAGCCAAGCACGCCATAGTCTCTGTGCTACCTTCCTGCCTGATGCCCTCCCTATGTCAGTGATTAGGCACTGGGGAAAGAAAGGGTTGTGGCATGGCAGGGCTGATGGTAGTCTGGCTCAGGAGGTGCCATCTCTGGGGGGTCCAGGTTTGAGGCACTGATGGCTACTCCACTTGTGCTCAGTGTTGGGTTCTGTAGCCGGTAGCAGTGGCATGGACCTGGTCGACTGTTCTCCGTCTGAGTCAGTCCTGGCTATCTCTCAAGGTCAAGGCCACGACACCCACAAATAGACTTCCTCATATGCTAACCTCCTCATGGACCCACTTATTTATTTATTTATTTATTTATTTATTTTATTTGTATACCGCCCTTCCAAAATGGCTCAGGGTGGTTTACAATTAAAACAAACCACTAAAACAGTAAAGAACTAAAACAAATTAAAAACCATATAACAACAATTAACAATTTTAAAACATTTTAAAATAGCAATTAAACAATTACAGTGATTAAAAGCCCCAACATCGGGTTAGAATATTAAAACAGATTTTAAAACCCTGGAAAGCCAGGCCAAACAAATACGTTTTAAGGGCTCTCCTGAAGGCTAATAGAGAATTCAAATTGCGGATTTCCGCAGGGAGCGCATTCCACAGCCCTGGAGCAGCTATAGAGAAGGCCTGCCTCTGAGTCGCCACCAGACGAGCTGGTGGTAACTGGAGACGAACCTCCTCAGATGATCTTAATGTGTGGTGGGGATCATGCAGAAGAAGGCGCTCTCTAAGGTAACTCGGGCCTAAGCCATTCAGGGCTTTAAAGGTAATAACCAGCACTTTATTTTGCCCAGAAACAGATCGGCAGCCAGTACAATTGTTTCAAAGACCAATCTGGCTGCCGCATTTTGAAATAATTGAAGTTTCTGAACTACGTGCAAAAGCAGCCCCACGTAGAGTGCATTGCAATAGTCAAGCCGGGAGGTTACCAGCTGGTGCACCACTGTTTTGAGGTCATCCTCTTCAAGGAATGGGCGCAGCTCTCGAATCAGCCAAAGCTGATAGAAAGCACTCCTGGCCATGGCCTCCACCTGAGATACCAGGGTGAGGCCTGGGTCCAGGAGTACTCCCAAGCTGCACACCTGCTCCTTCTGGGGGAGTGTAACCACATCCAGCACAGGAAGATCTAACTGATTCTGGGCCCCCACAATGAGCACCTCCATCTTGCTTGGATTCAGCTTCAATTTGTTATCCCTCATCCAGCCCATTACTGCCTGTAGGCAGGCATTTAGAGAGTGAGTGCCATTTCCTGAAGAAGGAAGGGAGAAGGAGATTTGGGTGTCATCATCAGCATACTGATAACACCCAGCACCAAATCTCCTGATGACCTCACCCAGCAGTTTCATGTAGATATTAAAAAGCATTGGTGACAGAATGGAGCCCTGAGGGACTCCATATAACAGCTCCTGCTTTGAGGAGTGACTGTCATCAAGCTCCATCATCTGGGATCTACCCGAAAGATAGGAACGGAACCACTGCAGAGCAGTGCCCCCTATTCCCAACTCCCCCAGGCGCACCAGAAGGATACCATGGCCGATGGTATCAAATGCCACTGAGAGATCCAAGAGGACCAACAGAGTCACACTCCTTCTGTCAATTCCCCAGTGAAGGTCATCCATCAGGCCGACCAAGACTGTCTCAACCCCATAGCCCGTTCTAAAGCCAATTTGAAATGGGTCTAGATAATAAGTTTATTCCAAAACCGCCTGGAGCTGGTTAGCCACCACCCTCTCGATTACCCTGCCCAGCCAGGGGAGATTGGAGATTGGCCTATAACTATCCATCGCTGAGGGATCCAGGGAAGGCTTCTTAAGAAGAGGTCTAACTATTGCCTCCTTCACACAGGGGCACCCTACCCTCCCTCAGCGATGCATTTATGATATTAACTAGGCTATCTCCAGCAATCTCTCCGCTAGATTGAAGCAGCCAGGTTGGGCAAGGATCCAGAGAACAAGTGGTAGGCCGTACTGCTCCAAGCAGCTTGTCCACGTCATCAGGAGTCACAGATTGAAACTGATCCAACCTAACACTGCAAGAGGGATTGCTGGATACCTCCCTCACAGACCCTGCAGAAATAGTGGAGTCCAGGTCGGCCCGAATACAGGAGTCCAAGTCGGCCCGAATACAGACTCTCAGCCCCAACAAACATCCAGCAGTGGTGTGGCTGTTGATCAGCTGCCTTACTTAAGCTTTGTAATATGGCACTCCAACATGGATTGCACTACTGAGAGACCTTAAAGGCCAAGTTGAAGACAGGTCATCCTGGAGAGAATCTATCTGTGTGGTCGCTGAGTCAACGCTGACTTGACGGCACTTAATCAATCAATCACATAATTGTGGCCATCTATATATAGACTGGGTCACACATGCATGATTGTGCCTTGATATCTGCAGCATTGAGTTGAAACTTGCACATGTGAATGAGCCATTAAGACTGGATACCACAGATAGTACTTTCAAATTGCTTCCAAAGCAGTGCTTTTCAATGACATTATTAGTTTGCACATTCAGTTGCAAGTCATCATGTGATTTATTTATTTGTTGCTCAATTTTTATACCACCTTTCATAATGTATCTCAAGGTAGTTTACAAAAGTTAAAATACAATAACATTTAATAAAAACCACATTTAAATCTTTAAAATCGGTTAAACTGTAAAAACCCTAACACCCCCCCCCGCCAAACAATCACCATGAAAAAAGACAAACAGAAGCAAGAAAGATGGGGAAATGCCCTGGCAAGCGGTAAAAACCTGAACAAATAAAAAAGGTCTTTAGTTTTTTAAAAGCAGCCACAGACATCAAAGAATGGACATTCACTGGGAGAGCATTCCAAAGCCTGGGGGCAACAGCAGAGAAGGCCCTGTCCCGTGTGCCTGACAATTAGACTCTCTCAACGTTGGTACACGGAGCAAAGCCCCCCCACCCCATGACCTTGTTGGGTGGACAGAAATCCTTGGGAACAGGTGGGCTTTAAAGGTAATAAAAACCAGCACCTTGGATTGGTTCTGGAAACAAATTGGCAGCCAGTGCAGCTCTTTCAGAATAGGTGCAATATGCTCTGAGCGAACAGTTCCAGAGAGAACCCTGACAGCTGCATTCTGCATCAACTGAAGTGTGAATATCCAATGGCAGCCCCACATAGAGCGCATTGCAGTAATCCAGCTGCGACATGAGTAAGGCAGGATAACTGTGGCCAGATATGCCTTCTCGAAAAAGGGACACAGCTGGTGCACTACTCAAAGTTGTGCAAAGGCACCTCTGGCCACCACCTCCAACTGAGCATCCAACAGCAGAGCTGGGTCCAGCAACACGCACAAGCTGCACACTTGCTCTTTCAAGGAGAATACAACCCCATCCAGAGTTCATTGAATCACCCTATCCTGATTGGCTTTTTTACTGACCAGCAGCACCTCTGTCTTGTCTGGATTTAACTTCAGTTTGCTAGCCCCATCCAGCCCATCACCGCTTCCAACTCCCAGTTCAGTACATCCACTGCTTCCCTAGGATCTGATGTCAGAAAAGGGCAGAGCTGAGTGTCATCTGAATATTGATGACACTTCAGTCCAAACCTCCTGCTGACCTCTCCCAGCGGTTTCATGTAGATATTAAACAGCATGGGGGACAATACTGAGCTTTGCAGAACCTCAGAGGCCAAGGAGTTGAGCAAAAGTCCCTCAGCACAACCTTCTGGAACCTCCCCCCAAGAAAGGACTGGAACCACTCCAACTGGAACCCCCCCGATCCCCATATCCGAGAGGCGGTCCACAAGGATACTATGATCGATGATGCTGAATGACACTGAGAGATCCAACAGAACCAACAGGGATACACTTCCCCCATCTAGTTCCCAACATAGGTCATCTACCAGGACAACCAAGGCAGTTTCAGTCCCAAACCCAGGGTGAAAGCCGGATTGGAAAGGGTCTAGAGATAATCTGTATCATCCAAGACCCTGTGCAGCTGTACAGATACCACATGCAGTATCATCTTGCTTAAAAGGAGAAGATTTGAAACAAGCTTATCATTATTGAAATTGGTGGGATCAAGGGAAGGCTCTTTTAATAGTGGTGTTACCACAGCCTGCTTGAGGCTCGATGGCATCTTGCCCTCCCTTAGTGAAGCATGACTAATTGGCTCCAACCACCTACCTGTTCCTTCCCTGGCAGATTTTACTAACCATGAAAGGCAAAGATCCAGAGTGCATGCTGTTGCCTGAACATTGCCTAGGATCTTATCCACTTCCTTAGGCTCCACAAACTGAATCCATCACAATCTGACCAAGGCACGTCTCCTGGAACTGCCAAAATCCTAGAATCCAAATCAGCATGGATGTGAGCAACTTTATCTGCTATGTGACATGAAAACTGGTCTTTCGGGGGCTGCTGATCATTCTTCCCCCAACACCTGGGGGCCTGTGTGAAGCAGTGACTTTGCCACATGAAACAGCTCCACTGGTCTACACTGGCAGATGAAAAGGAGGTGGAGAAAAAACATTTCTTCACCACCCCCACCACCATGGAGTAGTCCCTAAAATGGGCTCTAGCTTGTGTTCAGTCAAATTTGTTATGGGTCTTCCTCCAGCACTGCTCTGGCCATTGTTTGAGCTGTTTCATTGCCCTAAGCTCCAAGGAGAATGAAGGAGCAGAACAAGCTCCACCAAGCCGGAGAGGGCGTTTAGGAGTGACCATGTCAATAGCCCAGGCTGTTTCCCCATTCCAGAGATTCACCAGGGCCTCAACAGAGTCACCAGTGCTGGACACTGGAAACTCCCCAAGGGCTGTTTGGAAACTGAGCAGACCCATAAGCCGTCAGAGGCAGACCATTCTAATTGGTCCGCCACCCCTACAGAGCTTGGATGAAGCATCAAAGTAAAGTTCACCAGATGATGAACTATCCATTACAAAGGAGTTATGTTACCACCACCACCACCACCCCGCCACCTTCAGATCATTCTATTCCTGGTTGGCAAAAACCAGGTTCAGCGTATGCCCCGTCACATGAGTAGGGCTCAATATTAGTTGAAATAGGCCCATGGTTGTCATGGTGGCCATGATGTCCTGAGCTACTCCTACTAGGGGGACCTCAGTGTGGACATTGAAGTCCCCCAAGACAATAAGCCTAGGGGAATGCAACACCACTTCTGAGACCACCCCTACCAACTCAGGCAGAGAGACTGAGGTGCCACAGGGTGGCGGTACACCAACAGAATCCCTATCCTATCTCACAGGCCCACCCTCAGGGAATTCTGATATTGAAATTCTGATATAGCTTAACTGAGGATCTGGAGAGGGGAATGGATTCCCAATAGATGACTGCAATTCCTCCTCCCCAACCCTCAAGGCAAGTTTGCTGAAGGATCATGGAACCTGGAGGATTCCATGAGGGGCAGAGCTGGGAGAGATTCACTCCACCAAGCTTGCCCAAACAGGTCTTAGTCACACACCCCAGGTCAGCATGCTCATCCACAATTAAATCATGGATGAGAGACATTTTTGCATTTACTGACCTGGCATTTAACAGCAGAACCCTAATCCTTGAAGGATTGTTTCCAGAACTCCCTCGAGTTGTAGGATTGAGAGAAGAGCCAGAAAGAGGACTAGGCCTCAGCTGCCTAGATTATTTCCCCCAGTAATAGCCTGCCCAACTCTTCCACCATATCCCCCTCTGCCCACCACCCAAGCAATAGCTGCCCCCAAACTGCCCCCAGTTCCCCACTCTCCTAGGCACATGCTAAACCCCACAGGGGTGGGCAGAGTTCAATTACTAGTACAAGGACTGTACAAATCAATACTAGAAGGACTGTACCAAAAGCAAAGTCCCCTCCACCCAAAGGCACTTTTACCCCTGGACTTTGGGGCCCAAGTCCAGGGCCTCCACACCCCCTGGGGCCCCCAAATCCTCTTTAGTCTGTCCTGGGTGGTGTGCTTTGTGCCCCCGAGAACCTATGCGTGAAAAATGGTGCTCAAGTTAGTTATTTAACATATTTGTAAACCACCTAAAGCTGGTGGGGGGGGGGTCCTCCAAAGGCCTTTAGGTCCAGGCTCCAAAATTACATGGGTGTACTTCTGCCTTCACTCCCTTAACCACTGGGAAGTGGGTTCCAGTACACACCACAATGTGTTGCTTGACAAACAGGTCTGCTTTGGGTGACACCTTGCTTTTACCATCCCCCTTGCAGATCCCAGGTGTTCCCCAGTGATTCTTTTCCTCTTCAGCTTCTGTGCCCTAGGCTACATGCTCTTGCCCTTCAGAGCACACCTTTGGCGAGGCATCTCCCTTAAGTAGTATTGCCTGCATGGGGAGGGGTAGGATGAGCTCACTGCAGCTTCCAGGTGGCAACAAACAAAATGTGATGAGTAATTAAGACTGTAATCCTATGCACCCTTCACTTTCCTGAGAGTTAGCTCCATTGAGCACAGTGGGGCTTAAAAGCTGGGTAAACACGGATAGGGTGGTGATGCCAATTACATTTTTCCATGTGAGAGCGCTTCAGTTTGTTGGGTGTAGTGCCCTTCTGGCTCATACAAAAAGCAAAGATGTATGTGATTTGATTGAGCCACACTACTGCTGTATCCTCCCACCCCATCCCCGGCCATTGTAATTTCAGTCACAGTCCTTGAAGTTTAGGGTTTGGAGCAGACAACTAACAGCTGCAGCTTCAACTGCAGCTGCTCACCAGTGCCAACAATAACTTAAGGGCAGCAAGTAATTTTGTGTGGGGTGGAGGGTAGGGAGGACTTGTCCATCTGTTTTCCCCTGTGCAGCCTATACTTGCACATGATCTCAAAAGAGACAGGCAAAGGTGAAAGGGTAAAATACAGGGAGGCAGGGCACATGAGAGTGAATGGTAGCGAGGAGCAGAAGAGGATACAGAAGATACAGGAAGAATCCTGAGTCATGGGATGGAGCTGAAGGTATGGCAGCTAGCAGGTTCTGATAGTGCAAGGAAACTGAAGGAAACAGAGTAGTGTCTGCTGGTATGGCAGGAGGCAGAGAAGGCCAAAGGCAAGCCAGGGTCCATGAAAAGGATTTGCTATATATGTTACGTGCACTGTAACATAGAGAAATAAAAGTAATTAAATAAAGATGGCTCCCTGTCCCCAAAGGGCTCACAATCTAAAAAGAAACATAAGATAGACACCAGCAACAGCCACTGGAGGGATGCTGTGCTGGGGTTGGAGAGGGCCACTTGCTCTCCCCCTGTTCAATAAAGAAAACCAGCACTTTAAAAAGGTGCCTCTTTGCTCAGTTAGCACGGGCGTCCTGGTAGATCAGCCATATTTAGATGGAGGCTTCTTTCTTGTTGGTCCTTAACATGGATTTCTTTTGGCTGAACTGTGTGGAGGATATCAAAAGGACCTGATGCAGCCAATCTGTTGCACCACAAGGTGAGCTTCTTCTCAGATGGGATCAGAGGTCGGCATAGCTGGGCCACTGCCAAGGGTCCTCAATGGCCCACTGACAATTTCCAAGCCCATCTCGTGTGTGCCCATAGTCTTTGTGCACAGGTGGAGGAGGAGCAGCTCCCTCAGCCAAGAGAGTCATTCCATTGTTGTCTCTTCTCTCCCATTTAATCTGCCATCACAAGCCTGAGGGGGGTGCAGGAAGGGGGGGGGCTCCTGGACAGCAGTTTAGAGTGCCCCTTGAAACCTGAAGCCATGTTTCAATGTAACTGATCTAATTTTAATGCTAGCCAGAAGAAGTGTGTGCATGTCGCTTTATCCGAGCAACAGTTGTGGTTTGAATGTCGGAAATCCATGATGTCCCTGCAGTAGAAGTGCTTCCTTGAGGGGGCAAATGTATTCATCCTTTGCAGCAAATAATACTTTTTCCATTCCAAAAATGGGGTTTGGAATGGAAAAAGCAAAAGCAACCATGTTTGATGTGGTTCTAAGTGTCTCTTAGTTCCTTAATTAATAATTTCCTGAAATCCCACCCATCATTTCCCTTTTCTCTCGCTGGGTGGTTCCTCTTTAATCTGCAACCCTATGCACCCTTTCCTAGGAGTGAGCTCCACTGAACATAGTGGGACTTACTTCCACGTAAACATACATGTGTGCTGTTGGGGCCACAATTTACTCCTTTAAATTAAAAAAAAAAACACCAAGAGTTAAATTGTTGCTCTTGTGCTCTTTTAATTATTGGAGGGGAAGAATTAGTTATATAGCACAAGACTGTAGTAGTGATAAAACAATCGTTTGTTTAAGCAATCCTCTAACACTCAGGGGGATGTAGCTATAACTGAGAGGATAGGTTCAAAGAACCCGGGCCCCCAGCTCCGGAGGGCCCCCCAGGTCCACCCCTCCCTATTTTCTTCATTATCTCCCTCACTCTGAGGGCCTGCTGCCAGGGAGAGGGGTGAACACAACCCCCTTCCCCTAGCTATGCCCCTGCTAACACTAAACCAGTTCTCTAGGGCAGGCCTCCTACAGATGTTGGTCTAGCCTACAACTCCCATCATTGCCAACTGTTGGCCACTGAGACTGGGAATGCTCGGAGCTGAAGTCCAAAAACAGCTGGAGGGCTGAAGTTGAGTAGTCCTGCTCTAGATAATCACTAAAAATGCCTATAACTTTAATTTCTTTACATAATTGGATGAAGATATAATAGCCTGTTCTGAGGGTATCATACCACCCAAATTTCAGACAGATATAAGTGGGATTTCTCTTCTTTGAAACCTTTTTGTTTTTGGAGGGAATGGAATGTTGTTAAATTTTCATGCATTGTAGGCCCTTCTGAGGCCATGACCCCCCACCCCCACATTTCAGGGAAATCGCTGCAGTGATTTCCATGCAGTCACACTTCAAACTTAACGGTTTTGAAGCCTGACTTCTTGCCATTTAAATTCCCATGATCTGAGCCGCTGGGATGGGAAGAGTGTGTTTTAAAAGCTTCCAAATCACAGAATTGGTCCCAGTCAATGCATATCTCTGTTTCTTTCCCCCAAATGTGTGGTTTTCCTCTCCCCTCCCCGCTTCTTAGGAGGAAGTCCCATTTACAGTAGGGAAGCTTATATCTGAATAAACATGAATGGGAGTGGGCTTTTAGTTTTAAAAATAAAAATAAAGAGTGAGCAGAAAAGGTTGTGATATATCTGGTCTGTGTTAAAACAAATTAATAACTTCCAAGGACAATGACCAGAAGTAAAGTGACACAGTAGTAAAGGTGCACTCAGATGTGGAAGGGGTGTGTGCTTTTGGGAGCCAGACTTCTGATATGTCACCAACTAAATGGAAAGACACTCCTCTTCAAGTAGTGTTGTGGTCTGTCTACACCAGGAGTAGGCACCTCTGGCTGTCCAGGTGGCTTTACAGACAGGGCTGTTACCCCTAATCTCCTCCGGAAGAGAGTGTGTGCATTCACACACCAGCCAAACTTACCCAAAGTCAATTCAAGATCCTTGGAAGCACTCCACACACAAATCGGGCTCTGTCTTCCAAATTCTAGCTTATCTCAGTGTATTTCTGGGTTTTTAAAATGTTGGTTTTAAGTGACCTTTTCTAAAAACGCTGGAGCAAATAGGGAGAAGCACTGATGTAGAATCATTAATGTGATAAGAGGGAAACTTTCTTTAGGAAGGCAGATATAGGCTTTAGAAATATCTCTCCCCTGCCCCCCCATTGGCTAGAAAGAAAACACTAAGGCATGCGATGTGAACCTGCACCCCCCCCCAAAACCCACCCAAGAGCTGAGGAGAGGGGCTGCTTCCATCAATGCTGTGAGTGTAATTCGAAGTGGCTTCGCTCAACATTCACCCCGCAGCACGAAGCCATGCATGGAAAACTCACAGGAGGTTTTCCAAATGGTGATTTACTCCTCCTTCATTGGAGGAGTTCAGACAAGCAGGGTATTTACCGCACCTTCAATACCATGCTGTTCATACAGCCAGCGACATTATTCTGCTTTTTCCTTGATGACTGACCTTTGATGCACAGTATGCGCCCTTAAAAAGTTGCACTTTTTAATTGCATGGGATACTTAACATTTTTGCTGACCTGTATGGAGAGACCCATGCAATAAAGTGTGAGGTTGAGGTGTGGCTCCCTGTCTGGGAGTGACCTGGGGGAGTGTCGGCTGTGCCTGCCACCCCTCTCAATTCCACTCCTGGGAACATTTACTTCCAGCCACCTGAAATCTACTTCTGTTCCAGAGCTGCATCTAACACCGATATAATTTTTTGTTTTAATTTCTGGTGTTCTAGCACTCTTGCAGCAGTGCACAAAAACAACATGAAGGTCTAGCGTGCTGCTGAACCAGTTTAGTTGAACTGACCAGCTGGTCCAATCCATTTGACCGAACTGGTTTGGCGGTTCAGTGGCTAATACTTGTAAAGGGGTGAGGGTCCTGGCTCCTAAAGGGTTGCGAGATAGGTAGTTAAAGGCTTCTCATATGCCTGGCGCACCTACCGGTGCTGCCACCCATCCACCACCCACCCCAGGCACAGCCCATAGCCGAAGTGCACGCAATCCTCCCTCCTTTACCAAGCCACCTGCATAGTGGCAGTTCAGTTCCATCCTCCACAGATGTCACACAGTGTTAATAACCCAACCGTGGATACCCAGAACCATGAATGCTGGAGCCACATATAGTGAGGTCCACCTGTATACATATTTCAAGTTTTTCTTGCACAAGTACACAAGGACACTGGTACACCAGTACACTGGTACACCACCACAAGAGAGCAATGTCCAGCTCTGGTTCCTTTAATCAGGAAGTAAGAATAGTTCTTGGTAGGGATGTGCACAAACTGTAGTTCTAATCACAGCTCGAGCACTTTTTGGGCAGGGGGACTGGGAAATTTTTTTAAAAGGAGGGTAGGTCCTTACCCATACTGCCTCATGCAGCTTCCCGCTGGGGCGATAATCATTCCAATAACCCCCACACACACACAGAGCACCAGCATGCACATGGTGTCCACGTATGCACGGTCACCACATGCATGGTCAGCAACACCATGCTGACCATGTAAAAGACACCTGCGCATGCGCAGATGTCATGTGCTTGCTGAGTCCACTCAGGAGTATTGGGATGGGTGCCACCCTGGCAGGAAGCTGCATGGGGTTGCAGAGAACAGGCAAGGACCTGCTCTCCTTTTTCTTAAATTTTCTTGTCAACCTTTTCAAAAAGTGCTCGAACCACGATTGGAATCACTGTTTGTGCACATCCCTTGTTCGTGGGCGTGGGGGTGGGGAGAGCAGGAAAGGAGGGCGGGAAGTCAATTTCCTTTTCCTTTTTGCAGTTTGGATTTTTAATTTTTTTTCCCCTCCATGCTGATCTTGTGCAAATAAACGAGGGCACCATTACACCAGAACATCAGAGCACCATGCAGTTGCTGTTGTGCAAGAGCACCGGAGAAATAAATATTTCAAAAGACAGAAAATGACAGTGGGTGTTCGGGCATGCCTGCCAGACACACACACCCTGCCACACACACACATGCCTTCTCTTCACCACTTGGGCACAGGTGAATAAGCCAATTGGAATAAGGGGGTGTGGCACTCTAGCCTCCCCTAAAACTCTATTGGTTAGACATGGCTGGACTGGATAAGTGAATGAACCAACATCAGAAAAACTATACTGATATGTAGTAAAAGGCAGCAAAGTGAATGGCCCAGATTTACTCCAACCTGTGCTTATATATGTGTATTTGTGCATATATGTGCTCTATATACTTCCGTCCTAATTCATCCTAGGTTATGCCACTTCCTCGTTCAGTACAGCTCCCAGTCTAGGAAACCTCCAGCTGTTGTTGAACTACAAGCCCTATCATCTCCAGCCACAATAAACTGTAAGTTTTCCACTTGTGTTTTCAAATCCGAATAAAAGTGGTTTGAAAAGAACTTCCTCAGTAGCATAACTCTCACGCAAGAACACAGGATAAGGAAAACATCCTCACCATTACATCACGTGTAACAATGGATGTTCCTCCTGATGGAATAAGCCACCATCTGGAATGGCCCCTAGTCACAGCCTGTTCCAACACACTCAGGATTAAACAGTAGGTCTTTGCAGGCAGATGGCTTCCAGCAGCACCCCTGTTTTTAGACATTCATCACAGCACTGGGCTGGCTTGCTGGCAGGAGATTTCCACTTCTCTGAGATACCGAGGGAATAATCACTGTCTGATGTGGCTCTATCTAGTGCAGCATATTGTTGCAGCTCAGAGAGCTACACACAACAGCAACACAAAACCCTCAACAAAAACAGACTGCTACCTCTTTAAAATGTGGCAGGCACTGTGTGCGGTGCAGTGTACTGGAGCATGTGATAGCTTGAAAGGCAGTTAGAAGCTGCAGGAGGAGAGCCGACTTAGGGATGAGCTGTCTGCCTGCATCAGAGTTAAGATTCACTGCAGTGAACCAAATGCTCTTTACAATTAAGGGAGCAAAAGTTCTGGGTCTCGAAGGAGCTGGGCAGGTCTCTCCTCCAGTATGCTGAGAGGCACAGGGGTCTAACTGAGCCATCCGAGAGCAGAATGGTACCTGCGCTCCCCCAGCCTGGCTGCCCTGGGTGTGAAGTCTTCGCTTGGAGAAGAAAGCAGTGACACTGGACCCTGCACAGGACAAAGTGAGTCACATTGTATGGAGCTGTTTCTGCAGGGGTGGCTGTTTGTTTATTTAAGTAATGGAATTCAATCGAGTGGCAGGGAAGTGTACAGACAGAAGCCGGGGAGGCAGAAATCTCATTCACAAGGAAATCACAGTGAGATGGGGCCACCTTTGCTGCTGAAATCGGATCTAAGCGTGTGAAAAAATTCCCGAGGCATTCGCTATACCTTTTGGATTGATCTGTAGCCAGGTGAGGGTAAAAAATTTCTTGCAGGAGAGGACAGCCAAATAAAGAGGGGTGGAAATAATCCTAGGTCACTGGGGAGAATGGCAGGGAAAAAGTAGGGACAAAGGTCAGATGATGGTCAGTATCATCAAGTGAACTTCTCCAGCCTGCAATATGTAGTTTATGTACGTGCTCTGAGTGAGATTATGCCGACCCTTGGAAATGCGCTACATTATCATTTTTCCAAAATGAAATCTGCCAGGAGCAAACACAGATGGGAGGGAAATGTTGGAAGAATAATGAAAAGCAGCTGATTTTTTTCAATGGTATTTTAGTATCTTCGAGATTAACTGTTTTATTGTAGCTTGAGCTTTTGTTAGGTGCAAAAACTCTGTACAAGTAATTGTTTCTCTGGAACAATGAGAATGACTTCCCTGGACTGCGTCTGTGTGGCATTACTAACCCTGATCCAGCACTGATAGCTTTGTAACTGTACAAAAATAACAGAGCAGGGGGAGTGGGAATGGCTCGCTGGAGGAGGAAGAAATACAGGTCCCAAAGTGCGGTGGATCTTGACATGAAGATTGGGTCGGGGAGAGAAGTGTGAGACTTCCCAGGACACCATCTAATGGGCACCTGTGAAAGGCACACCAAAGCATACCCTCCTTGATTGCAGCATTGCTTGCCACACTACTGAGGGGTTTTTTCAGGGGAGAGCTTCCCCAGGAGGTTTTTCACACATGGCTCTATGCTTCAGGGTATCTGAAGAGCGAATCTGCTTTGCAGCACATTCTAGGCATTTTAATGCATAGCCATCAGTACCTCTATCAACACCTTCAGAGAGAGCAGAAGCCCCAGAGTTTTTTTCAAAAGCTGCTGGAAATAGAGGATTTTTTTTTAACCCCAGACATAACTCGGGCTAAGCCAGAATTTGCAGCCTCCTTTCAGGGAGAATCAAAGTCCTGTCTGTCCTGGTCCCTGATAGCCCACAGGGAGGTCGGATTAAATCCAGCAAATATGTGGACTGGCACACTCCAATCAGGAGTGGATTCGGAGGCGAAAGCCCTCTCTGTAAATCCTCCAGGGCACAAGCAAGTTGAAGTGCCCTGAATACCTTCAGTGCCAATTTAATCCAAGACCATCATGGGACTCCCAAAACCAACTTGTAAACTACAGGCAATAGCAACCCCCTAGTGTTTCAAGGCCCAGTTGTTTGCACGAGAAATCCACATTGACTTCCACGTCTTATTCGCAGTGTGCATGCCTTCCATCCAGGTGGTGCTTCATTTATTTATTTCCACCACACATAGCCTGACTTTATGTCACAAAACTCACAATACTCCTACTGCAGGCAGTATTTTCCAAGTACTCAAAGCACCATGTGTTTACCTGGGGAAAACATGGTTATCTTCCCAGAGTGTGCATTTATTGGTGGTGTAATTGATGTGTGGAATGTGGTCATACAAGTGTAATAGGTACCTATTGAATACTGTTAGTGATGTAATTCATGACAAGTGACACAAATCTATCTACCTTCCCCCACTCCACACCCCATGCCTGCCACTGTTTTATGCCTCACTTGCTGTATTTCTATTTACTTGAATAGAATATGCTCCCTTGTTTTTCAGCTCTGATAGAGATGTGCACATATACCTAGATAATGGCTGACATACAGAACAAGGATGCATTGGTGCAATGAGAGAGCGGCCTAACAGAACTTCCCAATTAATTGCTCCAGTGCGGCAGGGAAGCAGCTATTTTCTATAGGAAGTCTTCTGTGCCACCTGCAAATATGTCCCTGAAGGCTGCACAACCCTCAGAGACATACTTTTGGGTGGCACAGGGGGCTTCCTGAGGAAGGGGTGGATATAAACAATTGCTGCTTCCACACCGCACTGGTGCAGTTAGTTGAGAAGTTCTGTTAGGCTGCTCTCTCCCTGCACCAATGCATCCTTGCTCTGTATTTTGGCCACTAATTTTAACAAGTGGCAAAGAACTGCTTGGCTACACACCTCATGTATTAGACGTGGAAGGGATGTTTATTTATTTATTTTATTATTTATTTATTCGATTTCTATACCGCCCTTCCAAAAATGGCGGTTTACACAGAGAAATAACAAATAAGTAAGATGGATCCCTGTCCCCAAAGGGCTCACAATCAAAAAAGAAACATAAGATAGACACCAGCAACAGTCACTGGAGGTACTGTGCTGCGGGTGGGTAGGGCCAGTTACTCTCTCCCAGCTAAATAAAGAGAATCACCACATTAAAAAGGTGCCTCTTTGCCAAATTAGCAGGGGTAGCCAAGTTAGCAGGGGTATTTTGTAAGTTGTATTATTGCCCCTGAAAAATCACTTGCAGAAGTATCCTCCCATTGGCTAAGATGTACTGATAGCACGTTTCCTGGGATGATTTGCAAAAGTACCAAAGGCAAAAAGAGCTAGGGGGAAAGGAGGCTGGATCACATGATAAAACTGGCTGGTGAAGCTTAGATTTTTATCACATAATGAAAAGTTGGGGCAATCCTCTTTTAAGTTATACCAGGTACAAGTGTAGTGCTGACAAGTGGTGGGGACCTATTAGACCTGGAAAACTCGATAAATTGTCCAGCAATGACTGTTCTGTATTTGGAGCAAATGCAAAACTCTTGAAGAATTGATGCATTCGCAGTATTGAATGGTATTGATCTGTTTGCTATTGCTGCTCAACTTGGAAATAAGGCCCATTGATTTTGATGGGACTTCCTTCCAAATGGAACTGAGATATAGCAGATTTGGCAGCTGAGTCATGCTAAACATGTTTGAGTCAGTGGGGGAAGGAGAAGGGCCTTGTTGTGGGGACGTGAAGTCCAGCAGTCACACAGTCACAGGGACAGTCGGTCTATAACCAGAGCAGCATTGCATGCAGATTCCATGCAAAGGTTGATGCAGAAAAGAATGCAGAAAAACAAATGGGAATTTCAAATCAGAGATTGTAACACTACAGCATGCAGACCTGCACTGTGGGATTAATAATGTAAAAATGACATTTTATCATAGTGGGTGTTGAAAAGAGGAAACAACTGTTTGCACTCTGTGGAGAGCATTTGAAGAATGCATTCATCTTGGAAAGGTGGTGCTGTACAGTCGGTGTCGACTCCTGGCGACCACAGAACCATGTGGTTTTTCTTGGTAGAATACAGGAGGGGTTTATCATTGCCTTCTCCTGCGCATTATGAGATGATGCCTTTCAGCACCATCAGAATCTTGCAGAATTGATGCAAAATATTTTCTTTTAAACAAGAATCTTGTGGATATGAACAGGTAGGAAAGTTACTTTTTAAATTACTTTTGAGAGGCTGTTCTGTAACCTGGTGTGTCAGTGGTGTTCAGAGCCAGCCTTTTGAATGTTCCTTAAAACCCAACTGGTCACTGAGCAGGACAGATGGAGATCAGCTATGGTGACAGGGAAGACCTAATCTCTATTTACAGCAGCCAGGATGACTAGAGGTTCTCTCATGCCCTGGACAGCAGAATATATGAACCATATAACTGAAGTCATATATGAACATATGAAGCTACCTTATACCAAGTCAGATCCTTGGTCAGTACTGTCTACACTCACCCAGGGTCTTTTTCGGAGAGGGATCTTTACTAGATCAACCTGGAAATCCAAAGGATTGAACGTGGGACTTCCTGCATGCAAAGCAGGTGCTCTACCACTGAGCTAAGTCCTTGGCAGTGTCTTCTGCCTTGCATCCAGGCCAGCAGGGGCCAGCAAGCTACTGCTGGCAATTGAGCTGCCAGTGGCATGGGAAGAACAAGTGAGTGCTGGAACTGGGAAATAACCTCTGGAATTTTGCAAGAGACAATATGCTTGGGAAATGTGGAATGAAAGAAAAGCTGTCGTCTCTCAGGACTTGGCAAATGTAGAACAGGAGAGTCAGGCTATATGAGACACTGGTTGGATTTGAATACTTTGGTGGCTTCTTTCATCCTGAAAACCTATGAATCTCTTAATCCTTTCAGGTAACTTCAGTGACCGCTGCACCATCATGCCGCATCATATCACGGGCTACCAGGCTATTTATATCACCATAGAAGTGCTCATTGCCCTTGTGTCTATTCCTGGGAACATCTTGGTGATCTGGGCTGTCAAAGTGAACCAGTCTCTTCGGGATGCCACTTTCTACTTTATTGTGTCATTGGCTGTTGCGGACGTAGCCGTGGGAGCTCTTGTCATCCCACTTGCCATCATCATCAACATTGGCCCACAGATACATTTCTACAGCTGCCTGATGGTGGCGTGTCCTGTCCTCATCCTCACCGAGAGCTCCATCCTGGCACTGTTGGCCATTGCTGTGGATCGCTACCTCAGAGTGAAGATCCCTATGCGGTAAGAGCCCACACCTAGGAGTCAGAACAGGGGGCGGGGTTAGATATTTACATACCTAAGATCACCACAAGAAGTTGGCACTTCTGCAATGGCATCTGGTGCCTTTGTCAGAATTCCCCAAATCTCAGGAAGAATTTGTTTTTTGTTTTTTGTTTTATTTAAAGGGCATATCTAATCCAAGTCTCAGGGCGTGTGTTGTTTTTAAAAAATTTTTTAAAGAGCATTTCTAATCCAAGTCACTGTGATACAATTCTTTAAAAAGTATGGGCAACATCTGCTAAAAAGTATGGACTGTTAAAAATATGGACCATGTCAGAAATGGAAACAGTGTGGGACTGTTTTTCACAGAATACTAAAAAGCAGCTTCGAGCCACTCTTGTTCTATTCATCCCATGTGTGAATGTTACTGCAAAGTGGGATGTTGCATGAAAGAGATATTTTAAAATTTAATATACATGCTAGGCAAGCTAGGTTTTACATTTGTGTTATAAATTGATTTAAGCAGCAGGGAGGGGGGCGGGAATGATGGAAGTCTCCTGTGAAGAAGACCCAGCATGCAGCTTCAGAGCTGACTGGGAGGTCATTCACATAATCAAAGAAGGAGAGCTGGTCTTGTGGTTGCAAACATGACTTGTCCCCTTAGCTAAGCAGGGTCCGCCCTGGTTGCTTATGAATGGGAGACTAGAAGTGTGAGCACTGTAAGATATTCCCCTCAGGGGATGGAGCTGCTCTGGGAAGAGCAGAAGGTTTCAAGTTCCCTCCCTGGCTTCTCCAAGACAGGGCTGAGAGAGATTCCTGCCTGCAACCTTGGAGAAGCTGCTGCCAGTCTGTGAAGACAATACTGAGCTAGATAGACCAGTAGTCTGACTCAGTATATGGCAGCTTCCTATGTTCATATGTACTGTGTTCTACCCAGGTTTGTGAGCTGTGTGTGTTCCCAATTTTCGGTTGTGTAGAAGCAAAATAGGAGAAAAACCTGGGTAGCTTTTCCTCCTACCTTGCTTCCACAGAATCACTTCTATTCAGGTTTTCCTCCTACCTTGCTTCCACACAACCAAAAATTGGGAGCACACACAGCTCCCAACCAGGATTGAACACTGTTTTTAATTGTGTGAATGACCTCTACATATTGGTTTTAATACGGATCTGGATCTTAATCATTCTGTTTTGGTACCAATCTGCTTCTGATCTCAGAGATCTTTCTGGTGCTGATTTTGTACTGCCTGGGTGCTTTCCAGATTAGACCCTGCAACGGGGTCACGACATATCTGTGAAGTGTGCTTCTGCACTCCCTGTGTTGTGACACCACAGCCCTTACGCTGCCAGCAGGGTGCTATTCACATTTCTGATGCCTTGTTTTGGATTTAATTGCTGCAATTTATTGCTATAACATTGTGTGTCCGGTGTAAAAACGTTGCTGTATTTTCTGGTTATGAGTTTTCTTGAGACTGCTCCCCTTGCTGGTAGCTTTGTGAAATAGCCTGCCTTTACATTTTGAATGTGATTTGCCCAAACTGAAGCATTTTGCTGCTGTTGAGCCGGTAATCTGGAAAGTGCCCTATAGAGTTTGCTCTGATTTGGTTCTGTCATAACTTTTAGGTCTGAACTAAAGTGCTGGGCCTTTTAACATGGAAGTATTAGACATACAGAACTTCCATTCTGGAGGATCCAAATAGATTATGGGAGTAATGAGGTGGCACAAGGACACTTTCTTTGGGTTGGAGTGCAGGGCAGATGATTTCTTTAACCTCAAATGGTGATCTGTTCCTGGAAGTTTCATGCTAAAGGTTTTTAGGAGGTTCTTTGCCTGGTGGGGCAAAAATATTTGGGGAAAGGAGAACTGAAGAAAACACACTCAGATTGCTATGGGATTAGTTGTCCCTTAAAAGACTCTTGTGTTTATGGAAAAATAACTAAGACTGCGGTGGCACAGAGGGGAAGCAGTTTGCCTAGGGAGCAAGAGACTGTTAGTTTGAATCCCCACCGGTGTGCTTCCCAGACTGTGCCTAGTAAATATATATTTGTATATATCGGTGACTATAGCACCAATATAGGTGCGATATATGCTTCCTATAGCAGTGATACAGGAAGGTGCTGAAGGCAGATGCTGATTTCAGTGACAATAGCAAAGGCACCATCTCATACTGCAAGGGAGGAAGGCAATGGTAAACCACTCCTGTATTCTACCAAAAAACCACATGGTTCTATGGTTGCCAGAAGTCTACACCAACTCGATGTTACAATCTTTCGTTTTTCCCCTTTAAGTAAGACTGAGTACATTTACCAATAATGAACAATTGCCACTCTGGTAGTTGCAGTCACTAACCAAATGATTTGTAATGTGGGAGAACTGTAAA
This sequence comes from Hemicordylus capensis, assembly GCF_027244095.1. NCBI lineage: Eukaryota > Metazoa > Chordata > Lepidosauria > Squamata > Cordylidae > Hemicordylus > Hemicordylus capensis. The sequence goes on from NC_069660.1 coordinate 51,495,974, forward strand.
CAAAAGTTTCCACTGAAAAGGAAAGCAGCTGCAAGGGGCATCCCACTGAACTGGGTCTATTGATGGGGGTAGGTTTAATACTCTCCATGTACTGTTTTCCCTATTTAATCCCCTCCCCCATTACTCTTTGTTCTGCCACAAAAAAACTATACAGGGTGCTTTCCAGTTTACCCGTTCAACAGCGGCAAAATGCTTCGGTTCGGGAAAATCGCATTCAAAATGTAAATAGCAAAGCACCCAGCAGGGGGAAAAGTCTCATGAAAACTAACAACCAAAAAAACCAGCAACCTTTTTACGCCAGACATACAATGTTATAGCAATAAATCGCAGCAATTAAATCTCAAACAAGGCATCAGAAATGTGAATGGCACCCTGCTGTCAGCACAGGGACTGCGGTGTCACAACACAGGAAGTGCAGAAGCACACTTAGGAGATACGTCGTGACCCCGTTGCAGGGTCTAATCTGGGAAGCACCCAGGTTAAAGGGCGTTTGTAGGGAGCAAGTTCTCATGGAGGTCCATGGGAGGGAGAAGTAGGAGATTTGCTGCACTCACAGAAGTCTTTTAGGTCATTCACATGACTGGGCAGGTGGGGAGCACAGACCGCACTCCCAGACGAGCAGCATTGCATGGTGCAGCATGAGTGCAACAACATGTCCCAGCCTCCAGGAATCCCACAGTGCCCCACACGACATGTGCAATGCATTGGGGGATTCCCCCAAGTGATGGGTGCTCAAGGCTCTGTGTGTGGCTGTGGTTGCAGCCCCCACGCATGTGCAGAGGCAGTACAAATGGCCTGTGGGCAATCATGGAGGACACAGCTTGGTAAACATGGATCACCATATACTTGAATAGCACTGGGGGGAGGGGGGAGTGGCAGCACCAGCTGCCACACTGGCCAGTAAGCACCTTACATCACTATTCTTGCCCCTGCCCATGGCCACCTCTTTCTAGACCCCCCCCCCTTTATTTGTAAAGGTGAATCCTCACCTGATTCTCCTTTACAAGTATAGCCAAAATGCTGACCTGGTTTGGTTTGAATTGATTCAAATTCTAACCGAACCACAAGTTCTGGTCCGTGCACACCCCTAGCCGGAAATGGCAGCAGGCCAGGGGAAAGCCATTTAACCCAGTGCTGAACCAGATGATTGCCAGCTGAGGTTATGCGAATCACAGGTTCACTTAATCTTGTCTAAACACCAGGTTAACCAGTGGAGCTTGGTGTGGGTGCAGCCCCGGGAGCGACCTTGCTCTTGGCATTTCACATGCACAGCCCAACCCAGGCTGGGCTGTGCACTTAAATACCCCAGGAGGCTCTACACACAATCAGTGTGTAGAGCCGGGAGGGGTTTGGCAGGGAGAGCAGGTCAAGCCCGCTCTCCCCGCACACAAGCGGCTAGCCCGCCCACGTGATAACCGGCTCTGTCATGAAACCAATAGGGGCGGTGGGGATCGGGGGCCGCCTGGCCCCCAGAAGTCCCAGAATGCCCCGCATAAGTGCTCAGGGCATTCTGAGGAGACCCCTGAGGCTGGGAGGCTTGTTGTAGCCTCCCGGTTGGGAGGTCTCCACATGAGTTGCCGGCGACACAGAGCCACACCATGGCGACTCGCAATTTTAAAAAACGGGGTTAGTTGAGCGCTCGATACTCTAACCTCATTTAAGGGGAGGGCTACTTTGGTGGGCTAGCCACTGTTGAACCACCGGGCTCGTCCATGAGCCCAGTGGTTCTCACAATGGAGGAAAACAGAGCTGGGCTCCCTTAGCCCGGTTTTCCTCCATCGTGTGAATAGCCTCTAGGAGTGCTAAAGGATGGCAAATATGAAGTCATTTTGGATGACTGGGGCATTTTCCTGTGTATGCATGCATGCATGCATATAGTACACCAGACATCTCTGTTTTGAGCACACTGATGAAGGAATCCGCACACATGCACACACACCCAAATGCATGCTGATTTGTGGCTGTTGGGATGCAAATTATTTCCTTTTTGACAGTTGTGGGATTTTTGGTTGGAGAACCAGAGCACTTATGTGTGTCAGCAGTACCGTTGTCTGCAGCATTTGAATCAGTTTATCACTCCAGATAAGCATTTGGAAGGTTTCTCTATTGATTGTACAGTGCCTTATTGTTTAGGTACTTCACAAACAGCATTATTATTTATTTACATTTTAATTAACTTGAAAGATTTGTGCCTACTGTATACATTAACTTCTTCCTAACCTGCCCACTCTGCATTGGTTTAAGATTGGGAGGAGAGCCCCATCATGCTCTTAAAAGCCACAGAATGGCTGACAATTAGCCAGGGTAGGCTAGGATCTCTGGGCATCCTTTGTGACTGGCAGCAGAATTGCTCATGGTGGGGAGAGAGGAGGTAACAGATCCAGGTGGTTCCAGAGTACTGAGTGGAGTGGAGAGCTGTTGGCTATGCTGTGCTTCCACCCACTCAGTTAGCACTTTGCTTTAACACCAAATCTTGGAATAGGATTTTTTTTAAAAAAAAAATCAATGCTAAAAATTGTATCTGGGTTGCAGTGAGCCTTAGGCACATATAGGATTTTTGCTTAAATCCCCTGCACGTGGCTGAGAGAAATGGAATCTAATTGAGCAAGGAGGTACCTTTTAAAGTGGTGATTCTCTTATATTTAGCGGCGGGGCGGGGGGGGGGGGAGCAACTGTTCCTATCCAGCCCCAGCACAGCATCCCCCCAGTGGTTGCTGCTGGTATCTATCTTATTATTATTGTTTAGATTATGAGCCCTTTAGGGATAGGGAGCTATCTTTAGTTATTGCTATTTTTCTATGTAAACGGCTTTGACAACTTTTGTCAAAAAGTGGCATATAAATATTGGCAGTAGTAGCAGTATGTGTTTGGGAAGGAGGTAAGTCTTGCTTTAATGCTTTGGCTAGTCAGATCACCTTCGAAGCTCAATTAAAGGGCCAAGCCAGAGAGGGTCCAGCATGGAATCTGGTTTGGAACGGAATAAACACTCACTGATCCAATTCAATAACAACCTCCTACTTGCTCTGTTGACCATACTAAGCCCAGGCTATTCATGGAAAGAAAGGATTTGCCAAGACATCTTTCCTTTTAAGTCATTTGGGACGCAATCCTCTGGGAAGGGACTTCCTTGCATGCCTCTTATTTGTTTCAATGGGACTTGCATAGGAGCACTTCCTAATTGATTGCACCCTAAGGAGCCAAGAGAAGCCAGTCCTACATTAAGTTATGTCCAGTGCCAGGATGTTTCACTTGAGCAGTATGTGTGAACATAAATGAGGAACAAATGAACTTTGGGTTAACCTTACAGCTTGGATTGGAAATGTTAGTCTAGCGCCCACCCTCCTGCCACCACTCTCTTCAGCTGCCTCTTCGAAACGCGGAGGGACAAGAGTTTTTAAGCGAGTCAAGTGACATTGGCTGACCTGCTGCACAGTGTTACATGTGCGTTGTGGTGTAATGTTCACACCGTCGCACAAGTGCGTTCTTGTGCACACGCAAAAATGGCACAAATTGGAGTTGTGTGACAGTACAGGCATTGGAAGTAATGGCTATACTGTCCGGCAACTGCGTTTGTGCAATTTTTGCACTTGCGCAAGAGTACATTTGTGCAACTGCACGAACATTCTCTTGCAGCACTCATGTAGCATTGTGCAGTATGTCAGTCATTGCTTTCTTTGTATTGCTTTTGTCCCACGGCCATCTCTCTTTAAACAGGTTTGGGCACTACAAAGCCTGTGAACAAAGATGGCGATGGGATGAGTGTGCACATCATGTACTGCCTCTCTCATATCACTTTCAAGTCTCTGAAAGAACCATCAGTCTGTTTCTAGCCTTGGACTCTGAAGGCCAAAGAACACACTGCATTAAGCCTGTGACTGAGGCCGATGTGCTTGATTTTTAGAACTTCAATAGGAGCCACAGGGGTAGCAATCAAGATTTGAAATGAAGCATGGTGAGGGAGGAGATTTAAAATTTTGCCCCTGCCATGCCCCTGATCTGGCTCAGGCCCCTTATGGCTGTTATTTCCGCCAGAAGGGAAGTTGCCAATGGGAGGTTCTTTTCCTGGGAAATAGCAGCTGGGGGAGGGCATTGATCCAGTTTATATCTGTGGTGAAGGTAAGGGGTTAAAGCCAATCACACACACCATGGTCCCACTCCTGATCACCATCCTGCAATTACTGTTTGAGTTGTAAACCTCCAGCACACCTGCCCCAATGGTATGCTTAGTGTAACATGCCATTTGGCCCCAATAGGTCTGCCAGTGCTGATGTTGCATGCATCCTGCGTGAGCTCTAGATGTGCAGTGGGATTGTGACTGTCCAACTGCAAGCTGGGGCCCTGAGGGATGAAGCTGCATAGTTGTGTGGACTGGTGATAAAGAGAGTTCAAAGGAGCGATTTGTCATCTGGATACCTCCACTGTACTTTGGCACTCACAGCAAAGGAATAATTAACTGCCCAGCTGGTAACCATATGATGAATATTCTTCCTGCCCTACAGGAAGGCAACCAGAAGCATTCTGTAAGATCACTCATTCCCATTCTCCCCCTGGTTTCCAGATAGCTAACTGAATAGCTCTACACAACTCTGGTGGTTTCAGGCCTATGAAATTCTATTGTAGTGCTCTTGGGGTGCAAATTGAGTTGTTGGTTTAAGCACAAGGCCTGAGTTACTTTATATAATATAAACACATTTATCATTACAAAGGGAAAGAGAGGGGGAGAGCTGGTCTTGTGGTAGTGGGCACAAATTGGCCCCTTTGACAAGCAGGATGTGCCTTGGTTTGCATTTAGATGGGAGACAATAAGGTGGCTCTCACAACCCTTGTCAGCAGGGCTGGGGAGAGCTGAGGGGAAGTCAGGACACAACCTAGCTTTCCACATATGATACTTGCCAGTCCAGGATTGCTCGCACCACACATCCACATAACTGGTGCGTGAGCAATCCCAGAGCGACAAAGGGGCGGGGGAAAGAAGTCTGCAGCCTCCCGCATCCCACAGTGCGCTGTGCAAGGAACACATTGCATTGGGGGATGTCCCCACTGCCAGGCGTTCCTTCCACCCGGCTCTATGGCAGCTCAGGATGCTGGCAGTCCAAGCTTCCACACATCCGAGGAGGGTGCGCACATGGACCCTCCTCCCTCACCTTTAGCCCGGGTACAAAACGGACTATCCAGCAGAGGAGCACCAGGATCAGAACCAATTCCGGTGGTTCTCATGACTCACCCTGCCCAGGCTAGCTCAGCCTTACCCATGAAGGGCTGGTCATGAGAATGACCACTACGTGTGAGTGCTGTACAATATGAGGGGATGGGGCCATAGCTCAATGGAAGAGCATCTGCTCTGTATGCATGAGGTCCCAGGTTCAATCTCCAGCATCTCCAGGTAGGACTGGGAGAGATTCCTGCTTGTAACCTTGAAGAGCCATCACCAGTTGGTGTAGACAATACTGAACAAGATGGACCAATGGATTCACTTGGTATAAGGCAGCTTCCTGTGTTTCTATGAGCCAGTTTTATTAGCACATCTTTTTGTTCTGAACTTTCTCATTTTCCAGGAACCCTGAAATATGCTTCAAATTTCTTTGAAGATAACTTTCAATTCTAGCCTTTTTGTATCTTCTCAAAACCTTTGCTGTACAAAGACTCCCAGAATGAGTGGCCCCTACTTCGGTGGTCTCTCTTGGAAATGGGATGTCCCCTCCCAGAAGTAGTGGCATCCTCTAAAGCAGGCTTTCTCAATCTTGGGTGCCCAGATGTTGCTGGACTACAACTCCTATCATCCCCATCCACATGTGGTTGATGATGGGAGTCCAACAACCTCTGAGGACCCAAGGTTGAGAAGGCTTGTGTGCTATGGAGCCTCTAGCATGAAGAGCAAGCAGTTCAGGGGAGGGGAGTATTTTCTCTCCTACCCACATAGTAGTTAGATCTTGCAATGGTCTGTGTTAATGTGCTAGAGAACTCATTTTAAAATGCCAGCAGCCTGCTAAAGGGGAGCAACTGATTCTCAATGGAAAAATCATTTTGGAGATTAAAAGATTAGGAGGTGTGATCCTACTCTTGCTCCTCGGCATAAATCCCGTGATGCAGGGAAGGCAGCCGCTGGAGAGTGAGCTGCTTGCAGAGCTCCTAACTGCTTATCACCGACAGCTCTGCTGTGCACACCGCACTGAGAGAGAAGCAGTGCGACGAGTGGCTTGTGGGGAAAAGCAGAGGTGGGGGTCTCTAAACCAGGTCCCTGTAGATGTGGCAGCAAGCCAGGAGAGGGCAGGTGGGGAGCATTGCAAACAGGCTGTCGCATGTGCCTCAGTGGATGGCTGGGGACAAATGGATAAATGGTATGAAGAGCTGCTGGCACTGGCTCCTTTGGTTTCAGCAGGAAGGCAGTAGCAGCAGCAGAATCCCAGCTGCACTCGGATTCTGGAATGCACGAACAGCATTGCAGGCATTTATGCGGAGACGCTCTCCTCTCCTCCAGGAGCGCCACGGCCCTTCTGCAGGAGCCCAGCCCAAACAGGTCTGTTTGCTGAAGCCTCTTGAGAGTCCCGATTTGACAGCTCAAAGAAAGCAGCACGTCGCCTCCCGGAGCAGCAGCTAGGGCACACACCCATTGTCTGCCCACACAGACATGGCTGCAGTGCTCACACCTTATCATGAGACTGTGCAGGAGTTGTTGGTTTGAGTACAAGATAGCAGACTGTCCCAGGAGAGGAGACAGGTGGTCCCCAGCCCTTGCTGCAGCCACTGACATTACAAATCATGATAGCTTCTCTGATTGAGTTTGGAAGCACAAAGGGCATTTTCCACAACAGTCTCTCGGAGAGGCTGCTGCCAGACTAGGTCACCCAGACAGAGGACAGGTGGTGCCACATTTCCTTGTTAGAGGTTTGTCCTCCCAGTGCACTCAGTGCCCCCTCTTTGGTCTGGTTATCAGGTGCACGGAGGCTGGGCACCATTTGTAGCCTGCCTTCATGCTTGCGTAGTGCTGCTGGCACAGATGGTGTTCTGGCAGTGGAGGCTAATGATGCTTTTCCGGTGTGTCTGGTTACAGGAGTTAGTGGGTCCTTCTGCACAACCAAGGGACAGTGACTGATAAGAACATAAGAACAGCCCTGCTGGATAAGGCTCGAGGCCTGTCTAGTCCAGCATCCTGTTTCAAACAGTGGCCCACCAGATGCCTCTGGGAAGTCCACAGGCAAGAGCTGAGGGCAGGCCCTCTCTCCTGCTGTTGTTCCCCTGCAACTGGTATTGAGAGGCATTGTGCCTCTGAGGCTGGAGGTGACCCACAGCCACCAGATTACCAGCCAATGATACACCTGTCCTCCATGAATTTGTCTAAGCCCCTTTGAAAGCCATCCAAGCTGGTGGCCATCACCACATCCCATGGCAAGGAATTCCATAGATTAATTATGCACTGTGTGAAAAAGTACTTCCTCTTGTCGGTCCTAAATTTTCCAACCTTCAGTTTCATGGGGTGACACCTGGTTCTAGTGTTGTGAGAGAGGGAGAAAAATTTCTGTCTACCCTCTTTACTCCATGCATAATTTTATACACTTTGATCATGTCTCCCTTTAGTCACCTCTTTTCCAAGGTAAAGAGCCCCAGTTGCTGTAGTCTAGCCTCATAAGGAAGGTGTAGCCATTTGGCTATATTGTTAAAAGCAATCAGCATTCTGGGAAGCAGCTGTTGACAGTGGCATTGGCTACAATCCTGCACCCAGTGAGATGTGTGCAAATCCCACAGGTTTTCATGAGACCACAACAGATACCCCAATACGGCACACTGTGGCCACAGAAAAAAAGCAATGAGCTTATTCTCTCCAAACAGGTTTCCTGCCTAAAGCAATGGAGCCTGCCTGGCTTCTGGAGCTTTGCTGAATGAACCCTGCTTTGCCTTTTGTGACTCATAAAGGAGAATTTGCTCCACTCCTTGCTCTTCAGTTTTCCCTAGAAGATATATTTCTGTACATGATGACCTTTAAGCACAGATGGGAGATTAAACGCCACTCATAGCAGAGACAGATTTAGATATCAGCCCCGTCAGATCATGTATGAAAAAGGAAGGGATGACTGACTGAGCCCTGTTCACAAGCCTTTTATAAACGGGCAAGGGCTTGCGGATACTCCAGGGAAGGGCTATGGGAGCTCCTTTGGTCCATTGAGGGGGGGGAGCAATAGCCACAATCTGGTAAGACCTTTATTAGGACCAACCCCAAAGACACAAAGTCAATGAAAAGTGCTTCCTGCTGCCTCAAACACTAAGGATCACAAGAAAGTAGTGCTATTTTGTGCAGGGCTTGGTGCTGCTGCTGTTGTTCTACCCATCATGATCCAGCAAATCTGCATGTGTGAACCACAGTCAACACTGGATAGCTGAATGGGTGTGAGAGAGCCTCAGTTCCGCAGTGCATTTACTACTTTGCGTCTGATTCCACCTTGCTGCCAAAGGTTCCAGACATAAATAAAGTGATCCCACTTGTAATGCCTGGAGTGCTTTGGAATGCCCTTCACATGCTCTCCCTCCCTCCCTCCCTCCCTCCCTCTCTCCCTCCGTGTGTGTGTGTGTGTGTGTGTGTGTGTGTGTGTGTGAGAGAGAGAGAGAGAGAGAGAGAGAGAGAGAGAGAGAGAGAGAGAGAGAGAGCGTGAATGAATGAATGAATGTATGTGAATGAGGACATGCAGGCTATTTGCACTAGCTACCATATCTGCTGCTCTCAGAAAGGATTTTGATAGCCAATGGTTTGCTGATGTTTATCCTTGCTTCAGTCTTGACACTAGAAGTTCACACACACAGAGCAAGCGCAAAGAGAAGTGCTGTCTACTTAGGAGAGCAAATTGTGGTTCAAAGTGACAGAGCAGGATGTAGAAATGTGTGCAGGCATCCTTCTTAAGGAATACAGGAACCTTCACATAGCTCCCCCACCCTGCAAAAAAAAAAAAATGCCCTCCTCCTAGCACGTTTTAAAGAAAGTGAATGCTTGCAGTGATCTGATTTTTTTTTTTTTTTAAGTGTGATGTATTACAGACACCTGAGATTTTGGGGGCAATTCAAAATCTTAACCCTCTAAATGCCGTAAGACCCACATAAGATCTTATGGCAAGAGAAAGACTTGACTTGTGTGTCAAGACTTAGAGCAGCCTTAAATCTTGAGCATCCTAAAGAAATTTTTCTCCATTGACTCTGCTGTCCTTCTGGCTTCTCCCACACCTGGTGCCACAGTTTATGCCACCAACTAGTCCTGAAGGACCTGCAGTGCAATGTTGTTTACTGATACTACAATGATGTACATATTTGCAGTCATTAAAAAAACATGCTGGCATTGTATGCAATCAGACACAGTGGAATCCATGCACAGTAACAGTTTAAAACAAAGCAATAAGGTAGCAGAGGCAGCCCTCAAAGTCTGAGAGATTGGCTGCATTCACATGTAACATGGAACCGAAGTTTAAGGGAGCAGAGGTTGTCTCACTGTGATGTCTGAATGCGTGCAACTCCGGTTCTGTGAGGCAATCCACCTGAGGTTTGGATTTTTAAACTGCAGCCCGAACCCTTGGGTTCTAGTGAGTTTTGTCACCCCAGCCCAAGGTTCCATACAGCCTGTGTGTCATCTGAATTCAGAACTGCAGGCTGCTTTCACTGTTACTGGAGTTGTGATAAGAAGCTCCTCCCTCCCTCCAGCCATGATGGGGTGTATGGGTTGTCTTTCATGCCAGAAGGAAGTCCTCACAGCCAGTTCCTCCTCTCTGCAATCTCGCTGACTGCAGAGAAAGTGCTCTCCTTGACATCTGAACTCAAACAGGAGAGCTGGGTGCGTGGTCAGAGAGCAGAACCGTGAGTTCCATTGGACCCACGGTTCTGCGTTACATGCAAATGCAGCCACTATCGGCCACCTGCTTAAGGCCAGCCCTGACACTGGTCTTATACTAGTTCTAGAAGTAGAAGCATTAATTGACCTTAGTAGCAAGGCCAGTTTCATATAGCAATAAAGTGTGGGATACTCAAAGCTATTGCAAACATTCCAAGCATGATCCTATTATCTGTATACACACTACTGCAGACTTCCACACTGCTTTCTAAGGTGATTTTACCCTCTGTGGCACTCCAAGCAGGGATTTTCACAGCACTATCTGCCAGCCAACCAGCTCTTGCATTCTAAGAAGATCTTGCCTGTTTCCCTAGTTGCCACAAAAATTGTTAATGGAGAGGACAGGATCTTCTTCAGGGGCGTAGCAAGGTTGGAGTGGGCCCAGAGACAAGATTTTTAAATGCCCGCCCCCCGCCTTACTGAAGCTCAGCTCATGAAGTAAAGAAATCTTAAAGAAATATGGTAGCTCCTGGTCTTAACACTCACATCAATTTCAGAAGATGAATATAACTGAAGGAAGCATGGGCGGGTGCGTAGCTGGGGGAGTCAGTCATGTGACTTGCCTCTGGGGGGCCCCCCAAGGCAGTGGGCCCCCAGACAACTGTCTCCCCTTGCCCTATTATAGTTACGCCCCTGATCTTCTCATAATGCAAACACTCGCCAGAACATGCCATTGTGAAAAATCAAATGAGGTCTCTGCTCAGCATGTGTACAGAAGAGAGGATTGTACTAGGAAGCAGTGCAGAAGCCTTCAGCAGTGTGTGTACAGGGAGTAACATCACACTTGAAACATGCACAATTTTTTTTAATATCCCCCACTTGATTACCGTATGGAAATGGCCAAAGTGCAAACCTTTTGGCCTCCTATCTCCTTGCACTTTTGGTGGAAAAGAAAGTGGAAGAAACCTCCTAAAAAGCAGGCAAGCCTCTGCTTCCCCAGTTAAAGTGCAACTTGACCAATGAGGCACCAGCACAACAAAAATAATTAGTTTGCTTGTCTGCCTTCCTTTCTTTTCCAGTTCTGGTATGTTTTGTTCCGGACTCTTTTGAAGACTTCCCTTAGCAGCTGTTCTTCCAGCCAAAATGTCATGTCTATTTGGATGTCCAGTCCACTTGAAATGAAAGGCAGAGATCAAGGTGGGGGAATAGCAGTCTTTAAAAATCTCACCCATATCAAATAAACACAGTCACGCAGAATGGAAGGAAGAAAAACAATACTGCCTCCAGCTGACTTTTGTTTGATGTAAACAAAGAGAAGCCACGTAAAGCCGCTCCAAGCAGGATGGCCTTTGCTTTGTATTTTGCAGATTGTAGCACATAGCTGGTGAGCAGCTGCTGGCCCCAGCAGATGTGTTCCTTCGCCTGGGAGATAGTGAGTGCAGCCACCAGGAGCAGCCTCTGTTGCCTTCCCCTCTGCCAGTCATTGGTGAGCTGCACTCGTCATCTCGGTCAGGCCGATTTGCTGCTTTTAACTCCAGGCATACATTGCAGCCGGGGAGGAGTCTCTAGCCGTTCCTAAAGCCACAGCCACACAGCAAGGCTTTCTGTTCACTCGAAAGGTTGAAGTGGGGAGGTAGCTTCTGCAGCATAGAGTTCTAATAACTCTATTAGAATGTCTGTAGGGTTATGAATGGAAATGCCCTACAGCAGTATAAAAGCAGCTATTTAATGCATTGGCAGATGCTCTCGTGTTCTCTCTCCTCTCTCTTAATCAGGGCCCTTAATGTACAATTGTCTTCCTGTACTGATGCTGTGCTGCAGACTGAGTGCCTGGATTCGCAAGGAATATAGGACACTTCTGATTCAAAGAGATGGGAGATGAAGGAATGGGAGCACTGCCAGGAACCCTCCTCTCAAAAAACAGGAACTTGCCTGCCCACTAGTCTTCCTGAAGATCTAGGATGTAAACACAAGAAAACCTTAACTCCCTTGCCTCTGTTTTGTACTGGCTAAATCCTGTCACGCCTGCAGAGAGCTGCAGGGGGTCTTATTGTCTGAAAGGAAACCAAGGAGGAGATTAAAAATTGCACCTCTTATTGGAGAAAATTGACTACTGTAGGATACTATAGGATTGTATCCTGAAAATTAAAAGGGTTTTTGACATATCCTTCCTAGTCCCCTGCGCAAAAAAACCTGTAGATACACACAGATCAGAGATGCAACTAATGGTGTTTTGAAATCTCAAAAAAATACCATCAGCAGCTCAATCCCAAGCCAGGGTCTTAAGGACTGTATCTCTCAACAGTTTAGACTAAGATGGACAGTAGGTCATTTGTGTGTGTGTGAGTTTTAGAGAATTGATGATTGGATGAAATAGGTATCATGGCTATATTCAGTCTACTGTTGCCTGTACACATGAAGTTATACAGGTTTTATATTGCTTCAAAAACCTTCGAAATCTGCGTGATAACCTATTTGACAACGATGGGGCAAAAGTGATGAGCGTGTGCAGCAGGAATGTTGCTATCAGATCACTTTCTTCAAGACTGTTTTCAGTCTCCAGACACACATACTTTAGGGTTGTTAACTCTAGTAAACAACACAATTTGCATAAAATGCAAATCTTTGTGCTAATCATGCAAATAAAGTGATTTAAATTAGTATGTTTAATTTGTTTAATCTCATGCAGGTGCTTCAGCCCTGTACTTACCCATTAGTAAAGTGTCAGGCAGGCACCAAAAGTCTCCAACTCTGGTCTCTGGAGACAGACTCAGAAAGTCTTATGTATATCACGCTCCTGAGGCTGCACCAGGTTCCCCATATTGTGCCTGCCTGTCACTCCAAAATCATATCTGCCAAGGAGATAATCCTAATTCCAAGTAGGGTTGGGCTAAATTAATTCATGCCTTACCTGAGGATCATCTTGCTCTTAATGGTGGCAGGAAGACATGCATATCCATGGTCTGCAGGCTTTGCTTGGTTTTACTCTGCTGAGGACTAAATCATGAACAAAGCAGGGGATATTTTGGTACATTGATTGATTGATTGATTATATTTGTACTCTGCCCCAAACTTCCATCTCTGGGCGGTTTACAGCAGCATGACAAATTTTATGCAACCTACCTAGTAATGGAAGTTTACTAGGGAAAAGAAAGAGGTTCCCCTGCAAGTAGAAGAGGGGAACAATGAGGTTTTGACCTGTAGAACAGCACAAGGTTTGCTTAAAATTGGTAACTTTTTTATTTTGGGGACTAGCACTAGGCTGGATTTGGTTAGTTTGTTTATGCCCTAACTTCCTCTCCCTCCCCCACCCCCCTCCGGCCAAAGGAGGTCAGGACAACATAGATATAATCCTGTCACCCAATTTTATCTTTTCAACAGCCCTAGGAATTAGCAGAGAGATAATTTATTATTTTTGTCAGACAGGTGTTATTGACTTGTTTGTTTTATCCAGACATCGAGTCCTTCCCAAGGACCTGGGATGGCTGAATTTTATTGTCAGTGTTGTTGCTGTTATTATTATAGATATTGTCGCAGAATATAGGCTGTTCCCAGTAAAGTTGCTTTTTGTAATTGGCTAATGGTGATTTCTGTGGCCCCTATGGTGCTGAGGTGCTCTTGAAGTTGTTTTGGAATTGCACCTAGGGTGCCAATTACCACTGGGATTATTTTGGTCTTTTTCTGCCACAGCCTTTCAATTTCAATTTGTAGATCTTTGTATTTTTTTATTTTTTTCTATTTCTTTTTCTTCTATTCTGCTATCCCCTGGTGTTGCTATGTTGATTATTTTAACTTGGTTTTCTTTCTTCTCGACTACAGTTATATCTGGTGTATTGTGTGGCAGATGTTTGTCTGTTTGTAGTCGGAAGTCCCATAATATTTTTGCATTATTATTATTATTATTATTATTATTATTATTATTATTATTCATTTTATATCCTGCTCTTCCTCCAAGGAACCCAGAGCGGTGTACTACATACTTAAGTTTCTCCTTACAACAACCCTGTGAAGTAGGTTAGGCTGAGAGAGAAGTGACTGGCCCACAGTCACCCAGCAAGTATCATAGCTGAATGGGGATTTGAACTCGGGTCACCCCGTCCTAGTCTAGCACACTAACCACTACACAATCTTTACATACACTTGAACAGTTGGGTGAGCTCAAGTGGACGTCTTGCTTTTCCTGTCCACAGCAGTCCCGTGAGCACACACACACCCCAAAAAGTCACTGTTGGTGGTGGTGGGGAATCAGCAGCTCCACTCATGGAAGGGGAAGGACCATAGCTCAGTGGAAGAGCATATACTTTGCATACAGAAGGTCTCTGGTTCAATCCCTGGCATCTCTGGGAAAGATCTGGAGAAGGCTGGGGCAAGTCCCATCTGGAACTAGTTAATATAGACCATACTGAGCTAGATGGACCAATGGACAGCTATCTATATGCTATTTGAGCTTGGTTTTGGAGAATTTCTCCCTTCCCCCTGCAGCCGCCCACATCCCATCTCTTCTGGGAGTGGCTTTTCAGAGGGTTGCTATGGGGAGGAGAATGCAGGAAAATTGACTTGTGCTTACCTCATTGTGTGAACATAAATTAAGAGAAAACCTACTGAAACTGGCCAAGGAAACTGACTGAGCTCCATAGCTGAAAGTCAATTTGAACATGGATATCCTTGGGTCAGTTCTGGATATTTAACTGTAGGCCAGGGTTCTCAAACTTGGGTCCCCAGATGTTGTTGGATGGAAACTCCCATCATCCCCAGCCCCCAAGGTAATAACCTGTACTTTTGACCTTTAGCCTACCAGTTTTTGATGTATGTTTCTAAGTCCCTTTTCAATCTAATTTTGGGGTTGTTAATATACCTCTTTTACTGGAGCTACATCTAATGCTTTAGCAGCCTCTGAGCCCAGATCAGAGAATGGCAGTGATTCCACATCATCCAGTTTTGAATCACCTAGAACTGCTGATAAGATCCATCCACTTGTATACAGCCAATGGTGCCACAGTAAATTTCCTCTTTCTCACCTGCTCATTGCTTGAACAATGTGTCAGAGCCTGTCTTAGACCTCCTCAATTAAACTTGTCTTAGATTTCAGCAGCTCAAGCTACTTGTTCAATTTGCCTCTTTTCTTCTCCTTCCTCCTGCTTACCTTGTTTTTACTCAGTTTCTTGGGGCCAATACTGCATGGGATCACTCTCACCTTCAGCTTTTAACACAGCGGCAGATAGAAAGAGAATGGAGTTTCTTGCTGGATGGTTTCCCACTGTTGACACAGCAGCCTTCCTATTTCTCCCAAGAGTAGCACAATACTCATCAATTTAGCAGGTTGCTTTGCTCTGATGCTTCTGGATGTGCTCCAATAGTGAAGTTCCCTCATGTTCCTCCTGGACAATGTATAAGTTGGAATTTGTAGTGATTGCATAGTAATGGGATATCTAAAGGTGTTTGCATACTTGCAACTTAAATGGCTGTTTTAACTTAAAATCAGTTTGTGATGTGAATGTGAAACTGGCATGGTGAATATATTGGCCAGAATGAATATCTGATTAGAGGTTTCTCTTTTCCATGTGCTATGCTGCATTAACAATGATCAGACATTCTCATAAATAGCATGAGAGAGACTCAAAGTGTTAAAATGCCCTTAGGCTTTGGATGACTGTGCTGAAAACTTTGCCCTGATCCAACCGTTTGCCCATCTGAGGTTCTAGTATCAGGAGTGATATAGGAAGCTACCTTCTGCCAAGTCAGACCCTTGGTCCATCTAGCTCAGTGTTATCCACACAGACTGGCACTGGCTTCTCCAAGGTTGCAGGCAGGTCTCTCAGCCCTTTCTTGGAGATGCCCAGGAGGGAACTTGGAACCTTCTGTATGCAAGCATGCAGATGCTCTTCCTAGAGCAGCCCCATCCCCTAAGAGGAATGTCTTACAGGGCTCACACATGTAGTCTCCCATTCAAATGTAAAGCAGGGTGGGCCCTGCTTAGCAAAAGGGAAAATTAATGCTTGCTAACACAAGACCTTGGCTGAGACAAAAGCTCTTGCGAAGAGGGGCTGCTGAGAGAGGAGAGTGTGCATCTCTCCTCACCTGCTTGGATTCCCCACTTTTCACTTTTCTAGGTGCTTGGGGGAGGTGTGTTTAAGCACATGGAATTGCTCCCATTCGTCTGGTTTGGCCCTCAGACACACATCCTCCTGTCTTGCCAAACAGAAAACAGCCTCAAGACTCTCCACCCCATGTATCCATACCCTAGCCCTCACTCTTTTACTAGAAATTCTAACGGCATCACTGTTATCTGGAACTAACCTTATAAGAAAGTTGAGATTCCAGTCACTGCAAAACAGCAGAATTCTTATCTTCAAACCGGAGAAGCTGAAGGACATTTTGTTCTTTGCTTTGTGAACTGATATGGGAAAGGGACATGTAGTAGGCTTGCAAACAAATACATAAATAGGGAAATTATAAACCTCATTTTAAATTCTATTCCTGAGAAGTTATTAAATTAAGTCATAAACCTGTTATTTTTAAATATTTTGTCTCCATAATGACAAAGGTCTTGTAGACACTAGACAAAGCAACCAGTCCCTATACTGCCCAGCTCTGGTCATCTAGCAGCTCCAAGGATGAGTTTACACTATGCATATTAATCTTCAGTCATTCAAAAGTGATGGCTTGCATGTGTGAAATCGCCATCCTAGGCCAAACCCACAGACATAATTCTCTAGCACCAGATATCATCTCAAATCAATACATTTCTATAAAGGCAATTCAGACATTCATCCTGGAGTCAATGAATGCAAAGTCATCAAGTAATAGGATACTGGTGTATAGGTGAATCAGAGCTATGCGTAGTGAATGAGAGTTCCAAAAATACCTGCCCTGTGTGGATGGAGATCTTGCATCTTTCTATGTGCCTATTTAATCTGCTTCAGCTATTGAGGCTTGTGCTGAGCAAGATGCCAGTTTTGAGATGGCCATCATGGTGTCTTCTCTCTGTGAAAATGAGAGACAGAAAATGGAAATCTGAAGATTATAAGGAAGTACACATTCAGCACTATCCTGTAGAACAGTTGCAAAATGTCACAGAGTCCTAGAGCTTAGCAAGTTTCCCAAAGAGGCTGGGCATTGTGATAAGACATTGAGAACATAAGCAAGATTACAGAGCAAAGCACAGCAACCCTGTACCAGTCAAGAATGGCTAAGGATGGGTAGCAGCAGGTCAGTCTTCTTTGCCTTTGGCGTGAACTGAATCTTGAACTGTCACTTTGCCTGGCCTTTGCTCTATCCCTTCCCCTTCACTGTCATATACTCTTTTTAAAATAGTGGATAACTTCCTGACTAAATTTACTAGAGGAGGTTCTATTGCAAAGCACCCTGGGTCAAACCATGTAGTCAGAATGTTGGCCATTATTTTGTACAAATGTGTATCTTTGCATGCATGTACTTGAGCTATTGCTAACAAATAAAAATAGCAAACAAAACCAGGGGCATAGCTATAATTTAATGATGTTGCGGGGGGCGAAAATGCCCCTGGGCCCCTAAGGGAGAGGAGGTGTGCCACCTGAGTGATAACCTGCTCTTTGCTCTCCAGACACCCCCTCCTGTCTCTCTGAAGAAGAAAGTGAGGAGGGGGTGGGCCCATCTTCTCTTTTCGTCCCTGGCCTAGCCTACTCCAACCTTGCTATGTCCCTGGACAAAACAAAAACTCTGATTATCTCATCTCTCTAGTAATCCAAGTGGATCTAGTGGAGCTTTCTCTCTCCTCCAGTGTTCCTTCTAACAAGGATTCCCAGATGTTGTTTACTACAACTCCCAGCACCCCGAGCTGCAATAGCCTTTGCTTGGGGGGATTATGGGAGCTGTAGTCAACAACATCTGGGAATCCCTGTTAGAGGGGAAACTGCTCTCCTCCCTTTGGACTCAGACCGTAGGATGTTGAGACCTTAGGATGTTGCACCTGCTGCCATTCAGACCAATGCTGTGCTGGTGCTACAGGGAAGGGGAGATTTTATTATTTATTTGCCAATCTCCTCTTCTCTCCAAAGCCCACTCTGTCTCCCAAACGTATGTCCTGAGAGTTATGTGACATTCGGGGAAATATTCAGAGGCATAGTGGGTTTCAGAGGGAAGGGGAGATCAGTGACAGTCACCTCTCCCTTGTAGCACCAGCACAGCATTGGTCTGGATGTCAGCCTCAGACCAGAACTAAGGGAAACATTCACCTGGCAGCAGCATGGAAGCTGCCTCCCTGGACCACGCTGCTTTGGTACCAGTGGGATATAGGAAGCACATGGATGGGGCCAGTTGCATGGTTCTTTCCTATCTAACCATTGCCCAGTAAGGATGCAAGGAAACATTTCAATGGGAAGGAAGCATTTCTATTGGCCCCACCCATGTATTCTAAATCCAAGTAGATATTTGTTGCTGCTGCTGCTACTACTTCTTCTACGGCTGCTTCTTCTGCTTCCTCTTCTCTCTCTCTCTCTCTCCATTTCACCATCCCTTCCCCTTCACCTGGGAGTTATTCACACTTGGCTTCCGGCTTCAGGGTAAACGTAGAGCGTAGAGCGAAGCCACTTCAAAGTACACTTGCAGCATTGAAGGAAGCAGCCCTCCCCTCTGCTCTCCGTTTTCTTTTGAAGCAAGTCCACATGGCTAGAGTTTTTTCCTTCTAGCCAATGGGGGGTGGGGAGAGAGATAGCTCCCTGCAGAGATAGATCTGCATTTGTAAAGAGAGTAGCCGTCTTATCATGCTAATGATTCTACATCAGTGCTTCTCCCATTGGCTCCAGTGTTTTCAGAAAAACTTGATTAAAACCAGCATTTAAAAAACCTGGACGTACATCGAGATACGATAGAATTTGCATCACAAAGCCCGGTTTGTGAGTGGAGTGGGTCCAAAAATCTTGACGGGACTTCAAGGTAAGTTTGGCTGGTGTGTGAATGCACACACTCTCTTCTGAAGGAGATTTGGGGCAGAAGCCTTGTGTGTAAAGCCTCCTGTGGCATGGATTGGCACCATGCCATTATTAAGCAAGGGTGGATCGGCTGCGGGTCTCATCTTACATGGGACTATACTCCTGCTTCAGCTAATACACATCACCACTGCTAACAACTTATGCTTTAAGAGCCACCACACACATATACCGGCAGCTTGTGCAAGAGAATACACTCCTGCACTTGGCTACCCTGGATCCTGGTCCACAGTGCCCTGGGGCTAGGCTTGGATGCAATCCTGGGTGTTGGCAAACCCATGCTTTTTGCAGTTCCTGTCTGACCTGCTGCCTCTTGCAGCAGAAAGCAATTGCAAAATGTATGCAAAGCACACCTTGACAATTTCCCCTCTACAGTGCTGTGCCTTGTCAAGTTTACAATATTTCTATGACCTCCAATGCTGGTGCGTGGCCTTTCAAAGAAACAAAAGTCTTTAAAATGATTGGAGAAACAGAAGGAGGTGGGAGGAGAAGGATACAACAACAAATGAGTACATCCCAGCATGGAAGCCCTTTCTTCCATGCTATGACCATAGGCGTGGAAGAAAATGGGCTCCCTATGGAGTTTACTGAGAAGCTTTGTTGTGAGTTAGAAGTTGCCCCCAAAACCTGATTCCAAAAGTTGATTTTTTTAACTCCGGATATAAATCAAGCTACACTCTAATGCACAGAGAAAAACCTGCATTGTTAAGTGCTCCTCAATAGCGCACAGGGATTTCAGGGTAAATTTGGCCAATATGTGAATGCACCCCTGCCTCTATTCTAGAGGACATGCAAACTAAAAGCCAGATGTGAAAAGGGTGTGAAATCTCTGCCAAGACAAAGCTTGCCCTACGGAAGTGCTCTAGTTTCAGGGTTGCTGAACTTGCACTGCTGCTACGGATACTTACAGTATATACCACTTCTCAACAAAGTTCTCAGAGTGGCCTACACAGAAGAATTAAATACATCTAAAACCTACCTAAAGAGCCTCTCTAGTTTTACTATACAGCTTGATGGGTTTTAATTTTTAATTGGGTGTTTTAATTGTTCTACACTGTGTTTTGTTTTATTGTGTTAAATTTTATATTACTTTTGTTTACTGTTCTGAGCTGCCCCGAGCAGTACTGTGCTGGAGGGGCAAGATAAAAATATTATAAACAAACAAACAAATAAGCTTCCATGTCTCAAAAGGCCTCACAATTTTTAAAGAAATAGACACCAGCAATAGACACTGGAGCCATGCTATGCTAGTGTTGGATAGTAGGGATGTGCAAAATGATTCAGGTACAAAATGATTTGTACCCGAATCCGGCTGATTCAGATGATTTTTAGACAAAACAAATCACTTCAAATTCAGACCAAAAAATTTGGAGATTTGGACCTCCATTTTCTGGCCAAAGTGGGTTGGGTGGTAGTGCTCAATGGGTGGAAGCTATCAACCAAATTTCAAAGAAATTGAGCAAAGGGGTGATTTTTAAAGAATTTTTGAAGTTGGCACATCTTTAAGCTTTTCCTCATAATGGGGACTTCAGCAACCTTATAGCTCCACGTGAAGGTCACCAGGGTGGCCCAGAGCAGGTTGTGGTGAGTGGTAGTGCCCAATGGGGGCAAGGAATCTACCACCCAGATTTCAAAGACATTGGGCAAAGGGGTGGTTTATAAATGGTTTTTGAAGTTTAAGCATCCGTAAGCTTTTTCCCATAGGGAATAATGGGGATTTCATCAGCCTTAGTTATAACTCCTGGGGGGTTGTGGTGGGTGGTAGTGCCCAATGGGTTCAAGGAAGCTACCACTCAGATTTCAAAGGAACTGGGCAAGGGGGTGATTTTTAAAGAATTTCTGAAGTTTGCATGTCTTTAAGCTTTTCCCCCATAGGGAATAATGGGGATTTCAGCAGCCCCATAACTCCACTTGGGGAGCACCAGAGTGGCCCAGAGTGAGTGGTAGTGTAGTGCAAATAGGGTGCCAACCACCCACAAGCCCATGGGGCACTGGGTTTTGTTGTTTCTGAGGTGTCTGGGAGTAGATTCTCTGGTAGGAAATGAGAGTGGATTCATTGACAAACATTGAATCCACTCTCTTTTCCTACCAGAGAATCAACTTATCTTAGTTATAGCCAAGACAGTAATCTTGCCATCAATCTAGTTATAGCCAAGACAGTAATCTTGCCATCAAGTATGACAATGTTTTAATTTGGTACTTCTGCAAATTTGAGCCAAGCACCAGACAGGCAGATTTCCAAAACAGATTCCTTTCATTCCTCCTCTCCTCCGTTCTCATCCCTCTTGTCCCAAGATGTCTTTTGAAAGGAAGATCTTCAACATTTCTCTTACAGTGGAATGGAGAGACTCTAAAAGCCAGTTCCCAAGAAACAGAATCTACACAAAAAGTTTACGTTTCAAAGTCTCACTCAGCACAACATCCTGTCTGATCCTCAGTGGCAAAAGCCTTCTTGAAGTGATTGTAACATTCCACAGAATACAACAAGGCAGCATTCCATGTACTAAGAAGGTGTGAACTAAGACCTGCAAGCCTCCTACTGTGTTTGTACATCTATATTTTGCCCCCTGTTCTTAGGGATTTTTAAATATCTCTCACTCCAAATAAAGTTTTGTTGGAGTTCATGATGCCTCCTGTTTGAAGTGTAACACCCTTCTGTCAGATTCCCCATTAATGCTCTTGGATTCCCCATTCTGTGGCTTTTCTCCCACTCTCTGTAGGCTTCTAAATGTCACGGATTATGACTCTAGACAGTAAAGCATATGTGCAAACACAAGGAAAATGCCCAGGTGTGGTGTAGCAGTATGTGTGAATTACAGGCATATATCACTGTACAGTTCCAAATTTTTCTTTAAAAAACCTCTGGCATTATGCCTAAGAAGTACTATGGGCATCCAAGATTCTTATCACGAAACCTTTTGAAGAATTGCCTTTGTTCCTGGACAATTGCTGCCTTTAAAACAAAATCAGTGACTTTATAGATGGGCTTGAAGCCCTGTAGGTGGGCTTCCTGAATGCGTCTAGTTGGCCACTGTCATGGGCCCCAAAAGTGGGGGAAAGAGGGAGCTCAAGCTGCCCCTAGGATTGGCCAGGGTGGCTAAGTCCCCTTTCCAGAATGATCAGTCAACAAAGAATGCTGTTGTAGCCAAGGCTGACTTATAAAGGGGAGGAAGAAGTGTAGCCCATTCTCTAGGATCAAGCAGTCAACTGCAGAGTCTTGCTTGACATGTCTTGGAAGCCAAGCTAAGCCATAGAGGGAGGAGCTGAGTTGAACTAATATGTGGAGTGAGAGAGTGCGTGCATGTGCTGGGGTTGATAGGACAAGTCCTGAACAGCTTCTGTTTTTTCTCCATTCTATATTATTTATGCACAGTCTTTTCAGTACAGCTGGGATTCCTGTTGAATTAACTTTTAAAGTTTAATTTTAAATCAATTTATAGCTTGCCCTCATATTTTGCCCTCACATTTCACATTATAAAGTAGGTTTATAACCTAACTGCCCAGCCCTGTGCATGTTTACTCAGTGGGGCCAACTGCTAGGTAAGTGTGCATAGATTATCAGCTAAGACAATGGCTGTGCTAGCCTCGGCCACTGCTGGGTAAATTGTGCTGTCTGCAGATCAGTGGGAAGCAAAGTAGACCCCAATGCACACATACATGTGTGCACACACATGCACAGACACATACTCCAAATAAACTTCAAAGTGGGAAAATGCCTCTATATAGACTAAACGTTACAAAAGATCTGTCTCAAATCTGAGAGGAGAACAAAACAAAACTTGACACAATCTGCTCCCCTTTCCCTGACTACCAGGAGCTCCCTCGTCTTAAAAACACTTCTGAGGCCTCTGGCCACTATCTGTGAGAAGCAATGTGGAGTATGTGAGAAGAGCAGCACACACTGAGGCGAGTCTCACGATCGGTGAGACCTGCCTTCAGAGGGTTTGTGGGGAGAATGGGCTTAGCCCGCTCTCCCCGCAGACGATCCCCAGACAGCCTAGGGCGGCCGGATTGGCCACCCACACGACGGCCAGCTCCGTCATGGAGCCGGCAGGGGCTGCGGGGATCAGGGGCTGCACAGCCCCCGGAAGTTCCGGGGTGCCCCGCGCAAGCATGTGGGGCATCCTGGAGAGACCCCGAGAGTCAGGAGGCTTGTTTCAGCCTCCTGCCGGGGGTCTCCTCATGTGTTGCCGTGGTGCGGAGCTGCAGCGTGGCAATACACGATAAAAAAGATGGGGTTACCTCGGCTAAGGAGAGGGGGAATTAGGAGAATTTGCTGCCAGGACCCACGTGGCTCCCACGGCAGCAGACGATCAGCAAAAAGTGGGCTAGGCTCCCTTAGCCCGCTTTTTGCTGATCGTGAGAATCTCCTCATTATATTCCTTCTAATCACTCAACTCTGTACTGTTTGCAACTCACTAGAAAGGCCCAGGGAAGGAAATCTTGGGCTTGATTAAATACATTCAGGTTGTCTGAGGTTATCACCAGTCCATCTTAACGTAGGATTGTTCTGGTTCCTGAAGAGATTTCACAGGCTCAGCCACTCACCCAGTTGCTGCACCTATGTTTCCTTTCTTCCACATGCCTGTTTCACCCTGAGGCCTTCTGGGCTTGGCAGGAGGATGCTGGACTAGATGGGCCTTTGGTCTGATGTGGCGGAACTCTTCTTCTAGCTTGGGGTTTTGTAGGAAGCAGCTACAGGGAGCCAATAACCTGCCCAAATAATCTTGATTTCTCCATAGCTATTGACTGTTTAGCCTCAAAATGGAAGGTGATAAAGGCACAGAATAACAGGGCTAAGTCAAGTTGATTGAGGGTATTTTTCATGCAGAGCCTTTAGGACTCTGTGATCACAGTTGTTTTCACAGAGATTGGCAATCGTCCTGTACTACATAGCTGTGGCTGGAGAAATTTAAGCCATGTTTCCACTTCTGGTTTGAGCCCCTTCAGACCCAAGCAATTTATATGGCTGATAGCTGACTGGAAGGGGAGCAGCCATTCATTCATCACTCCCCCTCCTTTTCCAAAAGCACCAGTAATCATCACCCCAGCGCCCACCCAGCATTTCTCCTCTATTTTCCATCACTGTTTCACTACCTGCCTCCTGCCCCAAATCTTCATAGTGCTTTCTATAAAATTCTTCAACACTCATTTTATGCAAATAAGGAATGTGTATCCATTTGTATGTGCAGATTTTGGTTTTCTTATATAACGTGAAGGTGACAGGGGAGGGGACTATTTTGTGGAAACATTGAAATCTTTCCCTCAAAGGCAAAAGTGGCCATGAAAATGACCACCACAGGTCAATCTGTACAAAGTAAAATGTGCCACAAACCATGAAGTCATCAGATAGGGGTGATCCAAGGTCTCAGGGCACCTTTATGGGATGCCAGATGCCCCCTATCCCTTGCAGGGAGCAATTTCCCCCTTCTCTTGCCTCCACTGAGCACACCTTCTCTCCTTTCAGCCCACCTCTGTGCACCACCAATGCACCATCCCCACTGCCACTGCTACAGTGGCCAGCTTCTCCAGCTCCATTCTCCTCCTCCTTCTGGAAGAGGAAGTGAAGGAGATGAGAGTGGTTGAGGAGACGCTCTAGCCCACCACTCATCTCCCCTCTCCTCTACTTCTTCTTCCAATAGAGGAGGTGAGTGGAGATAAACTGCTGCAGTGGCAGCTGGCAGACAGCACCAGTAGACAGCATGGAGTATGCTCCAGTGGGGCAGCTCGTGCAGGGAGAGAGTCTACAACAGTGGGACAGGGTAGAGAGAGGAGGGGAGAGAGAAAGTTGATGGTGGCAGGGCAGCAGGGGTAGAAAACCTGCAGCAGGCAGAATAGTGCCCAGAGTGGCAGAAGGACCTGCCATCCTTCCACTCCTGTCACCTGAGGTGACTGCCTCACTTCACCTCATGAAAGGACTGTCCCTGTCAGCAGAACAAATCGCCCTTGCATTTGTTTCTATAAGATCATATTAATATTATTACAGCTGCATGCGGACCATTCCTTTGTTAGGCCGTTAACAGTCCAGGATGGTTATTGATGTTGCACCAGTGGGAGGTAAAGGTTAGCAGTTGGATTCTGGATGTTTGGAGGAATCTCTCTGGGTTTCTGAATGAGATATCCAGTGGAGAAGGTGACAGCCCTGCAGTTGTGGGAAAGGCAAATAGGAGTGTGTGCATAAAACAGGAGTTGCTACTTTCCGGGAGAGTGAGAAAAAGAGTGCGCTGAAACTCTCTCCTGGACTTGGGGGCTGCCCAAATTGTTTCCTTGGGGCTCTTCTGCTGTATAGTGAGTGTGTGCTTGCCTCTACCTATACTCCATTTGTATATCCATACATCAAGCAAAGACACCATACACCTCCTTTGCTCTCTCACCCAAAGGAAAATAAACTTGGTAGCTCTTGCCACTCGAGCCATATCTTATTAATTTTCATACAAACATGTCAATAAACACAAAGTTCTTGGAAAGAAGCAGCTTATAATATGCATGTTTTTAAAATCCCCTCTTAATTAGGGATATGCACAAACTAGATCAGTGGTCCTTTTCCAGACCACCAAACTGGTCCAGAGGTCCAGCGGTTCGGCCGGTTTGTTGATGGGGGGTTACCTTTAAGGAGCAGGGAGGGTGCTCTTACACACACACTTTGCCATGTTTCCTCTGCTGGCGCTGTGCTCAAAATTGCTGGAGCGGAGCAGCAGCCTACCCCCTTGCTGCCCTGGTCAGCATCAGACTGGAAGTGGCCAGTGTGCATGCGTGCCGTGCACATGCGCATCAGCCACTTCCGGTCTGATACTGACCAGAGCGGCAAGAGGATACGCTGCCGCCCCGCGCTAGCCTGTTAAAGACTTGTCTGCTCACTTTCCCATTCCTTGGGAAAGAAGTGAAGGGAGTTGGGGCGTTGGAATATTTCTGAACTGCACTCCAGATTTACTAGAGCTTCAGTGAAGCCTCACAGGAGACAACAAGGTAGTCATAAACATTTCAGATTGGTTTCCTTCCTCTCGTTACAGCAGCCTCACACCTTTGGCTTCAGGTTCAAGTGCTACACTTTAGGCTGGAGACAGTTTTTGTGAGAGGTGAAAGAACTATGATAGAGGCATCAAGTGCTGTAAAGTAAACACTCATTTCTTTCAGGCTGCTCTCATTTCTAATCAAACAGGTTTTCTGCATGTATAAACCATTATAAAGCCCCACAGAGCCTGTGAACAGAGATCTGGTTTGGGAAATATTGAGGTCATTCACACAATCAAAAACTGTGTTCTACCAGGGTTTGGGAGCTGTTCCCAATTTTCAGTGGTGTGGAAGCTAGGTAAGAGGGAAAACTGGATAGACGTGACTGTGTGGAAGCAAAGCAGGAAGAAAAGCTGCCCAGGTTTTCCTCCTATCTTGCATTCACACAATCACTTCTACCCAGGTTTTCCTCTGATCCAAGCCTGGGTAGGTTTTGGTTGTGTGAATGACCTCACTGCCTGCCAATGCTGTCCACCATGTGATGAGGCATGTGACTGCACATATCCCACTCCCAGCGTGCCAGCGTGGTGTAGTGGCTAGAGTGCTGGACTAGGACTGGGGAGACCCAAGTTCAAATCCCCATTCAGCCATGAAACTAGCTGGGTGACTCTGGGCCAGTCACTTCTCTCTCAGCCTAACCTACTTCACAGGGTTGTTGTGAGGAGAAACCTAAGTATGTAGTACACCGCTCTGGGCTCCTTGGAAGAAGAGCGGGATATAAAATGTAAAATCATAATCATTGTGCTTAGCATTATCGTGTGAGGGGGCAGGAGATCTGAACCACCTCTCTACTTCGTATTTACATTGCATGGTAGAGGCAGTTTGAACAGATCTCCACACAAGTATGCAAAGCATAAAGTGCATTTTCCTTCACACAGAACAGCAATGGGAGTTAGGGTTATCCTGTTTCCTGAAAGTAGCCACTTTGGGGCAAATACCCACTTCAGGAGGCAATTTTCAGTTGGAAAACAGCACAAGGAGCTTCCTGCGAACCATGTTCTCAGATAGGATTGGGCCCCCATAGCTGTTCTGGGTGAAAGAAGAGTCACTTCCAGTTGGAAACATAGCTCTGTAGAACACATTTGTGTGCAAGTCTTGTGTGACCCTTTGATACAACTGTGTGTCATCTGCATTATGACAAGAAACTTCAGTTCATGCCTAATCAATTCTCCCAGTGGCTGAATTGATACCAACTGATCAGTTCTCCCAGTGGCTTCCTTTTTCAACCCAAAGGAAGACTGATAATAAAGGAATAAAAGGAAGAATGATCATTGCCTAGTAGTGAGGAGACTGCCAGTGGGAGAAGTTCTCACATCATTGCCCTTTTTCTCCAGAAAATGGTTTAGTCATTTTAAGTCTCTTCATATGACGTGGCTAGGTTATGTTTTCTTTATGTTTTCACTGTAAAGCAGGCTGAGTTATGCCTCTGCCAAGAGAAAGAAATTGGATATTTGCCTTCTCTTGCTGACCACAGGAAACAATCCATTATTGCCACTGATGCTGTCTCTGTTCTATGAATACAGAATTAGGGCTTTCACATGACCTCATGGCTGCTGCTGGCCATGCTGTTGTGGGGGGAGGCAGGAGCTAGGGATGTGCACAGAACCAGATGCAGGTGGCTCGATGGCGGGGTGTGTGTGTGTCTCACTTTAAGGGCGGGGGAGGGTACACTTACCCCTCCCCCCCACCGGCACCCTGTATTTTACAGGTCCTACGGGGTGGCAGCGTACTTCCCTGCCACCCTATTTGCTCTTTGGCCAAAAGTGGCCAGAACTATCTCGGGTACGTGCGCCCACTGGGCGCACATGCATGTTGTGAGCACCTGCATGTCCACCCAACGTGTGCACCAGCTACTTCCGGCCACTTCCCCATAGGACCTATAAAATACCTGGTGCCAGCGGGGGGGGGGAGTGGAGGGAGGGGTAAGTGTACCCTCCCCCACCCTTAAAGTGATACGCTCCCCCCTCCTCCTTCGAATTTCAACAACCCCCCCCCCCGTGTTTGTACCTGTTTGTGCATATTCCTAGCAGGAGCTTGCCTGCCTCCCCCAGCCGATGAGCAATGGCCACCCTCCACTCTGCCATGCCAGACGCCCACACAAGCAGCGGCATGGCGACTGCAGGAGCTCAGAGTGGGGGGACTTGGCCCTCCCACATCCCAGAGTGCCCTGCAGCCACAACTGACAGACTTGGGGAGGGGGCATCCCCATAATGCACCACACACTTGCATGGTGCATTATTGGAGCTTGGGGAGGGGGCGGGTTGCAGTGCATCCCGGCACCCAGACCCTTGGAGCTACCGGCAGGAGTCAGTGCTCATCTGGGCGGGCGAGTCGCCTGCCCAAGGAAGGCTGCTAGTTTGCGGGGAGGTATGCACTTTCGGGCTTCCTCCCCACAAATTGGGTAGCCCTTTCTCACTGGTCGTGAGAAAAGGCTCAGCACAGGTTGACTCAAGAATGGAAGGTTTGATCTTGGTGACAGCTGGTTGCACATGATGTGTTAGGCATAGGTATTACACAGCACTGATCAGAAGATTATGGGTGTGATCCATAGGAAAATTAAAGTGAATTATTAAAACGCAATAAATGTGTTTACCCGCGGGAGGGCTTAAACAGTGTGCTTAAGGCAACAATACTATGCACATTTCTCTAGGAGTAAGTCCCAATGGGCTCAGTGATGCTTTTACTTCTAAGTAAGCATACCCAGGATCATATGGTTGTCTCTTCTTCATTTGCTGCAGAACTTCACTAAAACAAGCACATTGTTAATGCACATAATAAGAGTACCCTGGCAGTGTTTCACCAGGGACTATTTTCAAGGATGCAATGGAGGCCCCAATGCCCAGTCATTTCTCTACAAAGGAGAAACTAATTCACATGAGCAAATAAAGCATGCAAAGCATGACACGACTTAAGGGTCACCTTCTCCCATATGAGCCTGCTGGAGCTTTAAGCTCATCAGCTGGATCACTGCCCGCATCCTGCCTCCTAAGAGTTGCCGGTCAGAAAACAGGATCTTTTTGCAGTGGCCTCAAAGGTGCAGTACACTCTATCCTTGGAAGTTCTCTTTGCTAAGGGAATTGTCCCCTTTGCTAAGCAGGGTTTGTCTTGGTTTATATTTGGATAGGTGTTGACATGTGAGCACTGTCTGCTGTAAGATATTCCCCTTAGGAGGTGGGGCCATAGCTCAGTGCAGAGCATCTGCTTGCATACAGGAGGTCCCAGGTTCAAACCCTGGCATTTCCAGGTAGGATAGGACTGGAAGAGACTCCTGCCTGACAGCAGTGTAGACAATACTACCAATGGTCTGAGAGGCTGTTCACACAACTGAAAACTGGGTAGGAAAAGTGTCCTAGAACTTCCTGATAAAATGTAACCAGCTCATAACCCTTGGTTTGCAATCCTGCCCCTAGGTTAGAACCACAAACCAAACATTATGCTGGTACTGGCGGCTCACCCTCTCTAACGTAATGGTGTTTTTATAAGGTGCTTGCTGAAGCGCTAAGAATAACTGGCATGAATCATTCTGGAGGAACAACATTCTTTTAATGTCAGAGATCAAACCTGCCTTTAGGGCTGGATAAGGCAAGGCATGAATAAGTTGAGATGGTGCTAAAAATTCAGAACATACAGCTACTCTGCCTGGGGACAACTGTTGAGAATCAAGTCACTTCTATAAACCATGATTATTTCAATCAAGTTAGGGAGAGATTAATTAGAGCTTTAATCATATCATGCCCAAGTTGAATGCACACACCTTTCTTTCAGGAAACCTCTCTATGTAAGATGCAAACAAGAGGATTCTGTAGTCCTTCAAGTTGTATACCACTTGAATAGCAGCCATTGGAAGGGTGGAGGAGGCAGGCTGTGTTATTAAAAATAGGCTGCTTGGTGCTGCATTTTCTTTAAGAAGTTTCCAGTACAGAGTATTAGAAAATTCCTAGAATAATCCTTCTGCAAATTCTTCATAGAACTCTATTAAGTCCCTATGGGGCAACTTATAAGCAGGAAGATGTCTTGTTCTGGATCCTCATCCTTAACATTTTCATCAGACAGGGAAATGAGACTGACAAGGCTTTGCTATCCCATGCAGTGAAATGCGGATTGCATTAGTGGAAAGAGCGGGGCACACAGCTCTGCTGTGAGGAAGGGAGTTACTTCCTTTGCTCAGGCTCTGACATTTAAAATAAAATAGTATAAATAAATAAAATTAAAGCAAAGAATAAACTCCCAAACACATGGGAAGGGACAGGTATTGTGACACTTATCACGGGCGATGTAACAATCCTTATCCAAGACGTACTAGCTTTCCCCAGCAATAAGAAATTGTTGGAGAAAGACACCTGGATGCCTTAAAGAGTAAAGAGTAAGAATTGTGCTACTTTGTGGAGGAAAGGTTGGATATTCCTTAAGGATCATAAGAGGGCTGTGTCTTTTTGTGTGTGCTAAGGATTATCTTCTGGGGCTGGTTCAAATGACACAGTCTGACCAGCCTACCCACTGTATGATTAGAAGTGAGGGGGGTGCATGTCCCACCTCTGACTCAGTGTGCTATTCCACCCCACATACTTGTAAGGGGGGAGGAATATCTTAACTCCCCCAAATTGCACCATCCCAATGCTACTGCTGCTGCTATGATTATTTATATACTGTTTTCAAACAAAAATTCTCTAAGCAGAAGAAAAATAATAATTATGTATTCAGTCGTTTGGTTGGTTGGTTGGTTGGTTTATTTAACTAACATATTTTTATACCGCCCAAACCTGTGTCTCTGGGCAGTGTACGATTAAAAAAAATACAAATTAAACAAAACCAAAAATGATTAAAACATTAAAATTATTTAAAACCCAACATTAAAAACTAATAAAACTATAAATCTAATTAAAAGCCGTGGGGGACGGGGATATGTCTCCACTCCAGTGCCTTCTAAAAATTTGCCAGAGAATAAACAAATAAAATCTGCTGTAGGGATGCTGTGCTGGGGTTAAGGACAACATATTATCAGTACCAGTACTGACACTCTCAATGATATCTAAAATGGCAGGAATGCAATTCATTTGTTCTCAGAAAAGTTTTTCTTCTATATGTTTAATAATTCTGGATTTGATGTTGCTTACCATCAATTTACCCGGGACAAAAGTTAGACTATCAAGCCTGTAATTTCCTGCCCCTTCCCTAGATCCCTTTTAAAAACTGGTGTTACACTGATTACTTTCCAATTCCCTGGTAAGGAGGCTGATTTGAGTGACACCGCCTAGAGATGTCTATATCAGACAATCTAGAAATATGATAAATACATAATAAATAAATATGCTTCATATTTTTTTGTTAGAATATCAGCAGATTCAGATTTGACCTCGACTTGTGGGTGTATGTTGTCCAAACCCAGTGTTATTTTGAGATTTGTCAATCAGACACAGAACTTCATTTATTTTATTTCTATTTGACTTAGTTTTTTAAAATTCACTCCTGCAAAACACACTGGCTCAATAGCCACCCCAAATCTTCTGATGTGAAGACTGATGCCAAAATTAAAAAATTAAAAAAATCTAAAAAATCGATCATTTAGCTTCTCTGCCATCTCTCTGTCCTCCTTCAGCAATCCTTTTATGTCTTTTTAGTTTAGTGGCCCAGCCATCTCCTTATCTGGTTTTCTTTTTCTTTTATTTTTATTTATTATTAAATTTATATACCACCTTACATTAAAAACAATCGCAAGGCAGTTTACAAAAGTTAAAAACATACAACAAAAATGACAATAAAAATATTAAGCTAAAAATATAAAACCAATCTCATTTAAAATCTATAAAATACAAACATAAAAACTATACACGAGTAAAACACATAGAAGCAGCAATAAAAACAATCATGTAAAGGCCTGGATAAAAAGCCAAGATTTAACAAGCTTTCTAAAAACTGTGATGGAGTCCAAGGAGCAAATGGCCACTGGGGGAACATTCCAAAGTCTGGGGGCAGCAACAGAGAAGGCCCTGTCTTGAGTGCATGACAGCCAAGCCTCCCTCATTGTCGGCACCTGGAGCTCCCTCAAATGACCTTGTCAAGCAGGCAGCAACTCTTGGGAGCAGGCGGTCCCTCAAGTACCTTGGCCCAAACCGTTAAGGGCTTTAAAGGTCAAAACCAGCACCTTGAATTGGACCCGGAAACGAACTGACAGCCAGTGCAACTCTTTCAGAATGGGTGTGATGTGCTCCCACTGGGCAGCTCCAGATAAAACCCTAGCCACCGTGTTTTGCACTAGCTGCAGTTTCCAGATATTCTTCAAGGGCAGCCCCACGTAAAG
This sequence comes from Hemicordylus capensis, assembly GCF_027244095.1. Classification (NCBI taxonomy): domain Eukaryota; kingdom Metazoa; phylum Chordata; class Lepidosauria; order Squamata; family Cordylidae; genus Hemicordylus; species Hemicordylus capensis. The sequence continues at coordinate 51,528,054 of NC_069660.1, forward strand.
CGTGTTACAGTAATCCAGCCATGATGTGACTAAGGCATGGGTAACTGTGGCCAGATCTGCCTTCTCAAGAAAGGGATGCAGCTGGCGCACTAGCCAAAGTCGTGCAAAGGCACCCCTGGCCACTTCCTCCAGCTGAGCTTCCAACAGCAGAGCCAGGTCCAGTAGTACCCCCAAACTGCATGCTTGCTCCTTCAAGGGGAGTGCAACCCCATCCAGAACCGGTAAAATCTCCTCATCCCAATTGGCTTAGGGATGTGCACGAACCGGTTCGGAGGCCATGTTGGAGGCCTCCAAACCGGTTCGGAACCGGACCGGTCCGTCGGTCCGGCACTGAGGGGGGTCTACCTTTAAGGGCGGGGGGGTAGAACTTGCATGCTGTTTCATGTAGATGTTAAACAGCATGAGGGGCAAGACCGAACCCTGCAGGACCCCACAGGCCAATGGCCATGGGGCCAAGCAGAAATCCTCCAGCACCACCTTCTGGATCGTCCCCCCAAGAAAGGACCGGAACCACTGCAACGCAGTACCTCCGATTCCCATACTTGAGAGGTGGCCCAGAAGGATACCATGGCCCAGAAGGATGGTATCGAACACCGCCGAGAGGTCCAGCAGAACCAACAGGGACGCACTCCCCCTGTCTAGTTCCCGGCATAGGTAATCCACTAGAGTGACCAAGGCAGTCTCAGTCCCATATCCGGGGCAGGAGCCAGATTGAAAAGGCTCCAGATAATCCGTATCATCCAAGACCCTCTGCAGCTGGGACGCCACCACACACTCTATCACCTTGCCCCCAAAGGGCATGTTAGAGACCGGTCTATAGTTGTCTGGGTTGGAGGGATCAAGGGAGAGCTTATTTAATAATACTTCTGGTGTATTAAATACCATTTTATTGTTTGTTTCAATATTTTTAGCAATAGGATCCTCAGATACTCCCCCCGCCCCCCACACCACCACCACCATTTGCCTTACTGTCAAGTTACATTTGTTTTTGCAAGAGTTTATGCTCTATTTTATTTTTCTCATTTGGGCAAAACTTCCACTTTCTAAAAGCTGACTTCTTCACTTTTATAGCTTCTTCTGCTCTGCTTGTTAACAAAATTGACCTCCTCTTCTGGAACTTGTTAGTATATTACCTAATCTGTGGTATAAATTCTGCCCAAGCTGATATTATAGAAGTTTTTACATTAATTTCCACTTAATGTTATGGTGTTTCCTCTTTTAAAATTAAATGTGACCATGTTTGACTTCCTGGGTAACTTTCTAGTTGCATATGTATTGAATTTGATACCACTATTTCACTTTTCGCAAGTGATTTAAACCACTTACATAGGAACATAGAAAGATGCCTTATACCAAGTCAGACCACTGATCCATCTAGATCAGTATTATCTTCACAGACTGGCAGCGGTTTCTTCAAGGTTGCAGGCAGGAGTCTCTCTCAGCCTTATCTTGGAGATGCCAAGGAGGGAACTTGGAACCTTCTGCATGCAAGTATACAGGTGTTCTTCCCAGAGCAGTTCCATATCTTACAGTGCTCACATGTAGTCTCCCATTCAAATGCAAATCAGGGTGGACCCTGATTAGCAAAAGGGACAATGAATACTTGCTACATCAAGACCAGCTCTCCTCCTATCATGCATCAAATCCTGGGCACCACTCAAGATTAAGTCAAAAGTTCTCTCCTTTCTAAATGGTTACAACCCACCAATCATTTGTCATATTTAGAAATGTTGTCTTGTCGTCATGACCCAAACACATGCTTACTCAGTGTAATGGAAGCTGAAGTCTCCATTATTATAACATTGTCTTCTTTGGTTCCCTCTCTGATTTTGTTCTCTCTCCACCCCCCACACCAGTTCCCCTGGGTGTATTCCAGGCTATGAGATTTGCACTGGTTAAAGTGTTGCAAACTGCAATGATATGAGGCAGCAGCTTGAAACTGCAAGTACAGCGTTTTCCTATGCGTTTTTCAATGCATCGTGACAGGGTTTTGGCTGTTCATATTGCCCACTGCTGCAGCACGTTTTCCAGGCAGCGAGTGTCCATATTCCAGCTGAATCACATTTTCTGCCCCCTCTTCCTTCTCCATTTCAGGCCAATAGGGTTGTGGAGGGGGCGGGGACCCACTGATGTGATGAACTCTTAAAAAAAAATTTATCTGCGCCTTTGCTCAAAGCCACCAGCAGGAGGAAGTGCAACTCAATCTGCTCTGCTTTGCGCTAGCCAGAACATAAGCCAAGGCCGAAAGCGGAAATGAAATGGAATGGAAATATATATATTTAAAAATACATATCAAATTGCAGAGAAAACTGTAACCAACAGCTAGGTCCGAAAGCGAAATGAGAGCAAAAGGAGATTGCACCCTTGCGCAAGAAATGGAGCAATAATATAAAAAACACATATGTGGCCTTACATATCAACAGATCCTCGATCTGCCAAATGAACCAGTCAATCCACAGCGCACAAAAAAGGAGGAAACATGAATGAGTCCGAAAAATAAGTCTGATGAAAACCAAAAACAAATGCAATCAAAATCAAAAGCCGAAAGCCGAAAGCAGATGAAAATCAGGTTGCACCTTTGCACAAGAACCCAGGTGGAAAAATTAAAAAAAAAAAAAAAACCTTTTCATTTCATGGAAAGATTATTTCATGAACAGGACAGAAAGGGGCTGTAAAAATCAACAAATAGTTGCACCGTGACTTGAACCGTCCATACCACACCACACTACAACACATAAACGACAGGGCAAGCCTCCTACAACAGAAAAATACAGCTACTTTCCTGCAATACATATACAATGTTACAGGGCTACAATGCATCAATAACATCCGAAACAAGGCACTGGAAATATGAACAGCACCCTGCTGACAGTGAGTGCAACAACCGCGATGTCGAAACAAGGGCAATATGGAGGGACACTTAGCGGACACGTTGCAAAACTGTTGCAGTATGTAATGTGGTAAACGCCCTGGACCTTTTTCAGATGGTGACTTTACCACAACTTTACTTTGGGAAGGTGTGTGTGTTTGTTCACATATTGGCCAGATTTACCCCAAAGTCCATGCGATATTTCAGAGAGAACTTCACACACAATTCAGGTTTTTCCTTCCATGGTGGAACCAAGCCCAATTTATGTCCAGGGTAAAAAAATCCCATTTTTGCATTGGAGTATTCGTTATCCCTTAACTCACAGTAAAGCCTTGCAGTAAACCGGTAAACGGGTAAAGCCTGCTGTCTGAAAAACCTCCTGGTCAAGTGGATGATAATATGTCCCCAGTAAAAAAATTACTTTTTAAGCCTTCTGTTTCTACCCACAGTGATTCTGTAGAGAAGCTTATTCTTCTTAATTGCTTCTACTTTAACTGTACACTTCTACTCTACATTACCGGTGGGGGGGGAGCAATCTCTCAGAGGGTTAAGGATGTAATTCTACAAATCAAGCATTTAGTAAAAGTGTGTGTGTGTGTGTGTGTGTGTGTGTGTCTGGGTGGGCGGTGGGGGCGGGGACAGGGACGGGAATCCAAGCCCACAATTCCAGGAAGATATAGTACGAAGATTCATGTTTGACAGTGAGTGAGAAAGTTAAGATGAAAAGTGACATGAATGCTGGTCTGGACATAATCCTAAACTTTGTGTCTGTGAAGAATTATGGCCTGGTTCAGTTCCCTTTGAGTTTAGCTGGAATTAGGTCAGTTGCCTAAAGGGGAGGGAGATTATCTAACGAGATTATCTAACGAGTCCTTGATATGGGATTTAGCAAAGAAAATGTGCTTCAAAAGATTCACTCCCCCATCTTTGAAAAGATATATGCCAGTCAGAATATCAGCTTGCCTTGAAACGATGAGATTCCACAGCATGGAAAATCCAGCAAAGGACTATAGGGTGAAAATTTGGCCCAAAGCTATTCTCATAGGTCTTGTTTTTGGCCAGTGTTTAATTGAGAGGGGGAAAGAGAGGGGCAGAACACAACTGAATATTCTGCTTATGCTTCTAATTACAATCGGAGTAATTTCTGTCAACTTTGATCAAACTGCAACCACTGTTTAATACTGCTATACCCAAGCTTTCAGAAATCATTACTCAGGAGAGACCTCTGAGCAAGCTCTCCTCCATAAAATATCAAGCCCAGCTAAATTGCATATGGCTAAATTTATCTCTTCTACAAGCAAACCTCATCCGGATTTGAAGATCATAAGTCTTCCATCTTGTTTCACAACTAGTTCTGATGGTTAATCAATCCCACTTGAAGAATAAATTGTGCCTCCCCCGCCCCTAAACGGAATATGTCAAGATTTACCTCCCAGGCATTGGATCAGTCTATGCTTCGCTTTGATAGATTTATGAAGTTGCAAATGTTAATGAGATTTATGAGCTTCTTACAGGTCTTCACTGTACCGTGAACAATTTTTCAGCATTCTCTCAGTAGCACTCTAACTCATTTCGTATACAGAGACAAAATAATTGCTTTGCACTACTCTCTACAGTTACCTTAAATAGGACAGAATTTCATTTTTTTTAATTCATATTCATTTTTTTACTGCAATAATAGGTGGCTAACATACAAGCTTCTTCCATTCAACCAAGTACACAGTGCTTGATTCAGTCAATGAAAGGCCATGCCTGCCATTTTATCTCCAGCCACCTCTCAGGCACTGCAGCCCCCATGGGATCTCCATTGTCTTTGGCAGGTAGGTTGAGGGCAAGACACAGGCCACTGGATTCCAGGGCACACTTTGACTGTCTCTGGACAGATGAAGGAAAGTTTCTTTCACAATGTGGCAATTCTCTGCCACAAAGCGTGGTGACAGCCAACAGCCTGGATGGCTTTAAGAAGGGTTTAGATAAATTCATGGAGGACAGGACTATCAATGACTACTAGTCTGAGGGTTATAGGCCACCTCCAGCCTCAGAGGCAAGAGATGCCTCTAAAAACCTGTTGCACCAGGGAGCCACAGCAGGAGAGAAGGCATGCCCTCAACTCTTGCCTGTGGTCTTCCCTGGTGGGCCACTATGTGAAACAGGATGCTGGACTAGATCAGCCTTGGGCCTGATCCAGCAGGGCTGTTCATACATAATGCTCCAAACACCTTGCCAAATAGGTCCTTTATTTTCCTAAACAGACTTAATTTCCTTTGAACATAAGAAAAGTCCTGCTGGATCAAGCCAAAGACCCAACCAGTCCAGCATCCTGCCTCACACAGTGGCCAACCAGGTGCATCTGGGAAGATTGCAAGTGGAGGGAAAGGGCAACCACCTCCTCCTGCTGGTGTTCCCTAACTCTGGGGCATACCACCTCTGATCGTGATGGAGGAAAATAAATCCTGTGTATGCTCAGAAGCTCTCAGACAAAATGCCAACATTTTTAAAGACACAAATTGACAACAGAGATTCCATAACCTTTCTAAGTAATTTGTTCCATTCTCAGAAGTGAGGTAGACAAGAGCATTTGCTTTTCATGCAAAATATCCCAGGTCCAATCCCTGGCATTTTTAGTTAAAAGAATCAGGTAGCAGGTGACGGAAAAGACCTATGTCTGAGACCTGGAGAGCCACTGCCAGTCAGAGAAAACCTAGTCACACTGGACTAGATGAACCAATGGTCTGATTTGGTATACAGCAGCTTTATATGTGTATTGATATGCTCCTTTGGGGAGAGCTGTGGCTCAGAGGTAGAATACATCCTTTGTATGCAGCAGGTCACAAGTTCAATCTATCTTCCTGGGACCATCTCCTCCAGGAAGGATTGGAAAGGAGCTCTGAAACCTTAAGAATGCCACTGCCAATTAGTATAGAATATTATGACCAATGGTTTGGCTTGGGAAAGTCTGGTGGACCAGTGGTCTGACTTAGGATAAGGCAGCTTCATGTGTTTCTGTTAAGTAATTTCCCCGCATTCAGTCTGAAGCCATATTGTTGCCATGTGTGCCCACTGCCAGGTAGATGAGCCCAAGTAGCACAGCCCTTCACTGATGGTCCTGTGACGTATACATTGACCAGAGAAGGGATATGAAAATATGCTGAGGACTTGGAGCAGTATTTCAGGGGAGTCTTGATGGCCTGTCCACCTTTCAACTCTGGCTGCTATGGGCAGTGTAGCACAAATAAATCAACATGTTTCACTTTCTAATCAGGAGTGAGGCCAAGAGATAGCCTGTAGAGATGGGATGGCGAAATGGGTGCAGGCCCCATCTGGGACCAAATAACCATATTGCTTGAGTCAGTGAGATAATCCTTAGGTTGCAGTTCCATATACATTCAGCACTGAGCCAAGAAGCTAAGGAGCAGTCCTTGAAGTCCTCCAAGCTCATGGGGCATTTTATCAGCAGGGGCACAGGAGCAGGCACTGCTGCAGTGGTGGCAGCATCTTGTAGCTGGGTGTATATGTAGCTGGGCAACATGTTCAGCTACCGAGTCAACTAGGCTAGCAAAGGCTTCATCCCATGCCAGTGGGTTTAAGCAAGACCTGGGAGCAAGGAGCAAGATTAGTCTTATGGGGCAAATATGGACCAGGTCTTATGCAACTAGCAAATAGTACTTATTAGTCAGATGAGTAGGTAGTAGGACAGGAAGCAGTTCAGAGGACTGGTCAAGCCTGGATGGCAGAACTTCAGTTTGGACTGTAAAAGCTCCGACAATGATTGGCAGAACTCTTTGGTGCTGGTTCAGTCTCTGAATTCCAAGACAGGCCCTGTTTCTCAGCCATTGGATGAGAAGTGCCTGCTTAAAGTGTTGCTTGTGCATCAAGCCTTCCGCTTCCTCAGTGCTCAGTGATTCCTTGACAGGCTCCCCAGTAAGTGGGGCAAAGTAGCTGTAGACTCCTGGGCAACGGGTGGGTTTGCCCTTCAGGGGGATCCAGTTGCCTGTTCCTGCTGGGCTGGGCTGCTGGCTCTGAGGTTTGCATCTGGCAGTACTGCTTCCTTGCTCAAACTACCTTTTGCACTGGTCTGTTGGTTTGATCTGCCTATAGGGATCCCCCACAGCCATCTCATCATAGCTGGCTGTAGAGTCTGTACTTGAATCTGGACACAATGTCTCCCCCTCCTTGGTGGCACAAGATCAGTTTCCAAAAAGATGAAACCTCATTGATTAAAAAGGATGGGTTTTTCTAGCTTGGCTATTCATTTCTCAGAACAGCCTAGATGAGAGGAGATAGATGGTGGCAGAAAAGGATGAATGGGCTCTAATCCAACAGAATATTATTTTCAGGGCCTATTGGACCCTCTACATCTTAAGCGATTGAAAATGTCCCCAGATAGTAACTGTTGGAGATGCAGTAATCCCCATGCCAATTTAACACACATGTTCTGGGACTGTTCCATAGTGCAAGGCTTCTGGAGGGAGGTTATTATGTGAATTAACCGAGTGCTGGACTCATCCCTTGCACTGAAGGGGCCTGCATGTAGTGTTGGGGTTTATCCCATCTGACTGGGGACTAAAACCCAGTTCTAAACAATGGCTATGGCAAAGCCTGCTGGTAGCCAAGAGGTTAATATTGAGGCAGTAGAAATCTCCCAATCCCCCCAGGTGTGAGGACTGGGTGCAGGACCTGCTTGAGTTGGTGGCACATGAAAAATGGGCCCTCTTAAAAGTAAATAAATCAGATAAATGGTCAGGAATCTGGGACAACTTCCTTGAGCTATTCTTAGAACAGAAACCCCTCTGATCTACCCACACACCTACTAGTGCAGTGGTGAGTACCCCTTCGCATCTCCCCGCTCCACTTCTGCTTTCTTTCTCCCTCTTTCTCTTTCCTTCTTTCTTCCCCCACCCCTCTTCTCCCCCCAACCAGTGCTGAGGGGAGAAAGGAAGGGCTGGGCTCGGGGGGTGGGGGGGAACTGGGAGAGGCTTTGTAAAATACAAAATGTCAACAAACATTAATTTTTTTAAAAAAGAAAGAAAAAGGACATAGAACATGTCAGGGTGGTATAAGTGAAATTGTATAAGAGTAGGAATATCTAGAGGCTGCTGCATAACTATGGAAGAAAGATTAATGATGGGAACTGGCCTGTGAAAGTGGATGAATTATTGGTATTGTGAGGCACAGCCTTGAGAAAGGGTAAGACCTGAACATGTAGCAGAGGAAAGTAGCCAAAGCTCTTGCCTCTCTTTGTACTGAAAGGGGCTTCAGGATTGGGATAAGATGGAATGAAATAGCCTGCAAACTTTGTGGCCTACTGAGCCAAACAGTGTCCACTAGCCATGTATGCTAGCCTGCCAGATGTTTGACAACCTTCCTGCATTTTGCAGTTCCAGGCACACAGCCTGGGGGCTGTCATACATGGCAGTGGGCTGCATTTGGCTTAATGGGCCACAACTCTGGGTTGGAAGAAGAGCAGAACATGATCAAGCAGGATGCAAGCAGAACAAGTAGAAAACGGTGTTTTCCAAATAATCCACACATTTTTTTTGTATCCCCCCCCCCACACACACACACACCACTTTTTGGCAATAAACAAAGATGCAGCATCTAAAGAATGGTAGGAAGGATACAGAGTCAAACACTATGATGGGTCGTAGTTTTGGAGATCAATCGCAGAGCACCACCAACACAAAGGCCGTTCACACGACCAATGGGGCTGAGGAGGACTGGCAGGAAGGCAGGAGTCTACCTGCTTCCCCCCACATGATCAGAGCCCAAACAAGGCTCCACTGCTAGTGAAGTAAGTGTTGCAGCGAGCTGGAGTGGTGGGGAAGGAAACCTGGCCACCAAGAATCCCCTGCTAATCACCAATTTACCCCTGCTAACTGGGCAAAGAGGCACCTTTTAATGTGGCGATTCTCTTTATTTAGCAGGGGGAGAGTAACTGGCCCTGTCCACCCCCAGCACAGTACCTCCAGTGACTGTTGCTGGTGTCTATCTTATGTTTCTTTTTAGATTGTGAGCCCTTTGGGGACAGGGTTCCATCTTATGTGTTTGTTATATCTTTGTGTAAACCGCCCTGAGCCATTTTTGGAAGGGCGGTATAGAAATCAAATGAATGAATGAATGAATGAATGAATCCCACAATGCCCCACATGAGCGGTGCAGTGCATTGGGGAAGTTTCTGCTGCCAAGCCACTCCTTCCCCCGGCAGCCCAAGCACTCATACAACCCAGGAGTGAGGTAGGAGGTATGTGCTTGTCCTCCTTCCTCACTTTTTAACCCAGGTTTGAAAGCAGGGCTCCTTGGGGGTGAAGTGCCGGGATTAGGAGCAATCCCAGCCCTGCACACGATCAGCCCTACTTGCGATAGCCTTGTCCTACCCCTGTAGGACTGGTCATGTGAACAACCTCATGCTATTATACTGTAAAAGCATCTGACCAGAATGCCTTTCAAGAAAAGATACCACTCATTTCTTCAGTGTATATGGATGTATTGGTAGCTTTTGTGAGCACATTTATTCACAAACAAATAATAAGTCTGGCTTAGAAGAATCATGGCTGTAAAGAAAGACAACGTCATGATGTGAGAATTCAGTGGCATTTAAAACTGGAAGCTTCAGTTTGTGTGGTGACTGAGTCATGTGACTGCTCACCAAAAACTAAATAGATGTGTCTTCAGTGCCTTTTAAAAAGTTGCCAGAGATGGGGAAGCTCTTATGTCAACAGGGAGTGCATTCCAAAATCCAGGGGCTGCAATGAAGAAGGCAACCACAGACAAACCTCTCCAGATGGTATTAGCAGGCGGCAACTGCAGACAACCTCTCCAGATGATCTTAGCAGGCAGTGGGGCTCATGGCAGGTATGAGGGGTCTCCCCACTCCGAATGCTGCCAGAATGTTGCAAATGGTCCTTGTACAGCACAAATCTGCTGAATGAATTTCCAACATCCAAAGGCTGTTGCTGCAGTGGGATTTACTTTTTACATTAATATGAGTGGACAGGCTGTCTGGTCATCCTAGTCCTAGGACTGTTACATCTGAACAATGTGTTGGTATGTGCTGTTTCTTTCTAGCATCCTCTCTAATAAAACACTTGGTGTCCGTCCGTGGACGGACACCAAGCGTGTGTCCGTGCCTCCCTGGCCTGTTCTGCGCATGCGCTCCGCGCATGCGCAGAACAGGGCAAGGGAGACACAACGGCCGGCACCCGGTGGCCATCTTGGGCGGCCAGAAGCGGCCGCCCCGAAGAAGCTGGGTGAGCGGCGCCGGGGAACACTGGCCGCCGCTGCCTTGGCCAGAGGACACCCGCGGCGGCAAGGGAGAGGCCCTAGGGAGCGGAGGGCCCGGCCGGAGCTGCGGGCGGCGGCGGTGGGTGGCGGGCCCGCCGGAGACACGGGCCGCGGTGGGTGGCGGGAGGGGGAATGGCGGCGGAGGTCCAGACCGGCCCAGGGAGACGGAGGCCGGGACCGGGGGCCGAGCGAAGGCTGAAGAAAACTAACGGACGGTCCTTTCAGTCCCAAGCGCCAGTTCGGGCAGAGCCTTTGCAGAGGGAGGAGCACTGCTTGCGAGCTCCTCTCTCCCTCCTCAATTTAGGAATTTCTTTGCTCAACTGTCACGGGCCAGGGTAAGGTGGTTTCGGAAGTTGGGAGGGAGGGAGGGTGGGACTTCGGAGGCAGCGACGGAGGCAGCATTTTAAAAAAAAAAACAGTAAAAGGGAGAGGAAAAGGCCAGCGCCCGTTATTATAACGGGCTTCAAAACACTAGTACTATATAATCTGTTTGACATGAGCCAGTCAGATGTGCAGAGAAATGGTTCCCAGACTATGATCTGTGGACAGAAAGTGTTTGACTCTGGCCTTCTAAATCACTTTTGGTCCACAGATCATAGTCTGGGATCCATTCCTCTGCACTCAATACCACATCTGTGATCCCAACTGCTCTGCAAATCCCTGCTTAAACACATGGGTTTGGGGTTTTTGTCTAGTTAAAGGTAGGGTGCATGACCAACAAAAAGGTGTGATGAAATGGTGCCCATTTGTCTTCAAAATTCTGAAATTCAATATCATCAAAACTGGTCTACAAGATAAGTTGCACAGGACGAGTTGTCCACAGGACAGATCCACTTTTATTATATAGTTTAGGCTAGATTACATTTGTGTAACTTCCAGCCCTAGGCATCTGGGAGTCTTAAGAGGAACTGCTACCAAAAGTATCTATGAAAATGGCAAGCAGATATTCACAGTCTCTACAGTATGTTTGCTTGGGGAACTGGACAAAAGAATCTTGATAAGAATCTTGTTATTTTGACATGTGCCAGCAGCCCAAATATGAACAATAAGGCTCAGAAAGAAACAGAAACAGCCAGTCCCTGATGTAGCTTTTACAGTAAATTTAGAAGTGGGAAATAAATGTATACTGATAAATACATGTATGCATACTTATAGGTCCAAAACAAAGGTTTCACAGTGGAACATTAACTGAGTTTAGCAGGCATTCCATTTCATAAGGAATTATAATTTTGTGAGAGGTGAGGACTAGGGATTTCTATACACCTCACCAAACTTCAATTCCCAACATTCCTTGGAGGAATCTTTGGGAATTACAGTGGTATAAAACTTTGCTGTTAGGGTCTTGCTGTTACTTTTCAATGAAGGGAGGAGGAGGGTAGGCTTACTTCGGACCCAACTAGAAGAGATTTAGGATTCTGAGTGGCGGTAAATAAGAGAAGGGAGGGAGGCAGAAACAGAGACGATCTCTTGGAAATGGCCGTATCTTTTAATTTCAGCTTGATGAATGTACATCAAATCCTTGTTCAGACAGGAAAATTCAAACTCTAATCAGCTAAACATGGAATAACCTTTAGACTTGAGATTCTAATTTCTAATGTAAGTTTAAACATCAATTAACTTAACATGAGTTAACATGGTTCCTTATTATTAGCATGTTATTCCATTTCTTATATTGATGCAAGTAAGCACGCAACGATACTTATTCAAATTTCAAAGACGCATCTCCCTTCACTATAAAGAAAAGACCAGTAAATCCCCTTTTAGATATGCTTTTCAGCTTATAAAATACAACATATTATGTTTGTTTATAATATCTGTTATCAACACTTCCATGCATATACACTCTTTGGTGCTTCTTTGATTTTATCCTTGCTTGTCTTCAATAGTTTTTTAAATCAAAAATAGTGCACTAGATTTCTTTTGCTTTTCTGTTGAATTGTTTGTGCCATTGATTTTATATATGCTGCTTAACTTTATAGAAACAATCTCCCTCTGTAACAAAACGTAGGAAGAGCCAGGCTTCATAAATGGGGTGCAGGAGGTGCCTATGAAATGAATGCCATTAGAGACCCTCTTAATTTAGAACTCGCTTCCCTTTTTTATCCCTAAAAATGAAACCAATGGAAAGAAAAATCTCCTCTTCTTTTCCTCTGCATAGTTGCTGTATAAACATGGTTCAGAAGGCTTAGAATGTCATGGTAAACCTTGGATGACGAGCAGCAGGCACTAAGCCCAATGTAAACCAACTGATGCGTGCTTAGGCATAAATCTAGAAGGGCAGCAGATGGACTCTGTGTTGAACTTGAAACTGCAAGAACTCCTCCTTTATCCATTGACCAATGAAGCAGCAGACATGATGCTTTTCAGGCACAAAGAAGTCCTGGCATAATGTTAGCAGGAGTTTGGGAAACCTTGACTAAGAGCTGTGCATGGAGAACACTTCTGCATGCACATGAATGAGGAGGAGCAATATTTGGTGACCCCTCCCCTTCCCTCTGCAGTCACCTGAGCCTCCCCAAAATATTAGCTTGATTGCTGTGGGATCCTCAGGGAATATTTTTGGGAGGCATGTGTGGATACAGGAAAGATTGCCAAAATTTACACCTTTGCTTCATGTGTGCACAGAAGTGTTCCTTCATGCAACTCTTCGCTTGGATGTAAACTGGTAGGGTGGTTGTTTTTTAATTACCCATAGTGGTAAGTAAGTCAGAGTTTCAGTCCCTTCTTAGCCAACAGGGTCACCAGTCAGATGCCTATATCTGCTTTATTTTAGCTCAGTTAACAGTGGTGTCAACTCAGTAATTGATTCAGTTTACAGTTGATTCAGTTTATAGAGTTCATTCAGCTCACTCAGTTTACAGATTGGTCCAAAGAGCCCCCCAAAGTATGTATGTGTGTGTGTATGTATTTGATTTCTATACCGCCCTTCCAAAAATGGCTCAGGGCGGTTTACACAGAGAAATAATAAATAAATAAATAAGCTGGATCTCTGTCCCCAAAGGGCTCACAATCTAAAAAGAAACATAAGACAGACACCAGCAACAGTCCCTGGAGGTACTGTGCTGGGGGTGGATAGGGCCAGTTACTCTTCCTCTGCTAAATAAAGAGAATCACCACGTTAAAAGGTGCCTCCAAGTTTTTTTATGTGTTTTTAAATATATGTATATGTTGATATCACAGCAGTTGTGACTAAAACCCATTGAAATTAGTAAAACTTGGCAGCTGTGACTAGCTTGCTCCATTAGATTTAATGAAATTTTGTCACAAGTTGGGTTGGATTGCGGACTTCATGTTTTCTGCAGTGTAAGACCAGTATATCCACAGCAATTGTGTTTGCTGTATAAAGCATAGAGCTGATCTTGAACTCATCCATGACAGAGAGGCCGTTCTGAGTCCTCACTGCTCTGCCAAGACTGCAAGTCTCAGTCCCTCCTTGGGATTTGGAGCACACCTGCAATGCTGTGCTCCTTTTGGACTGCATGATCAGAGGCATAACTAGGGAAAACGGCGCCCGGGGGAAGCACTGAAATTGCGCCCCCCCCCCACACCGCACTGATGGGATTCGCTGCCAGAAGATGAAGGGAGGGCTACTGGGAGGAGACTAATTCACGGAGGATGGGGGGGAAAGGTCTATCAGGGGCTACTAGCAATGATAGTTAGATGGAGCCTCCATGTTCACAAGCAATATATCTGAATACCAATTCCTGGGGAGGGACCGTTGCCTTCATGCCCTGAAGGCATCTGGCAAGCTACTGCAGAGAGTAGGATGTGCATAATGGTCTGGTCTCTTGGTCTGACCTAACAGGGCTCTGGTTATGTTCTTAAACTGAACCTCCAGGTTCAGAGTTGTCTATCAGGGGCTGGCTATCCCCATCAAGCATTTCTTGTGAGCTTATTAGGACAGGGGTTCTCAAACCTAGGTCCCCAGATGTTGTTAGACTACAACACCCATCACCCCCAGCACACCAGGTGTATTATGGTATTTCCTTTCAAAATTATTACAGGGAATGATGAGTTTTGCTATGCTTAAGTGATTCTTTTTTCCTTTCCCCTCCTTTGTGGATTTAAAGATTTGAGACATGCCTGTTTCTCCTACCTATTCACTATTTTATTTTATTTTTTATGTCTGGCTTCTGCATTTTGCTTCTAATGTTCTGAGATATGGACTTATACCAAACTCCTGCTTACATTGCAATCATGGTGGTTTGGAGTCCCAGGCTGCAGGGAGGGAGAGGCGAGAGATTCTGCTCCTTGTCCAAAGACGGTCCCACCTTCCATGCCACCTCCAGCCAGGCAGCCCTAATGTGGCTCGGCAAGAGCTTATTTTGGAGGAAACAAGAGGGTCTCCCTCATTTCTTCCAAGGCAAGCCCTGACTGAGCAAGCCCTGACTGAGTCATACCCTTAACTGCTTAGCTGGAGGTCACTATACTGAGCGCAGCAATCCAAATGCAGTTCATCACAGCAGCTCAGCCGAAGTGGGGCAGGGAAGCAGCACCCCTTGCAAAGTGGAACCCTGTTTCTTTCTTGGCATTAATCATTCTGATCAAGTTTTAAAACACCCTTACTGGGGAGTAAGCCCCCACTGAGCTCCAGAAGGCTTACTTCTGAGTAAACACAGCTAGGGTTGCGCTAGACATTTAGCAAACATCGGGAGAGAAACAGAACCGCCAGGAAATGATCTGGAAACAGGTTTGCTTTCAAAACAAAAACAGAATTTAAAAAGCCTCTGTTGAGTACCGCGCCACGATACCAGCACTCGGACAACTGCAGGGCTAGAGATCGCCACCGACTGAGCGCTTCCTTGCGAGTAAACCCCGTGGGGTTTCCCCCTCAGTTCCCAAGAACGCATGGGGTGGAGCAAGAGCGGGATCGTCTCTTTTTGTTTTGAACCGGGGAAGCTGGCCCCTCGGAATTGGCGCGGCTTACTTCCGAGGAGGCTCCAATCCGCAGCCAAGAGGCCTCCCGGAGCTGAGGCGACGCCTGCACCGTGCTTCCGGATCGGGACCGCCCACTTTTAAAAGAATCAAAAGCGACCCCAGCGTCTGTCTCCCCGCTTCTTTCCCCCTCCTACAGACAAGGAATAACCCGATCGAGGAGGCTGGTTGTTGTTGTGGCTGCTGCTGCGGTGGTGCTTTTGCATGCCCGGGTCTCCTCGGAAGTAAACCCCCCCTCCTAGGGCACGCTCCGATCATGGGGGCGGGGGTTGCTAAGGGAGAGGGAAGGGGTGTTGGGCTGAAAGCGAAAGTGCGTTTGGAGTTCAGCAATTGGGGAGATCCTCAAATGCTTATGGAAAGATCTCCTGCACCCTTGAACAGGGCGGGTGGAAGGGAGGCGGGAAAGAGAACTTTTGCTGCTTGTTGGTGGCAGTACCCAGCCCTTCATTGCGGACGGAGAGGAGGCGGGCGAGGAGAAGGGAGACAGAAAGTAAACTTGAGGGGCGCATGGCTCAGGAGCCTCTTCGCTCTAAAGGGGGTGGCTTTGTGTGTTGGGCGGGCAATGCGCGCCGAGCCAAGCCCTGCGTTTTCCCGCCCAAGAACTGCTCCCATTTGCTGGTTAAGGTCCCAGCCTTACTCACTTCGACAGTTTCTTCCTGGGAGCAGCCATGGCTTGGTCGCCACACGATTCAAACAGGCGGTGTGGCCCGCCTCCAGCTTCTGTTTCCTCTCTCCTCCATCCCACCCACCCTGGCAAGTCGCGCCTGCGCCGAGGGGGGGGAGGGGCGCCGCCGCCGACCCGGTCTCAATTTAAAAAAAAAATTGCAAAAAAAAAAAAAATTGGGGGAAAGGAAAGGGAATGGCAGGGGCACTTTTTGGCACCCCCTACCAAGTGGCGCCGGGGGCACATGCCCCCCCTGCCCCCCCTATCGTTACGCCCCTGACTGCATGTGGCAGTGCTGAGTCTACGCAGAGTATTGTATCATTCTGGCCTGAGCAGAGTGATTCATGGAAGGCTGGTTGCTTCATCCATCATTATCTAAACCTTGTTGCACCAGTCTTAGCAACCAGTAACTATTAAGAGTGTTAATAGTTGACAAGCTGCTATAACTTGCCAACACCTGATCCTCTGAGGAAAAGAATATGATGGGGCCAACAGGATAACTGATAAATGGTTGCTGAGTCATGTAACAGGTTCTTGAAAGCTCCATCTCAGGTATGAGTACCTGCCCTGAAGCCCACAGGGATATTCCAGCCCTCTTGCTAAATTTTCATCCTACATTCTAAAAAGTAAGTTTCTCTGGTCCTTTTATCATAGCCCTAAATCACAGTCTGAGGACACATGATATAGACACTTTGCTAAAGCAAAGCAGATCTAGGTCTGGTCAGTTCCTGGATGGGTGACTACCTGGGAGGCCCATGTATGCTGCCTTGCGTTCCACTATGGAAGGAAGGTGTGGTATGAACATAATGAATAAATATTTGTGAAGATATAACAAAAAGCACACCATTGCCCAGTAACATGTAAACTTGCAGCCACTGTACAAGGTTCTGGTCAGTGAGTACAAAGGTGTTCGGATAACTAGGCCCTTGTTTTTGAATTTTAGGTTATTAATATTTAATACAATGAAGTTAATATTAGGCCACTCTTTTTCTGTTCTGGTTGTTCAATTACTTTGTAGTAAAGTCTCACTTTCTGGCTGGGGAGAACAAATAACACAGGGACAAGAGGTAGGAGAAATTGTGGACTGTTGACAGGAGCTAGGGACAGACAGTAAGGGAGCTGAGAGAAAGGAAGCCCAGAGGCAGAAGTCCTATTCACATGTTTTTTTAATTTATTTTATTTATATACCACTCGACTCCAGAGGCTCTAGGTGGTTCACAAAAATAAACGCCACAAAAACAAAATAAGACAAACTATTAAAACACCTTAAAACATCCACAGATTACTAAAAGCCTGGCTTTAAAAAATGTGTCTTAAGGGCTCTTTTTAAAGCTGTTAAACCACAAATGTCTATAGGGAGTGCATTCCACAGCCCAGGAGTGACTACAGAGAAGGTCGGTTCCCAATACACCGCCAGATGGGCCTGTGGTATTGTAAGAGTCCTTTGTTAATGATTGAGCATTTGAGGCTGCTACTGCTGTCAGGATGATCTAAAAATGAACTTTCTTGAAGAAGTGTTATCTCAAAACCTCTTCCTTGCAGCATCACTCCTGATATGGGCATCAGCTGTTGCAAACCGTTGACAGAATTTTGAGATGTGTTATTATTTTGGGGCTGTTTTTCTCTCTCTCTCTGTCAGTGATTTTGGGTGATAAAGACTTATTTAAGCTGGGCAGAGGGAGTCAGGCAACACTATGTGCACGATTATATGGGCAGAGGAGGCTGATAAGCTCATATCTCTAATTATCAGGGTATGATACATTTTTATTTTATGTTTGAACTCCACAGCCTTTGCCATTCCCCATACTTCAGCTGTTTTTCTTCTTCATTTTTTACATCTTTATATACTTAGGTTGAATTCACAGATAAAAATCCAACAATTTTGTCCCACTATAAGACTGATTTCCCCACACCATTAAATTTATTATACTATCCCTCAGAATCCTGGTATCACAACAGGTTCAAAGTCTGTTGTGATTATGGGGCAATCTAACTTTGGAATTCTTCCAAATTCAGGAGGTGGGAACATAGGTTGACCAGCAAGCTGAACATGCATTGGACCATATGTGAAGATAATTGTCGACAATATTCATTACAACGTGATTGAAGAGGTTGTTTTATGGTAGAAAAAATGGCTGGGTCAATCCACCCCTAAGGCATTCGCTACAGTCAGGGCTCCTGGAGGTACTGAAGGAGTGAGGGTCTCAAATTAGGATTCTCTAACACCCAGGCTTTGGTACCTTACCTCCTGAACCCCTAGCATTCTGGCTTCTTAGCAAGCCTGACAGAACTTGAAACCAGGTTCTATGGGTCATGGGTGCCAGCCTTTCTGAACATTTTTAAACCACCTAGAGACTTTGATAGTGGGTGATATAGAAATGTGCTAAATAAATAAATAAATAAAATCTGACTTCACAAGCCAGTCCTGGTTCATCAAGCCCTATAAAGCACCAGCCTCAGAGCTCACTCTGAGCAAATTGGCCGGAGCATGAGGACTTACTCTCTTGCTCCCTTTTTCTGCCAGCTGACCCTTCCTCGCTTGACCTCATGCCTGTTTCTCCCACTTCCACCCTAGTAGTGCTGTTTTGGATCTTGACTCCTGGCTTATCACAACTCCTGCTTCAGCAACCTCCATTTTTGATCTGCCTCCTCTAGAACTTCTGATTGGTTTTGATTATTCAGCCTCTGGTCCTTCAACTTTCTCTGAAACATGAACATGACTGGTTGAGCCATGCCCCTGTCTTTGCCTCCTTAGCCCCTCTCCTGGACTGGCAATCCACTTCTCTGTGTTTAAGCATCTGCCAGTCTGAGGCCTGACAGCCTCTTTCCACTCCCAATAAATTGGGTTCACACATAGTGGAGAACCTACAGATCAAGCAGCCCAAGTTGAGTACACACCCCATCCATGCCTCCCAACGAGGCCCAGTATGCTATTCCAGCCTGCCTTGCACTGCCCTTCAATTGGCAAGTCTTCCCTATATCATCTGCTTCTCAGTCGTTGGTCCTAATTGCAAAGTGGGGGCTGGCTCCCCTGGAATGAACCAGAGATGCATGAAGACTGTGGATTCAGATGTGACATGATTCTAAGGTGGAGCATTACTAGAGTTGACAGCCCAACGTCAGTTCTTGGTTACACATCTAGGTTTCTCGCTCCAAGAGAAATCATAGGGTAGGTTCACACAGTTATGGACAACTGGGTCACCAGACTGCAGATAGGTTCCATACTACATGTGTGAGCACTGTAAGGTATTCCCCTTAGGGGATGGGGCACTCTGGGAAGAGCATCTGCATGCTTACATGCAGAAGGTTCCAAATTCCTTCCCTGGCATCTCCAAGATAGGACTGAGAGAGTTTCCTGCCTGCAACTTTGGAGAAGCCGCTGCCAGTACTGAACGAGATGGTCCAATGGTCTGACTCAGTATATGGCAGCTTCCTATGTCCCTATGTTACATGTGAACCAACCCAAAATATCCTTTACATATTAGTTTAAGTTTACAACATCTTCATAATTCATCTCTCATTCATCCTTACAACGTCCAAATGAAGGTAGTTAGAGAGCGTTTGTGACTTGCTTAAGGTCACCAGAGAGCTTTATGGCTGAGATGGGACATTGCAGTGTCCCATGCTCTCCATTGCTCCACACTTGCTTGTGGATGCAAATGGGTTCCTTTCACAGAACTCTTAAGGAAGCAGAGCAGTTTGCAAGACACCCACAAGTCACTGGCCCTATTAATCCACAGCACAGCATCCCTCCAGTGGTTGTTGCTGATGTCTATCTTATGTTTTGTGCTTTTTAGATTGTGAGCCCTTTGGGGACAGGGAGCCAAACACACACAGATAGATAGATATAGATATATAGATATATATATAGAGAGAGAGACAGATAGACAGACAGAGAGATACACATACATACATGCTTTGGGAGCTTTTGTTGAAAAGCAATATATAAATATTCATCATATTTATATGGGTACTGTGTTGATTCCCAGCTTCACTGTATCTACAAATGATCTAGAATGATCATTTCCTCTGTTGGTGCTCCTGTCACTGAAGAGGTGGCTGTCTAGAAACACCATAAGGGTCATAGTTAAGGCAGCAAGTAGAGGGTGACATCACTTCTATGACTTCACCCTGTTTTGAATCGTGCCCACTAACCACTCATAATGGTGTATGTGATTGAACTGCATGGCACATTCCTTGTTAGGGAGCTAGCACTGCTCAGGTAAAGTTTGGGTTAGGGTGGTTTTGCTGAGCAGATGCTGCAAGCAGCTGCAGAATGCCTACCACCATCAACCATGCAACAAAAACAATCATGTCATAACCAATTATGATTTCAGACCTTCAGGTTCATGGATTTGATGTGACCACGGGACCTTTGTTTAACCCTTGGCTGTGATATGCTAGGTGATGACAGTGTAATAACCAATTATGATTCAGAATGGTGATTTCAGACCTTCAGATTAATGGACCTGGTGTGACCACAGGACTTAACTCTTGAGCTGTGATATGCTGGGTGATGTAATATGAGGCACTTTGGCTACATTCTTAATTCATTCCGCCTGTTTTTACAAGTACCTCTCTTTATCTTCTCTCCTGGGTGGGTGATTTCTATAGTGAAGCTGTGGGAAACAGATGGTGTAAACCAGGGGTGTATCTAGGGGTAGGGCAGGCAGGGCACGTGCCCCGGGCGCCACTTGAAGGGGGGCACCATTTTGTAAAATTAATTTTAAAAAAAATGGCTGCCAAAAACAAAATGGCCACTGTGCATGCTCAAATGGCCTCTGTGAGGCTCTAGGTCATGCCAGGCTTTTCAGAGGCCATTTGAGCATGCGCGGTGGCCATTTTGTTTTCCGTGGCCTTTTAAAAAAAAGATTATTTTTAAAAATGGCCACTGCACATGCTCAAATGGTTCCTGTGAGGCCCTAGAGGCCAGTGGGGTGAGGGGGAATCTTTGCAAACCCCCCCAGCCTTTAGGAAGCCCCCCAAAGGGGCTACGGGTAAAAAAAATAATAATAAATATATAATATAAGACACTGTACACATATTCAGATTGGCACTATGTACAGAGAATCAGGGCTTGTGAATACTGAGCTGACGCTTAAGAGCTAGGATTGTATTCATTTGCTCTTACTTTGCTTCTTGTGATCAGTGAGTTAAATGTGATGTCTTGCTAATATGGCTATTAATGGTGAGTTTGTCTTTGAATCAGTGTGAAAACCTTAATATTAAGGCCCACTGGGAGTTTCTTTCTCTCTTTCTCTCATTTTAACTGTCTTTCTGAAAGACTAGAATATATTCCAAGCAGTGACACAGTTTACTCTGCATATCCTTTAATTATTTACAGAGTATCTGGGAAAAGTCATTGATTTTTAAAACTTATGTAATGGTGATGCTACAATGCATAGTAGAGAATTAGACAGGCACTTCTGTTTAGTTTTCCAAGTACATCTCCACATAGTATTTGGGTATTTCATGAGCCCCCACATACTGAAATTTGTAGCTTTCCAGCATTTTTTGGTCTGGCTAAGTCCACTGCTAAATAGTTTTTGAAATATTAAAAGATTAACGAGCTTGACTTGTATTTTTCAGCTGATATTATGGTAAAGTTATCTGAAAGATGGGTGTCAGATGCTTGGACGGGGGCGCAATTTCAGTGTTTGCCCTAGGCGCTATTTTCCCTAGATACGCCTCTGGTGTAAACTCTGAATGTGTGCAGCTCCAAGTGCTACCACTGACAGAATCAGGGCACTGAGAACCTCGCACTGCTTTGAAAAATGCTTTCACAGCAATGGGCACGTTCTTCGGTTTAAATGAAATCATTATGCAAAAAGAGGCCCCAAGAAGAATATCAATGATCCTGCAGATCAGAGAAATCAGCTCTCATTAGCATTTTTCATATTCAAGACTGCACCAGGAATGAGCCAAGGAGATGGCCAGGTTTCCAGCCTAAAACAAATTAAAGCCTTACATGCACCCTTGGAAGAAAGGGATTCTCCAGTTTTAGCCTCCAGTTTCCAGTAGCAGACCCACCTGTGCTCACTCCATGGACTCAACATCTTCTGTTCCTTCCCCACATGTCTGGAACTGCTGTGACGGGCTTGATCAAGTATGTTTCATTACTGTGTCCTCATTATGAGAGGGCGACAGGGTGGGGAGGTAACATTCTTTTATTGCCAAATGATTGCAAGCTTAGACATTGAAGCCAACTACGTGGCTTCCAATTTGTTTCTTTCCTTCCTGTTCTCATCAGGGCTTAATTTGCGTCAGGGCTTGCCAGAGCTCAGCCTCAGCAGCATCTAGTTTGTATTGGATCTATATATGCTGCTCAGCTGTTTGATTTGTCTTTTTAGATTTACCCTCCCTTCCATCCAGGTGCGTAACAACGATCGGGCAAGGGGAGACAGTTGTCTGGGGGCCCCACTGCCTGGAGGGGCCCCCCAGAGGCACCTCACGTGACTTCCCATTGCCCCCTGCCCAGCCCCAAGGCCCCTCAGCCACTTGCCCTGTTCGCCGTCTCTCCAGCTTGTTCTCCTGGCCGGCAATCCAGGCAGCAGACAAGCTGCAAAGAGCTCCTTTTCTCCCGCCTCTCAGCTGATCGGCGGGTGGGCGGGGCTTCCACGGAGGTCTGGTGTAGGCCTCTGTGAAGCCTGAACTCCAGTAGGGCCCAAGCCAGCCAGGAAGGAGGAGGCAGCCAGAGAGGACTCCACTGTTCTCTGCAGCAGAAGACCCTCTGCTGCCAGGTAGAGTGTGAACTCCTTTTTGTGGTTACCTTCCCCACCCCCCACCCCCACCCGGATATATAGGGATCTGCTTGCCATAGGGCTTTGATATGGGGGTGGGGGAGGAGGGACCGAGAAGTCTCTGAATATTTATTTTGAAACAGCTTGGAAAATTTGCTGACTTAAAAAAAACTATCTAAAAAGTCCTATAAGTGGCTTGTTTCATGGCAGAAAATTACAAAAACTTCTGGAAGAAACAGTATTATATTTATTTTATTCATTCATGTATAAATGCACTTATGTTCAAGTTGTTTTGCAACCCAGAAGGTCTGAGTGAGAACTGTGAAGCATGTGTGTGCTTTTATTTTATTTTATTTTTCTTGTGTGTGAACTGCTCCCCAATAACCTGCAGGGACTTCAGGATAAATCTGGCCAACATGTGAATGCAGCACCTCCATTCCAGAGGAGATGTGTGTTAAAGGGCTTTAAAAGCCTCCTGTGAAAAACCTCCTGGAATCAAACTTGACTGAATTTGTTCAGAATTCTGAGAAAACAAACATAGGCTCACCCTGCATGGTTGAAAGTCGCCTTGGCTAATCTGCAGCGAGGGGCCCATTTTAATCATTCATCTTTTTAGTGTGTTCTAGGCATTAAAAGTAAAACAAATGTATAGTACTCAATGTATATCACTATATATTGTGACGTGTGCGTGTGTGTATTCAGTGAAATGTATTTCCAGGCAGCATACTTATTTTGGAATATCAGACTTAAATCCTTGGGGGCCTGGGGTGTGCGGAGGCCCTGGACTTTGAGTGGGGGGGCCCCATTTTAAAATCTTGTCTCTGGGCCCACTCCAACCTTGCTACGCCCCTGCTTCCATCTGAACTCAGGAGAATGCTCTTTATCCATGAGGACATTAATCTTCTTTGTTGCTTGATTAATCTTACTGTATGGCCTTTCCCACCATTAATGAATTACATTTTTGGTTACTTCAGCGCATAATAAATAAAGTTATTTTTAAACTGCAGTGATTTATTGGGGGTAATGGCTGCAGAGAGAGCTATTAAGCCATGGTAGACCTTCCTATGGAATGTTGTTAGAGCAAACAGCTTGACTCATCACAGAATGTATCTGCTCCGGTATGAAAAGTGAAACAAATCTGGCCTCACCAACTGCCTTAGCTACAGCTTCTGGCTGCCACTTATTGCTTTGTCCACTTGTATTTTGTCAACTATCACAAAGAGTGTTAGTTGACGAAATACAAGCTCACTGGGTGGTCTTTCGCAAACTGCCGAAAGACAGTCAAACCTCCTTGACAGGGTTGTCATGAGACCAACATACCATTTGTAGCTTATTGGACAGAGGGAAGGATAAAACTAGGTAATGTGATTTAAACAAAACAAAACAAACATACCTGCTTTCCACTGCTTGGTGGGTACTTTGTGCACATACATATTTATTTTGGTGGCTATAGGTAAATCACATCTTGTGGCACTTTGGAAACTGATTTATTTTGGCATAAGCTTTCAAGGATGAGAACCCGCTTCATCAAATGAATGAATTTAATTCAACAAAACTAGATTTTGTGTTTGCTGTAACCAATTTATTTATTTATTATTATTTATTTATTCAGTTTCTATACCGCCCTTCCAAAAATGGCTCAGGGCGGTTTACACAGAGAAATAATAAATAAATAAGATGGATCCCTGTCCCCAAAGGGCTCACAATCTAAAAAGAAACATAAGATAGATGCCAGCAACAGACGCGGTTTACACAGAGAAATAATAAATAAATAAGATGGATCCCTGTCCCCAAAGGGCTCACAATCTAAAAAGAAACATAAGATAGACGCCAGCAACAGACACTGGAAATACTGTGCTGGGGGTGGATAGGGCCAGTTACTCTCCCCCTGCTAAATAAAGAGAATCATCACATTAAAAGGTGCCTCTTTGCCAAGTTAGCAGGGGATAGCCAATTAACATGGCTATCTCACCCAAATTTAGTGGCCTTGTCCTTTATTCAACTATAAGGGTATGTAAAACTGGCTATCTGATAATTTAACATTAATACCATTCACTTCCTTGTGGTATCTGGAAAACTGTTGCTCTGTTGAGTGCCTCTTTGTACTGATTTGATCAAGGCCATTTGGCCTAGCTGTATATATATTGGCTGACATCCAGACTAACACTGGTGCAATGAACAAAGTTGTGCTAGTGCAAGATGACTGCCTAGCTGTGTGAAGTGGTAGGGATGTTCCAAGTTGAACTCTTGTGCTCTTGCACAAAAGCTCCTTGCAAAACATAAGAGGAAGTGCTTTTGCAGCAAGGGGAGTGACATCTTGCTGTGCAAGCACAAACATGATTATGCTAGCACGACACTAGTCTGGAATGCACCTTGGAGCATCTGGCTAGCACAACATTCCAGCAATATTGCAACGTCTGTGCATTAGCTCAACATGTTTCACTTTGTGAGCCACCCAGAAATACTTGTTATATGGGAATACTTGTTATATAGGTTATATAGATTATCTAGGTTACTATATAAAGAAAGTTGTTATTTTATGTTACATTTGCACACACTTGGCATTAATCTAGATATCGGCCACTGTGGAAAGAATAAACACTATTTACGAATGAGGTTTCTTCCCTGAGAAACCAGAATATATCACAATACAAAGGTATTCAGGGCAGCACACAGAAGTACCTAAGCAGCCTTTCATCTAGGTAATAACCAAGCCAACACCTGTTTAGCTTTACAGAGGTACCTGCATTGAGTATATTCTGAGCATTCCCTTAGCTTCTTCTCTGAACATTTTCAAATAAAACACCTACTAGCTGGAGTTATGTGGTACAATAAAGTATGTCATGAGAGTCTACCTTGTCTTTCAAGATCATTATGAGCAACCCATAATATCCTTTGGGGGGACATTATGAGGCCATGTTCAGCACCAAGGACCAAGTTCATAATGGTCGCCTGCAGAAAGGGATATCTAAGACCTTAGTGCATCTCCCCAACCAACGTTAGGATATCTTGGTATGATTGGATCCAAGAGAAACATAATTGTTGGATTTGAACAAATCTTTCTTGGCACAAAAGAGTCATTCCTACTAAGTGGCCCTCTGCAGACCTATCTGGATCCTGGCAAGCTCTTATCATCCTTATGGGAGCTCCTTTAGCCATGCTGTGTTTGACATATATGTCAGCAAGCATGGGTTCCCAAACCAAAAGGGATGTGTTCTGGATCATGGAATTGAGTGGGAGAAGCTGAGACATTTTATGGAAGGAGTGCACTTAACCCTTCCCCTGCCCACCGCTTCCCCCACAACAGCCAACCTACAAACCTTATTTCCAAGCCAGACTGATTACCAAGTTGCAGGGGGAAAGAGGAAGCAGGGCTAAAATTGTTGGAGATGCAGCTCCTGATAGCAGCACCAGCAACCCTATTGACCACTAAGGGCATTTGGGGTAGAGATAGCCAGTAAGGGCATTCCTCTTCTGACCATGCTTTCTCTACTCTGATTCCCCTTTGCTGCTGATAGTCTCAGGTTTCATTCTCGTGCCTGAGAGACAGACTTCCTTCTTCTCCCTTCCACGTTTCCTGTATGTAGCTAGCAATGAGGCATGTAGGTCTTAATCTATCTCCGTGATGGATTTCCTAAATAAACTGCATTGCATTGCACTGCTCCAAAGACAAACTTCAAAATGACCTCTTTAATGTGTAAAATGTATTAAAATATTTCAGTCTGTGACTCCTGAGGATGTGGACAAGCTGCTTTGGACTGTGGGTCCCACCACCTGCTCTCCTGTCCCTTGCCCAATTTGGCTTATTTTATCTAACAATCAGATTGTTGGAGAAGACAACAATAAATTGGAGAAGATAACAATAAACAAGGTAAACATCATAAATGCTTCTCTGAGGGAGGGCAGGATGCCTCCTTGTCTTGAAGAGGCTATCATTAGGCCATACTTAGGGTGGTAGTCTCTCAGCTTCAGACAGTCCTGGAGGAAACTGATTATCTAGACCCATTTCAAACTGGCTTTTGGGTGGGATATGGGGTGGAGACTGTCTTGGTTGGCCTGATGGATGATTTCCAATTAGGTATTGATGGAGGGTGTGTGACCTGGCTGATGCTTTTGGATCTCTTGGCGTCTTTCAATACCATCAACCAGGGTATCCTTTTGGGTTGCCTGAGGAAGGTGGGATTAGGTGGCAATGTTCTACAATGGTTCCGTTCCTACTTCTCAAATAGATTCCAGATGCTGTCACTTGGAGACTGTTGCTCTACAAAGTGTATGGAGTTCCACAAAGCTCCATACTGTCTCCAATGCTCTTTAACATCTACATGAAACCACTGGGTGATATCATCAGGAGATTTGGTTCAGGGTGTTATCAATACACTGATGAAACCAAAATCTATTTCTCCCTATCAACTTCATCAGGAAATGGCATAACTTCCCTAAATGCCTGCCTGGGCTAGATAAAGGATTTATTTGTTTATTTAACATATTTCTATACCACCCCAAACATGGATACAATTAAAATCATTTTAACATTAAAATCAATTAAACAATTAAAATCATGTAAACATTAAAATCCTTAAAATTAAGGATCAGGTGGTTTACATTTAAAACCATTTAAACATTAAAATCATGAACATTAAAAATCATTTAAAACCCAACATTAAAATATTAAAACTATAAATCTAATTAAAAGCCTGGGTGAATAAATGTGTCTTCAGTGCCTTTTAAAAAGTTGCCAGAGATGGGGAGGCTCTTATTACAACAGGGAGAGCATTCCAAAGCCCAGGGGCGGGAACGGAGAAGGCCCGTCCCTGAGTAGCTGCCAGACGAGCTGGTGGCAACTGCAGACAAACCTCTCCAGACAATCTTAACGAGCAATTGGGCTCATGGTGAAGAAGACATTCTCTTAAATACCCAGGGCCTAAGCTGTTTATGGCTTTATAGGTAATAATAACCAGCGCCTTGTATTTTGCCCTGACATTTATTGGCAGCCAGTGTAGTTCTTGCAATACAGGAATAATATGGTCTCTCCTAGATGTCCCAGAGACCAACTTGCCCACAGCATTCTGTACCAACTTCAGTTTCCAGACTATATACAAGCCAGTCCCACACAGAGCATGCTGCAGTAGGTTACCAGCATATGTACCATCATTCTAAGGTCATTCATCTCAAGAAACGGACGCAGCTGGCATACCAGCTGAAGCTGACAGAAAGCACCTCTGGCCACTGCCTCAACCTGGAACACCAGAGAGAGGTTCAGATCGAGAAGCACCCCCAGACTGCATACCTGTTCTTTCCAGGGGTGCGTAACCCCATCCAGAACTGGCAGATCAAAATCGTCTCTTGCATAATAAATACCTCTGTCTTATCTGGATTCAGCCTCAGTTTGTTATCCCTCATCCAGCCCATCACCGCCACCAGGTAGACATTTAGGAAGGTTATGCCTTCTCCTGATGATGTTGACATGGAGAAATAGATTTGGGTGTCATCAGCATACTAATAACACCCTGCACCAAATCTCCAGATGATCTCTCCCAACGGTTTCATGTAGATATTAAACAACATCAGAGACAATATGGAGTCCTGAGGGACACCATACAAAAGTTCAGATTATGAAGAACAACAGTCTCCAATCGACACCATCTGGAATCTGCCCGTGAGATAGGAGCAGAACCACTGCAAAGCAGTGCCTCCTACCAATCCCCTCAGACATTCCAGAAGGATACCATGGTCAATAGTATCAAAAGCCGCCAAAAGGACCAACAGAGTCACACTCCCTCTGTCAATTCCCAATTGGAGATCATCCATCAGACCAACCAAGGCAGTCTCCACCCCATAGCCTGCCCGGAAACCAGTTTGAAATGGGTCTAGATGATCAGTTTCCTCCAAGACTGCCTGGAGCTGGGAAGCCACCACCTTCTCAATCACCTTGCACAGCCACAGAAAATTAGAGACAGCCCTGTAGTTGCTTAACAAAGCAGGCTTCTTCATAAGTGGTCTAACAATTGTCTCCTTAAGAGAAGGAGGCATCCTGCCCTCCCCCAGAGAAGCATTTATAATCTCTTCCAGGCCCTCTACAACAGCCTCCCTGTCAGATAGTACAAGCCATGTTGGGCAAGGATCAAGAGGGCAGTTGGTAGGCCGCACCGTTCCAAGCAACTTGTCCACAGCCTTAGGAGTCACAAACTGAAACTGATCCAGGGTCTTCACATAAGATGAGCTGCTGGACACCTTGGCACCAGACTGTTACAATTGTGGAGTTTGACTCTAAGTCGGCCTGAATATGAGAGATTTTGTCCACAAAAAACTCATTAAAAACGTCACAGCGAGTAATTGTTGGTTCCAAGTACTGATTCAAGGGGGAAGAGGCACAAACTAGCCCCTTCACAACCCTAAACAACTCTGCCAGACGTGAACTTGCAGAAACGATACGGGCAGAAAATAATCACTTCTTTGCCACACGTTCGCCTAAGCATAGGTCTTCAAATGTTCTCTATGTAATAATCTGTCGGATTTGAGTCGAGTCTTTCTCCACTTGTGCGCTAGTCATCTACCTTGCCACTTCAGCCCCTGTAGTTCTTCCATATACCAAAGGTCCAGTTTTGAAGTGGGTTGGAGAGGATCCTTAGGAGCGATCGTGTCCACTGCCCTGATGAGCTGATTGTGCCAATTCTCCACCAGAGTGTTGACATAGTCACTGGCAGAGCCAACACTGAATCCCTCCAAGGCTTCTTGGATCCAACAACCTTCTTGGGTAGACCATCCTAATGGGCCTCTTAACCCTGCAGAGGTGGGACATGGTTGTGAGTTCAACCTTAACCAGATGGTGGTCCATCCATGACAATGGGGAAATCGCAGGACTCCCCACCCACGGAACACCACCCTGTTCAGAGTGAAAGACCAGATCAAGCGTGTGACCAGCAATATTCGTTGGTCCCAAGACCACTTGAGATAGCCCATAGTTGTCATGGCCGCTATGAACTCCTGAGCTGCCCCAGACAAATTTGTCCCAAAGTGAACATTGACATTCCCCACCACCACAAGCCTGGGAGACTCCAATGCTAAGCCCAAGACCAAGTCCGTCAGCTCAGTTAGGGTTAGCCCACTTTCCTGCACCTGCTCCTTATCAGAGTACCCTGGAGGGAGATGCTGAGACCTGACCGGGCCACCAGCCTCCCCCAACCAAGTCTCTGTAATACACACCACGTTGGCCCCTGATAACAAATTGAAGTTGAATCCAAATAAGACTGAGGTACTGATTGTCAGGGGGTCAAGACCCGAGAGGTGGTTTAGGTCTGCCTGTTCTGGATGTGGGTTACACTCCCCCTGAAAGATCAGATACACAGCTTAGGAGTGCTCCTGGATCACAAACTCTCACTGGTTTATCAGGCTGAGGCAGTAGCCAGGAGCACTTTTTATCATCTTTGCTAATAAGTCAGTTCTGCCCATTTCTGGAGGGAAATGATCTTAAAACAATAATACATATGCTGACCTCCAGGTCTGAGTACTATAGTGCACTCTATGCACATCTATGTGCAAAGGGCTACCTTTGTACATAGTTCAGAAACTACAACTGGTACAGAATGCAGCAGCCCTGTTGCTGTCTGGAACAACTCATATAACACCGATTCTGAAAGAATTGCACTGGCTGCCAATACGTTTCCAAGCAAAATACAAAGTGCTGGTCATTAACTATAAAGCCCTGAACAGCTTAGAATATTTATTTATTTGTTTGTTTGTTTGTTTATTTGATTTCTATACCGCCCTTCCAAAAATGGCTCAAGGCGGTTTACACAGAGAAATAATACATAAATAAGATGGCTCCCTGTCCCCAAAGGGCTCACAATCTAAAAAGAAACATAAGACAGATACCAGAAACAGTCACTGGAGGTACTGTGCTGAGGGTCAATAGGGCCGGTTACTCTCCCCCTGCTAAATAAAGAGAATCGCCCCTTTAAAAGGTGCCTCTTTGCCAAGTTAGCAGGGGTAAGAGATTTAAGAGATTGCTATCTCTAATTTAAGAGATTGCTTTGCCGCCTATTAAGATCATCTGGGAAGATCCAGTTCCGGTTGCCAGTGGCTCATCTGGAGGTGACTCAGGGCCAGGCCTTCTTTGTGGCTGCCCCAGAGTTTTGGAATGTACTCCCTGCCAAAATAAGAGTGTCTCCATCTCTGATTTCTTTTTAAAAGGCAGACCAGTTTTCTCAGGCTTTTAACTAAAATTAATTTTAAATGGTTTAATTGTTTTAATCCTGTGAAATTATTTTAATTGTTTCACACTGTGAATTGTTTTAAATTGTTTTTATTCTGTGAAAGTGTTTTAATTGTTTGTTTTTATATTGTAATTTGGATTGTGTACACCACCTAGAAATGTACATATCAGGTGGTTTATAAATATGATAAATAGATACATAAAGTAATTTACAGATTTTTACACAAAACATGTAAGCTACAACAAAGCCAAGCAAACGTTTTGGTGTAATACACCATCCTCAGCGCTCCATTTAGCATGCCAGCTGAAGGCACTTAAATTCAGAAGTAGAGAAGGGAAAGCGGCAAACAGACAATAGATAACACATGAGGGAGAAGGGAGCAGACCTTTTTGCTGAGAATATATTGTCTCTTTCAGTGACCGATGCATCTCACGGCTTCTTTCATCTCATCTAACAACTACTTTATTTAGAACTTTAACTCCATGTCTCCAGACAATATTAATTAGCAGTGCTCTCCTTACCTGGGCACTTCTGCTGCAGGTAAAGAAATCTCCCCTCTTGAGCTCTCTAACAAAAACAGCTCTGGGGTGGGGGATAAGTTGCAAGGGGGATGCAATGTGCAGGAAAGCAGCCATAGCTCAGTACTAAGCTTCTGATGGGCATGCAGAAGTCCAGTCTCCTTCAAAAACATCCGAGGTATAAAGGCTGGGGAAAAGCCCTGTTGGTGGACCTGGAGAGCCACCAACCGGAAAGATAATTCCGGGCAGGACTGGCCAATGGATTTACTCAGAATAAGGCAGGTTCATATGCAAGCATTCCCTCTTCCATCCACCTGCTCTCCTTTGATCTTCAGAAACCCATGCCTACTGACATAACACAACATCTTCTTTTTAGCAGTTACACAAGCATCATAGAAGGCCACTGCTTACAATCTGGAATATGTTTTGTTAAAACGTTGTGCAAAGAAAGAAAAACACATAAGATCAAATCAAATTAACACCCTTGGCAGTTTTGGATGCACATTTCCCAAATCGGAAGTCCATACCTTGGTACGAAGCATTTTTTTAAAAAAATGCTATGGAATCGGAGAGTTGATGCACAACTGATCATTAGAGCAGAAAAGTGTGTGTGTTTGTGTGACTGACATGTAGAAGTACATGTACTGTATGCTATTTACAGAACTTCACAGCAATGCAGTTATATTTGGATTATCGTAGCTCCAGGAGGCTATCACCAAACCTTTGCAGAAAGAAATGTGGCTTTGGAGCATGGAACACTGGGGGCATACATACAGGTCCTCAGTGAGGTGAGAGATGCCACAAGCTTGTTGGAGATGTCTTAGAAGTAAACAGATTCCCTCTCTATCCATTTTCCAAGCTTTCCTACTTCCATGAAGCCATTGGCAATTGTAGGACACCCTTTCCCTGGTGCTGTGTGATCAGATCGATGCTAAGGTCAGTCACACAACCACAATTGCTGGGGCTCAGGAGGGGTGGGGGGAAGGTGGGAGCTTAGCTGTCTTCCTCAACACCATCCTTGCTGCTCCTGACCCCGCCACGCCATGCTTCCACATGACTGGCAGTGCGAGTGTTCCAGGAGCAGCGAGGGGGATTGAGGAAACCCAACTGCATCCTCTGATATCCCACAATATACCACGGAAGGAGTGTGATTCATTGGGGGAATTCCACATTTCTGGACTGCTCCTTCCACCCAGGAACCCCACCACACAACCAGGGTTGAGGTGGAAGGGCATCAGTGCTCCCTCCTACCTCACTTTTAACCCAGGTACAACACCCTGGCTACCCAGTGGAGGAGTGCCAGGATCAGGACCAACCCCAACCAGGGTAGGGCAGTGCTAGCCCAGGTAGGGCTGGTCATGAGAACGGTCTTGGTATCTGCACTCAGTGATAGCACTCATCATTTCTATTCCTTTATGCTCATTACACGAATGGCCTTTCTAGACAATCAGTTTATATAGTGCAGTCAGTTAGTAATTGTTACTCATTTGTTTGTGCTGGATTAAGACAACATCCTACAAGGAAGACAACAATTATCTTGCGACATGATAACATATCTCCAACGCTCAGTCTGCAGCATTTTGACACTGGGAATACGAAATCCTTTCCACATTGTGATCTTAAGTGCTT
Organism: Hemicordylus capensis; assembly: GCF_027244095.1. NCBI lineage: Eukaryota > Metazoa > Chordata > Lepidosauria > Squamata > Cordylidae > Hemicordylus > Hemicordylus capensis. Next base: position 51,560,903 of record NC_069660.1, read on the forward strand.
TGTGGAATGTGATTGCAAGAGAATCACAGGGACCTATTGGACAGTGTCTGTGATGGACAACATATCTCCTCATTGCCATGCCATTTTGCAATTATTTTTAGTTTGGTTGTCCAGTTTTAATTCAGTTTTTTTTCAAAGTGCTGGTTTGTTTTTTGAAGTTTCATCATGTGTGTTTTGATTTGATTTTTAACATTCTTTTTAAAGCACTCTTACTGGCTTGTGCACTTCCTAGAACACAGCAGTCACCCAGTTTTAGTTTTTTAAACATTTCTCCCTTTGCTATGGTTTACACTATGATTTTAGGAATCTTTATTGGATTTTTTTCCAAACTCCTTGCTAAATGCATATGGCTAATAGTATTTCTTATTCTAAGGGTGCAAATCATAGGAACATAGGAAAATAGGAAGCTGCCATATACCGAGTCAGACCATTGGTCTATCTAGCTCAGTATTGTCTTCACAGACTGGCAGTGGCTTCTCCAAGGTTGCAGGCAGGAATCTCTCTCAGCCCTATCTTGTTGATGCCAGGGAGGGAACTTGGAACCTTCTGCTCTTCCCAGAATGGCTCCATCCCCTAAGGGGAACATCTTACAGTGCTCACACATCAAGTCTCCCTATCATATGCAACCACGGTGGACCCTGCTTAGCTAAGGGGACAAGTCATGCTTGCTACCACTAGACCAGCTCTCCTGACTAAGCGTTTGTTTGTTTGTTTGTTTGTTTGTTTGTTTGTTTGTTTGTTTGATAAACCACCTGACTCCAGAGGCTCCAAGTGGTTCACATACAAACAAGAACAGCTATTAAAACATTCAAAAATTACAGTAATTAAAAAATCCAAAAGTAAAGTGTGTCGTCAAGTCGCTGTCGACTCCTGGCGACCACACAGAGCCCTGTGGTTGTTTTTGGTAGAATACAGGAGGGGTTTACCCTCCTGCACAGTATGAGATGATGCCTTTCAGCATCTTCCCAAATCGCTGCTGCCTGATATAGGTGTTCTGGGAAACATACCAGCAGGGATTCAAACTGGCAACCTATGGCTTGCTATTCAAGTCATTTCCCCACTGCACCATTAGATGGCTTTAAAAAAAAAATCCAAACAGCCAATTAATTTTTTTTAAAAAACACACACACACACACATTCCAAAAATTACAGCAATTTTAAAAAATCTTAAAAAATTAAAATTTAAAACTCATAAATTACTAAAAGCCTGGCTTTAGAAATGTGTCTTAAGGGCTCTTTTGAAGGCTGTTAAAGCTGTTAAACCACAAATGCCTATAGGAAACACATTCCACAGCCTAGGAGCGACTACAGAGAAGGCCCGCTCCCGAATTACCGCCACATGAGCTGGCGGTATATGGAGATGGACCTCTTACAATGATCTTAATGTGCAGTGGGGATCATCTAGAAGGAGGCGCTCTCCCAAGTAACCCGGTCCTAAGCCATTAAGGGCTTTAAAAGTAATTACCAGCACTTTGTATTTTGCCCGGAAACCTATTGGCAACCAATGCAACTGCTTTAAAACAGGCATAATATAGTCTCTCTGAGACACCCCAGAGACCAGTCTAGCTGCTACGTTTTGAACCAACTGAAGTTTCTGAACCACATACAAAGACAGCCCCATGTAGAGCACCTTGAAGTAGTCAAGCATAAGATTACCAGAGAGTGCACCACAGTTCTGAGATCTTTATCCTCAAGGAATGTATGCAGTTGTCATACTAACCAAAGTTGATAGAAAGCGCTCCTGGCCATAGGAGAAACCAGAGTGAGACCTGGGTCCTGAAACACTCCCAAACTACATATCTGTTCCTTCATGGGGAGTGCAACTTTACCCAGAACAGGAAGTTCTATCACATCCCTCAAAGTATGATCACCCACCATGAGTACCTGCATCTTGCTTGGATTCAACTTTTTTTTTTTTTTTTGGCTTGGATTCAACTTGCTTGGATTCAACTTGGATTCAATTTATTATCCCTCATCCAGTCCATTACTGCCTATAGGCAGACATTTGCGGGGGCTATGCCATTTCCTGATGATTTGGGTGTCATCAGCATATTGAGAACACTCCGCTCCAAATCTCCTGATGAGCCCAGTGGTTTCATGTAGATGTTAAAAGGCATCAGAGATAGGATGGAACCCTGAGGGACACCATACAATAACTCTCATTTCAGAGAGCAACTATCTCCAAGCAACACTGTCCGGCAAGGCAGTCTGTCCTTACCTCCAAGGATGGGGTGGTGAGAAGGCCTAAGGCAACAGGGATGGGTGGCAGCCGGGGAGAGATGGAGGAAAGACTGCCAACGGGAGGGACTCAGTTCCAGTGGAGGAGCAGCTGAGCCCTGATAAGACCGAAGGGCATAGGCGGAACTGGGGGGGGCAGGCAGGGCACGTGCCCTAGGCGCCACTAAGGTGGGGGCGCCACGCCAGTTCCTGCCACCCCCACCCCATTGCCCACCTGCCCAGCCCCAGGGCCCCTCAGCAACTTGCCTCCAGCTCCGGCCTAGGATAAACGAGGCCTAGGATCGGAGCAGCCTGCAAACTGCAGAGCTCTTCTCTCCCCGCCTCTCAGCTGATCGGCGGGTGGGCGGGGCTTCCAGAGAGGCCTCCGAGTAGGCCTCCTTGAAGCCTGAACTCGGCAGACCCCAGCAAGCCAGGAAGGAGGCTGGCAGAGCTCCCTGCAGCAGACCCTCCCTGCAGCAGACCAGACCATCCAGCACAGCTTTTGCAAGGTAGGCTGTGAATTCCTTTTTGTGGTTACCCCCGTATATAGGGATCTGCTTGCCATAGGGATTTGATATGGGTGGTGGGGCGAGACTGAGAAGTCTCTGAATATTTAATTTAAAACAGACTGAAAAATGTGCTGGCTTTAAAAAAAAAACTATCTAAGGCCTATAAGTGGCTTGTTTCATGTCAGAAAATTACAAAAACTTCTGGAACAAATATTTATTTATTCATTCATTCTTTCATTCATTTATAAATGCACTTATGTTCAAGTTGTTTTGCAACCCAGAAGGTCTGAGTGAGAACTGTGAAGCATGTGTTGTGCTTTTATTTTATTTTATTTTTCTTGTGTGTGAACTGCTCTCCAATAACTTGCAGGGACTTCAGGGTAAATCTTGCCAACATGTGAATGCAGCACCTCCATTCCAGAGGAGATGTGTGTTAAAGGGCTTTAAAAGCCTTGTGTGAAAAACCTCCTAGAATCAAAATTTACTGAATTTGTTCAGAATTCTGAGAAAACAAACATAGGCTCACCCTGCATGGTCGAAAGTCTCCTTTGCTAATCTGTAGCGAGGGGTCCATTTTAATAATAAGCGTTGCTAGTGTGTTCTAGGCATTAAAAGTAGCACAAATATATAGTACTCAATGTATATCACTATATACTGTGACGTGTGCGTGTGTGTATTCAGTGAAATGTATTTCCAGGCAGCATACTTATTTTGAAATATCAGACTTAAATCTTTGGGGGCCTGGGATGTGTGGAGGCCCTGGACTTTGAGGGGCTGGGGGCCCATTTTAAAATCTCTGGGCCCATTCCAACCTTGCTATGCCCCTGGCGGAATAGATACATATGTATTGATCACTACACATGGGTTTCTGCACAACACCTGCACAGAAGAAACTTCCATGTAGAAAATGTGTCTCTTGTAAATTGACCCTGAATTTTCCATCCATGACTGGGATATCTGAGAGTTAGAGTCAATAATAAAAGAACAGCACACTGCTTGTGACAGGAAGGGGCAAATTACAATGATTTCTTAGTCTGGCAGGGGCTGGTTTTGGCCCTGGCAGAACTTGGCTGTCTGCTCCTGTTGCAAATGCCTCTGTCTAGTGTGGCAAACTAATGTATCCTCCTCCCTCTTGGTGTCAAAGTAAGCACTGGTGTGGTGAATGCACATATACCCCATCATGAGCCAACAGTCATCATAAGACAAAGGCTGGCAGGAATCATTCACTGGTTTATAGACCCCCACCACCACCACCACCTTCTTCTTCCCCTATTTTGCTAGTGGCTATTTGGGCAGGTGATCCTCTAGGACAAAGTCATGTTTTTTAAAAAGAATAAGATGAGACAGAGAAAATGACACTTGGAATCCTCGCATAACTCCTGACTGTTGTTCTAAGTCTTTTACAGAGATGGCTCATGTTTTCAGGTTTTGATCAACAACCATGTCTAGATGGTACAGTGTTCCTTTTAACAAGGATTTCCAGATATTGTTGACTACAAGTCCCATCATTCCTGTTTGGACAGGGGCACAATTTCAGTGCTTGCCCTAGGTGCTATTTTCCCTAGTTACGCCTCTGCAGAAGGGGAGGCATGCCAGGATAACATCAGCAGCATGCCTCCCGTAGACAGGGGGTCTGAGCAGGAGGAAGGAGAAGGGGGAGAGAGTGAGACATTGGCAACTGCTGTAAGGGGTAATCAATTACATGCAAAAAAGAGGGGCGGTGTTGGCCCTGTAATTGGGGGCGGGCGATGCATAGCCTGTGAGGAGGAATATAAGGAGCCAGCCAGGAATGAGAAGGTGGCTGGTAGAGAGTGTCAGGGGCCCCCAGAGAGAGGCAGACACAAGGAACAAGCAACCTGGGACAGAGTCAGTACAGGGTGACGCTCAATCCCCGCCCTGTCCCTGCTCTGAGTCCGGTCCCGATAAGCCTAGCCAGGCTGGGTAAAGGAGACAGGGACGTGTAGCTGGACAGACACCATCTGAAATCTACCAGAGAGATAGGATCAGAACCACTGCAAAGCACTGCCACCTATTTCCAAATTCCCCAAGTGATTCAGAAGGATGCCATGGTCGATAGTATCGAAAGCCGCAGAAAGGTCCAAAAGAACCAACAGAGTCACACTCCCTCTGGCTATTCCTTGGTAGAGATCATCCATCAGGCCAACCAAGGCTGTCTCCACCCCATAGCCTGACTTAAAGCCAGTTTGAAATGGATCTAGATAGTCAGTATCATCCAAAACTGCCTTGAGTTGATCAGCCACCACCCTCTCAATTACCTTGCCCACCCAAGGGAGGTTGTAGACTGACCTATAATTATCCATCACTGAGGGCTCTAGGGCAGGTTTCTTAAGCATAGGTCTCACACAATTGCATCCTTCAAACATGGAGGCATCCTGCCCTCCCTCAGATATCAGTTAGGCCATCTCTAGCAACCTCCCTGCTAGATGTTATAAGCCACGTTGGGCATGGATCCAAAGGACAAGTGGTAGGCCAAACCTACCACTTCAAATCTCTTCAAAGGAGATTGTCCACATCCTCAGGAGTAACAAATTAAAGCTGTTCCATGGAGTCCAAGTCTGTATTTTATTCGCAAAAAGGAGTTCTGCTTCTCATTTTACTGAACTTCCCCAAAAACATATTTTTATTGGGTGAGAAGAAATATATTTCTTCAAAGTGTCTTTCCGTACCCCCCCTCTAAAAAAAAAAAGGTTTGTGAGGAGTTGCTCCTCAAGCGTTCCCTCTGTCTGCACTCCTGCCTCATCTAATGTCATCTCCATCGTAGTTTGGCTATTGCATCGCAACAAGCCCATCGCCACCCCTGAAGAAATCAACTATCATACCTCTACTACATGGGAATGGGATACCTGACAATGGATCCAGGCTAGGCTAGTGTGAGTACAACACAATGGAACAAACCCAGATTTGGGTTTCTTTGATGCTGCTGTTGCTTAAAGTCTCTAAGGCCTGTGGAACAAAGTGATCTGTTTGACAGATTGATTGTCTTTCCTCCCCTGACTCCTGCAGCACATGGCAGCCAAGAAGAGAGATATTGTTGACCTTGAATCCACAGGTTCACCTTGCTTAGCTCCTCGTTGCTTTTCTTTTTAATTACAAAGAGGCTACATTTAAAATTATACCTGTGTGAGCTTTTAATCAATGTCTTATGCCTATGCACATGACAAAAAAATTGTTTATCCTTTCCAAGCAGGGAGTGTTTATTCCTGACGCGAATTAGGGAAGTTCATGGAACTGGTTCAGAGGCCCTTTATGGTTTGAAAGACCAGCGGTTCAGCTAGTTCGAAGGTGGGGGCATAACCTGAAGGACTGGGGAGGATGCTAGTTCAAAGGTGGGGGCATAACCTGAAGCACTGGGGAGGGTGCTTCCCCTGCCCCTGCGTTTCCCCTGCTGCCACTGTTCTCAAAAATGGTCCCAACAGGGCAACAGCATACCTCCTTGCCACCCCGGTATGTGGCTGAAAGTGGTATGGCCACTGGTAAGTAGCCGGAAGTGGATGGAAGTGCCCCCCCGACCTTCGAACCAGCAGTGCACATCCCTAATGCTAATATGGCCTATGTCAGACTCCACTCTGAATTATACCAGCCAGCATCCTTACTAATGCAGCACATGTTCAGCAAAGGAAGCACATGTGCAGGTGCTGCTTTCCAGACTAAAGCAGGATGGGTGCTCATGTGGGGGGAGAGTGATTTTCACTGATCTCCCTCTCTCTGAAGCTCTCTGTGCCACATGAAAATATGCCCCTGAGGATTATGCAGCCCTCAAGGACATATTATCAGATAGCACTTCAAAGGGAAGGAGAGATTGGCGAAAATAGCACACACACACAAGCACCTGCGTTGTTTTGATCTGAAATGCAGCAGCTGCGTATGTGCTTTCTTGGCAGCATGCATGCTGTAATAGTCAGTATGTCACCATTTTCAAAGAAACATTGGGCTGAATATTCCCAAAAGAATTTGCAGGCTTCATTGCAAGACCAGAAGTTATGAATTATACACTAACTGCAGTTTGGTCCGGGAAGTTCTCTCAAGCTCAAGCTGCATTGAAATAAATAAATGCTGTTGAACAGCAGGACACTTTCTCATACGACAGCAAAGCAATTAACACAATGTGCCGGATAGACTCAACTACCATCCTTTTGCGATGTGCGTCTTCAAAACATAGTGGATAGGGTGGGAATGGATTAATGTATTTATTTCTTTATGCTATTATTTATATCCTGTGTCTTCTGCCCAGATGGGTGTTCAGAGCAGCTTACAGCAACTAATAAAGCAATTAAAAAGACAAATCAATGCAGCAGCAACAGTATAAAACCCAAACAGCAGCCAAAACAATTACCAGTGAGCAATGCTTTAAAACACACATTCAAATAGAAACATCTTCATGTCATCTGAACTCCCTCAAAGAAGGGTCTAGAGAGGGCTGACTGGCCAATGCATTCCAAAGTCAGGATTCTGCCATGGAGAATACTTGATCACACATCCCCATCTCCCATATCTTACTGGCAGAGATGGCCCAAGGTATTGTGGTACCTGATGTGAGATGTCAAATGCTGATTTGCCCCCACCCTTGGGTGGGAGCAGTGACCCCATCTCTTGCTTTTTGCAAGCTTTGCAAAAAAGTGGGAGGAGAGGAGGGCAGCCTTCTATCTTCTCCCTTGCATAGCTTGCACAGGACAGTTTGGTCCCAAAGAGCTGTTCTAATGATGGCAGCAGGGTATATCAGCTACCCTGCTGACACCCCAACAATCCACCATCTGAGGTAATGGCCTCACCTTGCCTCATGAAAGAACTGCTTCTGCTTACTGGGTGTGTGGAAACAGTCTTGTTGACCATAGTTTGTGGGCAGGCTCATGGGGGAGGAGACAGTCCTTCAGATCTCTAAGCCTAAACAATACAGAGCTTTTAAGGCAAGGCTGCACAACTTCAGCCCTTCAGATGGTTTTGGACTACAGCTCCCATCATCACCAGCCACAGTGGCCTATAGTCAGGGATGATGGGAGTTGTAGTTCAGAATCTGCAGGAGGGCCAAAGTTGTGTAGTCCTTTTGTAAGGTAAGAACCCAACACCTGGAATATGGCTCAGAAAGAAACTGGGAGCTGGTGCAGCTGATGTTGGTGTAACATGGCCGTATTACCAGGCTTCTGTTGGGAGCTTTGCGCCTTCATTTTGCAAGTTGCAAGTTGTTGCAAGATGCAATGTCTAGACACTTTCCTAATTTTGCAAAATGCAAATCTGCAGTTTCTAGCAGGGGGTGTAGCTGTAATTTTGCAGATGGGTTCAAAGAACCCGGGGGCCCCAGCTCCTGAAGGTCCCTCAGCTCCACCCCTCCCTATTTCCTTCATTATCTCCCTCACTTCGAGGGGGCCGCCAGGGGCCAGCATTTCCACACTAGGGCCGCTTTCAGTGACACCTCCGATCTACCACCAGATGCCTGAGAAAGTGCCAGAAATAGCAGCCAACAGAGCATATCCCTGGCCTTGAACAGCCAGCCACTTTCCTCTCCCAGACAGTTTTCCAGCCCCCCTGCATCTCTCAAAGGAATCTGCAGGCTTCCGCCCAACATAGTTTCAAGGATTCCCCCTACTTATTAAATGTCTCTGTGCTATGTTTATGCCTGAGCAGCTGGAGTCACAGAGATTATGTATAACTCCAGGGTGTCCTGTGAGCTTCCACTGTGCTTTGGAAGCAATGGAAGAGCCAGCCATTATGAGAGAGAAGCCCTGGGGAAGGATCAAAGGATCCATGGGGAAAGGAGGAGCCCTGGAATAAGTCGATCTCGTGGCCTCCAGAAAAGGTCTAGTCCTTCCTCCACAGTATACAATGAAAGACAGTGGGGTATAGTAGCTAGAGTGTTGGCCTTGAACCAGGGAGACCTGCTTTTCTCCACTCAGCCATGAAGCTCACTGGTCTGTTGTAACCAACTTTGCCAGTCTGTTGTAAGAATACCGTGGAGTTGCTACCCCTGAGCTCCTTAGAGGAAAAGCAGGCTATAAATATGAGAAATACAATTATGCATGGCATATAGCATATCAACTATGGACCTGACAGCTTCATCAAGGAGTACTTAACTTATCTCTCAGGCCTCAAACCATCTGAACTGGTATGTCCTATGCTGCGCTGGGCAGAAGAAGCCAGGGGCTTGATGTGCCCTGCCCAACGCTGGTAGCCCGTCACAATCTGAAGCTAGAACTCAGCAAAGCCCAAGGCCTTCCAGGAAGGGGCTCCTGTGTAGCAGAAATTCCCCAGGTTCTGTGACAGAGATTGACACCAACGATGAGAGAAAACAGATTTCTTTATTTGCCGGCAAATGATCCCAGCGGAATAATTACCAAAGGCTGAGACCCTGATTACACTGTGGGCTCGCCTTTTATACACATGACAATTTACATACAGTGGATACAATTCTCATTAGTAAGCATCGTCATCTTACAATTATTACCATTCAGACAATTTTCCCTACTAACTATAACTATGCATCTTTCCCCTCCTTCTCTCTGCATATTGCTAAAACTATTTTCACTCCCTACAGATGTGGCCTTGAGCGAGTGCTGGCCAGCAGTTTGTTATCTACAGATAGCAAGGGGGCCTCCTGTCTACATACCAACAAGTGGACAAGAGTTATTATGCTGTTAGCAAGTTGCAATTAGAGCCGCGCAGACTTTTTTTAACCATTTCTTGACCATAAAACTGAGTCTGCCTCACCTGCACACTTGGAACCCAGGGAAGCGGGAGGGGGCTGCCAAGGGAGGAACTGGCTGGAGTCTCTGTATAGGCCCCAGTTAATGCAGCAGAATTGATGCAATGGGAGGTGGCGTGGCTAGAAAGCTGTGGGTGATTTCTCACCAAGACACCCTTAACCAGGGGTGACTCTAGAACAATTAGTTTGTGGGAGTGAAGGAATAGCAAAGAACATTAGAAGAGGTGCGAGGATTTTGCTATACATTAAATACTTATAGGGGTATGGTAATTAATGTTGTTAGCCCATTTACCTTATTAATGAAGCTTGCTTGACATTTTCAAACTTATTCAGAAAATGGGCCAGATGCCTCTTAGAAAATACTGAGGTCATTCACACAATCAAAAACTGTTGAACCTGGGTTTGGAAGCTGTGAGCATACACAGCTCCCAAACCCACGTGGAACACAGTTTTTGACTGTGTGAATGACCTCACTGTCTTTGGGGATTAGGACAGGCCTTCCTGTCTTTTGGGATTCGCTTCCCAGGCTAGTTTTCTCTTCTGTTGAGGGCTATGTAGCCAAAAAGCCTGGGGTGAGGAGAGAGGTCAATACCAAGCCAGCTACAATCTGCAGGGGACATGACCCTGCACACATGGTCCCTCCTCGCCCAGTTCCTAGCCAGGAAGGAAGTTGGGCTGGCTCCTGGGAGGCTGGAGGAGTCTCCTGCCTACCTTACTGTACTAGCTTCTGCTGCTTGGACACAGGAGTGAGTGAATTAGGCTTCTTTAAACAATGGAGGCCTTTAAAACTAATTCATTCAAGCTAGGGGACCATAATATATTGTGACTGTATTGTCTGACACTGTGCCAACTCCCATTGCACCCATTCTGCTGCATTAACTGGCACCAGGTTATATAGGCACCTGGATGCCCTTTTAAGCATCAGACCTTTTACCTCCCCTCTGCTACTTCTGCATGGGCTTTGATTAACCCCAACCCCTTCCACATGAAACTGTATTCCTGGAGCAACAATCCTAAGTCCCAGATTTTATCAGTGGTCAACTGTGCAAACAAAGTATGTTGCATCCTGTATGTATTTTAAATGTCTCCTGTTGGCATGACGTATTGTAAAATCCCAGTGCAGATATCCTCAAAGAGCTTGGGCATATCTACACTATAAATATCAATAGGCTTAATAGTCATTTCCATTTTCCATGTAACTAATTGTGGGTGGGCACTATGGATATTTAGCAGATAATTATCAGAAACCCAGTAAACTACATCTCCCAGAATAGTTTAGAGCAGGGATTCTCAACGTTGGGTCCTCAGATGTTATTAGACTTCAACTCCCATAATCCCCAACCAAAGGCCACTGGGGCTAGGGATTTTGGGAGCTGAAGTCCAATAATATCTGGGGACCCAATGTTGAGAATCCCTGGTTTAGAGGGGCAATGGGGGACCCATGTAAATTAAAAGTAGTATAAAAGCAATGCAACTTTGTAGTACAGATTCTAGTTTAGATACGTCCACTGATTCTACTTGGTGTTTTAACAGCAATAAGCAGCAAGTGAATGTGTATATGGCATCAGTGATGATTACTAGTAAAGTATGCTAGTAAATTTACTTGATGAATCTGGGAATAAACAATCAGTAATCACCTAAATTGCTGCCTTTATTTACAAAGTGCTATCATTTCAAGCACTTTGTGGAGAATTGCTTGAGCTTTCGCAGTCCTCTTCTTGAATCTGTGCTATGTATCCTGGAGACTTTTAAAGATAAGAAGCAAAGATATGAAAGGAATAAGGAATAGAAACCGAAATGGAACAAAATCAAAGGGCTTTTGTCAAGGGATTTTCAGAGACAACAGCAACACTGGCTCCTATTCTGCTTCTGTAATGGTTATAAACTAAATGAACTGCCCTTCAGATTTCCCCCCCACACTCCTACTTCCCTGCTTCATTTTGTTAAGTTGGTTTGGTATTCTTCACAGATGCTGAGAATGCTGTCATAAGACTTCCTAAGCTGGGTCACACTCATGGTCCATATAGGGCAGCATTCTGTTCTCCAACTGTGGCCATGCAAATTCCTCTGGGAGATACATAAGCAAGGCAAGAAAGTGATAGCCATCTCCTTTCATGAATTCCCAGCATTTGATGGTCAGAAATAGACTGTCTGAACATGGGGGTTTGTTTGTTTTTCTATCATGGTTAAAGGTAAAGTGTGTCGTTGAGTTGATTTTGACTCCTGGCGCACACAGAGCACTGTGGTTTTCTTTGGTAGCGATAGCAATAGCAATAGCACTGACATTTATATACCGCTCTATAGCTGGAAGCTCTCTAAGCGGTTTACAATGATTTAGCATATTGCCCCCCAACATTCTGGGTACTCATTTTACCAACCTCGGAAGGATGGAAGGCTGAGTCAACCTTGAGCCCCTGGTCAGGATCGAACTTGCAACCTTCTGTTTCTATGCATGTATCATTCTGTCCACCGTCGATGCATACATGAAGAAAGTCAAACCACTTGTAAAAATTACTCCTTGTGTTATTCCCAGCAGGAAGGATTCTGGCTTCTTGGGAAAAATCACTTTCTTTAATTCATTATATATATATTTAAAGAATTATTTTCCTATTATTGATCTTACAGCAGGATTTGATTTGAAACGCAGGTTGGGTAGAATAATGATTTTTTCTCTTTTAACTTTAAAGGTTTAAATTTATGTTTTTTATTACTATTATAATAAGGGTAAATTTTATAGTTGTAATTTCACGAAGAGAGGTGAGTGGGAAGTCCATTTTTGTTTATTATGATGGTTATTATTGTTGAAAATTAATAAAAATTGAATTTGAACTTGCAACCTTCTGGTTACAGGGCGGCAGTTTTACCACTGCGCCACCAGGGGCTCATCAAATTCATCTTTTATGGTAGGAGGGGTTTACCATTGCCTCCTCCTACACAGTATGAGATGATGCCTTTCAGCATCTTCCTGTATCACTGCTGACCAATATAGGTGTTTCCCACAGTCTGGGAAACATACCAGTGGGGATTCAAACCAACAACCTTCTGCTTGTTAGTCAAGCATTTATTTGCTGTGCCAATAAATTCATCTTTTATGCCATTTCAGGTTTCGGTGTGCGGGAGAGATTTTGGAGGGTGGGAGACAGGGGCGTAACGAGGCTGGAGTGGGCCCAGAGACAAAATTTTAAAATGGGCCCCTTGCTGATACACACACACTCACTTCACATTTGACTTGCCTTTGGGGGGCCCCTCGAGGCGTGGGGGCCCCCAGGCAGCCGCCTCCCCTTGCCTAAGGATAGTTAGTTACGCCCCTGGTGGGAGATTCACCAGCATCCAAAGACCAGCTGTTGGATGCATTCAGATTTAACATTTGACATTTGCGATGGAGAGCTGGTCTTGCAGTATGAACATTAATTGCCTCCTTTGCTTAGCAGGGTCTACCTTAGTTTGCATTTGGATGGGTGACTACAGGAGAACTCTGAGGAGATGGGGCCATAGCTCAGTGGTAGAGCATCTGCCTTGCATTCAGGAGGTCCCAGGTTCAATCCCTGGCATCTCCAGGTAGGGCTGGGAAAGATTCCTGCCTGAAAACCTGGAGAGCCACTGCCAGTCAGTGTACACAAGACTGAGCTAGATGGACCCATGGTCTGACACATATAAGGCAGCTTCCTGTGTTCCAAGATAAAATTGTAACAAATAGTGGCTTACATACAGTGCAGTGCGACAGTGAGAGATCTCATCCTTGCTGCTGTGCAGCTTTAAGAGACATACCTGTGCTGCTTGTAGAGGTGAGCTGTTCTGCTCCCTTGGCTGTAGTGGATTAACGGCGAGGCAGAGTAGGCTTTTGGCAGCAAAATTTGAGGAGCAGCAAATTTTGCCCCTCCTCAAAATTTGCCACCCCTCTCTGTGGGCAGTGGCTGTTGCAGCAAGGGTTGAGTTGGTGAGGAGAAATTTCCCACCTTTAACCTTTTTTTTTTTAAGGCAAACCTTTTTTGTTTAAGGTAAAAGGGCAGCAAAAGTCTTTTTGCCTATGGGCAGCAAAAAGCTGAATCCACCTCTGTCCCTCAGAGCATTTCATGATTGCATGGTGTGGTGCTTCTTCCATTGGGCACTCCTCCTCAGCTCACTGGGTGACCTTAGGTCTCACTCTCAGCCTAATTTACCTCACAGGGTTTTTGTGAGGAGGATATATGGGGCATGGAGAGGACTGTGCATTCATTCATGGAGAGGACCGTGCATCTTCATTCATTCATTCATTCATTCATTGACTTGCTACATTTTTATAGCACCTTTCTGTCTTGACAAAGGCACCCAAAGCAGTTTACAATATTAAAAGAAGCAAATAGCAAATTAATAAAGCGTTGTCTCAGGCTGTTGGTCTTTTCGGGAGCTGAGGACAAGAGCTTCCTGGCCTGGGTGTATCCTTCTTTGCCTCCATGCATGCCACCCTGATGTCCTTGAAGGAAAGGTGGCATTAAAAATGTAATAAAATTAATGTGGTCTGAAAAGTGGAGGTGGGGGAGCTCATCACCATCTTTCTTACTCTGGCCCCAGATTTTATAAAATTCCTTGTGGTAGCCATTTTAGCAGTCTTAATTTCTTACCTGTTTATGAGGTCCTTAGGTTATGACTTATGCGATGAAGTGCCCTTTAATCCATTTTAAAACTTTAATTTAAAAAGTGCCTCTGAATATTTTGAGGATGAAGAATTTTACTTATTTCTCTCCATACTAGTCATATTTTTTATTATTATCCTCAGAGTATTGTACCCCCTCAAGCATGTATTTTTGTATGCTGTTCAAACTTTTCTCTGTCACTTTACCAGTTTCATTAGGCTTTTGGTGCTGTTTTTAGACATCAATTTTGTTTGTATAATATGAAGCATATTTCTGCTTATTTGCTGCAAGCCACTTTGAATCTCAGAGAAAGAGAATAAATAATAATGAATAAATAATAATGTACTTCATATGGAAGAGGATTTACTTTAGGTTACTTTGGTTGCTGATGTCATCATGAAATTCCTTTTCATAGCTGCCCCCACTGATAAATCTTGGGAGGTAAGTATTTGAATGTCAAGGATCATTTGCCAAGCCCTTCTACATTAAGGATTTGCATTACTCTATTTGCAGTAATACTGTATTTGCTCTTTTTCACATAATTCCAGAACTAGATGGCATCAGGAGAATCACTGTAGCGCAGTTAAAACTGCTTGTTAAAATTGTAACTGGAGGCCCTTCACCAGCCACCTCTGTCATGAGTAGTTAGGTGGGTGGAGATTGAGAAGCCTTTTCCATGATGGTACCCTTCTCCCCACATGTGGCAGCAAAATTTGCTGTCCAACTCTGGCAGCAAATTTTGTTTCTCACAAAGCCACATGGTCTGAATAGAAACCTGCACCAGAAAACCATTGTAGCTGCCTCCTTAAATATATGAGGATTGAAGCTTGTGATTGGCTTTTCAGGCCTGCTCAACTTTGGCCCTCCTGCAGATGTTGGCCTGCAACTCCAATAATCCCTGGCTATTGACAACTGTGGCTGGGGATTATGGGAGTTATAGGCCAAAAACAGCTGTGGGGCCAAAGTTGAGCAGGCCTGCTCTAGACCACAGTTTCTCAACCACCGGTCCCTGGACCGCTGCCGGTCCCCGAAGGGTTGAGTGCCGGTCCCTGACTGGGAGGCAAACCCCCACCCACCCACAACAACTGCAATCAAGGCACTCACTTCCTCAATTTTGCACATGGCACGGAAGAGGAAGAGTATCACGGAGGCGTGGGACCCTTCTTGTGCCTTGTTTCCATGTGCTACTGAGATCTTCCTACAGCTATCTTATTCCCTATCTTTACAGCTTCAAACTGTATGCAGCGCGGGGGCATCAGAGAAAAGGTATGGCATTGGGTGCCACTTGAAGGGCTGCTGGTTCTTGCATGCTCATTGTTTGCAGCCAAAGGTTGATTGATTGAAACCCAGCTGCCTGTTGCGACCGAGGCGCCTTGAGAGGGAATACTGTTTCCCTCTTGCATCGGTGGGGCGTTGTGGTCCCCTGTAACCCCCTGGTCTGCACTGCTAGTGGAAGACAGCGGTCCCCTTTGTGACCTCGCCAGGGGGTGGAACCTCTGGCCGGGATCATGCCGCAGTGAGGGCTAAGTGGCGGAGGGAGGGCCGCCTTGGCTCGGGCTTTGCAGAAAGGGAGTGCAGGTGGACCTTCCTTGGGGGAGGGGGAGCAAGCATGTGTACCAAGGAGGGCTAAGTGGAGGAGGGAGGCGGCATGGTATGGGGAAGAGGCAAGATATCATTTTGTGCGTTCATGCAAAAGAGTCATTGGATGAATGGCACTGGAATGAAGTGATCCTGGGGATTTGATGCTCACCACGGTTCGTGTCCGATCCAAACCGATTTAAAACCAGCTGCCTGTTGCGGCCAAGGCACCTTGAGTGGAAACACCATTTCCCTCTTGCATTGTTGGAGTGTTGTGGTCCATCGGCCCCCTATAATCCCCTGGTCTACACCGCCGGTGGAAGACGGTGGCCCCCTTTATGACCTCGCCGGGTGTGGGGGACAACCACTGGCCGGGATCGTGCCGCGGTGGGGGCTAAGCAGAGGAGGGAGGTAGGAGGGCTGCCTTGGCTCACCTCGCAGGTATGCGCAGGCAGCATGTGGGACCACGTGAGCTGTGTGGCCCCAAAGGCAGGCTGGTGTGATTGGCGCATGCAGGGGAGTTGGGAGGGGGGCACAGAAGCGCGTGTTGTGAGAGAGGATGGGGGAACACCTGCTACACTCTGGTGCGCAAGCACAGTGGCGGCAGCTCTTGGACCCAGGCGACCTTCCGAGCACGGTCCGGTGCACCATTGCCTCACCCACCCTGAACAGTGCCTTGTCTCCCCAGCGAGGAAAATGAGGCATCCACCACTACAATGCCCCACGCCCTCCGCCATCTCAGAATCACCCCCTTCCCTTTAATGCCAGGTCCCCACCGCTCTTCACATTTTCTTTCACCGTTAAAAAAAAAACGCATTCCCAGAACCTGCCATGTAACCATTTTTAAGGCGTTTTGGAGGAGCTGGGCGGGTTTCATTAGGTCCACCTCACAAAGTGCACATCTAAGAGCAGGATCCAGATCAAGCCAGGTGATCATGACCAAGCAGCATTGACACAAATGAGAGATGACTGAATTAATTTCAGTGAGTGGTCCTGACTAACGTTGTCTGGATCCGGCCCTGTGACTACACAACTCTTGCTAAAACTCCACCTCCCTCATGAGAGGGTTAAACTGTAGATTTCCGGTTCTACTGAACTTGCCCAGCTCTCCTCTCCTCTCCTCACCTACTTTTTGCTTTGCTTGACATCCAGCCTGATGAAGCATTTTGGGGAATTCAAAAGCTTACTTGTGTGTTGTTTTCATTGGCCCCATGTAGCTTTTGAATTTTTATAATGGCCCAACATCCCCTCTCCATTGAGTAATCACAAGCACCCCCACCCCCACCCCGCACATACTGAAGACATACTAGAGACAAATTTGTTCACCCAGGCTTTTAGATTCAGGGGTTCTCAACCTTGGGTACCCAGATGTTGGTGGACTTCAACTCTCATAATCCCCAGCCATAATGGCCAAATGCCATTGTGATTGGGAGTTTGATTGAGGGACCCAAGGTTGAGAACCCCTAATATTCCATGTTTGCAAAAGATTCCAAATTTAATGATTTTAATGCTTATATTATTTTAATTGTAAACTGCCCAGAGATGCAAGTTTTGGGCAGTATAGAAGTCTGATAGACAGACAGACAGACAGACAGACAGATAGATAGATAGATAGATAGATAGATAGATAGATAGATAGATAGATAGATAAACTTGAAACCCCTTTACTAACTGGTGGTCTGGGAAACTGCGCATGAAGAATGTAGCGGTCTTTGAAACTCTGCACGAAGAATTTAGCAGTCCTTGACTCCAAAAAGGTTGAGAAACACTGCTCTAGACTAATTGATGAGATTCGGGGCGCTGAACAATTCAGTGGGGTCCTGTGCCCCACATGGGCCACCCCTAATGATACTCCTGGACTAAATCCGCATGGAAGCTACCCCTTCTGATCCTTTGTCTTTGTACAAAGACAAAATTTTCAAATCCTGTTTTGGAAAATGTCAAATGTATTCAGACTTTTGAGCAAGGGTTTCTGTTTTGGCTATGCTTCTACTGAATTTCCATAGCAGAGACAAAGAGGAAGCAAGTAGTAACACAGAGAAATCCAGGGTAGGGCGAAACAAGTGCAAAGGGATTTATAGTATACCTGCTAATGGCATCAGCAGCAGGGGGAAAGACTATTGAGTGAATGCAGTCAGGTGACTCGGCTAGCTGTAACTTCAAAGGCACTTAGGGATGTAATCATTGTGAAGAGACAGTCAGCCTGCTCATTTAGCAAAAGTGCACCTCATACAAGCGTCTGATCTCCAGGATCTCCATGGCAACGGCTCCATGGAGACTTGCAGGCATAAATTCTCACATTCTCACTTGCAAGGATGAAATTACTTCTACACTTGACCTGACACAATGACAAAGTCTCCAGCTTTTAATTTTTGTAATGTTACCATTTTGAGGGAATCTCCAAACTGGGTGGGGTGGGGGGAGGGGGAGACTGCTAATCTTGAATATTTTGTTTTGGGTTTGTTTCTTCCCAATTTTTGAGTTGCTTACCCTAATAACCAGAATAACTATTCCTGTCAGAAATATTTTCTATTCTATTGCACATGACAAAGTGGCTTTAAGTCTGTTAAAGTTTATTATTTTGTGATAAATGTATTATTAACTTAATCTTTACAGTGGCAGATTACTGGAGAGGCTCAGGCAGAGGAGGCATCTGCCTATGGCGGCAAAATCTGAGGAGCGGCAGATTTGTCTGCTCCTCATATTTGTCTGCCCCTCTCTGGGAATGGCTGTAGCAGTGAGGGTGGGGGAGCGGACAGATCCCCTTTTACTGGAGTGGGAGGTGGCAAGCTCCTTCTCCCAACTGACTGCACGCGCCTCCCAAGTTCCACCTCTCTGCTTCCTCCATGTGGAGGAAGGCCAGAAATTGGCTGCTCAGCAGAGACGTGAGAGGCCTGTGCCGTCAGCTGGGAGGAGGGAGGCCAGTTGGAAGGAGTTCACCACACAGTGGCAAACTTTTTTTAAAACCACCATGGGGGAACTTTCTTCTCACCCCCGTCCTCACCCTCATTGCAGCTGCCACTGCAGCGCCCTGGGCAAAGGGGGGATGTTTTCCCCCAAACCTGTCCCCCCTTTCCTGCAGCCTACTGCCACCGCCACTGCACAGTGGCATTTTTTGCAAAAAATCCTTTTTGCCTATGGGCGGCAAAAAGGCTAATTCACCTCTGAGTCTTTAAAGCCTAAAGGTCAGAACTAGAAACAGAAGGGCCTTGTTCACTTTATTCCCCTTGCTCTACAGGCTCTGTTCTCTCTGACTTGTTCCCTCTCATTTCTTTCCAATTTCCCAATACAGGAAGCTGCCTTATACCAAGTCAGACAATTGGTCCATCTGGCTCAGTATTGTCTACATCAGCTCTCCAGAGATTTAGGCAGGAGTCTTTCCCAGCCGTACTTGGAGATGCCAGGGATTGAACTGAGGACCTTCAAAGCAGATGCTCTTCCATGGAGCTTCAGCCCCATCCCTATATAGTACCAGAGACAGTCCTTGCTTTCTAGAATCGCTCCCTCTTAAATTACTGTCTCTATTTTGTCCCTGTTTAAAACTTGCAGGATGCACTAGCTCACCTCCTATTGTGCTTGTAAACTGACATTTTAAAACAGAATATTAATATGATCAATTTACTAACATACTCTTCAGAAACCTGTGCATGACAGGCTATTGCAGAATAAATAAATACCTACAGGGACTTTAACACACAGCAGGCTTTACCACGAGTTTACTGGGAGGCTTTACTGTGAACACGAAGTCTCCCCCCCAAAGTTACGCAAATAGTGGATTTTTTTAAACCCCCAATTTAAATCAGGCTACACTCTAATGTGCAGTTAAACCCCCAAATTGTTTGTCAACTGCTCCCCAATAACTCGCAGGGACTTTGGGGTAAATCTGGTCGATATGTGAACGCACCCCCTCCATTCCAGAGGAGATGTGAGTTAAAGGGCTTTAAAAGCCCCATGTGAAAAACTTCCAGGTAAAGTTGCCAACTTTTCAACCAGCTTCTGTAGCTGAGCTGCTAACAGTGGCTGCAATTAGCAGTTAATATCATTTTTTTTCATGCATAGCAGCGAGGGCTGGATAAAAGTTGGCAAACCTATGCAGGCAGAAGCCAGCTGTCAACAGTTTGCAATACTGGAAGGGTGGTGGTGGGGTGACCAAGTGAGAGACTAAGATGTTAAAAGTACAAGAGAATTACCTGTTCTCATCTGTGAAATGCTGGTACTGTAGTATGTTTTCCCCAGTTGACTGACATTGGCTGTTTGGCAGCTAAAAGTCTGTGGGACAGCCAGAACACTGAAGTCCAATGTAGAGAACCAGCAGGAGTGGAGCAGTATTTCTATTTTCATACCATCTCCCCCATGGGCAGGTGGAGGAACCAGACTAAAGCTCAACTATCTAGCATGTATGTTCTGTGAAGACTAGATGAGCACTGAATGTGCACAAGCCTCCTTGTTACTTGTATTAAGAAAGATGTATATTTGCAACATATCTGGGGCCCAACTACAGATCTTACCATGATGTGCTTTTCACTATAAGAATGCATGAAGAGTGTTACTTATTATATCATCACCTTTTCCCCCAAGGTCAGAAATGTTTCTTATTATTATTTGATGAGGCATCTATATCTGTTTCCCACTAATTTAAGATATGCTCTTATTTATTTATGAAGAAAATGTGACAATTAGACCCAGGCTTTCCATAGTCTGCAATGCACCTCTGTGGTGTGTCCTAGTGGCCTGGACACATAGTGTGGAAGGATGGAGGAACATCTGAAGCCCTATTCACATGTTATGTTTAACATGTACATTGTTTAACATTGTTAAACTTTTGTTTAACATGTACAATAATCTGTGTACATTGTTTACGCATACAGATCTATATGCATGCACAGTTATTCTCACATTATGTTCAATATACATATGGTAGTACACATCCTATCTGTCCCCAGTTTCACTTTTAAAATGAACACATGTACATCCATTCACACAAAAACATACAAATGTGTACAGGCACTTGAATGCAGGTACAACATAATAAGAGGTAGGCTACCCTGGTTTGCATGATTTTGTGAACTCACAAAAGTCTTCTCCAACCCAAGCTGCTCTAAGCAGGGTAACCCAACTGTCCTTCCCTGCTCTTAACCAATGTAGGAGGAAAGGAGAGCTCTCCTACCTTTATTTTCTCATTGTGTGAACCCACTTGACTCTTCTGCCCAGCCACTGGGACCCAGCAGGCCCTGCCTCATATGGAAACAATAGAGAGCTGTGGCTTCAGGGTCTGCTATTCATGCACATGCTACTTTGCAAACCACACTCTATGATCCTGTAGCTGGAGAGGCTTCAGCAGGGCTGGGTCAGCCTCCTGCTCCTTCATGGCCAGAGGGCAGCTGCTGACATAATGAGGCTTTCCAGTCTGCTGGCAGCTCAAAGCATGATGGAAAGGCCTGCTAGGACTTGGAGGGCTTTCCGTGCTTACAGCTCCCAATTTCAACAATGGATGCCATGCCTGGCTTAATCATGTGTTTCCTGATCATGGTTCTGATCATGTTCTGTTCATGTGCTGCTGCTGCCATTTGGATAGAAGCTCTCTAACCCTCCAACCCACCCACACCTAAATGGTCATGTGGACAGGCCTACTGTCTGAATAGGGCTCGCTTTGTTCGGATGCTTATGTGGTGGTGTGGATGAATTGTTGCATGCTCTTCACTTCCCTGAGCAGTGAGAAGCTCCTGGGGTAACACGACTAGGGTTTGGTTTCCTTTACAGGTGAGAGCATAACAGGGTTTTAAAAAGTAACATTTGCTGTCTTTACAAATACACAAGTAGAGCATAGGTGGAGACAAGCAGCATGTTCATTCCTAGAAGGCAACAAGCCTGCTACCTCACAGCAGCTCTCTAAAGAGGAACACCCATGAGAGGAACACCCATGTATATCAGAGTGCAGAGGCATATCTAGGGAAAATAGTGCCTAGGGCAAGCACTGAAATTGCGCCCCCTGTCCAAACATCTGACACCCATCTGATTCTCTGTACATAGTGCCAAACTGAATATGTGTACAGCGACTTATATTATATTAATTTTTTTTTAAAAAAAATTAATTTTTTTAATTAATTTTTTAAAAAAATTACCTGTAGCCCCTTTGGGGGGCTTCCTAAAGGCTGTGTGGGGGTCTGCAAAGGTTTCCCCTCCCGTCTCTGGCCTCTAGGGCCTCACAGGGACCATTTCAGCATGTGCGGTGGCCATTTTTTTAAAAAAAAAAATTTTTAATGGCCACTGAAAACAAAATGGCGACTGCGCATGCTCAAATGGCCTCTGCAAGGCCTGGCATGGCCTAGGGCCTCACAGAGGCCATTTGAGCGTGCACAGTCATCATTTTGTTTTCAGCAGCCATTTTTTTTTTTTTTTTGAAAAATGGCGATCCCCTTCAAGTGGCGCCCGGGGCACGTGCCCTGCCTGCCCTACCCCTAGATACGCCCCTGTCAGAGTGTCTTCTAGCATGTCTCTCTCGCTCTCGCTTTTGCTCTCTTTTTCTGTTTCCCTGTTCCATTACAAATTGCTGCTTTGTATCTGGCTATTAACCAATAATCTCCCTCACAAAGGAATCCTTGGCCCACAGCCATAAGCATACACGGGCCACAATCTATCACAGTAACCAGTTGGCTCAAGTGCACCTAACTTTATGTTGGATTGGAGCCAGTGTCTTTCTGTGCATTATCTTCTCTCCTTGCTATGCACAGTGGTGCAGAAAAACCATACCATTAAAGATGTTCCGTCCCTCCAGGAAGAACTTCCTTTTGGTGCCCTGTTGGGATCATCCAGTTTTGCTACCACAATTTCTGGCCCTGGTGCCATGTAGTCTGTCTCCTGAGCACTCTGTATGAGCACTACACCATCATCCTGCTCATTAGTCTGAGTCCAAGAGTTTACATGCAATATGCAGTGCTCACAGAGGAAAAAACTGATCAGTTAGTGGACCAAGTCAGCTTTCTTCCCTTGTGGAAGTCCAAATGATGAAATTACCTTCCTGTATGTAAGGTTCTGAGCAATGGAACACAAGGGCACCAAATCCTGCCAAGTGCCACTTCTTGTCAGATGCAAAACACATCAGAGGACCCACTCCCTGCTCTTCAATAATTGACTATCACTCTTAATGAACAAGGCCAGCCTCATCGTTTCTCTCAGCTCTTCTTCACACCTTATATTGCATTCCATGGTAGGATATAAATGTTGCTCATTAATGGTTTGACCAGACTGGAGTAGGTGGGTCAGGGGGAGGCAGGCTTCTACTTGCCTCCTTGCAGATGACCGGAGGCTTTTCCTTGCTCTGCCAAAAGCACACCCAGATGACTGGCATGGTAGCGATTGACAGAGCTGGGATCCAGGGGAGGAAGTCTTCTGGTATCCCACATATCCCAGTATCCCACGAGGAGTGTAGTACATTTGGGGAGTTCCGTGCTGGCAGGCGCTCCTTCTGTCCGGCTCGGTGGAACTTGCCAGCAGCCCAAGCTTTCTCCTGACCGGGCAGTGAGGTTGGAGGGTGCACATGTGCCTTCCTACCTCTCTTTTAGCCCAGGTACAAAACCCAGGCTACCAGGCAGATGGACGTGAGACTGATCCTGGCGGTTCTCATAACCAGCCCTACCTGGGCTAGCACTGTCCTACCCCAGTAGAACTGGTCATGCGAATGTCCTCAACATATCACAGATTTCAGTTCTGAAGAAGCAAGTATATGTATGAGCAAAGTGCCCCTGGAAGAATGCTACTGCAGATGCGGCAGTGGGGAAATAGAATCCATTGAGCATATTCTATTATCCTGTAAAATACTTAGGCAATCGAGGGAGCACTTAATTTTACCTCTGGTCTGTAAACAGCCGGATCAATCTGCTGAACAACTTGTTAAATTTCTACTCTCTGATGAGGATGTTTTAAATTTTAACTCCGTAGCCAAATTTTGTTATATTGCTCTTAAGATGTATAATGAGAACCTATAGAGTTTCTTTTAAATTTGTTTTGCCTTTTGTATGCATGGATTGTTTGGTCTAGGACCGTAAATAAAACTTGACTTGACTTGACTATGAGCAAAGTACAAGCCTAAGCCCTGTTGAGACCTGATGTTGTCCTTGCATTCAGATGTCTGTACAATGTACATGTTTTTGTGTGAATGACTGAATCTGCATTCATTTTAAAAGTGAACATGGGTATAAACCCCTTCCCAAAAGCAATAGCAGTGCAGAAGCGATAACACACAGCTTCAGGGGCACGGAGCAACCTCTGCCTTGAGAAGCTGCATTGACAGGCTCTTGGCTGGTGTGGGAGCAGTGAGCCCACATCCTTCTTGAATGGGTGACTCGCTGCACAGTATGTCAGCCAGTGTCCACAGATTGTACAAGTGTTGGACATAGTGTGAATAGGTCTATCGTTCCTATGGATTGTCTTTGCACACAATGTCCCCCAGAATTGCACTAGAACCCGTGTGGCCCTATTGTAGTATCCTTTATATATATATTTTAAGGTATTTATATCCCAGATGAGGGCAACCTATACATAATACTGTAACATAGAAACATGCAATAAAAACATGTTTCTAATTTGGGGGGGGAGGGAGGATAGACAGCAGAATAAAGCAACAGATAAAAAGTGAGCTGATGATTAAAACTCCAGGTTGAAACAGGAGATCAGCAAGGGACCAGATATTACAAAATGCCATTTAGGGGCTGAGAGAACAGAATGGACTTTGCCTAGATAGTAAAGTACTAGAAAGATAGTAAAGAAAAATAGTGAAGATAAGCATGTCTGGGGCACTTAGGAGTCAGACTGCATGGCATTGCCTCCTGCTAGCCAATGCTTGACAGGATGTCAATAATGTTGGGTTATCCTCCCCCTGACCCCCAGAGACTGCACAGTGTGCCTAGAGTAATGCCTTCCCATCACCTCTGCACGCCAGTCATTCCCTGTGAGTGTATGGCATGTCTTTGGAAGAGTTCCATCTGAAGTCTTTTTAGGCTGGGGTCTTTTTTAGACCTTGGGGCTTCAGGGAAATATGGGATATAAATGTAAGAACAAATAGACAGAGGCATTGTTGCTAGGTCACCATGCTGACCACGCAAATGGCACTCACACAAGCGCAGATGCCATGTGTGTGCTGGTGCCGTGCGGGGATTATTGGGATGCGTGCCATCCCAGCAGGAAGCTGCATGTGGTGGGAGAGAGCAGGTAAGGACCCACTCTCCTCTTTCTTAATGCTCCCAGTCCCTGCTCCCGAACTACGCTCGAACTGTGGTTCGAACAGTGGTTCATGCACATCCCTAATTTGTTGCCCATGATGTGCCCACTCATTTCTTCTCTCTGTCACCTCTGGTCAAATGGTTGTGCATATTCTGAAGCACTGCAAACACCTGTAAAAGCTGTTCACCAGAGAGGGGTGGGGGGTGGAATAAGTATAGACACCCCAGGCAACTACACTTCCTCTGCTCTGTGGGGAAATTATCCTCTGTCTGAAGACTTTCTGGGAAGCCTTTAGGGGAAATGGAAGAAAGAACAGATAAATAATGCTACAAGGAGAAAGGAGATATCAGCAATTGTAAGGAAGGGTTTTTCAGTCACAAACTGTATGGTAGACAGTTTGTGCTAATGCCTCTTTAACCAAACGGAGCCCAGTATCTCTTTGTAATCTCCCCCTCCAAGCAGGTGGGAAAATCAGTTTACAGAGCTTTGTCCCTTCCTCCATTGAGAACTTTTGCAATAACAAGAAACACAGAAGATCTGTATTTGCCATAACAAAATGTGTTTGGGTCAAAATAAAGCCTCAGTACACTCATAGGAACATAGGAAGCTGCCTTATACTGAGTCAGACTATTGGTCCATCTAGCTAGGTGTTGTCTTCACAGACTGACAGCAGCTTCTCCAAGGTTGCAGGCAGGAATCTCTCTCAGCCCTATCTCTGAGGTGCCAGGAGGGAACTTGGAACTCTCTGCATGCAAGCATTCAGGTGCTCTTCCCAGAGTGGCCCCATCCCCTGAGGGGAATATCTTATAGTACTCACATGTAGTCTCCCATTCAAATGCAAACCAGAGAGGACCCTGCTTAGCAGAGGGGGCAATTTATGCCTCCTAGCACATTGTTTTGCTTATCTAAATTGTGTTTTTAACTTAAAATTTCTGCTGCTGTGATGCTATGGCAAATCCTACACAATGTCATCACTTCAGATTAAATAAACTGGCATAACTACAACTCTTGCTTCCACACTCTTGAAAAACAATGTAAAGGAGAATTCTCACTGCACTGAGAATCATGCACTGAAACAGAAGGAAAACGTCAACTCTGTTACACCACTCTTTAATTGCATTGATTCGGCCTACAAAAGAGTCTTTAAATACCATGCAAGAGTAACTAAATCTGTAGTTGAATATGAGCCTCTAGGTTGCATCTAATTTGTGTTCAATTTTTGAGTCACTTAAGGTGATTAGAGTTCTCTGGATGGCGGATGTCAAAGCAAAACAGAGATCTGCCTTTCTACAGACTTCGGTATTCACGGCTTCTGACGGCTCTTTACAAAATGAAAAATCCTTTGGCTTGCCTTTCGCTTTCAGGCATTAGAGTTGATTAATCTTCCATAAAGCAGCGGACTTGGACTAAAGGAAGTCTTTTGGCTGATTGCTTTGCTCTGCCAGGGTTCTTGTCTATGGACCCCCTCACCCTGGCTCCCTCCCTATGAGATCATCCTCTGCCACAGCAGGACAAACTAGAATTCCCCTTGTGTAAGCAGTGTCCAACAGAGCCACAGAGTAATTGCTCTTTGTCACCCTATTATTGCTGCATTAGATTTGCCAGAGCATTGCACTGTGGGAATTCAATTTTCTTAGAAAATGATATGCCATAATAATACAAATTTAATTGTGTGAGGTCTCAGTCTAGTTTTGAACAGAACTGGGGAAATAGAAAAGAGTTGTGCTTTTTTAGTCTCTGGTACTTGGTATGTCTTTAGGATATCTGCCTGTGTAAAATATGTCTACTGAGTTGTGTGTGTGAAATCCTTGTGGAAATTGAAATCTATATTAGATCATCTTAAAATCTTCTGGTTTAAGGCCATAATTAAGGCTATCCCATTTTGGCTCAAGCTCCACAAAGCTGGGAAATTGGAACTTAAGGCTGATGCCTTTACCGATGTGCTGCATGATCAATAATGAAGTTGTGCAATGTCACAAATTGTGCTCACATACAAATTGCCCGACGTACATCCATACTGTCCCTTTGTCTTGGAGACCCAACTCAAGATGGGTATGATAGAGTACCTGGCACCAGCAAAGATACCCTATGGTGTGCATATGGGTGCATCAAAGACACGTTGTAAGTGAGCACAAGTTTGTTGCCACTCCCCTCTATATAGCTTGGCTCACTTCCTTGAATTATCTGTTTGCTCACTGACACCTTTCAGCAGTGCATCTGCTCTTTGTTTGTGGCACCAGATTCTGCAAACTGATCTGTGGTGGTTTAGTGCATGTATGAGTTTACTCTTGGTTAAGAAGCTGGACTAGGTGCAAGGGTGGCTCCAGCAGGCGGGCAAGCACCCACTCAGAAAAGTAGTAGCCTTTTGGTTGCTTCCAACTCTGTGATCTGCTTGTCCCAGTGCTTATTTACAGAGCCTAGCCTGGTTACAGTCTCATTCATTCTTGGAAACCTAAAGTCATGACACTAAGGGATCTTCCAGACAGCAATTAAAAATGCTTTGGAAAGAGCTTGTAAATTGAAGATAAGAGCTTATGCAGCATCCACCACACACACACACACACACACACACACACACACACACACACACACTTGTAGACTTCCATCAGCATTTTCAGTGGGATCATACACACAACTCACATGGACTTCAGGGACTTCAAGAGTCAACCAGCAGGTGGTGCTGGAGAAATTATGCGAGGTCCCTGATGGTCATTTGACCTGCACATTAGAGTCCTCTAGAAAAAGCCGTACGAAGACTGAGAGAATGTGTGGATGCTGAGTACGCTCTTACCTTCAACTTATTCACAAATAGGGACATCATTGGGAGAGGCCCATGGGAGCAACGTCTTGAATCTCATAAGCCACCTCCTTCTTGAATGCAGGGATGGGCAGTTGTCTCTGCTGCTGATGCTCCAGCAGCAATGGTTTTTTATTCGATTTATTTATTTAATTATTTATATACCACCCAAAACTTACGTGGTTGCTTCTCGTCTGTCTCTCCTCCCTTAAAGGTGCTGTGCTGAGGACAAACCAGACACTTTAACCCCCAATATAGCACTTAATTATTTGAGGGGGCATGATTTAAAAACTTTGGGCTGGGGGCCCTCTTCTCTTAAGTACCTAGCAGTATCCCTGCTCACAGGTTCTTTTCAAAGCACTATTTATTGCCATCGGAAAGAGCCCTAAGGCTAGCATCAAGACAGTGTGAGATCAGACTCTCTTTGACTCCTGCTTTTCCCTATGACATTGTCCAGCCATAAAGTCTGCAGCTAGGATGAGCATCTTATTCCATATAGTACATTCTTTCCTCTGCCGTTTGCAGGGTGGGGGATTAGGCCAGTTTGCTTACATGGTCCTGACACTTTCTCAGTAATCTGAAATGCATATTAGAATATCTGAAGCTTAATAGCTATGTAAACTTCATTATCAGCTCTGGCTTTGTGGAGTTCAGTACACACCAAAAATGGAATATCTCATCAGGAAAGTGGCAGCTGGTGAAGTACTCAATGAATTGACTGATGAGGTTTGTTTCAAAGCAAGCCGCCTGCTGCAAAGGAACTTAAAATTAGAGTGAGTGTTGCTGTTTTAGGTAATGGAATATTATACTGTTTTCATTTAGACCAAACATCTATTTTTAATATTTCTTAAAACAATAAAAATCAAGTGAGAGAGAGCGAGTGCGAGAATATGTGTATGCCAAGGTTAAGACTTAGCAGTAAATAAATAGTAACAAACCATCCATTGAGGAGAGGCACACTATGCTGATGTGTAATGAATTGCAATTATACAAATGCACTCAAAAAAGGGAAGAGTCTGTGCAGATAGTTGTATAAAAATGGCAATCATGTAGGGTTTTTTTTTGTTTTGTTTTGTTTTGTTTTTTTGAATGAACATGTTTCCAACAAAAGGAGAATGTGCACAAATACTGGCAGTGGCTAATAAGAACATAAGAACAGCCCTGCTGGATCAGGCCCAAGGCCCATCTAGTCCGGCATCGTGTTTCACACAGTGGCCCACCAGATGCCACTGGAAGCCACAGCAGGAGTTGAGGGCGTGCCCTCTCTCCTGCCATTACTCCCTTGCAACTGGTACTCAGAGGCATCCTGCCTTTGAGGCTGGAGGTGACCCACAGCCCTCCGACTGGTAGCCATTGATGGACCTCTCCTCCATAACTTGTAAATAGTTACTATAATACAATACAATACAATACAATACTATACTATACTATACTATACTATACTATACTATACTATACTATACTATACTATACTATACTATAAATATAATAGCATTTATATTATCACGCTTTCAGGGAATGTTGAGTTCTTCCTTTTATCTCTTTTCTCTTATATGCTGCATACATTGTAGTGTTTATAAAGTAGGTTTTTTTAAAAGCTAACATGACTTGACTGCACAGCCATCCCTTTGCTGTTGAATAGCCAAATGCTTTACTAAAGGCCAGCCCAATAATGAGGCACAGTGAAGTGGCAACCTCAGATGGAAAGCTGGTGATGAATCAAGTTGGCCTTGATTAAAATGTGGCCACCCCTACCCACTGGTGGCAGCAATGGTAGTGCCTTCACTGTCACCACCACCACCATGCCGCCCTTCCTCCTACTGCTGCTCTGCCTGCCTGCCTACCTGCTTTTTCAAAAAGCAAGGAACAGTATGAGTGGGAGGAGGAAACAGAGGAGTGGTAGTGATGGCCAAGTAAGATGAGATGGGGGTGGAAGAATCAGAGCAGGGGTAGGTAAGATTTGTGTGTGGCATATTGTACACACCCAAGTTGCAGAGACTGGGCTGGGAGTGATTGTGTGTGTGCTACAAGTGGATTGAGGAGAAAGGTTTGGGGTGGGGGATGACAGCTCACCACGCCATCACAGGCATCAGAGGGGCTTGGGCCAGGTCTAAGGACATTGTTCACTTCTGTGCAATTTGGAAGCTTGCACATCACATTTTGAGTACATTGGGTTCTAATAACAGGAGCTCATTTGCTCTTGTATCATCATACCTGTAGATACAAAAATTGGTCCTGCCGTTTTGTTACCCGGTTGGTAATCATGCATCTTTCATAGTGCTGTTTCTAAACACAGAATTAAATAACCCAATAATTATTTTGGACATCTGCCCTAGTGACTTTCCGTTTGCCCCTTGTGCTATGCTGTAAGAACTGAACTGAGATTCAGCCTTCCCTGCTGTGTACAGAAAGACCTCAATGTTTGTGTTTTGTTTCTCTCTCTCCCACAGCTACAAGAGTGTGGTGACACCCAGGCGTGCTGGGGTGGCTATTGCTTGCTGCTGGCTGGTCTCCCTCCTCGTAGGGCTGACCCCCATGTTTGGCTGGAACAATCTGAACAAAATGCGAAAGACTCAGGTGAACTCCAGCCAGTCGGCGTTCACCGTCAGTTGCCAGTTTGAGAATGTTATCAGCATGGAGTACATGGTATATTTCAACTTCTTTGTTTGGGTGCTGCCTCCATTGCTCCTCATGTTGATCATATACCTGGAGGTCTTCAAGATCATCCGCAAGCAGCTTAATAAAAAGGTTGCATCCAGCTCAACGGACCCTGAGAAATATTACGGGAGGGAGCTGAAAATTGCCAAGTCTCTTGCTCTGGTTCTTTTCCTGTTTGCTGTGAGCTGGTTGCCTCTGCACACTCGTAACTGTATCAGCTTTTTCTGTCCCTCCTGCGAGACCTCGAGCATCTTCACTTACATTGCTATATTTCTTACACATGGGAACTCGGCCATGAATCCCATTGTTTATGCCTTCAGGATTAAAAAATTCAGGACCACATTCCTGCAAATCTGGAACCAGTATTTTTGTTGCAAATTAGACAAGAACATGAACAACATTGATAACACTGACATTGCTATCTAGGAGTCCACCAAGGTTAGGCTGGCCCGGAGCCTTCAAGCCACATGGGATGATCTATTAACATCACCTTTGTTGTCGATATGGCCAAGTTGGCTTTATCTCCATCGTATACAGTGTCTGCTCCTGAACAGGGTAGGCAAGGCAAGGCACGGAGCCAGTCAAGGGCATTATTTATTGCTACTAGTACTATTTACTGTACCATTTGGTATTCTAGAAACTTTTTTTTTTTTTTAGGGAACATATATCTACTCATTTAAAGGGGAATTATACCCACAGGAAGCTGTGACGTATCTTTCATTCCAATAAAGGGGAAACACATCTCTGGAGTTTTATTTCTAGGGTTTTGCTGTTCACTATGGAGTGCTCAAAGCTGTAGACTATTCAGATCACACAAGAAAATCAGACAGAAAGAGGAGTAAAGCAAGAAGAGAAATTCATGGTAAATGCTTGTAACACCAGGAGTTCAGCAACACTGGCAAAATGAAGAGGCTCACAAGATTTCCTAGGAACTAGATGGGGAACTTGTCTCCTAACTTCTGCAGCAACTCAGGGGCCAGTGACCAGGCCCAAAACTTAAGCTGCTAATTAAAAGCACTGGACTGGTGCCAGGATTTGTGCCCCACTGTTGTAAACCTTAACACCGTTCCCACCCCTCACACCCAATCATTTCTACAGTAGAATGAAGATTTATGCTATGCAATCCTAAAGATGTTTACTGAGAAATAAGTTCCATTGAGTGCAATGGGATTTACTCCCTAATAACAATGTCTAGGATTGCAACCTTAATCCTACCTTTCCTTCCCATGTGTACCACAACATTGTCGTGGTACCACAATTAAGTACATAAACAGGATTTGCACAAGGTCTGCCCAAGACATTTTACTGCCTGAAATGAACATTCAAATGGTACTCCCCTCCAATATACACTTAGTGCCAAAATGCAGGTTGCATTAATGGCATTATTGGTCCTGATGGGCTTGTTCTTTCTTGCCTAAAGAAGAGCTCTGGGGCCTAATCTGTAGTGTAGCAAGAGGGGGCTTTAACCCTTGGCCCCCACCTACTGCAATCCCAATTGAGATTCCTCCCTTTAGCTCCTGCTTGCTCTAGAAGGGAAGCTCTCATTGGTGCAAATGGAAATTTCCCTTCCAGAGCAAATAGAAGCCATGGGGGAAGGGGCTGTCTGTTTGAGGCCTATGGTGGGAGCAAAGCTACCTCAAGCTGTGGTCCCAATCCAGATCAATCCAATTAAGCAGGAAAAAACAAGCATATCAACAACAAAAAATATTTATACTGCTTTTCAACAAAAGGTTCCACAGCACATAAAGAAATAATAAATACATAAGATGGCTCCCTGTCCCCAAAGAGCTCACAATCTAAAAAGAAACATAAGACAGACACCAGCAACAGTCACTGGAGGTACTGGGCTGGGGGTGGATATGGCCAGTTACTCTCCCCCTGCTAAATATCAGCTAATGTGTAGCTTGGCCATTAGAATAGTTAAGCAAATGAACTATAAATCATGAAGTCCCTCATTTTGAATCTTACTTCTGTCATTAATCTGCTAGGTAACCATAGGCAAGCCATTCAGCCTCATTCCCCCCATTTGCAATATGGGGATAATACCTTGCTGGGTTGTTGTAAGGATTCTAACAAGATCATGCATGTAAAGCACTTTGAACGGTCAAAAGTGCTAGACAAATGCTGTCATAAAAGTATCTCTCTATATAATCTATCTATCTATATTTCTCTTAGATGTACCCATCACTAATCTCATGTGTGGCAGCTCTTGTGAGAGTTCGCGAGCAGCTGCTGGATAGCAACAGGGATGTGTGGGAGAGTAGGAAATAGTGGTGGTAGCAGTTGGGCCAGGGGCCCAATGGGGGAAAAAGACAGGTTGGCAGAGAAAACAGGATGGGTGGAAGGTTGTGGAGACTGGGTGGAAATAAAACGACGATGGCGGGGGGGGAGTTGGGTGGGCAGAGAAAATGGCAGAGGCGGGCGGGCAGGTCGAAGAAGGCAACGGAGGCTGGCCGGCTAAGAAGAAAACAATGGTGGCAGTGGGTGGGCAGGGAAATGGTGGCGAGGGGCGGGCAGGGGAAACGGCAGCAAGCGGGCAGGCAGGGAGTGGCGGCAAACTAGAGGCTCAGATGCTCTGCGCCCAGTCCAGCTAGTTTTTATTAAAAATATGATAATGATTACATGATTGACAATTTGCTTCCCCTTCATGTACCCAAACGCTGCCAGCTGAGGCAGCCACTCACTTTGCCTCATGGTAAGGCCAGTCCAGCGTGTTATATGTAACATGATCTCATCTGAACTTGCATTCAGGACATAATTAAATGGTGTAGAATTGCTCCAGTCTGCTAGTGCTTCCTTTCTATGGGTGAAATATTTTCACATTCATTTTGTATATATCTAACTTTTCATACTGTGACTTTCACCTAATATTTTGAGCTGGTGATTTTCCCCCTCCTGTAAGGTGAAGTCTGAGATTTGACATGTACTGGAGATACTAGACATCTCCAAAATGTGGCAGTAGCCTTCATGTCTCTCCACATGGGAGATACATTCAGAAAACAAAATGACTGGTATAGCTGTTGATCACATTGTGGCTGGACCATGTAAAAACATGAATGTGAGAATCGGACTTTGGGTTCATATGCAAAGATGTAGAAACAACACATGCTGACATGCTATGCTGTCTTGGAGGCATATCAAAATTGACACGATCAGTGCTCTGACCATCCTCACTCAGGACTAAATCAGAGAACAAAATTGTTTGAAGATGCTGCATTATTTCTCCTTCTTGCCTTGGTCTCATATGTACAAATTCTACTGAAATTAATAAAGGCTGCAATATGGCTTGGTAGCAAATATGAGACTGATCTCTACATTTGTCAGACAGAATTAGCTTTATACCCTGATAATAGTTACAACGAGCGGTTTTAGCAATACAGCTGCCTAATGCAAACTAGTGCTCCTGACCTACAGGCCAATATTGCTTATTCCTACAAAATGAAAGAACAATGCCTCATGGAACAAAATATCTATGAAAACTGGCATGGTGTATATTGCATTGCTGAAAATAGATGTCCCTCGCTTCAGAGCACGGATTCAATCTTGTAGTTTTAGGTAGAGTTTAATTGAGATCAAGCTAAAGTCAAAAGCATCTTTCTTCTCTTCCCATGCAACAGTACATGCTGAGCCTTGGAAGGCAGACAGAGTGCATGAAAGAAATGCTAGTAAATAAAAGGGGGAAGCCTAGGCTTTTGCACCTCCTGCTTAATTTGATGACTTGAAGAATCCTTGGGGGCACCAGCACTATTCAGGGAAAGGGCAACCTCAAGAATTTGGGGCCCAGCAGGAGCTGAAATTAACTGGATGCCAAGACTGTTTATATAAACTATGCATATGCTCTGTGGGCCCAATTAGCAAGCAATTGCATTCTGCTAAGTCTGTCCATATGTTGGAAGGAGTCCCACTAGCATATTACGAGTATCACAACACCGGTTTATTTTTATTTTATTTGTTTATTTATTTGATTTGTATACTGCCCTTCCAAAATGGCTCAGGGTGGCTCCAAGAACCCCACCCATTTAATTGCCCCCATCTTAATAAAAGCCTCTCTAGAGCATCTCAGTTGTATGTGGTTGCGTTTTTTTTCCAGACAGAGCACTGCTGTCAAGCTGTCAAGGGGGTTGAAGTGAAATGGCCACAGGGACCAAAATGCAGAACACTTCCATCAAATGAATGAGTTCACACAGACAGGCTGAAAGCAGTCTAACAAACAGATGAGTACTGCATCTCCTTTCTAATTAGTCCACAATAAATCAGATAATGTCTGAAAGGAGGTTTCAACTTTTAAAGATGGAAAATAATTCATCTTGAAAGCAATTCAGAGCTTTAATTCCTGGGCTGGCTAGGCAGGGCTCCCTGCTCATCTTATGCACAGGGTGTTGGGGTGAGGAAAGAATAGTGGTTTACTGTATCTGGCTTGTTTTTGCCTGGGGCTTGCAGAGAGGGGAGAAAGGGAAATAGGTTAATAGGTTCAACTGCCTTATACTGAGTCAGACCATTGGTCCATATAGTGTTGCGCTAGCATAAACACAGGGGCATAGGGACATAGGAAGCTGCCATATACTGAGTCAGACCATTGGTCCATCTAGCTCAGTATTGACTACACAGACTGACAGCAGCTTCTTCAAGGTTACAGACAGGGATCTCTCTCAGTCCTATTTTGGAGATGCCAGGGAGGAAACTTGGGACCTTCTGCATGTAAGCATGCAGATGCTCTTCCAATGACTTATGGCCCTATCCCTATGGGGAATATTTTACAGTGCTCACATGTAGTCTCCCATTCAAATGCAAACCAGGATGGACACTGCTTATCAAAGGGGACAATTCATGCTTGCTACCACAAGACCAGCTCCTCATAGGACAGTTCACACAGCCTCCCCACATAAGGCACTTGAAAAAAGCATCTGCTCTGCTCCATGCTCTGTTCTCCAAGAGGCAGGATCTTGGATCGGTATGGATTTTATTACTTGATGGCCGTGCAGACCTGATAATCCCAGGAATTGTGTAGGTTCACCAGAAGGGCCCATGTGCAACATGAACACACCTCCAATGTGTACTAGTATACCCATTTTTTTGACGATCTTACCGTCAGATTTTAAATGTAAGCAAATGAGAACATGCCGAAGGAATATGTGGAGAGCACATAGCAAATAGATGCATAGCAAATAGCTCCCCTTCACTTTAATGCCCCTCAACAAATAAATGACATCCAACCAAGCAGCATGGCTGAAAATACAGGCAATGGGGAATTTTGGTATTATACAAGAAAATTGAAAGATGGGATGTCACTCTCAGCTGTGCATAAAATCCTCCCTGGCATAGGAGAAAGGAGGGCGGCAGCGAGGGGTGGGGTGGACATTTAGTCACGGTGTGTGGCAGGAATCGCTAAAGAAATTTTTATCAGGAAGCTACAAGAAGTGAAGGGGGAAAGCGTAAAAATACAAGGTCTACATGGGGATTTTAATTTTCAGGTGTGGACATTTCTTTCTTTCCCTTGTTCCCATAGAAGACAAGAGCGGCTCTGTTACCAGTTTCTCTTATGGAGCTGCCTCTGGCAGATGCAAATCATTTACACTCTCTGTGAGCAGAGCTTGCCACAACTCCCAAGAGCAAGGAGGCTGGACAGCTGCTACCGAGAGGCCTTCTTTATTATTTCTTTGTTACATAAATAGTTACCTTTTTATTTATTTCTTTTTAAAAGAGTCAACTGGGCCAAGTAGCTCTCAATCAGAAGCTCTTAATCTCAGTGGTTAGGGGGAGGTAATTCTCAGAGCAGGGAAGAGGGGGCAATTAAAACAAGAGCATAACATCAATCACATGTCATACATATTTGAGGTAACATCATGTTTTACATGAAAAAGAAAACACTCCTATAGCAACTTAAAGGCTGACATACCCTGCCAAGTGCTGTCCATAATTGGTGCTGTGCTACAGCACTAATGACACAGCAGTGATTACTCACAGTTGAGTGTGCACAGAATCTCCCTTTCCTCCACTGCCAGTGAAGACAGACTCTTGGCTGGCTCTCAAGCCACTCGTGCATGTCCATCTTTGACGGGTGGCATGCTGCACAGAACATCTGTCAATGCCACTATTTATTGTAGCTTAAGCTTTCATGGACTAGACCCTAGTTATTCTTCAGATGCATGAAGTGTTGCCCTCAGTTGGCACACACATGCACATGCACAGAAGTAGAGGAAAAGAACCATTCACAGTGAGGTGGAACAAAGGCCATGAAATGCAAGAGGTACGGTACACCTGTGACATTCCTATGCAAAGCTAAAATCTCTATGCAAAGCTCTACAGCTGAACTTTGCATAGAATTGTCACAGGTATACCGTACCTCTTGCACTTTATAGCCCCACTCTCTACAGCTTTTTCTATTCCACTGTGGCGGCGGCAGGGGGGCACAGGGGTTTTTTTTTAAGGTGCCAGACAGCTCCCTCTCTGAATTTGTTTTTAAATGGGATGCTTGAGTCACAAACAAATAAATTGGTTACCAGATTTGCAAATCCCTAGAAACACAATCCACGGGATGTAATGGGACCCCTCATGCAACTCCCCCAGTCCTAGGGTTGTAGCTATAATTGAGCAGATGGGTTCAAAGAACCTGGGCATCCCAGTTCCTGAGGGGCCCCCAGATCCACCCCTCCCTATTTTCTTCATAATCTCCCTCACTCTGAGGGGCCACCGGAGAGAGGGGCAAACAGAGGCCCCCTCTCCCCTAGCTATGCCCCTGCCCAGTCCACTTGAGCTTGTGCTATTGTGCAAGAGGGCTAATATTTCAAAGCATTGTCCATGTTCTGGAAGCACTCTGTGAGAGTGGAAATATACTGCCTCAGCGATGTGTTTCCATCCTTACAAGCACTTGTGTAATGTGGGCAGTGCTCAGAAGTATTCGCGTTCTTGTGTAAGCAAAGAGGACTGGAGGAGTTGTGCGAGGACTCCAGAAGTGTCCCCTGCAGATCCCCACAGACGTGTGTGCTACATTGTCAGCCAAGATTCCAAAGGCTTGAGTTGCTAGACAATTTTCATGGTAAACATCACAGTTTGGTTTTTCTAGGTGAGCTGGGTATGGTGAAATGGTCTTCAGAGATTACTTTTATAGCAGCTGGGCCGGGCACAAAACATCTGCGCCTCTGGCTGGCCAACCCACCGCCGCTGGCGCCCCCCCCCCATGCTGGCATGCCAGGCTTTCTGGCTGGCCGGCCCCCGCCGCCCGCTTCTCAACCCCCCACCCCATGCTTTCTGGCTTGTGGGCCGGCCAGAAAGCCGGCCTGCCACATCCTTCCACACCCTCCTCCCGATGGCTGGGCCAGGCCGGCCTGCTGCTTCCTCCTGGGTGGCCAGGCCAGGCTGGCCCACTTCTGCATCCTCCAGCTGGCCAGGCCAGGGCCAGGCCAGGCCAGCCCACCACCTCCTCCAGGCGTCCAGCGGCCGGGCCAGGGCCAGGTCAGCCCGCCGCCTCCTCTGGCTGACTGACAGCCAGGCCAGGCCGGCCCACTGCCGCCATTGTATCCTTTCCTGATCGCTTCCCCACAGGCAGCTGCTCTTGTGAGAGCTGCCACACATGGGATTAGCGATGGGTACATTTAGGAGAATTAAATATATGGTTGCTCCATAATGCATATTAAAAACAAGTTGTTCTTGTAAGAACTAATCAGCCTACTTTCCTTTCACTGTCTCTACAACTGGAATAAACGTGGTTCATATTGAGGTCCACATGTTAGATCTCTTGCACCTCAAATGTTCATGCATCCACCATCTTGGATTGGGGTGGATTACGTCATTACAAACTATACCATTGAAGTGTCCCTGTGTGTCACTCACTACAGCTGTAGCAAATTTGGTTCAAATCAGTTAGTGCACTTGCACCTCAAATGTCTACATCTGCCATCTTGAATTGGGTTGGATGACATTGTCACAATCTACACCATTGAGGTGCCCCTATGTGTCCCTATAGCTGCAGCAAATTTGCTTGAAATTGGTTAAGCGGTTCACAAGTTAGCTCACTTGCACCTAAAAAGTTTAGGTGTCCACCATCTTGGATCAGTGTGGATGACACCATCACAAATTACACCATTGTGGTGTCCTTGTGTGTCATTCGCTGCCACTGTATGTGATTTGGTTTAAGTCGGTTAGACAGTCCACAAATTAGCCTGCTTGCACTTCAGATGTTCACAAGGCCACCATCTTGAATTGGAGTGGATGACATAATCACTCACGATGCCATTTGGGCATCCCTATGGGTCCCTGCAGCTGTAGCAAATTTGGTTCAAATTGGTTAAGGGGTTCACAAGTTAGCCCAATTAGGCCTCAAAGGTTTACACGTCCGCCATCTTGGATCAGGGTGGATGACATCATCACAAACTACACTGTTGAGGTGTCCCTATGTGTCCCTACAACTGTACCCGATTTGGTTCACATTGGTCCAGGTGTTGAGAAGTTGTTAGCGGGGGACACACGGACACACACACAGAATGCCGGATGATCTCATAAGCTTACTGGAAAGTAGGCTAAGAAAAGGTTACCACCTTGAATAAGTGGCAATCTCAGTTTACCAGACAGACATTCTTGTGGCTGGGCATTTTAATTGTTTCAGTGGAGGTACATTGTAGTTGGGTAAACATGTGGTTTGTGTGGGTTATATTTTCACTCAGGGTTTCCTACTTAGAAATATGAGATTTACTTGCAATTCTAACTGCTTTGGAGCATGATGAATAAATGCTGCTGGTTTCTAGATATTTGGAGAGCAAAGAAAACATTCTAAATGTGAAGTGAGTTCAACCAATGAGTAGATGTCTGACCACATTTGCAGAAAAGTCCACAATAATAGCTATGACCTGTGAAGGATCTGATGCATCTCAACAGGGGTTTCCCTACATGCCATTATCTCTGTTTTCAGTGCCAGCATTGCTGAGTGTATCCATGTTCATCAAAGCAGCAGATCAAGCTTGCAGCTCCTCCCCACAACTTAGTGACAGACCACGGTTGCATGTGGTTGAAAAAGCCATGAAATCAAACAGATAAGAAAAGCTGGAATGTGCTATTGTGAAGCCTCTGAACAAAAGTATGTGTTAAAACTGTGAATAGGGATATTAATCAAAGAGGAACATTTTCATTTCTGGGAAAATGCATGTATACATATTTTCCAATCTTGTGCAATGATTTCCCTGAAAAGAGTGACAAGACCCAGACACGATTCCCCCTTCTTCCAAGAATGTGTTGAATGGAATGGGTAGTTTCTAACTTTTTTCTACTCAGAAACTAGTTTCGCCATCTCTTTTCCACAGTTCTAAAAGTGTTTATATTTCACCATAGAGAGACACTCAACTGCATGGATCCTGAAATTGTATATGTGTAAGGCTTTTCTCTGCAATCAAGGATGCTGTTTTTTGTCCACATGTAAACCAACTGTATACTGTACATGCAGGTAGGGCTTGCCACTGTGATCCTATTTCTTCTTCGATTTGCATTTCTTGTATGCAGTTCTGTCTTCTTAAAAGGGCTTCTATAGGACATTTGTAACAACAAGCTTCCCCTGCTGTCTATGTAAGAAAGACTCAAGTTTCAATGAAATGTAAATGTAGATATTTTAGTCCTTAGGAGCTCAACCATCTCTGAAGAACAGAGTGCTTCTCATGTAGATTTGGAAGAATAGCACATCCTTTCTAGTGGAAGGAAGCAGAGATGGCCTTCTTGTCAAAGCGCAGGAGGAATGTCTGTGAACAAGAACTGGTTGTGGTCCATACAAGCAGTAAATAAAACACTGTTCTCGAATGAAAAATGCATCCAAACACAACACAGAACGCTGTGCCATGCCAAATGAAAACCACCAGGAATGTTCTAATATTTCTTTCTGTAAGTTCAGACTTCTGAGAGCCAAACTACATTTTACATGATGCAAATACCCAGGTGCCCTCCCTTGGGTTTTCTACAGCAAAATTCATTTTAAGGTGCGTGCGGGCGACTGGGAACAGAGAAACAGCAGGCAGGGGGAACGTTGAGCACCAGTCTCCATCATTTATCTGTTCCTAGCCACTGCTGTAAAAGATCAGCCCTCAGGGCAGAGGACCATTACATGCTTTTGTGTGTAACGTATCATTTGCCTTTCCCAGCCTGACCTTTGAATGAAGCCTCCTCCACTACTACAGGTAATTGACAATAAAAATGATGCTGCCTTGAGAAATACTTGCAATTGTCCTGCAGGTGGGTAGAGGAAAACCTATATCAT
The DNA here is from genome assembly GCF_027244095.1 of Hemicordylus capensis. Taxonomy (NCBI): domain Eukaryota; kingdom Metazoa; phylum Chordata; class Lepidosauria; order Squamata; family Cordylidae; genus Hemicordylus; species Hemicordylus capensis. Next base: position 51,601,443 of record NC_069660.1, read on the forward strand.
ACAATGCCATATAATTGTTTCTGCAATAAGTCCCTGTCTTCTGCTTAATACATGAAAGTCCAAACAAATAAACTGATAGATGTCAGAAATCTGGCTATACTCTGGGGCTGAGCTGAAAATGGGAGCAAACATTGTTCTTTGTAAGACTCAGTAGGTCCCCCACCCCCCAATTCTGTGTCCTTGTTTGTTTTTGTTTTTTGTAGCTGCAGTGATCTGACAATGTCATTTCAGAATGGCAAATATAACTATAACTGGAGCACTGTATCACCCACAATATTTGCCTGGGAATCATCTGGGGAGGCCAAGGGGCAGCCGTTCCCCATCAAGGAGCCACCCTGGGGAAGTTGATCCATTCTTGACAGCTGGCAGGGCATTTGAATTTCATTATAAGCTTTTTTTATGGAATGTAGGTGACCTGGCCTATTGCCTCTAAATAAAACATACCAGTTGGGATTTGTGAAGGTGTTCAGAGAAGCCTTAGGCCTGGGTTACCCATAAATTAATGGTTGCTCTCACTAATGTTTTCAGTAGAAATCTGCCAGGGTTTTTTGGTGTCTCCCCCTTTGCCCTGTGGAGGTAACTCCTGAGAGAATTCTACTCTATTTGGGGAGGGAGGTCAGAGCTCCCTGTGCTGTTCATTTATATGACATGGAAAATCATATGATGATGACCTCATGAAGGTCCAGCATGAGGAGGGGGAGGATTTGCTGAAAGGAACTTGAGCACAAGGATATTTATGTAGGTTTGCTCAAACACAAAATGCTACAAAGGAGCTTTGACAGAACTCGTAGTGGAGGGCAAGGCCGAAGGGAAACTGGTGTGGGGGTGATGGACGGGGAGCTATGAAAGGGTGGAGGTTCTGAAATGATAGTCAGTTGGAGTCCAGCTGTTTCATATCCTATCTATATTGTAGGGCCGTTTCATATCTGAGGTGGTAAAATATAAACTTCTTCAGTTTTAAGTGAGAGAGCCATTTATCTGCCCCCACATGTAAACCACCAGTTATAAAAACCAAGTTTGCACAGATTTTCTCTAATGTTACCAGCCACTATGGCAATTTTCATGCAGGGACAAGTTCAGACAAATAGCTCCTGTAACATGACAACTAGGTGCTACAGTCACTCTGAGGATTTTATCACCTCAGATATGCACATATTAACTAGAGCTAAGGACTGATTCGTAATAGCACATGGTATAAGCCTAGAAAGAGTGTTTCACATCAGAATACAGCTTGGAAAGTGTATGCTTGAACATACATCAAAATACATACATATGTTCCTGAATTCAGAAAGCTAGCATACCAGCGGATAAAGTTCTAGCACATTCTTTTTCCTGACATGATAGTTTTCCACCTTCAGTACATTTTTTCCATCAGGGAGTATTCAGGCATGCAACCCACCATCCCACTTTTATGATTATTTGGCAGTCTCGGCGGGGGGGGGGGGGATATATCACAGCTTTTATTTTATTTTGAATTGTTTTGGTTTGGTCTAAATTCACAAGTGGATTTAAGTGGAAGTAGAAAGGTATGGGGAAAGAGTTGTTGGGTGACAAAACTATCCTGCGGATGAGGGGACATCACATGGTGCCCTGATAGCCTAAGCATCTTTACTATAATTTGGGTCCATAATAATTTGCTTTCTAGCATACATGTATGTTACACATTGAGGTCATAAGAACATACGAATAGCCCTGCTGGATCAGGCCCAAGGCCTATCTAGTCCAGTATCCTGTTTCACACAGTGGCCCACTAGATGCCTCTGGGAAGCCCACAAGCAAGAGATGAAGGCATGCCCTCTCTTCTGCTGTTATTCCCTTGCAACTGCTATTTTAGAGGCATCTTGCCTCTGAGGCTGGAGGTGGCCTATAGCCACCACACTAGTAGCCATTGATAGACCTGTCCTCCATTAATTCTCATGACTGCTGGGGCAGTAGGATCATACCAACCTTCCCCCGCATGATCTTCTCTTCAGGGCACAGCTGCTCACACACCCACACGAGTGGTATGGTGGTGATCGCCTGACATGGGATCAGTGACAGTTTTGTCTGAAATTGGCGTGGCCATTTTTAGAGCCCAATGGTGCACATGACTGGGCAGTAAGGTAGGAGGGCGTGCATACATCCTCCTACCTCACTTTTATATCGGGTTGCAAACTGGGGCTACCTGGCAGAGGAGTGCCAGGGTCGGGAGTGATTCCAGTGGTTCTCATGACCATCCCTACCCAGGCAGGGCTAGTCATGAGAGTAAGCTAATTATATCATGACTAGGACAATGCCCATTCATACTCTTTAACAGATGACCATCCCTCCAGTTTGCTAGTTGTGAAGGAGGACTGGAGGCAACATGGTGTTATGGAGAATGCTTCCCCTCATTTTGCCCACTGCAGAGGCAGGCTTATATTTTCGCCTCCTCTCTAGACCAAGTGTAGAGGAAGCTTGTGACCTGCCAGATCACTACAGAGCTAATTCTGCCTCTTTTGGCAGCAGGCCGGCATTCTGAGCAGTTCTGCTCCACGGAGTGAAACAAGGGGTAAAAGGAAGGAGTGGCCAGGTTGCATTGGTTGAGAATGCATTTCCCGCCTAGGCTCAGCCCATCTTTCTTCCTGCACAAGGGCAAACTGAGGGTGTGCCAAAGAAAGGAGCACCTTCCTTATAAAGACGTGGCTTACCCTGACCATGCTTTGGAAAGGTCGGGGAGTATAGAGGTGTTGCTTCTGAGCTGTCGGCTGATGCTTCTAGTTCTAGAAGGGCACACCACACCAGGAATTTAGCAAGATCCAGTGATGGAAGTGAGGAACTGCTTTTACAAAGATGGTGCCTATGCCTTCGGTTGTGGATTTTGAAGGCTCAGCACAAGGTACTGTAATTCTGGACAAATCCGTTTATATGCAAATAGCATGAGTTCAAGAAAATCATTTGCAGCAAAAACGAAGACATCCACAGGCAAAAAGCCGTAATTCATTTAGAAAAAATGTTTTTAGCCAGACCATTACTGTTCTGTCTAAGTACTTGGGAACATTGGCAGATTGCACCTTACTACATTCTAAACATGTATTGTCTGCCAGGTGACAGCTGGGGCCAGAAGCTCTGACCCAAGAGAAATTGGTGCTATGGTGCCATCTGGTGACCAAAATTATGAGGAAACTGTCTTGTGGAGGTGGCTGCTTTGGGTAGGCCATGGGATGAGGGGCCATGGGGATGTTGATGATCACCTGCAATGGAAGAAATACTCTTAAGATGAGGACGCTCACTGGGAACTGTTCTCCCATGCAGGATCTCTGGTGTCCCAGAGGTCAGCAGGATCTAATGAGCTTAAGTTACAGGAGAGAAGATTTTGACAGAACATTAGACATAGCTGATATACTGTGCAAGGGGATGCAGGCAGCTTGAGCACTGCTCGCACTCCTGTACATGTGTAAACAGCAGCAATGGGGCTGCACTGCAAGGCAGCAGTGTTCAGTGGCAAGGGCTCCGCATACAGAGGTTTCCAATGGGTGTTTATAGCTATTTACATGCATGCAGGAGGGTAGGTGGTGTTCAAGCTACCTACATCCCCTTGCACAGCATGTCAGTTACTAAGAGCAGTTCACCAATTGAATCAATTACCTATGAGGGTGGTGGGATCTCTCTTGTTGGAGGTCTTCAAGCTGATTTTTCCTGCATCGAGCAGGGAGTTGGACCAGATGACCTACAAGGTCAATGAGCTATTTGTCTATGAGCCTTATTCAGCGTAATCCTCAGTTTGCATTCCCTGGAAGCAAAGCCTATACATAGCTCCTCCATTGCCTTTACAATTCTTCTTTTTTAAGTATAAATTCATTATCTGCAGTAAATGACACATTTATTGTCCCTTTTCATTACTGCTCCCAATAAGCAAGCACAAGCTACAGAAAGCGGGGGGACACACACCAGATGCAAGTTATTGTAATGTGTCAGATTAGTTCAGAGAGAGAGAGAGGGAGAGAGTGCGAGCGCCTCACACATGGAAGCAGTAGACCAGCTTTGCCTATTGAGTGTCAAGAGTCATATCTGTCCATTCTGATATTATAGCAACACTTGTATTTGGCATATTTCCCTCTGCTCCCTACAGATTAAAAAGCCAAATTTGGCCCTCTTAGGGATAGGCCCAGAGGAGCTAGTCATTTAGGTTCCTCAGGAATTGTAGAAGTGGATATGACAGTCAGTTTGCAGATATATTATATGATATGACAACATACAGCTGCTTGGGTCAGGAAGCAAATGCTGGCAACATCTCCATCTGGTATTATCAACAAAAGCAATTTTCACTAATGGTTCTTAAATTGGGTTTTGCAGTTTGTGCTATCTATAAGTCCAATGAACATCTTCATTGATCAGAGCGCACATTCAACTTAGAAATGACTCCCTCCTGTTTTCTGTATCAGATTAACAATATTCACAAGAGGAATGTTTTGGACTAAATGGAATCCTTAGTAGCAGTGTAGATGTAAAAAATATATTGAGGTCATTCACACAATCAAAAATTGTGTTCTACCCAGGTTTGGGAGCTATGTGTTCTCTTTTGATCCAGCTTTTCTGGATCAGACCCAAGGCCTATCTAGCCCACCATCCTGTTTCACACAACAGTCTACCATATGCCTCTGGGAAGCCCACAGGCAAGAGCTGAGGGTGTGGCCTCTTTCCTACTGCTACTCCCCTGCAACTGGTGTTTAAAAGCAACTTGCCTCTTAGGCTGGAAGTAGCCTATAGCCGTCAAACTTTTAAAATTTTACTAAAGTAAAATTTAAAAAAATTAAACAAGCACATGAACATGAATGGTGTTCCAAAAATGAATTGAGTTTGTACCCATCCATTACACAAGCCATACATTATGGAACAGATGGAAATTGAACTGAATTGGGCCCCATGCAATTTGGATTCCATTTGTTCTAAAAACAAATGCACACCCCTGACCTTCAGTGCAGCCTGTAAAAATGCCCACAATGCTGCTGAACAGAGAAAGGAACTTTCAAGTACCTCAGCTGACAGGCATATACAGTATCTGTTTTAAACCTAATGTACAAGTTTTTATCTTTGCCATGTTGCTAATGCAGGGCTTCTTAAACCTGGGTCTCCAGATGCTGCTGGACTACAATTCCCATCATCCCCAGCCACAATGGCTGTGGAGGGAGTTGTAGTCCAGCATCATCTGGGGACCCAAGTTTGAGGAGCCCTGCCCTAAAGGCTTAGCCACATGATCTGCATTTCTTTTTCCTGAAAGTAACCCTCCAGCAAATGTCCACAGCACTAAATCACATTAGTTGCCCTGACTGGCAATCTGTGTCTAAAGACTGATGGAGGAATGTGACTCTTGTTAGATGTCTGAGATCTCTCAGTGGCCTTTGTCATTACTGGTCATCAATCCTTTCCAGAAATGTTTGTAGATTGGGGGAAATGAATGTTGTGGTTCTACTCTAATAGGACCGGGTAGTTTCAGAGGGGAGAGCTTGGGAAACGTCTGCCCTTTGGAGTTGACTTATAGGTTGCCACAGTGTTCTGTGCCTATATGCAGCCACAAGGGGATCTCATTCTTCATTTGGAAATGCAAGGTCATAAATATGCTGACAACACCTGTAGGGAAAGACTCGGCTGTGGAGTATGTCGTTGAGGGGTGATAAATTAAAAGGTCCTCCCAGGTTCACCACAGGAATTATTTTATTATCATGACCAAATGCACATTTATTCACAACTGGAAATGACTGCCTTGCAGGCCAAAGACCAGAAAGAAGGAAATGAAAGCTCTCATATCACAGAAACATGAGCCCTATTCACACGTTATGTTCAACACTCGTACAACGAGCGCACAGTGTACAGTTGTGTTTACAGCTGTCCAAATGTTATGTTGAACACAGGCACAGCAATGCATTGCCTATCTGTACCATGCATTTAAGGGGCCTGTACCCAGATTCACTTTTTAAATGGATGCAGAGGCAGCCATTCGCACAAAAGCATGTACAAGTCTACAGACTTCTGTACACTCATACAACATAATGTCTGAATAGAGCTGTGGTCAGTGCTCTTTGAGGAGCCTACCCAATGGCAGGGTTTTGCCCTCTGCAAAGCTTTGGTTTTTGAAGAGACACAGCTGTGACTTCATTTCCACGCTGCAGATCCCATCTAGGAACCACACAGCTGAGCATGCGGATAAGGCCTTGCTCCAGAGCAGGGAGACCAAGAAGGAGTCTTGTAAAGGCTGGCCTTGAACAGAAAACACTGAAAACAGATGAGCACAGAGTCAGAGGAGGGAACTGATACTAAAAACCCAGAAAAGATACCCCACCTCACTCAGTTTGGGGCTTGATCTTATTTGGCAGTAGTTCATCAACACAAAGCATTGGGAGCCATCTTATTTAACTTACTTACCTACTACTGCTTTGGGAACTTTTGTTGAAAGGTGGAAAAGTTTTGTTGAAAAGTAATAGTGGTAGTGGTATCATCCCCATTTTCCCCTCCCAAGAATCATTCCCCCCTTTGTAGCTGAATTCATACATATGCACAAACACACTGTATAGCCTGTGGTCAGAATAGCACAGGAACCTTTCCTTTAGAAGTTCAGTACAGCTGCTCAGGAAGGCTGGAACAGGCCAGATATGTGGCCTCATTTTTCTCTAGCTATAAGCAGGCTTATTCAAGTTCAAGTGCCCCTTCTTTGTCATGAACCCTGTCACCTATTGAGATCATCTGCAGAGGTCCAATTATGGTTGCTGCTGGCTCATTTGGTGGCAACTCGGGACTGGGCCTTCTCTGTGGCTGCCCCAGGGCTTTGGAATAGGCTCCCTGTTGAAATAAGAGCATCTCCTTCTCTGTTTGCTTTTAGGAAGACCCTCAAGACACACCTGTTTCCTTAGGCTTTTAAATGAACTTAATTTTAAACTGTTTAATTTGTTCTTATCTTATGAGATAGATTTTACTTTATTTTGTGAAATTTTAACTGTTTTTACTCTGTTTTTTATATTGTGTTTTAAATTTTGTACACTACCTAGAGATGCACATATCAAGCAGTATAAAAATATGATAGCTAGCTAGCTAGCTAGCTAGCTAGACAGACAATTAAATAAACAAATAAAAAGCACTTTGGCACTACCTGTGGCTACATAACTAAGTCTGCTTCCCAGATCTGATATATCTGTCCTCACTTGCTAATATAGATTCTCCCTAAGGATCTCTCCAAGATATTATGTGATCAAAATCAGTTGCCAAACAGAATTGGTTACTTATTGGTGGGGGGGGATGGGGCAGGGGGCGTTATTGGAGGGTCTGAGATCCTTTCAGGAGTGGCCCAAGGTGTTGCAGAGCCTGAGGTGCCACCTTGGGTCTCTGGTGGGGGCCAGGTCAATTTCAAACAATCCTTGCAAGCTTTGAAAGTGGGGGGGGGGACAAGGAAGGTTGCCAGCAGCCTCCTCTTCTCTCCTCATGCTTCTTGCAAACTTTGCAAAGAGTGTGAAGAGTAAGTGCTCCTTGCGAGGCTTGCATGGGTCAGATCGCTCCCTAAGCGCTGTTCTGATGGCAGCAGCTGAAGGGCATCTTGCTGCCCTGTTGGCACCCAAATAATCTGCCACCTGGAGCAACTGCCTCACCATGGCTCATGAAAGGGCCACCCCTGGTGCTTCATCTAGTAACAATGGAATCGTCTATTAAATTAGGGCAGATTCATAATATACCTTATAATGGAGCAAGTGACCCAGTTTGCTGCATTACTGGTTCAAGTAAGAGCTAGTATGCTTGCATAGTATGTATTATACTGCTGCCTTTATCTCCTAGAGAGGAATTTGGGGGTCCTTTTTTGACAAGACTGGTAGGTGGGCCATTGTTGTATACATTAATGTATTTGTTAAATGATGCAGGTAAATATATAACTTTAAAAGTGGCCCAGTTTGCTGTTTTAGTATTTAACTTTTAATTTTAGTTTAAGGTTTTAGTATAAACTCAGGATATGATAGACAGGAAAGCAGGAGACTGTAGAATCATCAAGGCTGTTTCTTTTATTTCCCCCTTCCCCCCGCTTTTCCTTTCCTCTTCTTTTCTTTTGATGTTTTGATCTGTCATTAGTGAAAGGAATGTATTATTGATATGTGTTATATTACATTGCAAAAGCATTTTGCTTTACAAGAAATGCATAACTTATTGGTCTGGATCCTGTGGTATTAAATTATGTTTCAGAGGATATAATCAGCCACTACAGTCAGCAGCAGGCAGAAATCAATTTGGCAGGAGACTATCCCTCCTCCCCCGCATCCCAATTTTAGAGGATGTTGTGTCCATCCTACACCTTCCTTTTAACTGCATCCTTGTTCCTGTATCATGTAGCTAAATGCACAGAAAGAAATGCCATATCAGACTTATTAACCTTGAAGACCACAATGGTACCAGAACAGAAGGTTAATAGATATGATATGCACTCCTGAGCCAAAGTGAGGTAGTACTTTGGAACTGATGGTCTGATTGATTGAGCTGCATCTTACCTCAAATCCATTTTGCCCTTCTCCATAACATACTCATTCTGGAACTGTTAAAAAACACAAGAAATATTACTGTCAGTATACAAATGACTATACAAGACTAGCTGCTCCATGTATCCCTTCATGCAACGGGATTTCCCAGATGGCAAATTTAATTTGAAATTTCCCAGGAGTGGAGGGTGTGTGTTCGCACATCGGGAGGATTTACCTCGAAGTCCCTGATTCGAGTTTTTCCCTGTGCATTGGAGTGTAGCCTGAATTCTCTTCATGCTAAAAAGTTCCACTTTCTACAGTGGATTTTTGGGATACTTTGAAGTACCCTAATGTTTCTTCTGAGATGTAGGGAGAGGCCATAGTGATAGAGTGGTGAATATTTTCTTTGCATTTTTTTAAATTGCTGGGTGATTGTGTGTAGGGATGTGTGAACCAGCTCAAGGTCATGCCGATTCACCATCAAACCGGTCTGGTTCGAGAGCTCACCCTCGAGCCGGACTGGGCCTGGTTCGACCTCAGCTCAAGGCTTGGGGGTTCTAAAGTAATAATAATATTATAATAAAATATAATTTTATTATATTTTATATAATTATTTTGAAGAAGAAGAAGAAGAAGAAGAAGAAGAAGAAGAAGCCGCCACTGCATGGTCAATATTTGCACAATATACGTGGAAAATCAGACATCACCAAGACCTGACAATGGCTTAAGAATGGCAACTTGAAGAAAGAAACAGAGGGTTTAATACTCGCTGCACAAGAACAGGCACTAAGAACAAATGCAATAAGAGCAAAAGACGAAAAGTCAACAACAAACAGCAAGTGCCGCCTTTGTAAAGAAGCAGATGAAACAGTGGACCACCTAATCAGCTGTTGTAAAAAGATCGCACAGACTGACTACAAACAAAGACATGACAAGGTAGCAGGGATGATACACTGGAACATCTGCAAAAAATACAAGCTACCTGTAGCCAAAAATTGGTGGGACCATAAAATTGAAAAAGTTGTAGAAAATGAAGATGTAAAAATATTATGGGACTTCTGACTACAAACAGACAAACATCTGCCACACAATACACCAGATATAACTGTAATCGAGAAGAAAGAAAAACAAGTCAAATTAATCAACATAGCAATACCAGGGGATAGCAGAATAGAAGAAAAAGAAATAGAAAAAAATCACCAAATACAAAGATCTACAAATTGAAATTGAAAGGCTGTGGCAGAAGAAGACCAAAATAATCCCAGTGGTAATTGGCGCACTGGGTGCAGTTCCAAAAGACCTTGAAGAGCACCTCAACACCATAGGGGCCACAGAAATCGCCATCAGCCAATTACAAAAAGCAGCTTTACTGGGAACAGCCTATATTCTGCGATGATATCTATAACAGCAGCAACAACATTGACAATAAAATTTAGCCATCCCAGGTCCTTGGGAAGGACTCAATGTCTAGATAAAACAAACCAGTCAATAACACCTGTCTGACTGTGTGAATAAATAAATAAATAAATAAAATTATTAATAATAATATTTTTATTTAAAAAACACTCACCGCTGGGCCTGGTGGCCTCGTGGAGTGCTTCTGTGGCCGTGGGTGGGGGGCGTCATGTCCCTCTCCCCCCGCCAGCCTCCCCCTGATCTTCTAAGGGCCATTTTGACCTGTTTGGGGGCCGTTCCGGCCCTTCCTCTGGTGGTGGCAGCCATTTTGGAGGTCACTGTGCATGTGCTCTGGCCATTTTTCAGCTGGGTGACGACCCAGGCCACACAAATAGCCAGGGTGCATGCAAATCGTCCTCCAAAACAGCCACTGCCACCAGAGTGGCGTGGGACAGGGAGGGATGGAAGGAGGCCACCAGATAGGTGATTGTGTGGAAGCCCCCCCCCCAAGTTAAATATATGAAATGAATGTTTTTACAAGCTCACACCATGCATACGCGGTAGGGGGGGAAAGGAGGCGCAGAATCCCACCTGCTGTAGAAACCAATGGCCAGAGAGAAAATAAACCAATACCCAGGAGCAAGTGGTATGAATGGTCCACAGAAAAAATTCTAAAGCAACGGAAGGGGAATCGCATCAAAGCAGCCCTGTATTATGGGCTGCTTATCTTATGTTATGTTAAATAAAATTAATAAATAGTAAATGATATGTGAACGCCCTCAGAATTGTTATTATTTCAGCTCCAGGCTGCGGCTTCTACACAGGTTCTATGCAACTAATGATTAGCCATGTAATCCCGCAATTAAGCCTGCCATCTGAGAAAGTCCCAGGAGGCTTTTTGCTCTGCTTTTGCTCTGCTTTGCATTTTCTTTTAACCAGCTCTTGGGTCCCCTTCTGGCTTTGTTTCTAGTGTTTATTCATTAAAAAAAAATTGACACATGACTGTTCAGGGAAGTTGGGAAGGTGTTTTATGTTTTGTTTCCCTAGCAGAGATATCAGGCTAGGGCTCTTTACAAAGTGGTGACCTCCATTAACATTACAAGAGTGATTACCATGTTGAATCCAGTAGTGGTTAGAGTGCTGGACTAGGACCTGGGAGACCTGAGTTCAAATCCCCATTCAGCCATGATACTTGCTGGGTGACTCTGGGACAGTCACTTCTCTCTCAACCTAACCTACTGCACAGGGTTGTTGTGAGGAGAAACTTAAGTATGTAGTACACCACTCTGGGCTCCTTGGAGGAAGAGCGGGATATAAAATGTAAAGTAAAATAAAATAAAATAAAATAAGTCAGACTAGACCAAATGTTACCATTGATTTTACTAAAGTTAGATTCTCACAAACAAATAGTAACCTGTTTCTCAGCTGTAGCACTTAGGGAGGAGAGTTGGTCTGGTCTTGTGGCAGAAAGCATGAATTGTCCCCTTTGCTAAGCAGAATTCACCCCGGTTTGCATTTTGATGGGAGACTACATGTGAACACTGCAAGATATTCCCCTTAGGGATGGAGCGCTCTGGGAAGAGCATCTGCATGCACAAGGTTCCAAGTTCCCTCTCTGGCATCTCCAAGACAGGGCTGGGAGATACTCCTGCCTGTAACCTTGGAGAAGCCACTGCCAGTCTGTGTAGACAATACTGAGCTAGATGAAATAATGGTTTGACTCAGTATAAGGCAGCTTCATATGCTCCAATGTTCCTAAAATGAAGGTGAGGCTCACATGAATGAATGTTCCAATCCAGAAAAATTTCCAATCCACTAAAAAAACACAGAAGTCAGAGAGAAGGAGTCTCACCTAGCTCTCTCCCTATTGGATCCCATTGATATGAGCAGAAGTTTTTCTTTTTTTTTCTTTTTGTATGGAAGAATATTTAATCATATGAGATCGCACCTGCAGCCTGAAATATTACAATCCAGAAATAGATTTACCACCTCATCTGTTGTTCATGAAATTAGGCCTGAGAGTGTTTATAGTGTAGGGAAACAAACTTTCAGAATGCACAGGATTCTTTTTTGGACAGAAGAACAGTATTGTGTAACTGTTAATGCACATGGTCAAATGAAAGATGTTTTCTTAAATACTTGTGTTCTTGCCTTTCAATTGTGATGCATTTCATTAAATAAGCATGTGGAAATCAGCAACAGCCAGGAACTTTCCCCCTCTCCCTGAGAATGCTGGCAACCTTGCTGGGTTCTGAAGAATAGCATGGCCTAAGTCCCCAATTAATTCAGAGTCTTCCCTGCCACAGGGCAGTTTAGAACAGATAGTTTATGGCTGCTTGCATAGAACAGGAATCCCAGGCGCCAGCTGTTAATAAAGCCAAGTGCGAAATGCCAGTTGCCTTCCAAGAGCCTGGACTTTACCATGCAAGAAGTGTGCCAGGTATTGTGCTCTCTTGGGATTGGCACTGAATCTGTTGATTGGGTTAGAAGAACTGCAATCAGAGAAGCAAATTGTTACTTGCTTCTCCCAGATCGGAGAAGCTATGCCTTTCCCAGTCTGGGGTTGGGTGGATTCCAATCTGCCTTTTCCAATCTGAGGATGAGTGGAGAGAGCTGGGGACCTCTGCTGAAACAAGGAAATGTGAGCAGGAAGCCTTGTGCAGGCAATAAATTACAGCCACCTGGCTGGGCTGGGGCTGCTGCAGATGACCAGTCAACCCATCTTACAGGAGGTTCTTTGCCATTAATAGAGTGGTGGAGAAATTAATATCCCAGCAACATAGGTCAGCTTAAAGGGATCCTATTAGGGAAATACTACAAGACTGCAGGGTTGCATAATCTGGAAACATGAGCGGGTCAAAGACATGGTATTTCATCATTTCAGTTGCCAGCTTTGCCATTGGGAATATATAAATACACATACATTCTCTCAGCAAGCCACATTGTTGATTTGGGACTTGTAGCTACAGGGCACCTGGCGCCAAGACAACAGAAACCAAACACACTGCCAACATAAGGCTATCCACACTCTTTTTGAAAACCTGCAAGGAACAGATTCCACAGTCTTTCATAGCCTACCCATTTCCCTTCTGTGACTGCCTGTAGGCAGGTTTTGCTGGTCTTTAATCAAAAACTACTTTCCTCTAGTTTGAAACCACAGGCCAGGCTGGTGTAGCAGAGTGGAGATGACACTAAGCTATGAATCAGGATGTCCCTGATTATTCCATTTCTACCACTGACCAAAGCTCACCAGCCAGTCTTAGACAACCCACAATTCAGGAACATAGGAAGCTGCCTTATCCTGAGTCAGACAACTGGTCCATCTAGCTCAGTATTGTCCACAATGACTAGAAGCGACTCTCTAGTGTTTCAGGCAGGGGTCTTTCCCTGCCCTACCTGGAGATACCAGGGATTGAACTTCGGACCTTCTGCATGCAAAGCAGATGCTATACCAGTGAGCTATGCCCTCATCTCTCAGCCTCAAACCCACCCCAGCCTCTGCAAAACTGGAATAAGAATAGTGACCTGCCTTGCAGCGCTACTGTAAGGATCACTACAAAAATAATGCATGTGAGATGCTTTGACCACTTGAACAAGATCCATAAATACTAAGTGTTATTATTAAGCTAGCTTGTGGCAGATGATTCCTTTTCTGATCTCTACAGAGCTTTACATCACTGCACCATCCAATCACTTATCTGGGCTGAGGGCACTTAATAAATCAAAATAGAAGATGTAGCATAGGGCAAGCTCCTACAGTTACAACCTGTTACTGAACAGTGGGGAATAAATCAGGATACTTTGTGAAAAAAGAGCCAGTATTAACTAGGGATGTGCAAAACGGTTCAGTGTCAAGCTGCTGATTTGACATCAAATTGGTTCGGCTCAACCATTTGGGGCTGAACCAAACCACCCCCTGTTCGGACCGAGCCGCGCACACACACACACACCCTGCCCCCCGCCGGCTGTTCGGGGTGGTGGTTTCGTGAATGTTAAAAAAAAAAAAGTTCACTCACCCCCTCTGGGGGGCTTCTCTGAGGCTGGGCGGGGAGGTGAAGACCCAGGTCACATAGAGGCCCCTGGGCATGTGTGGCAGTCTCTAAAATGGCCACTGTGATGCAGGAAAGGCCTGGAAAGGGCTGAACACCACCCAAACAGGGCAATTTACTACATAACAGAGTTCGGTGGGGGGGAGGGGGAACCTCCACGGACCCCTCTGCAGCTTCAAATAAATCCCTTGGAGGGGGCAAGTGGGTTTTTGTTTTAGACATTTGCAAGCCCTCTCCCGGACTGAACCGAACTGGAGGGTGTTCAATGGGGGGCAAAACCGAATTGGCCCTGTCCCATCTGTACTAGAATAAAAAATGGGCCAGCCAGTTTTATGCGCACCCCTAGTATTAGCCATGTATGAAAGTGATTCTGGGAACGTCCCAGTTGGAAATGGCTGCCAGAAATCCAAGCAAATGGATGGCAGAAAAACTAGCTTTTGGCTGTGTCTAGCAAACAAACCCGACCTGCCAATCACATCTCAACAGGGAGCTGAAATACTGAGCCAATTCATTACATGATTGTGGCTGGGATTCTCACAGAGTTACAAGGGACAAAAAATTCCAAGTTTCAGTGGAATTCCCACAGAACTCCACTCAATTTGCCTTTGAAACAAATAGCAACTGCATCTAACAGGCAGTCCTAAGCAACCAACCTCAGGACAGAAAAGGCACAGCCCCAAAGGCACAGCCCAGACCTTACATACATACCTTTTACATTCAGCCTGCAGTCTACAGAGGCTTCTCCCAAAGCATTCACAGCTTTGCAGGTGTAGACACCACCATCAAAAGGACTGGGCTTGCGTATTTCTAAAGAGCAAACACCTTCGTTTGTGATGGCTACATACTTGGGGTCTTCTCGGATCTCCATTTGGTTTTTCATCCAGATCACTTTGGGCTGAAACAGAGTTAAGGAACTAGAGTAGCAGAAATGAAAAGGCTTCTCTAAACAAGGGTGTGGGGGAGGGCTTCTCATTGGCTCCAGGTGGGCAGGAACCTCCCCTTAATTAGTGATAGTTTTTAGACAATTTCTCATTGCTTTTCTGTCATTTTATCAAATTATATTTATAACAAGGCTTGAACTATAGGCCTGAATCCAAACAACGTGTTTTTATCACATCGCAAAGTTAATTGACTAAGCAGTGCAGTCATTATGTGAAGGAAGTCATTGTCGCCCATCACTGCTACTGTGAATTGTCATCACGCATATCTTATATACTTGTAAGTTTGTCAGTAGACTAGGCCTCTTCCACTAGACTCTGCTGTTTTCCATTTTTTCTCTCTGTATCAACCGGGATACATATACCTGCCTATTAAAGATTACATTTCACGGATCTGATGGGATCTCTGTCAGTTTCTGGTAAATTGCTGAATATCCCAGGAGCTGGTAGAATGTATGCTTCTCAATCCCAGTCACAAGGAAGTGTCCTTTTATTATACAGGTGAAACTCGGAAAATTAGAATATCGTGCAAAAGTCCATTAATTTCAGTAATGCAAATTAAAAGGTGAAACTGATATATGAGACAGACGCATTACATGCAAAGCGAGATAAGTCAAGCCTTAATTTGTTATAATTGTGATGATCATGGCGTACAGCTCATGAAAACCCCAAATCCACAATCTCAGAAAATTAGAATATTACATGGAACCAAGAAGACAAGGATTAAAGAATAGAACAATATCGGACCTCTGAAAAGTATACAGTGTACTGTGCTTGATTGGCCAGCAAACTCGCCTGACCTGACCCCATAGAGAATCTATGGGGCATTGCCAAGAGAAGGATGAGAGACATGAGACCAAACAATGCAGAATTGCTGAAGGCCGCTAATGAAGCATCCTGGTCTTCCATAATACCTCATCACTGCCACAGGCTGATAGCATCCATGCCACGCCACATTGAGGCAGTAATTGCTGCAAAAGGGGCCCAAACCAAGTACTGAATACATATGCATGCTTATACTTCCAATATTGTTCTATTCTACAATCCTTGTCTTCTTGGTTCCATGTAATATTCTAATTTTCTGAGATTGTGGATTTGGGGTTTTCATGAGCTGTACGCCATGATCATCACAATTATAACAAATTAAGGCTTGACTTATCTCGCTTTGCATGTAATGCGTCTGTCTCATATATCAGTTTCACCTTTTAATTTGCATTACTGAAATTAATGGACTTTTGCACGATATTCTAATTTTCCGAGTTTCACCTGTAGTAAAGAGGCCCTGCCACAGACAGAATGGATTGCAATAGCACAACCAAAATTATGCAGTTGTAGATATGTTGAAAGATATAAATCTTCCAGATAGAGCAGTGCTAGCTCGGGTAGGGCTGGTCATGAGAACCACGAGGATCACATCCCAGGGTGCCTCCTCCGGGTAGCTCAAGTTTGAAACCTGGGCTAAAAGCCTCCTGCCTCACTGCCCAGTCGTGTGGGCAAGAGGGCTGCCAGCAGTTCCTTTCAGGCTGCCAGCAGCCACTGGAACCACAGAGGCCGGGGGAAGGAACAACCTGGGAGCAGGAACTCGGCAACACTCTCCTCATGTGGTGCATTGTGGGATTCCTTGCTGCTGGGCTTCCTTCCCCTGCCTCTTGCTTGCTGCACTGCCCATTGCCCACTGCCACATCTCTTGTCTGGGTAAGCAGGCATCAGAGCTGCCGACTGTATGGGGGAAGGTAAGCAGTACCCAGCCTTCCTCACAGCCCCAGCCTAAGCAGTTGTGTGAAAGACCTTTTTGTCTCTTGAGAATGCTTACTGTGGAAATCAGGACAGTATCTTCTACCCATGTCAGAGATTGAAGAACAGATAGAATGGATAAGTAGTCTGCCTGAGGTTACACATCATATCTAAGGCAGAGCCACCCAGGCTTCCTAATTACAGTTCTTTGAATTTATCCTTTTCACTACTCTACCATACAAAAGACAAGGAGGTATTCATGGCTGGGGAACAGAGTGCATCTTTCTGTAGCACAACCAAAGATATTCTCTTGTGGGGGAAAGAGTCATACTGACCCCACTGCCTAAAAATGAAGCATAAGGCCAGCCCAGTTTCCTTAAGAAAACACCTCAGATTGCTCCTTCTTTACCTACTCAGGAATCCAGTCTTATTGAAGTTGGTCATTTCTTCAGCGTGTGTCCAACCCACAGCAGCACTCACCTTTGGGAAGCCCCGGACACAGCAGACAAGCTGGGTATTGTAGCCCCGGGTAGTGGTTCTGTCAGTCAGAGGCTGAGTGAATTTCGGAGGTTCGGAAAAATCCCGGCTGTTGAACATCTCCGATTTGTATGTAATGGCTAAGAAAAACAGGCAGGTAGATATAACTGTCAATTAAGAGAAGTGTAGAGACTGGACACCCTCAATCTTGGACACATTCTGATCACTCTGATTTGGGGGCCTTTAAAATTTATCCAAATATATGAGGGTTCAAAATGGCAGACAGAGGAGTGGGCCAGGGCACAGAATGTCTATTAGATCAGTCAATACAGAAGAAAGCTCCCCCATTCTTTATCACCATGCTCAGAAGCTTAAGAGAAAGTTCCTCCCCTCTTTATCACCATGCTCAAGAGAAACCAGCCAACAGACTTCTTGCTGAGGTATGTCCAAATAGGAGAGTGCAATATTACTAAGATGCCAAAGGGATAGAACAATTTCCTGCCTCAATACTAGGCTAGCAAGACTGCTGAACTGGGATGGTGGGGGAGACCTTAGGCTCAATTTCTCTTATATTAATGTCCCATAATGAAGACAATGTTAGGGTTTCTGTACACTCCCTTGGCATATACCCCCTACAAAGGTGCTCAGTCTGGCTTTGCCTGTGCTTGAGAGGGTCCAGGAATGAGACAGTGTTTACCACTGCAGTGAAAAGCCTCTTAGGGATATGAGCTAAGGAGCCTAACAATCACACACCATCTTAGGACAGCCTGGTCAGGAAACCCCAACATTTTGAACTAGCTTCCCCTATGCAAACTTAGGGCATGTCGACCATGAGCATGGTAACACGGATTGGGGCACAAGCAAGAACGCTGTGGCCCAATGCACCCACTGTTTTGGAGAGCACTGCCAGGGGGTAATCGGCAAGGCAGGGGCTGGCAGGTAGGCAGCACCTTCTCTGTCCCTTAAAGTAACCTTGCCCGCACCCTCCTGGGAGTGCACGAACAGTTCATCCACATCCCTAGTGCTCTTCTCCCTAACCTTAGATCCACCTGTTGGTTCTTTGACCAGCTTCTCTCCCCTTGCTTCCCCAGGCTTTCTTGGGGTCATCTCTCCGTTGCCCTCAATCTCTCCACTGAAGCTTTTACCTCCTCTGCACCTCTCTCTCTCTCTCTCTCTCTCTCTCTCTCTCTCTCTCTCTCTCTCATTCTTCCTCCCTCCCTCTCCCTCCCTTTTTGCCTGCTCTCCAACACAGTTCCTCTGCTAAACAGGCCAATGATCACTGCTTCCCTTCTCCATCCCTGCTTATCATATCCACAACTGTACATTCATAGGCATAGCAGAGGTAAAGTATTGAGCCTGAACACCTACCCATCTACATGTCCAAGTCATCTGGGAGCCCCCTCATTAGCATTATAGCCAAGTCTCTTCATTATATTCAATAAAATATGTTTTTATTTGGGCTTCTAAAACTGTGGTTGAAACTTCCTGTTTTATAACCATGCCTTCAAGATCCCAAAATGGGTCCAAAAGCACCCCTCATAACAATGTAATTTAAAAAGAGGGTTCAAAGCACATTAGGGTGGCCAGTTATGACTGACAATATTGCTTGAGGTCCCCCCACCACCACCATTGCTACTTAAAAGCAGGGTTGTGCATTTTGGGTTTTTTTTCCTGGTTTTTTTTGGCCCGAATCTGGAACACCCCCATTTTGTTCTTTGTTCGAAATCAGCCAATCTGAAACACCCCAATTTTGTTCTTTGTTTGAAATTGCAAAATCCGAATCTGAAACATTTTGGATTTAAAAAAGTGGCCCCAGGGCAAAACTTGTGGGGTGAGGGTAGTGCCCAATGGGTGGGTACTACCATCCAAATTTCAGAAGAATTGAGCAAAGGGCTGATTTTTGGTGAATTTTTGAAGTTTAAGAATTTTCCCATAGGGAATAATGGAGGTTTCAGCAAAAGTATAGCTTCACGTCGGGGGGAAAGGAGGTGGCCCAGAGCAGAGTAGGGTGGGTGGTAGTGTCCAGTGGGGGCAAGGAAGCTGCCAGAATTATTTCAAAGGAATTGGGCAGAGGACTGATTTCTTAAAGATTTAATGGAGTTTACGCATCTTCAAAGTTCTTCCCCATAGCAAATGGTGGAGGTTTCAGCAGCCACATAACTGCACTTGGGGGGCACCGGGGGGGCCCAGAGCAAGTGGTGATGTAGAGCACATAGGGTGCCAACCACCCCCATGAGTTGCTAACTCATGGGGTACTGGGTTCTGTTGTTTCTAAGATGTTTTGATTATAAATTCTCTGGTAGCATATTAGAGTGGATTCATGGTTTGTCATTGAAAATCTCATATGCTACCAGAGAATCTACACTCAGAACACCTCAGAAACAACAGAACCTAACACCCCATGGGTTAGCAACCCATGGGGATGGTTGGCACACTATGTGCACTACACCACCACTCGCTACCAGCCACCCCAGTGCCCCCCAGGTGGAGTTATGGGTCTGCTGAAACCTCCATTATTCCCTATGGGGAAAACTTTAAAGACATGTAAACCTCAACGATTCCTAAGAAATCATCCCTTTGCCCTATTCCTTTGGAAGCTGGGTTGTAGCAGGCACCCCTTGGGGCACTGCCACCCAACCCACTATTTTGCCCCTCAGCCCCCCTTTCTGCTCCTTTCTGCAAAGACATGTGAACTTCAGAAATTCTTTAAAAATCAGCCCTTTCCCCAATTCCTTTGGAATCTGGGTGGGAGCAGGCACACATTGGGGCACTACCACTTGACCCATTATTCTGCCCCAAAGCCTCCTTTCTGCCCCAAACCCACCCCAAATAACATCAACATCACACATCAACAACAACAGCAGAGCTTTTCCAAAAAAACCCAAAACAGGCAGATTTCCAAAGGTCATGCACATCCACCCCCTCCCCTGGAAATGCAATTGATCTACACACAACAGTGTGAAACAACAATAATGAAATGCACACTGCCCCCATGCAGTGTGCACACTACCCCACTGGCCAATGAGGGTAAATTTTACCCTTAAATTTCCTTAAAAGCAATAAGGAGGCAATTGCCAGAAGATCAGCCCATGTTTTCGCTGGCCAATCTGCAGGCTGGAAGGGCCAGAAATTCAAACAGATGTCAAAACTCAAAATGGAGACTGAAGGAGAAAGACTTTTCATGATTGCAAAATGGAGTTCCAAAACAGCTGAAACAACAAAACGTTTTGTATCCGAAACAGGGACATTTTGTTTCGGCTACAAAATTTTCTGTTTTGAGCACTGGGTGTTTTGTTTTGGCTACAAAACAGCCGAAACGGCCTGTTTTGTGCACAAAATGTTTTGTATCCAAAATGAAATGCACACCCCTACTTAAAAGTGGCAATGAAAAAAGATGGGTTTGCAAGCCTTGGCCAGCAGTTTGCAAGCCTTGGTTTGCAAGCCTTGGCCACTGTGAAAACCTATGCTCCACATAGCCAGGGAGTCACATCACACTGGGAAGAAGCACAGAAGCCTGCAGGAGTGTGTGGACTGTGAGTAAGATGGCCTTAGAGGCTTGCGTAGAAGCTTTAAAAATCATAGACTCTACTACCATCTAGAAAGCCTCTCTGTCACCTCTCACGGCCAGCACTGGCTTTAGAAGACCTATTTGGAATAGTTTGGCAGCCTTCTGTGTCAGAGCTTTCATCCAAACTGACCATTAGCCCTACAAGGAAAAGATCCTCTCCTTTTTCCTCCAGCAATTTTTTTTGGACCCTACCTTGTTTTTTTATGTGTGCCACATCCTTGGTGACAGCAGCTTTCTCACTGAGGCCACAGGGGTTCTCAGAGAAGACCCGGAAGGTGTAGCTGTTGCCGATGATGAGATCAGACACAGTGCAGCTGGTGCGGTTGTAGTGCTCCAGAACTGTGAACCATTGCTGGAATGCAGGAAAGGCCCATTGTTAAACCTATAAGTGTTCAGGGTCACAGGGCTGCCCAATAAACTTCATCGGAGACACACCTGCTGAACAGGCCAGGTGCAGGAGCAAAACATTCACAAGCCAAGAAAAACAGAACGAAGGTTGATTGGCTTGGATAGGACTCAATTGGGAGCCTGGGCCATGCTAGGCATGATGGGAGACATATGTGTGATTAAGCAAACATGGCTGCCCCATCACACCTCATAAAAAGCAGGGGTGAGGGGTTTAATTTTAACATCAAATTAGTTTTATGTAATTAAAGATAGCTGAACCTTCCTCTAACTTGGATCTCTGGTTGGTCCAGGCACTTTTCTTCTTACCTGGCTGGCTCTGGTATCAGAATCTAGCTGAGATAAAAATGCTAGGGGGAGGCAGAGCAGAAGAGGGGGAGGACTCAGCTCTCCTCACCACATTACCCTTTGATGTACAAATTAGACATCCCCAACCCCAGATATATTATTACTATATTATAATTACTATTATCTCTATATAACATTCACTAAGAAATACCCGTGGCTAATCCCATGCGTGGCAGCTCTCACAAGATTTTGTGAGGGGGAGGAGGGGGAGAGGAAGGCGAGAGGCCAGCAAATTTTCCTCATTGCTCATGTGAATGACCTCATTCTCTTCTTTGCTAGCACACTCCAAAAAAATCTAATGGAGGATTAGCGAAGCTAACATTCTCAAGGGAAAGATTTGTTGCACTAAATATGGATATATGCCAACTTCACACCTTGCCTCCAATGTGCTTTCCATGTTGGACTAGAACCTAAGCCTCTTTAAACAGCCCTAAATGGCATGAAAAACAAGCACTGCAGAGCAAAATTTGTGGCTAACTTGAACATTCAGTGCTTTCTCAATATCTGCTCTCAGTATGCACTTAGCCTTCTCACTGCCTCTCCAAGCTGCCACCTTTTCAGGAGACGGAAAGGAGCCTTTAGTCCTAGTCAAACAGCAGCACTGAATCCCCTGAGCTATCACAGACCTAAGAGAAAGCCTCAGGCAAGTTAAACCTGTGATACCAAAGGAGATCTCTTGGCTGTGGATTGGTGGCAGTTGCTGACACACACAAATAAGAAAATGAATAAGCAGTTGCTGACACAACAGACAACAGTTGTCTTCACATTCAGATCACAGGCTCTTGCGATTTCTGTTCTACTTGACATTTCTCTCCAATCCTGCACCCAGACGGATGTCATTCAGCAGGGAAGACTCTTTGAACAGATGCCTGAAGAGGTCCAAGCAGGAATTCTTATTGTTTCAATAACTAAAAAACGAGCACATTTAGAGCTTCGCTGCCTGCTCTGCTAACACTGCCCCTGGACACTGACGTCAGCCATCATTCAGCCAGCTGCCACCCAGTTAGCTATTCCAAGCTCCTTATGGCTTTGATTTGCATCCAAATATCGATGTCTGCCAGGGTGGCGATCATTTCACAAGAACCATTGACTCCTCTGTGCTAGGTAGGTAACAGATTTTTTCCAGCAATTTCTAAATTTTCCTCTCATTCTTTTAGATGTCTTTCCTCATCCATGGCAGTTGCTAGACCATGTCTTTTTTGGCCCTTCATGGTGTAGGCCCACCTCATGTAGCAGGAGACAGCACGTGTCAGATACTTCCAGTGACGTAGGGTCTGACAAGGCCACGGGGCGGCAGGGAGGTTCGCTGCTGCCCCAACAGACCCTTTGCTAACAGAGCTCTGGAGGGGGGAAAGTGGAGGAAGGGCTAAGCACACCCTCCCCCACCTTTAAACCCCCTGCCTTCGAACCGGCAGAACCGCCGGTCCTTTGAACCGGTTCGGAGGCCCTTAAAGGGCCTCCAAACCGGTTCCATGCACATCCCTAGAGCACCCTTCTTGTTGCCCTCACTGCTGAACCTGCAGTTTAAATCCCATCCCCAAGGCAATGGGGGAGGGGGGCTAGGATAAGTTGGCAGGCAAAGCAATGCTGGCAGTGGGGGACAGGCCAGGATGCCCATAACCATCACCCCATTGTGGAGGCACTCCCTGAAGCCATTGCCTCAGCTGGAACCATCTAGCTGAGCGTTGCCTGCACTGTCAGCAGCTCTCCAGGGCTTCAAACAAGGGTCTTTCCTAGCCTTATCTGGAGATGCCAGGGATTGAACCTGGGACCTTCTGCATGCAAAGCGGGTACCCCACCACTGAGCTATGGCCCCATCCCATCCCTGTGGTTCCTGTCTTAGATAGACCAGTCGACAGAGGATCATGCTAGACTAGGATCAAAAAGGTCCAGTGGATGAAGTATTTGTTTAGCTAAGCTATGGAAGACCCATATTCAAATCCCTGCTCAGCCAAGGCTTCTAAAAAATCCTTTGGTAAATTCTTTCCCAGCATAAATAAATTCATTTATTTATTTATTTCCCAGGGACCGCCTGCTCCCAAGGGTTGCTGCCCGCTCAACGAGGTCATCTGAGGGGGCTCTGCTCCGGGTGCCGACAATGAGGGAGTCTCGGTTGCCGTGCACGCAGGACAGGGCCTTCTCTGTTGCTGCCCCCAGACTCTGGAATGCTCTCCCGGTGGCTATTCACTCCTCGGTCTCCATCACAGCTTTTAGAAAAAGTGTAAAATCTTGGCTTTTTGCCCAGGCATTTATTTGATTCTCTGCTACTGCTCTTTATAGTCTGTATTGCCTTTATGCTTTTGTTTTAAATTTTTAATCAGATTTGTTTAATTTTTTTCACTTAATATTTAATTGTGTCTTTTTTACCATCTTGTGTTTAAATTTTTTCTGTAAACCACCTTGGGATTGATTTAATGAAAGGCGGTATATAAATTTAACAATCAATCAATCAATCAATCAATAACCCACCCGGAAGGTTGTTGCTAAGGATCAAAGACATTCAAGTTCTACAGCACTTTGTATGCTGCAAAGTACTACATAAAATATTTTTTTTAATTAATTAATGGAATCTCAAGCAGTCCTTGCTAAACAGGAAGTTAAGAGGGGGCTGTTTTGCTAATTTTTACAAATATGTTTATTTGTAGGAAGTACAAACAACTCAGATGATATACTTGAGAACGTCTTCATTTCCCTACATCAAAGTCCATATAGTGCTCAAATCAAGTGTCAGATGGCATCAAATCAAGTGTCAGATGGCATCAAATCAAGTGTTAGATGGAATTGTCAATTAACTGAAATTAAAGCCCCTAATTAATTAATATATTAATAAATAATTATTATGTAATGGCACACAGCGCTATGCATTAATATGATGATCTATGGTGATAACTAGAGGACCCACCACTAGCCCTTGCATCTTCAACGCCCAGCTGCCCCTTTTGCTGGGCCATGTTCCTCCCAGCTCCCTGTGCTTACCTTAGTCTTCATTTCTGCTTTTTGGACTGTGTAACCCTTGAGATCAGCATTGCCACTATCTTTGGGTGGGCTCCATTCCAGTGCCACATTAAAGCCCCATGCATCCACCAACTTCAGGTTCTCAGGTGGGCCTGGTCTCTCTGAAAAGGAATGAGCCATGTTATTGTTGAAGCGCCATTGCGATGCTGTCTACCAGTGCACAAGGAACAGCGACGCTGCAGGAAGCACTGGATAACACAGACAATTCAGGGCCAAACTAGACATTGAGGCTAATCTCATGTGCAACCTAACTCAGGCTAGAGAAGCCCAGCCTAGGTCAGGCTGTGCTTGAAAACTGCCAGGATCAGGCCCTATCCCAGTGGGGCAGCACTGCCTAGCCCTGCTTCTTAGCCCAGCTTTTAGCTGAGGTTACGGAGAAGTTTTAGCTCCCTTAACCCCAACTTCCTGCTCTTGTGCAACTTTGGGCTGCTTCCAGCCTGGCCACACAGAAAGACGGACGCCTAGAGCGCCCGTCTCCTGGAGGAATCCTCCGATGCATCATGCATGTCGCGCAGTGTATTATGGGATCTCTTCAGGCTGGGATGCATCATCCTGGCCTCCGGAGCTCCACACTGCGCCATGCAGTGTGAATTGTCTAGGAGTACAGTCCACGTTCCCAGAAAGGTCAAGTGCCCATCTGGGGGGAAGGTGAATTAAACAAGACTTTCCTCCCACCCACCACCACCACTTTGCCCACCCGGTCGTGTGAACAACCTCATTATGTTACATGCATAGTTTGTCTCTGTGCATTTGGTTTTTTTAAAGTTAAATAGAAGTTGCAAGTAGGCAATCAAGTTCGACCATGGCAATGGTGTGTGTGTGTGTGCGCGCGTGCACACTGCATGAAAATGGTGCCTCTGAAGTTTCTATTTGCCTTGGAAGGAAAGCTCCCAGGCAGGGGCATAAGTATAACAGGCCAAGGGGAGACAGTTGTCTGCCTTGCCCCCCCCGAGGCAAGTCACATGACTGACTCCCCCAGCCGTGCACCCGCCCGGGCTTCCTTCAGTTGTATTCAACCTCCAAAACTGATGTGGGTGTTAAGACCTGGAGCTACCAGAACAGCATGTACCATTCTCTAGCACCATTAAATGACTTGCATCACCCACAATTTA
The DNA here is from genome assembly GCF_027244095.1 of Hemicordylus capensis. Taxonomy (NCBI): domain Eukaryota; kingdom Metazoa; phylum Chordata; class Lepidosauria; order Squamata; family Cordylidae; genus Hemicordylus; species Hemicordylus capensis. The sequence goes on from NC_069660.1 coordinate 51,626,934, forward strand.
TAAAACCTGTGTCGGGGGGGGCACTTTAAAATCTTGTCTCTGGGCCCACTCCAACCTTGCTACGCCCCTGCTCCCAGGGGATCAATGGAAACATCCCACCCAGAGCTAACAATGGTTTCAGAAGTGTTGATATCAGGACTAGGGATGTGCATGAACCGGTTCAGCACTTTATTCCTAGAACACCAAACCGGTTCGGAAACTTCGCGTTCAAACTGGTTCGAATGCTGGGGGGTGGGTTGCTTTAAGGCGTGGGGAAGGAGCCCATACCTCCCCTGCTGAGCTTCCCCTTCCAGCGCTGCTTCAAAAACCACTGGTGCAGGTCAGCTGTATACCCTCTTGCCGCCCCAGTCAGCGTAAAACCAGAAGTAGCGGACGCTCAGGCATGGGCGTGATGTACACCCACCACTTCCGGTTTTACACTGACCAAGGCTGCAAGAGGGTATACAGCCGCCCCGCACCAGTAGTTTTTGAAGTGGCACCGGAAGGGGAAGCATGGCAGGGGAGGTAAGGGCACCCTCCCCATGCCTTAAAGCGACCCCCCACCTCCCGGATGTGTACGAAATGGGTTCCATGCACACCCCTAATCAGGACGGCAGCAAGGTGCAAATGGATTAAACACCACCTCCCTGTATACCAGTCTCCATCCTGATCAGCACCCCCTATCCATGTTGCTATTTAGCAACAAAAACAAAAATGCAAGTTTTCATAGTTCAAACTATGAAAGTAATGAAAGTAATGTATTTTGACCCTCAGCCTCTCAGAAGGAGAACATCTATAAGCATGTTGGAATATATGCACCCATCATGAACTGTCCCTTCAGCCTCATCTTCTTACTCAACTTTAACTTCCATACCAGAAACAACAACAGACTTTAATTCTTCAGTGTGTTTCCCTCCTCCCATCCAGTCAGGTAATGAAGTCAAGCACATCATCTCAGTAAACAACACCCTTGTGGCATATAAGTGACACAATCCAATGCCAAATAATTCCAGACCCAGCTAGCTACTATAACTGGAAAAGGTATTTTGTGAGCTCTTCCTCAGGGGCGTAGGAGAGTGGGCCAGTGTTCACATAGTGAACACAGCTGGCCGCCCCACTCATGGTGGCACTCCCCCACCCTGGTGGTGTGTGTGTTCACGCGCATCCCCCACTCACTCCCCACTGTCAGGAGGGGCTGCTGAGCTCCCCTGTCCTCCAGGGTGGGGCTCCTGCCACAGCCACCACTAACCAACTGGAGGGAGGGGGCGTCCTGGCAGTTCCTCCCAGATGCTTGGTGGCTCCCAGACACAGGGCATGACAGGCCCTGCTGTTCCTACAGAGCATCTTGCTTCATAAGATTTGGTATCAGGGCTGGTCATCCTTTAGGAACTAAATCAAACCCTTTCATTGCCCTTACCAATCACCTGGAGATCAATGGTGGCCTTGTCTTCTAGTTCATCTAAGATCTTAACATTTATTTCATATTTTCCAGAATCCTTGCGCTGTGCTTCACGGATGAAGAAGACAGAGTCCCTGTCACTGTTGCGAATATTCACCCGCTTGGGATCCAGAGGTTGGCCTTCTTTGGTCCAGGTCAACTGAGGCTTTGGTTTTCCCTAGGGAAGGTGAATTGAACAATATTTGCTGCAGTTCTGTTTTGCTCTACTCAACTGGACAAGTATCATCTGCAGTAATGGGCACCTGATGGTCTTCCATGATGATGGAAGAGACAAAAGTTTGGGGCGGTGCACAAATTTGATGAATAAAAGAAATAAATAAATGATCTGGGATAGGCATATACTTAGCAAACACTAAGCCAGTGCAAATAGCAAGTATTCATTTTGGTGTTCAGATCTGGTATTCAGAGCATCTACTATTGCCTCCCCTTATTTGTATTTGGATCTAAATATTCGGTTGTCTGAGTATTCATCTATTAGATATAATGAGAAAAAACTAAAATGCCTATAATAGCTTTACAAGTGGCCCTCTTTATACATGGTTTTGGCACTCCAGTTTTGCATATCCACGGTCAATCAATATATACCCAACCTCGTTATCTGCAGTACACAGTTTCATGTATCCACAGTTTTCAGCAGCACAGTTCTGCCCTTACATGGCTGTGCTCTTGCTGCATGTTCTTATAGGTTGCAAGGAGGATGGTGGAGTGCCTTTGTCTTCATATTTAGAGCTTTTTTTGCTTCTAAAAGCCATTTTGGGTAGCATTTGGCAATCTTGGGTGGCCTTAGGGAGCCAGTGAAAGCCTTTAGGAACCTTTTTTGAGCCATTGCTGTGGAGCTTCTTGGAGCCATTTTCTAGAGCTTCTTGAAGCATTGTGCTGCCCTCGTAAGATCTAATTATCACTTTTAATTTTGATGAATTTTTATTTTTCAATTAAAAATACAAATTTAAAAATTAATTTTAATATTGAGAATTACAGTATTGTTTTATTTAATTTAACTGAAAATACAATTTTAATTATCCACTGAAAATTGATTCTCCTCTCATTCCTTGACGTTTACTTGAAATTGATTAAATTTTGTGCTGCCTCTTTGGCCAACCTGCCAACCAAACAGGCCAGTAGGGATCTGCATGCATGGAACTAGTTTGGAGGCCCTTTTACGGACCTCCAAACTGGTTTGAATGTCCGGCGGTTCTGCTGGTTTGAAGGTTGGAGGGATACCTATAAGGACCCAGGAGGGTGCTCCCCCCACCCCCGTATTTCCCCCACCCCCTCTGTCATTACATTTAGTCCAGCGAGACAACAGCGTACCTCCTTGCTGCCCTGGTATGTCGCGAACCGGAAGTGGCCAGAAGTTTCCACTATACATGTCTGCTGTGGAAGTGTCTGGCCATGATGTACCGGGGCAGCAAGGAGGTACACTGCCGCCCCACGGGACCGATTTTAATGTCAGCGCCAGCGGGGGAAATGCGGTGCAGGGGGAGAGCACCCTCCCTGGTCCTTAAAGGTATCCTCCCATCTTCAAACCGGCAGTCGCTGGTTCCGTGCACACCACTACAGACCAGGGGTTTGTGCTAAGTGCTGGACTTCAACTGTGGAGTGAGGAAACTTCATGATTATGCATTACTGGGGGAGCTGGGAGGCATTGCTGGAGGAGCTAGAAGATCTGAGGTGGCCAAGGTACAGTGCTGTGCTCCATTATTTTTTCTGCTTATACCCTGTCTTTTCAGTGATTTTTCGGTCATTTTCCTGGGCTCTGGAACCTAACCTAAGAGACTTGAGTTTTGGGTGGTATACAAATGTGTTAAATCAATAAAATAATAACACCCCCTGCCCATTCTCATTAACTTAAGGTTTCATTATTTGTGGTTTCATTATCCATAGCTGTAGGCCAGAATGGAACCCCCGCGAATACTGAGGGGCACCTGTATTTTGCAAAATGAGATGAAAACAACAGGAATGGTGGTAGCTCATTAAGTGGGCATGAAGCCTACTATTTTTCAAGTAAATAGGTGCAGTGGTTTCCTTAAAAAAAAAAAATTAAAAAAAGAATAAAAGCTTTATAATTTATTTTCATTAGTCTCCAGGGGTGACAATAGCAGAGAATGGTAGCCTGTTCTGAGGCTATTATACCTGCAACACATCAAGCAAATAGATGCAGAGGATTCTGTGAAGGAAAACCTTTTAAAAAAATTAGAAGTGGTTTGGTTTCAGGTGGAATGGGATTAAAACAGTTTCTTCTAAGGACATTATAACAGCTCAGCAAGTTGTAGACAGCAGAGTCAGAGTTTACACAGCGTGATGTGTTTTTTCTATGTCCCTCCCTCAAAGCACTGTAAATAAGACGGAACAGAGGAGGAGAGTGAAGTGAGTGGCTAGCTTCATGAGTCTCAGCCCCTCAGCATTTTTAATATATGGAACATCATTCCCTCCCTTTGTCAGTTTTCAAGGGATATATTGTTTGCCAGAAGAAAAAGGGAGGGGGGGGGAAACTCCAAATATCAAAATAGGCTCTGAATGTCTTCAAATATATTTGGACTCTACAAACACTACTTCGAGTTGGAGCTATTTGGAGCCCTAATTATTTGTATTGGGTATTTAATGGGCTATTTGGATAGGATATCACCGAATATGAATAGCCAGCCAAATATTTGCACAGCTCAAAACGCTATAAAGTAAGATGGCTGTGACAAGATTTTAGAAGATGCCTGGATTCATGAGTCTAGTGGATAAGAGTTCACAGCTTTTCATCCTAAAGATGAAAACCTTATTGGAAAAGACCACAAATGTTACCCTAGAAACCAATGGTTGACATGATGTGCAGCCTAATGAGAGTGGAGCAAGAGCTCTGTCCTTGCAAGAAGCAACTTAACAGCATGCAAGGCTTAATTCACAGCGCTGGGCACATGAAAGGGGAAGCAATTTTCACTTCTCTCCCCTCCCTGAAAAGCCCTTTTTGCATCCAGCAATATGTCTGTGAGAGTTGTGCGGCTTTCACTGACATATTGCTAGACGCAAAAAGGGCTTTTGTGGGGAGTGGAGAGAAGTAATAATTGCTTCCCCCTCCAGCCACTCAGCACTGCAAAGCAAGCCTTGTGCATGTTAGTTAAGTCGCTCCTTGCTCTGCCCTCATAAGGCTGTGCAGCATGTCAGCCATTGTTCCGATTGTTCTGAATATGACTTCTCTGTGATGCAAAACACCAGCACATTTTTCAGATTCTTATTCACCAAGAGAGGACAGTCTCAAACATATTTGTTAACATAAATTCCTTGAGCAGCAATATTTCATCTTTGCAGGGGCTGCAGCAATATTACCAGTATTTTTTTTAATGACTCTTGTGGATTAATGTCAATGTTTGTGCATGAGCATGCAAGTTTTCATATGGAGGTTTTTCCCTAAAAGGAATGGAGTCTGAGCTTGGCCCATCCCCATTACTTCGCCAAAAAAAGAAAGAAAGAGAAAAGGAAAAGAAAGAAAAAAGAGACAACGGAAGTTTGCATGAATGTATATCAAATTAAGTTACTTTTGGCAGCTGCCCCTTTAAGGAATGGCCTCATTCTACAGCAAACACCTGTCTGCAAATGCATTTACCAAGAACCAAATGAAATGCATGGAGTGCTACACTCTGTTATAAGCTTCCTTATGCCATTCCATATGGCTTGCGCTTGCTATTTTTGGTAGTGTGCTATTTTAGGCTGTGGGCCACAACCTCCCAACAATAGTGCTGAGCTGGAGTATATTGCCTCTGCCTTATTGGTGTGGACAGCAGGCTTATTACAGTGTAGAAGTACTCCATTAGTTAAAGATTCTTTCAGTCAGAGGAAGATAATGTCAATGTTTGTGCATGAGCATGCAAGTTTTCATATGGAGGTTTTTCCCTAAAAGGACTGAACTCTGAGCCTTGCCCATCCCAAGATTCAGTGTCAGTGCTGGGGAAATTGAAATGCGAAATGACAAGTTTTCATCAGTTGTTCTGGAATTAGGAGGCTGTCAAGAAAGCAACGGGTTTTGCATGATTCACAATGTGCAAATAAAAGACCTTTGGCTAACAGAAAGACTAGCTTTGGAGAACACAGCTTGGGCTTGTTTATACATTACAGTCTAGGTTTCAGTGGCTTGTGCAGTACTCTTGTTTGCCCCCCTGATTCGTCCTGATGTGAATCTCTTCTCAGGCTCTAAGATTTCCTTTCTTCTAGGCCATTGCTCCTCACATTCTCTGGATAACCCTAGTTCACACAGTCAGCTGAACTTCTTTCTAAAACGTCATCGCTAATTTAAGCCTGGACAGACAACTCTGTCACTGATCCTGTTTTACTTGCTGAAATCTTCTGCTCCCTGAGTTTCATCTCAGAACTTGTCTCACCTAGATGTGTGTCTACAACCATTATGTGGCCTTAGTCTCTCCACTATTGTCAGTTTCTGAATCTATAGTCAAAAGGCTTTTCTTCAGACAAGACCCAAAGGGCAATAAACATTGCCATGGTACATGATCCACATACCCGAAAAGGAATCATCAGGTTCACCACCTGTCCCACAGTCCTCATGTACAAATCTCTCAAGTAGCGTGGCAGACGGATCTTGGGATGCTCTGGACAAAACAAAATCATATCAAGTTGTCAGTGGTATTGCAGGATTTTGTCATAGGATGGCTTCACAGGTAACAGTGGCAAGTAAGTACCGAAGAGCCAGTTCCTCCCACTATTACCGTCGCTTCTGTGACATCTGAGCCTGCCAGTAGAGAAGGTGGAGAATATCATTAACTCACCTCAGTCTGACATTTGGAATCAGACTTTGGAAGCTGGCTTGACAAAGTCAGGATGTGGTGGGTTACCAATATTGGTGGGTTCATACATCACGGAAAGAGCAGCAGTAGTGGGAGCATGCATGAGGCAAGTACTGGCAGCTCCTCCAAACTTACTTGCTGCTATTACTTGCCGCTGTTATGTGTGAAGCAGCCCATAGAATCACAGATGAATCACTTTAGTCTGAAACCCACAAGGAAGTGTTAAGCCCCCTGCTGGAAGATGCAGGCTCCAGAAGGCCTCAACCAGGGGCATAGCTAGGGGAGAGGGGGCCCGTGTTGATTCTTCTCCCCAGCGGCCCCTCGGAGTGAGGGAGATAATGAAGAAAATAGGGAGGGGTGAAGCTGAGGGACCCTCAGGAGCTGGGGGCCCCGGGTTCTTTGAATCCATCCGCTCAATTATAGCTACACCCCTGACATCAACTCTTTGCACTGGCAACCATACTGACCACTAGGGGCATTAAGGAACAGAAATAGGGAGTAAGGGCATCCTCTCTGTCTACTCTCTATCTCTGTTCTTATTCCCCTTTGTTAGTCTCATTCTCTCATCTGAGGGACAGACTTCTATCCTCTCCTTCTTCCCTGTACATTATGAAGCTAGCAGCAGGGATATAGACTATCTCTATCAGATAAGTATTTCCTAAATAAATACCTTTACTGTGAACTTTAATTATGTGTCTCCAGAGTGCAGATAATCTTAATTTGCTGTGCTTCTTTCACCAATGCACAATCTGCTGCTATTAGGGACTATTTTAACTGTCCCTCCAGCACACACACACACACACACACACACACACACACACATCTAAGATGTTTAAATTCCGCCACTCAGGTAGATTCCACAGCATTTTGGAGGTAGAACAAAACAACTATCTCATATTTCATACATAGCATGGCTAACATCATGGAGGGAACATTTTCCTTAGCAAAGCAACATTTGTTTCTTGGACTAGAAACAAACTCAAGGAGGCAAATTATGGAGACTTTTCTACCACAGTCCGGAGAGTGAAGATAAGGCTGAGATCTGGCTAAGGCTCCGAAGAGAGAGACTTGCCTTTGCCCGTTATTAACTGGCACACTTATAATCTGCCCCCAGCAGTGATGACACAGGTCAGGCAAGAACTTTTAAAAATCACAAAGATGAGACACCCGCTTAATTGTTATGATTCTCCATGGATGGAGAACTATGGCCAGCACTTGCAAACAATGCCAAGCATGCATACCATAATTCTTCCAACATCACTCAATCACAGTTTAAGCAGCCTTAGATACTTGCCCAACTCACAACACTCCATGATATGCAAGGACACATCTATGGCCAGTCACATGCCTCATGATGGCAATGCATCTTTCTGGCGTTATCCTCCACATTATGTTGACACAGATCCCTTCCCAATCTGGCATCAAAGGTAAGCTAGCCATAATTGCCACATTTGTGCTGTAGTGACTCAATGTCTTACGTGAGAATGAATACATTCATCAGTTCTGGGACTCAAACATGACAGATGTTGACATTCCGGAATGAGGAATGAAGGGGAAATTAATAGCTCTAATGAGCAGGCAGAACTTTGCAAAGTCCTGGAATAGTTTCCAAATTTGTAATCAAATGTGCTATGTCCTGCTTGACAAATTACAATTGTAAATTCTAGGCGCAATTATAAGATGTTCTCACAAGTACAGCCATTTCAAGTTCTAACCTTCCCCATTCTTAGCGGACGTTTTAGCAGAGAAGACATGGGAGCAGGAAGCTCAAAACATCTCTGTACTTTTTTTTATCTCATCCAAAACAAAACTTGCACATTTGTCTACTGAGAGAAAATGTGGAAGCCTTATTGCATTCAAGACAAAGAAGCATGGAGACAGGAAGTTCAAGACTCTTGGGATTCTGGCTATCCTGGCCTTTCTGTCACATCTGAAGCTGCTCTAGTGTAAAATTAGATGTTATTATTAAGCATGCAATTGAGGCTAGTATGCTTGTTTTTTATTTAATAGTGGCTGAATTGGGACCCTGTGGACTGGGACCATCACATGGTGTGTGTGTGTGTGTGTGTGTGTGTGTGTGTGTGTGTGTGTGTGTGTGTGTGTGTAATGCTTTGCCCCACCATGGTACTGATTTGGATTGTATGGCTGCTATTTACCCTGGGGAGAAAGCTCTCCCTTTTAGAACTGTGGCAAGACAAAAGGTTAGATCCTTCCTCTCCTATAGTCCCAGTCCACAAGGGCATGATCTGGTTGCTATTTACTGAATAAAAACAAGCATGTTTATCCCAACCATGTGCTTGAACTACTGTCTAGTTTGATCCCAAGTGGCAATCTCTCTCTGCATCCTGGCTTCGGTTTACTGCACTCTACACACTGTCACTTATTAAAGCACAGGACAAGGATGATGTTCCTGGCAAAGACTTTAAATGTAGGCCTTAATGGCAGCTGTCTGTTATTGTAGACTTTTTGGTTCTGTGATTTAACAGAAAGTGGATGTTCCAGCTGCAATGCAAGCATTGTATAGTCTATATATTTAAAAGGGTGACAGAGTAAACTATAGGCCACGTTTGACTGATATTATAGCCAAACTATATGCCAAATACTTATTATGTAAACTGGAGGACTGGGCATTGCTAAATAGAATCTTTTGTTGAACAGTAAGCTGGATTCCCACACAGGTATTCAATTACTGCTTTATTATACTTGTTTATTTGATTCACAAATATGTTAAAATTAAAACAACCCCTCCTTTTAGATAGCCTTTGTGGATATAAAAGTTGCCTTCATTCAATATGATTGCCAAAGAGAGGTTAAGGGAAAAACTTGTCTAAAAAAGACAAATTGGCGGACATCCAGACTAACAAAGCATGCATGCAGCATTATGCTTTCCAGACTAAAGCAGCATGGACTCATGGGGAAGGGGGTGGATTTGTGCTGATCTCCCTTTCCCTCTGAAACACACCTTCCCGGAACATATTTGTGGGTAGTACAGAGAACTTTAGAAGGAAAGGGAGATAGACAAAATTTGTCCCTCTATGTGAGTACTAACGTTGCTTCAATCTGGAATGCAGCACTGTGCACATGCACTTTCTTTGCTGCACTCAGGCTTCATTAATTGGGATATCAGCCTTCAACTATTGTTTATTATCACTAATAAAGGCTTTGTATTCGGATACATACTTGAAAGTCTGCTTTAATTGTATCTCAGCAAACAGGACCGTCTGCTTCCTTTTAGGGTTCCCCACCACCACCATGACTGGCAATTATCAGTACAGCTACTGAATGCAGACCACATGATGCTTCAATCTCATAAACAAATAGATTTGCACAGGCTGCTAGTATCTTAATATTAATTGCAAAAATGAACTTTTGAATATAAACTACGAACAAAATGAAGTTGCAGTTTTCACAAGCAGACCTTCACAAGACATGTGCAGCCTTGATCTCCAGCAAGTTATATCTTACTGCTCCCTAAGTAATCTTTTTTCAAACTCAGGTAGCTGGAAACTCCATTTTTACTGACCTAGTTAAGTCAATCTGCCCAGAATCTGCTGAAATTTTGGAGAATGATTGGGCATAAACAAGCCACTCTGTTTCGAATATATTAAAATTGAAATTATGCTCACAAGCATTGTATGGGGCAGTAATATGGGACCAATATGGGCTATGCTGTTGTTAAAAATGATAGTACAGTATGTTTACAACAGTAAACACCCCAAGAGATACATCATCAACATATTTAACATCAGAATGGGTGTTTTGCAAGTTGAGAGGAGGATTTACCATTCTATATTACTGGAATAAACTAATTAACCTGCCAGATGACAGAAAACAAAGGATCTGCTAATGAACAATTGTAATTCAACTCCACTAAACAGATCTCTTGGATAATGACAAACAGTAAAAATTATTCAGACATATGGTTTCTTAGAAATTTATTCTTTGGGTATTGCCATACTGGCTGCTAAAGCTGGATTTAAAACAAGATCAAGAGAAATATTCATCCAAGGAGATCTTTCTGGTCTTGAAATACAAATGCAATACACTAATATATTAAATGTATCAAGTACCAACATAACTATGAAAAATATTTGGATGATCTGACTAGATTTTTAATAAGAAAAACATTTACTTCATTAAGACTGCAACATGCCTTCTCCAGTCCTTAATGGGAGACATAAGAAAATCCTGTATTATTTATGCATTGTGGAGAGGGTGTTCTGGAAGATATACCAGTTTATTTTCCCCTTTACTGGAAACCTACAGGGAAAATACATTTGTTCCATCTTTGTATTGCCCTAAATTGCAATAATTTTTTTAAAAAAAATCTTTTGGCAAATGAACAAATGGAAGTGATGCAACATGTAGCTTTTTAGCTAGCAAAACAATATCAAATATATTTTGATCCAGTGACAACCTGTTGGGAATTTATCCCATGCAATAGTAAAAGACAAGCTCAGGGTGGCCAACCTGCCACTCTCCCAGCTGTTGCTGGACTACAACTCCCATCATCCCTAGCCACAGGCTGGGGGTGATGGAAGTTGCAGTCCAACAACAGCTGGAGAACCTCAGGTTGACTACTCCTGGGCTATCTGGCCAGATATGAGGGGGAAGTTTCAAGAGCAAGCACTGTCTAAGGATGCTCCTGTCTATTCCTCAAATTGTTTTCAAAGCCTACCTCAGCCTCTTGGTGGGTGAAGACTGGATGTACAGTGAAGACTGGATGTATATTATCCTCTTCTGGCATAAAAGATCTGTGTGTGAATTCCTAGAATTGGATTGGTGCTTGCTCTGCTTCTAATAGATTACTATTAGATTAATAATAGTAACTAATAGATTACTCACAGATTTATTGTTATCTAGGAAACTAGATAATAATGAATTAGAGAGAAAAGATAGCGAAAGAAACTGTGCAAGTGCTGTTGGTTGTGGGCTTTATTCTGTTTTGATATTTTAGTACTAATTGCTGTGGTTAATGCTATTCCGAAGAATTATTAAGAGTGAATTCAGACAATTATGTACCAAATGGAAATATGGTAAATAATGATCCCCCATATGACTGCATACCCACCCTCATAAATTACTATTCAGTAGATAGTTGTTTGTATTCATCCTAAGTCAGAAGGTCATGCATGCTTGCAAATGTTGCTATAGTGCATCTACTATTCTGCTGGGAGATTTGTACCAAATCATCAGAACAGCCTTTCATTTAGCCCAGCAACAAGTGTGTCTGCAAACGTCTGGGTTTTACTTTGTCACTGTTTAATATTGAGCCAACAGGATGTGTGCACATGAGCTGTCAATAGCACTTGATGGAAACATACCTTAATACGTTCCCTGGGGAAACATCATTGCGAGGTGCAAAGGAAGCATGCATGTGTGTTAAGGGCTTGTTATAGCTCTCACCAGTAACAAAATAGCAGTGCTGTAACCATATCTTGCTGTATTTGTAAATTGTCTCCTGGGCTGCAAAGGAGTTATGTTGAAGTTTAATAAAAGAGCTCTGTGTGTCTGTAAGGCTTAAACATGCAGCTGCTTCAGTTCCAGAATGGATAATGTATAGAAGTGCCCAGGATTAAAATGAGGTGGAATTATACTTCAACAACTGGGTGTATAAAGTGCAGGCAATGCACCAGGATATGCTGGAAGAGAGTCTGAGAAACCCAAATGGCCTCACCAAAAACTGAAACAGCATCGTCATCTACCCATGTATTTGGCCCTAGAATTTCTTCCTAGGACTTATCTTGGAGAAATCCAAGACTCCGAGCTAAACATGTTGTTTTACAGCTGTTTCCCTTGTACAGTAAATACTAAGTAGTCTTATGTTGGTTTAACTAAGACTTTATTCAAAAACAACTCCATTTTCTCCTCCTTTCCCTCCCTTTTCTTTCTGGCTCCATCCCCCACACTCACTACAGGATCCCCACTGGGACAAACTTCTAAAATAACAAAACATAAAAGATTACTACATAGAATACAAGACATTTCTATATAATTGTTCATGTACTTACATAGAAAGCAAGATATAGCCCACTCATTGAAAGTACCAGTTTATTTATTAGTTAATTGAAAGATTTATACCCCACTCTCAAATATGAATATTATCAGGATATCTAACAATGAATACAATACACAATAAAGCTATAGTTATTTAATATTTATTAATTTATTATTTAATAATTATTTAATAATTTAAAATTATTAATTATAATTTTTAAAATATAGAATCAGTACTGTAACCTTCATCACCCTGTTTTGGATTAACCTAAGATGAGTCTAGTGATGTGTAAAAGTCCAGTCAGATTCCTTGAAGTTAAAACAAAACTGGCCCATGTGTCTAAGCCAAAGAACAGCATATAATACTCATATGCATATTCATAGGGCTGAGGAATGGTTTCAGATGCCAGCCCTTCTTCCCATCAAACTGCGCTCATTCCCTCCGTGCCAAAACCTTAGTCTCCATATTATTATTTATTATTATTTAACAATAAAAATAAAAATTATTATTTATCAAATTTATACCCCGCCCAAACTTACGTCTCTGGGAGGCCATATCTCCCTTTGTTTTCTAGAACAATCTCTGTCGACACCCCATCAGTGCTGTTTCTACATGTCCCACACTGCACTAGAGCTGAGCTGAACTGTCATGATTTTCAATTATTCTGTTATAAGTTCTGCCCTCAGTCAGGAAGATCTTTCCCTCAAACACCTGAGTATAGTGCGCAAAAATCAAAAGCATTTCTCAAGCCTTGGACAATAAGATAATGGGGTGATCACAGCTCCAAAGAGCCAGGCAGTTCCTGAGCCTGTCAACAGAGCACATCTCAGGGGCTAATGTCCAGACTAAGGAAGTGCTGGTGCTATGTGAGAAGCAGCAGTGTTCCCAATGAGCTCTCAACTCACACAGCACTGGCACTAACATGGGGGGCAGGTGAATTTCAACAACCTCCCTTTCCCCCAGAAGCACTCCATATCACACAAAAGTACATCCCTAAAGGTTACATGATCCACAGGGGCATATTTCTGGATGGTACAGAGTGCTTCTGGGGAACAGGAGGAGGTCATCAAAATTTAACCCCCTTGCATGGTCGTCACTGTTGTCACTTAAAGTCATCACCACTAATTCTCACATAGCACTGACAATTCCTTAGTCTGGATGTTGGCCATGGAAGCTTCCCACCCTTGAAGCTGTGCCATTTCTTTTCTGATCACGCTCCCAGATAAGACGGAGCTAAAGCTTAGGCAGAGGCCCTTTAGATATGCTTTGCAAACGCTCCCTCTTCCCATGTGATTTCAGGTAGAGAGTTTAGGGCAGGGCTATTCCTAGTCACATGAATGAAACGGGTGGGGGGGGGGCAACCAAATGGAACTAAGGAAACTGTACCACCTCCAAGTTTGTTTTACCATCCTTGAGTCCCATCCAGAATGGGAATGAGACTTTACAATGTATGTCTCTATGGCAATTGCCACCTCCTTCTCCATTTCCTCCTCCCTCCATCCCTTAAATGTTACTCAGGGGCTCAGCTAAAACATACACGCCAACACACACAACATGATGATAATACTGACCTTCCTTATAGGGTGTTGAAAGAATTATTAGGTGTTGTGACTATTGACATAGCTCTTTCTTCCTACCACATCCCAAGACTAACATGAGAGTAAACACACATTTGGACCTCTGCTACGAAACAAACAGCTTGTGTGGACCTGATTTGGAGTAGAGAAGCAGGCTTGGAAAGAGGATAAATATGCCCCTTCCTTTTTGCTCTACATCACCACCCACAGTTTCTCTGTTGTTGTTGTTTTTGAAAGAACATAGCCATTGTCACTTGCATGTAAGAAAACCACAATGGTATTTTTAAAACACACAGAGAAATAGAGAGAAAGAGAAAAGCCACTTTGGGACAGGGTGATTTAGAACAGAGGAGCAGCTGGAAAAGGGGGTAGTTAACATTTTCAGCACCTGCTGCTTTTCTACTTCAAATTGCCCCCCAAGCAGCTTTTTCCATATGCATACTTACCCTTTGCGACATATGCTTCTTCCCACATTAGTTTGGCTAAAGGAGGAGAAGCGAGCAAGAGTGCTCAGTAACTATATTACCTCAACAATCCTTTCAACAACCCTATAAAATAGGCCAATGATATCACCCCCCATATTGTGCACAGGGACTTATGGCTGAGAGACAGAGACTTGTCTAAGGCCAACTGGTAAGAACATGGCTCCCCAAGATCTAAACTGGGAACTTCCCAATGTGAGCTCTTAGCTGATACAATATGTCAAACCTCAATAAAACAAATTGAAATTTATTTGTATAAATAGACCCTCAGTCTTTAAGGTCTCTAAATATTTTTTTTTAATTTGCTGAGATTGTTTTTATCTATTTTATGAGTTTTAACTGTTTTATATTGCTTTTACATTTGTTATGTTTTAACTTTGTACATTGCCTAGAAATGTCTATATCAGGCAGTACAGAAATGTGATTCTGTATAACAGAAGAGGGCTAGTCTTATGGTAGCAAGCACAACTTGTCCCCTTAGCTAAGCAGGGTCCACCCTGGTTGCATTTGAATGGGAGACTACATATGAGTATTGTAAGGTATTCCCCTTAGGGGATGGAGCCACTCTTGGAAGAGTATATAGGTTCCAAGTTCCCTCTCTGGCATCTCCAAGATAGGGATGAGAGAGATTCCTGCCTACAAGCTTGGAGAAGCCGCTGCCAGTCTGTGTACAATACTGAGCTAGATAGACCAAAGGTCTGACTTTGTATATGACAGCTTCCTATGTTCCTATGATAAATAAATAAAATAAATAAGGTGCCATAACACTTTTTGTCTGCTTGTTGCTACAGAAAAGTGCAGGCATTCGACTGGAATTTGCTCCCAGACATGTATGTAAAACAGCCCCATTAGCTGAACAGAATTAAACTAAAGAACAACTTCAATACCACATTCTGGTCACGATTTTATATTTGCAAAATCTGGGACACTTATTTATTTTTACACTTATAGCCCACTTTTCCTCCAACGAGCTCAGAGCAGTGTACATGGTTATTTTTATCTTCACAACAACCCTGTGAGGTAGGTTAGGCTGAGATATACATGACTGGCCCAGAGTCACCCTGTGAGTTTCATGGTTGATTGGGGATTTGAACTCAGGTCTTCCCGTTCCCAGTCCAACACTCTAACCACAATGAAGCTATTCTCACGACCAGCAGAAACCGGGCTAAGGGAGCCCAGCTCAATTTCTGCTGGTTATGAGAACCGATGGGAACCGTGTGGCTCCCGGCGGCAGCTCGGTGACAAGTCCATTTACGGAGCCACATCTTTAAATGAGGTAAATTGAGCGAATGCTCCATTAACCTTGTTCAGTTGATCATGTGTCAGCTGCGCACTCGCACAGTACATGACTGGGGCTCCAGGGGGCAGGGGGCCGTACGGCAGCGCTTTCCTTCACCCAACCCCACAGAGCTGCTGGGCGAAACAAGGGAGTCCAGCCGCCGCTTGTCTGGGCAGGTGATCTGCCTGCACAGCAACAGGGACGTGATCGTCTGCAGGGAGAGAGGGTCAAAGCCGCTCTCCCCACAAACCTCCTCCTGGCGCTTCGCACTGTTCATGTGAAGCGCCTCAATGTGTTATATGCTCACTGCAGCCAAATCACAGCGATCATTCACTAAGATCTGTCTCTTAACTCATTTGGCTTCTATGTAAATCATCAGTGTCAAAATGCATATTGCCTAAGGATGCTGCTGGAATGATTATTACTGTAAGAACAGAATGTGAAACGGAGCCTCCAAGTAAAATACTGTATATAACAAATAAGTGACTATATCTGGAGCCATATTCAATAGCAGACACAGTATAATTTAGTTATGGCACATTCCTCGCTCACATTAGGACATTTTCCTAAAATTGTCCATCTGCTCAGTGATGCCAGTGACAGAATGAATGTAAGTAAAGAGCTGCCAATATCTTAGGGACACACTCAACGTTATATAACAACATGCCTGGTGTGCTTGATTTTAATTCTTGAAACAGTTTGTTTTCAAATCCAATTTAAGGTGCTGGTTATCATCTTTCAAGTCCATAATGGTTTGGAGCCTGTATACCTGAAAGACCGCCTGTCCTGAATGGTTTTGCCAAACTAGAAAGGTCCTTGGAGGGCCCCCGCTGTGTGTGCTGACACCGAGAGAGGCTCAATTATCAGGCAGATAGAATGGCCTGACAATGTTGTTATTGCCCCAAGCTTCTTGTTTATTGCCCCATGCTGTACTTGCATGCCTGGAAGCCCCACCCTGGTGCTGATGTGCTCAGAAAGCCTCACCCCCATGTTGTCCACACTTATGATGTTTGCCTCTTTAGACAAACACTGTAAGCGCTGACAGCATGTAGGGGTGTGGTTTTTGAGTGTGTTGCTAGGTGGCCAGATTTGGCTTTTAAAAAGCCAAATTCTGGCTTACGGCCCATTTGACCCACGAGTATACTCCTTAGGTTCTGGCAACTCCAACCAGGGTGGGACTTCCAGGCCTGCTCTCAGGATGCTGTACATGTCTGAAGATGGCTCTAGTTAGGCCCTTGAACGCCATCAGTTAAACACATTTAGAGCCAGGTAAAAAAGCACTGCCTATGAATTAAAAAAAAAACAACGGTGGGAGATATCTTGCTGCACCCCATCCTCAATTCCCACAAGCAGAGCACCAAGTGGTGGAAAATAATTCTTCTCTAAACCCAGTCAGAATCTGTGCTGGTGGGCAGAACAGTTATGTGCTGCATGGCAGCTGAGAGCCCAGTTACAGACTAACTGATGGAGAAAGATGTTCATCACCAGCATCCATAATTTTCCATCAACAGGTTGGTCTAAAAATAATTCCTCTTCATGGTAGAAACAGAAATTAGATTAGTCTGAAGCACACTCCTTCTACCCAGGTTATATAGGGTCTTGGTATTTCACACTCTACACAAGATACTTACTTACCACAGCACAGAAGCAGCAATACCTTGAGGAAGCTAAAAGCACTTTCAAATTACACAGGACATGCAGTAAAGGTCACATAGACCCTTGCTGAAATGAAGGAGCTAGAGACAAGCTGACTAGACACACAGGCTTTCTATACAGGGGCATAGCTAGGGGAAAGGGGGCCCCGTCTTCGCCCCTCTCCCTGGTGGCCCTTTGGAGTGAGGGAGATAATGAAGAAAATAAGGAAGGGTGGAGCTAGGGGCCCCTCAGGAGCTGGGGGGGGGCAAGTTCTTGGAACCCATCTGCTCAATTATAGCTATACCCCTGTTTCAGCAGCTTGTCACACAGCAATGAGAAAAGCTGTACTTGCCAAAAAATTCTCTTCTACACAGCTCCTTTTATCTGGTCCCTAACTAAGAGTCGCTAAGAGTCACCACCGACTTGACAGCACTTAATCAATCAATCAATCAATCAGCTAGAGAAGAAATTGAGGTAGTTTCCAAAACACATTTCAGTGTTTACATTACAGCATTCGTTGCTGCTAAACTATATAGGTTAAAGAAGTGCAATGTATTTGCATTATTATATGGCTGAGTTGACCCAGCAATATTATCAGCAGCTGGTACCATGGATGGAAGCAGGTGCTGCAATGGACCGAGGATTTTCAGGTTAGGTTGCTCTTGCAGTCTGTGTATATGAGAACTCTGAGAACATATTTAAGGAAAAGAACGTGCTTAAGCAGCACATCTCCTTGTGAGAGTCCATGAATGCTGCTTACTTCAGCTTCATCAGGTCTCTGGTCATCTGTACTGATGATGATGACTGCAGGATCAGGACAGGCTGATTTCATAGCCATGTGGGCATTCTGGGTGAAAAGGAACCTGCTTTTTCCAGAGATGCATCCAACATTTCCAGCTGTGCTTTAAAAGTGTTGGAGCATGGGATACTGTTTTTTCCCTTTCTTTCTTTCAGTTTTTCTGTTAAAATTGAAATTCTTAAACACCTTTTTTAAAAAAACATTTTAGCATAATCCAATGAGCTTTTATAAGCAATTTCATTGAGCACATCACTTATTCTCATAGGCATTGTTGCTAACCGATAATTTTACTCCTTAATCCTGAGGAACAGGTTTGTGTTCATGTTAGATGAAACATGACTGCAGGTGAATCAAAATGGCCTAGCAGATGCACGTTTAAGGCCATAGCCAGCAACACATCTTTGGTGCCAGTTCCAATGCACATTTGACAACTGGGCTCTCACCTTGTTCTGTCTATTAATGATGATGCTCACACTGTTTTAGGCAGAAAATAGAAATAGATGCTATGTTCTCTTACACTACATCTCTTCACTGAAGATACATACCAAGAATTTCTCTGATCAAGACGGGCTGGTCCAGGGCAGCTGGGTCACTAACTGCATCACCCTTCACGGCTGTCACACGAATGTGAAGTTTATCTCCAGATGTTAGGTTGCGGATTATGTAGCGAGTGGAAAGGAAAGGTTTTGTGTTGGCAACCACCCAGTCTGTAGCTAGAATAAAAACATGTGATAAAACAAAGTGTTAGAAGCAGGCAGCTCTTTAGCAAAGAATTATTATGGAGGTAAATACAGTGGACAGTGACAAATCTGCTCTAAGGCTATAAAACACATCTATCGACAAAAGCCACCCTTTTCTTTCAAGAGAATAAGAGATGAAGGCTGCACTCCTATGCATAGTTACTTTAGAATAAACACCATTGAACTCCCTGGGATTTACCTCCAAGTAAACATGAATAGGACTGGCTGTTCAAAAACAACTTAAGTATATAGCCATGCCTTGCTACCTGCCTACTTTTGATCAGATTTGAAGTTGTAAGAAGTTGTTGTAAACCGCCCAGAGACGTAAGTTTTGGGCGGTGTAAAAATGATAGATAAATAAATAAATAAATAAATAAGTCCATTCTAGCCTACAAAGGCCATGTACAGCTTCCTCCTGGCATGCTAGCTGTCCCTATTGCAGATGGAACATTATTTTGGCAACATCTGGACATGTTTCTATGACCATGTCCAACCTTCATTTGTGCAATGCTAACAGCAAATGTTTTTTGGATCAAAGTCAAACTGCTTCTAATGACAAGAAAAGCAAGCTTTAATTGGACTTAATTAACAAAATGTTTGCAAAGGCTGAGGTCGTCCAATCAGAAAATACAAGCACTACCCTGTGACAACAATCCTCCAAATATACCATGCAGCTAAGGAGTGATAAACACATAATTATGCATTCATGTAAGCTGAAACTGGTTTAAATAAAATATTAAAGCAATTTGGAATACAGAAAGTAATTAGCAAGCAGGAAAGAGAGCTAAACTCAAACTAATTTATTTATGAGTAATTATTCATCCAGCTGTAGCTCACCAGACACCCAAACTAGCCAATCCACTTTAAACCATCAGCTTTTCAAAATGAGATTAGATCACAAACATTGCTTATAGCAATCAATTGAGATGCCATCAATGCTGGGAGAATTTAGAAGACCTCATCCATTATTTGCTATCATAATAGTATATTCACAGTGTATGACAAATCCAGGGGGCTGTGACATGATTAATCCATCATTTTTCTACAAAACAAAATTGCTCACAAATGTAACCTTTTAGGTTCTAGTATTCAACTTTTAAACTGTGAATATGCATAGACTCAACAGTCCCTTTTACAATATAAGATATAGCTCTACTGTTCCTTCTATGACTGTCTATGCTTCAAGAAGGAAATATTGCACAGGAGAGAAGTTTTTGGTATCTTTCATGACATTGTGCCTACTCCTGTTAGACAATGGATTCTGACTGCAAAGTGTGGGAAATGGGAGAAAGGGCCACTCATGATTCTAAAAGCACCCGGCTACTTATATCATATACAAGAGGCTGCATGACAAGATTGCTGGTTGATAGGTAGCTTCCCTGCTTTGAATAATTCCACAGCAGGTGGATGTTCTGCATGTTAAACCTTTCCTGTCCCAACAGGCCAGTTCTGTCATTTAGCAGCTGGGTTGAAGGTTCACCACTGCAACACTTGAAGAGAAGTTATACCTGTGGAATATCTCCTCACCTCAGGACTCTTAAAAGAGTACCCACTTCAGCTTTGGGGGTTTAGTCCTATAGCTAGCTATGTCTGGCATTCTCAACTTTCTTCAACATCCTTCGTTTGCCAAAACTGAGCATGTTATCTTCTCTGCACAACTGGTCAATGGATTTCAAAGTTTCAGTGAACATTGCACAGATGTTTGCTTCAATCTTCAATCTTTTCCAGATTGTGGCTGATCATATGCCAACAGAAGGAGAACTAATTACACTCAACATGCTGTGCGATGGTGTTTTTTCTACATTCACACATGCAGCTCTTCATGCTTACAAGGGAGTAAAGCCCAAGCCTACTTCCATCTTTGCAGTGCTCCACCACGTATCCATCCAGGCCAGAAGGGCCCACCTGTTCTGGTGCATCCCACGTCAAGGTCACAGAGTTGTCGTTCACATCCTCCAACGTCAGATGCGTCGGTGCACCAGGGGATCCTGCCATGACCAATGCAGAAGTATTAATCAGATAATTTATTTTCCAGTCCTTACTAGTTCAACCCATGTGCTGTGCTAACCCACACTACTCTTCTTCTAGAGTAAGGGTATAGCCAAACAATCAAATGACCCGTGCTCCAACCACATCTTAGAAACACAGGAACATAGGAAACTGCCATATACTGAGTCAGACCATTGGTCTATCTAGCTCAGTATTGTCTTCACAGATTGGCAGCGGCTTCTCCAAGGTTTGCATGATAGTCATGTAAATCCTGTTTAAACAGAGCTTTCCCTAGGTACCCACAAACAAACACTATTCCAGTAATCCTTACAACTGTAAATCCTGTTTAAACAGAGCTTTCCCTAGGTACCCACAAACAAACACTATTCCAGTAATCCTTACAACTTGGTTAGGTAAACAAGTAGAATGTGTTACAGTTCAGGAATGAGGCTGATAATGACTTGCCTACAAACGCCCCCGTGGTTTAGCTGCAACTGTGTTGGAGTTCTGTAACTTGTGATTTTAACCACTATGCTACACAGGCTTTATCATCAAACATAATAGCATGCAATCTGGCCCAAACATAATGGATTTCAGAAAGAGGTCTGAGAACAGTCTTGTTACTGGTGGGAATGAGGCATATAAACCGCATTGTGGTTTATAATTTGAACAGGAAATCAAAACCAAGTGTGAGTTTTCAGTAACTGCTATAAGGGCTAGCCAAGCCACACTGTAAAATTCTCCTTTCTGTGCATTTTTAAAAAATGATACAAATAATATCTTTTAATCTGAAATGTTTAACTTGTGGAAGTTAATATAAGTTAGAAAGAAAACCAATTTAAAATCAAATACAAGGAAAATAAAATGCAACAAGAATTTATGAGTCAATTATGGTGGAGATGGGGGGGAAAGAAGTGAGGTTGTTTCCTCAGCAATACTTAAAACAAGCTCCTTTACATTTCCTGCACCTGCACATGTACTATATATGTGACGTCTATACTGGCTGTAGTGACCAGTCTCCCCTTCCTCTAAAGAGTTAACAGGAAGTGAACCCTCATCTTGACTGACAGACTGGTGAACTCCAGGGCTCTACCAATCAATTGACCAGGTGGGTGGGACATGGGAGCTGCAGGGGGAATTCTAGGAACAAGAAAGGAAGTCTTGGCAGAGAGTGTGAATTAGCATGAGCTGGTCTCGTGGTAGCAAGCATGACTTATTCCCTTGGCTAAGCAGGGTCCACCCTGGTTGCATATGAATGGGAGACTACAAGTGAGCACTGTAAGATATTCTCCTTAGGGGATGGAGCTGCTCTGGGAAGAGCAGAAGGTTTCAAGTTCCCTCCCTAGCATCTCCAAGATAGGGATGAGAGAGATTTCTGCCTGCAAACTTAGAGAAGCCACTGCTGGTCTGTGTAGACAACACTGAGCTAGATGGACCAATGGTCTGACTCAGTGAGGCAAGTCTCATGATTAGTGAGACTCGCCTCTAGGGGTGTTGCAAGGAGACCGGGCTTAGCTGCTTGCAGCATCCTGACCGGGGGTCTCCTCGTGTGGTTCACACAACCAAAAAGCCCGGGTTAGTGGAGCGCTCACTCTGCTAGCCTGGGCTAAGGGGAGAGGGAATTTGCGGGGTTTGCTGCTGGGAACCGTGCGGTTCCCGTTGCAGCACATGACCGCCAAAAAGCAGGCTAGGCTCCCTTAGCCCACTTTTTGGCGGTCGTGAGAATTGCCTCAGTATATGGCAGCTTCCTTTGAGGTCAGCTGCCTCATGGCGGAGGCTGCAGGATAATCTCTCAAGGTGAGAGATCTGGAGGAGGCTTGAGTCTCATCAAGAGTTTGATGAGTTCAAGGACAAGAAGCCAGGATTTTGGCTTTGGGAATTTAAGCTAGGGAACAGTTTGTTTAGTCAGACTGTGCATCAGGAATTTATTTTGCTTGTGTGTGTGCTTTGCATTTTCCTAAATATCTATTCTTTGCAATTAAGTAACTAATTTTACTGTATGCTGCCCCAGCATCATTTGGGGTGCTTTTGAAGTATTCTTGTGACCAGCTAAGTATTTTCAAGTGTATCTAAAAAGCTAACAACCTCAGATGGAACCATTCTTTGGTAACTGAATAAAACTTTTCCCCCCTCTGTTCTTTTTACAAGCCCCGGAGGGTTGATTATTGACCCAGCAGCAGGAGGGGGATTTTCTCTGGTGCAAAACGTGTCTCAAAGAGAGCTTTGCCAAATTAACAATTAAGTCTACGTGCAGGCAGATTCCTGGGAGAACAATTGGTTTTATTCTTGCCTATTAGCAAGCGTGAGGAGATTTTTGTATTTGCGCTATACCCAGTTACAGAGGGACCATCAATCCAATGGTCCAGTCCTCTGCAAGTCTTAGAGTGCTTGGTGGCAGTGATATTAACCTACCAGAACTTCTGGGTTTACCAGAATCTTTTTCTTAGCTTTCTGGGTTTGGAAAGTTAAAGATTTTTAAATCAGCTAGTCTACTTCTCAAGCACAGGAAAGGGATGACTCAAACTAAAGTCTCCCTCGTGCTGCAGAACTGGTTTAGACTGGTCATGGAGATTATCCATTAACCTGGCAGTAGGCAGGAAGGAAAGGAAAAATTTCTTCCAGCCTACACAAATCCGCTACATAAGCAGATTGCACATTTTGTTTAAGAATGGCTTTCTGGATTGAAAATCATTTTAAAGAAATATATATATTTCAACAAAAAAGAATTCTCAGCATGGTTTATGTAGCAAAAAGTATGAAAAAGTGGTTCCCTGACCCAAAGGGCTCAATCTAAAATAATACAAGAGGAGACATCAGCAACAACCACTGGAGAGATGCTATGTTGAATAGGAACAGTTGCTCTCCATCACTTTAAAGGTGCCTCTTTACCCGGTTAGCAGGGCTGATGCTAACTGGACTAAAGGTTATGATTCTGTGATGTATGCAGTCTGTTTGAAAGAACTACACTGGCTGCCAATAGGTTTCCGGGCCAAATACAAAGTACTGGTTATTACCTATAAAGCCCTTAACAGCTTGGGTCTGTTAAGATAACACCTTAAGATAATACCAATAAGTTAAGATAACTCCTGTTAAGATAACACCTTCTTTGTATTTTATTTATTTATTTATTACATTTATAAACTGCCCCATCCAGAGGCTCTGAGCAATGTACAACTTTTTAAAAAGACATAAAACCCACAATTCAAACACAATGCTAAAAATATATATATAAACAATTCAAAAACGAATAAAACCATTTAAAACCAATTAAAATACTTTTAAAAAACAACAGCACTTTACAAGCCTTGGAAGGCCAGGCCAAACAAATAGGTTTTTAGGACTCTCTTAAAGGCCAACAGCGAGCCTAAACTGCGGATATCTACCGGGAGTACATTCCATAGACCAGGAGCAGCTACAGAAAAGGCCTGGTTCCGAGTCACCACCAGACGTACCGATGGTAACTGGAGACGGACCTCTCCAGATGACCTCAACGTGCGATGGGGATCATATCGAAGAAGGTGCTCTCTAAGGTAACCCAGATCCAAACCATTCAGATCTTTAAAGGTAATAACCAGCACTTTGTAACGCCTGGAAACATATCAGCAGCCAGTGCAGCTGTTTTAAAACAGGCATAATATGGTCTCTCCAGGTTACCCCAGAGACCAATCTGGCTGCCGCATCTTGAACTAACTGAAGTTTCCGAACTACGTACAAAGGCAGCCCCACGTAGAGCACATTGCAGTAGTCAAGCCTGGAGGTTACCAGTTGATGCACCACTGTTTTGATATCGTTCTCTTCAAGGAATGGATACCGCTGTCGAATCAGCCGAAGCTGATAGAAAGCTCTCCTGGCCATAGTCATGCACCCTGCTACCTATTAAGATCATCAGGGGAGGTCCATCTGAGTGTGCCGCCAGCTTGTCTTGTGGCACCTCAAAGGGAGCCTTCTTTGTAGTTGCCCCCAGGCTGTGGAAAGCACTTCCTGCTGAGATTAGAGCTGCTCCATCCTGGATGGTTTTAGGAAACAACTGGACACACATGTCTTCAGCCAAGTTTTTTCATTGAAGTTTTAGTTGATGGTTTTAGTTGAATGTTATTATTTTAACTTTAAATTGTATATTGCTTAATCTTTTTGTTTGGTTTGTTATTGTAAATGGCCTAGAGACTCTGGTAGTGGGTGGTATATAAATATGTTTAATTGATTGATTGATTGATTGATTGATTTCTATACCGCCCTTCCAAAAATGGCTCAGGGCAATTTACACAGAGAAATAATAAATAAATAAGATGGAGCCCTGTCCCCAAGGGGCTCACAATCTAAAAGAAACATAAAATAGACACCAGCAACAGTCACTGGAAGTACTGTGCTGGGGGTGGATAGGGCCAGTTACTCTCTCCCTGCTAAATAAGGAGAATCACCACATTAAAAGGTGCCTCTTTGCCAAATTAGCAGGGGTTATCGCTTGCCCCACTATAATCTCTTGTCAAACACATTTTGTAATGCTTTATCGAACACGTTTTTCTAAGACCATCACATAGGTTTATTTTGTGCTGAATACTCTGCACAACCCCCCTGGCAACATGTGGAAGCGACCATTCCCATCATGCAGTGCTGCACTTTGCTCTGCACTGGTAGGGCTCTTTTAAGATAAGCAGAGTGAATTTTCTTGAGCCCCTGCACCATATTGGAAGGCATGGAGCAATGGGAAATATAGCCATATTTCCCAGCACTTTCCCCACACAGCTCTTAAGACAGGGCTCTGTCTCTCCGAAAGGGCCAGTACTGTGTGGAGGTCAGCACAGCGGGAAATGGCTGTCACACTGAAGGGCGGGGTTTTTTTTGTCAAAGTGGCCCCGATTGAAGAATAGCAAAGATTGCTGCTGTAGCAGATTTCCTGTATTGAACAGGGGATAGGACTAGAAGCCCAACAATGTTTCTTTCAACTCTAAAAGTCTATAATTCTACAGCTCTATACACAAGTAATCAGAGGTGCACCTAGGTAATTCTGGAGTTTGGACCTAAAGGCCATAGGAGCGCCACCGTTGAAAGTTAAGCATCATTTTTAACATGTGAGTTATTGAGGGCACAAACCATACCACCTAGGACAGACTAAGGATGATTTGGGGGTCTCCGGGGTGTAGAGGCCCTGGACTTTGACCCCAAAGTCCAGGGGTTAGGGTGCCTCTGCATTAAGGACCTGCTCACCTATTCCTTAAAGCTCCCCCACGCCACTCCCCAAAAGTGCTTGAACTATGCTTCGAACCGCGCATCCCTAATCCTCATGCTCCATTTAAGGGGGCCTGTACCCAGGTTCATTTTTAAAATGAATACATGTACAGTCATTCATATAAAAACATGTGCATGTGTACAGACACCTGTGCACATGTACAGTATAGCATCTGAATTGGGCTTATGTGTGTGTATACCACCTCATTCATACCACTTTCAGCTCTGAAAAATCCAAACATCACACAGAACCATGATTAAATCTTAGTTCCAGGCAATGTCTATGACTTGAGCCTCAGCAGCACATTCTCCATTCCCCTGCTTACAAGTTGGATGAATTCTACTTCTGACTGTGGTTAAAAACAAGAAAAGATTGGCCATGACTTCTTCTTAACCAACTAATCTCTATTTATTTTAACCAAATTGCCTCAATTAAACTGGGATCTGAACAGAAGGTTTGAAGTGGGTTTCAGATCTCAATTTATTTCAGGCAAGTTGGTTAGAATAGACAATAGATCAGGACCAAACTTAACTGTTTTCTAACTACAGTCAAAAATAAAAATATATTCTAACTAGTAGGCAGGCAAAGGGAGACCCATAATGTCACACAGAATTTAATTGTTGTTCCACTTAACGCCTGAACCTTGATCTTCAGTCCTTGATTCCTTCTATCCTGGGTAATTAATAACAGTTTTGCACATGCATATAAATAACGGTGGCTGGAGACAATATTTTTTTTCAGAGAGCAGAAAGTAGTTTGACAGAGCATGACTGCTCCCGGAGTGTACACTCATTCCGCTGTTGTCTCTGAGAAACAGGTTAAAAAAACAACCAAAAAACACCCCACCCAAAAACACCTCTAAACGCAGAGGTGACAATGGAGCAAAAGAAAGGTGTTGTGTACATTAAAGTATCATGCTTCACTCAAACCACTTTAATTTCTCTGGGCTGGGTGGGGGTGGGGGGAATAAAAAAAATTGCCTGCAGCCTCAGAGAGGCTCAAAGGCACTTTTACCGCCACGGGTGAAAGCAAGCTCCCCACTGAAGCGCCTAGTGGGGGGGTGGGGGTGGCGCCCACACCCTTGGCTTGTTGCCACCGCGCTTCGAGGGAGAGGAGCATGCGTCCCCTCCCTCCTTCGTCCCCCATCTACTTCCTCCTCCTCCTCCTCCAGCTCCACCATCTTCCTGCCTGCCTGCCAACGCTCTCCTCACCTTCCTTGGACTTCTTCTTGGAAGCTGGAACTGCGGGCTTGGGGCTCTGGGCCGGCGGAGCCGGAGCCGTAGGCTCGGCCGCAGTTTCTGCTGCTGCTGCATCCGCGGCAGGAGCCGGGACAGGTGCAAGTTCTGCTGCTGGAGCAGCAGCAGCAGCTTCTGCTGGAGCCGGCGGTTGGGCTTCAGACGGGGCGGCCTCTGTAACCGCCGGGGCGCCTTCTTTGTCGGACATCGGTGTGGTTCTTGCTCCTGGTGTCGCGTCGTGCGGGGGAGATCGGTGGGAAGGGAATAGTGGGCGACGGGAGGGTATTACTGCCTGGTCTCCGCGTGTGGGAACGCTGTAGTTGGGTGGATAACTCCGGTGGAACCCCCCCACCCCGCTTAGCACGCAAAGGGTTCCCTTCCCTTTGCTCTCAGCAGGATCTAGGGGATTTTATAAGCCCTCAGCCGCCGCCCTCTAATCCATCCCCTCCTCTCCCCTTCTCGGGGGCCCACCTGCTTGGGCGGGCGGGGGAGCCAGGAATAGCTGTCCAGCAGCTGCAAAATGCAAATTCAGCATTTCCTCGGGAGTAGCTGCGGTCTGCGGGGCACTGGGACAAGCCCGCAGGCAGTTTCCTACAGACCTCAATAAACACGGTGATATGTCAGTCACCCAAGCAAAGCTTGACATGAGG
This sequence comes from Hemicordylus capensis, assembly GCF_027244095.1. NCBI lineage: Eukaryota > Metazoa > Chordata > Lepidosauria > Squamata > Cordylidae > Hemicordylus > Hemicordylus capensis. Next base: position 51,654,767 of record NC_069660.1, read on the forward strand.
CAGGGTTTATTAAAGCTCACCGGGGCTTAGCAGTGTAACCTGTTTTTTTTGTTTTGGTTTTTTTTTGGGGGGGGGGGTTAATGCCCGAAAGCTACAGACCACTCATATATTGGGTTTCTGAGCACATGCAACTATCTTTCTTCAGACCTTATGCTCTTAAGATCACAGAAGGCATTTGGGGCTCATTTGTCCGACATCACTGTGGTTCTTAAGCAGTGTTTCCTCTAATATGGATTCCCAGATGTAGTTGATGACAACTCCCATAGTCAAGAGCCCCTGGTGGTGCAGTGGTAAAACTGCCGCCCTGTAACCAGAAGGTTACAAGTTCGCTCCTGACCAGGGGCTCAAGGTTGACTCAGCCTTCCGAGGTCGGTAAAATGAGTACCCAGAATGTTGGGGGCAATATGCTAAATCATTGTAAACCGCTTAGAGAGCTCCGGCTATAAAGCGGTATATAAATGTAAGTGCTAGTGCTATTGCTATAATCCCCAAGCAAAAGCCGTTGCTGCTGGGGATTCTGGGAGTTGTAGTCAACAACATCTGGGAAGGAATCCCTGTTAGAGGGAACACTGATATTAAGTATTGACAGTACTGAAATCAGCAGAGCCTAGATGCATTGTAGAGGGAGCCAATACTGAACCCCTCTTGGTGGTTGTACAGGTGGTAGAGTGTTGATACGAGCTCTATTGATACGTTATGTTCAACACCCATGCAGTGTGTACACACATACAGATCTGTATGCAGGTACAGTTATTCACACGTTATGCTGTACAGCAGTACAATTCCAATCTGTACCTTTTATTTGCAGGACCTGTACCCAGTTTCACTTTTTAAATGAACCCAAGTATAGTCATTCACACAAAAACATGTACAAGTGTACATACATCTGTACACATTTACAACATAGTATCTGAATAGGACTACAATAATACTTTCCTGCAGTTTCTTCCCTGCAGTCTTTCTTTCTTTCTTTCTTAGGATCTGATTCGGAACATAGAAAGCTGTCTAGAAAGAACTCATTGTTAGAGTGTGTCTGCACTACTTTTGTACAGCTGCTCTGTGATGTCAACTCAAACCTCACTGGGCTTTGAGATCCAAGTTGCAAAAGGCATCCCAGTAGTCCAGTTACATTGAGGAGAAGGTAGTGGTGATGGCACTGAGTCCATAGCAACTCAGATGGACCCAATTGTCAAGCATTCTTCCTGACCAAGCAGTTCCGAATCATTTCAGTTATCCTGGTTAGTGATTTCCCAAGCAACTTTACAGAAAACTGTGTGGAGCCCCACCAGCATGCTTAACTTAACTTCCTGAGCATATGTTAGAGCATAATTCTGCTCTAACACCCTAACAGGTGTTTGATTTGATATATGTTCATCTCCAGTGACTCAGTTAAGAAGCAGCCAGCAATTTTTCTGTAGCTTGAGAAAGCACTTGATGAAGAAGGTCTTAAAAAGGTCAAAGGGTTCAAGACTGGCCTCTCTGAAGGAATAAATATTAATGACTTCGTGTTGCTAAGTTTTTAGAAATGCATTTCAGATCATCCATGCTTTACAATGGGCCATTTTAAATTTGACTTGAATGTGTATGCTAATATATACAAATAATGGTCCAGATCCTAAAGATGGCAATTTTTTTATATCATAGGGAGGCAGGTATTAAATGTCTTAAGGCATCAGGGCCAAATATCTCACTTTGGACAAACCTGAGATCCCTGTGAGACATGTAGCACTCTCTGTTTTTGTTAGAGGGGATTCAGAATGGGGCAAGAGAATTGTGACATGTCAAAATACAAGTATCGTACCATAATACAAGAGGATGACACTCAACACCTGAAATAAATTGGGGTTTCTTGTTATCTCTGTGGGATCAGTCTAGCCATTGAAGTTCAGTCCAGTACAGTGAGTCTTAAACTTACTCCCTTCAGGCAGTCATTTCCATATTTATTTGTCTGCCAAGGTATCCCTACACAATTGTCAGTTGCAGAGGAATCTAGGGCATGTGCATAGGTCATGCATAACACTAGCCAGGGCTATTGGGTCTCACCCAAGGGTGTAGGGTAGTGTGGGATAATTGACCAAGGTGGGGGACAAAATGTCCCTGGGCCCCTGCGGAAGGGCTCTCTGCCTCTGGCTGACAGCTTGCTCTTTGCTCTCCCTCGTGCCTCTCTAAAGAAGAAGGTGGGGGCAGAGGCTAATCTTCACTTTTGTTCCAGGGCCCCCTCCAGCCTTGCTACACACCTGGTCTCATCATTGTCCGACATACAGAGCATACCCTAGAACAAGGATTCTCAACAGTGGGTCCCCAGATTGTATTGGACTTCAATTCCCATAATCCCCAGCCCCAGTAGCCTTTGGTTGGGGATTATGGGAGTTGAAGTCCAGTAACATTTAGAGACCCAACATTGAGAATTGCTACCCTAGAACATACCCAGTGCTCTTCTGTGGTTGTGCACTGCAGAGGAAGATTGGTAGGAAAGGGCAAGCTCTTCCATCAAGCAATGGCAGCACTGGGGAAAAATTGGGCTGGGGTGCACAACAGGGGCACATGGCATTTATGGGTGAGCAAGTTGTGTCCCACATATTAGATTTCTGAAACAGGAATGGGGGGCAGGTGAGTGGGTAAGTCACTTGTCGCGGGGAGTGCTTGCCCCCCCATGTCCCCCTTGGCACCGCCCTTGGTTCTCTGACATTACTGTTCTCGCTGAGAAATTCCCTGATAAGCTTCTAGACTCTACTCTATTGTGAAATTTTATTGAAGAAAATGTGTGGAAATTTGCTATTGTGCCTGACTTTGTTGAAAATGCAGGACACAGCACAACTTTGAATAACTTTATCTTTAGTCTGAAAAAATGAAAAGTCATCCATAAACCCCAGACTATCAAACCATAATCTCTTTAGTCATCAGCACTCAAACTAAGGAGTTTCAGAAGTCACAGCATTTATACTTGGTCTTTGAAAATACAACTTTTCTAGGTAATGCTTGTGCACAAATTGATCTACACAGTCAACAAGCTTCAGGGCTTCCTTGCCTTTTGATCCCTCTTAATAACAAAAAGGGCTATATAAAACCTGAAAGAGCATGAAAGAGCACAGAGAAAGTTCACAAATATTGTCTGCAAATGCCACTGCAGACAAGCCCCCCTTAAAGGCAAAACAGACTGTTGTTTCATGTGTCTCCAGGCTTGGAGAAGTAATATTTCCAGAGTTGGTGTCATCATGACATTCAGACCAGGCTTAGTCACATACTCTCAGATACCCAGTAGGTGAACCCATAAACAGAGAAGCTGCCCATTATGTGTGTATGACACACTATTGCCTACTTACCTCACTTGTGAACGATGGCAGGTCTGAGCCTGGGAAATACGACACAGTCTGTCTTTCAAGGGAGTCTCTCTGTAGTAAGATAGTACATTGTCTGTTTGTGTATTTGGGGAATACATTTTTCATACACTCTCTTATTCGAAACATAATTCACAGTGCAGCTCAGTGGAAACAGTAGGTTTTAAGCCAAGTGATCCTCAATGAGTTCAGTGGGATTGTTCTACTAAATCAGACTGGATTGTAGATATGTTTGTTTAAGTTAAATAATAAACATACATACCCTGGTATAATGTGTAGTGTGTCTTGTGGGAACTCTTTAATAACTACTGAAGGGATGCAGGGATCAACCATTCTGAATAAAAATGTGATATACCTCAAACAGGAAATCCCTACAAGAAAATGAAAACAAATACTGGTCTTGAGTCCAAAGAAATGCATTACAGAGTGAGAGGAAATCTATGCGTCATTCAGCATGAGATACCTGAAATAAGGCAGCCTGGCTTTTAATATATAATTGTAATATAAATCATTCTTAAATATTACTGTGTATGGTTGCTGTTCAATTTGTTCTATGATTATATTGGAATGGTGCACAAGATGATCCAAGTTTTAGTTACAGATGTGCTAATAGCTGTATTTTAACAATTTCAGATACAATTGAATTGCCTTAATGGTAGTTTTGAGAGTGTTTGGGGTATTGTGTGTGTGCATGCATGCGCAAGTAAAAACACAAGGACAACTCAAATGTCACTGAAAACTAATGGGAGAGTCATTAGTAAGGTGTCCGTGGTAGTTGATCTTGGCTGTCCCTTTAAATCCCCCAAAACTGTTAACAGGGTCTACAGCCGCTGAGCCTCCTGCCATGCTTATCCATGTGTGTACATTAACATTTGAAAATGTAAACTAATTTGAAATGTTTCATTTTTAAAGTCCAAAGCAGTTTTATGTTAGATGTTGAAAATTCAAAAAACATGAATATAATTGAAATAATTGAAAACTTAATTCAATTTTAGCAGTTCTGCACAATAGTACATTGACCTGCCAGGTCCACTGCACACATGGAAGTCAGCTCCGTGGTGTGCAAGATACCCGTTGTGCAACAGCTTAAAACAGTGTCCATGCAGTGTCCATGCTGCTAGATAGACATAGGGACATAGGAAGCTGCCATATACTGAGTCAGACCATTGGTCTATCTAGCTCAGTATTGTCTTCACAGACTGGCAGTGGCTTCTCCAAGGTTGCAGGCAGGAATCTCTCTCAGCCCTATCTTGGAGAAGCCAGGGAGGGAACTTGAAACCTTCTGCTCTTCCCAGAGTGGCTCCATCCCCTGAGAGGAATATCTTGCAATGCTCACACATCAAGTCTCCCATTTATATGCAACCAGGGTGGACCCTGCTTAGCTAAGGAGACAAGTCATGCTTACTACCACAAGACCAGTCTGACTCAATATATGGCAGCTTCCTATGTTCCCAGACTTCTTGTGCAACAACACTGGGCTGCCTTTCACATGCAAAGGAGCCCTGGCAGGTCCCAAACGCCAGCATTCTGCTGCATGGGATGTTGACCAACACCAACATTTCTATGATGACATTTATATTCTGAGATGTTAGCTATTCCTTTAAATGCCTGGAAATGCCAAGAAAATATACAGATGCAGCACCTTCCACACCAGCCCTTCACTCAACATGGCCCAGACCACAAGTGACAACCAGGACTCAGATCCTGAATGGGGAAAGTCAGGCAAATCCCCAGCACCAACATTAGCTGTCGTGATGCAGGACCCAGGCTCTGGTGGCAAGGATGAACTAGAAGAGCCCTGGAAATCCGAATTCTAAGAGACAGTTCCACTGAGCTAGATTCATTCAAGGAGTCAGACCGAGATGCATCAGGAACCTTTTGCCCTTCAATGCCTGCTCACCAGTACAGTCAAAAGGTGGCTGAGAGTCAGTAGAGTGCTCAGCTTGTGAGCCCTTGGGAACAGAGCCATTAATTAATTAATTATATCTAAGTAAACCGCTCTGGGAACTTTTGCTGAAAAGCAGTGTATACAGATTTTTCATATTCGTATTCATATTCTGCTCTAGGTCTATGGGCTGCCCCTTGAAGGATCCATAATTTGCAACAGAGGGGTGAAATCTGAGGGAGATAGCAGGACCAAGAGATGTTAACAAGGCTTGGTTGGAGCTGGGGATGCCATTGGGTCACCTTTCTTCCTTGGAGCTCTCCAAGGTCCTGCAGGCCTATCTTGCCTTGCCTTGCCTTGCCTTGCCTTGCCTACCAGGACAGGGCAGGAAATCACCACTCGCTCCAGCTGCCATTGATCACCATCTTTCCCAGGCAGTTTGAGTGGGATTGAATTTTCAAATATCAGGGTGCTGAGAATCTAAAGTACCTCTACTGAAATGGACAAATATACTGAATTTGCATAAAATACAACAGAAAGCTAGGATTGCTTCATATATTTCTATATGTAAGGTAGAGTCTAAATTTTTTAAACATGTTGTTCTTGTAAGAACTAATCTGCCTACTTTCCTTTCATGGTCCCTACAACTGGACTAAATTGGTCCAGATCGGTTAGGTAGTTCACAAGTTAGCCCAATTGTGTCTCAAATGTTCACGGATCTGCCATCTTGAACAGAGGCAGATTACATAATCACAAACCATGCCCTCTGTGTCACTCACTACAACTGTACCAAATTTGGTTGAAATCAGTTAGGCAGCCCACAAATTAGTCCTCTTTAACTCAAACATTTACACATCCACCATCTTGAATTGGGGTGGATGACATCATCACAAACCACACCATGGAGGCATCCCTATGTGTCCCTACAGCTGTACCAAATTTGGTTCAAATCAGTTAGATGGTCCACAAGTTACCCACTTGTGCCTCAAATGTTCACACATCCACTATCTTGAATTGGGGTGGATGACATCACCACAAATTGTGATTGTGAGCCCTTTGGGGACAGGGATCCATCTTATTGATGTATCATTTCTCTGTGTAAACTGCCCTCAGCCATTTCTGGAAGGGCGATATAGAAAATATTGAATGAATAAATAAATAAATAAATAAATAAATAAATAAATAATGAAGCCATTGAAGTGTCCCTATGTGTCTCTACCACTGTAGCATTTTTTTTCCAAATCAGTTAGGCAGTTCACAAGTTTGCCCACTTGTGCCTCAGATATTTATGCGTCCACCATCTTGAATTGGGGTGGATGACATCATCACAAACATGCCATTGAAGTGTGTGTCCCTATGTGTCCCTGCAACAGTACCCAATTCAGTTCATATTAGTCCAGGCATTGAGAAGTTGAAGGGGCAGGGATACACACACAGATGTACAGACACACAGGCACACGGATGGAAACATACATGGAATACCAGATGATCTCATAAGCCTACTAGAAAGTAGGCTAAAAATTGAATATATACTGAGTAGGATATCATGTAGATCAAAGTGAAGCTAAGAATCCTGTTTCAATGCAACTCTCTATACATGCTCTGAAAATCCCTTCTATTTCAGAAATATCCACCACAGGCTTTTCTACTACAGATGCCATCTTTGGAGACAGCCATGTTCTGTTAGGATCTGTTGCTAGCATCCATCCTTCCTGCTTGTCCTTATGTAGGCCACCTCACTCATATGGACTGCACAATCTGATACAGCAGCTGGGAGCTGTAATAAGGGTCTGACACATAGATATGCTGCCAGGCAACCCAACTTTGTTTTTAAAAAATCTAGATATAAGACCTGGGTAAAAGGTCTCAGGTCAAATTGTACTCCTGCCTCCCGCGTCAGAGGCAGAATGCATTGACTGAGGCATAACAAAGACACTTTCCAGTTATAAAAAGAGGCAAATGTGAATCCTGATCTTGTTTCTGATCTCCATTTCAGTGTGAAAGAACATAAAGGATACCTGCTGACATTCAAGGACAGTTAACAAGGCACTGACGTGAGAAAGGTAATGTCCTCATTTCCACAAAAATAGTTTTTTGCCTAATGGGCTGGAACAGGGAGGAACCAGTTTGTTTGTTTGTTTGTTTGTTTGTTTGTTTGTTTGTTGTTAAATTTATATACCACCTTTCATTAAAACAATCCCAAGGTGGTTCACACAAAAATCAAAACAAGACTGTAAAAAATACACAATTAAAATATAAGCTAAAATATAAAAACATAGATCTAAAAAGATTTAAAATACAAGCATGAAATAAACATATAAAATACAAAAAAGCAGCAGTAGACACAATAATATAAAAGCCTGGATAAAAAGCCAAGATTTCAAATGCTTTCTAAAAACTGTGATGGAGACCAAGGAGTGAATAGCCACTGGGAGAGCATTCCAGAGTCTTGGGGCAGCAACAGAAAAGGCCCTGTCCCACATGCATGACAGCCGAGCCTCCTTCGTTGTTGGCACCCAGAGCAGAGCCTCCTCAGATGACCTCATCAAGTGGGCAGCAACCCTTGGGAGCAGGCAGTCCCTCAGGTATCCAGGTCCCAAACTGTTAAGGGCTTTAAAGGTCAAAAGCAGCACCTTGAATTGGACCCAGAAACAAACTGGTAACCAGTGCAGCTCTTTCAAAATGGGTGTGATGTGATCCCAGCGGGCAGCTCTAGAAAAAATCCTACATGCCACATTTTGCACTAGCTGCAGTTTCCAAAAATTGTTCAAGGGCAGTCCCACGTAGAGTGCATTACAGTAATCCAGCCATGACATGACTAAGGCATAGGTAACTGTGGCCAGATCTGCCTTCTTGAGAAAGGGATGCAGCTGGTGCACTAGCCAAAGCCATTCAATGGCGCCCCTGGCCACCTCCTCCACCTGAGCTTCCAAAAGCAGAGCCGGGTCCAGTAGTACCCCCAAGCTCTGTACTTGCTCCTTCAAGGGGAGTGCAACCCTACCCAGAACCCTTAGAATCTCCTCATCCCGGTTGTCTCTCCTACTGACCAACATTACCTCTGTCTTGTCCGGATTCAGTCTCAGTTTATTAGCTCACATCCAACCCATCATGGCCTCCAGCCTCCGATTCAGGACATCCACTGCCTCCCTAGGATCAGGTGACAAGGAGAGATAGAGCTGAGTGTCATCTGCATATTACTGACAACTCAGTCCAAGTCCTCAGATGACCTCTCCCAGTGGCTTCATGTAGATGTTAAACAGCATGGGGGACAAAACTGAACCCTGCGGAACCCCACAGGCCAATGGCCACGGAGCTGAGCAATAGTCCCTAGCACCACCTTCTGGACCCTCCCCCCAAGAAAGGACCAGAGCCACTCCGAAGCAGTACCTCCAACGCCTATATTCGAGAGGCAGTCCAGAAGGATACCATGGTCGATGATATTGAATGCCGCTGAGAGGCCCAGCAGAACCAACAGGGACACACTCCCCCTGTCTAGTTCCCAGCGAAGGTCATCCACTAGAGCGGTCAAGGCAGCTTCAGTCCCATATCCGGGGCAGAAGCCAGATTGAAAAGGGTCTAGATAATCCATATCATCCAAGACTCTCTGCACCAAACGCTCTATCACATTGCCCAAAAAGGGAAGGTTAGAGACAGGTCTATAGTTGTCCGGGTTGGAGGGACCAATGGAGGGCTTTTTAAATAATGGTCTTACCATCGCCTCCTTGAGGCATGATGGCATCCTGCCCTCCCTTAATGAAGCATTAATAATCACCTCCAACCATCTGCCTGTGTAGGGCTGTCCTTAGGGTGGGGCGACTGGGGCAATTGTCCCAAGCCACGTGCTGGCACAGGCCCCGCTCTTGGCACACTGCAGTGCAGCCTGCCCTCCTCTCTCCTCTAGTCCCATCCACTTATCTTTCCCCGCAGCTGATCTTTTGTGTCTGTGTGCAGCTTGAAAGTCTCCCAGGTAAGCTGCTAGAGTTTGGTCTCTCCCTGACTCTCAGCTGTTAGGCAGATGGGTGGGGCTTCCAGAGAGGCCTCCATGAAGGCCTCACTGAAGCCGGAAGCTCAGGAAAGAAGCAAGCACACAGGCAGGCAGGCAGAGAGTGTCCAGCACCAGAGCTCTCTGCAGACCCTCTGCCCAGCCCAGCCTTAGTAATGGAGGTATGATGTGATTTCCTTTTTGTGGTTATTCCCCCTCCCTTGAATATTTAGGGATTGGCTTGCCATAGGGCTTTGGTATTGAGCAGAGATGTAGGGCAGGGTGGAAGGAATGTGTATCTTTAGACTGAAGTGGATTGTACAAATTGTTGGTGGGTTTTTTTTAACCATCTAAAAAGTCCTGTAAGTGGCTTGTTTCATGGCAGAAAATTACAAAAATATCTGGAACTGAAGCCCCCCCCCCCTTAGGCCATCATTCCACCCTCATGGAAGAATCTGCACTTTGCCTTCATAAAAAAGGGCAAAACGCCCCCCCCCTTTCTGCCCCACCCTTTAGATCAGTGTTTCATGTGCAGTTTCGGGAACCAACAGTTAGTAAGGGGGTTGCCCCCCTCATCCCAACCCCACCACTAGGCACCCCTCAAAAAAACATTTCGGGCAACTCTCAGGCGCTCATTTCCAGGCAGCTCTCACTGCTGGATAATGTTCATTTTGAGGAAGTGAAATGAATATTATCCAGCAACAAGGGCTGCCTGGAAATGAGCTCCGAAAAGCTCCCGGCCAAAATTGTTTCTTTGGTGGGTGATTTTTATTAGTGATGCCTCACGGACTGGTACCCAGTGCCTCGCAGACCGACATCGGTCCACGGACCAGTGGTTGAGAAATACTGCTTTAGATCACCTGTCCTGGAATGACTTGGCATAGGGCTTTGGCATTGAGCAGAGATATAGGGCAGGGTGGGAGGAATATGTATATTTAAATTGAAGTGGATTGGACAAATTGTTGGTTGTTATTTTTTTAATCCATCCAAAAAGTCCTATAAGTGGTTTGTTTCATGGCAGAAAATTACAAACAATATATACTATTTATTTATTTATGAATGTGCTATGCTCAAGTTGATTTGCAACCCAGAAGGTCTGGGAACTGTGAAGCATGTGTTTTGCTTTTTATTTTTATTTCTTTAGAAATGCATTATATGTCCAAGCTGGTTGGACATGTCCAAAACCCTCACTAACACTATTTACACTGTATATCATCAATCAGTATGATTCTGTAATGATATGAAATGTTAAGGAGGCCCCACACATGCTGATTCGCCCCCAGCCCCACACCCCACTAGGAACAACTCTGTGCCTGTACCCTCCCTGGCAGCTTTTATTAGCCATGAAGGGCAAGGGTCAAGAGCACACAATGTCACCTGCACACTGCCCAGGATCTTGTCCACATCCTCGAACTGCACCAACTGAAAAGAATTCAACACAATAGGACCAGATGGTACCAGAGGCATGTCTGCTGGAACTGCCAAAGCTCTGGAGTCCAAATCAGCACAGATGCAAGCAACTTTATCTGCAAAGTGACATGCAAACTGATCACAACGGGGTGTAGATGATTCCTTCCCCATTACCTGGGGGTGCATGTGGAGCAATATCTTTGCTACACAAAACAGCTCCACTGGTCTGCACTGAGCAGATGCAAACCAGAGGTGGAGAAAAAGTGTTTTTTCACTGCCCCCACCGCCACAGAGTAGTCCCTAAAATGGGCTCTAGCCCATTTTCAGTCAGATTCGTCAGAACTCTTCCTCCAGCGTTGTTCCAGCCATTGCCTGAGTTGTTTCATCACACTAAGCTCCGAGGAAAACCAAGGAGCAGAACAGGCTCCAACAAGCCAGAGAGGGCATTTAGGAGCAACTGTGTCAACAGCCCGGGCTGTCTCTCCGTTCCAGAGATTCACCAGGGCCTCAACAAAGTCACCAGCTCTGGACACTGAAAACTCCCAGAGGGCTGTCTGGAAAGCAAACAGATCCATAAGCCTCTGGGGGCGGACCATTCTAATTGGTCCACCACCCCTGCAGAGTGTAGATAGAGCAGTCAAACTAAACCCCACCAGATGATGATCTATCCATGACAAGGGAGTTATTTCAACCCCCACCTCCAGATCATTTATTCCCTGGTTGGCAAAAGCCAGATCCAGAGTATGTCCTGCCATGTGGGTAGGGCCCAATACCAGCTGAGATAGGCCCATGGTTGCCATGGAAGCCATGTAATCCTGAGCCATTCCTACTAGAGGGGTCTCAGCATGAACATTGAAATCCCCCAAGACAATAAGTTTGGGGGAACCCAAGGCCACATTCGAGACCATCCCCGCCAGCTCGGGTAGGGAGACCGAAATGCTACGGGGTGGTTGATACACCAGCAGGATCCCCAACCTATCTTGGAGGCCCGCCTTCAAGGACAAACACGTATGTATGTATGTATGTGTGTATGTATGTGTGTGTGTGTATGTATGTATGTATGTATGTATGTATGTATGTATGTATGTATTTGATTTCTATACCGCCCTTCCAAAAATGGCTCAGAGCGGTTTACACAGAGAAATAATAAATAAATAAGATGGATCCCTGTCCCCAAAGGGCTCACAATTTTCTAGTTTGGGAACTCTGCATGAGTTTGATTGCAGGTTCTGAGCAGTTATGTGTGTGAATTGCCTCCATTCTGGGGTTTCAGTTTTTTCCATTATTGCTTGTGGATGAACTAATGCAGAATCCCCTCTTTCTAGTAGGGGTGTGCACGGAACCGTCTGGCCCGGTTTGGTTCTCGAACGGAACCGGGCCAGTTTGGTCTGGCCCCCCGTCGGACACCCCCCCCAGTCCGGTCCCAGACCAGTCCACGAATTTTTTTAAAATTAAATTTTATAATAAGTACCTTTAGCCCCTTCAGGGGGCTTACTGAGGCAGCAGGGTGTGTGTGTGTCCATGCGGGTTCCCTCTCCCCCCACTGGCCAATGTGAGGGCATTGGCGCATGCACAGTGGTGGCCAAAATGGCGGCTGTGCCCGAAAGGGCCAAAAATTCTCAAGTTGCCCAGCCGCGGCGGGCCGCGGCGGTGATCAGGAAGGCCGGCGGGGGGAGAGGGAACCCACGCAGAAACCCCCCCACAGCCTCAGCAAGCCCCCCAAAGAGGCTAAAGGTACTTATTATCAAATTTAATTTTAAAAAAAACCCAAAAAATTCACGGACCAGCCGGACAGGACCCAGCGGTATGGTTCCGGTCCGACAGAACTGGAAGGGTGGTTCGGTTTGACCCCGAACTCCCGAACCCCCGGACTGGACCACCGGACTGGTCCGCACATCCCTACTTTCTAGAGTGCTGGGCCAGTGGTTAGAATGTAGGAATTCTCGGGTGCATTGTAGATCCTGCCAAGATGCAGCACTGTTTCACCATTCTCTGCTTTGTTCAGGCCATCTCTTGCAGCTTCTTATATTCAGGGGAAGGGATGGGCCCTGCTGGAATGAGTAATGATTGCTCCAACAGATTAACTTGAAAAGCAAAGAAGACCCTCTTCTGTCTGGACCCACCATGTCCACATACCACCTCCTGACTGGCACAGTGCAATCTTTAGAGGGCCCTAATGGGCTGGGACAGGGAGGAACCATGGATGTTTCTACTGCCCTGGGCAAGTTTTACTACACTGTAGTCACAGTGGCCCACAGTAATTGCACTTTCACACTGTAAGCATGTATTTGTTTGAACTGGTTTCTTCAAATTTATTAGTGTATTTCACTTCTTTTTTCAAAGAACATATTGTAATAATTCCAGTTACGTATTGGATATAAGCAATATTTAGCATGACAAAGGTGGAGTAAGTTGAGGCATGCATTTGCCAAATACACTGCCATTTGGACGGCATTCTGTGAATGCTCATGCATGCTTCTATGTGGATTGCTAAGCCCTAAAGCATTAAAATACTCCCAGACATTTGCCTAAGAGACACTGACATTGCTGGGCGAGCATTGATAGCAAGAATAAATTTGTGTCACATAAAAGAAAATGACATGGCATTTCCCCCCCCCCCTTTTTCCTGACTTGTATAATACAGCAATGGTCCTCATGTTGCCAGACTTTGGAAAGGTAACAGTTAAGAAAGAATATGGGGGGGGCGGAATCCTTAAAGTAGTGGGGGAAAGCACCCATAAAGTCAAGCACTAAAATACATTTTCAAAGAAATCAGTCTTCTGCTGGCTTAAGCATGACCTACAAAAAGTCAACACAAAGTGAAAGTCTTTACAATGTTTCCAAAATACACATACATCCTTAATGTCCCTTCCATTTTGTTTTCTGTTTGTGTTCATCTGTATGTGTTCTGCTCTGTATGTGTTAATCTTGAAGATAGCTAGAGGAATTATTGGCTGACAGCTCCGAAGGGAAGGTAAACATTTCTAAGGTGAGGGAAACTCCTTCCCCCAACTCCCTTTCATAGCACTGAGCCAATAACAGAGCCAAGGGCTTATTCTTGGAGGAAGTTTTAAAGAGATCAGGAGAATCACAGACGTCTAACACAAATAAGGAAGAACAGGAGAGGTATCCTTAAGTTTTCAGCACAAGGCTCAGTTGTAGTCAGTGATCTTTTGAATTATGGAGCTACATCTATCATCATTAAAACTGAGTAACTGTGGAGTCCATTGTTCCAAAAGACGCTATTGGGAGGGGAAGGGCCTGTCATGTTTAATCATTTCACATTTCTTTTGTTATGATTCGTGCATTCTTGTTATCTTCTGCTATGGAAGATAACAAGAATGCATTTTGATCCCAGGCTCCTCTATCCAGGACTACCCTTAAGGGCACTTCCAACAGGACATCTTTTTAAACTTGTGGCTGGGCATTATAGAACAGTGGTGGTGGGCAGAAGAGATAGATGAGGAACTGCTGGTAGATCCCTGGGTGATTTGCAGTAGATCAGCAAGGGTTTCTGGCTTCCAGTTGTCTAATCATGGAAGCAATTAAGGACTTTTATTTTTTTCTCAGGCTGCTAAAAGTATGAAAGTTGGCGGGGTGTGGGTGTGGGGACAGGAGTGGATTTGTGTGTGAAAGCACTATGAGCTTCAAAACCATTTCCTGAGCTGACCATGAGATCAGAGACACTGATCCTTAATTTTAAGTGTAGGTATTTGGCTGCTGAGCGACTATTTTGCATCTGGCTTTGGTTGATGGCTCTCAGTGTTCTAGTACACACACACACACACACACACACACACACAAAAGTGGATTCCATAAGCTTGAGGTCTGCCAACCCCTATAATGGGATATACATTAGAAATGTCCTTGTGAGAGGCCCCTTGTGAGGAGAGCATGAGAGGGAGAAGTTAGCAACCTCCTGTCCTGCTGCAGCTGAGTGGAGCCTGATTGCTGAGTGTTTCCATCTGCTCCACCTCTGCAGGTACCTCTAGTCCCTCCCACAAAAGAACAGCTTGGGCCAGGGATGTGAGCCTTTGGCACGAGCCTAAGGGAGAGAGCACAAGGGCTCTGGTCCTTGTGGCCCTCAGCCATGTGTGGAAGAGCTGTTGGACCTGATGAGTCAGAGGGGTGAAGAAGTGCTGCAAAGACCTGGAGGGTTGCAGAGCAAAAGCATTCATGAGAACAACACTCCGCATGCCTGATTGAGATTTTAGCAACTGTATAGAGCCTAACAGATTAGCTATTTAGCCCTGCCCCTGGAACACAAACAATAACTCCTGGTTACTTTGGAGGAGGCCCTTCCAATTGAAGTGGTCCTTGGCAGAGGGTGAAATGCCAGTGGGAGTAGGACATGCCAGGTGAGGGGAAGGCATGCTGATTGGATCAAAGCCATCACACCCTCTGGTCTTTCTCCCATCCAAGGAGACCCTAGTAACCCTCCCAGCAGCCCACCATGCCTGAAGCTGGTGCTATTTAATGCCAGGTCCATAAATGCAAAGACCACAGCCATCCAGGAGGTTATCCTGGATGAGCACGATGACCTGGCATGCATTATGGGGAGATGTAAATCTCTCCCAGCTGGGCCCACCAGTTTTCTGGGTACAGCATCAGCCAAGGCAAGATGGGCAGGGAGATAAATTGCTCTGGTTCATCGGAAGATCATCCCCCTCACCAGATGTATTGTCTGCCATTCTGACCAGTTCAAGTGCCTGCATGCAGTGATGGAATCATGAGACAAAGATGGAATTCTGTTGGCATACCATCCACCCCGCTGTCTAACATTCTCCCTGCCTGAACTGCTTGAGGTGGTCTTGGATGTGGCATTGAGGACCCCGAGGCTGTTAGTCTTGGGGTACTTTAACATCCATGCTGAGGCCACCTTGCTTGGTGCAGCTCAGGGCTTCATGTCCTCCATGGCGACCATGAGTTTGTCTTGTTTTCTGGTCCCACACATGTGGCAGGCCATATGCTCGACTTGGTCTTTGGGTCAATGGTGGACAGTGGTGCTCCGTGGATAGTCCAAGAGGCCTTAATATTGTTGTCATGGACAGATCACTATCTGGTGAAGACTGGACTGAGGGTGGATCCAATGCACCTCTGCAGGGGTGGGGGACCAATTAGGATGGTCCACTCAGAGGCGTATGGATCCTAATGGATTCCTGACAGCTCTGGGGGATTTTCCTGTTGAGAGAGTGGCCATAAAATCGAATCCTTGCCAGCCCACTGTGATCATTTTGTGTTACATTTTGCAGATAAAATTGCTCGTATATGTTCTGATTTGGATGAGGTAAATCTGGTCTTGGATGGGATCACACTCCCTCTGAAAGACAAAGTCCACAACTTGGGGGTGTTTCTGGACCTGACGCTGTCCTTGGAGGCACAGGTGGCAGCATTGTGCAGAGGTGCTTTTTACCAGCTATGTCTGGTACACCAGCTGCGACCCTACCTGGAGAAGTCAGACGTTACCTCAGTCAATCATGCTTTAGTAACATCCAGACTTGATTACTGCAATGCGCTCTACGTGAGGCTGCCCTTGAAGATGTTTCAGAAACTTCAGCTGATCAAGAATGCTGCTGCAAGGATGCTTGTGGGCGCAAGTCACTTCATGAGTGTCACACCCATCCTGCAGCAGCTTCGTTGGTTACTGGTCCGCTTCTGGACAAGATACAAGGTACTGGTCTTGACATTCAAAACTCTACATGGCTTGGGGCCAGGGTACCTGTTGGACTGCATTTGTCCATATGAACCTGCCAGCACTCTCTGCTTGTCATCTCAGGCTCTGCTCATGGCCTCACCACTAACAGAGATCTGGTTGCTGGAGGCTAGAGATAGGGCCTTTTTTGTTGTGGCCCCTCAGCTTTGGAACGCCCTCCCCGAAAAGCTTCACCATGCTCCCTCCCTCAGTGTTTTGAAAAAACCAATCTAAAACACATCTTTTTAAAGAGGCTTTTAAATGTTTTATTTGCTGCTTATATCTAGTAGGTTCTTCTGTTTTTATAGTTCTCGGTTTTTAGCTTTTTATTAAAACTTTTAATCTGAAATTTTAAATTTGTAATTTTAAATGTGGTTTTAGCCTGGTCTTTTAACTTGTTTAACTTCATTAATCTTTTATTTTACATTGAATCTATTTATTGATGTTGTGAGCCACTCCAAGCAGTAGTGTACTGGAATGGTGGGGTATAAATATTTTAAATAAATATAATGAATAAATAAAGTGCCTTTCCTTTAGAAAAACAGGTGTAGATCTAGATAAGGCTTGCACAGTATGACCCACAAAATCAAATGCAACCCACCATCAGCTGTGTATGATTTACTACTAAGTCTCTCTGTTCTTGCCTTCTTCGGCAGGTAGAAAAAACTGTTGGGAAAACATCCCAACACAAACTGCCTTCAGACTGTAAAGTCTCTTTTCCTGGAGACTTTCAGAGATACCTGCACAGAAGGCTGCCAGGATGTTTTGAGTATATGGCTCCCATCTTTTAGGGCAGGCATCCCCAAACTGCGGCCCTCCAGATGTTGCTGAACTACAACTCCCAGCATCCCTAGACACAGTTTTTTGTGGCTGGGTATGCTGGAAGTTGTAGTTCAGCAACATCTGGAGGGCCGCAGTTTGGGGATGCCTGTTTTAGGGTATGGACTAGACTGACAGGACTGACCTGCTTATAATGAGGCTGGATGAGGTGGACATCTCCAATGCTGAATTGGCAGAGGTACCAAATTGGCCACCTCCTCCTGCCACTTCACCTGACCTGCTGCCCACTTCCAGAACTCACCTGGTGCAGTGGCAGCCTGTGAACGCACCTCCAGGGGGTGGGGCGGCGGGAGGAACAGCTTTAAGAGTAAAGTAATTCGGGACTCAGCTCCGCCGCCACGGCACCTGAATGCTATTCGGAGTTGCAACATGCCACCCAGCAGCTCCTATGGTGGGGAAGCGCCTCCGCCACTCACCTGGCTTCCACGGAGCTGAGCCCCCACCAGCAGCCAGGTGAGTGGCGGAGGTGCTTCCCCGCTGTAGGGGCTACTGGGCGGCACATTGCAGCTCCAAATAGTGTTTGGGTGGTGGAGGTGAGTCCCGAATTACTTTACTCTTAAAGTTGCCTCCCGCAGCCGCCCCCCCCCCCGGAGGCGCATTCACTGGCCGCCACTGATCTGGTGGTACAAGTACAAATGCGCACCAGCCACTACCACTTTCACCCTGCTTCTTCTTCCCCTGCACTCCATGTCTCCAGGAGGGCAAACACACATTTGAAACCCTGGTGGCTTCCATGCTAGCAACATTCTTTTATTCACTTACTTTTTATGGAACTTCCTGATGACAATGTTGTCAGTCTATTGCATTCCATTTTTTTCCTGAGTTATTCTGTGTGTTTTTAAACCTGATCTGTGGCAGGCAAAAAACTGCAATAAATTGCAGTTCCAGCACTGGCTATTGTGCTATAAAAAAGAAGAGAAATATTGAGAGAAAATCAATAAATAAATCTCCCCACCCCTGAAGGAACTAGAGATGGACATTGGGGCAATTAAATCTATTTAAAGGGCAGTTCCTCACTGATCCCCATACGGAGCTCAAAACTGATCCCACCACTGAAGCAACAAAATGGGTGGAACCTGCAAACTTTTAATTTAAATTGCTTTGCTGATGGGGACTGATGAGTAAACACTACAGGGGGGTCTTGGTCATGGGAAAAAGCGTTGCCGATAATAAAGTTATGAATAAAGTTGTTCTGCTTTCAGCTAATTGCAGAAAAGGATACCTCAGCAATGCTAACAGGCACAAGTCTGGAAACAACCCCTGTGGGTTGAGAAACTGCTAGGGAGACAATTGGGAGAATGGCTGGGGGAAACAGTGAAGCACCCTTCCTGCTGCATTGCTTCTCTGCTCCTTTTTTGCCATCCCCAGAAGCTACATTTATTCTTCAAACATGGTTATTAAGCTACATGTTTGCATATTTTGTGTAATTTGAAACATGGGACACAATTTTCTGGGACATTTTACATGACCCCCTGTTAAAAGTAGGCTGTGCAATGATCAGAGTCTATGCAAGAACCCTGTATGTACCCCATGATTATGGGGTGGTGCACAGATTTCCAGTCTCAAGCACCATCATTGCCCTGCTGAGCAAAGAGACACCTTTTGGGGTGACTTTCTTATATTTAGCAGGAGGAGAGCAACTATCTCTATCCAACCCTAACACAATGTCTCTACTGTGGCTGTTGCTGGTGTGTACCTTATGTATCTTTTTAGATTGTGAGCCTTTTGGCGACAGGCAACTCTATTATTTATCTTTCTATGTAAATTGCTTTAAGAACTTTGTTGAAAAGTGGTATATAAATATTTAGTAGTAGTAGTAGCAGCAGCAGCAGCAGCAGCCACATTAGTTTGGAAACCACCTGCTTAACCCATTGTAAACTGGAGGGGAATAGAGAAGGATGCAGTTTTGCTCATTGACAACCCTGTTAAGGAGGAAAGACTGCTACAGGGGCAGTTAGCATTACGTAGTCTATAAATGTTCCAGGGCCCTGCCAAGAGTCACTGTAAGAATGTAAGGAATGAGTTTCACTTCACAGCCTGTAAAGCCCTTTGAGATCTTGTGGGGTGAGAACTGCAGGAACGTAAGGGATTCACATTATTACCCAGCCTGTAAATCTTTGGGATCCCACAGCGGACAAGGGGTGCTCCTGAGAGATCTAGGGGGCTATCACCTTGCTGTATGAAGCTTACTTCTTTACTTTAATTAATCACAGCTTGTGAGGCCCTGAAGGACCTGCAACAGGCTGCTTAGTTTCCCAGTCAGGCAGTCTGACTCATTGGGGAAACTTAAGTCTAATCTTTTCAGTTAATATGTTTATGGCAGTCGTCATTTGTCCACGTGTTAACAGCTTGGTTTATGTTATTTGTCCTTGGTATATGCTATGTGCATGCCCTCCACCTTGCAGGGCAAACCAGCTGGTAGTGTGCACCGTGCAGAATACTTCATGGATGCAGAAAAATGCCACTGCCAACCAACTGGTTTCATTGAGAAACAAATGCAGAGTTAGTCCTGCAAGAATCTCCCCTGCTGGCCCTACTAGCTGCAGCATGTGGAAAGGCCATAATCAACCCTGGGCTGGAATGGCTCTAGATTCTGACACTTGGGGCAGGAGCACATTGGACACTTACAAACAAGATGCCACATAAAGCACTTATTTATCAGGAGTGATTCCCCCAACTGGCCCATGCTGTTTAGAAATGCTTACCAAGTAGAGGTCAGCCTAGGATCATTGGTTGATCTTCAGTCAAAACATGGAATGATTTCCTGATGAGAGAGAGTCTCTCTCTGTTTTCAAAAGAGATACCCATCTGAGCTAAGAGTGGGTGACACCTTTCTAGCAAAAGGGAGAGGGAGCAGGAATGCATGTGTGTGGGGAAACCTGTAGTTTTTGGCTGGGAGAGAGAGGCAGGGAAGAGGAGCAGTGAACTGTCTGAAGGTACAGCACCTCGTGGTCTGTCTCTTGGTATCTGATGTGGGATAGTGCACCTGGGAGTTTAATGCACAGCAGTTTGACCGTGAGGTTTTTGCTTTTAGCTCGCATCTCCTCTGGAATGGAGGGTGCAAGTACACATATTGGCCAGATTTTCCCTGAAGTCCCTGAGGGTTAGCGGGGAGCAGTCCACACGTGCAATTCGGGTTTTCCACTGCGCCTGAGTGTAGCCCGATTTATCTCCAGAGTAAAAAAACTCCACTATTTTCAGTGGTTTTTTGAGACAGCTTTAAGTTCGCAGTAAAGCCTCCCGGTAAACCTGTGGTAAAATCTGCTGTGTAAAAACCTCCCGCTGGTTTCTATGAGTGCCTTGTTGCCTCTAGTGCTCTGCTCATATATCTGTAAATAAAGCAAGTATTGCAAAGATGTGATGAGTCACATCTAGGGATGTGCACAAACCTGTTCAGAGGACGTGTGCATGCTCACCCAATATTTCTGGCCACTTCCGGCTGAGGAGGGGGACGGGGTGGCAGGGAGGTACGATGCTGCCCCAAAAGTTTTTACCAGCAACGAGTGCCATCGGGGGGAAAGCAGCGGGAGGGGTAAGTGCACTCTTCCCTGCCCTTAAAGCGGCACCCCCGCCGGTGTCAAACCGCCCCACCACGGTTCTGTGTACATCCCTAGTCACATCCAAAGGCAACTAAACCCAGTAGCACTGCCCCTAGGAATTCTTGCAGCTCAGGGAAGTGGAAAGCACACAACAACATTTTGAGTCCCTGTGGTCACTGGAGGGATCTTGAAGACTCATGACATAGGGTTGAACTCCACATAACATATGCTTCTAAATGTTATAGGCTGGCAGGGATTGCTTGCCATGGGGAGGCACATTTTGACATAATCTCTGTCAACACCATGCTTTACTGGGGTATGCCAACTGCAGAGCGTGACTGAAGACCTGTTCACACCACTTGCACTCTGTCCCTCTCTTCAGATAAAAGAACACCAAATATACCTGTTTTCATTTGACAGATATTATAGGATATTCACATGGTTTCTAACCGCTTCTTTGCAATGACAGCACACATTAACAATATCTGTGGGATCTCCCTTGATATAAACTATACAAACTGATGTAGCCATGCACAAAAGCAAACAACCCACATGTTTGTACAGGGCTTCAGCCTATTCTGAGGGTGACTTTTGAACATTGGTGGTGAGGGAATCATTTCCTTTGAAGATAGTTGTGGTTGTCTCCTTTGTAAATTGGGAGACTGAGTTTAATGATGCTACACCTCACCCAGCCTCTTCTCTGTGGGCAGGGAGAGCAAAAAACTTGTTTCGCATTTGAGTTTCCATATTTGTCTTACAGCATCCTTCTCCAGCAAAGCTACAATTCTCAAGGGAGCTTGTTTGCAGACTACTATATGGCTTATGAGGGTTACAAGTGAAATGCACAGATCAGCCAGGAGCCTGACAGGTCTCAGTCAGGAGGAAAGTCTGCAAAGCCAGAGCACAAAAACAGAAAGTAGTACCCAGATACCTGATCCCTCAAGCTCCAGAGTAAACTTAGCATGGCCTTTCAGAAAGTACTCCATGTGGCGAAGCACACGGTAAATTATTGCTTCAAATGCCAACAAATACTTAAGGATTATCAGAATGTGTTAAATAGCTCAAACGAGAGCTCCAAACTGATTGACCAGGGTGGCTTCCAACCTTTGTAATTATCTGCTGGCAAACCTAGGCAGGAGGCCTATAGTGCATCCTCAGCCCTAAGTGGAAATGGTTTGTTATAATTCTTGCTGCTTCTGATTTGAAGAGAACTACATCAGGGCGGCCTTCACATGAAGCAGGGTGAAGTCAGTTGCTTCAGGCAACAGCCTTCAACCCAGGGATGTATAACTGAACAGTGGGGTGGGAGAAATGTCTCTGGGCCCCTGAAGGAAAAGGGGCCCACTGACTGGGAAACAGTTTTCTCTTTGCTCTTGTGCATGGAGAGTGTGTGATATTATTTGCTTGGAAGCAAGAGGAAAGGCATGCAGATAATATTTTGTTTTTCATCATGTCCTTACAATTCTTTTGCAGCAAAACCAAGGTGAGAGGACTCAGGGGGCCTGGTGGAGGTAGAGGCCCATCTTCACTTCTTGTCCCAGGGTTGGCCCACTCCAAGTTTGCCAAGCCCCCACTTTCATCCCCATGGATGGCCCACAGAGAAAGAAAGATGAAATTGTATTTTGGTGCTTTTCTTCTTCCCTGCATAATAAATAAGGAAGGGACAGAGATTTGAAACAAAAGGAATTAAGAGTGTGGCTTTAATAGTAAAAAGAGAGATAGAGAAAGGGCAGGAAGGGAGGGATGCAATTTGGTGTTCTACTTCAGGCAACATGTTATGGGCTGGCATTTACAACATGAATGGAAGCAGGGCTGCAGAATTTCACAAAGTCATTGAGAAAATGCCAAGGCATTGAGGGATACAAGCACTCTGTCTAGTATAGTCATTCACAAAAAGATCTCTAGCCATATTTATTATGACAAATTTTAGGTGTGTGATTTCTGCTATTTAAATTGTTTTATGTTGTTTAAATGCTGTTGATTATTGTTGTGCTTGATTAGTTTTCTGATATTTTAATTAATTGTTTTGTATTGTTATGCTGTTTTGATTATATTATAGGAAGTGGAATATAAATACATTAAATATTAAACGCACCTAATAAGTAGGTATAGAGGTTGTTCACACGACCTTTGAGAGTGCCAGAGAGGGCAGGAGGGGGGAAAGCAGGATAGCACCTACCTTCTCCCCAGACGATCCAGCATGGTTCCGGGCCGCATGGATCATGTGCCCACACAGCCAATCAGGTGCCCATGCAGCATTCTGGAGGCCAAGAAAATGCATCTCAGCCTCCAGAAATCCCACAATGCACCGTACAACGAGTGCAGTGCAATGAGGAATTCCACTGTGAGTCAGGTGCTCTAGGTGCCCAGCTCTGTGCCTGCTCAGGCTGCATGCAGCCTGAACATTCACACAACCCAATGTCTGGGCCAAGATCTGGCCCCTATACCCAGGTAACTTGTACCCTTCTATGCAGGTAGATGGGTGGGTAAAATTCCCAGGCTACCCAGGAGGGTAGCACCAGGATCGGTCCCATTCCTTGCATGTCACACAAGCAGCCCTGCCCAGGTAGGGCTGCCCAAGCCTGGGTAAGGCTGCTTGTGTGGACAGCCGCATAATATTTTGACAGCTAGTATCTAATGAATGTGTACCTGACACTTACTTGCCATCTAATTTAAGCAGCTGGCATAATACTTAGAAACTGGATAGGTGCTAGTTCATCGATAGCATCTGAAAAATGTGCACATGTTAGTAATTTAGGTTTGAGATATTTTGCAGTAATGCATATGCACAAATATTATGACATATTGATGTGGAAAGATATATTTTGCAGAATAAAAAAAAATGCTCCCGTTATTTGACTATGCTATCAATCCCTTGTTTTCAGAATTTAATACAAGCATGCCAATTTTCCTTGGAAAAGGTTAGAGAATATTTGCAATCACCAATACATCAACTGTTATACTGTCCTCCATGTGAGGCAACATATCAGCATAGGAAGAGCCCTTCTGGATCAGGTACGGGCATTGCTAGGTACTTAATTTGGCACCCAGGTCCACATCCTCCCCAGTCACAATTATGTATGTTTTTTACAAGTCTCTAATATTATAATATAGCACCTATGAAGGTGGAAGCAGCAGAGAGCTAGGTAAAGCTAGGAGCATTCTCCCTTGCTCTATGCAGGTGTTTCCAGTGCTGCACTACCTTTCTGGAAGAGGTCATGGAGGAGGAAGGAGGTAGCTGAGGAAATGTGGCGCTCTGAGCAATTCATTGGTGACCCATGACCCATAACACCTGCTAACTGAGCAAAGAGGCATCTTTTACTGTGGTGATTCTCTTTATTCAGCAGGGGGAAAGTAACTAGCCCTATCCACCCCCAGCACAGTACTTCCAGTGACTATTGCCAGTGTTTATCTTGGTGTTTTTTTTTTTTAAGAATGTGAGCCCTTTGAGGACAGGGAGCCATCTTATTTATTTATTATTTCTCTGTGTAAACCGCCCTGAGCCATTTTTGGAAGGGCGGTATAGAAATCGAATTAATAACAACAACAACAACAACAACACACCCAGGATCAGATCAAAGGCCCATCTAATTCAGCATCCAGCTTCATGCAGGGGTCAACCAGGTGCATCTGGGAAGCCTGCGAGTGAGGGAAGGAGGACAACCCTTCCTCTCATTGGTGCTGCCTAGCACCTGGTGCTCAGGGGTAAGAAGGATGCTACTCAGGGTAGCTTTGGACATAACAAACAGATGTAGCTAACTAGGTGTGCAGGCACATTCTTCATCAGAACTTTGGGGCTGGAACTGCTGCACAGAGGAGAGCTGGTCTTGTGGTAGCAAGCATGACTTATCCCCTTAGCTAAGCAGGCTCTGCCCTGGTTGCATTTGAATGAGAGACTACATGTGAGTACTGTTAAATATTCCCCTTAGGGGATGGAGCCACTCTGGGAAGAGCAGAAGGTTTCAAGTTCCCTCCCTGGCATCCCCAAGATAGGGCGAGAGAGATTCCTGCCTGCAACCTTGGAGAAGCCACTGCCAGTCAGTGTAGGCAATACTGAGTTAGATAGAGCAATGGTCTGAATCAGTATATGGCAGCCTCCTATCTTCCTATGTTACCATCATGAAGGGGTGGGGAACAGACCAGCATACAGCAGCAGCCATCAGGCATTGAACAGCCACCATTGCAACACGTTATTGTCCCCAGTAAGTGAACAAGTTCTCTCCAAGCCCATGTCAATCACAAATCAGCAGGGAGAGCCCAACAGGATGAGTCCTCCCCCTCCACTGGGTCAGAGAGACATAGAAGTACACAGTTCACATGCATCACCTCCGCTGTTGAAATAAAGATGTTGAAGAAATCAATTCTCACTTTAAAATAGTCATAAGCTGGCTGCACAAGGAAACTATTTGTGTCATATCATTGTCACGAAGGTTGAGTGAGTTTGCTGATACAATCTTAATTCTATGGTTGGCCTCAAGGCTGTCAGTACAAACACCTTTGTGCTGCTCAACTGTGCTTAATTTGTTTGTTGTTATCCTGCCACCTTATGGTGAGAAAAATAAATTCATGAGGAATTCCCAACAAAACTTAAATTTTGCTTTTCTGTTTTCGCAGAGTCTGGTTAGGTCAGATCTGGTTATATTAGCAACTGGGACCTCATGTCTTTGGGTTAATAAAAGCAATCATTTGCTACATGGTAACTGACCACTATGCACACATAAAGGCTTGGTAGTCTGACCCCACTCACACATTTTATAGCAGTGCTTGTCCCCGGCTTTTGCTTGTCACTATCTTTCAGTCTAACCTACCTCACAAAGTTGTTGTGAGGATAAAAATTTTGTGAAGGTAAAATGTATGCTGCATTGAACTCCTTGGAGGAAGGGTGGAATAAAAATGTAATACATACTTTTGTGAGTACTATTACTCATATTCCACATTACAGCACTTGTGTGAATAAACCATGTGTGTGGACACTTATTCACACAAATCACGGAAAACACATAATGCATAACTTGGCTCTTATTTCTGAATGTTTTATCCCCTCTTTTCTGCAAGGAATTCAAGGTAGTGCATATCACTCATCCTCTCTCCCTTTATCCTCAGAATAACACTGTGAGGTAGTTCAGATTGAAAGAGTGAATGTCTGGTCGAAAAAATAGTAGTGGGCTACATGACTGATCAGGATTTGAACACAGGTCTTCTTGGGCAGAATCTGATCCTCTAACCATTGAAGGCTGTGCCTGGGGCAGCAAAAGAAAAAAGAAAAAAAAGCACAGGTCAATGTAGTATCAGTGCTGGATATTTTCACACATGAAGTGCTTAACCCAGTTTTCTGCATTTTCCACATCTGTAATTTGAATCTAAAATCTCTTTTGGCTAGAATGGAGATCCAATTTAAAATTGGCTCCCTTTCACTCTACACTTTCTGTCCTGCATTGGTAATTTCCATATGCACTCACAATTAGCATGTGAGAAGCTGAAAGGTTCTTCTAGCATCACACATGAAAACATTCTAGATATAAAGATAATCTAGGTGCCCTCCATCATACTGCAGATTTATTGTTTATTATTTTATGCTTTTAAAATATGCATACCCTACTTTCTATTTCAAAACACTCGAAGTGGCTTACAACAGCTTTTTAAAAAAACAATAACATTCAAAACAACAGCCACAAACAATGTATTGTATGGTAGCTGTCTGCCAATGCAGCTACTAAAGCCTGGAGCAAGCCTTGATAATATTGCATACTATCATAGGATCTGCCTGACTTCAGGATCTAAGCTGTTGCTGAGTTGTCCTCTACCACAGGGAATCTGACAGTATCCCCATAACAACATAAGAACAGCCCTGCTGGATCAGGTGCAAGGCCCATCCAGTCCAGCGTCCTGTTTCACACAGTGGCCTACCAGATACCTCTGGGGAGCCCACAGGCAAGAAGTGGTTGAGGGCCTTCCCCACTCTCCTGCTGTTGCTCACCTGCATCCGATATTTAGAGGCATCTTGATTTCAAGACTGGAAGTGGCCTATAGACATCAGACTAATAGCCATTGATAGACCTGCCCTCCATGAATTTGCCTAAGCCCCTTTTAAAGCCATCCAAGCTAATGGCCAGCTCCACATCCCATGGCAGAGAATTCCATAGGTTACTTATATGTTGTGTGAAAAAGTACTTCCTTTTCTATTCCCAGATGTTGATGGACTGCAACTCCCATAATCGCCCGCCACAATGGCCAAAGGTGACCCAAGGTTTGGAACCCCTACTTTAGTTCATTATTCCTGACTGGCGAGGCACAAAATATTTCATTATAAAGCTCTTCGTGCCATATCAGAGTAGTGACAGACAAACAAGACAGCCCAACAATAACAAGGACTTTTTGTTCATGGCAGCCTTTTTGTATTCAGTCCATAGGAGGAACCAGCATGATGTAGGGAGAGTACAAAGTTGGACCTCAAATTCAGGGGCGTAACTATAATAGGGCAAGGGGAGACTGGGGGCCCACTGACTTGGGGAGGGGGCAGAGGCAAGTCACATGACTGACTCCCCCAGCCATGCACACACCCAGGCTTCCTTCGTTGTATTCATCCTCTGAAAATGATGTGAGTGTTAAGACCTGGAGCTACCAGAACAGCATGTCTTTCTCTAGTACCATTAAATGACTTGCAACGTCCAAAATTTACAAAACCTTTTAAAAATAATTTAGGATGATGTTTTGCACGATATTCTAATTTTCCGAGTTTCACCTGTATACACACACACACACACGTGTGTGTGTGTGTGTGTGTGTGTGTATACAGGTGAAACTCGGAAAATTAGAATATCGTGCAAAAGTCCATTAATTTCAGTAATGCAAATTAAAAGGTGAAACTGATATATGGGACAGACGCATTACATGCAAAGCGAGATAAGTCAAGCCTTAATTTGTTATAATTGTGATGATCATGGCGTACAGCTCATGAAAACCCCAAATCCACAACCTCAGAAAATTAGAATATTACATGGAACCAAGAAGACAAGGATTGAAGAACAGAACAATATCGGACCTCTGAAAAGTATAAGCATGCATATGTATTCAGTACTTGGTTTGGGCCCCTTTTGCAGCAATTACTGCCTCAATGCAGCGTGGCATGGATGCTATCAGCCTGTGGCACTGATGAGGTGTTATGGAAGACCAGGATGCTTCATTAGCGGCCTTCAGCAATTCTGCATTGTTTGGTCTCATGTCTCTCATCCTTCTCTTGGCAATGCCCCATAGATTCTCTATGGGGTCAGGTCAGGCGGGTTTGCTGGCCAATCAAGCACAGTATACTGTATACTTTTCAGAGGTCCGATATTGTTCTTTCCCCAGTGAAAAAACTACAGTACTTGTATTGTGCGAATGCTTTAAGAACATAAGAACAGCCTTGCTGGATCAGGCCCAAGGCCCATCTAGTCGTGTCTTGTTTCACACAGTAGCCCACCAGGTGCCACTGCGAAGCCTACAGGCAGGAGTTGAGGGCACGCCCTTTCTCCTGCTGTTACTCCCCTGCAACTTGTATTCAGAGGCATCCTGTCTCTGAGGCTGGAGGCGGCCTGGCTATAGTCCTCAGACTGGTAGCCATTGATAGTCCTCTCCTCCTTTAATTTATCCAAATCCCTCTTAAAGCCATCCAGGCTGTTGGCTGTTTTGTGGCAGAGAATTCCACAAGCTGATTATGAGTTGTGTGAAAAAGTACTTCCTTTTGTTGGTCCTAAATTTCTTGGCAACCAGTTTAATGGGATGAGCCCTAGTTCAAGTGTTATAAGATAGGAAGAAAAAATTATCTTATTAACTTTCTCCACACCATGCATGATTTTATAGACCTCTATCATGTCCCCTCAGTCATCTTTTTTCTAAATTAAAAAGCCCCAAGTGTTGTAGCCTTGCCTTGTAAGGAAAGTGTCCTAGGCCCCTGATCATCTTGGTTGCCCTCTTCTGCACCTTTTCCAGTTTTACAATGTCCTTCTTAAGGTATGGTGACCAGAACTGTACACAGTATTCCAAGTGTGGCCGCACCATAGTTGTGTATACAATCATCCCTGGCCAACCGCAAGGGTTCCATTCTGGCAAAACCTTGTCATTGGCAAATTTGCAGTTGGCAAGCAATTGAAATCAATAGGAAACAGGGGGTAAGGGGAACTGCGGTTGTGAACAGACCAAAAGAATCAAAGAAAAAATACCAAAAAATTGCCCCAAATCACCCGGAATCCCTTAAAATTACCAAGAATAAGTGAGAGGAGTGAGCAAATTGAACCTCTGGAAAATTTTGAACCCCCCAAAATCACTCAAAGGCACTTTTGAACCCCCAAAAACCACTCAGTTGCTTTAAATCATGAGGAGTGATCCTTGGCAGGTTCAGCAAGAGGAATGAGCAGATTGAACCTTGGAACCTCCCCCCTCAGTTGTGGGAACCCCCTCAATTCACTAAAAAATCTTGCCAAACCAGAGATACTTGGGTTGCGGTTGTCAAGACCGGTCACAATTTCCTAGTCGCAGATACTCAAAACCATGACTGGGAAAACCACGACTGGTGAGAGATAACTGTAAGGGCATTATAATACTAGCAGTTTTATTTTCAATCCCTTTCCTAATGATCCCTAGCATGGAATTGGCTTTTTTCACAGCTGCCTCACATTGAATCAACGCTTTCAACAAGCTGTCCACCGTGACCCCAAGATCCCTCTCCTGGTCAGTCACCAACAGCTCGAATCCCATCAGTGTATATGTGAAGCTGGGGTTTTTTTGCCCCAATATGCAACATTGAACTGCATTTGCCATTTTGTCACCCACTCCCCCAATCTGGAGAGATTCTTTGGGAGCTCTTCACAATCTGTTTTAGGTTCCACTACCCTAAATAGTATAGTGTCATCTGCAAATTTGACAATGTCACTGCTTACCCCAACTTCTAGATCATTTATGAATAAATTAAAAGACACTGGTCCCAATATAGATCCCTGGGGGTGCAAAAAGCAACTGTAGGTGGTGAAATTTGAATTGGGAAACTGGTAATTTAAAGAAGTCGGAAGACTTGATTGTAGATTTGTGATGTCCTGTGTCACCACAAGACCTTGCCGTTTCAAAATGACCTTGGAGTAACTAGCTGAGTTAGTTTAGTTGTAGGGTGATCACATGTGCTCTTTTCACCCAGAAAGTCCTCTATTTAAATGGTCTGTCCGAGTTTAATCCAGTACTTGTTTTTGTCCAGTAACCTTTCTGAGCACCAAGTGCACCAACAAATGAACAGAGAGCCTCATGTGCTGTCATGTTGCTTGGCCCTGCCCCCTGGCTGCTGCAGTGCCCAAATCTGGCAGAGAAAAAAGCCAGCCAGTCCCACCCCATGTGATGTGAACGGGAAGGGAGGCTCATATCTGAGTTGCCGCCTGTGTGACTGAGTACCTCCTGCTCCTCCAATCTCCACCCTGCACTTTCTTGCACCAGCAGCCAAGTTGTGTCCACCATCTTGGATCGGGGGGATGACATCACCACAAAATACACCATTGAGGTGTCACTGTGTGTCCCTACGACTGTACCTGATTTGGTTCATATTGGTCCAGGCATTGCGAAGTTGATGTGGGAGGGGGGCACACACACAGACACACAAAATGCCTGGTGATCTCATAAGCCTACTGGAAAGTAGGCTAAAAAGTAAAGGGCAGAAGGAAGAATAATATTTATTTATTTAACATATTTCTATACTGCCCAAAACATGCATCTCTGGGTGGTTTACATTTAAAATAATTTAAACATTAAAATCATTAACATTAAAAATAATTTACAACCCAACATTAAAATATTAAAACTATAAATCGAATTAAAAGAGGTGAATAAATGAGTCTTCAGTGCCTTTTAAAAATTTGCCAGAGATGGGGAGGCTCTTATTTCAACAGGAAGCGCATTCCAAAGTCCAGGGGCAGCAACAGAGAAGGTCCGTTCCCACAAGTAGCCTCCAGACGAGTTGGCAGCAACTGCAGACGAACCTCTCAGATGATCTCAACATGTGGTGGGGCTCACGGTGAAGACATTATCCCCTGCTAACTGGGCAAAGAGGCACCTTTTACCGTGGTGATTCTCTTTATTTAGCAGGGGGAGAGTAACTGGCCCTATCCACCCCCAGCACAGTACCTCCAGTGACTGTTGCTGGTGTCTGTCTTATGTTTCTTTTTAGAATGTGAGCCCTTTGGGGACAGGGAGCCATCTTATTTGTTTATTTATTATTTCTCTGTGTAAACCGCCCTGAGCCATTTTTGGAAGGGTGGTATAGAAAATAAATTATTATTAATCATCAATCATCATCATCATCATTATCATCATCTTAAATACCCAGGGCCTAAGCTGTTTAGGGCTTTATAGGTAATTACCAGCTCCTTGTATTTTGCCTGGAAACGTATTGGCCGCCAGTGTACTTCTTTCAACACAGGAGTA
This sequence comes from Hemicordylus capensis, assembly GCF_027244095.1. Lineage (NCBI taxonomy): Eukaryota > Metazoa > Chordata > Lepidosauria > Squamata > Cordylidae > Hemicordylus > Hemicordylus capensis. Next base: position 51,685,893 of record NC_069660.1, read on the forward strand.
ATATGGTCTCTCCTAGATGACCCAGAGCTGGGAGGCCACCACCTTCTCGATCACCTTGCCCAGCCATGGAAGGTTAGAGACAGCCCTGTAGTTGTTTAACTCCAAGGGATCCAAAGCAGGCTTGTTTAGAAGTGGTCTAATAATTGCCTCCTTAAGACAAAGAGACATCATGCCCTCCCTCAGAGAAACATTTATAATCTCTTCCAGGCCCTCTACAACAGCCTCTCTGTCAGATACTATAAGCCATTTCAGGCAAGGATCAAGAGGGCAGGTGGTAGGCCGCACCATTCCAAGCAACTTGTCCTCAGGAATCACAAACTGAAACTGATCCAGGGTCATCATATAAGAGGAGTTGCTGGACACCTCGTCATCAGACTCTGTAACAATTGTGGAGTTTTAATCCAAGTCAGTCTGAATACAAGAGATTTTGTCCACAAAAAATCATTTAAAACGTCACAGCAGGTAATTGTTGGTTCCAAGTACTGATTCAGGGGGAAGAGGCACACGTCAGCCCCTTCACTACCCTGAATAAGTCCGCTGGATGTGAACTTGCGGACGTGATATGGGAGGAAAAGAATCGCTTCTTTGCCACACGTATCACCTGAGCATAGATCTTCAAATGTGCTCTATGTAATAATCTGTTGGATTTGAGTTGAATCTTTCTCCACTTGCGCCCTAGTAATCTACCTCGCTGCTTCAGCCCCCTTAGTTCTTCCATGTACCAAGGGGTCAGTTTTGAAGCAGGTTGGAGAGGACACTTAGGAGCAATCGTATCCACTGCCCTGGTGAGATGATTGTCCCAGTTCTCCACGAGAGTGCCAACAGGGTCACCAGCAACTCTAAATCCCTCCAAGGCTTCTTGGAATCCTGTTGGCTCCAATAACCTTCTCAGGCTCTTCATCTCCTCTGCTGGGCTTCTAGCAGATTGAGAGGCAGGGTTCCTATAAAATTCAGGAACTGCTGAGCCACTCACCCCTGGTCCCAGTTCCACACACACTCCCCACAGATGTTACACAGAGGCAGCAGGCTGCAGTATCACTGGAGAAGTAGGAGCAGGCAGGTAGCAACAGAAGGAGCCAACACCACAGAATATTTTTCAGATAGTCTGGAAAAATATGGTCTGCAACCTTAGTTTCCCCCCACACTAGGACTCAGTAACTCTTTTACTCTTATATAAGGTTTGCTTTCCTCAAAAACAAAACAAAACAAAAGCCCCACAAGGTGCTGACATATGATGTTTAAATTAGGGACAGATTGCACCACTTTGAGAATGAGAACCAGCTCTCTATGATCTCAAACCAAATAAGCGGCGAGTCAACTTTTCTTCAAGGCCATGATGCATTGCATTTCTATGTATACCAAAATGTGCATGTTATTATATAAAATTAGCATATGCAAATTTGTGCTGAAGGGGAGCTCAGAAAAAAACACTCCCTGTGTGTGCATGCATGAGCACCTGTGCTGCATTAGCAGCTGCATTGACACTTCCTTTGCTTTGTTAGTCAGGATGATGGCCATTGTGAACAGCACCAGAAAATATCAACTCAATATCTTAGTAGCATTACAAAGGCAAACAAAAACATTATGGTTCATTAGGAAAGGGACAGAAAATGGTGCAACATATGTAATAAAGTTCAGAAGATAGATAGATAGATAGATAGATAGATAGATAATGTAATGCATAATATATAAGGCACAATCGAGCCAAAGTTAAGGACTTAATAATGCAGGTGCTTAATTCACTCATTCAGATCAATGGAATTTAACTTTGGCTGATTGTTCCCATACCCTCTGCAGTTCTAGTATACTGTCATTCAGAAAATATGAAACCCAAAGTGGTATTAGCAGGATCTATTCTCATTTTGCTTAGTTTTCTTTGCTACATATCTTCTTCTTGCACATCGTACTCTTACATGGGGCCATCTTTAAAGCCAGTTTGGAGACTAGAAACAGAACAAAATGCAGCTGCCAGAATGCTGACAGAATCACTGCAATCAAAGCACATCACATCAATCCTATACCAACTGCATTGGTTTGCTAACCATTTCCAGGCTCAATTTAAAGTGCTGTTATTAGCCTTTTAAGCCCTAAGAAGTTTGGGACCAGATGATCCTGAGGACCACCTTTGCCCATATTAACCTTCTCAAGCCTTAAAGAGACCTTTTGGGATCCTGATTTCTCTCTGGCCCATGCTTGCTGGACATTCAATTGGTGAGTACCAGTAACAGGGTCTTGGTGGTGGAGGCGCCACAGTTATGAAGCTCCTGCTCCACAACGATCCAGCAAGCTCCTCCTTGCTGTTGTACAGGTTTTGAGAACCTTTTTATTCCCAACAAATATTTGTATGTGATATCTTTTTGCTGTTTTTTGGTTTTTTTAAGCTGTTTGTGTATGATAAGTCAGATGTTATTTTAAAATATTAATCTTATTGTTGATATCTGTATGCTGCTTTGATTACATTTGGTAAAAAAACAAGAGAGCAATAAAATGAAACAAGTAAAATAGTGTAAGCATAATGGATCATAATCTCCGCACCTCACCTCAAATAAACCAGACACCTGGCCAGTGTTCCCTCTAACAGATTCAGATGATGTTGACTACAACTCCCATAATCCCCAAGCAAAAGCCATTGCAGCTGGGGATTCTGGGAGTTGTAGTCAACATCTTGGGGTTCCGGTTGAGGGAACACTGCACCTGACCACCCCTCATATTCCAGTGGTCGTTAGGCATTACTGGAGTGCAATAGTAACACACCTGTACCTCTATGGTGTGTAGGGAGGATGATATTCAGGCATTATTTAGGGCTATACGACCTGCTTCTGGGCTTCTTGGATAATCTGGTTGGCCAGTGTGGAAAACAGGATGCTGTACTGGATGGACCTTTGGTCTGATGTAGCATGATTCTTTGTAGTCTTAAACCCAAAGAGGTCAAGGTGAACATCAGTTACCATGCCAAGTTATACTTTCAGAGTTTTTGGTGTTCAAGAGATTCTAAAACATATAAGCTGCCACAAAGCATATGTCCACCCATGTACATACACTGTATTCACCCAGAGAACAAGGTAATTTCTCTGAGGGAGTATGCAGTTTGCAGAAAATGTCCCAGCTTCTGCTAATTGGTTCTGAAGGAATATCTCCCTTTTAATTGTTTCTTGTGAGCATCCATGGGGAATGACATCTTTGTACATTCTGCTGCTGCCTTGGCTGCCAGCCCAGTGGGCACAAGACATGTCCTGTAAGGGGACCATTCTTCTTTCACACTGTGAGCGGCCTTTATCCCCCCAGAAAGAGCTTTCTGTTGGTTCCTCAAACTAAAAACTTTAGTACTTGGAATTCTGCTCAGCTCTACTGCCAGTACATAAAGGACTCTTTTCTGAAAACAGGAGGGAGTAAGAAACATTGTTCTATTCTTTTGCAGACAGAGACAGCCTTAAAAATCCACACTCAACTGGAAATGTGTGGTTTTTTTACATGCAGAGTTTACATTTGGCTTTGCATCAGTCCGTCAATAATGCAACTATGAAAACCTACATTGACTGGAATGCACATTGGTTTTCTTTCTTGTGTTTCATCCATCATTAACAGTTTTCACCCATGGACAGATGTGTTTCTTGATGTCATGGTCTCAGTCCAAAATGCTAACATTTAAGAAAGAACCTGCCCCTCTCAGAAAAACAAAATCCATAACAATATGGCTTCCATCAGCATCTGGTGGGCCACTGTGCGTAACAGGATGCTGGACTAGATAGGCCTTGGGCCTGATCCAGCAGGGCTCTTCTTAATATATTAATGATGACCAGTGTTTAATAGGGATGTGCACGGAACTGGTTCAAACAACCGGTGGTTCCACCGGATCAACGGCGAGGGGTGTCTAGCTTTAAGAGCAAGGGAGAGTGCACTAACCTTTCCCGCCGCTTCCCCCCCACCGGCGTCCGTTCCCCCACCGGCATCCGTTTTTTAAAAAAAGTCCATCAGGGCAGCAGCATACTTCCCTGCCGCCCCGTTGCCCCCGTTTTCCGGATATGACCAAAAGTCTCTGATGTGCCTGTGCACGCCCGTGTATGTGCTGGTGTGTCAGAGACATATCCAGTCATATCTGGGAAATGGGGGCAATGGGGCAGCAGGGAGATATGCTGCCACCCTGGTGGGCTTTTTAAAAAACCGGACAGCGTCAGGGGAAAAGCGGCAGGAGGAGTAAGTGCACCCTCCCCCTCTCTTAAAGCAGCACCCCCACCGCCTTCGAGCCTCCCCACCACGGTTCTGTGCACATCCCTAGTGTTTAATTGAGCATGTCACATTAGTCCTTGGTTAGTCAAAAGGATTACAAGTATAAAATACAGAATAAACCTAAAATACATGTTAAGACATCTTTTTGTTAACAAACTGAGATCCTTTTATGTCACAGCCTAAGCCTTCCTCGATTTCTCAGAGCAACTCTTTACGTGATTTCGTATCTCAAGAGAAAATCTGAAAATGTTTTAAGCCACAAAAATGCCGTAATCGTTTAAAAATTAGGAAGTAGCTAGCAACTCTGAAAATGTAATATGCATACATATGAAACCTGCATCCCTTCCTGGATTTTTACTGACCTTCTTCTTTGAATGTTGTACACTGCATTTGCGCTTGAGAATTCGCCGAGATAGTTTGACAGTTCGTTGGAAGTAGTTTTGAACGTATTGTTTCACTTGGATGGATTTAAGTGCAACAGGGTTTATTTGTTACTTGTATGATTAATTTTGTTTGTAAACCGCCTTGTGGACATTTTTGTTGAAAAACAGTCTGAAAAAACTGTAAGGAAATATAACACAAGAAGACATGCAGCATCATTAGCGTACCCTTGGGTGCAGTGACGCACGGCTCTACACGTGGGTTTAAATGACGCTGTTGCCTACACCGAAGGCCCTGACACACCAACTCCACAACCAATCCGGGCAGGCAGAGTATATCTCTCTCCCTCCCTCCTTCAGGTGTTCCTACTCCCTCCTCCAGGGGCTGCTGCTCCCCTGTCAGCAATTCCCTTCCTCCTCCTCTCCGTGAAGAAGCGGAGCTCCTCCCAGCCCCAGGTGCGCTGCGCGATCCGACCCCGACGACCTCTCCAGCAGCACTCCCGCAGGTGCGTGATTCTTCTCCACGTTTTCCAACCGCGCCGAAAGTGAAAGCGTGACCACAAGGAAGGAGGTAGCAGGCAGGCAGGCAGGCAAGCAAGCGCGGAAGAGGCGGAAGCCCGGTGCCCGCTGAAGCAGAGAGCCGCCCGGGGTTGTGGACTGGCGCAGGCGGGGAGCTGAGCGGCGCACGGCATGACGGCGGAGAAGATCAGCCACTTTTTCCGAAACAGCCTGCGCAGGAGATCGTCCAAAAGAGGTAAGCAGAGGCGGCATTGCGCAAGCCGCTCTTCCAAGCCCCCGTCAGTCGGTCGCCGGTCCCCGCTCCTCTAATCGGCTGCTGCCCAGCCCTCCCCGCCCGCACGAGTCCCTCGGCTGTGACTGACAGGTCTCCCCCCCCCCGCTCCCGATTTCCACTCCTGCGAGCAAACGCGCCCTCCAACCCCCAACCCCCCAAGATCGGGCCCATTCCTGTCGCAAGTGTGAACTTCTAAACAACTTCCAGTCAGTCAGTAGCAAAACGAGGCACGCCCCTGGGATCAGATCCGCTAGTCCCATTCCCGGCCGGCTGCTTCTACCCCCGCCCCTCCAGCAGATGCAGGGATTGGAAAGTCCCGCATCGCCGCCTGCCCCTCCTCTTCCCATTGCTTAGTGAGTGACTTCTTAAACGGGAAAGTCGCCTTTTAAGCATGTGGCTTGTGGGAACTGGGAAATAACTGCGTGTGGGAACGGGGAAATAATTTCCAGTTTGCAACCAACAGTCAGTGTGTCCATTTGGCAACCTGATGAACTGGAGTGAGTCCACTCTCCAAGTCAAAGTAGGCTCGGTGCACATGCTGGGCTGGTGAGAGTTTTTGTGTGACAGTGAACCAGGAGGAGCACCCCCTCACTACAAGACAAGCAGCCACACAGATGTCTACTTTGCACATGTCTTCCTCCTCAGAAAAGTGACAAGGGGGGAAAGAACACAAAATGGGGAAGGCCCACATCCCCTGTGATGCTGTCTGTGTGGTAGACGTGGTGCACCTGCTCTTTCGTAACTAAGACCATCACAGTAAATGATTGAACTGGGCCCTTAGTGTTTGTGGGTGACTGACTGACAGGTTGATGTTCATGGAACTGAGGACAAGGGCCTCTTGGAGTTTCAGAGAGGCCCAGGACCCTTTCAGCTTTTGAGGCCCCAGCCATAATAAAAATAAATAATGATGATGCATGAAAACAAAACAAGGCACCAAAAAGGTGAGAGTGTCACATCTTCATCTGATAGGGATGCACATAAAAACAGGTTATGAAATTAAACATATGCCAAAAAATTAACTAATGCCTACGTTTGAGGCCGTCTTTGAGCTTGAGGCCCAAGCCAAATGGCCATCCTGGGCCCCCCTCTGATTGGCCCTGCTGAGGACAATACACTACAGTGCAATATCATGGTGGTGGTTTCTAAGTTAGGCGGTGGAACTGCCATGTATACAAAGACAAGTTCTGTTGATGGGCTGGCATAATACAAAAACACAATCATATTTTTATGGACATAGCTGGGTGCCTCAATAATGTAGTTAGGCTGATGAAGAACAGAGCTGCTCCCCAGGGAGTTATACATAAGATACCCCTAACATACCAGATCAGAATTTGAAGCCCAAACCCACCCAATGTCTAGCAAGAAAGTAGAAGAGGCAAAGCAAGATATAAAATGTGAGGACTGGAGGCAGTGAAAGTTTAGATGTAGCTCTGATGCCTGCCTGGAGCTGGTTTTCAGAGGGGAAAATACTGTCATAATGTCAATAGTTGCCGCTTTGCAGTCTCATACAGGTGACTCCTTAAGCCTTTCATACTGAGGTACAGCATTACTGTTTCCCAAATGTTACATGCAGATCTCTTCAGAGCAGTAAAAGTCTGTGCATTAAAATAAAAGCCTCTTCACACATTATACTTTTAGGTGTACACTAAAAAAACTGTGAACATGACAAACGTGTTTGCAAACAAATTCCCACTTCCTGGAGAGTACACAGATTGACTGTTTGGGTGACAGGTTGGGGTTTGCACTGTGTATTGTGTGGAATGGTTCTGAGGCAGTGCAAGATGGACTGGCTTTGAGTAGCTAGAAGGAGTGAGTGTGCTAACAATCCCTGCTCCTGTCTGTGTTGTTCTTGGTCAAAGAAAGGCTTCCTGAACTACTGTACCACTTTCTCCAGTGTATGAGAGGGGGTGCATCTGCTCTGCCATAGACTCCATCACAGTAAATTACTGAACTGGGCTCTTAGTACTTGTGGGTGACTGACTAACAGGCTGATGTTCATGGAACTAAGGACTAGAACCTCTTAGAGGTTCAGAGAGGCCCAGGACCCTTTCAGCTTTTGAGGCCCCTAGCCATAATAAAAATAAAAAATGGTGCATGAATACAAAATAAGGCACCAAAGAAAGGTGAGAGAGTGTGTCACATTTTCACCTGATAGGTATGCACATAAAAACTGTTTATGAATGGTGAACTTCCATACAGATAAGTTTATGGGAAAGGCTGGCTTCTGGAAAATGGTTAACTTCCAGTTATAGCTATTAAAGCAGTAACTCAATTCAGCAGCTGCTCCTTCTATATCCACTTATGAATATTCACGCCCATCCTATGACCTGGAACAGGCAGTTTAATGCTCTAATTATCTGCAAAGTCACCTGCCTAAGGAAAACATAGAAGGGGTTTTTCCTGTATAGGGTTGCCATATTCTGGCTTTCCAAATCCGGGTGTCTAATTTGCATATTATGCAAATCGGCTTGAAAATAATGTTTGAGCTGAATAGAGACTGCACGTTTTGCTCCTTAGCTTCGATTCTACAAGGGCTAGAGCTTAGTTGTGTGTTTGTGGTTTTTTTTTAATGAAAGCTGAAATCTGGGCGCATCTGGGTGGGCTAAGCAAGGAGATGCTTAAAATCCGGGTGAAATCCAGAGTTGAATTTTTGCTTCTTAGGCTGTTGGATGCACCTATTGGTGCAAACTATTTTCCTCTGTCTCATGCCCCTCTAGAAATACTGAATCCAACTCCCTTTGTGGCATGTAAAATGAACATGTTTTTAGATTCATATTAGGTAAAAGTAAAGTGTGCCATCAAGTCGATTTTGACTCCTGGTGCCCACAGAGCCCTGTGGTTTTCTTTTGGTAGAATACAGGAGAGGTTTACCATTGCCGCCTCCTGTGCAGCATGAGATGATGCCTTTCAGTATCTTCCTATATTGCTGCTGCCCAATATAATACCAGCAGGGATTAACCAGCAGCCTTCTGCTTGTTAGTCAAGCATTTCCCCGCTGTGCCATTAGGTGGCTAGATTCATATTCGTTCTTCTCATTTTAGCCTTTGGTTCAGGCTAGGCATGTATGGCCAGTTCGGCGGTGGGGTGGTGGTTTACCTTTAAGCAGGAGGGAGGGTGCTCTTACCCCCCCCATCTCATTTCCCCCGCTGGTGCCATGTCCAGAATCGCTGGCGTGGGGTGGCAGCATACCCTCTTGTGGCCCCGTCAGCATCAGACCAGAAGTGGCTGGTGCGTGATAAATCTGGCCCATTTTTCTGAATAAGTTTGAAAATGTCAATCAACCTTCATTAATAAGATAAATAGACTAACAACATTAATTACCTTACCCCGTAAGTATTTAATGTATAGCAAAATCCTCATTCCCCTAATAATGTTCTTTGCCACCCCTTTGCTCCCCCAAAACTAGTTGTTCTAGAGTCACCCCAGCTTGTTTCAGTCTTTTGTTTGCATTTATCTCATTGGTGAAGTATTTGAGCAACAAATATGTCCATTTATATCACAGTAAACCGTTCTCAGGGCCATGTGGCATTGCAGATACTAGGTTTGCCAAACCTTGTCAACATGGAGATACGTGGATGGGGAGTAGAAGTTGTAATAGTGTTGCAGAGTTTGTGAATTACACTCAGCTGTTTCATTACTCTTAACTCTCAGATGGCTCAGAAGGGCGATAACTTGGGGCTACATTGATTTCCAGCAGCTTGGTGCAGACCATTGCTGGTCAATGCATGTTAAATTCAGATGACTTCACAATAAATATGCAGTAAAATTTTAGTTCAGACAGTTCTTTAAAGGTAGTGAGAAGGGCTTTGAGAATGTGATAGTCATTTTTACGGAAATAAAAAAAATTGTGCCTACATTCACTGCACAACTTCCAAACTGTCACTGATTTTATTTATTATATATACTGCTTTTCCAAGTATATGCCCAAAGTGATGGATTGCTGTTCCACAGAAGTTGCCATGCTGATTGCACGAGGCCCATTGGACAAGTTCTTTCCTCCTCAAAAGTACAAATAATTTGTTTGTGTCTGGAACTGGGAGAGAGAAGTGTGTGTGAATGTCTGAAGAAATGACATAACTAACACAATCTGGCTCAGCTTGTGTTTGGTAAAAAAAAAATTAAAGAAAAGAAACTCACATTTAAAAATTATGGAAACACATTTTTAACTCTTGTAAACTTTTTTCTGAGAACTGAAGATATTCTAGATTTCTATAAACTATGGTCATTTAAATGCAAAAAGGAGATCTTAGAGATATGGGAGGTGTACATTTCTGGCTACACACATTAGTCACACTGCTGATCAGTGTTCCCTCTAAGAGGGATACCCAGTTGTTGTTCACTACAACTCCCAGCGTCCCCAGCTACAAAGGCCTTTGGCTGGGGATTGTGGGAGTTGTAGTCTGCAACATCTAGGAATCTCTCTTGGAGGGAACACTGCTGCTGATGTGTATGTGGCTTGCACATCACTGTGGGAACTAATTCTTCTCAGATTTGCTCAAGATTACTGGGTAAAAACTCTGAACGTTTCATAAAGCAACAGTCCCATAGTAACAACCTGAAACTGGCTGTTACTGGCTTCAAGGGCTGATCAGAAGAAGTACAAATCCCTAGCATGAAGCAGAGGCCCGATTACACCCACTTTATTTCTGCTGCTACCTATATGCTTCTTTGAATTTGTTGCTTTAAAAGACTTGAATAAAGTTGCTGCAGCAGCCAAAAGCAGAATCTGAAAGATAAAGCCTTTTGCTAACTGTATGTAGAGTTGCTGCTGGAACTGTTGTAACATATGCCATGCGATTGCTGTTTACTCAGTTTCCTTTCTAGCTGCACTGAAGCTAGTTTATTTCCTGGGTGGTGTTGATCTTTCATTCCTGCACCCAACCTGTCTTACACAATTGTGGTTATTCTTTTGTGAGGAACTGTACTTGATGAGTCCTAACAGCTTAGGTGCTCATAAAATCCTTGGGGCGGGGGTTGTGTGCAGAGGCACTCTTACCCCTGGGCTTCTGGGTGCAAGTGCAGTGCCTCCACACTCCCTGGGGGCCCCCAAATCCTCTTTAGAGACAGAGCGGGGAAAGAAATATGTGGGATGGGAATATGTTAAGTTGCGTGCTGAAATGAAATGTTTCTGCTAATGCATATTTGCATAAATATACCTGTTTTATATTCTTACATTCTTGTGAGTTCAGTTGCTGTTCGTGCCCTCAAGAACCCATGGGTTAAAAATACTGTATGTGTCACACTGTGTGTGTGTGTGTGTGTGTGTGTGTGTAGGGATTATGCTTAATTTAGAGAGGGGATTGGGGGCCCTCCAAAGGCCTTCAGGTCCAGGCTCCAAAATTACCTAGGTGCACCTCTGGCTGCGTGGATCCATTGAAGAGAGAATGAACGAACACACACACACCCCTTTTATTAAGACCAAAAAGTAACAAAAGTAGCTTTCCTGTTGTGGTAAAACTCCTCAGCTCAGTAACCAAACACCTGTACAGAAAACTATAAAACTTCAAAAGCTAGTGGCAGAGAAGCGTTAGAACAAATGTGCAGGTCACCTGATTACTCAACTCAACTGCCTCAAAATCCTGGGGCATTCTAAAGTGTGTGGCCATTTTTAAAGGAAGAAACAGCTCATATGGTATTATGGTTTGAAATTTAAAAGGGTTTTAATGCTTGCATGAATTTTCCAAGGGTTAGGATGTTATGTGCTCCAAGGTACAGAGAGGGTTTCCCACTGTGCTTTTGCAGAAAAGCATGTATTATTTAGTTGATGGGAATAACTAAATATACAGTAATAGTAATAATGGAATTATTGTTATTTTACAAGCCAGAGATAAGCTCCAGTCAATTATATTGATTTCAGCTGGAAAGATTTACAGTACAGTCCCAAACATTTTTACTCAGAAGTCCTATAACTTCTGTGGGACGTACTTCCTAGAAAGTGTGCTTAAGATTGCAGCCTTTGACCCATGCTTTGGTTGAATCATGTCCAAAATAAACAGAAGTACCATTCAAGATTGTCAGCAACAGATAAAAGATGGGGAGAATTTCTAGTTCTGTGTATGAGATCAATTTTTCCAAGGTTGCTTGCATAACATCTTATTCCACAAGTACATTTCATTCTTGTACTAGCAGTATCTTGGTGTGTGCATATCATATTCCTCGCCCTTCAGGGACCTCTGGCATGATGCACTTTTCTCCTTATTTATTGTTTGCAATGCATTCTGCCATTTGAAGGCAGTATACACTTAGCTTACACTGATAGTATACACTTAAATGTCATACACCTCGGACTACATGTGTGAGCACTGTAAGATATTCACTTTAGGGGATGGGGGCGATCTGGGAAGAGCACCTGTATGCTTGCATGCAGAAGGTCTAAAATTCCCTCCTTGGCATCTCCAAAATAGGGCTGAGAGGGACTCCTACCTGAAACCTTGGAGAAGCCGCTGGCAGTCTATGTAGACAATACTGAGTTAGATGAACCAATGGTCTGACTCGGTATAAGACAGCTTTCTATGTTTAAAATATAACCTCCAGATTGTGCTGCCAGGCTTCAAGCTGTGATTCCAAAGCAGTAATTCTCAAACAGTGTGCTCTGAGAGTACTTCTAGTGTGAGTCCAAAGTATTCATCCACACAGAGGTGATGACTGTGTTCTTGCATGATTGACTGATCTGACCTTGACTCTTCCCAATCAGCTTCCTCTGTGTGATTGGGTGGAATTATATTTCTTCTGCTGCATCTCTACATCAGGCAGAATTCCCTGCCCATGGAAGATGTTGTATGTATTTATGATGTTCTGTTCTGGACTTGCCTTTTTCAAATCAGGAGACATTCTCTGATTGGTTACTCATGATCCTGCTCTGAGCAAGGGATGGTTAAAAACTTGTCACTCGATACCCACTGCATTCTGTGACAATTCCACAAGGCCAATCATCCAGAAGCATTTATGAATTTATTAAAATTTTAATTTTGGGATATATTTCAATGTAAAATATCCTGAGCCGTTTTTGGAAGAGTGGTATATAAATAAAATAAATAAATATTTCTGTCTTAAATATGGTGAATTTAGATAAGTCCTGGATAGTATGAATCCAAAACATATCCAGCGCATAAACTTTGTATTTCCTGAATATGAAATATTTGTTTTCATTCAGTTATATATATATTTCTATTGGATAAACATAACACAAAACATACTGTTATTTATAACAGAATCACAAGCATCACAAACAATTATATTCCTTTCTACAATCACATGAGCTCTAATTTCTACTTAAGTACTTGACAGCCTCAATTAACAATCTTTCCAGATACTAATGTAATTGGAAGGTGGAGAATGAGCGAAGTTTTCCTGATTTGTAAATAAAATAAAATCAGACCATGTGGTTAAAAAAAACATTGGGATTGGCCTGACCCAACTGAAGACTGACTACATATCAGAGATATGTAATTTACATGTCATTAGAGATTTGTGTTATATATCCCTCAAATCCTGCTGCAAGGTCTAATTTATGTTTGTGTGGCTGAAATTTTGCATTACAGATGAATCCCAGGATGTACTCCCGACAGAAAGTAAACCTGAAACTTGTATGAAGCCGGGAGATAGAAGCAGCTACCTTTACCCTTCAGGACAGCTATTCTTTGAATATTTAGTTGTGGTCTCACTTAAAAAGAACATGAAGGGAGATTATGAGCCCAAGATTACCTATCAGTTTCCAAAGGTAAGAAACCCAGCATGACTGTGTGATCAAGTGAAGCATATTAAAGGGAAGCTCTTTTCAGGCATTATACCTTGGAGAAATGAACATGCATACATGTGGAGCAGGGATGACATCACTCTGGCAGGCTCTCCTCTGAAACGGCTGGAGTCACTTTGAACTCTTTCTGAAGTGGATAGTCTGTGTGAATGTTTTCATTCTTTTGCTGTTGAGTTGTTTCAAACTTTTGCTGTTGCATTTTGTTCTATTAGGCCCAACCATCCCCAGAAAACGAAAAAAACAAAAAACAAAGACAAATCTCTAAAGAATATGCTGACAGAGCCTACAGCTCTTTAAATTCTTGTCACTCCACAAAGTTTCCCTTGGGTTGAGATGTAATCTCTGAAACTTCAGTGGAATTGATTTATCCTTAGAGATGCAGAAAATCCTGCTTACGAAAACCAGTATCCCCTGCATTTTTCTCTTTGAAGTGTTCCTGACATTAACTTCATGGTGCATCTTCTCTGTATGTTGTTGAAGTGGTATTGCAGAAAGGTCTCCCTTGGTAATGATGAAAGCAGGAATGATATTGCTGATGGGAAAAGAAGGAATGTCTGCCCCAGAGTGTCAAGCAGGTATGAGAAAGGAAAGGAGACCAACATAAAGAGATCCCTGTCACTGCAAACTACAAACCCAGTTCATCAAGACAACCCAGTATCTTTACTGCAGGCTACACATCCCTTACACATCCTTAAGTGGTGCAGCAGGGAAATGCTTGACTAACAAGCATAGGGTTGATGGTTCAAATCCCCGCTGGTACTCTATCAGGCAGCAGCAATATAGGAAGATGCTGAAAGGCATTATCTCATACTGCATGGGAGGAGGCAATGGTAACTCCCCGCCCCCCTGTATTCTACTAAAGAAAACCACAGGGCTCTGTGGGTGCCAGGAATAGAAATCAACTTGATGCCACACTTTACTTTTTACACATCCCTTACCTGCTCTAATCTTTGAAACTTGATGGAGAGCAAAATCGTTGATCATTCAGACAGGAGATTTGCACAGTTTGTATTGTGCAATTCCATTGTTACTAACAAATGTGTGTTCTCGAGAAACTTTTAGGATTCTTTATAGCTGTGAGCATTCTCTGAAAGCAAAAACCTTCTGTTGATATTGTCTTCATGAACTTGGTGTCATTTGACTACTGTACTGTAATATATTGACTTCTGTGCAGAGGCCACATATATCTATCAAGCTGGAGATGCTGGATAACACCCCCCCCCTCGATATTTCTTAGAGTTAAACCAAGCTTAGGCATGGAGTCTGGGGTATTCTGGAACAGGGTTTTGATTCTGAGCCTCATCCTAGCACTGTACCCCAGTTGGAATGTCAAACTAGAGCCCAGTTCAGACATTATGCTGTTTGAGGGTACAGATATCTGTACACTTATACATGTGTTTGTGTGAATGACTGTACCTTTGTTCGTTTTAAAAGTGAACCTGGATACAGGCCCTTCAAATGCATGGTACAGATAGGAAGTATAATTCTGTACCTGTGTTCAATATAACCTGTGAATGATTGTACATGTGTATAGATCTGTTCCTGTATACACTATACACTTGTACAGATGTTGGACCTAATGTGTGAATGGGCCTAAGACTTGAGAGACCCAGGTTCAAGTCCCCACCCAGCCATGAAATTAACTGAGTGACTTTGGGCCAGTCACTCTCTGTCTAACCTACCTTACAGAGCTGTTGTGAGTATAAAATGGTGGGGAAAACCATATATACAATCCTGAGTTCCTTGGAAGAAGGGCAGGATAAACATGTAATAAATATTTATCCTTACAACCTGTGTCCCTTCTTACTTGGCCTGCTATTGTAACTATGTGCTTGAGACTGCTATTTTACTGGCCTAGTGACAAGTTGGAGAAAGTGTGGTTATGGTTGCTGGGCAACAGCAGCATAACACTTCTTATCAAATTTGTGATTCAGTGGTTGGTGGGGGGTGGGAGGTGTGACACCTTGAAGTTGTGTTGAAACCATAGCTGCACTTTCCCCCTTCACTCAGGCCTAGTTCTCACTAAGGTGGTAAACCTGTCTCTGGGCTGTATCGCTTCATACCAGACATAGAAAACTAGATATCGGGGAGAAGGTTTCTAGACTAGTATTTTCCCTGACATATTAATTGTGTATATAAATGGGGATTCTTTTGTGTGTGGAGGAACTTTAAGTTATGTGAATATTGGAGGAGAGCTGGTCTTGTGGCAGCAAGTATGAATTGTCCCCTTTGCTAAGCAGAGTCCACCCTGATTTGGATGAAAGACGACTACATGTGTGAGCACTGTGAGATATTTCCCTTAGGGGATGGGGCCACTCTGGAAAGATCCCCTGTATGCTTGCATGCAGACGGTTCCAAGTTCCCTCCCTGGCATCTCCAGATAGGGCTGAGAGACACTCTTGCCTTCAGTCTTGGAGAAGCTTCTGCCAGTCTGTGTAGACAGTACTGAGCTAGATAGACCAATGGTCTAACTCGGTATATGGCAGCTTCCTATGTGAATCCCTATCAGAGCAACAGCTCTGCTCTGCTCTGATTTTTTACCTTAGTGAGTACTAGACCTTAGACTCAACAAAATTGTCAAACTCAGACTGAAATAAGACTGCCCAGTTAGTGATAGGAGCAGCTACAAGGTCACTTAGCAGCTAACTGAGGTAAGTTTGTCCAACTGGGGCAACTAGCAGGTTTAGCGGAGAGGCAGTTTTCAGCAGGAAGGTGGTTCGGGGGGAACAGTTGATAGTCCCAGTCCAGATGAGCAGGGTCCATGACTCTGTGTGTCTGTGTAGGTCTTTGTCATGCTTTTAAAAAAACATACTGGGAGCTCTATACACAGAATCGATCTGTACTTGTGATTTTTGTGTCTTATTGTTTATCATAATTGAATTTTTATATTTAGGTTATGTTCTTGAATGTTTTAGTGGAACTGGAAAGGTAATATATAAATATGTAATAAATAAAAATAAGTCATAAATTTTCATGTTGCATCTAGTTTGAGCCTGAGTGGGCCTAGGAGGGCTGACAGAAGGCCTCTGGGCAAGCCATCCCGGGGTGGAAACCACATCCTGTGGGCTGATGTATCTTAACTGCAGCATTTCCTATTCATATGTTTTTGAAGGAGTCTTTATGTTGTTTGTTTGTTTGTTTGTTTAGCATATTTTTACACCGCCCAAAACTTACGTCTCTGGGCGGTTTACAACAAGATTAAAAGTAAAACATTAATTAAAAACAAAATAAATTTCTTGCTTTTAAATTTTTTAAAACACAATTTACAATTTACCCTCCGCATTTCCCCCGCCGGCACGCTGTTGATTTTAAGCCCCTCGGGGCGGAAGCTTTCCTCCCTGCCACCCCATTTCCCCCGTCGGCCGGAAATGGCCGGAAGTCGCGAGCATGTGTGCGCCTGTTGTGCATGTGTGTGCGCGCGCACCCTTCTGCCGTGTGCGCACGCTCACCACTTCCAGCCAACGGGGGAAACGGGGCGTCAGGGAGGAACGCTGCCACCCCGAGGGGCTTAAAATCAACAGCGCGCCGGCAGGGGAAATGCGGCGGGAGGGGTGAGTACACCCTCCCCCGCCCTTAAAGTGCTACCCCTGTCGGCGTTTCGGCGCCGAAACCACCCCCAGCACCAAAACATTTTGAAGGCCTTCATAATGGCATCCAAAACATTTTGGGCACAAGCCTACTTTATAGGTTATAACCAACACCTTGTATTTTGCCCGGAAACATATTGGCAGCTAGTGTAACTCCTTCAGTACGGGAGTAATATGGTCTCTCCTAAATGACCCAGAGACCAGCCTGGCTGCCACATTCTGGACCAACTGTTGTTTCTGGACTATGTACAGGGGCAGCCCCACATAGAGCACATTGCAGTAATCCAGTCTGGAGGTTATCAGCAGATGTACCACTGTTTTGAGGTTGTCTAACTCAAGAAACGGACGTAGCTGGTGTATCCGTCTATAGATAAAGCCATCTTTAGAGAGATGGCTTACTTATTCTTGACTCTCCATATCTACTACCTTTGGAGTTGGTGATCATTGGCTTATTATAGCTGGATGAAGTTTCCTGCCAGCCAGAGAGATGCAAGAACCTTTAACCAAATCCCATAACATCCTGACCTAGGATCAGTTCAGATGAATGCTGGCTAGCCCACATGATCAGTTTGGGGTTACGCTGAGAGCATGCTGACAGCATGCCCCCTGATGTCATTGCAGGACAAGCTGATAGTCTGTTGGGGTATCCTCTAATCATGTGAAGGAGCCAAGGAGGCATTGAATACCCCTTTACACACACTCCAAAACTCTGGTTTTGGCGCATGTGTAGAAGGGCAATTGAAAGTACTGTCCCCCACCCCCCATGACAGGATGTCCAGAAGTGATGTCATTGCACTGTTAGTGTGACTCCATCCTGTTCATACATGCTGCTGGTATTCATCTGTACTGACCCCTAATGTTCGTGTTTCACCGAATTAATTATGTCTGATTGAGAGAGAACTTGGGGTGCTGGAATCAATATCTGTGCAGGATGGCTGGACATTACAAAGAAAAGTTAGAAACAGGCCTGTTGCACCTTTCAGATGCGACAGCTCTTGTGAAAACCTGCACCCCAGCATTGTTTTAAAAGTAAAACACAGCAAGGTTCCTTTGTGGGTTGGCTTCAATTCACACTTTAGCAGTTTGATTTTGAAACCATTATACTTGTCATTCTGCAGTTTTTTTCACCGCTCAAAATCTATATGCTGGGGAAAGTTACAGAATTGCTTCACAGAGAAAGAAAGGTCTCTTGCAACTTTTCTGCAGACAGTGGAGAGGCTCCAATTACCATTTGGGTGTAAATATAGGTGAAACTCGAAAAATTAGAATATTGTGCAAAAGTTCATTAATTTCAGTAATGCAAATTAAAAGGTGAAACTGATATATGAGATAGACGCATTACATGCAAAGCGAGATAAGTCAAGCCTTAATTTGTTATAATTGTGATGATCATGGCGTACAGCTCATGAGAACCCCAAATCCACAATCCCAGAAAATTAGAATATTGTGAAAAGGTTCAACAGTCTAGGCTCCAGGTGTCCCACTCCAATCAGCTAATCAATCCATAACACCTGCAAAGGGTTCCTGAGCCTTTAAATGGTCTCTCAGTCTGGTTCATTAGGAATCACAATCATGGGAAAGACTGCTGACTTGACAGTTGTGCAGAAAACCATCATTGACACTCTCCATAAGGAGGGAAAGCCTCAAAAGGTAATTGCAAAAGAAGTTGGATGTTCCCAAAGTGCTGTATCAAAGCACATTAATAGAAAGTTATGTGGAAGGGAAAAGTGTGGAAGAAAAAGGTGCATAAGCAGCAGGGATGACCGCAGCCTGGAGAGGATTGTCAGGAAAAGGCCATTCAAAAGTGTTGGGGACTTTCACAAGGAATGGACTGAGGCTGGAGTTAGTGCATCAAGAGCCACCACACACAGACGGATCCTGGACATGGGCTTCAAATGTCGTATTCCTCTTGTCAAGCCGCTCCTGAACAACAAACAACGTCAGAAGCGTCTTACCTGGGCTCAAGAAAAAAAAGAACTGGTCTGTTGCTCAGTGGTCCAAAGTCCTCTTTTCTGATGAGAGCAACTTTTGCATCTCATTTGGAAACCAAGGACCCAGAGTCTGGAGGAAGAATGGAGAGGCACACAATGCAAGATGCTTGAAGTCCAGTGTGAAGTTTCCACAGTCTGTGTTGATTTGGGGAGCCATGTCATCTGCTGGTGTTGGTCCACTGTGCTTCATTAAGTCCAGGGTCAACGCAGCGGTCTATCAGGAGATTTTGGAGCACTTCATGCTTCCTTCCGCAGACGAGCTGTATGGGGATGCTGACTTCATTTTCCAGCAGGACTTGGCACCTGCCCACACTGCCAAAAGTACCAAAACCTGGTTCAATGACCATGGGATTACTGTGCTTGATTGGCCAGCAAACTCGCCTGACCTGAACCCCATAGAGAATCTATGGGGCATTGCCAAGAGAAGGATGAGAGACATGAGACCAAACAATGCAGAAGAGCTGAAGGCCGCTATTGAAGCATCCTGGTCTTCCATAACACCTCAGCAGTGCCACAGGCTGATAGCATCCATGCCACGCCGCATTGAGGCAGTAATTGCTGCAAAAGGGGCCCAAACCAAGTACTGAATACATATGCATGCTTATACTTTTCAGAGGTCCGATATTGTTCTATTGACAATCCTTGTTTTATTGGTTTCATGTAATATTCTAATTTTCTGGGATTGTGGATTTAGGGTTCTCATGAGCTGTACGCCATGATCATCACAATTATAACAAATTAAGGCTTGACTTATCTCGCTTTGCATGTAATGTGTCTATCTCATATATCAGTTTCACCTTTTAATTTGCATTACTGAAATTAATGAACTTTTGCACGATATTCTAATTTTTCGAGTTTCACCTGTAAGCTACTCCTAATGTGCAACGTGCTGTTCTAACCCCAGATTCACTTCTATACAGATAGCTCTCTAGGTGTCCTTAAATTCCAAACCCAGGTACAGTCTTGCACAAGATACATTTAGGGCCAAACTAGCAGCGAACAGCACTTTTGCAGGAAGGGCCCCAAATCACTTCATTATCTGCCTCCCTGTATGTTGCCTTGCCCAGCAAGCACCCACTCCGAAGGCCCATTTACAGATCATTGCCCATCTTGTCAGGCAATCATCATCATCATCAATAAATTGGTATATTATTATTATTATTATTATTATTATTAACAAAATAAGTGGTTTACATAGGGGGGAAAAAGAGAAAATAGTTTGCTATCCCAAAAGGGCACACAATCTTTAAAATACACAAAAGGGAGATGTGGCACTGAGAAGAGATGCTGTGTTGGGTTGAATAGGGACATTTGCTGTTCCCCTGTCAGCATGTTGGGATGTCCTTTAGTGACATCACGGTGAGAGTACTCTTGGCACGTTCCTTCTCTACTTTGTGTGTTCCTGCGAACTGGCCCTTTATTATTTTTTGGAGCTTGTTTATGATTTGGATAAGTCTATCTTGAGAATGGTGATAAGCACATATGTTTCATTGCTGAGACTCTTGCTTGGTGGGCTCTGTGTGTGTGTGTCTGGGGGTTGGCCACACACTATTAATTTAAGGATTAATAGGCCACACGCTATTAATAATGATTATTATCTTTTCTATAGAAATTCAGAATGATCTAAGCTCTCCATATATATTATCACAGTAATCCTTAAAATTCCTAGTTGTTTCTCACCTAGGCAGAGAAACAGTCATCATGGATGGCCATCCCTTAGTGGTACCTGTATGCATCATATAAGACCCAAAGGTGGTGTGTGTGTGTGTGTGTGTGGCTTCTGTTGTGAAAACAGCATGGAGGTAACCTTATTTTGGTTTCTATTCATACTACTGCCTTGTACAGCTAAACAGTCTTCTCACCTGGATTGATTTGTGGGGAAACAATTCTTGTATTTTCCTCCTTACTCTTTGTTTCAGCGTGAGAACTTGATGAGGGGACAGCGTGAAGAGGAAGAGAGGCTGCTTCAGGCCATCCCCTTGTTCTGCTTTCCAGATGGCAATGAATGGGCACCACTCACAGAGTATACCAGGTAATTGATCTGCAACTGAGTAATTAGTGATGAGTAAGGAGCTACTATTGTGCTGAAGGGGACCAGGATATGCCCTAATGTCAAAAACTGGAGTAAAAAGACACCTTTATGCTGTGCCCTAAGGAACAAAGACTTCCCTTTTGCAATTCTGTAAAACCAACAGCTCCTCAATCTTAACTCCAGTCAAGCAGGTGAAGCTTTGTAATCCTGGTCCTGGTTTAGCCAGTAACTGTTTAGGGAGTAGCTGTATTGCTATTTTGAAAACAACTGTAGTTAAGCATTCATTGTGAAGACTGATATGAAGACCGTCTGTGATATTTGTTTCCTTCAGTTTTGTACCATCTATTACAGTTCTCCATTGTGACTTAAACACAGGATGAAATTCAGGTGTTTATAGGCCCTGCAATTTATAGTTTGATTAAAAACAAAACATGGAGGCCAAATCCTACCCCACCCCCCAACATGTCTTCACACAACAGATGTAAAAGTTGATAGTCCTGCTTACTTTTCACAGTTCAGCTTGCCACACAAAGCTGGAGCACCATCTGATATGTAGCCAGCTACTATACACAGTTGTATTTACTGACGAAAGTACTTGCAGATCTCCAGATAAATGCTATTGTGGTGGCTTTGTGCTTGTGGTAAATGGGGGTTGTCTAAATCACTTGTCGTGAGAACAAATTACAGTATTGCACATTACTGTTCAACTTACATTTGGAAGGTCTGAGCTGTTTGCAAAACTACACCATACAGTATATAAAACTACAGCTTACGTTCAGAGTATCTGTCTGCCCCAAACATGTTGCAGGTTCAGAAAGAGGGTAAAAAAGGCACCATGCTTTTTTGACAGTGGTGTATGCATTGGACCTGAGATTTCCTTTCCTGTCATTTATTCATAGATATTTGGGTCAGATATAGGAATTTCTCTGATGTGTGGCTAGGGTTGTCCAGTGCTTGTCTGGAGACAGTTTAGAATTCCAAAGCAGCATTTTCTTCCTGCTTCTCAGTGCTTCTGGACATTTGATTTCTTCTGTTTTTCTCATAGGATGCTTAGCAGACTGGTAAAATTCCATGTCTTTTATTCTTCTTTTCAGTGAAACATTTTCTTTTGTCCTCACCAATGTTGATGGAAGTAGAAAGATTGGCTACTGCAGGCGACTTTTGGTGAATATTCCTTTTTTAAACTTCATTGCTATTAGATAATCTGTTTTTTTCAGACCATGGTGTCTAGGAATCCACTAGTGCTTCAACAAAACAGTTGGCAGAGTCTGAGTGCTTCCCTAAAGTTTTAATTCATTAGCTTTAGGGGCAGACCATCCTCACTAAATTTACTTTCCATCCTTGCGGAGACACTGCTCCATCCATGATAAAGGGGTAAATAATGGTTCCCCCATCACCCACATTTTGTTCATTACTGGAAACCAGACTCAGTGTTGGTCTAATGCATATAGGTGCCATGGTTACCATTAAATCCTCATATGTTGTTTGAAGTACACCAGATCGACAAGCATGTGGGGGTGGAGAGTAGGGTGGTCCCACAACACTACCTTGGAGATTTCCTGTGTCAGCTTACATAGGGAGACCAACAGTCTATAGATTAGTTGAATTCCTATTCTGTCTCAATTGCCCAACACCGAGTATATGTACTAATTCTGAGTATATCTCAAGCTTGGCATCTGTTGAGGGGGACAGTCTTTACAGCAACCCCACCTCTTCACCACTGACCATGTATTGTGCCTTACAGAGTACACAGCTGGAAGCAATTAGAACCAGACAGGTTCTCCTGTCTCATCCCCAGGTCCTTGTAAAATATCCAAGGTTAGCCTTTTCATCCTTGATCATATAATGAATGATATTTTATTTTGGACTGCTTTCCAATGATTTAATTTATGTCACTAAATTAAATTCTGGTTAATACAATGATAAACAGATAGCCATGATTTTTCTGGACGCAGAGAAAGCTTTTGACAATGTCTCCTGGCAGTTCATGTGGAGATTATTTGACGCAATGGGAGTTGGTAATCATTTCATTAGGGCTATTAAGACAATTTATTCGGCGCAATATGCTAAAATTATTGTAAATGGGGAATTATCAGACAACTGCAAAATACAAAAAGGAACTAGACAAGGATGTCCACTTTCCCCATTACTTTTTATATTAGTATTGGAAGTGCTCTGTAGAAATATTAGAGAAGATGTTCAATTACAAGGCCCAAAAATTGGGAAACAAGAGTACAAACTAAGAGCCTTTGCGGATGATGTAGTGGGTTTTTTTTAAAGAAAATCCATTAGAGAAGATCGGAAGACTCTTGGAAAAAATACAACAATTTGGCCAACTAGCTGGGTTTTATATAAATAAGATTAAAACAAAGGTGTTGACAAAAAATATGGATCAGAGATCTAAGGACAGACTTCTTGAAATAAGTGAACTGAAAGTGGAGAAAAAAATCAAATATTTGGGCATCTGGTTGACAAATAATAACTCTTTTTTGTTTTCAAATAATTTTATTAAAATATGGAATACAGTAAAAATCAACTTGCAAAGATGGTCTAGAATGAACTTATCTTTAATGGGAAGAATTTCAGTTGTGAAAATGAATGTTTTACCTAAAATGCTGTTTCTTTTTCAGACTATTCCTATAATTAATACTTTAACTTGTTTTAAGCAATGGCAAAAGGACATAACTACATTTGTTTGGCAGGGTAAAAGACCAAGAATTAACTTTAAAAATTTAACAGATGCTAAAGAAAGAGGTGGTCTTACCCTGCCAGACTTAAGGTTGTATTTTGATGCTGTCTGTTTGACGTGGTTAAAAGAATGGATAACATTAAGAAATCCTAGAATACTTGATTTGGAAGGATTTGATAGAAGGTTCGGATGGCATTCATATCTGTGGTATGAAAAAAGTAAAATACATAAAGATTTTCTGAATCACTATGTAAGAAGGAGTCTAATGAGGGTGTGGGTAAAATATAAAAAATGGCTGGAACCTAAAACTCCATTATGGTTATCCCCGATTGAAGCTTTAGTACATAAAGAGATAAATATGCACCTGCAATGGGCTACCTATAGGGATCTGTTGTGTTTTCAAGAAAAGGGCTGTAAGTTAAAAAATTTAATTGAAGTACAAAATCTGGTTAGTAATTGGTTTCAGTACCATCAGTTAAATGAAGTTTTTAAGAAGGATTTCAAACTTGGATTTGAGGATCAAATGTCGAGATTTGAGAAGGAGCTATGTGAAAATGATGAAAAATTAGTGTCTAAGATGTATAGGCTGTTGCTTTTGGAAGAGACAGGAGATGAAGTGGTTAAAACGACTATGATAAAATGGGCTCAAGATGCGGGTCATAATATAGATATGGCAGCTTGGGGAAAATTATGGAAAACTAATTTAAAGTTCACTGCATGTTACACTCTAAAAGAAAATTATTATAAGATGATGTACAGGTGGTATTTGACGCCTAAAAATTGGCGATAATGTATAAAAATATTTCAAGCAAATGTTGGAAATGTGGACATTGTGAAGGAACTTTTTTCATATGTGGTGGTCTTGTAGGAAGGCAAAGGCCTTTGGGGACATCATATATAATGAGTTAAAAAAAATTTTTTTTTATGACATTTCCTAAGAGCCCAGAATCCTTCCTGTTGGGAATAACGCAAGGATTGTTTTCCACAAGCAATTTAACATTCTTCATGTATGCAACCACGGCGGCCAGAATAGTATATACACAGAAATGGAATGACAATGAACTGCCCTCAAAAGAAGATTGGCTGATAAAAATTTTGGAATATGTGGAGATGGCAAAACTTACAGTACTGATAAGAGATCAGAATTTGGAAGGTTTTAAAGAAGATTGGAAATCATTCTTACTGTACCTAAAGAACAATTTTCCTAATATTGATTTTTCAACAGGGTTTGAAATTTAGTAATATTAGCAGGTTGAGTAGACTAAAATAGAGTTTGGTAAGATATAGGATATATGTTTTGAATTGTTATAGCAAGGGTTAATTGTATAGTTAGTGATTCGTGCTGATTGGTGAGCTGGAAGTCAATTTTTGTTTAATTAGATGTAATAAGATGTTCAAGACATTGTTAAAATCAATAAAAATTTAAAGCAAAAAAACACACAACTAAATTAAGTTCAGGTCCCTAAATTCAGTATAAAAAAACAAGGATAACAAATTCAGTAAGTGGAGCTCTACAATTCTAAAATAGAATATAATGGACAAGTTTATTGGCTTATCTGTAATGGATTCTCTTTCCCCTGGAGGCTAATGGTACAGTCTAGTGGTGGTGAGTGTGATGAAAAGTCCTGAAGCTTGGGGAGAAAGGATGATACACTAGTGGGGAAAGGTTATGGAGCCACTTCAGATAATGAAAACTGTTATGAATTAGGCTATTGGCAGGGCTCTATAGGAATTCTATTAACATTACCAGATTCTGTCCAAAGCATTATAGGGGCATAGTTTAAGAGCTTACTCTGCTATCAGAAATAAGTGTAAGATATGAACTGATTGTCATTTCTGCACTGGAGATGGGAAAAAATCAGTTTAGACGAGAAAGGCAGATCTAAATTGAGTGCTAAAAATATAAGCAATGCAGAGTCAAATTAAAAAACAGGCACAAAGGAATAATATAGAATTATTATATGTAATATAATATTCCTGCAGTGAACAGGGAGTTGGACCAGAAGACCTCCAAAGTCCCTTCCAACTCTAAAATTCTGTGATTTGTGACTATATATATACTTTTGGTATTTGCACCCAGTGTCCACAGAAAACTCTGAAAATGTAGGATTTCTGTGTTGGAGAGTGCCCAGATAAGCTCCTCCAAAGAGAATAGGAAAGGAGAACAGGAATATGTAACAATGTTTAGAGAACCTCATTGGCTCAGAGTTGGCAGGAGGCTGAAGAGTACAAGATAAGGGCTGTCTTTCCGGCTGAGCAATATGGATTTGCTTCAGTAAGTTCAGTTCTGCAGAAGTAAAAAATGATCAACTAGAGCCCAAAGTTTTGTGTTGTGTGTTACAAAGAGCCCTTGGATTACAGCCAAGGCTCTTTACCCCTGGAGAGAGCTGGGCCTACGTTCCAAGCCATCTGATGTAAGTACTCGAGCAGTTTCTGAGAAATGAAACTGTGAGTTTTATTGCATTGATAACAGTTAGAACAGTTGCACTTGAGTTGTTTGTGGCTTGCAGATTTATTAATGATTGAGTTTATTCATTCAAGGAACCAGTTGAAAATAAGGCTCTGTTGAGTGGGAGACAGGAAGCCCTAGCAGAGTGATCCAGCTGATATTTCTGACTGCAGAGAGTGAAGTGATTGAAGGCTGTCTAGAAATACATGGGCTCGTGGAGATTTTTTTCCTCAGGATGGTAAGGAGAGAGAGAGAGAGAAGATATGGGGACGGGGGAGGGACAGCAGAAGTTGGGGGAAACAAAGTAAGAGTTTGGAATAAACAACCAGTGAGGTCAAGGGAGCAGAGCATGGAGTGCAGAAATGGATAAAACATGTTCTGTTACTTCAACAGCTTGACCAGTAACTACTGTTCCTGTGCCTGTTGATTGGAGCTGATTATATTCAAGAAGTTCACTGACACCAGACATGGCTTTAGTTACTGTAGGGTATTGGAGCAGGGGGCAGACTGCATAACAAACTGTGGTAGAGTTGCTTGAGGTGGCTTAGATTTGATGTTGTGTAATGTTTTGTTATCCACATATATAGCCAGCACGAAGGAGGACTGGTATACCGTGCAATTTTAATCTACAGAGTGATTTAGTTTATTTATTGAAAAGATTTCTATCCCACCCTTTAAGCCAAAAGTCTCACAAGGTGGCAAATAATAGATCACTCATAAAGCACAACAATGAAATCAGCAGTGGTCTATAGAAGCAATAGTGAAACAATAAGAACGCAGCATAAAAACCCTGAAAGTCCAGGAATGACCATCCAATAAAACACAAAGGCACCAATTCAGAGCTCATACATAGAGACATTCTGAATGTCTGTGTAAAGGCAGGGATGGTAGAAATCTGACATATATGTGCTCTAACAGTTAATGTGATCTTAGGGCGTGTACATAAACTACCATGCTCCAGCCAGTCCATCTTAAATGTGTGGGAAAAGAGCATAGGCAATCAGGATTCTTTCCCACCTCATTATGTGGTTTTAATAATAATACTTTAATGTAATATTCAAAACTTTTCATATAGAGTCAGTTCAAACACATACACACGCAACATGATTAGGGCATGTACTGGGTGAGGGGAGAAATGCTCACCAATTCTCCTCTGTGTTTAGGAGTAGCCAGTTGTATATCTAATTCTAAACCAACCCCGCTTCCTTTATTTTATTAACCAGTGAGCCACATAAGGGATTGTCTGTGAATTATAAATTATCTCGCTGCACGTGGCCTGCACAAGAACTTGGCACAGACTTCAAGTTGTGAACATGTTTTTATTTGTAGAGAGGAATGCTGATATTTTGTGGTGTGTTATATGTCAAGATCCACCCCCCACTTAAAATAGTGAATCATTGCGCTTTAAATAGCCTTGAGTGACAGTAGCTAATTCTTTCCCCAGTAGGATTGGGTTGGGGCTATCTTGCTTAAGTAGATATTTTCTGCACAATGTTATACTGAAGAATTAGAAAAATGGTGAATTCTATCTATCTATCTGTCTGTCTATCTATCATATTTGTGTACTGCCAACTACCAAGGTCTCTAGGCAGTTTACAGCAATAAAACAAACCAAGAAATGTTAACAATTAAAATATATAAAAAGATCAAATTAAAATATCCATAACTATCAGATAGCTAAAAAGCTTGGTTAAAAAAGACATGCATCTTTAGTTGTTTTCTAAAAGCCAACTGGCCTTTAGGAACAATAGCAACAACTTTGGAATGATATGGAAAAGTTGCCCTTCTGGGAAAATAAATTGTATGAAATCAAGGGGAAAATATTAAAACACCTCTTATTTCTACAAAGGAAGGAGAAAAGAAATTCTCAGCAGAGACCATGCCTTCCCACAGCTCCTCTGAGCTGTGTATCGGGTACCAACATAGCCCTGTTCATTTGTTTTTCTTCCCTCCCCATGTGCATATTGAACACATAGGGAGGGGAGAGAAGCAGGGTCATACCCCTGCAACGTGAGCTTAACCACAGACCACACATTCAGCTGAATGTACAAAAAGAGCCTCTATACATATACAGCTGCACGCACATAGGGGCCCTTTTCATATGTTCATCTGAACTTATGTGGAGTTTGGAGGCATGATGATCACAGACACAATCCTGCTCCCCACTCCGAGCATTCAGTGAACATGTGATGTGGAGCTATTGAACAGAGCTTAAGTCTTCTGTGGAGTTTAAAATAGCGAAACAGAGAAGTGTTCATATTTCTGGAGGAAGAGTGGCAACTTGCTGTTCATTGTTGCATAATGCAACCTTGCCGTTAGTCCTTCTCCCTGTGCCTGTTTAATTCAGAAACCTCCCACACCTTCCTTCTCAGAACTGCCTCACGCTTTGTTATGTTTTTGCACTGAACCCTTTAATGTGTGAAGTAGCAAGGCATATTATATATTCACACTGCAAGCAAGCTTGGACTGGTTATGCCTTCCTGTACCTTTGTTGTGTTTTCCTCTGACAAACAGTGAAATATGTATGGGGCTGCCTCTCATTTGATGGAATTCAGTAGGGAAACATACTAAAACCACAATGTGAACATGGTGCAAAACAGCCCTTAATTGCTCTGTTTCAGGCTTACTGTATGTCTCTCTTTCTTTGACTTCTTTCCTCTCTTTTCTGTCAGATAATTCACTTCAGGCTGTCTCCAGCTTTGTACCTTCCTCTCTGGCTCCTTTTCTTCTGTCTCTTTTGTGCCCGGCTTCTCGACCAGTCTCTCATAAAAGATGACTTGCTTCCTCAGATATTTGCACTGGCTCCTCAGCAGGCTTGCTGGGTCTTTGAATATATTGACAAAAGGTATGCCTTAATAGTCTCCACAATAAAACAAAGACCCTCTTTTGGCAGTCTATGTGTGTTCGTTGGTTTGCTATCCATGCACTTACTTTGGCCAGCATCTGCAGGAGGGCCAAAGTTGAGCAGCCCTAATTTAGAGCCTCTGGAAAAATGCAGTCTCTCCTTCTAATTTTTGTGAAGCAATACTGAGAAGTGGTGCTCCCACTGAATACAGGGGCGTATCTAGGGTAGGGCAGGCAGGGCACGTGCCCCGGGCGCCACTTGAAGGGGAGTGCCATTTTCTAAAATTAAAAAAAATCTTTTAAAATGGCTGCTGAAAACAAAATGGCCACCACGCATGCTCAAATGGCCTGCCCAGGCCATGCCAGGACATGCAGAGGCTATTTGAGCATGCATGGCGGCCATTTTGTTTTCAACGGCCATTTAATTTTTTTTTAAAAAATGGCCACCGCACATGCTCAAATGGTCCCTGTGAGGCCCTAGAGGCCAGCGGGGGGGGGGGACCTTTGCAGACCCACCCCCAAGGCCTTTAGGAAGACCCCTGAAGGGGCTACAGGTAAAAAAATTAATTTAATATAATATAAGACTGTACACATACTTAGTTTGGCACTATGTACAGAGAATAAGGGCTTGTGAATACTGATCTGAAACATATGAGCTAGGATTGTATCTAGGAGCTAGGATTTGCTCTTACTTTGCTTCTTGTGATAAGTGAGTTAAATGTGATGTCTTCATAATATGGCTATTAATGGTGAATTTGTCTTTAAATCAGTGTGAAATCCTTAGTATTAAGGCCCACTGGGAGTTTCTTGCTCTCTTTCTCTCATTTTAACTTTCTGAAATACCAGAATATATTCCAAGCAGTGACACAGTTTACTCTGCATATCCTTTAATTATTTTCAGAGTATCTGGGAAAAGTCAAATTCTCCATTTATTTTTAAAACTTCTGTAATAGTGATGCTACAATGCATAGTAGAGAATTAGACAGGCACTTCTGTTTAGTTTTCCAAGTATACCTCCGCATAGTTTTGGGGTATTTCATGAGCCCCAGCATACTGAAATTTGTAGTTTTTCAGCATTTTTTGGTCTGGCTACGGCCACTTCTAAATATTTTTTGAAATATTAAAAGATTAACGAGCTTGACTTGTATTTTTGAGCTGTTATTATGGTAAAGTTATCTGAAAGATGGGTGTCAGATGTTTGGACAGGGGGCGCAATTTCAGTGCATTATTTTTCCTAGCTACGCCTCTGACTGAATACCTTTGGGGTGCTCCCAAATCCGTTGCTGTGCTTGCTGTTCCAGGCAGCAATGGCCAGCCTACCTTTTCCTCGCTCTCACATTCAGTCTAGGACTAACAGCCATTATTCACTGCAAAGGGTTCCTTTTTGACACAAGGCAGTGTCTGCTGCTCCTTTTTGCTCTGCCAGGGAGAGAGAGGCCTTTTTTCACCACACTGAACTTTTTGACCTCCAGTGATTTGAGGAAGCATACTTTCTAGGCTTCCTTATATCTGAGATACTTAACTAGAATATCTGTGTCATAATTTCTGTTGTCACACAATCTGCACTGTCACTCTTCTTTGAATGCATTTTGAACATTCTTAATGTCCACCTCTAAACTGGAGACACTTTTTTTTTTTAGATGGCAAGAGTGTAGTGTTTGTTTTTGGTTTTGCATATTACTGAGAACAAGACAGCCTGCTAAGGGAATAGCCTTATGAGCTGACCTGCAGCAGTAAAGCTCAGAGGTGGTTTTATTTGTTCTTCCCAGGGGTTTGCATATTGACATTCTGTTTGCTAGTTCAGCAAACTGACCATCTTTTGTTGTGGTTGTTTGCTGCTTTGACCAGGGAACATCAATAGATAAAATCTACACAGTATGCAGTTGGATTTCATTGTTGTTCTACCCATCAGTGGAGAAGCTGTTCTGGTTGAGATGTCATCCAAAGGAGTGTATGTTCCTTTCTCAATGTCAAGCAGTAACTGTCTGGTCATTTGTCGATGGTGGCATTTCTTGTGCACAGAGAATATAGTCCACTAGCTGCATTAGGTCATCTGATATCTTAAGTGTGATTAACAGCTGAGTTAATGGGAAGCTATCATAGCTGGGAATCCACATTTGTGATATAATGTGTAGGCTTCCACCCCTAAATTTAGATTGCATTGTACATGCTTAGGCAACCTATAATGGGGATATCTCCTTTAAAAAAAATTTAAAAAAAAGTTCAGTTCTCACCACAAAGTGATTACAAGTCACCTGGTAAATCGAGACATGAATTTCCTACTTTGCCACGTCTCCCAAAACGGGCAGCAACCATGTTGGCTATGCTGTGACATCATTGGTGTCTTTCTTTGAGGCCTGGTCATCCTGAGCCTTGAGAGTGAGGTGACTAAAAACCACTGTAATTTTGAAAAACTGAGAAGGTACACATGGCATATAGTACAACTGTGTAAGAGCACAACAAAAAGCACACCAGAAAAAATATTTGTGCATGCACCTAAAGAGCAATGGAAAGCTTGGGTAGATACATTCAAGTGTCACAATGACTGCCCTTTATTTTCAAGAGATTTCACATTCCCTGAAGGGAGGGGCAGATTTCACCAGGAGCATATTCTTATGAGCAGCCCAGCCTAAGTTAGGCTGCTTGTGTGCAGCGCTGGGATCAAGCATGATCCCTGTTTTGCCATGGCGCCTAACCCTACTTTTAAATTTGGCCATTAGCCAGGGTTAAGGGTGTGAGCGTGCCCTTTACCCCACAGCCAGGCTCATATTTGCTCAGGCTACAGGCAGCCCAAGCAAACACAGAGATGGGTGCCTAGAGTGCCTGTCTCATGGGGGTATCCCCCAATGCACCTTATCACACGTTGCATTGTGAGTTATCCAGAGGCTGGAACACATCCAAACCTGTCAACTGCCCCCATTTAATTGGGCCACAAATTCCCAGCTCACAATCACGCAATGGAAAATCCCGATTTCCACTGGTGCCTTCTTTCAGAGGGTCATCTGAGTCTGAGACGCAGCTTTGAAGGAGGAGACCATCTTGGCGAGATCTGAAGGGAGCCGGGCCACGGGTTCCCTCTCTGAGCGGACAGATTTCCCTGCAGGAAAGTGGGTCTGATTCTTTTAAGAGAGCACTCCCTTCATATCCCTGCAGAAAGGGTAGGATTGTCTGAAAGAGCACTGGCTTCTTTGCTTTTCAGAATATTAATTTCTCAGTTTATATATATCCCTGCAGAAAAGGGTCAGATTCATTTGAACACTGACTTTGCTTTTCTGAGATCAGATAGCTGCTATGGCTTGTTGCCATTTATTAGCTAAGCACAGAATGCCTGCCCAAGGGTGGATGGGGGATTTTTGCCCCCCACCCAATGTCTACCTACCCAGAGGAGGATGTAGAGGAGTAAAAAAATTGTTCTACTTCTCATTCTGAAATGTTGGCAGGTATGTGCAATGTCCTAGCCTCTGGAGATCCACGCTGCTTGGAGCAGTGCCGATTGTCTGGGAGCGCGAGGCACACTCCACACAGCATTTTCTTGATCGTCTGGGGGGAAGGTGAGTTGGACCCTCACCCCCCCCACACACACACACCACCACCACCACTTGGTCATATGAATAGCCTGACAGAAATTATTCTCAGCTGTTTCTAGAGTGAAAGACAAAAAGAGCAGGAAACGTGCACTGTTCACCCCATACTTTGTTTCACACAGTGTCTCCTTTTTTTCAAGGGGAGAATTTAAAAACAAAAACATTCCCCCTATACTGGCATGCCAGGTAAGAGGGCAACATTTTGGGGAGGGGTATTTTTCTGAGTTAAAGAACCAGTTCTAATATTAATCTTGCATTCTTCACTTCCCTCATCTCCACTCTGATGTAATCTTGATTGCCAGCAAAGAAACTTGATACCATGCAGGAATCTACAAATGGCAGATTTCCTGAATTTCTTTTTACAAATCCTTTTCCAGTCATGTTCAGGAATCAGCACAAAACAAGTCTACACAACTCAGTCAGGTCTCCCACTCATTTCAAAAGGCTGCAAGGAGTTTGAGCCCTGCTAATGTCATAATTGCCTCAACCAATGAGAGGCCATTTTTGCTCTGCCAGGGAAATGTTAATCTTTAAATAGGTTTTTAAAATAAACTGTTTCATGTAGAACGGAAAAAACCACAACACTGCCCAGTGGTGAGCTGCTTAATGGATTAATACTGTTAAAAATGCTCTCTTAGGAGACTTCCCCATTGTTCCTTAGCTTAATGAAGTAGAATGTGGCTGTTCAGCTACCATGATCCAAGAGTCAGTTATTACCCAGTAGATGAAACATTAGTGATGTGGTTCAGATCCTTCCGTGAACAAGAGGAACTCTTGAGTGAGCTACTAACTCTCATTCTTAGTTCCTGTATCTGTACAATGAAATGAAAAGCCTACTGCACATTATGCACAAATCTTTGCTGGTCAATGACCGAATAAACTTATAACTAACTTATGCACAAATGTGTGTAATAGAGTGCCAGTGCCTTTAAAAAAACTATGACTGCTAAAGGAAAAGCGACTTTGGGGACAGGATTATGACCAGAGAATAACTAGAGGTGATGTGCTTAACCTTAATCTTTTCCTCCCTTTATTTTATTTTATTTGCTTCAAATTCTCAGCCTTCAGATGCAACATTCATTCCTGTGGGATTCAAAATATTCTTTTCCAACCATGTGGGGAGGAGAAATGATAATAATAGGCACTTGGGGGTGATTTGGAGTGAAGAAACAGCAGGCAGGAACCATGTCAAGTACCACCCCCTACACTGCTTCTCTGCTCAAAATTCCTCTGTAGCTACTTTTCTTTTTTCTTTTTTTTTTTAAAAATCAACTTTGGGGCTCTGTTAACATGAATTTGCACGTAACGTGTTATTAGCACCTAAAAATAATCTTTCTCACAGGATATTTGTTTGATATGCTGTGCCCTGTTTCTTTTAAGTTCTGTTACACAGGATCAGTATCAGTCTTACCTCCCCAGATGGAGGGAGGATATGAATTCAAGTAAGATAATTTTGTGGCAAGGACAATTTTGTTCTGCTTCCCTACCAAATTCTCTAATAAACCATCTATATATTTATTTCTCCTAGGTGTACCCGTTGCTAATGCCATGCGTGGCAACTCTCACGAGAGTTCGTAAGCAGCTGCCGATTAGCAATGGGGGAGAAATAGGGGTACCGGCCACTGGCTGGCAGGAGCAGGCAGCGGTGGGCTGACCCGGCCACCAGGAATTGGGTGGGAGGAGTTGGCAGGCCAGCTTTCTGGCCAGCCCACCAGCCAGAAACCGTGGGCAGGGGTGGAGGGCGGAGGGGAGAAGCGGGCTGGCTGGGCCAGCAGAGGTGCAGATGTTCTGTGCCCGGCCCAGCTAGTAGTATTATATTAATGGTTTGTTTCTTTGAGTGCTTGAAATAATTAGGAAGGAGACTGAAAATAAAACTGCTAATATAATGCCCTTATACAAATCTATAGTACAGCCACATTTGGAGTACTGTGCACAGTTCTGGTTACCATACCTGAAAAAGGACATTATAGAACTGGAGAAGGTGCAAAAGAGGGCAAACAAGATGATCAGGGGCCTAGAGCACCTTCCTTACAAGGCAAGGCTACAATACCTGGGGCTTTTTGGTTGATATGATAACAGCAAGCTGGTGTGTCAGAATGCAGTCATTGCTAAATCCCTACAACAAGGGATAGTGGTGAATTTTAAAGTGTAGTGTTGGAGAGAGGAGATGCATACCTCCCCCATCTGCTTCCATACCCCTATTCTTGATGCTACTTTTTTAAAAGCAGTGTTTCTGCTGGTTGGGCTCCATGATCAGAAGTAAACTTTGTTGGGAGAAAAATAACTAAAAAGAGGCTTGTGGAGGAAGAGGATGTGTGTGACAAGAGGAAAGATTTCTCCTCCCGCCAGCCCATGCTGCTCTTTAAATGATCCCCACAGCTACACACTTTATGGAGATTGTTCTTGAATGGATTGTGCCACATCTTGCCTTGTTGCACCTTTAGGAAGTCCCAGACTGAACCAGGGCACGTTCCTGTGCAAGCTTTCTGCGCGTCCTCCTGTTCAGCATTTCAGTGTGAAACAGGCAGGGCAGGAAGCAGTGCTCAACTGGAAGAAAGTAGCACACAGCTAGGTCTGGACTTCCCAAGCTGATTTCCCAACAAGGTCTGGACTTCCCAACCCGATTGCACCTGAGCTGTCTGTCATGTGGACTACAGGGAATTGTCACATGGCATGCAATGACAGGATGTTTTCAGTTAGTATGTCAGAGTTCCAAACCTGCTCCCTCCCAGCATGCGTGCTCTTAGAAATACTTTCTCCCAGCGGTCACCGGTGAACATGCATGTTGAACTTGGCCCCTGCACAGCTTCTTTGTTTTGTTTAGAGCAGGGGTAGGCAAACGTTAGTACTCCAGCTGCTGTTGAACTGCAACTCCCATCATTATGGGAGTTGCAGTTCAACAACAGCTGGAGCAACAACGATTGCTTACCCTAATTTAGTGGGAGTTTATATTCTTCCTTTCCACTGAAACAATGCTCAAGGCTGCTCGCAACAGTAAATAAAATATCTCCAGAACGTCAAATCGACAATAGAATCAAGCAGTAGATAAATTATCACAATCATAGGAACTGAAACAGCAATCATTCTATCGGGCTACCCCAACAGCAGGTAAAAAGGATTACAGATTAAAATCTTGGCAGATATATATGTACATTAGCAAAAAAGAAAAAGAAAATCACCAGGAGGTGACACACAGAGTTTTTATTTTGAATCCACTCTGGATTGGAGTGTGCCAGTCCACATATTAGCTGGATTTACCCCAAAGTACCTGTAGGCTATCAGGGGCCATGACAGACAGGAT
This sequence comes from Hemicordylus capensis, assembly GCF_027244095.1. NCBI lineage: Eukaryota > Metazoa > Chordata > Lepidosauria > Squamata > Cordylidae > Hemicordylus > Hemicordylus capensis. Next base: position 51,721,526 of record NC_069660.1, read on the forward strand.
TTGTTTTTACCCAAATGTTGGCTGCAAATTCTGGCTTAGCCCAAAGTATGTCTGGCTTTTTAAAAAATCCTCTAGTTTCAGAGGTTTTTGTGGGATGGGGGGATGGGACTTTTGTTATGCCCGACAGTTTTGTCTGTTATGTGTGGGGTGGTCATGCCAGTAAATCGGCGTTTTTCAAATCTCAATGAAGGGGAGTTTGACAGCTCTTCGGGGTCTGCTCTAAGCAGAGGCGTATCTAGGGAAAATAGCGCCTAGGGCAAGCACTGAAATTGCGCCCCCTGTCCAAACATCTGACACCCATCTTTTAGATAACTTTACTATAATATCAGCTGAAAAATATAAGCCAAGCTCGTTAATCTTTTAAAATTTCAAAAACTATTTAGCAGTGGATGTAGCCAGACCAAAAAATGCTGGGAAACTACAAATTTCAGTATGCTGGGGCTCAAGAAATACCCAAATACTATTTGGAGTTGTACTTGGAAAACTAAACAGAAGTGCCTATCTAATTCTCTACTATGCATTGTAGCATCACTATTGCATAAGTTTTAAAAATAAATGGAGAATTTGGCTTTTCCCAGATACTCTGAAAATAATTAAAGGATATGCAGAGTAAACTGTGTCACTGCTTGGAATATATTCTGGTATTTCAGAAAGACAGTTAAAATGAGAGAAAGAGAGCAAGAAACTCCCAGTGGGCCTTAATACTAAGGATTTCACACTGATTCAAAGACAAACTCACCATTAATAGCCATATTATTAAGACACCACATTTAACTCACCTATCATAAGAAGCAAAGTAAGAGCAAATGAATACAATCCTAGCTCATAAGCTTCAGCTCAGTATTCACAAGCCCTGATTCTCTGTACATAGTGCCAAACTGAATATGTGTACAGTGACTTATATTAAATTAATTTTTTTTAACCTGTAGCCCCTTTGGGGCGCTTCCTATAGGCCATGGGAGGGGGGCATCTGCAAAGGTTACCCCTCCCACCGCTGGCTTCTAGGGCCTCGCAGAGACCATTTGAGCATGTGCTGTGGCCATTTTTAAAAATAATTGTGTGGGTTTTTTTTAAATGGCTGCTGGAAACAAAATGGTCACTGTGCATGCTCAAATGGCCTCTGTGAGACCTGGCATGGCCTAGGGCCTCACAGAGGCCATTTGAGCATGTGCAGTGGCCATTTTGTTTTTGGTGGCAATTTTTTCAAAAATTTAATTTTAAGAATTTGTGCCCCCCTTCAAGTGGTGCCCAGGGCATGTGCCCTGCCTGCCCTACCCTAGATACGCCCCTGGCTGTAAGTGACTTGCAGTTGCAAGTGCTGGGGGTGTATGGTGGTATTGCAGATTGGTGATACTCTGTGGGAGGGGAAGGGAGAAATTTCTGAATTAAACACAAGCACAGACAGTAATATGTTTGTCTTCCTTTGTTTTAAATAGACTTTAGATATGCAGAACAGATGTAACCTGAGCCCTTTTTTGTCTAAGCTGATTCCATTAGGGGTGTGTGGGGGGGTGAAACATGATGTAATGAAGGCAGTCACTCACAAAGGCAAGGGTTAAGTGTCCTGCTGTTTGATCCAGCTGTTTGGTAACTTGTCATGCTGGTCTTTCTCTCTTAGCTGTCAAACTATTTTTTTTAAAAGTTCTCACCTCTTCCTCTGTGGTTTGATTTGTGAGTGGTTGGAAGATAAAACCGGAGCAAGTAGGTGGGAACGCACAGGAAAAAGATCTGTCAGTGAGTGCGGGGAGGAGCCGACAGCTATGTGAACTGTCAATTTAATTCCCCGAATTAAACATCTTGCGAATCTGCTGCAAAGCAGATTCTCTCTTCAGATACCACGGGGCATGAAGCCATGTGTGAATAACTCCCAGGAAGGGGCAAGGCAGGCTTCCCTTGGCAGGGAGTCCAAAGCCTGGGTGCAGCTACAGAGAAGGCCGTCTTCTGTGTCCCAGCCAATAGTGGAACAGGAGAAGGTCCTCCCTACTGATCTTAAGACATGGGCAGGTTTGCACAGGAGGAGGTGATCATTCAGATATCCTGATCTCCAGCTGTTAAGGGCTTTATAACATACCCCACCAACATGCCCCTATTTTCCTGTTCAGGAGAATGGGGAAATCGCTATTGTTGGCAGGTATGTTATAGGTCATCCCCAAACTTTGAGTTGTGCCTGGAAACAAACTGGATTCTGGCAAAGATGTTTTAATAAGGAAGTTGAATGCTTCCTATAATTGGCTTCAGTAAACAGCCTGGTTGCCACATTCTTGGCCAACAAAAGTTTCCAAGCAGTCTTCAAAGTCTTCCTCAGCAGAATGCATTACAGCAATCAACTCGAAATTTAACTAAGGCATGTGTCATCCTGGCCAGCTTAGGGTTTTTTGAATAGGGTTAAACCCCCTCTCCACCATCTGATTACAATTTTTTCCATGTCAAAATCCTCATGTTTTAGAAGGGGGTCCCTTTATGATTGTTTTGTGTCTTTTGAGAATGTCCCTTATAGATGTACACACTGCAGCCTCCTTGGGGATCAAAACAGTTTAAAAATAAACTATATGCTGGCTTTAGATAACTGAAGAAAAGCGGGAGTTTTTCTGGTGCACTCTGCAGGTATACTGAGAGTCTGTTACTTCCTGCTGCTAAATCTCATTTGCACGCTCTGCAAGAGATTTCCACAAAACTGGACGATCCAGAATTTCCCCTTACTTTTGCTGTTGTGTGTCAAATGTACTAAGTGTCTGTTGATCTGTGAAAGAGGGAGGCAGGGCTCTATTTCTGTCTTTGCCTGTCATCTTTGGTGACCAAATTTGTGACTACAGAGATCCAGCTGCTATAGAGAAAATGAAATGTGCTGTCCCCAGGGGTCATTTCATACAGCCCTTCATTTTTGTTTGGCTCTTCTGTAGCCAAAGCTAATTTAGGGGCCTTAACCTTTGTGTGATTTAAGCCAACTCCTCTTAACTGCTTTGTGGGAACATTGTGTATATTTCAAAAATAAAGCCAAAGAGCCAGAAAATAAAATATGGTGGTGGTTAACTTTTTTAATGTGCAAAATGGTTTTTCAGCCATCTGGACGAGGTGCTCGTCTTCCGGAGGTTTACTGCATCATCAGCTGCCTGGGTTGCTTTGGCCTTTTCTCAAAGGTAGGAGTTCTGGACTGTCTCCCCATACCCCCCATCACCACCTCCCAAGCCCTTTGCTCTCACATAAACAGTGATGAACTGGGCTCAGAGTTGCTTATCTTGTTCCATGATGAAATCTACCAGCTTTGTGTATTTCTCGTGTGAAGGGTCAGTGTTTAATTTCTAAGAAAGGAAAAAGGCAGACCGTCAGGCCTCAATCCTGCCTGGAAGCTATGCCCTCTAATCCCAAATGTCATGCCTTGGGACGATACTCAGTACTGAGTAGAAACTTACTTTGCATGTGCACAGATTAAGCACACTTTATGAGAATGAAGAGCCAGTGTGATTCAGTAACTGGGAAAAATATTCCCTCTCAGCCTCCCCTACCTAATTTTATTTATTTATGTTTCCTTTTATACCCCACTTTTCCTCTGAGGATCCTGGAGCGGTGTACGAGCTCATACTTATCCTCACAACAACCCTGTGAGGTAGGTTAGGCTGAGAGAGAGAAGTGACTCGCCCAGAGTCGCCCAGTGAGTTTCACGGCTGAGGTGGGGATTTGAACTCGAGTCTCTCTGATCATAGTCCAGCATTCTAACCACTACACCACACTGGCTAATGTGGTGATGATTATGAAGATAAAATGCCCTTGAAATAAAAGCAAGAGAAGCTGGATACTTATGGAAGAAAAGCAAGTAAACATTTTGTCCATTAAGGATGTGGCTTCCTTGCTTAGAACTCTTGCTTTCCTTGTTTGGTCAGTCTTCAGACAGGCAGACAGAGCCTTTGCCAGGAGCAGATTGTGAGAGGATGCTTGATTACTGAAGTCCTTTTTCTTCTTTTAGATTTTGGATGAGGTAGAGAAAAGGCGACAGATTTCTGCAGCAGTCATCTATCCCTTTATGCAGGGTCTGCGTGAATCCCCCTTTCCAGCACCAGGAAAAACTGTCACGATTAAAAGCTTCATCCCTGACTCAGGAACCGAGGTTTGTACCTATTTAGGCATTTTGGCTGGTTCTGTCACAGCTGCTAAATAATTTGATAATGGCAATAGATCAGCTTGGGATGCAATGAGGACAGAGTTAATGTCCACAAAATATGTGTGTCTGGCCAGCCTTTTTTGGTGTGTTTGGATTTCATCAACCTCATGGTAGACAGATGATGTAGATTGTTTGTCAGGAGCATGAGCCACAATTTTGTACGTCGGAAAGCTTTGGATTGGTAATTTGCCCTTGTAGCAAATGATCTGTTGGCCGTGAGGATGGCATCATTTAGGTGGGAGAGGAAAAGCATCTGGCCCTGGGCAGATTGGACATGTACATTGTCCAGCATGTGCTTTGAGTGGAGCAAATGCACAATGTCAGAGATGCCCTTGGAAGGCTATGCTAGAGTTCAGCCCCCGATAGAGATGCTCTGCACGTACATGGCCCATCGTTTAGGATGACCGGACGCAAAGGCGGACAAGGCTCCTGGACATTAAATGGCTGCAGAGAAGAGGGAGTTTCAGCAGGTGCAGCTTTGCATGACAGGCAGCACTTGCCCCAAGTTCCCTCTTTTTATATACCAATTAACAGAGAGGAGAGCTGGTCTTGTGGTAGCAAGCATGACCTGTCCCATTAGCTATGCAGGGTCTACCCTGGTTGCCTTTGAATGGGAGACCACATGTGAGCACTGTAAGATATTCCCCTCAGGGGATGGAGCCACTCTTGGAAGAGCACAAGGTTTAAAGTTCTCTCCCTGGCTTCTCCAAGATAGGGCTGCAAGAGACTCCTGCCTGCAACCTTGGAGAAGCCGCTGCCAGTGTGTGTAGACAATAGATAGACCAATGGCCTGACTCTGTATATGGCAGCTTCCTATGTTCCTATCCTTGACTACCTTTTCATCCGATTGCCCTACTGGCATTGCTTGTCCAGGCATGACAGCTAGAGTGATCTGCATTGGTGTTACGTTTGGGGTCACAGTGAAGACAACATATGACTGGAATGTGGTTTGCTAACATTTTAAGTGGAACAGAAAATAGGGCTCTTTAATAGTTGCATGGAAGAGGGGATTGGGACATAAGCAGAGTTTCTCACTTCTGCAGTATGATGACATGACAATCTGCACCTGACCAGATTCCTTCACCTGTACAGCTGTTAAAGATACAAGAGTCCTGTCCTCTGATGTACCTGGCCACTCTGTTAGCTCTCAGTAAGCTTCTTCCCTGGCAAGATGCTCTGCTGCTTAATAACATGCCATAGATGGTGAGCCACAAAGCAGCCCTTGCTGCGTTTTTCTTTCTTTGCAGCCTTACTAACAACTTTGACTTCCTGTCCTGATATTTCTTCATTTTAGCTGCCAGAGAATGAAGGCTTGGTATGATTTCCTGGCTTGCTCAGTGATTCTGGCAACTGAAGCAGTTAGATAGTGGTTGCTGAGAGCATTTTCTTCAAAAGCATCAGCACCCCCTTGATAACCTTAAATGGGCATAGCAACATCTGCTTCCACCAGTTTTTGTACAGGCTTTCTGTGCACAGCAAAAATAGTCATGCTGTGGTGGAAGTATTCTCTCTGCCTTTGGTACAAATATACACACTTTCCTGAAGAATCAAACTCAAGGAAACTGGTTCCAAATGTTTCATGAAAGTCAGCTGTGCATGGCATAGATTGGTTGGAATAGCAATGACATCACTTACACTCACCCTGCTAGAGCAGTTTTACAATGTTTTGAAAATTGAATCTGCTTTAAGAAAGGGGGGGGGGAGGAGAAGGACAAATGTACACTACATTTAATTGAATAAATAGTACTTTAAAAAAATAAAAAGGCAGACAGCCTGGAGCATAAGGGAATGGGTGGGGAAGAGAAATTGCTGAATCAGGTGTTGGTTTGCTGATGTGTATGTCTGGCAGTTGCATTGTAAAGTCCGGGGGAAAACTGAGCTTGTGGGGTGAGAACTGTAGCAAGTCCTGACTGATACGTGTGTTTGTATGAACGCAGAGCCTGGGTCTTGGCAACGTGTTGCACAGGAAACAGCCTACTGAGTCAGTCTAGCTCAGTATTATCAACACTGACTGGGTGCAACTCTCCCCGGTTTCACAGAGGAGCCTTTCCCACCCCTACCTGGAGATCCCTCCAGCAATTGAACCTGGGACCTTCTGCATGCAAAGCAGCTGCTCACTGAACCAAGACAGAAAGTTATACTGTGTGCCTGTGGCCTTTTTCCAGTTCCAGGATGGATATAGGCAGAACTGGTCAGAACAGCCCTGGCATATTCGCAAGCCCTTAGTGGGCAGTTGAATGGGGCCTGACCAGATGAACAAGTGCAGTCTGGAAAGAAACATTAGTTTCTCTGCCTTAACTGTAGTAGTGATTTCCATGCAATATGGCAAATCCCAGGGTTATGTATGCAGTTGTATCTGCAGTATTTTGAAATATAGACATGGGGCTTCATCTTCCTCTCTCTCTCTGTGTGGAGGCCAAGGCACATATCTGCAAGTAAGGAGGAGCAAATGTTGGGCTGGAGAAGAGTGAGTATGGTAGATGTGCAGTCCAATCTTTTGCATGTTTTCCTTCCGGGAAATAAGCCCCACTAAATACAATGGGACTTATTTCCAAGGAAGGCAAAGACCTAAAGGCTGAGTTGGTATACTTCTTACTGCCACCTTCACTCACCGATCAGTGATGGCAACAGATGGCGACAGCCACCTGCACATATGGGCCACTGTTGCTGAATGGCACGTGGGAAAGGGTGGTGAGGAGATCAGCTGTTCATCACCTCTATTCTGCTCATAGGAAGTTCCGTTCCACCTTATGAGGCCCTCGCATGCACGCAGTGTATTCCTGTTCCACACATTAATTATATCCTGGCAGGTGTAGTGTGTGCTTTCAGGTCCTGGTGACTGCATACCCCAATGGGTGAAGTGCAGAGCCTCAGATTGCCAGGCTGCAAGTTGGTGCCCGGCTGTGCAAATGGCATTGAGTCTCTGAACACTGCTTTCTGCAGGGGGAGAGCAGGAATATTCCTTCAGTAGTGGCTCACATACCACTCAGTGTTCCACAGGCATTTTGTGCACAGCAAGCGCTGCTGCTGCTTCTGAATGAAACTTGAGCTACCGTGCATGTTTGTAATGACCTGCTGGCAGCTGCCCAGCCGCTGAGAACTGCTGTCTTCATAGGGGACAGGAGAGCTGCCAGACACAGTCCGACAGGAACAGAGACAGAGCGTAGACCCAAAACGTTCCCAGAAGTCAGCACTGGGAATTCCACAGACATCAGGATCAGGGGTGAACACAATTGTAGTCAGTACAAACGAACAGGCTCGGTCTCGAGGTCAAGGTTGCTCATGGTCAGGGCTGGTCACCACGGATGTTGTTTCCAGCACAGATCCAGCTTTCAGGCTTCTCTGAATAGGCTGTGTGCTAAGAGTCCCGCCCATCACTGCAGCTGAGCCTTGTCAGGGAGATTGAGCCAGGTCAGAGCTGGAACACCTGTTCTTTCTGACCTGTGGCGTTCCTCCCTTTGAGCCTGTACTCTGGCCACATGTCGCTGCTGGCGATCTGGGACAGGTGCCTCGACTTCAAGCGCCTCAGAGGCTTGATCAGGAGGAGAAAGGGAAGGAGGCAGAGGAGCCTGCAAGCCTATCAGCTCCAGCTCTGCTAAGTCAACTGGAGTCTCAACCTGCTCCCCCTGCTCTGAGTCTTCATCTGAGGAATCCTCCTCCACCACCCCCATGGGGGTCATCACAATGTTGTGCAAATGCTGAAATTGTGCCAAGGGAGGTGCACAATTGCACAGCCATTAGAAATAATGGCTGTGCCAATTGCACAACTCGCTTGTGCAGTTTCAGCATTTCCACAACATGTGTTCGAGCATTTGGAAGATGCAACAGTGCCCGCAGTGCATGGAATGCTGCACAGAATGTGAGCCACTAACTTTAATTGTAGCCAATAAATACACAAATGGGTTATCTAACAGGAGGGGTTCTTTGGCGTGGTTTCTGCCTGTCACACATGAACAATTGATAAGTCTATATTATTACTTTTAACCCTTTCACGTTTAATTTATCACAGAGTGGATTTGATTTAAATCAAATCGATTTAAATCACTAGTCAGTAAGACTAGATTTAAATCATGTGGTTTTTTTTACATAAAGACTCATTTTTGCTGGTATAATCTTAATATTTACAACCAGATGAAGGTTTCATTTTTGGTCCTCTTCTAGATAGGAAAATTGCCCAAAATAATCTTACAGAAACCTCTGGAAGAGTATGACATTGTGAATACCTTTGGACTGTAATGTATCTTAAATAGAAAACTATCTTTAGATAGATTTTCCCCCCTCAAAAAGTATTCTATTTTAAAAATCTGATTTAAATTTTAAAAATCTGATTTAAATAAACAAAATCTGGTTATTTTTTATTTTAAAAAATAATTGATTTTTATCCACCCTGATGTATCATTACTGTTTATTCCTCCTTCAACCTCTCAATGTTTTCTCCCATCTTTTGCCTTTAGCTTTTACACCCGATTCCCCCCCCTCTCTGCCTTCCTCCTAACCTGTTCCTTCCCACCTTTTGTGAACAGTTTCCCCCCTTTACCTTGCAATTTTTTTCATCCCATCGTCCTAGTTTATTTTTAATTAATTAATTTAATTACTATTCCAGTTTCTTGTGAGGGGAATCGGGCCCCACCTACCCTTTCCTGACCTGGCCTTCCTTGAATGGCCAGTAAAATCATTTTTAACCAGGCATGCTCTGTCATGCAAAGATTACCTTTTCGGATGGCCACTCGCTTTGCCTAAGTTGCCTCGGAGAATCTCACAAGGTTGAGGCTTGTTCCTTCTGCTGCAAGCTCTCAAAGCAAGCCCATAAAAACAGGACTTTTCGCCTACGTTCCCTACTGTGGGAGAAGGCTCTTGCGCCGACCATGGCGTCAGTTCCAAGTACTTCACAAGACACCCGCCCATTCAGTTTGGATCCTTCCCAAGTTAGGGATCCAGGGCTTGGCTCTGGAGCGAAAGAAGTCTTGTTACCCGTTCAGACTTCAGCACCGATGCTGCTGGTACTGAAGGCGGTGTGCTCAGTACCAATAGCCCTAAATCAGGGCAGTCAGGAGGGAGGCGCACCTAGGATGATTTTCCTGTGAAGCTGAAACTCACCAAGCACCCAGATGACCAGGGTGAGGAGCTTTCCAAGAAAAAGATGGTGGCGGCTCTCCAGGCAGCCCTGGAGGCTGGCAGCACATCGAAGTCACCTCCAAAGCGCCCGGCCTCTCCGACAGGTCAGCATCTTCCTAAAATTCCAAAAAAGAAAAAGTGTCAGTAGCTCCACAACTCCCAGTCAACCCAGTACTGCCTCTGAACCCTGATCCAGAGCCTACTTTTGCAATCCCAAATGAGGAACCCAGGTCTGAACCTCACCACTCTCCTCAAAGCATGCTACATTATGACCTGAACCTGTTGATCCAGATCCATATGGGAGAAATAAACAGTAATGATGAATTAAATGTGGAAAGGTTAAAAATAATAATATAGACTTATTGTGAATGGGCAGATGACTGCTAGATGACCATGTGTGAACGGGCAGATGACCACTAGAAGAACCTCAGTTATAGCTAAGCAACCTGTTGTTCTTCAAAGTCATATCAAATGTCTTAATTGTTGACCCTAATAAACAATGTCACTAGATTGTGGTGTTTGGATTTTTTATTATAGTCACCTAATGGCACAGCGGGGAAATGATTTGACTAGCAAGCCAGAGGTTGCCAATTCGAATCCATGCTGGTATGTTTTCCAGACTATGGGAAACACCTTTATTGGGCAGCAGCAATATAGGATGATGCTGAAAGGCATCATCTCATACTGTACAGGAAGCGGCAGTGATAAACCCCTCCTGTATTCTACCAAAGACAACCACAGGGCTCTGTGGTCGCTAGGAGTCAACACTAACTTGATGGCACACTTTACCTTTTACTAACATGGCTACTTACAAGTTTTATTAAACCTTTGCATGTTTGTTAATGAGACATTCAGCTAAATGTTTCAATAGATAAATTGAACCTACTTACTTCTCTATTGAAACTTTTAGCTGAATACCCCATTAAGAAACACCTCTCTCTCTCTCTTCATGTGCCTTCTCCAATTGGGAGGTTGCCAGCCAGCAGAAGCCATAAATCGCACTCCCTAGATCTGTGGATGATATATTGTGTCCTTTTTTAGCCATTCTTTCATGTCCATTCATACATCCCTTCCTCCTCCTTCCTCTTGATCTTTTTCCTGCAAGCTTTCTTTCTAGGAGTAGTGGTGGTATTTGATACTTTACTTCTCTGAGGATATGTCCACAATACTCCAGTTTGCGCCTCTTGATTGTCTCTATTATTTATGTGTTTTTGCTTTTAAGTGTACTACTTCATTTCTTGTTCTGCTGGTCCATTTAATCTTTAGTATTCTTCTGAGACACCACATCTCAAAGGCTTCTAGTTTTTTATGTGCTTCTTTCTTGATGGTCCAGGTTTCACATCCATACAGGAGAAGAGACCAGATGTAGCATTTCATCATTCTGATTCTGAGTTGCAAATCTAGTTTACTTTCGCAGAAGAAGAGCGTCATTTTGTTAAATTTTGTTCTTGCTTGTCCTATGCGGCTTTGGATTTCTTTTGTTAGGTTGTTATGAAAAAAGTGTTTCCCTAGATAACAGGAATTAAGAAACATGCAAAAATTGTGAGTAGCTGTGTTAGACCATACTCTAGGCCAGCTCTAGGTAAGTTGTCATAGCTGACCCTGATGTTTCCTTTTGATCTTAAACCTAGGGAATTCTAATATCAATGTATAGCTGGGAGAAGAGTATCTTTGCTGAGCCAATGGAAAAAAGACATCCACTGCTCTTAGGTCTACATATGTTAACAATACCAACCCACTGAGTTTTGTTTGCTTCCCCACAGCTTCTTGAGCTAACACGGCCACTGGATTCTCGCCTGGAACATGTGGAATTTCAGGCCCTCTTACAGTGTCTCAGTCCGGAGCAGATTCTCATGATATTTGCCTCAGCAGCTCTAGAACGACGAATAGTTTTCCTGGCTGAGGAACTCAGGTAAACACCCTGGCTTCAATCTGGAGCAATAGTTTTCCAACTTTGGGGTCAACAAATGTTGTTGGACTGTAGTACCTATAATCCCTAGCAGAAGGCCATTGTGGTTGAGGGATCTGTATTTTAGAAAAAAGGTAACTAAAGAGAGACATATTAGAGGTCTATAAAATTATGGGTGGCATGGAGAAAGATAAATTTTTCTCCCTCTCTCGCAACACTAGAACTAGGGGTCATCCTATAAAACTGATTGCCAGGAAATTTAGGACTGATAAAAGTAAATATTTTTTCACACAATGCATAATTAATCTACAGAGTTCTCTGCCACGGGATGTGGTTATGGCCACTAGCTTGGATGGCTTTAAGCTGGGCAAATTGGAGGACAGATCTTTCAATGGCTACTAGTCTGAGGGGTATAGGTCACCTCTGCCTCAGAGCCAAGATGCCTCTAAATACCAGTTGCAGGGGAGCAAAAGCAGAAGAGAGGATACATCCTCACCTCTTGCTTGTGGGCTTCCCAGAGGCATCTGATAGGCCACCGTGTGAAATAGGATGCTGGACTAGATAGGCCTTAGGCCTGATCCAGGAAGGTTGTCTGGGGATCCAAGGCAGAGAATCCCTGATGTACAGGAATTTAATCATGCTTAAATCCTGTTGAAATCAGTATAACAAATTCATTGTGATTAACTTAAACCCCATTGAGTAATTGGACTTAAGCTTGACTTTCTCTGGATTAAGATCCCCATCTTGTATCTCCAAAGCACATCGTATTTCCATAGCACATAATTCTTTTGTGGGAATTCAAATTGCAGGTTGCACACGGCATGCAGACAGCAAGTACAGCCAGCAGAGATTCTCCCATTAAACAATACAATAAGTTTAAGCAATGAAATAATAAGGATAGAAAGAGTGTTCATGCACTGATGCAGCTGGTTTTTCCGATCCCTTACCTTTTGAGTGTCTGCCTTTCAGTTCCCTCTCCAAGTGCATCCATGCAGCTGCAGCACTTCTTTATCCTTTTACCTGGGCACATACATACATCCCAGTAGTTCCAGAGCAGCTCCTCAGCACTGTCTGTTGCCCCACGCCCTTCATGGTTGGGATCCAAAAGCGCTACCTGGAAGAGGTTCTGGATCAACCCATGGAAGAGGTACCGTCTTGCATGAGTGAGAAAAAGGAGTATTGAATAGGCAAGAGAGCAAAATGTTACTTCATCTTTGGGACTATGACAGTAGTGGTGAAGCTGGATGTTATTTGCCTTACAGGTTCTACTTGTTGATCTGTGTGAAGGGAAGTTCCTGAAATTGGTGAGTTTGTCTGAATTCTGCATTATCCCCAGTTGTAGACCTGTGATAAGAACTTCCATGCTGTACTAAGGCTTGCTCCTCTGGACCCCACCTCATTTTCTGCCCCTTTCATTGGCTTCTCATCACCTCCTTTATCCAACACAAACTCCATGTCCTTATCATCAGGTGCTCCATGGCCTTGCCCCATTCTGTTTTTCCGGTCCTGTTTCCAGTGAGATTCCTTCTCATGACCTCTTGTCACCTTAGTGGCAGTTGGTGCGGGTGCCACTGGGAGGGTGGCGGGAGGCGCATTTAAGGGTATATTAGTAGGTGGATATTAATAGGTGCTTACCTCCCGTACTGCCGCACCTGAAAACTCTACCCAGCAGTAGTGCACCACCCATCACTTGCTGTGGCAGAGGATTGGCTCCACAGGAAGTAAGCACCTCCTAATTTACCCTTAAAGGTGCCGCCCGCCCCCCAGCAGCACCTGTATCAGCCACCACTGCTTGTCCTCTAGCTCTAGGACCTTCAGCCTTCTGAGAGTTTCTTACTCCCTAACATGGCTGTGTCCTTTAATCCTTGCTGCTATGCATGGAAACCCTCCACTGAACTTGTGGTGCTGTCTCTTCCCCCTCAAATCCCTGCTCTAATCTCATCTTTTCCCTGAGATGTCTGACTTAACTGTTTAAGTAGCTGTTATTGCATTTGCTCACATTCATGCCCTCTGCTATCCTTGCTTTCCTGCACATGTGACACTCTGTTCCCCATTGTTTGTTTTAGATGAAAAGCCCCTTGGGGACAGGGGCCTGCCTACTTCTTTTATGGAATTCTGTAAATCGCTGTTTGTTAATATGAAGCTGCCTTGTACTGAGTCAAATTGACCATTGGTCGATTCAGTCTGCTGTCTACTCTGTTTAGCAGCAGATCTCCAAGAACTCAGGCAGAGGTCTTTTACAACAACTGATCCTTTTACTGGAGATGCTGGGGGTTGGACCTGGTACTCTGCAGATTTACTGCTGAACTATATGGTCCCTTCCCATATATTCTAGTGGAGCGGGTTTGATTGCAAATTCATCTTTCAGGTTGCTATATCACCTGTTTCATGACCTCTCTGTGAAATTATCTTCCCATCCTCATGATACTAAGTGCCTTCTTAGCACCCGCTCAGGTATCAGGAGATGACTAATGGTTCCTAGTGATAGCTAATGAGCTGCAGAGAGACTAGTAATCTAGATGGAAGATTGATCTGAGAGCCAGCAGAGTATGTCTTGGGCACGATAGTGGTGAAATGTGTTTTTACCCTATAGACCTGCCATTAGAAGAGGGGTCTGCCAAGCTATAGCTCCTCTTCTTTAACCTCCTCATCCTGGCTTCTCAGTTTTTAGCTTTTTATTAATAATTTTTAATTTGAAACTTTTAAAACATTTGTAATTTTAAATGTGGTTTTAGCCTGATCTTTTAACTGGTTTAACTTAATCTTTTATTTTACATTGTATCTATTTTATTAATGTTGTGAGCTGCCCCAAGCAGTAGTGTGCTGGAGGGGTGGGGTATAGGTATTTTAAGTAAGCAAATATGACCTTTTGCCTCAATGGCTGTGCTGTTTCTTGGTGAGCAGCTCTTGTAACCTCACTCTTAATAATTCTGTAGGTTGGTGATGAAGAAGAGATCTTGCCTGCCAAGCTACAGAGTGAGATGCTGTCCTCTCTGCCCACATTAAACAACAACATACAGTGTAAGCCAGGACTTCCTGTCTGTTCCTTTCTCTGTAAACACAAGAAAATAGGGGCATTGGGGAGATTTTCACATATGATAAGAGCAGGAGTCCCACGTGATCTTCTTTGGGCTGATGAACTAAGGAAGGAGACATTTCTCTCATTGAGATTATATACAAGCAGGCAAAGGCTCTCTTCTGGAGCCATATGCTTGCACATATAATAGCATTTCTGCAATGTAATCCCAGGGAATTGGATTTTCTGTCTCTAGGTCACCACAGTTACTTGAATAGTTAATACACCATGTTGCCTCCATTGTCTACAAGCTGTAGACATTTCTTGTTTAATGAATGTATACACTGAGCCTTAAAGCTCTTTGGTTAAAGATTTTGTAAGACTGAAGAGCACCCTTGTTCACATTAAGTCTCCACAATCCCCATTAGTGATTAGTGTCTGCAAATTCTGAGAAACTCAGCAAAGTTGATTTATGTCTGCTCCCTGTAGCCCACGTCAATGGACTCTGCTTAGAAGTCACATGAAATTTCCCCATGTTTTTTATCATGCCATGTTGTGTGAAACCATTTTATTTATTATAAATATCTGTTACGTATTTTGAAGAATTTGTGTGTGTGTGTATGTTTGTGCGAAATAAAGTCCTACTTCCTGATGACCTACAGATACCAAACCTTGCATACACAATCCTGCCACCAAGATTACCTGATTGCACTACTTTCTACACCAAAACATGCTGGAGAAACATCTATTTTTTTCTTAGAAAAAAAAATCTGAATATAATTATCATATTTTAACTGTCATTGCTCTCAACAGATTTTTAACACTCAATAATCAGATCAATAAGTCCAAAAAAACATCATGCCCAAGAGAAGCAGAAGATCTTTCTCAGATTCAAATTTACTATGATTCTAATTTACCATACCTGGTAATTATTTAATAAAATGAATAATATCTGAAGTTCAAATACTACCAATTTAAAACTGTTGACTTCCCTTTTGCAAGCACATTAATAAAAAATTCTATTACATAAATTTTATTTCTTGAACTTTTGTCTAAGTCTAATCTATGCAAA
Source organism: Hemicordylus capensis (assembly GCF_027244095.1). Lineage (NCBI taxonomy): Eukaryota > Metazoa > Chordata > Lepidosauria > Squamata > Cordylidae > Hemicordylus > Hemicordylus capensis. Next base: position 51,736,794 of record NC_069660.1, read on the forward strand.
TTGACTTTGCCCAGTCGATGATGGACCTCATCTACTTGTTTTTAATAATCCCTCCTTTCCATTTTCAATAAAACAGTCAAGATGGTTAACATATATATGTGTCCAAAAAAATTATAGATATTAAAAAGTAACCAATAGAATAATTAATAAAAAAACCACAAATTGCAAGTTCAAGCAAATTAGTAGTAGCAATATCGGAAAAACAGCCCAAACAACTCACAGTATGGATTATCTTTCTCCATGCAAGTAATCCCTGGTGGTGTAAAGAAAGCCATCCATCTCTATTCTGAGCTGCTGCATTGAAACAGCTCCCCAAGTGGTGACAGCCTCTAGGTGCAGTAATTTTAAATCCACCTCCATGAGGCAGCTGCAATATATGCACTGCAACTTGGGCTTCTGGAGTTTTCTGTTAGTAAGTGAGAGGGGAATGAGCACAGTCCAGACTCTTGAGAGTTGGGAAAGAGGCAATATTTCTGCTGTATGCAAACTGTAACCTCTGCCTTTTCTTTCCAGCATCTGAGGAACTCAATGCACGTGTTTCAGACACCTTTGTGCAGTTCTTCGTCAAAATAGCTGGCCATTACCCATCACACATCAAATGGAACAAAAATGGTCAGGGCTGCTTCCAGGAGCGATCTTTCTGCAAAGCCCTCACCTCCAAGACAAACCGCAAGTTTGTGAAAAGATTTGTGAAGACTCAGATGTTCTCATTATTTATTCAGGAAGCAGAAAAGAGCAGAAAATGTGCTGAAGGTAAATTCCTAGCCCTTGATGTGTCCTTGTTCTTTGCCACTCACATAGACTGGTTAAATTCACTGGTAATGACAAAGAAGCCAGATTTCTAGATACGCTAAATGACTATGCATTAGAACAGTTGGTCATGGAACACCCAGAGAAAAACTGACCTTGGACAACCCTGAGTGGTGTTCAGGACCTGGTGAGAGTTGTCACCATCATGGAACCATTAGGGAACAGTGGCCATAGTGCAACAAAATTCAGCATATATGCAGGGGCGGTGCCACCATTGGGTGAACGGGTTCAAAGAACCTGGGCTATGCACAATCAAGGGCTGCACCTCGTGGTCCCAACACCCCCCCCCCGCATCTGACGTTAGATGCGGGGTGCTGGTTTAGCTCCCGAGCGGAGGCCGCGCGGCCCCCATTCAGGAGTTAAATGGCCGCTGTGTTCGCAGCACAGCCAGGAACAGCTCTTCCCTGCTTTAATGCAGCACTAGCCCAAGTCTAGCCGTGCAGCCCCTTCAGGAGTTAAATGGCCGCTTGGCTCCGTTTGGGAACCACAGCACGCCCCCCACATCTGACATCAGATGTGGGGAGGGGTGAGCAGGGCCACGGTGGCGGCTGCACACGGGCCGCTGGCAGTCAGGCTCCACGCCTGCATATATGCAAGTACAGAATTGCCAAGGAAGTTTGAACTTCAGAAGAAGACACTTCTCTAAAATGAGGAGTTTAGTGAAAGAAAGCTTGAAGGGGTAAATCAGGAGAGTCAGTTTGTTCCAGAATGCATGGAATTTATTTAAAACCACAATAATAGAAGCCCAGTTAGAATGTATACCAAAAATAAAGAAAGGTACCACTAAGTTCAGGAGAATGCCAGTGTGGCTAGTAAGTAATGTCAAGGAAGCTATTTAAGGAGGATATGAAGATTGCAGAGAAACTGAATGAGTTCCTTACATCTGTCTTCATGGCAGATGATATGTGCATATATCCATGCCTGAACAGAGTTTCTCAGGGACAGAGGCTGAAAACATAGTCAAATTAATGTGATGAGAGATTATGTCTTGAAAAATTAATAGATTAACAAATTGCCAAGGCGAGATGGCAGTTCTTTAAAGAACTCAAATGTGAAACTGATGATCTCCTAGCAAAAATATGTAACATCCCTACAATGAATCAAACTCTGTACCAGAGGACTGGAATGTGAAACTGCCAGTATAACACCAATTTTCAAAAATAGATCAGGAGAGATTTGGGAAACTACAGGTGGTTTGCTTCTGTGCCAGGTAAATTGGTAGCATACTTAAGGGCAAAATTGTTTAAACATATAGAAGAACAGGCCTTGCTGAAGGAGAATCAGCCTGGCTTTTGCAAAGATAAATCTTGCCTCACCAACCTTTTGGAGTTCTTTGAGAGTGCTAACAGGCATGTGGAAAAAGGTGATCCATTTGACATCATATACTTGGACTTCCAAAATGTTTTGACAAAGTTCCTCATCAAAGGCTCTTGAATAAACTTAGCAGTCATGGGTTAAGGGCACAGGTTCATGTGTGAATTGATAACTGATTGAAGAACAGGAAACAGGGTAGGAATACGTGGACAGTTTTCACAGTGGAAGTAAGTAAGAAGTAGGGTCCCCCAGGGATCTGTGAATTTATTCATAAATTATCTAGAAGTTGGAGTAAGCAGCAAGGTGGCCAGATTTGCAGATGATACTAAACTATTTGAGGTAGTGAAATCCAAAACAGATTGTGAGGAGCTCCTAAAGGGTCTCTCCGAACTGGGTGAGTGGGCAACAAAATGGCAATTACAGTTCAGTGTAAGTAAGTGTAAAGCGATGCACATTAGGGGGAAAAAACTCCAATTTCACACATACTGATGGGGTCTGAGCTGTCAATGACTGACTGGGATAGGAATCTTGGGATTATGGCGAACAACTCATTGAAAGTATCAACTCAGTGTGCAGCAGCTGTGAAAAAGGCCAAATCCATGCTTAGGATCATTAGGAAGAGGGTTGAAAATAAAATTGGTAATATCATAATGCCCTTATACAAACCTATGGTTTGGCCACATTTGGAATACTGTGTACAGTTTAGTTCATTGTTATCTGAAAGGGGCAGTGTGGAACTGGAAAAGGTGCAGAAGAGGACAGCCAAGATGACCAAGGGAATATAACACTTTCCTTATGAGGCAAGGCTACAACATCTGGGGCTGTTTAATTTGGAGAAAAGGCAACTGAGGAGAGACATGATAGAAATCTCTACAATTATGCATGGTGTGGAGAAAATGGATGGAGAGAACGGGAAACAGAGAGTATGTATACATGGGCAGTTCTCTACATGGATGGAAGTAAGAAGTGGGTTCCGCATCTGGAGATTTTTAGTTTGGAAGAGTTGATTTCTGGGAGACATGATAGAGGTATATAAAATCATGCATGGAGTAGAGAGCGTGGACAGAGAAAAAATTTTCTCCCTCTCTCACAACACCAGTACCAGGGGTCATCCCATGAAACTGATTGCCAGGAAGTTTAGGACTGAGAAAACGAAGCACTTTTCCACAAAGTGCATAATCAACCTATTGAACTCTCTGCCACATGATGTGGTGATAGCCACCAGCCTGAATGGCTTTAAGTGGGACATAGACTAATTCATGGATGACAGATCTATCAAAGGCTACTAGTCTTGGTGATTATAGGCCACCTCCAGGCTCAATTACTGGGAAATAACAGCAGGAGAGAGGGCATGCCTTCATCTCTTGCCTGTGGGGTTCCCAGAGGCATCTGGTGGGCCACTGTGTGAAACAGGATGCTGGACTACATGGGCACTGGGCCTGACCCAGCAGGGCTGTTCGATGTTCACTGCACTTTCAGGCCCATTGTTTTGTTATGGCTTGTGAGATGGAAAACTCCCACAAAATATTCCTGATCAGGGCTTCTTCAAGTGGTGTTGTTTTCCTACATGGGAAACACCTCTGTATAGAGAAAGATGTGTATAAGAACCACATGTAGTTCTCACCTTCAAAGTCTACATGTGTTGTCTTTTTCACTGCATGTACATCAACTGCTCCTTCTGAAAACTATAAAGACGTTTTGTGTGTGTAGAAAAGTCAGAATGTTTGCTGTGGTTTGGTATCTGGTGCAACCTAGCAAACATTCTCCAGTTTGGTAGAATAAAGGTAGAAGAGCAGAATTTACATATATGTTTCTGCAAAGTGAAATGTTTATTGTTGGTGGTGACAGATCCAGAATGGGAGATACTAGTGAAGTTCAGCAGCCTTTCAATGCATGATGAGGATTACAATATTCTGGTTTCTAGCCCTCATGAACATGGAGAAAAGCTTAACCATTTAGAAATGACACCATTAAGGCACTGCGGCATAGTTTTCTGTTCTTCCTCCTATGCTTCAGTTTGTATTTAGCGCTAAATACATGCAAGGTGCTGAACAGAACATGGAAGATGTGCCACATTTATAGACTGCCTTTCTCATAGAGTCCTAGTCAGTAACTAGTTTTGGCCATGGGTCACTTTGCATGGGGCATGGGTGATGGAGAGGTAGTTTTGCCCTTTCTTACTTCTCTGTCCTTTGGGCAGAGGTATTCATCTCTATGGCAAACCACCTAGATAGTGAGAGGTGGCTGGCAGGGGGTGGGGTGTTCCGGAGTGCACCCCAGTATCCCTTGCAGAGGACTCCTGAGCATGATCACTTCACATGAGATATCTGGCTGGTTGGAAGTGGTGTGCAACTCTCTTGCATGCCACTTTTCACAGGGTTGCTGCTGTCGCCCTTGCCCAAACACAAGAGTGTCCCAGTGTCCTCTGTGCTCTTTTGCAGCCGCTTGGAACACTCCACCTTTGCTGAAGGCAGCAGCAACAGCCAGGCGAAAGCTAGCATGCCTCCTGGCTGACTCTTGCCTCCTCCCAGTGTCTCTTGTACAATTCTTCTGCAGCTTTACCATCCCTTGTGGAAGGTGTTAACAGTGGCAGGCACTAGAGATCCTTAGACAGCCAGTCTCCAAAATCAATCCAAAAGGCTGCACACTCTAAAATCACACTGTCTAACATACCATGCAAGGCAATGTGGGTGGCTGCAGCTGAACATAGTTGCGTGATGGGATGCCCTGTATTTCCAGTGGGCATTGTATCACACGACTGCATGCATGCTGTGCATATGATGAGCTGCTGTCCTGTAGTGCAGCCCCACCGGTGGTGCTTACACACATGCAGAGTGCAGGCTGGGCTGCAGCTGCCCACATTTGCCTTGCATGGTATGTCATAATATGATTTTGGAGTTTGCAGGCTTCCTCTTTGATCTGTATGCTCAGAAAGGGCTGAATGCTTTCTTGGGTCTGAATCAAGTATGGCCGATGAAGCAACAGTGCATGCACAGAGGTTCTGCTCCTCTCTTGCTGAAAAACCATCTGCTCTATTTGTAGAGGTGGGGGAGGCTGTACTGATGTACTCCCCAGCCCTCTTCAGGGAGGGAGTATCCTGCCTGGCCATATTCCCCTTGGCACTGAAATCTTCCAGTGACTAGGAGAGTGTGTGCAGCCCTGAGTCTTCCCAAATAAACAAAGTTCAGTTTCCTTTTCCTTTTTCTCTTTTGTAGCACTGTGCTAATGCTAAGCACAATATCCCAGCCCTACTTGATGGGGTTGAGGGAAGGAGGTGGCCATGTTGCATGGAAACGGCGGGCTGTCTCTGTCATTCTATTTGACAATAAATCGGTTTATTCATTAAAAAAAACCAGCGGAGATGTATGTACTAGATATACACAATAGGGAGGTGGGTTGTGAATGGCCTTCAGATAACAAAATACAATACAATCGTATAATAGTATTCATACCACAGTTTTCCTAAGTGCTGAAAGTGCTTCATGACTTCAGCAGTTCTTACAACAATCCTGTAAAGTAAGCAGCAAGTCTTTCCATTTGGCAAACTGGGGATTGGGGCAGAAAGATAGTAGCCTGCCTAAGGGCAGAACTATGTATTATGCACAGTGTTGTGCTTTTGTTTTTCTTTTTTTTTAAAAAAAAAAAAGTAGAATGCAGTTGCTGGGGCTGTAGTTTGAAACGGAAGACTAGTGTGAGGAGAGAGGGGGCCTGTTCTCACAACCAAAGGCTGCGAAGGAGGAGTGTCCAGCCAGCATTGTATCAAGGGTAGAGGAAAAGCACATCCTGCACTCTCCTACCCAGATGGTGGCTAGCACTCGGTCATTTTCTCATCCTCCATCTCAGTTTTTGCTGACCCACTATTGGATTGCGGCAGCAGCACACAAGTCTGAAATACTGGCCAGACACTTGTACCCAGCTTTTGTTTGTGAGACTTTTTCTTGTTTGTGAGACTTTCTTCTTTTCTTCTCTTACTGGCTTTTGCTGAAAATTGCTCCCTCCATACACTCCCAAGCTTTTACACCAACTGGGGCAAAAATACAGACTACCTGTATCTTTTCCCCAGCCAATTTGCATCATAAGGAGAAAAGGGTTAGCTTTCTCCCACACCAGTCTTCCATTTCAAATTGCAGACTCAGCAAAGGCTTTTGAGGGGTGGTGGATCATGAAACTGTAACATGTTCTGCCCTAAAGTGATGCAGGGTTCATGGCTGAGCTAAGAACTGAGCAAGGATGTTAGCTGGTGTGCTGTTCACCACTGTGCTACATTAGCTATAATATCATTGCTGTAGCAAAGATGCAGGTGGCGGTGGGAGTGGTAATGAGGATGTGGGTTGCATGACATCTCACATGCTAGAGTAGTTCAGCTAAGCATGTTTCACCTCTGCAGAAAATAAACTTTTTTTTTTTAAAGTCATAAGTGTGGGCAAGATGAGTTAATATTTCACGCTGTATTAAATATGGACCTGTGGCTCTTATCCAGCCATAATCCATACAGTATTATTGATTGCAATTTACATAACTAAGGAGGTAATTTTCCTTTGAGGAATTATGGTAATTTGAGTGTTGGAAAAATTCAATACAGATTTGGATCCCCTGCAAGAAATAAGACAGTGGTGCTAACATATTGGAATGCCCTTCCTCTGGAAATCTGACAGGCTCCCTTATCTTTCCAATTTCTAAGAAGCTTTGAAAATCTGTATTCAGAAAGTCTTAATTCTGCTTTTTGAAGTTTTTCACCTACTTTCCTTAAGGAAAGTACATAAGAACATTAAAAAAGCTCTTCTGGATCAGGCCCAAGGCCTATCTAGTCCAGGATTCTGTTTCACACAGTGGCCTACCAGATGCCTCTGAGAAGCCCACAGGTAAGAGCTGAGGGCGTGCCCTTTCTCCTGCTGTTGCTCCCCTGCAACTGGTATATAGAGGCATCTTGCCTCTGAGGCTGGAGATGGCCTATCGCCCTCATACTAGTAGCTATTGATAGTCCTGTCCTCCATGAATCTAGCTAAACCCCTCTTAAAGCCATCCATGCTGCTGGCTTTCAGCATATCTTGTGGCACAGAATTCCATAGGTTGATCATGCTTTGTGTGAAAAAGTACTTCCTTTTTGTCAGTCCTAAATTTCTTGGCAATCAGTTTCATGGGAAGACCCCTGGTTCTAGTGTTATTAGAGGAGAAAAATTTCTCTGTCAACTTTCTGTACACCATACATGATTTTATAGACCTCTATCCTGCCTCCTGTTACCTTCCCCCCCAACCTAAAAAGCCCCAGGTGTTGTAGTCTTGCCGCGTTAAGTAAGGTGCTCTAGGCCCCTGATCTTCTTGATTGCCCTCTTCTGCACCTTTTCCAGTTCTACAATGTCCTCCCTTAGATATGGTGACCAGAACTGCATGCAGTACTCCAACTGTGGCCACACCATCATTTTGTATAAGGGCATTATATTAGCAGTTTTATTTTCAAACCTCTTCCTAATGATCCTTAGCATTGAATTGGCCCTTTCCACAGCTGCCACATATTTAGTAGACACTTTCAATGAGCTGTCCACCACAACCCCAAGATCCCTTTCCTGGTCAGTCACTGACAGCTCAGACCCCATCAGCATATATATGAAATTGGGGTATTTTGCCCATATATGCATGACTTTACACTTGTTAAAATTGAACCACATTTGCCATGTTGTTGCCCACTCCCCCAGTTTGGAGAGATCTTTTTGGAACTCCTCACAATCTGTTTTGGATTTCACTACCCTAAATAGTTTGGTGACTTCTGCACATTTGGCCACCTAACTGCTTATCTCAACTTCTAGATCATTTATGAACAGGTTAAAGAGCACCAGTCCCAGTGCTGATCCCTGGGAGACCCCACTTTTTACCTTCCTCCATTCAGAGAACAGAGTTCCCTCTAACAGGGATTCCCAGATGTTGACTACAACTCCCATGATTCACAAGCAGAAGCCATTGCATCTGGGGATTCTGGGAGTTGTAGTCAACATTTGGGGATCCCTGTTAGAGGAACACTGTTGGAGAATTGTCCATTTATTCCTACCCTGTTTTCTCTCCTTTAACCAATTACCAATCCACACATGAACCTGTCTCCTTATCCCATGACTGCTAAGTTTTCTCAAGAGTCTTTGATGAAATTTTGTCACTTATGAGATCACCAGGCATTGTATGTGTGTGTCCCTCATCAACTTTGCAATGCCTGGACCAATAGGAAGCAAATTGGGTACAGTTGTAGGGACACCTCAGTGGTGTAGTTTGTAATGTCATCCACCCCCGATTCCAGATGGTGGACGTATGAACTAACCTGTGGACTGTCTAACTGATTTGAACCAAATTTGGTACAGTTATAGTGAGTGACACCTCAATGGTGTAGTTTGTGACGTCATCATCCACTCTGCTTCAAGATGGCGGGCACGTGAATATTTGAGCCATAACTGCACTTACTTATAAACCGCCTAACCAATTTGAACTAAATTTGCTACAGGTGCAGGAACACATAGGGACAGCTCAAGGGCATAGTTTGTAATTATGTCATCCACCCTTATTCAAGATGGTGGATGCGTGAACAATTGGGGCACAAGTGGGCTAACTTGTGGACTGCCTGATTACTACAGTTGTAGTGAGTGACACATAGGGGCACCTCAACAGTGTAGTTTGTGACATCATCCATCCTGATTCAAGGTGGATGTGTGACTGTTTAAGGATGAAGTGGGCTAACTTTTGAAGGTAATTATCAATTAATATTATAGTGAAAGGAAAGTAGGCAGATTAGTTCTTATCAGAACAACTTATTAGTTTAATGCTATCTTTAGTCTTATGGTATGATGGTTTATTGTATTTCTTATATTCGTTTACATAATTGCTGTTTACTTTGTATATCACTTTGATTACAATTACTATGGAACTGTAGTTGATTACTATAGAAAAGTAAATGAAATAACTACTGCATGCTTATTACACAGCACACACGCGGCCATCATCTGGTAGGTCCCTTCATCTTCCTGCTTCTTCAAACTTCTGGACCTTACTAGTTCCAACTCTTGTTCTGTGCTAGCATTTCAATAATTTTACAGCATTGACTCCTCAATATTTCTCCCTCCAGACAGACCACTTTGCTATAATGTGGGTGCAGCCAGTAATGGTTTTAGGGAAAACTGAAATGCAGGATGTAGTGACTAGTACACTTTTGTCTCATCCGCAGGGTATTTTCAGCAGAAATTAAATGAATACCAAGAACAAAAGAAGCACAGAAGACTCTCCTGAACCTATGTTCTAGAAGAGAGGAGTGCTCACCAGCAGATAGGCAGGTCTGTGCCCAGACTAATCTGCTGTTTGGACCAAGGCAACCACTCTTTAGAAGGAAGAACGTTCATGGCTCTCACAGCAATATCTCACCTTCATTTGTAAATATTGAGATGCCAGGGTGGCTTCGGACTCTAGTTCCTACCCTTCCTCCTCCTCTTGCATGACTGGCACTACGGACTGCTCTTTGATATAGTTAAAAGTTTGGTTGTGATGTCTAGCCCAACTGACAGTAGGACAAAGCTACGGGTCTTAATAAAATGACAGTGAAAAGCTGTAATGAGCCAAATCATCATCTTGGTCTAGAAACACAGTGAAATCAGGGAAATGTGAGGTAATACATGACAATGAAGAATGTAGAGCAATTAGTAAGACAAATGATATTCTCTCATTAAAATGATTTCCAGTCCAAAGTCTTCATATCAAATATTTGTTTCTGATGGGATCCCATTGTTGGGATGATGGTGATGATGCACTTGTTTCTGTTGTATAAAGATTTTTATCTCCAACCAAGTGATAGCTCCATTTGTTTCATGAAGACTTCTTTAAAAGAAACCTCCTTACTGTTTCAGTCAGTGGGGTCAAACAATAGCATGCAAAGAAATGAAAAAAAGCTTCTCAAAGTGATTTGTAGGAAACTGTATGAAGGACAAAAAGGGAGTGGGGAAGGCAGAAGAACAACCTTCAAGCATCTCATTTCAGCATAATAGGAGGGAACATACAGTCTAATCCTGCTGGATTACAGTAGTTAGAAGCCATGCTCTGCATAGCACAGAATTTTGTCCCTGGAACGAGTGGCAGTCTTCTAGCATACAAAGTATGAACTAAACATGGAGATTGGCTTATCCGTTGTGCTGGAGGTTGTGGTTCCAATGGGAACAACATGCCCATATGATGCCATCTTTGTGGGCTTAGTGACCCTGCCCTTCTATGGCAGCATAGCACACTTGCTCTTCAAGTAGCAATGCAGGCTTGTGGAGAGAAGGCAAAGGGCTACCACTATTGCCAATAGACACTGCTGTGCCAATGCAACACCACAAGCGAACAAATACTGAAGTGTGTTAGAATCGGGTTAGAATTTTTCCAACTGGCAAAATAGTTGAACAGCAGAGGTCTCAATGAATTCTGATCCACCTTCATTTTAAACTAACAATAGATATAGAAATTTTCTACCTCTTCCAATGAATACTTGTCCTTTATAGGATAATCTGTTTTCTTTTAGTGGCACAAATAGGTCACTAGAACAAACAAAAGCAGTTTGATCCACTTTTAAAAAAAACCCTACAGGTTACTCAACTGTAACGTTGCTACTTCTAGTGGTCACTGGTCCTTTTACACAAATGGGCTATGTGCCTGTGCAAAGACCTCATCTGAATCTAACAAGATCAATTATCCTGCTTTGGGCGGGAACCCTGCCCCCAGCTGCTATATGCAGCTGTGCCACTCCTCATCCCCTCAGTCACGGAGTCCAGCTTCAGTGAACCCCGTGGGGAAGACGGGAGGCGTGTAAAAGGACAGATGACCACTAGAAGAACCTACATTACAGGTGAGTAACTGTAGTTCTTCGACATGGTCTCTGTCTTTTACACAAATGGGCACATAACAAGCTAGCACCCAAGAAGGAGGGGAGAAACAGAAACAAGGTGTGATCTGCCAGAAGTATTTATTTCAGAAAACCAACATATCAACTGAAAACTGACTGCAGGGCACTCCTGCCAAATACAACAACATTTTGAGCTCTAACATCAATAGCATAATGCTGAATAAATGAATGAGGCAAAGCCCACGTAGCTGCCTGACAGATAGTGTCCATGGGGGCAGCATGATCGAAGGCCACAGAGGCCACCACGGACCTAACTGAGTGTGCCTTAACAGTAGCAGGCAACTGTTTGTGAGCCAACCGATAACAGCCCAATCATGGAAACTATGCACTGTGACATGGACTGGCCCGAAACTTGAAGACCCTTCCGTGGACCATCATACAGAATGAATAAGGAGGGAGATTTTCCCCACTCCGCCAACCTCTGGACATAGAACAACAAAGCTCTTCTGACGTCCAAACGATGTAACCTCTCCACATCTGAAGGAGGATTTGGAAAAAAACCCTGATAAGGTGAGTGGAACTGACCGGTGAAATATGGACACTACTTTGGGCAGGAACTGTATATCTGGTCCAAGAACCACCTTGTCCCTATGTAACTGAAGGTATGGATGGTCAACCCTCAGAGCCCTCAATTCGCTCACCCTCCTGGCAGAGGTCACCACCACTAAAAAGGCAACCTTCCAGGTCAGGAGACGTGGATCAATGGAAGCCAATGGCTCAAAGGGCAGCCTTAGCAAACCAGCCAACACCACTGAGAGATCCCAGGCTGGTGCCATAACTGGATCTGGAAACGTGTGAAAAACTTTTAGAAATTTTTTTACCTCTCAGTTCTTGAACCATGAAGCCTGGTTCATTGGGGAACGTGCCACAACAGCCTCTAAATACACTTTAAATCAGACTCTTTAAGAGTCAACAGAACAGACGGGTTACAGGCATCAAACCCATGCAATGAAGCAAAAGAACAGAAATGAGTCCATTTATAGTTGTATGCCTTCCATGTGGACTGTTTCCGAGAGGCCACCAGAACCTCCCTCAGCCTGGGGAACGCTGTTCAATTCCCACTTGTGGGAAACCACTGTCATTCTGCTCAGAGAGTCCGCTTGGACATTTAGGGAGCCCTGTATATGAACTGCATGGGGCAACACTGCATGAGCTATGCACCAATACTACAGGTCCAGAGACAAGAACAGAAGGCTCCTTGAAGATGTGCCACCCTGTCAATTGACATAGGCTTTTGCCATTGCATTGTCCATCTGTATTGTCAGACTGACCCCCAAGCATGGGTAAAAATCCTCTGAGAGCGTTGAAAATCGCCAACAGCTACAAATAATTGATGTAATGTGACCTTTCCCTGAGGGTCCAATGACCGCTCAGGCAAAGCCCTTGCAGGTGAGCTCTCCAACCGAGCTCTGAGGCATCGGTCGTGACCACCAAACAGGGACTAGGAGACTGGAAGGGAGCGCTGACTCTCAGACAACGGAACTTGGTCCACCATTCTGCTGTCACCCGCACCTCACGAGGGGATATACGCTCTAGATGGCCTGGATCCCATAGGAGATTGAACATGTCCAAAAACCATCTTTGAATAATGTACATGCGGAGGTGTGCTATGGGCAGCACATAAGTGATGGCCGCCATGTGGCCCAACAGGTGCTGCACTGACCTCATGGACTGTAGGCCTCCAGCAAGGAGCATCCTGAGCATATCTATGTGGGCCTCTGGAAGGAAGACCCTCTCCATGGACGTATCGAATATGAGCCCTATGAACTGAATCCTGTGGGTCGGTTCCAACCGTGATTTCTTGAAGTTTATTTGGAACCCCAAACCCTGCAGGGTATCTATGACCAACTCCAGTGCATCCAGGACCGCCTGTCCGGTACTTGCCAGGATAAGCCAATCGTCTTAAGTATGGCAGCACCTGCAGCCCGCTCTCCTGCAGGAAAGCCACCACCAGGGCTAAACATTTTGTAAACACCCTCGGTGCCATCGTGAGCACAAACGGCAAGGCTTTGAATTGTTAGGTCACTTTTAGCTGAAAGTACAGGAAGTGCCGATACTGTGGGCGAATTGACACATGGTAATATGCTTCTATTAAGTCTAAAGAGACCATCCACATGTCCCTTTCTAAGAGAGTCATGATAGTAGGTACTGACAGCATTCAAAACTTTTTGTACACAAGATGCTTGTTCAGGGCCCTGAGGTCTAGTATTGGACGTTGGCCCCTGTCTGGCTTTGGTACAATAAAGTACCGGGAGTAAAACCCCGGGCTGTCTGGATTGGTAACTTCCTCGATCACATCCTTTGATAGGAGCACGGTGACTTCCTGGTCCAACTCTGGAGTGTACAGGGTAGTCACCACCCTGGACATGGGCAGAGTATTGAGAAACTCTAGGGCATAATCCAAACATACTATCGTAAGGACCCACTGGGCTGTAGTTACCTTGTCCCAGTTCTCCGAAAATGGGGCCAGACGAGTCCAGAAGCGCCCCGAGTCATTGTTTCTTTGGGTATGGACCCGGGTCATCGGCTTCTGCCAGTGACTCTTCATAACCCCCAGCAATGCCGAGTTGAGGGATAGAGCAGCCTGTACCTTAGCTTCTGAATCAATCAGGCAGAACAGTGGATCCAGCTATTTTTGCTGACTACCGAGATTGACACCCAGGGCCGAGGCCATATGGCCACATACGCAGAGTATAGTTTGAGGTCCTCTGACAGGGAAACCGGTTTTGAGTCTGATTGGATGTCAAGCGGGGACAACCCTCTGGAAACACAGTCTGACTCCTGGGAGCTGTTATCACTCTCCACGGACTCTGGAGGAGCCAGAGGGTCCTGAGCTATAGGCGTTGATTCATCCGGGGAGACCGCTTTGACCGCAGTATCATCCAGTACCAAGGCCGGCACATCCACTGGCTGCACTGGAGATGGGACCATGGCCTGCTGCAACAATGGACCTGAAGGGGGCGGGTTGCACTGCTCAGTCCGGTCTCAGGGGGAGCGATGGGGAAAGCAGAAGCACGGCTGCCCTTCAGAGTGTGACCGGGGTCTACGCCAACTTCTCACAGTACCGTGTGACCCATATGGGGGGACATCCGTATAACAAGAGCTGTATTGAGACCTGCCATAGTCTGAATATTCAGATCGATAGTCCCCTGGGTATCAACCGTGTGCCAAGCGTTATAGACTGGCTCAACTGCAACCAAGGGAGAACGCTGTTCCAGTTCTCAGTAGCAATTTGAGTAGGTAGACTCAAGACGGTCCCAGGCCCGGTCTTGCTTATAATTGGAAAAGCGTTCTTCCGATCGCCAACGATCAGCATGGTCCCAAATGGGGATACAGGTCGAGAATCCTTTATCCGGACTGCCTGGGACCAGAGGTGTTCCCGATTTTGGATTTTTCAGGAATATTTTCATAAATGAGATATCTTGGGCATGAAAGGTTACTGGCTTTTTAAAAAAGGTTTTATTTAATATACTATACTATACCCCTCCTTCCCCTCTCTCAAACCGGCTTGAGAAGCGTGTGGGTGGCAGTGCGATCCCATTCACAAAACTGGCTTGGCTCTGCCCTGAAGGAGGGCTGTTCTCGGTTGCTGAAGCAAGCGTTTCTTATCTATTCCTGTTTGTTTGTGTTTATTCTGTTAGATCTTTACTCATCTGTGTGCCCCTGTTATCTCCTTAACTCTTATGTACCTTATATACCTTTTTAAAAACCCCAAACCTCCTTTCGTCTCCCCCTCCCCTTTTCTTTCCTTCCCTCCTACTGGGAGCGAAGCTTGGGAAGGCAGTAAACAAAAGGCAGATAGCAAAGCCTGAGGGGAAGAGATAAGGATCGCTAATGAGCTGAGGAATCAAGGGCCCGTATCGCTCCTGCAAACTGGAGGAGGTTGAAGCTACAAGCATTTTCTCTCTCTCTCTCTCTGTGATGTCTGGATTTTGGAGCTTTCCGGATTTCAGAAGTCCGGATAAAGGATTCCCAACCTGTATACTCCTGGTGATCCCGAATGAACGAACGACACTCAGGAGAATAGGCCTACCTGCTTGATGAGGCGTAGCCATGTTTGTCCAACGCCACAGAACGCTCCAGGCTTGAATGAACTTGAATGGGCACCAAATTCAATGAGCCCTCTTCTGGAGAACGCGGTCTAGTTGTGACCGCCAACTTTGGCACTGCATGATCCTGATCCCTTTTAGGCTTCTTCGCTACCAGGGTCTCCGGAGTAGGGATAGACGCCGACCTCTTCTTAGGTATCGGGGGGAGGTGTTGTCCCGCTGATAGGTCACGATGTACTTTAGATTTCTTTTTCTTGGGCACTGAGGTCCCCGAAACCAGAGATGACTTTGGTATTGTGGCCGTAAAATTTTGCGGAGGATTCTCCACACCGCCAGGCTCACTTATAGCCACTGAAGGGGCTATTGCAGAAAGTGTCGATATTGGTACCGAGCTCACATTCTCAGCCTCTACTGCAGTGGGCGCCGAGCATTCTGATGCCACCAATGGAGCCATTTTTGTCGAGCGTTTCAAAGACAAGGCTTCCGAAGACCAGAGAGCCAGATCCCACAGGGCTACGCTCAAGCAAGAAGCCCTATTTTTGCGAGCCTGTTTTGTAAATTTCTGACAGGTCTTGACGATGTGGGACTCCCCCAAACACAAGAGACACTCGGTATGAATATCAGCGGAAGGGATCTTGGATCCACACCGGACACACTCCTTGAAGTTAGTAGTGCTTGGCATGAACACCTAAGGCCAGCCGGCCACCACGCTCCATCTCGGCTGGGATCGGAGCTCCAAAGAAGAAAGACCGGCGGGGGTGGGGAAATGCCAAGGAAAAAACTCAAACTATACAAGGAAATAAAGATAAGAAGGAAAAGAAAGCAAGGAGAAAAAACAGCAAGGGAATAGCAGGTTCTACTCACCCTCGAGCTGCAGACTCCATGATGTGCACTAAAGCGCAGACGCATATAGCCAGCCAGAGACATAAGTTTGGGCGGGGTGTAAATTTGATAAATAAATAAATGAGTGGCTGGGGGTGGGGTTCCCGCCCAAAGCAGGAGACTTGAGCTTGTTAGATTCCGACGAGGTCTCTGCGCGGGCGCATAGCCCATTTGTGTAAAAGACAGACCATGTCAAAACTCCAGGCCTAAAATACTTAATAATTGACTTGTAAGTTCTGAGTATATCCAGTCAGCCTTCTCAGAGGAAATGCAGTCATTCTTCGAGAATATACTTTCTATGTACAAAGTAGAGATTCAGCCATTTTGGAGAACAATATTCCACTTCTCTAATTACAGCAGCAGGAAATGGAGGTGCTGTTTTAGACAGATAACTTCTAGGCGGTTTGCTCTGGAATTACCATTGCTATGAACTGGTGTATGCTGTATATTTGCACTATTCACACCAACAGCAAAAGCCACATTATCTCTGAATTGTATATAAAGAGCTTTATCTAAATTATGCATAGAGCAAGGAGAAGAGGTGACAATCCACCATATTTATCAAGAGGAAACATAAGGCTGGTTTTATGGTACTGTTTTATAGCACTGTTATAAGTTGCCTTGAGTCTTTGAAGAAAAAAGACATATAGTTGTTGTTTTTTTAAACTAAGGCTGCAAGGGGCCACTAACTGTGTCTTTGGAAGCAGTGCATATCTAGTGGCAGCTTTTCTTTCCTAGACTCATTCCCTTTCCCTCAACTGACAAGCAGCACAATCAAAAGTCTTATTAGTTCCTAATCCTACAATATAATTCCTCCAGCATATATCTTTCAGTGCCCAAGGCTGAGTCACAAGAACATTACTCCAGATGGTATCCATGCTGAAGTTCCCCTCAAAGCTGCTTCATTAATTCACAGTGCCTACGCCAAAGTGTCCTGCTACCTGATGAGTAAAAAGCCATTACAAGTCTCTTTCCTTGGATGGATCACAGTGGATTTGTTCCAACTGCCTGGAAGCTAGAATGCAATATACTTATTAAATGCTCAAGATGTATAAAGGCACTTTTGACAGCAAGAAGACACTTCATTGGTTTAAATATGTATTTTTGCAAAATTGTCTCAAAACAGCAGATGAATTCAAGACTGGTCATAGTTATGAGAATTTACTTGTTTATTAAAGAGCAGAAATAATTTTTTGCATAAATTTTATACAAAAAAGTAACTGTAAATTTTG
The DNA here is from genome assembly GCF_027244095.1 of Hemicordylus capensis. Classification (NCBI taxonomy): domain Eukaryota; kingdom Metazoa; phylum Chordata; class Lepidosauria; order Squamata; family Cordylidae; genus Hemicordylus; species Hemicordylus capensis. The sequence continues at coordinate 51,753,986 of NC_069660.1, forward strand.
TATAGACTTTCCAGTGAAGAAAACGGAGAAATAAATTCTGTAAATGTTTATTTTAAAAATAAAATAAACTGACAGATACCACACTATACGGCATGCTGACAATCACCCCACATCATAGGGCACTGTGGGTAGAGTTTTAAAGACAAAAGGTGCAATTAATCAAGCACAGTGGCTGAGCAACTTGCATTCAGCAGACACACCACCCAACTGAAATGAAGAGAGACTGCCCAGCCACAGTGGATTGCATCCAAAGATGGCACTTTTGACGCCCAGCTTCCAGACACCATGGGAGTAATGTGCCTAAGTGTCATTTTGGACTCTTAAAAATCTACCTCAGTCATCAGCAACAGTGAACAACAAGATCACAGTCTAGACTCAAAAGTCCAAGATATTCCAGCCACAAAAGCTAGTGGGATATCTGTGTGTCACAAGCTTAACTCTTTAGTAAGTAAATGCTGAGTGGGTAGTAAATGAGTATTTTACTAAGAGATGATTTATTAAAATTAGGAAGCAAATTGTCTCACAGCCTGTAATTACAATGTATTAGAAATCTCTGTTGTTGGGAATCCACTCACCCAAGAGTTTATTCGGTCGTCAAGGCAATTACAAGACAAAACTTTACTCTCTGCATGCTTTCCTGGGCACAAAACCAGCAGAGCTGACAATATGCATGTTTGATTGGAGAGTACTTGGGATTCCCCTTTCATTGGAGGAGGCTAGTTAAGGAGTGTCATCAATAGCAAAGAGTAGAAGTTATATAACGTTATTATAAATTAATTTGTTCCTTTCTGCTCCAGTTTTCATGGTCTCCTCAGTATGTTTGCATCCTCTCCCATAGAAAACAATTGTCAGTTATTTCTTATTGTGATGATAACCAAGTTAACTAGTGATGATTAGAATGTGTGGAAGGGGTCTTGATCCTGAAGACATGGATGTGAAGGTGGAGAGCAATCTGATTGCACACACTGACACAGTATCGGAGCAAATCAAAAAGCGAAAAGATCTGAAAGGAGAACACAGTCATGTGAGATCTCATAGAGGTCCTGAAGGCATTCATTCTGAAAATTTCATATACATGAAGTGTTAGGATTTCTTTCTCCCTTTTAAAAATATAGTATTATCTTTGCTACTTGATACAAAAGGCTTAAACAAAATTAAAAGGCATGAGCCTTTTCTCAGACTAAAACACAGAGTGCACCTGAAAGCTAGTGTGGTGTAATGACCAGAGTGTTGGACCTGGGTCACAGAGACCCAGATTGAAATTCCTATTCAGCAACAAAGTTCATTTCACTATTTCTCAGCCTAACCTATCTCAGAGTTGTTCTGATGATAAATTGTGGGAAGGAACCATGTACACAGCCCTGCACTTCTTAAGGTCAGAATAAAAATGTAATCAATATAGTATCTGCCTTATAGAAAAACAGCAATGGCAGCTAACTTTCCAGATGTCTGATAATTAACATCCATAGTTTATTTCCATGGACAAAATTTGGACATAAATTTTCCTTTAAAAAATGCACAGTGGTGAGCATGTTTTACTATCTGCTGATCTACTATTCTGCATGATTAATGTAAGTTATGCCTTTTCCTCATACTGAGCTCCTAAATGCCAGTTGTGTGCTTAGAGACTTGAAACGAAGTAACTATAATTCAGTACCTGGCCTCCCTCACCACCTGAAGCGGTATCACACTGTTCTGATGCAACAGCTTATTTAAAATAATTATTACTCGATTAATCGATTATTATTAATCAAAATTATTATTATTATTATTATTATTATTAATAATAAAAACAGTAAATTAACACTGATGGGTCTGTTATGTTTTCAGTGCACATAGCTAAGGTTTCAAACAGCTGACTGTTCAAAACCACATGAACTAGCGCTTGCATATTTTTGCAGTATAAAATATGAAAAAGTTCTCAGATTGTGTAAGGTTTGTGAGTAATAAAGTTTCAACTGTAGTGAGCCCAGGGACAGAAACACGCATGTTTTTTGCAAGAAATGTCAAGTTATACTCCCTGGATGATAAGACAAGGTTGTGAACTGGAATATTGTTTCAGTGTGACTCTAAATGTATTTTTACACATAACTGTCATAATTCAATGATACGTATAATTCACAGAAGCACTGATGCACCAACAGAGCTCCACATACACAAAGGCTGTTCTACTTTCTTCATGAAGTAGTACTTTCTTCACGCGCGGGCGCACACACACACACACACACACCCCTAAGAACCTAGGAAAGTTTGGGAACCTGCCCAACATAGGGAGAACCAGCCAAGTTTTCCTGTGTCGTCCCCTCCATCAAACTTGAAGCTTGCTGTTAAAAAACTAAGATTATACATATGTTTTTGAAAGAATGCATAAAAAGATAATGTTCACTTACCAGGGCAATCCAAAGTACAATATACTCGTCAATAAAGCTGTTAAAATATTGGTCCAGAAACAAGAGCGCTGGGCCTATAAATGCTGTGTCATGCAGATGCATCTCACTTTTGGTCATATGTGCAACCTGCAGAGGGGTGGGGGGAGATTAACCAATTAACCATAGAGACAGTTTTATGGAATAGGCAAATGAATTTTGATTAAAATGCAATTAATATTTCACAGACGAATAGGGCCAATACTCCAGGGCAATATTTGTTGGAGGCAAGTGAGAGAAACCACTGCATGCACTGCTGACTTAGCAGAAGAGCTACTTGGCATAATATGGCTAATTAATGCTTGCAGTGGAAGAAAACACATAATAAGCCTTTAAGGGTAAAGTTGGACATAACAATAAGATGAGCAAACAGTGAAGTACTTACCACCAGTTTGTTAGTTATCTTCGCAGATACAAAACCAAAAGTGAGTATATAGAGGCAAGGATGCTTTTCAAAGAGCTCCACAGCAGATTTCTTGTAGATCATGGCAGCTAACGCAATGACTGATCCAATGTGAAGAAAAGGTGAAAGGACACTTGTTCCCTACAAAGAATGCGTTTAGTATTAATTTAGCAAGAAGAGCATATTATAGGAGTAGAAAGATCTAAGATCTGTGTGAAATCTATGAATTCAACTCAGAAGGCAAAAGTGACATGAAACTGAAGTTAGATAATGAGACATCTTTTCTGAACCAGATACTTTGAAACATCCTTTTCTCAGTTCCTAAGCCCCTAAATTAGTTTTCCATTTCCATTTAGATTAGCTATATCCTCACTTTATGCAGATAAATGGTAGAATATCCCACCAAAAAATGGGTCCAGCTGAAAACATGGCAACATTCTAAAGCCTAGCAGAGGCGGGAAACCCTGAATTACCCAAAGGAGAAGAAAACACAGATAACAGGATAAGGAAACACTCACCGCTATAGTTGATCCATTTTTGCCAACACCACCTGTGAAGATCACACCAAAGTAGTTTGTACATGAAAATATAGTTCCTGCTACAGTACAAAGAGCTGGAAGTATTTTCACTGGGATATTCAGCACTGGAATCTTAAGAGGAGAGTGAGAAAAACATTAAAATGATTATAGTTTATTGGAAATGTAGTAAAAAAAAAACCAAGCTAACTCAAACATTCCACTTTTCTAAATTTGTATCTGAGGACTATAAACAACAGGAGATACAAAATTCTCTCTTCACATTACCTGTGAAGACAGTTAATGTATCATATTGCACAATATGAGTTATTGTAAGTTATTTCAGACAGTTATTAGCCTTTAGCCATAGAGATACAGAGGAGTAATACCAGTATAAGAGAACTGTTTCTTGGAGAGAGCAGACTGAACAGAAGGAGGCGGCCCATGTTTAGGCTCTCACTTTTGAGTAATGTACCAGGATCTAAGATGTTAAATTGGATGTTGTCACTGAGATCAGATCTGACATAATGAAAAGACTAGACTGGATATTGTCATGGGCAGCTTGAATAATGAGATAATACAAGGACAGAGGAGAAGACAATGTTAGGATATAATATACTCCCAACTTCCATTTTGAAAATTAGAAATGAGGCAAGGCAAATGAAACAATCAATAAGAACATAAATGTGCAATGCAGGGTGAAAACATAGTTCATTTCAAATATTCAAGCAGCAGCCAAGACAATGCTCTTGGGAAGCTCACAAGGAAAACAATGTGGTGAGACCAGTCCCTGTTTGTCTCCAGGATTTGGTAGTCAGACATGACCTGCCCCTGAAACATAGTGGTTCCATCATCATGAGTAAAAGCCTTTGTTTGAACAATCCTCCATGAATTTAATTCATTTTGTGAGCTAACAATGCTTGTGGTCATAATTTAACTTCATAGGTTTTATTAAGCCTTATGTGAAGGAGTACCTCCTTTTGACAATCCTGAACAGTCACAGCCAATCTACATGCTGTATTTAATATAATTTATAATGTGTATATCATCTTTAAAATCCTACTTGGGGCCAAAGTACAGTTGGTGGACATATTGTACTTTTTCTACAGTCTTCTTCTGAAAGTCTTCCTCTCATATAATGAAAACAGTGAACCAGTCCTTGAAAAATGCTGATATAAACAAAAAACATTTGGACATGCTTAATTTCCAAAAATATAGCAATGTTCATCATTACCTTAAAAAAAACTTAGCTGCAATCCTAATATCCAGATAATTTGGCAGCAAAAAATGAAAACTGGGCTGGTTAAGATTCCACACAGTTTTGGTGAGCTGCATACAAATATCTATCTATCTATCCATCATATTTTTACATTGCCCAAAACTTATGTCTCTGGGCGGTTTACAACAAGATTAAAAGTAAAACATTAATTAAAAACAAAAACAAAAAATTTAAAAGCAAGAAATTTAAAACACAATTTACAAATTTAAAACAATATTCTAAAAACAACATTAAAACAATCAAAACAATATCAGTTAAAAGTCTGAGTGAAGAAATGTGTCTTTAGAGACTTTTAAAAAGATGTCAGAGGTGGGGAGGCTCTTATTTCACGAGGGAGCGCATTCCAAAGCCTCGGGGCAGCAACAGAGAAGGCCCGTCCCTGAGTAGCCACCAGACGAGCCAGTGGCAAATGCAGACGGACCTCTCCTGATGATCTCAATAGGCGGTGGGGTTCATAACGAAGAAGACGTTCTCTTAAAAACCCAGGGCCCAAGCTGTTTAGGGCTTTATAAGTTATGACCAACACCTTGTATTTTGCCCAGAAACATATCGGCAGCCAGTGTAACTCCTTCAATATGGGATTAATATGGTCTCTCCTGGATGACCCAGAGACCAGCCTGGCTGCCACATTCTGGACCAACTTTAGTTTCCGGACTATGTACAAGGGCAGCCCCACATAGAGCGCATTGCAGTAATCCAGTCTGGAGGTTACCAGCAGATGTACCACTGTTTTGAGGTCGTCTAACTCAAGAAATGGACGTAGCTGGCATATCAGCTGAAGCTCATAGAAGGCACTTCTGGCCGCTGTCTCAACCTGGGACACCAAGGAGAGACCTGGATCCAGAAGCACCCCTAGACTGCGTACCTGTTCCTTCTGGGGAAGTGTGACCCCATCCAGAACAGGCAGATTAACATTGTCTCTCGAGTTCCGACCCCGCTCAATTAGTACCTCTGTTTTATCTGGATTCAGTCTCAGTTTGTTATCCCTCATCCAGCCCATTACTGACTCCAGGAAGGAATTTAGGGAGGTTATGCCCTCTCCCGATGATGCTGACATGGAGAAATAGATTTGGGTGTCATCAGCATACTGATAGCACCCTGCACCAAATCTCCTGATGATCTCTCCCAGCGGTTTCATGTAGATGTTAAACAACATCGGAGACAATACGGAGCCCCGATGGACACCATACAAAAGTTCAGATTTTGAAGAACAGCAGTCTCCAAGGGACACCATCTGGAACCTGCCCATGAGGTAAGAGCAGAATCACTGCAAAGCAGTGCCTCCCACCCCCAACCCCCTCAGAGCTCCAGAAGGATACTATGGTCAATAGTATTGAAAGCCGTTGAGAGGTCCAAAAGGACCAACAGAGTCACACTTCCTCTGTCCATTCCCAGTTGGAGATCATCCATCAGGCCAACCAAGGCAGTCTCTACCCCATAGCCAGCCCGGAAGCCAGTTTGAAATGGATCTAGATAATCCATTTCCTCCAAGACTGTCTGGAGCTGGGAGGCCACCACCCTCTCAATTACCTTGCCCAGCCACGGAAGGTTGGAGACAGGCCTGTAGTTACTCTGCTCCGAGGGATCCAAGGTAGGCTTCTTTAGAAGCGGTCTAATAATTGCCTCCTTAAGACTAGGAGGCATCCTACCTTCCCTCAGAGATACATTTATGATTTCTACCAGGCCTTCTACAACAAACTCCCTGCTAGATTGAACAAGCCATGTCGGGCAAGGGTCAAGAGGACAGGTGGTGGGCCGCACCATTCCAATGAGCTTGTCCACATCCTCAAGAGTCACAAACTGGAACTGATCCAACCTAACCACATAAGAGGAGTCACTGGATACCTCCACATCAGATAGTGAAGTAAGTGCAGAGTCGAAATCCAAATCGGCCCGAATACGAGAGATTTTTTCCACAAGGAATTCATTAAACACATCACAGTGGGTAACAGATGATTCCAGATTCTGATTCAAGGGAGGAGAGAAACATACTAGCCCTCTCACAACCCTGGACAACTCCGCTGGACGTGAACTTGCGGACGCAATATGGGCAGAAAAGAATCGCTTCTTTGCTGCACGTATCGCTTGAGCATAGGTCTTCAAATGAGCTCTATGTTGCAATCTGTTGGATTCAAGCCGAGTCTTTCTCCACCTGCACTCCAGTCATCTACCTCGCCGCTTCAGCCCCCGTAGTTCTTCCGTATACCAAGGGGCCAGTTTTGAAGTGGGTCAGAGAGGACGCTTAGGAGCAATCATGTCTACCACCCCAGTGAGTTTGCTGTTCCAATTCTCCACCAGGACATCAACAAGATCGCCGGTAGAGCCAACACTGAATCCCTCTAAGGCTTCTTGAAATCCTATGGGATCCAATAACCTTCTTGGGCGAACCATCCTAATAGGTTCCTCGCCCCTGCAAAGGTGGGGTGTGACTGAGTCCAACCTTGACCAGATGGTTGTCCATCCATGACAATGGGAAAATCACAGGATTCCCCACCCATGGAACATCACCCTGATCAGACTGAAAGACCAAATCAAGCATTTGATCTGCAACGTGCATCAGTCCCGAGACCACCTGAGATAGGCCCATAGTCGTCATGGCCGCTATGAACTCCTGAGCCGCCCCGGACAAATTGGTCCCGAAATGAACATTGAAGTCGCCCAACACCACAAGCCTGGGTGACTCCAACACCAATTCTGAGACCAAGTCCGCCAGTTCAGTTAGGGACTCTGTTAAGCAGCAGGGCGATCGGTACACCAATAGAAGTCCCAGTCTATCCTTGGTCCCCAAACTTAAGTACACACATTCGATATGGTCTGACAGTCTAACAGGGATCTTGGTAAGGGGGATATTATTCTTGTAGACCACAGCCACTCCACCTCCCCGCCCCCGGACCCTCACCCGCTCCTCAACAGAGTACCCTGGAGGGAGAAGCTGGGACCACATTGGGTCCCCAGCCTTCCCCAACCAGGTCTCTGTAATACATACCAGGTCGGCACCTTCATCCAGAATCAAATCATGGATGGTTTCTGATTTGTTCTGGACCAACCTGGCATTACAGAGGAGCAAGGTGAGGTTCCATGGGTTGCTGGCACTGCTCCCCAAGGTCAAAGTATTGAGGCCATATGCTACATACATGCTGCTCACACAGGTTAAAAAATAATAACACAAAGAGAAATAAACACTGGCTCCAATTTACAGTGCATATGATCTAAATCCAGCTTGCCTATCAACAAATCCCTCAAACATTAAGACCTCCAGTAATGTCACCCCTGCTACTTACCAAGCAGGAGTTCTACCTGTGGCTATAAAATGTGCCTTAGAAGCAACAATTTTCAATACTCACTGGCTTACATCCTGACTAAGGCAGTAAGGATGCAACAGAAGGCTATGTCCTCACCACTGTAGGCTTCCTCACTTCTGCAGTGCATGACTGTCGGGAGCAATTTTGCTGATTGTCTCTGTCTCCAGAAGTGCTTTGTACCTTCCAGAGATATGTCCCTGAAGATCATAGAGCCCTCAAGGACATATTTTTGATGGAACAGTGGACTTCCAGAGGCAGAAAAAACTGGCAAACACTGCTCTGCCTCCCAGGTGCACGCTGTGGAAATAGGAAGCCTCCGGCTGCATCTTCATTTCAGTAATCAGGATGTCAGCCACTGAAAATACAGTGGTGTTTCAATTAGATCTGTATAAAGTCCTCACATATAAATAATATGATATAGCATATAACTATAAAATAAATAATGCTACCATATAAATAATACTCAACAACGTGTATGCAACAGCACATCTCAGAACACCATAATTTAATATTACAATTCTGCTCTCTGGTTAGTCCACAATAAATGGACATCTAGTTCCTGAATGTTACATACAGTTCACATTTTCCTTCAAATTAATGAGTGATGACGAAACCAACTATCACATTTTCATACCACTTTCTGAACTATTTTTTTAATTCTATGGTGACTGTGAACCACTGTTAAGGCAATGCAGAATGGGTGTGATCATCCAATTATTTGTTTAAAAAGAAGGGTGAGGAGCTACATGGCTCCTCCTTTATCTATGGCTACACCTTTTGGCTACACCTTTCTCTTTGTTCATTCATCCATACTTTGGAGGCTGTGCTTTCCATCTCCTGTAGGGAAGTGCACATCTAGCAAGGTTAACAAAATATATGGAAGGCAAGAGCAGCACATGTGTCCTTCCTCTTGCCCAAGCTTCTGTTTCTCCTTCATTACGTGTGGACACAATATTACACCACGGTCACTGTAAGGAAATGAAAGCACTGAAACAATACAGAAAGGCCCTTAGAGAGAAAAGTGGAATGTTCGAGTAAACATACTAGTTTAATAAGCAAAAATTCAAATAATACATTACTCTTTATACAAAGTGATCCATGATCTTTTTCACGCATAAGAGATAACCTACCAAATAGAGATATAACTGTCAAGACAAACTTTAAAAAAACCATGGTTGTGTAGCTGTGCATATTCAATTTCTCTGAAAGAGTGGACTTCAGAATATTTCAATGTGTTTTATACTGCAAAGCAAATTTCCAGCTTCCTTTTAATCTACTAGCCTTTTGCAAAATGAATACTTTTTGAATTTATCTCACAGTAAAAAGGATATTTTGCAAATCTACCTATTATTTATTTTTGTAATAATTACATTGCAGCAGAAGTAATTATTGCAGCAGATTAGCTTTTGCTTTTAACAGTAATTTACAGACAAGACATATACAGCGGCTATGTTATAAACCACAATGTTATGTTTTAGCACAGACACATAGCATGCTCAAGCATCTATGGCAGACAATAATCTCTGATAAGGGCTTCTGGCCAAATAAGTTCATATAATGTTAACACCAACATTTGAATGTCATGTAAAACTCAAGACCTAAATGGGATACAACGGTCTTTTCTTTCAGACCTAAGCAGCTGCATTCAGTTAGTAAGTGTTGTGAACAGTCTACCGAGTTGTGAATATTCTGTCCAATTGGCAGACATTTTTTTTTTTTAGAAAGCACTGGAGCGTCTCTGGCTGAATGGCAGCACATTATTTAAAAAATAAAGAGAAAATAAAAAGATGACTAGCTTTAAATATGTTTGCGAATGCAATGGGAATTCAAAGTATAATGTAATTCAATGCACAGATATTTGCTCCACTGTAAACTGACAGGGTTCCTCCAACAAAAATGATAGTGGTGTTGTTTTAAAGGTATAATATAACAAAACTTGTTTAGAATAGTAGGTTGAAAAATATATACATTACATGTGACATTCCAAATGAGCAGAATTACCATAGTTTGCCAAAACGTTGGTCCTCCGATCACTGCCAGTAAATGCATGGTTATTATGAAGATTTGCACTTCAGTCACATCAATTCTGATTAGGTACAAAAAGCCAAAAAAAGCAGAATTACTAAAATCAACTTGTAATCAATTTGCAAGGTTGGTAGCAATCCTCTATCATGCACAAGGTCAAAACAAAACAAATAATGGTGTGGAGGGGAAATGGAAAATTTAGAACAGGGGGGAATTTGTTTCTTGACACATCCATGCTGAATTACAGCCTTAACTTCACAGCACAGAAAAGGGAGCTATAACTAAAGCTGCAATCCTAGATAGTCACAGTGGAAGGAGGAAACAAGTGCATACAACAGATGGAAGGGCACTGAAAGTTTCTACTGCAGTCAATCACCTGGTTATATTGGCAAGCTAATCTTAAATGTGGGGGAAAGGCTTTTCCATTCCACCATGTGATCAACTGCAGGAAAAATCTGTTCAAAACACCTCTGGCTGCTTATGTACTTTGCCCCTCCACCAACCACAGTATGGCTGTTTAGGAGTGCAGCCCAAAAGAGTAGTTGGAACTGTTTACATTTGCAACTGATCATAAGCAGTTGCAGAAAAATAACGGTTAAGCCTTGCCCACCAACAAAAAGAATTTATTTATTTATTTAATCATATTTCTATACCGCCTGATATGTACATCTCTAGGCGGTGTACAAAATTTAAAATATTTAAAAGTTACAAATTATAATACATGACTATAAAACAATAAAACAGATATTAAAACATTATAGATTATAGATTAATGTTTATCTATAAACATTATAGATATTAATGGTTTTTAAATTATTAAAATTTATTCTAACTAAAAGCCTGTGAAAACAGGAAAGCCTGTGAAACAGGGAAGAGAGCTGGTCTTGTGGTGGCAAGCATGACCTGCCCCCTTAAGCCAAGCAGGATCCACCCTGGTTACATACGAAAGGGAGACTAGAAGTGTGAGCGCTGTGAGATATTCCCCTCAGGGGATGGAGCCGCTCTGGGAAGAGCATCTAGGCTCCAAGTTCCCTCCCTGGCAGCATCTCCAAGAGAGGGCTGAGAGAGATTCCTGCCTGCAACCTTGGAGAAGCCGCTGCCAGTCTGTGTAGACAATACTGAGCGAGATGGACCTATGGTCTGACTCAGTATATGGCAGCTTCCTATGTTCCTATGTTGAGGTTCTTCCTGAAAACAAACATAGAAGGAGATGCTCTTATCTCAGTAGGGAGTATATTCCAAAGCCCTGGGGTAGCCACAGAGAAAGCCTGGTCATGGGTCGCCACCAAATGAGCCGGTGGCATCCGTAACTGGACCTCTCCAGAAGATCATAACAGGCGACAGGTTTATGACAAAGGAGGTGCTCTCTTAAAAAACCTGGGCCCAAGCCGTTAAGGGCTTTATAGGTAAGAATCAACACTTTGTATTTCATCCAGAAACATATTGGCAGCCAGTGAAACTCTTTCAAAATTGGTGTTATGTAGTCCCTTCGTGTTGTCCCAGAGACCAATCTGGCTGCCGCATTCTGTTCCAACTGTAGTTTCTGGACTACGTACAAAGGCAGCCCCATGTAGAGAGCATTACAGAAGTCAAGCTTGGAGGTTACATATGTACCACTGTTTTAAGATCATTTGCCTCTAGAAATGGACATAACTGATGTATCAGCCAAAGTTGATAAAAAGCGCTCCTGGCCACCACCTCAGCCTGAGAAACCTGGGAGCGCTTTGGGTCCAGGCACACTCCCAAGCTAAGTACCTGATCTCTCAGGGGGAGTGTAACTCCACTCAGAACAGGCAGATCTAAACTATCTGTCGGGTCCTGGTCCCCCACAGTCAGTACCTCCGTCTTATTTGGATTCAACTTCAGTTTGTTATCACTCATACAGCCCATTACTGCCTCCAGGAAGGCATTTAGGGAAGATATGCCATTTCCTGATGAGGTTGGCATGGAGAAGTAAATCTGGGTGTCATCAGCATATTGATAACTCCCAGCACCAAACCTCCTGATGATCTCTCCCAGTGGTTTCATGTAGATGTTAAAGAGCATTGGCAACAGTATGGAGCCTTGTGGAACTCCACACCAGTTCTCACTTAGTGGAACAAGTCTCCAAGCGACACCATCTGGCATCTGCCAGATGTTTTAATTTAAAACTTTAATTCCAAGAAAACAGTATTTTCCTTCACTACTGTATTTTTCCTTTCATCTGTAGTGCAACTGACATATGTCTGTAGGGATGTGCACAAAACCAGTTTTCCTGGTTCAGTTCAAGACTGAACCAGGCAAGTTCAGTTTTGGCACCCTGAACAAGGGGTCCAGCCCAGCTCGAATTCGAGGCTCAATTCGGGGTGCCAGGGATGTTTTTATTTTTTAAGTGGTGGACTTACTGCCTCCAAGGCCCTCGGGGGGTGCTGGCAGCGGCCATGGGGGGGGTGTCCTCCGGTGGTTCCCCCACCAGTCTCCCCCTGGTCTCTCCTGGGCCAGTTCAACCAGTTTTCTGGCCCCAGGTGACAGTGGAGACTGCCATGTATGTGCCCTGGCCATTTGCATGGCAGGATCATGACCTGGCCATTTAAATGGCCAGGGTGCATGCACGGCAGCCTCCAAAATGGCCGCTGCCACCTCAGCAAGGGCCAGAATGGCCCTCAAACAGGATGAAATGGTCTAGAAGAGACCGTCGAGGTGGGGGGAGGAGAGACCTGCTGGAGACATCCTTGTGACACACCCCGCTGAGGCCCTTGGGTGGGGGAAGGGTTTATTTATCTATTTATTTACTGTAGAACTCCTGAGCCGGCCCTGAGCCGGCCTGGGGGGGTGGGGTTCAGCTCGACCACGAGCCAAACTGGGTGAGCCCTCGAGCTGGACTGGCTTGATGTTGAAACGGCCTGAGGGCAAGCCAGTTCATACATCCCTTTATGCCTGGTGCAGACATAACACTGCTAGTCTTTTAACCATGGTTAGGAGATGGGGATTGCCACAGGCTCACACACTCCCTTCTTTCCAATGGCAGCACCAGGGGAAAATAAAACTTGGTAACGGGGGAACTTCATTCCATATATTAGATTGCGGAAAGAGAAATATTGTATTTTACAACGATGCTCCTATCCTAACCATATTTTCTCTCTAAAGTAAGGCCTGCTGATTTGATGAGTTAATGTTCAACTGAACATGCTTAGGATTGCAGTCATTCAAATTTCCAGTTTATAATTCAGCAGTGCAGGGGGGCAGGTGAGGGGAGTGAGCTACTTGTCTGGGGGAGAGGCTACTTGTTCCCCTCGCCATCCCTCTGGTAATACCTATGCTCCCCTTCCTTACGTAGCATGGATTTCTTCCTGAAATTCTGGAAGGAGGGTTGTAGCTTAGTGGCAGAGTTCACATCTTACATGTAGAAAGTCCTAAGTTCAATCCCTGGCTATTCCAGTTAGTCCTGGGAAACATCCCTGACTGAACCCCTGGAGAGCCAATGCCAGTCAATATAAACAATGTTGACCTAGAAGGACCAGTAATCTGACTCCAAATAAGGCAGCTTCATATGTTCATTAGAATGATGTCTGCAGTCACTAACCATGTTAAGTTCCCCTCTAAATCAGGGTTTGAAAAAGGTCGGCAAACCCTGGTTAGCATCTAAGCAAATGTAACACCAGCCTATCTAAGGAAAACAAAGGGACAGCAGAATTTGTAGTAGGGGAGGGAGTGCACAAGCTTGTGACATGCTTCCAATTTCTTAACTATGGCTAAGTGATCAGCAGTGCTATGTCTGAACAGAATCATACCCATCATATTAACTGTTTCTTACCTAGTTTTCAACTAAATCCTTGGTTATGGGTGGTTTTTTGTTTTAAACTACACGGCATCAGTGCACCTACCTATATTATTGAAGTTTCTGAGTTCATGTCTCACTTAGGGGAAAACTTACATGTTATGTTTTAACATATTGTAATATCTGCATTCAACAAACATGTGTTCACCATCACATGTATCACGATGTTTCAGGCACCAAGAGACCATGACTGGCAATGGAGCACAGAACTCCTGTCAACCAGGTGATCATTCTGAAGAACTGGGGCACTGACTCAAAGTTCCCTTCTCTGTCCCAAAGACAAGTGTCAACCATCTATTGCGTGGAGGAATATCTTTCCAGTGTCAAAAGCAATATTTAATTTCAAGTACTTTGGCTTCACCTTTTGAATATAAGAAGGGATGTTGCTGGATTCCAACAAAGATGAATATAGGAGGATTTTAAAAATAAAACTCCCATTTTGGTTCATGTTCCTGATATATAATGATTAAGTATAAAAGTGTTTGCACTTAGAAAATATCAGTCTCAGAATTCAGTATATCCATTCTACACTATATCTTTTCATAGGCACTACCACTGAGAACTAATTCACTAGGGATGTGACCAAACCATGGTTTGAAGCAGTTTGAGCACATTTTGGGAGTGGCACGGGGGAACTTTAAGAAAGAGGAGAGCAGATCCTTACCGCATGCGCAAGCACCATGTGTGTGGGCAGCAACACCATGGTGTTGCAACAAATGGTGCCCATGCATGCGTGGATGCCATATGTGTGCTGGCACCATGTGGGGGTATTTGGGTTGAGTGCTGCCCTAGCAGGAAGCTATCAGTATGCTTGTATGTTATGTTATGTTGATCAATGTTATGTTATGTTGATCAATATGTTATCAATATGCTTCTTAAACTCTCCTGTACCGCTCCCCAAAAGTGCTCGAACTGCATTTCGAATCACAGGGCATATCCCTATAATTCACTCCCATATTTTCATATTCTCAACAACATAAACAATTATGTAGACCTTTAATTCAACTTTCTTTATTCCTACAACCTACAGAGTTTGTAGCCTCTGTAAATATCACGTCCTCAAAGCAAAATGCAAATATTTGTCTTGTTCCAAAGACCAGTTTGAAAAGTCAATTACAATAATGCTAGCTTCTTCTAATAAATACTTAGAAATGCTAACACACCAACATGTGTCATAGATTTCCTGTGGGTTATCCACTAATTTAAAGTCCAATTACAAGTTCAGAAACTTTAAATAGCAATGCCTATGACAGAAGAAAAAACAGATAATTAGTTTAATCTTGCATAAATCACACTGTTAATGGGAGAGAGAGATTACATCAGTAGAAACATTAGAGAAATTACAGAAGAGGGAAAAGTGGAAATAGAATGGGTTTGTTAGGTAATATAATTGATTAGCATATGAAGGAGAAATTATGACATTTTTTAAAACCTGCCTTCAAATATTTACAAGGTACTGTATGTAAACCCATTATGTGTCCCAAAGAAAAAGCCCTATGTTCAGCATCAACATTTGCATTATGAGTTGTTTATGTATTTGGGAGGGGATAATTCCTATTCATAAACTGAACTTGTGTGAGAGAGAAATATATCTTGTCTACCTCCTGTTTACTCTATTTCAGAACTGTTTACATAATAGTGGATGTATGAAGGGGTTAAACATGATGGTGTATCCTCAAATCTGTAACATATGGAGCACATTTAGAGCCAATTTTAACACAGATACAAGGAAAAAAGTGGTCTTTATTCTTTTTGAGGCACCTGTTCCGTTTGTACTCTATTGCCCTATGAGATATTTGAGGATTCCTTTATGTATTTGCTTGGGTATCTTCCTTCCTGAATTTTTATTTTGCAGTCTCTCTTAGCTAAGGGTGAGCATGGACCGGCAGCAGCGGTTCAGTTCAAATTTGAACCGAACCACTCGGTCCAGAAACCAGTTCATTAGAATCAGCAGAAGTTCGGCTCGTGCTGTCGAACCAGTTTGAGTGCTTTACTGTACTTGTAAACAGGAATCTGGTCATTATTCCCCTTTACAAGCAAGGGGGGAGGATTCCCTACTGTAAAAGGGGTTGAGGCCTGAGGGGGGCAGGCAAAAGGGCACCTTACCCGCTGTGGCAGTCCTGACAGTGCTCCCCTCCCCACATACTGCAGCCCGGTCATGCAAATGGCCTCCATGCATATGCGGAGGCCAGAATCAGGCCGCCGGACAGCCTGCAGTGTAGGAGGGAGCACTGGAAGGGCCGACACAGCCACAGCGGGTAAGGTGCCCTCTTACTTGCTCCCCTCAGGCTTCAACCCCCTTTTAGGTACAGAATATCCCCCCAACCTTGCTTGTAAAGGGGAATCCTTACTGAATTGATTTTGTAGACAATGGTCAAACCGGGCCAAACCAGTTCGAGCCAAAATGTGCCCAGTTAGAACTCAGAACAGCCCCCTCTTCTAGGGGGATTGGTCCAGATTGAGTTTGAACTGGTCGAACAGGGCCAGTTTGCATTAAAGAAGATTCGATTTGAACCGGTTCCATACAAACTGGTTCCATATTCTTAGCTATGATCAATAAGTTTCGAGCAGTACCTCCAAGCATTTCTCTAAGTTAATCTACTTCAGTTCTCATATTACTTGGTGCCATACGATTTTAGAATCTGACCAAACCTCTATACCTCCCTCCCCCCCCATATATACACACACTTAGGGTGTACATGGCAAGCCCCACCCTCAAAGTGCTAAACCAATCAGGGCACTGAGGAGGCGGCAGCAATGCTCCGATGGGCCAGAGGAGGTGGCAGTGGTGGCAGCGCCCAGCCAGCCTAGCACAAGCACCCACAGCACGGCCAGCCCCCGCAGTAGAGGGGAGACCAAAGCGAGGATGGTGGAAGAGGTGGTGAAAGCTTCTTCTGTGAGCCCTCCTGCCACCCAAATGACAGGTCGGGCCATTTCAGGGCTCTCTATGCATCTTTCACTGCTTCCGCTACCATCCCAGATAGCAAGGGGCGGATTAAGGCAGTGGAAGAAAAAGCAGATTGACCAGAGAACCGGAGATGCTCTGCGCTGGCCCAGCTAGTATACATTAAAATATTAATTGGAAAAAATGACAAGTAACCCATGAAAGGGGCTATCTTAACAGTAAAGTAAAGTTGTGCTGTCAAGTTGGTGTCGACTCCTGGTGCCCACAGAGCCATGTAGTTTTCTTTGTTAGAATACAGGCCGGGTTTACCACTGCCAACTCTTGAGCAATATGAGATGATGCCTTTCAGCATCTTCCTATATCGCTGCTACCCGATACAGGTGTTTCCCAAAGTCTGGGAAACATACCAGTGGGGATTCAAACCAGCAACCTTTTGCTCCCTAGGCAAGTTATTTCCTTGCTGCACCATTAGGTGGCTATCTTAGCAGTAGGATTTGTAAAAAAATATATTCAGCATCTCGTTGGCTTTGCTGTATCCTTTACATTACATCTCAATGCCAAGGAACTCCTAGATCAAATTGTGCCTCAGCCATTAACTCACTAGATGGCCTTCACAAATCCCTATTTTTTAGCCTCAGACCCATACTAAATGGGAGTATAATAGTGACCTACACTTCAGAGTTGTTGAAAGGATTATGGAGATAACGTATACAAAGTACTTTGAATTGTCAAACACACTATTGCTGACAGCCAGACTAATGGTGTAACTTTTGCTGATCATCCCTTCACTCTGAATCCCACGGAGCCTTCTGAAGGTATGTCCCTGTATGACCCATAGGGACATATTTATGGGAGGCGCAGTGCGCAGCAAAGATCAATGAAAATCACCCCTCTCTCATAGTGCCAGCACAGTGCTAGTCTGGATGTCAGCTTATATAACGAAAATATTTTTACCTGCTATCACTTTATTTTATTATTATTTTATGTATTTATATCTCACCTTTCTGTCCTTACAAGACTTGTCAGACTCATCAGACCTCTAGACTTTTCAGCTCTGGTAACATGTATCACACCTGGCTTGGTGCCTCAGTCCCTAACCCTAATACTTTCACCAGTTATTGAAGCCTCTGCACTTTTAGGCTGCCAATCATGTTTACCATATGTATACCCATGTTTGCAGAAGCAGAAAGGCAATATGAAGAAAAGGCATCTAAATACAATTGTCTGAGAGCCCTGATGGGGCTGTGGCTCCCCAAAACATATATTCTGCCATTCACGCTTTGTGTGTTTGCTATAGCAAACCCTAGGGTACCCACAGCAAACACAACTGCTGCATAAAGAGTAAAGTGGTCTTTAATCCCCATCAGGACTAGTCCAAACCCCCCTGGTACCTGAGGAAACAAAGTGAGGCTCTCCCTCCATGCAGAGCACACTGCTCTTCCCAATAGCACCACAACACTAGTGATAGGCAGAGTGCACCACTCGCCACTATTCTCCCGTATTGGGTGTTCCCCATCACCACCTCAACTCTTTCTTCCAGCAGCATGCATCCCCCTTACTTTAGCAGGTGGCTCACTGGTGCCGCTACCACTCCTGTTCCTGTATTTTCAAAAGGCAGAAGGGAAGGAAGCAGAAAGAAGTATGGAGGAGAGGAGAGCAGCTCTCTTCCACACTTCCTTCCACTCCCTTCCTCTATGCCTTTTGAAAAGGCAGAAGTGGGAAGAGTTGCAGCAGCTGATATGCTGCCACTGGGTGGAGGGGGTATACCCTGCCAATCCACCATCTGAAACAGCTTCCTTACCACACCTTACTGGCAGGCCAGCCTTGATCTCCATGCTCAGCAAGCACTAAAAGCAACTATATTCTACCAACTTAGCAATAACTAAATATGTTGTCAGACTAGATTGGGAACTCATTCTGGGTGAACTCATTCTGGTCTTTTGCTTTCAAAAGCAATATTAATAGAAAGGGATTGAAGGAAATGACAGTAAAGTTATGCAGGATCTTGAAAGAGTCAAAAGACCCAAGTTGATTTGCTTTAAAAGTTATTATGTTTAAATCAGAAAATATCACGTCAGTATCTTAGAAAAGACATATGTATGCTAGATTCCACAGAGCAACAGAAATAGGAAACATCCATATGAGAGCTAAAATTCACTTTTCCTAGTGTCTAAATAAAGGGAAGTTGGATAATGGTACTTCATTTTATGAGGAAATTACATCACTGTTACACAGCTTCTTAGGAAAGAGCCCTGGTCTTTCCTAAGCTTGAGGGCAAGGAATTCTAAGAGATGACTAAGAATGTTATTCTAACATTAATAAGTCAAGGTAACTATTTAGGTAAATAATTCTTTTTCCTGGTGGAAAGGATTCTAGCCAAAGAGGAAGGAAATATTCCAAAGGTAGTTCCAACAAAATTAATCCAGACCTTATGAAGAGAGATGCTTCCACCATTCTGGCATTCTTCTCTTCAAAGAGATGAAGTCAGTTCTGCATGTCTTATAATAGCCAACAGGGAAGAAAATACCAGAGTTTCAAACACAGCTATTCATGTTTTAGAGTGAACGGGGAGGAAAAGTCACAATCAGAGTGAATCCCTATTTATCATATAGGCATTACTCATTGCCTTTCACCGAAATTAATGTCTGAAATATTACTAGGAAAATATTGGTTTTCTCAGTTACATTGTGCATGACAAAAAGATGCTGTCTCCACAGAATTCATGCCATTGTTCATTGGGTAACACCGATTTGTTTCAGTTACCGTGTCATTCCAGAACCCAGGTCCCAGAGTTCCTGTGAGAAGGTGAATTATTATAATACAGAGTTCAGTCTCTGTAACATCATATCTATGTGTGAGGAGAGAAACATTTGAAAACACTTTATTGTGAGATCTTCAGCTTCATGATTCCATGAGAACAGATTTTTACACTTACAATTAGGGATACAGACTTGAAATCAAAGGGAAATGCCCTTTGAATTTGTACAGCAAGTTGTAGAAAGGAATGAAAAGCTGTAGTAACTGATGTAATCCACTCTATTACGTCAGTGGCAAACTCCCATGGGCTGAAATCTTGACTACCAAAGCAAGGATGCAGCAGGAGTTACGTCCTCACAATGGGAGGCTGCTCCTAACGCCGCTGGAGTTTCCCCACTTCTGTAGTGCTTCTGTGTGCACTTCTCTGTGCTTTTGAAAGCATAGAGCACTTCTGGAGGCTGAGAAGATCAGCGAAAATCACTCCCCTCACGCTCACACTCTACAGAAGTGGAGAACTCTCTAGCTGTAAGGACACAGCTTCCAAGTGAATCCTCACTTCCTTAGTCAGGATGTCAGCCACTGAGTTCAATAGCAAGTATTGCTTTTGGTATTTTAAAAAGGAGTTTGAAAAAATTCTAAAGATCAATACATAATTGAAATATACTAAACACATCTCACACAAATCCAAATGATATATTTACATATTTAATATATTAATATGAATTTAACTTCATGCAAATCCCATACATAATCTATGATAGCATTTCTGAAATTGTGTTTTATACGCCACTAATAGAATCGGCAGATCAGACCACAAAGCATCAGCCACATTAAACTATGCTAAATGAGTGAAACTATAAGTAATTTTGAATTCTATACAGAGAATGCTATAAAATACAAAAATGCTTCTGAATAGGGATGTGCCCGAAATGTTTTGGAGACCATTGTAAAGGCCTCCGAAACGTTTCGGCGCTGGGGCAGGATTCGGTGCTTCGGCACCGGCGGGGGAAGCACTTTAAGGGCGGGGGAGAGTGTACTCACCCCCCCGCCGCGTTTCCCCTGCCAGCGCTCTTCAAAGTCTTCAAAGAGCGCACGCGCGCTCTCAACTTTTGGCCACTTCCGGCCGACGGGGGGAACAGGGCAGCAGGGAGGAACGCTGCCGCCTCAAGGGGCTTGGACTTTGAAGAGCGCCGGCAGGGGAAACGCGGCGGGGGGGGTGAGTACACTCTCCCCCGCCCTTAAAGTGCTACCCCCCGCTGGTGCTGAAGTCTTCGGGCACATCCCTACTTCTGAATGAACACATAAACCAATGACCAGAATACCCTATAGGCCTGGGGTGGGCAAACCTGTCCCTCCAGCTGTTGTTGAACTATAACTCCCATCCTCCCCAGCCACAATTGATGAGAATTGTAGCTCAACAACAGCTGTAGGGCCAGGTTTGCCCACCCCTGCTTCAGGTTCTGGAGCTCAGGTTTATGCTGCACTTTGAACCTGAAAGTTATTTTTTAACAGCAATATTTTATATGTGCCATTTTATTACCAGTTAAAGTCAGGCTTTCACAGTAACATGGCTTGTACTTGTACGTTAGTCATAGCCTTGAGAAAGAAGTTGTAAAAAACCAAACTTTATCCACACTAGATTCATTAAGCACTTATTCTTTCCTGTGCCCTGCTTATCTGTTTATGGGACAAGCTACAAGAAGAGCCTAAAGAGAATTTGTATCTAACACAACACCAGGCCATAATTGTAAATATTTCACACTATGGCAACTCCCTTGATGTAACACATGACCATCTTTTACCTCTCTTTTTCTACCCCTCTAAAGACTCAAAGATATTTTTCAGCATACATGTTCAATATGCAGCTATAAACTGTCTTTAGCCAAGTCAAGTCTTTAGTCTTCAGCCGTCTTTAGTCATAATGGCTGACATACCATGCAGCGTTCTACCCATCAATGGGGAACATACACATGCAGCTCACAAGCCAGCCAAAAGCCCATCCTCACTGCTAGTGGAAGCAGGGGAGGTTCCATGCACGTTAAGCTGTGTAATCACTGCTCCACTGCTAGTGCCATTATTCCAAAAGGCAGTAGCAGTGAAGCAGTGATCACTCACAGCGGAATGTGCATGGAGCCTCCCCCTCTTCCACCAGCAGTTAAGATGGGCTTTTGGCTGGCTCTCAAGCTGCCTGCACATATTCCCCTTTGATGGGCACTACACTGCATGGTATGCCAGCCAATGAATGCATAGTTAGATAGATTCACCCCATGAACTGATCTTCAGAGTAGGTTAATTAGGTTATTTTTTGGAAAAGTTACACACATCAGAAAAGTTAAACAGAGTTAAACAGAAAGCTTCTGAGATCCTATAAGAAAGTCATCATTTTGAATATAGTTTTCCTTTAACTTGTAATCTAAACACATCTGAAACTAATAGTAAGATTGTTCTTGTAATATAGGAATGGCCACCTGTGGTTCTAGCATTATATTTTGTGACATCGCAGTGGGGAGAGGAAAGACAGAAAGGCTAAATGAGAGAAGATGCTAAGCCATCTGTTGCTGGACAAACCTTTCTACCTTTGGGATGAGTGCGTACAATAATTTGCATGAACTCAACTCAGTTGTTTATAACTCAAGATGTTTTAAAACCAATTACACCATATACAGCATAAGTTATTGCAATTGAAGCAATACCGATTGAACACTGAATTTAAACATTTTCATAAGATTTAATTTTAGGCGGTAATAAATACAAAGTTGCATTTAAGTGAATGAAATGACCTACTGTAATAAATGAAGCAACTAGCCTGTAAAATAACTGGCTGAACTGAAGCTAATCACTAGGGCTGTGCGTGAATCAAGATTCGTGCACAGATTTGAAGCACAAATTCGACACCTTTAGAAGGGAGGAGAGCAGTCTGTACCTGCTCCTCCACCGCTCCACACCGCTTCCTCCTGTGACGGCGCTCCCCTCAGAACCCCACGTGTGGCATGGTGGCAGCACACACATGGCCTCCGCACATGTGCGGCAGCCATTTGCGTAGCCTGCAATCAGGCTGACCACTCAAAGAGCCTCTGCGCATGCACGGAGGCCATGTGCATGCCGCCACTGCACTGCGAGGGGTGCTAGCACATCGAGCAGCCGAGCAGCAGGTATGGACCTGCTCTACTCACTTTTCAAGGAGCCGAATCTATGCATTAATAGAGAGTCTTGCACATCCCTACTGATCATCACATTTCTCAAATATAAAAGATGAATGCTTCTTAAAGGTGCAAGGACTAGAATGCTTGCTCTCTCTTTTACTTTATATTGACCAGGGTCTAAAACACAGCATTTGAAGCTGTGAAGGGTAAATTCATAATATTTCGTATCTTTATATATTTATTTTTTACATTTATATCTTACTCTTCTTCCAAGGAGCCCAGAGCAGTGTACCCTGTTATTTTTAACATTAAGTTGTTAATATAATAATGTTAATATAACATTAAGCTGTTCTTTTCTCCAGCATAGTTGCTAAATTTGTGATCACACATCATGTTACTCTAGCTCAGGTTTCAAGACAGGCATTAACTAATCTAATATTTTCCCTATCCCTAGCTGGAGCTCAGTGAACACACCAAGATCCAGAGATGAGGGCCAAAGATAGTTGCATGCAATCACTGCCTAGCACAACTACAGTGTCTGCTTCGAGTTGGTCCAAGCTAGTTATGTTCAAACTCCAAGAAAGCTAGTGTGGTGTAGTGGTTAGAGTGCTGGACTAGGACCGGGGAGACCCGAGTTCAAAACCCCATTCAGCCATGATACTTGCTGGGTGACTCTGGGCCAGTCACTTCTCTCTCAGTCTAACCTACTTCACAGGGTTGTAGTGAGGAGAAACAAGTATGTTGTACACTGCTCTGGGCTCCTTGGAGGAAGAGTGGGATATACAATGTAATAATAATAATAATAACAACAAGAACAATAATTAATAATAATAAAAAGGGAATATTGGGAGATAGAAAACTACTGTATTTCCCTAAATCCAAGACTAGATTCCCCCCAAGTCCTTTCATGTTATAAATTAGGGTGTGGAGTGGGAGTCGTTTTAAATTCAGAGTGCTGTTCCTTTTGGGTAAATATAGGAATAACCTGTAAATACAAGTATAACCTGTATTTAAGCTTTATTTTGAAAGGGGGTCAAATTCAGGTTCCTTTTCAATTTGGATAAATACGATAAACCTCTAAGAGGATAGCAACAAGCATAAGTTCGGAGATACCAACTAAGCTTGAGTTAAAACAAGGTTTCCATAGAACTGAGGCAGTCTGAGACAAGCGTTAACACTAATCATTTATTTTCTCCTGAATGTACAATGTCATACATGTGCCAAGAGGGCAATTTCCTTCATAGACTTGCCATCTATTATTATTCAGCAGTTAATCCTCCATTGTAATTATTATTCAGCAGTTAATTATTATTCAGCAGTTAATCCTCCATTGTAATTCTGAGGGGCACAACGATTTAATCTAATCTTGACTATTTTCTTTCCTTTTCCCAATATTTTATTTTTACATTTACTACTCAGCACTTCCTGTTTCTCTTAATTTCTTTTGCTCTTTGAACACTTGGTTATAACTCTAATGAGTCTTTATTGTAATCCAAACAATCTAGCAAACCTCTAGCTTTTATGCAATGCTTAACTGCAGCACATTCAATTCAACATTTTAACTGGACACCTCACCCACCCCGCTTTGGCCTGCATGGGAAAGCAAATAAATGCATCTAAAAATGAAAATTGAAGGCAGAAGAAAGCTATCTGTTCTAATTACCTATTCAGCCCAGCCCAGCATGTCTCTTGTGGCCTTTGCTGGTTTCTCCTGTGTGTGTTTAGATTGTGAGCCCTTTTAGGATAGGGAACGATTTCATCATACCTTTATATATACCATTTTTAGAACTGTTTTTTGTGTTGAAAATTGATATATAATTATTTTAACAAGAAGACAACAGTGACTCTTTAAGAGAAAGAACACAGGGCAAGTGCAGATTTAATGGGAGGTAGTTACTGTTTGAGAAGGTATCAGTGTCAGGTTCTCTAAGCCTGGCCAGTCAGCTTAATGTGAGGTGCTGCCCACCCCATTAGTTGCACAATTCACTGCAACCAAAGCAAAGACACTTATTCTCTGCAAGGCAAAGACCACCTGAGATTAAAAATGACAGTATTTTATTATTTAGATTCAGCAGTAAATCAAGGTTTGTCCAATTATTACTTTAGTTTGTGCATCACCCACTTTAAGGGGTTGATTGCAACAGGACATATCAAATGCTGAGCCAGCACAACTGCATGCTGTACAAGGAATCACTTTCCAAGCCATATTGGTAGTATATCTGTAGTTTTCTAGTACTACTGCTAATATTATCAGAATCCAGATTCACCCAGGGCTGCCCCCATAATGAGGTGGGATGAGGCTATTGCCTCAGGAAGGGATGAGGCTATTGCAGGAATAATTGGTGGGCGGGGGGGATGGGACCCTGTGCTGCCCACCTCCCTTCTACCCAGCAGTGGCGCAGCTGCCACTGTCACTACTCTCTTTGTCCTCTCATTCTAGCCTCTGCCATTTTCAAAAGCGAAAGGGAAAGAAAGCAGAAGTAGGTATGGAGGGGGTGGGTGGATAAGAACCAGAGAAGAGAGACTTGCGGAGGTGAGATGTGCGGAAAAAGCAGCAGTGTGCTTCGAAAGCTGCAGGGGACGTGGGGCATTAAAGAGTTGACAAGGTGGGAGGGGAAAGACTACTGCGCTCTATGTGTCACTGGGAACATAGGTAGTGGGGAAGAGTCATGGTGGGGGAGATGAGTTGGGGAGGAAAGAGTGGCGCATTCGGTGCATCATTGGGAGGGAGGGACAGTAAGGGCGGTGGGAAGAGTGGCATGTTTCACACACCACCAGGGTAGTGAGGAGGAAGTTGATGGGAAGCTGTGTGCCACCGGGCGGGTGGGAGTGACTGCTCACCACACCAACTCAAAAGTTGGGGAAATATTGGGTCTGCAGTGTTACCCACCCCCTGCCTCAGCTGTTATTTTAAAAGGAAGAGAGACACACCTCGGCAAACTATGGGTGTTTAAACTATGTAGTTTGAAGTCCATGGGATTGTTCCAGGAAATCTTTGGACCAGGACTGTAAAACTTCAACCCTCCAGCTGTTTTTGGGCTACAACTCCCATATTCTCCAGCCACTTTGACCAATAGTGAGGTAAGATGGGAGTTGTAGTCCAACATAGGAACATAGGGAACTGCCATATACTGAGTCAGACCATTGGTCTATCTAGCTCAGTATGGTCTTCACAGACTGGCAGCGGCTTCTCCAAGGTTGCAGGCAGGAATTTCTCTCAGCCCTATCTTGGAGAAGCCAGGGAGGGAACTTGAAACCTTCTGCTCTTCCCAGAGCGGCTTCATCCCCTGAGAGGAATATCTTGCAGTGTTCACACTTCTAGTCTCCCATTGATATGCAACCAGGGCAGTCCCTGCTTAGCTATGGTGACAAGTCATGCTTGCTACCACAAGACCAGCTCTCCTCCTTTAACATCTGTGGAAGGCCAAAGTTGTGCAGCCCTGCTCTAAAGTTTGACTGTTTTAAACCAGATTATTTCCATGATCAAAACATGTCCAGTGTTATGACTGCTGTTGCAAGTAGAGATCAGATTATTTAGTACTATTTGTTATTTGCCTACCACATTGTTTCAATATATAATCCATGGTACAGTTTGCAGGTATGCAAATACACACTTATTGACTGAAGGACTTAGCAAACAATGTGTGACAATATTAAGTCTCACTCTTAGCTGGTTTACTTACATTCCAAAGCGCAATGTTCCAGAGACATACGTCTGCCAGTGCGCACAGTAAAACATGAAGGTCCCAGCAAAACAGCAAAAGAACATCCAGTCAGGATTCGACCCCAGCTGCACAGCAATACACGTCCCCAAAACCACAAAAACTGCAGGCAAAATCAATTAAAATGAGCATATACTACAGGTTTTAAATAAAAAACACAGATATGTGTTCACTCGTTCATCATATTCAACAGCTTGCAAAATATAATTGGTACTTTCATTTACTGCTCTGCATTTTTTATGGTAAGCAATGTACTTTAAGATTCAAGATCAATGTTTGCTTTAAGATAAATGCATAAATATACGTGGAAACAAACTTCAAAATTTCACCCAAAGCAACTGAACCTGAGAAGACTGGTGGATTCTCAGCACTATAAAAATTCACATTTTGCACTCAAAGCAGAATATTGTTTTAAAGGGGAGTATAAAATTTGCACTGAATTTGAAAGTTAACAGTAAGAATAAGTGACATTTAATAATTACTGGGCAGCCTATCCTTCATTAAAGCTATGCTACTGTGGCACGCTGGCCCTGATACAGCCCTGGAAGACTGATAACTATAGAGACATAACAAAGGAGCTTGGCTTGGAGGGGAAACATCCCCGCTCCCCATTTTCCCATTTCCTCTCCAAGTGCTTCTACAGCACATACACTTAAGCAGAACAGTGAAACTGACTGGATTAGATTTTAAGTAGTTGCTGGTGTAAACAATTTTACGCTAAAGGGTGAAATTATTATTATTATTATTATTATTATTTTTAAATAAGCAGTTTCAAAAAAATGGTTTTAAGAAAATACACTTGACACACTGTTGCGGTGGGGTGGAACTTAGCCGTAAAGGGTAAAGGATGCTCACGGTGACACACAAATACATACACATTCTGTTCCATTATGCATAGCCTAGCTAAGCAAGGTTTAGCCTGTTTATTGACAGTGAGAATTCTAATGCTGACAGTGAGAATTCTAATGCTAACAGTGAGAATTCTAAGTCACCCTGCTAACTTGGCAAAGAGGCACCTTTTAACGTGGTGATTCTCTTTATTTATCAGGGGGAGAGTAACTGGCCCTGTCCACCCCCAGCACAGTACTTCCAGTGACTGTTGCTGGTGTCTATCTTATGTTTCTTTTAGATTGTGAGCCCTTTGGGGACAGGGATCCATCTTATTTATTTATTATTTCTCTATGTAAACCTCCCTGAGCTATTTTTGGAAGCATGGTATAGAAATCGAAGAATTATTATTATTATTAATGAACAGTTTGCTGTTTCAGGCAATATTCAAACCAGCTTCTCTGATAACAGACATTAAAAACAGCTATATGGCCTATGTAATGCTGCTGGCTGTGCCACTAAAAGGCAGTATTTGTTTTTCCCAGGTACTGTTTGAATCACTGCTACAGGCCTAGACCAATTTTCAGTGGATCTAGAAGCCAGTACAAACTTTAGGAGCCAAACAATGGACACTTGACAAAATTATGCACACTGGTGGAGGAAGAGAGTAAATGGGCTTCTCTTCATCCCCTTTAAAACTGACATACCTAGAGCAGAAACAGGGCTACCTGGGACAAATAAACATTTCATTAAATATCTCTACTTCTGAATAACATAGTCTAGTTAGATTTCTAGGTGCCTTGGCTCCCTGGCACCTGGGAATTGTCAAGCCTTGCACTACCAAAACCTATAAAAGCCAGTTTGATCAAGAATCATGGCAGGTCAGAAAAAATGAATGTGGGCATCTGAGGAAATGATACCTATACCATCTCTGAAAAGTTATCATTTGTACTGAGGCTTATTGTGCAACAGCTATAACAGCATTTCAAGTGAGACAAGTATTGGGAGACCTTTTGCCCAGTTCTTTCTCTACTGCAATGTTCAGCAAAACATACAATCTCGTGTTAGACAGGGTCTTAAACACATTTGTGACTTTAAACATATTAGTAGTTCTGTGGTTTCAACTGGATGATTTTAAGTTATGGTTGATGCTTTTGGAAGGGAGGTTCTTAGTAACGTTTTGTCTTAATGATATTTTATTCCATTTTGCATTTAGTGTCTGGCTTAAATTTGAGCTGAGCCAAATGTTTGCAGATTTTTACTTTCACATCAAAATATGAAACTATCAAAACTTTGAAATGTGAAAACAGAATTACTTTATTTATTTATTGTTAAATTTATATAACACCTTTCATAAAAAATAATCCCAAGGCAGTTTACAAAAGTTAAAAAACATACAATAAAAATGACAATTAAAAATTAAGTTAAAAATATGAAACAAATCTGATTTAAAATATATAAAATACAAGCATAAATCTTGTAAAGAAGCAGCAATAAAAACAATCATGTAAAGGCCTGGATAAAAAGCCAAGATTTAAGAAGCTTTCTAAAAATTGTGATGGAGTCCGAGGAGCGAATGGCCACTGGGAGAGCATTCCAAAGTCTGGGGACAGCAACAGAGAAGGCCCTGTCCCGAGTGCACGACAACCAAGCCTCCCTCACTGTCGGCACCCAGAGCAGAGCCCCCTCAGATGATCTCGTCAAGCGGGCAGCAACTCTTGGAAGCAGGCAGTCCCTCAGATATCCCAGGCCCAAACCGTTAAGGGCCTTAAAGGTCAAAACCAGCATCTTGAATAGGACCCTGAAACTGGTAACCAGTTTTACTGGTAACCAGTGCAGCTCTCGAAAATAGGTGTGATATGATCACACCGGGCAGCTCCAGATAGAACCCTAGCTGCCTCATTTTGCACTAGCTGTAGTTTCCGGATATTCCTCAAGTGCAGCCCCACGTAGAGCATATTACAGTAATCCAGCCGTAACATGACTAAGGCATGGGTAACTGTGGCCAGATCTGCCTTTTTGAGAAAGGAACGCAGCTGGCGCACTAGCCGAAACTGTGCAAAGGCAGCCCTGGCCACCGCCTCCACTTGAGCTTCCAAAAACAGAGCTGGGTCCAGTAATACTCCCAAGCTGCGTACTTGCTCCTTCAAGGGGAGTGCAACCCCATCTAGAACAGGTAGAATAACCTCATCTCGATTGGTTCTCCTACTGACCAACATTACCTCCATCTTGTCCGGATTCAGTCTCAGTTTATTAGCTCACATCCAACCCATCACAGCCTCCAATCCCCGATTCAGGACATCCACTGCCTCCCTAGGATCAGGTGACAAGGAGAGATAGAGCTGAGTGTCATCTGCATATTGCTGACAACTCAGTCCAAGTCTCCGGATGACCTCTCCCAGCGGCTTCATGTAGATGTTAAACAGCTTGGGGGACAAAACCGAACCTTACTGGACCCCACAGGGCAATGGCCATGGGGCCGAGCAATAGTCCCCCAGCACTACCTTATGGACCCTCTCCCAAAGAAAGGATCGGGGCCACTCCAACACAGTACCTCCAATTCCCATACTCAAGAGGCGGTCCAGAAGGATACCATGGTCAATGATATCAAACGCCACTGAGAGGTCCAGCAGAATCAACAGGGACACACTCCCCATGTCTAGTTACCGGCGAAGGTCATCCACTAGAGTGACCAAGGCAGTTTCAGTCCCATATCCAGGGCAGAAGCCAGATTGAAAAGGGTCCAGATAATCCATATCGTCCAAGACCCTCTGCAGCTGGGACGCCACCACACGCTCTATCACCTTGTCCGAAAAGGGAAGATTGGATACAGGTCTATAGTTGTCCAGGTTGGAGGGATCAAGGGAGGGCTTTTTTTAATAATGTTCTTACCTCTGCCTCCTTGAGGGACAATGGCATCCTGCCCTCCCTTAATGAAGCATTAATTATCACCTCCAACCATCTGCCTGTACCCTCCCTGGCAGATTTTATTAGGCATGATGGGCAAGGGTCAAGAGCGCACGATGTCGCCCGCACACTGCACAGGATCTTGTCCACATCCTCAGGCTGCACCAACTGAAAATAATCCAACACAACAGGACCAGATGGTACCAGAAGAACATCTGTCAGAACTGCCAAAACTCTGGAGTCCAGGTCATAACGGATACGAGCGACTTTATCTGCAAAGTGACAAGCAAACTGATCACCACAGGCTGTGGATGATTCCTCCTCCATTACCTGGGGGGGATGTGTGGAGCAATGTCTTTGCTACATGAAACAGTTCCACTGGTCTGCACTGAGCAGATGCAAGGGAGGCGGAGAAAAAAAATTTCTTCTCCGCCCCCACTGCCACGGAGTAGTCCCTAAAATGGGCTCTAGCCCATGTTAGGTCGGATTTGTCATGACTCTTCCTCCAGTGTCGTTCCAGCTGTCGCCCGAGTTATATAATTACAGTGTAGTATTCTTACTCTGCAACACCAATGGTGGGTTTTTCTTTCTATTTTCAAGTTTAATATTCTCAATATCTTACACAGTGTAAGTGACAGAACAAACCATACACTTTTATATGACACAATACCTGTGGACAATGAATCACAGCCATGGTCAAAAAGTTCTCCCAAAGGGCTACTACTGTTAGTTCTTCTTGCCTGCTTCCCATCTA
The DNA here is from genome assembly GCF_027244095.1 of Hemicordylus capensis. NCBI lineage: Eukaryota > Metazoa > Chordata > Lepidosauria > Squamata > Cordylidae > Hemicordylus > Hemicordylus capensis. The sequence continues at coordinate 51,784,769 of NC_069660.1, forward strand.
TAGCATCCAAAGACTGGTATATGAAAAGGCCACAAGCACACGCAATGTATGCCCAAGTAGGTGCCTAAGAAAGAGAGCATGTAAACAGCAGTGAAATGTAAATACAAATATGACAAGTCTTAGATTAGTCATAGTTATCACACACTGCAAATCTTTTACATTACGCATTATCTGTACAAGAGTACAAATATTCTCACTTTTATTGAATAACATAAATTGCACCAAATCACATTAAAATCAAATCTAAAGAGGCTGCAAAAGGTTAGTAATTTAATGTAAAATTTGACATATATTTAAAGAATACACAGTATTGATACCCAGTAACCTTCTTTCTAACTTACTGTAAATGTATTTCTGCACTGAAATAACTAGCTGCTCTTTCTTTTGCCTGTCTATGGCAACTTATAATGTGCATTGTATGAGCTGATTTGTTAGTAGCATGGAGTCTAGCTGAATTTTCTGGGAGGAAATGGCTTGAGGAGGAAATGGCTTGGCCTTAAAGACACATAGCAGATTGCGATGCCACACACAATTTGTGGATATCTTCTCTTAGCATCGATTCCATGCCGTAGCTTTCCCCCCCCTTTCCAAGCATTTATGATGTCCAAGATTCGGTTACACTCCAAATTTCTGAGATTTTAAATCACTGTCATCAAATACTTATTCTCACAACTGTTGCTCCACATTCTAGCATTGAATTAGAATCTATCTATACTATGGCACATTGAATCCTTACCAATACTAGAAACACCTCAGAAATAGGAAGGAGAGAGGTGTTTCATAAATTTTACCAATATCTAAAAAAACAATTACTCCATGTTCTGCTCAGTTGTGGCAGAAGTAGGGCACTATATCTCTTAAGCATGCAAATAGACTGGCTGTGGTCAAGCTAAAGATACAAAAAGAAATTAGCATACTGGGTGTTTTCAGGACTGGAATTCAGTCAAGTCTCTCAACCAATCTAAATCAATATTTCATAACATTTCCAAGAATACTAAGTAAATTTCAAAGGCCCTATGGTCAAGCAGAAATATTTGGTTCTTGTATTTTATTATATTACAGTGTACAGTAATCTTTCTGACAGTCAATCTGCTATGCAGCTTTGACATAAAATTTATTTAACTATAAAAATGCTTTTAGGGGAACTACAGTCAAAGGGGGGATTTTTATTTACATCTCAGGTGTAGGAATAGGGCAATTTGATATTTTGCAGAGAATTAGTACTAGTTTTCTAATTTATTACAAAAATACATAGAGTCACCTTTATGTTACATTAAAAATAAAGAAGTTTTTAAATCTTTATTTATTAATTAAATTAATCTGTCATATTAAAGACAATAATTCTTTATTTTTTATCATCTGTCTGCTATACCAGGTGAAATACAAAGGGTGCAAGACACTGCGCAGGAGATGGCAATGGTAAACCCCTCCTGTATTCTACCAAAGACAACCACAGAGCTCTGTGGTCATCAGGAGTCAACATCGACTTGACGGCACACTTTACCTTTACTCTACCTTTAAGACGAAACTTCAAGATCAATATTATGCAATAAGAAAAAAGAGAAGCTTGATGCAACTTAAAACGTATCCTGATAACTTACTAGGCTATTGCACTTTACAATGTTAGTATAAATGAAATGTTAAAGTATGTAATGGCAAGGAAAATTGTAATAATTTAAGATAGTAATAATATCAGGTAATAATCATAATACCAGAACATGAAAACTTAGCAAAGCTTCTTTTTTTCCTTCATTTTGCATGCTCATTCTATTGGTTAGAGGATACAGCAAGGCTGCATTGGTGTCACCTGAAGATATTATCCCTGAGAGTTGTGACACATTTCTGAGAGGCACAGGTAGCTGTGGAGGGAAGGCGGGGTCATCAAGATCACAGCTACCTTCCGTGTACATGCAGAAGCATTCTCTAGGGATGTGCAAACAGGTTCGACCCCAAACAGTTTGATGTCGAACCGGTTTGGTTTGATGGTTTGGGGTTGAACCCCCCCCCGGTTTGGTCCGACCTCAGACCAACCCCTCCCCCCCGACAGTTTGGGGGATTCGTGATTTTTTGTGTGTGTGTAATTTTTTTTTTAACCTTTAGCCCCTTCGAGGGGCTTCCTCTAGGCCACAGTGGGGGAGGAGGTCCACGAAGGTTGCCCCTCCCCATGCCGGCCTCGGTCATCACCGACGCAGCCCATTCAGGCCTCCGTATTTGGGCACAATGGCCATTTTGTCCACCACCATGCATGCACAAATGGCCAATGTGAGGCCTGGCATGGCCCAGGGCCTCACAGAGACCATTTGTGCATGAGCAGCAGCCATTTTTTATTTTATTTTAAAAAAAACAACGGCCGCCACATATGTGCAAATGGCCTCTGCAGGGCCCTGGGCCATTCCAGGCCTTGCAGAGGCCATTTGCGTATGCACAGTGGTGGACAAAATGGTCACTGTGCCAAAATATGGAGGCCCGAATGGTCTGAAAAAAGCAGCCCAATGGGCCGCGGCGGTGATGACCGAGGCTGGTGGTGGGAGGGAGAACTTTTGCAGACCCACCGTGGCCTTGTTGAAGCCTTCTGAAGGGCCTAAAGGTTAAAAAAAAAAATCACGAAGCCCCCCTGAGCTGAACCGGGGGGCGGGGTGTCTCGAAGGGATTCCGGACTGAACTGGTCCAGTCAGGTTCGAGTCCGGTTCAGACTTGAACCCAACTGGGCCAGCTGGTTCCGTGCACATCCCTAGCATTCTCCACACACAACTCTTACTTTGCATGCAGGCAGAACAGTGGTTTGCAATACAACAAAGTTTAAGAAATGCTGATGTAGATTGTCTTTACTACTGAAAGACGAACTCAGCTTGCAATAACCCTAACTCTAAACAGAGGTGCACTTATGCAATTTTGGACCCTGGACCTAAAAGCCTTTGGAACACACACACACACAACCCGCTGCAAGTTATGCATCATACACACACACACCATGACAAACACAGCATTTTTAACACATGGGTTTTTCAGAGCACAAACAGCAACTAAACTCATAAGAATGTAAGAATATAAAACAGGTATATTTATGCAAATATGCATTAGCAGAAACATTTCAACACACAACTTAACATATTCCCATCCCACTTATTTCTTTCTCCACTCCCCACTCTGTCTCTAAAGCACCTGGCACAGGTCATAATCACACTTGGCTGCCTGGCACAGTGTGGGCCAGCGGCAACCACATCACCCAGGACTGATTAAGGAGGATTTGGGGGCCCCCAGGGGATGTGGAGGTCATAGACATCAGTCCCGAAGTCCAGGGGTAAGAGCACCACTAACCCTAAATACGGTATAACTTTATGAATTGTTATACATACGGCCCTACAAAGGAAGTGTGCACTCCTTCTCTAGCTTTCTCCTTAACTCAGTAGATAAAAGTAAATACATGCATTTTAAAAGGCTGACATCCTTAATAACAAAGCTGTTGTGCCAGCTACTTGTGCTAAGTCTGGAGCTTGCGTTCTAGACAAGTATTGCACTACTACAAGTGGCAGATCTCATTTGTTTTAAAAGGAACTTTTGTGCAAATTGCTGTTCTTTATGCAACGATATGATTGCCAGGAGATGACATCCAAAACAATATTAGTTAATATTAGTATTAACTAATAAGTTAATACTAAGTCAATATCAATATTCAGGAGTTACTCTAAAGGACGACTTAATTTGAATAGGACTTCCATTGAGTAATTTAATCAAGATGTCAACCACTATGACTTGCACTTAAAGTTGTGTAATCCCGAGGTTCAATTAGTTTGATATGAAGAGTAAAGAAATGAACTTTTGCTTTGGGTATATTCTGCCCCTTCTTGTACAGGCAAGATACTTTCAATTTAGCATTCAAGGGTCTCACTACTCACTGTATTGCATTCTTCAGTGACACTCTTCTCTAAAAAGTCTTCTCTAATGACAGCATCATATATTTTACCCAATTTATGTCATCCTGATTTATGTACTATCTAGATTTCATAAAAATCTCAGTAAATTTTCTGTTTTACATAAACACACAACACACACACACACCTTTGTGATGGTTTGTGGATATATACACATAGTTATTCAAAGAGCTGAGGAAGGATTACATCTAATATATACACAGTTTTCATGGGTACTGCCTATATGGATGTTTGCCAAGTACTGTACTACTTACTCATACAACTTGGGAATACTTAGAGTATTAAAACAACCTCCCACACATTATATAGAACATAGCATAGAATCATGCAATTATATTGTGAAATAAATAAGGTAGGTTTTCAAGAAACATCTTAAATATGTCTTGACAACCAGAATTGCAAGTTTTTTGTCTCCTGTCCTGACTGATATAAAGCATGTCTCTCATCCTAGATAGTTGTCAGAAGAACAATGCCAAGATTGCTAATGCCAGAAGTAATAGGAAATAGTGTGTGAAGATATTCTTGTAAAATGTCAAAACCTTAATATATAACATCTTCTAGTTGTACTGCACAGGTGTCTGTGACCATGAAAATCATTGACGATGAAAATGTTACATTCACTAGTCATTCCAGATGTTGTTAATGCCTAGAGTTAGCAGCAATTGTAGAGTGCCAAGAAATGCAGAGGTAATGGATTACTGAAAGGTAGCAATTAATGGAGAGATATAATACTAGAAAGTAGTATCAAGCAGAGTTCTGCAGAGGCTAGTACTATTGCATACCTTCATTAATTATCCGGAAGGAGTGTGCGTGAATCAGATTTTGCTATTTGATGTCAAACTAAATAGCAAAATCCTCGAATTGATTTGTCAAAAACAGCCGGCTTCTCCGGTTGCCTCGGGAAGACCCGAGTTTGAATCCCCATTCAACCATGAAACTCACTGAGTGACTCTGGAACAGTCATGTATCACTTAGCCTAACCTACCTCAAAGGGCTACCTACCTCACAGGGCTGTTGTGAGGATAAAAATAACCATGTACACCACTTTGAGCTCCTCAGAGTAAGAGCGGGATATAAGTGTAAAAATAAATAAATGGCCCTCAAATCACTCAAATTGGTTCAATTTTATTCTATTCTATTGCAAATCAGGCTCTTTATTTTAAAGATGATTCAATTCAAGGTCAAATCCCTCCAATTGCACTGACTGAACTCAAATTGATTCGAGGTCAAATCGAGTTCCCAATTCCCACCTTCAAATCACACATGAATTAGTAGATATTTCATGTTGTTAGTGATTATTAACCAATGCTATAAGCTACACAAATACAGTGCAATATGTTGTCTATTCACAGAACAGCACAAAGCAAAGTAAGATGAGACATTTAATAGGACTATAGCTCCATTTCCAGAGTCCTTTTGCTTACCTGCTCTGTAGCTGTGGGACAGTAAAACACTAATATTATCGTTGTACAGATGTTGATTATCAGTCCAACTATTGTAATCAAATTAGGGGCAATCCAAGCTGGTACTCTTCTAACTAACCATTCCCAATAACCCTGCATTAGTGGTTCAAGCAGGGAGCGTCCAGAACTTTGATACTTGTGTTCTTCTAACCGTTTTAACTGGTGCTTTGACAAAGGCGGTGTAGGCAACTGAATCAACTTGCTCAGTGCACATCCTGCAGAAGGAACATGACCATAACGCACAGGGGATTCCAAATGCAATTCCCCACATCGTTTCTTTGCGGTTCGATTCCCACTCATGGAGTTGTTAGTGTTGAAGTTGTATGTGACAGGTTTTAATTGTTGTGAAGTATCCGAAGATACCGATTTATCTGGAACAAAAAGTATTTAGATCAATGCAAGAGGCAGAACATTGTCTTAACTTCTTAATATATTTAAAAGTCATTAAGTGATACATTATTAGAATCACAATACTTGAAAGTTCAAGCTACAAATAAAGTTTTTTTTAAAAACTCAATGTTCAGGAATTTATGAAGACAGGAAGTGTGGGTATTAGACAAACAGCCATGTACTACAGTTTCAGTTCTTCCTTTTTCCAACAAATGAGTCCAGATTAATTTATGGTACCATTGGAAATATGTGCTTTAGATCCTGCTCAGGTTGAGCCAGGAAGGCCCCACTCTGATTGCATGTGCACACACACTGCCTGGATATTGCTGCCCAGAACAAAATTCATTCTGCACACAGATGAAAATAGAAAGAACACTGTATACACACCAAACATTGTACTTACAGTTTAAGAAGTAAATGTCTTAAAAGTTATGTTGACTATGCTTTATTTTTAGTTATTTTATTTATTTGATAAAAAAATCATACTTTCTTATGCTTTATTATTTTATATTGATATTTTATACCACCCTTACCATGTCCAAAACTGAATGAGACCAAGTGAATCCGAGTTCATTCTTGAATAAATTTCCATATTTTTGTATTGAATTTAAATATTTGTGATCATAAAAATATCCAAAAAGAGCTTTTTTCCCCCCTGTGAAGTATTTGCCAAACCCTTTAGCCCTGAACACCAACTGAAACAAAGCCTAATCGCATGTAACTCCATTTGCTCACATTCATTACTGGTTAGTTCTTTTCCTCTCCTTTTGCTGCCTGCCTCACACCATCAAAATCTATAATAATGAGAACAGAGACCATACCATATTTATTCAAATAGGATGACGCATAAGAAGTGCCCACACACCTTGTACCTGCAAACCAACAATTCTGAGCTTGATCTACTGGTTGGGAAAGTTGCAACAGTGCCCACACAGTGAATGGAGCAGCTCCTGACTAGGGCTGTTGGAAATGCTCCTATGAACATGCTGGATCCTCCTTAAGGAAAAGTAGTCCAAGATACAGAATCTCTCACACTGTTTGTATCAGGCATCCTGTACCTATTTGATCTGGGGGGGGGGGGGGAAGCTAAGCAATGACTACTTTGGTGGTCACCAAAATGGCCACTAGCATCTACTACGTAGTTACAGCTACAAGCAAATTCAGAACAAAGTGGGTATATTACTTATTATTATTATTATTATTTATTTGATTTGTATACCACCCTTCCAAAATGGCTCAGGGCGGTTTACAATTCATGGATGCACAACAAGAATCAGGAACTAAGAGTAAATATGGAACAGAGAAACATTTTTTAAGAATAGGCTCCATTCAATCAAGGAAGTTCGAGAGGTATAGAGCTGCCAACTTCTCAATTAGAAAATTGTCTGTGCTTTGAAAATGTAGAAAATAAATTTTATAAATGTCTTGCTATTAGTAGAAGCAGAAGGCATTTGGCTAGTACAAAGTCATTTTGTAACGGGGTGATTAAAGACACGGGGAAAGAAATAAGAAAACTTTTGTGGGGGATTCACCAAAACAAGAACAGAAGATAAGTAGATAAAACAGGAATAATTTTATTTAAACTTCTTGTGTGATACAAAATTAATGCAATTATTAATTTAAAATATATTCCAAGTTATCCCCCCTTGAATGCCCCAATTTTAAAATGCTGCAGTGTTGTAGCAATTCCTAGGAATCTCCATCAGCAGAAAATTTAGAGAGGTTTCCAGACCTTTGCAGACCGCAGGTAAGTGAGTAGATCTACAAAACTCACTATATATATACACATCAACAGCTGTGAGCTGAAGACAGGGAGGAGGAAAGTACAATTCTGAGGCCAGACCAAAATCAGTTGCTGCAACAAACATCACGACACTCCCTCAGGTGATCAGGACAGAAGACACTCCAGGGAAAAGCAATGAAGAAGTCTCGATGCCAAGAAAGTGAGAGCATCATACTATAATTGGCATGGGGGAGCAGCACAGCAATCCAGGACTGGGCACTAGACTAGGATCATAATCTAGTGGCGCAGCAAACGCTCTGCATATCTACAAGGTCCAAAGTTTTAAGCTTAGTCTCTGGTTAAAAAGATAACAAGGCCGAGGAAAAACCTCTGCCCGAGTCCTTGGAGGGCCGCTGCCAGTCAAGAGAGGAGAGCCCGGAGTTGGACGGCCCCAGCCAGGGTCCGACTTAATCCCAAGGGAGCCCCTTCGACAACTCCTGTCCCGAGAGCGAAGTGCAGCCGAGCCTTATCCTGAGCCACCGGTCACCCCCAGTAGTACCCCTGGCAGAAACTAACTCTGGCGCGCGCGTGTGCACGCGGCCAGGAGGTGCGCAGCGGGGAGGGTGTGTGTGTGTGTGTTTGGACTGGGCTGGCACTCAAAAATCGCCCGCTCCGATTACACCGTTCTCAGGACTGACCGGCAGGACACGGACTGCGGCAGCCCTTTCTCCGACGCCAGGAGCTGCTACGCGTCACCCTCGGGGGCGGAGGGCGAGGAGAGAGCCAGCGGCAAAGGCATCCCGAGCGAGGAGATCCACACCGCACAACCCCCCTCCTCCGTCCAACCTCCCCGCGGCTGACTCATACGCAGGACGGACGGAGCCCGCAGGCTCAGCGGAGAAAGCCCCGGCGGTCCCTCTTGGCGGGGAACCCCTGTCGGGTGAGGAGACGACTCACACTGGCTGGCCCCTCCACTGAGCCTGGGGGAGACGCGCCGCTGCCGCCCCACCTCCCCACACTCCGAGCCCATCACCCTGAAGCGCACTGAGAACACCCGGCATTTACCTCAACCAGCCTCCTCGCCCAGGCGGCGCTTTTACGTCCCTTTTGCCACTGCCGTAAACAAGGCCAGGCAGTGGTTGCTTAGGGAAGGCGCGCGACCGAAAAAGACAACCAAATGTCGCGGGGAGCGCGCCTCGGCGGGTGGTAGTAAGCGCGCATGCGCGGGAGAATGATTGGCCTGAGACTGAGTTGCTTAGTTGGAAGTGCGTGTACTGTGCGGCCGGCTGAGAAAGAGCGAGTAAGCAGAGGCGCGCGCCTGCGCGCGCATGTAGCTCTGATTTGTTTCGTCCCGACCCAACCAGACCGTCTGTCAGTGGGGAGGCGACCGTGGTCGGAGGAGCGGCTGTGGAGAGATGCGGGAGAGAGCGAGACGGTAAATTTGATCCTCCTGTTGACCTCGCTTGGGCGGATCGAGTTGCAGTGTGTACTTTGCTGGCAAAAAAGGACGGGGTCATTTCAGGTGCCAGCAGCGAAAGGGACGGAGCTGGCTCCTCTCTTTCTGTCTCTCAGGCGGGTCGCATGCAGGCTGGCTAACTACTCATTTGGCACTCAAAATCACCAGTGCCAAGGAAGGACTGCTACTTTATCAACTTGAGCCAGTGAGGTTAATCCGAGGCGCGATTATTGCTAATTGAAAACTTTTTCGTTCCCGCCTTGAGGGAGACTTCGTGCTTTTAACGGCTACGTGGCAGGTTGGATTTCAACGGATACTGTTTCCCCATCACCTTAGTTCCTTGCGGAGACCAGTTTCCTTGTGAGGTATCTGGCTGTTGTGTATGCAGCTGTTAAAGACACAGGAGCCCTGTCTGTAAAATAAATAGCAACTACAGCTATTCTTGTTGCCCCTCACGGCTAAAAGAAATGAAGGCTGGTTTGATCCAAGTGGCTCTCTTTTGCCCTAGTCTGGTGATTTGAGCAATGCCCCTCCCTTTTCCTGTATTATAGAAGAGGAAAGTTCCATTCTCAATATGCCTTTGTTTGTCACAGTAAATGCTTTAGTGTCTCCTAATTTTCAGCCTCGAGTTTGTAATCAGATGTCTGCTTCAGAAGAATCTGTCTCCACGCTCTTATAGGCTAGAGCCATCACTCTGCTTCGATCTGCAGTCTTATCGATCTTGACACTGGCTTTCTCAGCACTAAACATGTTTCTTGGTAAGAAAGTTTTACCTTTGAGGCATTAATCTACTTTTCTTTGTAGATTAATGAATGAATAGCAGCTTAGTTGACATCTTGATGGAAAGGGGAGGAGAATCAACAGCGAGTGACATCTGCCCTGTAGAATTCCTAGGATGTGCAGAGACAGAGTTTCCTACTATTTATATTGAAAGTTTAAATCTTTTAATATGCCTTGCCAGTCGGGTTTCAGGCTGCAGCACACAGCACTGAAACAGCATATGTTGCCCTGTTGGATGACCTTTATTGTAACGTTGATGGGAGAAGCACACCTCTCTTGGTTCTTCTTGATCTCTCAGTGGCTTTCGATACCATTGACCATGCTGTCCTCCTGGAACGCTTTAGTGGGCTGGGCCTTGGGGGCACTATTCTTCAGTGGTTCTGGTTCTATCTCATTGGGCAATTCCAGTCAGTGTCGATTGGGGGTGAGTGTTTTGCACCCTGGCCCCTTTCTTGTGGGTTTCCACCGGGCTTGGTTGTTGCTCCCATTCTCTTTAACATCTACATGAAGCCGTTGAGCCTGGTCATCCGTTGGTTTGGGATAAGTTTTCATCAAAGTGCTGATGATACTCAGCTTTATATCTCTACTCCTGACGTAAGTTTGGGCGGGGTATACATTTGATAAATAAATAAATAAAATAGAGAGAAACTCTTCTCCCTCTCACATAACACTAGAACCAGGGGTCATCCCATGAAATTGATTGCCAGGAAATCTAGGACCAACAAACAGGAGTACTTTTTCATACAACGCATAATCAGCTTGTGGAATTGGCTTTAAGAGGGGTTTGGATAACTTCATGGAGGAGAGGTCTATCATCAGCTACTAGTCGGAGGGCTATAGGCCACCTCCAGCCTCAGAGGCAGGGGCGGAGCCACCGTTGGGCCAACGGGTTCAAAGAACCCGGGCTGCCAACCAATCAGGGGCCACGTCTCGTGGCCCTGACACGCCCCCGCATCTGACATTAGATTCAACAATGTAAAGGGAAGAGCTGCTCCTGGGCTGCATTGCAAAAGCAGCGGCAGCCTTTTAACTCCTGAAGGGGCCACGTGTTTACAGCACCAGCCAGGAGCAGCTCTTCCCTGCAAAAGGTCCTTAACTTAAATGCCGAAGGGGCTGCGCGGCCCCTTCCAGAGTTAAAGGGCTGCACTGCGAAAGCAGCGCCAGCCTTCGTTTAACAGCCTTGGTTTAACAGTAGCAGGGGGGTAACCGAAAGAGAGAGGGCATGCCCTCAACTCCTGCCTGTAGGCTTCCAGTGGCATCTGTTGAGCCACTGTGTGCAACAGGATGCTGGACTAGATGGGCCTTGGGCCTGACCCAGCAGGGCTGTTCTTATGTGTTCTTAACCACTGCAAAGCAGTGCCTCCCGCCCCAAATCCCCGCAGACGTTCCAGAAGGATACTATGGTCAATAGTATCAAAAGCCACCGAGAGATCCAAAAGGACCAACAGGATTACACTCCCTCTGTAAATTCCTAATTGGAGATCATCTATCCGGCCAACCAAGGCATCAAAGGCATGCCTGAGCCTATCTACTAAAATTTGTATGACCATTTCTGCTGTAAGTAAACTTGTGTCTCCTAAATATTTTAGTAGGAGTGGCCTCAGAGACATCTGGGTCTCTCTGCTCCAGGGAGTTTTCCAAGCTGGAGTTCTTAGATAGCGAAGAAGATCCCTGATGTACAATGTCTCCCTTGTAGCAGACTCCTTGTGGGGTGAGGGTGGGTTCTTGTGTGCAGGGCTGTAAATCTGTTCTTGATAAGGAGTGTGAAGGTTGTACTCATGGCTCCATGGGTGGGAAGGTAGGAGTTGATCCTCATCTGCTTCCCTGCCTTGGCCAATTGGTCTTTAGGGCTGTTCCTATTTTCCCCCTCTTGCTTTTATTTGTCATGGTTGAGGTTTGCGTAGTTTTGCTAGTGAATGTCAGCTCCAGTGAAGAGAAGTTCAGATTTAAAGCAGGAGCTCATGAATAGTGCTGTTAGCTAGTCGCCTTCCCCTCTAAGATAGATAAAGAGAGAGAGAGAGAGATTAAAATAAATAAATAAACAGTCATAAAGACAAGAAACCTTTTAAATGAAAGCTGAGGTTCTGAGCAAACTGAATTTTGATCCTAATATCACGTTGTATGTTTTTCTGCACTTGTGTTGAATTATCAAGACCATTCAGTGCTGTCTAAGATTCCCAGTTTGAAAATTAGGAGAGCATAAGAGTTCTGCAGGTTTTAAGAAGAAGCCGTAGCATTAAAAATTATACTTTCATGGATTCAGTGCTCAGAGTTTAGGAGAGGAGAGCTGGTCTTGTGGTAGCAAGCATGACTTGTCCCCGTAGCTAAGCAGGGTCTGCCCTGGTTGCATATGAATGGGAGACTTGATGTGTGAGCACTGCAAGATATTCCCCTCAGGGGATGAAGCTGTTCTTTTATATTTACTTTTATTTTTAGCCTGCCTTTTCTCCAAGGAGCCAGTGCACAATACTCTCTCCCCCCACATTTCATACTTGTATGGACCCTGTAGGGTAGGGGATTCATAAGAATATAAAAGGACTAAACTGCACACATTTGGCAAAACAATGGGAATTCAGGGGCTAAAGGGCAGCTGCTGGGAAGGATCTGAGGGGAGAGGGAGTGGTGATTAATTCATCCAAAGTCCACAAAGGGGATTTCCAGATAGAAAAATACAGTAAATGAAAGGTTTTTGCATATCGACTCTCTTTTCACATTACGCAGCTTTCCTTTGCACAGTCTTTACATTTATCTGCTTATATTTTTAAAGACAACTTAAAAAGTGTAGTTTAATTTTCATCATGGATTTCCTGCAAATGGCCAGCAGGTGGATCTGCAAAATTCCATCATGGAAGAAGTAAGCAAAGTGAACAGCGAGTTGATAAATGCAAAGACTCTTTGAGCAAAAAGGAGCTACAGCTGGAAATGCCCAGCTACTCCTGTGTAAATCCCCATACGCATTCACTACATCTTTTTCACTTAGCAGGGCTCAGTTCTCAGGATCTGGTTGAGGACAAAATTATTAGCTATCTATTAACTTTACACTTCTCTGTGTTTTAAAATGAGGGTGGACAGAGAGATAAAGCCAGGTACATGAGAAATCCAAATATGAAAAGTCTTGTTCTCAGTCCAGTCCAGACTCCAAGCCTATGATGTGTGCCAGTTCTGTACATACTAGCTATGTGTATGCTAGAGCAGTGAAGAGTCTTGTAGCATCTTAAAGATTAACAGCTGTATATTATAACATATAGCGACCTAATGATGCAGCAAGGAAGTAAATTGCCTAGGGCAGGGTTTCTTAACCTTGGGACCCCAGATGTTGTTGGACTACAACTCCCATAATCCCCAAGCAAAAGCCATTGCAGCGTAGGATTCTGGAAGTTGTAGGCCAACTACATCTGGGGGCCCAAGGTTAAGAAACCCTGGCCTAGGGAGCAAGAGGTTGCTGGTTTGAATCCCCACTGGTATGTTTCCCAGACCATGGGAACCTATATTGGGCAACAGCGATATAGGAAGATGCTGAAAGGCATCATCTTATACTGCGTGGCAGGAGGCAATGGTAAACCCCTCCTGTATTCTACCAAAGAAAACCAGGAGTTGAAATCGACTTGATGACACAACTTTACCTTTTATTATAGCACATGCTTTTGCATATGCATTTCTCTATAATGTTGCCATATAGCCATATACACAGGGCTAGGTTCAGAGAAGTGTGAGCAGAAGGATGTTCAGGCAAGGTGCCCTGGCCTGATTTTTGCCACTTCTTCCCTCCTCCCTGCAACCCAGCCCCTCTATACCACATTCCATAGCATACTGAAATATCCTCCAACCTTCAGGAGCAGCTTTTTGAAATGTGCATGGGCTGAATTGGGAAGGAGAGGATGGGCAAGTCTTTTGCATGAGTGCCATTCCACTCATGCTTCTGTAGATCCAACCCTTTATTTTCCTAGGAAATTGCATGCAGTCACACTCCAGGCCTCGTCTCCCTCCCTCTGCCTTTCTGTAGGGGTTGGAGGCACATTGGCTGCAGGAGTCTGATCCCCAAGGTGGCAGCATGGCTCTCACCTCCGTGACCTGTTTCCTCAGCCCTCCCACAGCTGAGGGCTCGACTCCACTTTGTGGATGGTGGTGTCGGGGGCTACCCAGGTGATGAGCACTGCTCAGGCTTGGTGATGTTGTAGCAGTGGGTCAGGCACTTGAAGCTGTGGTAGATGCTGGTGGCCAGGCCTGACATCTGCTCCAGCATCATGGAGCCCAAGCAGATGTCATTGCCTGGGCAGCCCCTAATGCCACCACCTTCTAGCTGGATCTGGATGATGAGACAGAAGTTTGGGATGGTCTACAAATCTGGGAAATAAATTAAATCTCCAACTTGTTGGCCAGTCATCTCCCCACTGACTCGCCCATTGATGTGGTTCCACAGTGACGCCTGCTCCTCCAGCTTGCAGAAGATGGAAAGAACTGAGGTGGGAATATCAAAAACATGCACACTGGCATGCAGACATTTAGAGGAGCAGTGTCAGCAAGGCCTAGAGGAGCTGTTCATCCACTGAAAACAACAGTGCTTAATTTAAGGCAATTAAAGCCAGTTAAATATCTGAGGTAATTTTGTATATGAGGATGGAGTGTGAGGGTTCATTCTGGCACTGACTCCAAGAGCAAGTTCAGGGCAGGAGAGGACTCCACATCAGCCCAGATCCCAGCCTCAGATTACTGTCCATGGGAACTGGCAGCACCAGGGCAGCCAGAACCAATCACACCAACAGAGGAGTCTGGAAATTGGCATCCCCAGATGGGCTTCATCCCCTTCCTTGGAGGAATCTGTGTCAGCCCAGATCCCATCCCCAGATGATGGCCTTCTGGAATTGACAGCACTGGGGCAGCCAGAGCCAACCACACTAGCAGAAGAATCCTGAATCTCTAGGACCTTGGCAACACCTATAGGGCCTCGTCCCCTTCCCTCAAGTCTCCTCTGTTGCTGTGGGAGGATGCCGGACTCAGACTGAGCTCAAGTGGCGAGGTGACAAAGGAGTGCAAACCTGGCTGACTGGGGACTCCTCCCTGATGGGTAAAGATGAGTAAACTAGGCAAGAGGTCTCCTTGGGAGAAGGACTTTCTGAGGAATCCAAGAAGGGTGGGGCTTCTGCTGGCTATAAAGGCTCTCAGTGAAACCTGCAGCTTTACTGGATCAGCAGATCCCTTAGAGAGCCTATGCACAGCTCCTAGATCTCTATCTAGCTTGTTGCCCAGGACCTGTTTGCTGCCTGGGTCCTGATTTCTTGCTGCATTTCTACCTTGCTGCCTGCGGCTTTGCTTCACTGCCTAGGCACTGCCTGCTGTTTGCCCTGTGCTTGAGGACTCTGAACACGAACAACCCACCAGTTCTGGATTTTGTAAACCCTTCAGTGTCATAATAGGTGAGGGGCAGGATGGGCTTTAGAGCATGAGCAACCAAGCTATGGCACACACTTGGAAATTACACATGTAGGATTAAGGGTTGTGCCTACTCTTAGGTTTATGCTGCCTTCTACACACTCCTTGCTGCTCAGTGTGATCACCTGGGGAGGTCTGCTTGCAGTTGCTGCCAGCAAATCTGGTGGCAACTTGAGGTCAGATCTTCTCTCTAAGCTTTAGAACATGCTCCCTGCTGAGATACAAGGTTCAATATCTCTGGTGACCTTCAAGAAGTCATTGAAAATGCATATTTTCAGCAGGCTTTTAGTTGAAGCTTTTAATTGTTTTAATTTGTTTTAATGTTCTTAATAGTCCTGAACCGGCTTGTTTAGTATAATTGTATGCTGCCTACTACTGAAGTCTCTAGATGGTTTACAACATTGAATTTTATTATGTTTGTATTGCATTGTTGTAAACTGCTGTGAGATTCACTGAGTGGCAGTATACAAATGTAATGAATATAATAAATAAGGGATGGCCAAGTTTAAGAAAAGCCCTCTTTTATAAGACTGGACTCCATTTGGAGTTATAGCATCATGATTAGTACTATGACTTTTACAAGCTGGATCTACAACAAAATAGCAATAGGACTTACATTTATATACCGCTCTATAGCTGGAAGCTCTCTAAGCGGTTTACAATGATTTAGCATATTGCCCCCCAACATTCTGGCTACTGTTGCACCCTCCCTTGCTAGAGACTTGCATTTTGGGCAGTATACAAATGTGTTAAATAAATAAATAACTGGGGAAAGAGGCAGCTTTTAAAATGGTGGCTTGCTTATATTTAATGGGGAGAGCAGTTGTCCTGTTTCAGCCCTAGCACAATGTCCCTCCAGTAGCTGTTGCTGGTGTCTTCCTTGTGTTTCTCTTTAGATTGTGAGCCCTTTTGAGACCAAGGTCCATCTTATTGCTTTTTCTATGTGGACCGCTTTGAGGATATTTTGTCAAAAAGTTATAGAGAGCGGTCCATTTTTGGTGGGTGTTTGGTCCAAAATGGACAGGGAGGCATTTTGTGCAGTCTTGGTGTGAGACTCTGTTTTTGCTGAGAACAGAAAAGTGGAACATAGGAAGCTGCCATATACTGAGTCAGACCATAGGTCCATCTTGCTCAGTATTGTCTACACCAGGCCTGCTCAATTTAGGCCCCCCAGCTGTTTATGAACTACAATTCCCATAATCCCCAGCCACAGTGGCCAATAGCCAGGGATTATGGGGATTGTAGGCCAGCATCTGCAGGAGGGCCAAAGTTGAGCAGCCCTGGTCTACACAGACTGACAGAGGATTCTCCAAGGTTGCAGGCAGGTATCTCTCTCAGCCCTATCTTGGAGATGCCAGGGAGGGAATTTGAAACCTTCTGCTCTTCCCAGAGCAGCTCCATCTCCTAAGGGGATGGAACTTACAGTGCTCACACATCAAGTCTCCCATTCATATGTAACCAGGGCAGACCCTGCTTAGCTAAGGGGACAAGTCATGCCTGCTACCACAAGACCAGCTCTCCTCTCTAGTGATTCTCTCTGTTTATGGCCTTCACTTCTACTATGACTATTCCTACAAATATTTATATATACCACTCTTCAACAAAATTCTCAAAGCAGTTTACATAGAAAAATAAATAATTCACAAATAAGATGGTCCCCTGTCTCCAAAGGGCTCATAATCTAAAAAGAAACATAAAGTAGACACCAGCAACAGCCACTGGAGGGATGCTGTGCTGGGGTTGGAGAGGGCCAGTTGCTCTTCCTCTGCTAAATATAAAAGAATCACCACTTTAAAAGGAGTCTCTTTGCTCAGTTAGCAGGGTTAGCCCTCCCAGTCAGAGCAATGAGATCATCAGCACTTGACTTTTTGTTCTGAATTGAGAGGAGGGAGAGTGAGAGGGAAACCCTTTAACTAAGGCCCCCAAAAACCAGGTTGCTTACCTGTAACTCTTGATCTGGAAGTGATCCGTTGTAGTCGTAATGAATGGGTACTGCACCTGCGCAAGGACCTTGCGGGTAGGCTGAGTAGCTCCTTGTGACGCCCCACACCGCCTGCACATGCTGTGCTGAGATAGTTAAGAGTGGCGGTTGGGGCATCCTCCTTTCAGTTTCTCTTTGACCGCCTAAGTGTTCAAACCTCGTAGTGTAAGCTCCTCAGTAGAAAGTTTTTCTCTTGTTTATGACCAGGGGTGTAGCTAGCCCGCCGGCGGCCCTTTTGTGCAGCCGCGGCGGGCGCCTCGATAGCCCCGCCCCCTGCATCTGACATCAGACGCAGGGGATAGCCACACCCCCGCATCTGACATCAGACACGAGGATGTGGTCTTGCTCCCGAACGGAGCCTTGAGGCTCCGTTCGGGATCGCTGCAGCAGTTTAACTGCTGAAGGGGCCGCGCGGCCTCTTCGGCAGTTAGACGAAGCCTGGTGCTGCGTTCGCAGTGCAGCCCAGGAGCGGCTCTTCCCTGCAGGGAAGAGCCACTTCTGGGCTGTGCTGCGAACGCAGCACCAGTCTTAGCTCCTGAAAGGGCCGCGCGGCCCCCGCTCGGGAGCTAAACTACCGCCCCCGCGTCTGACGTCAGACGCGGGGTGTGTGTTGGGGCCGCTCTCGTGGCTCCTGATTGGCCACCAGCCCGGGTTCTTTGAACCCGTTGGCCCAACGGTGGCTCCGCCCCTGTTTATGACCTTGGATTTGGAAAATGGATTCTGATTTGGATAACGATTTGGCTCTGTTCAACACTTACTTGTTGATTTTGGAACTGGACTTTGGATTTGGAAAACGGACTTGCTTCGCTTAATGATTTAGCTAGAAGATTAAAACTAACCGTTCATCTCCAGCAATGGAGGTGAAACAACATGTTGGAGCAGAAGGGAAAGGTCTGAGTGGATATTGATGTGCTTTGGAGATATCTGGGATGGATGGAAATATCATCTCTTCAAGCTGTTCCTTTAGTGAGACCCTCTGGGGGTGGGAGAATACTTTGTATGTTGGAGCTTGTTTTTTATTGTTTTGCTTACTGCATTTGCTGCTGGTTTTTTGTAACTGAAATGATCTACTGAAGTGTGTGCCTTGACTTGGTGTCAGTGATTGAGTTCTGATGCTGCTTTTTCATTTTGTGATAAAATATATTAGGGGGAAAATGAGTCCATTTTCTTTCTTACTTGGGCTATCCTTGGTCTAGCTTAGCCTAGGACCATAAGCATTTGCTTCGTTGGATGAGAGGCCCGACTGGGATAAAATATATGTTCTCGGCTGGCACACCCCTCTCCCCCACAGGGGTGTGAAATACATGACAAAGTGGTATATAGATATCCATAAGAACTTCAGTATATAAGCGTCTATATAGGAAGCTGTTTTGTACTGAGTCAGACCGTTGGTTCATCTAGTTCAGTATTGTCTACACAGACTGGCCGCAGCTTCTCCAAGGTTGCAGGCAGGACTGTCTCCCAGCCCTATCTGGAGATGAGAGAACTTGGAACTTTTTGCATGCAGGTGCTCTTCCCAGTGGCACACCTAGGCAATCTGGGCGCCTGGACTGCCCTGATGCGAGCCCCACCCCCCCTCGCCCGCCATGAGGCCGAACCGCTGATATTCTAGCTGCCATGTGCACAGGTGGGGGGTGAGGCGAGCAGGCCTCCTCCTACCCACCACCATGGCAGTGGCGAGTAGAGTAGGGGTGCCCGCTGAGTGAGTCTGGCTCAACGACCTCTGAGAACTGCAAGGTGCTCTTGTGTGTCTGTGCAGTTAGAGCAGAGTGACGCAAGCCTGTGATATCATGGGTACCCGCTCTGCCCACCCCTGCTGCTGGGGGGAGGCCTCCTCGCCTAGTCACAATAGTACTTCCTTATTCCAGATCTAGCTTTACACTGCTGATCTGCTCTTTGTTTGGCTGGCTGTAATGGTAATTGTAATATAAGCTATTTTTTTGTACATTTTAAAAGTTAATGTTGAGTGATTGCTCTGTATTGCTTTAAATAAAAAGACAGACTTGTTAAACAGTAGGATCAGATGCACAAGCTTTAAACAAGATTGGGGTTATTTATAAACTAGTTTTAAAAATATTTGTTTATGGAACTACTTGCATTCCTTTGACCCCAAGGGGTCCTGGGGCTTCCAACAATACAATTTTAGAAAGTGTATTCTGTTGTTATGTGTATCTTCCTTAGTGCCGGCTCAAGGAGTTGTGGTGTCCTTGGCCAATTTTATTTTGGCACCCCCACCCACCCCGCTGCCATGTTGGCTCTCCCACTCTGGCCACAGCCTTTTGGAAATTACAACTTGTGCGCATGCCCTGACACCATCACCAAAGCGCACACATTCCTGTCGTCATTTTCAGTAGGGGTCTTGCTCTTGTAAGAGAGCTATCTTTCAAGAGAGAGCCAACTTTTTTTAACCCCCGGCCACGGCAAGAGTGCTTTTGCTCTACAACCCAGGCACACGCATGCCACCCAGGAGTAAGGTCAGCAGAACTTGTGTGTGTGGCGGGGTCAGTGTGAAGCTTGTAGCTGGATCTGAGCGCCTTGGCATGACAGTCCCTCTGACCTGCAAAGAGGCACTGGGGGTTGCCATGAGCTCTGAGAGTTTGTCAAGCTACAGTAGCAGGCCCAGTTTTTGCGTGTGTGCATGCGCTTCCGGAGGGATGCTCAGAGACACTCCTGTGAGGTTTCCCTGACTTCCCTCAGATTCCTCCTGCGATTCATTCCAGGCGTGGGAGAGGCAGACTCCCAGTCCAAGAACGCAGCGGTGGTTCCGGAGCTGCCCTACCGGTGGTATCACACAAGCCAGGAGGGGGCGGAGGGAGGAACCTGCTCTGGGCAGAGGGTGGGGGTGCAGCCAGGTGGTCGAGGCCACGTGACAGCAGCAGAAGCGAGTGAGTGAGCACCTCCTCTCATGCTCAGCCCCCGGGAATGGCAGCCAGCAGGAGCTGGCGGCGCTGAGGACAGAGGCGCACCCAGCAGCGCCTGTGGGAAATCTGGCAGAACTTTGACAGCAGAAGGAGGGAGGGCACTGTTTTCCATGCTTGGCTTTGCACTCTCTTTGGTGCGGCGGGGTGGGAGGAACATGATGGTGCCCCTAAACCTCTGCGCCCTTGGCTGGTACCAGTTTGGCCACCTCCCTAAGCCAGCCCTGATCTTCCTTTAAAGAGCCCAAAGCAGTGATACAGGAAAATGTTCAATCAAATAACACAGTGAAAATTGAGAACAGCGATCAAGTATCGCACGGGAAAGAATGAACTATCCCAAATGCATGGTGAATCAAAAAGATTTTAATAATCTATAGGAATGCCAACATGTGCCAATGTAGATGAAGCCAAGCAGGCCTCCCAGGGTAGGGCATTCCACAGCCTGGGCGCTACTGCTGAAAAGGCTGTGCTTTGGATGGCAGTGGGACACAAGAACAAAGCCTCTGTTTAATGACCTCGAGTGGCAGGTAGGCTCACATGGGACTGATATGTAAGTATGGAATTAGGCTGATAAGATGTGTAAAAAGAAAACTGCTCTTATAGTATCTGTCTACACTTTTCTTTTAGCACATGCCATGCAGCAGTGTGCTTCATTTTTAGCCTGCATTCCAGTTGGTGTGTCCCTGTCAACTTTGCAATGCCTGGGCCAGTATGAAGCAAACCTAGTACTGTTGTAGGGGCACCTCAGTAATGTAGTTTATGATTATGTTATTCACCCCAATACAAGATGGCAGATGTGTGAACATTTGAGGAGCAAGAGGTCTAACTTGTGGATCGCCTAACCAATTTGAACCGAATTTGCTACAACTGTAGGGACAGATCAAAGACATAGTCTGTAATGATGTCATCCACCCTGCTTCAAAATGGCAGACATGTGAACATTTGAGGCGCAAGTAGGCTAACTTGTGAATTGGACCAAATTTAGAGCAGTTGTAGGGATAGTGAAAGGAAAGTAAGCAGATTAGTTCTTACTAGAACAACTTGGTTTTTTGTTAAATAATATGTGGAGGCACTCAGTCCTGATTTGAAATGCAGCTATGTGGGGCAGGGGTGGGGGACATCAGCCCTTTTCCCTGCTGCAGTCCTGGCTGGGACTTCCCTCCCCACAGCTGCTATTTGACTAGGGAGAAAAACTCCCATTGGCAGAGGCTATGGAGCTCATTCAGACTGAAATAAAGTTTACCGTTTCCAAAACCTTTGGATTGTATTTTAGAATGCACTTTTTTGTTGCTGAACCACTTTGAATCATTTGATCACTTTAGATTTTAAAAAGGGTGAACATTCTTTAACCATTGTGCCTGCCATATCTTTAAATCCCATTTAACACCCCCCCCCCAATATTGTATATATACTGTATATAGGGAGCATTATTGATAAAGCACAGCAATCCTTTATTTCAAAATTGTTATCAAGAAATGAATGCCCTGAGAAGAATTTCACTATTGTAAATTAATGATTTCCCCCAGCTCTAAAAAGATATGGACAATGAGTCATGGTCTTAAGGCATCTAGATGACTTTCTGTTTCCTCTTTTTTAGCTGGTATTGCAACTTGGCATAACAAATAAAACGGAATCTGATCAGTCTGCACAAATTGCTGGGTGTGTTTTTAAAAGGAAAGCAAAAAGACAGCATACGAAACGAATTTGTTACTTTTGAGAGGAGAGGGGTTTTTTTAAGACAAGATACTACATGAATGTGATTTGTATCCCTTCATTCTTTGTAGTGTTTGGATTTGGGAGATGTGTTTGAGATGTGGTGGTTTCAGCAAGGTCTGAGTTTTTTGCCTTCAGCCCTCGTCATTTGGTCATCTGCTTCCCTTGTGTTTTCATACATAACTGCAGTCCTCTTACATCATGTCGACCCTTTGGTGCCCTACATCAGGTCAGTAAGTCTTCTACTTTCTATACATCACTATCACCCTGTTATTCGTATCATAGAAGACCTCTCCTCTTTGTGCAAAATTTTTCCCAGCTGGAAAAAAAAAAAGACCAATTAGATCTGTGCTGAGACATCTGTGGGTGGGGCTTTCCACCTTCTGGTTCACTCCTCAGCTTTAAATTGGGGCTTGATGCAAGATGTCCTTTCTTGGTTGTTACATTCATATCCAGCCTTTATTTTCTCATAGAACTCATAGACATATCTGGGATTCCCAGATGGTCACCATCAAGGCCCTGAACAAATCTAGTCCTGCTGAGGTTCAGTATATTGCTGTAATCCTATACAGGAGAATCCCGTTATTCACAGGGGTTCGATTCAATGGTGGGACACATGGATAGCAAATCCACAAATAACGGGCCATTAGGTCTATGGGAATCAGGCAGGGGTGGGTGGGTAGGTTCCCAGACTGTGCAACATGGCTGAAAATTGCAGTTTTTACCCCCCCCCCAAGTGCCTTACCATGCTGCAGAGTGGTCCAGGACATCCAGAGGGGTGAAAAACATCCTGGGGCGGGGAACGACTCCCCCTCACTGGAGGTCTTCAAGCAGAGGCCAAACAGATTCCCTGGGAATGTTTTCTAGCCCTATATTAAGAGGGGGTTGGACTAGAAATCTTACAAGGCTAACTCTATGATTCTGTGATCCTAAGTAATTTGAGGAAATTGCCCATTTCTACGTATTGTTTTTCTACATAGCTCCTTTCTCTCTCTCTCATATTCTTATTTATTTATTTATTTATTCATTCATTCATTCATTCATTCATTTGTATGACTGACAATAGAGATGAGATAACATTTTAGTTTAATGTTTTGGCTTATGCTTTCAGCAACAGAAGGATTTTATTTTTAAAACACATTATATAGTGTATACAAAAATCCATTGTGTGTGTGCCTGTTCGTGTGTTTAGGTGAACCATTTTGGGAGGTTTGCCTTAAAAGCGATGTGTAAATATATGTGCAGAAGTCTTCTATATTTGTGTGCAACTGAATATAGAAGAGAAATCAAATGCATTATGCAACCAGTATAGCTTTTACACTAGCAATAAAGATGAATTTAAAGATAAACCAATTTAAGACTCTGATGTGAAGATAAGATACGATACCCGTGCCTGCATTCTGGCCTCAGCCTGCCCTCTCCTTGCCTCAGTTTCAGCTTCATGAAGGGCAGCTTGGATAGACTAAGCCCAGAGAGGAGATCTCCTATTAGTCCCCCTGATAAGCCCCACCTCCAGGCCACCCAGTACATCTCTGGCCAGTGGGCAGGGCAGAGCCTGTACATGCACACAGGTGGGCCACAGACCAAGACACATGCTGCCACCTGGCATGCCACTGCTTGATCACCCCACGTCTTCATCTTGCTACCTTTATTTATTTAGTATACTTGTATACCACCCCAAACCCGCATTACTGGGCAGTTTACCACAAATATAACATAACTAAAACCGTTTAAAACAAATCCACAAAGCTGAGACCTCTCAACTGTGCAGTGATTTAGGGGGAACCCTACCAAGAAGAAGAGTGAGATGGCTGTCTCAGACTGAGAAGGACTCTGGGCAACATTAGAAGGCAACAAATGATCATGTTTAACTTATTATTTCTTTTATCCCAATGGTAAGGGAGTCTGTGTGCCACCTTAAGTGGCACAGCAGGGAAATGCTTGACTAACAAGAGAAGGTTGCTGGTTTGAATCCCCACTGGTATGTTTCCCAGACTTTGGGAAACACCTATATCAGGCAGCAGCGATATAGGAAGATGCTGAAAGGCATCATCTCATACTGCGTGGGAGGAGGCAATGGTTAAACCCCCTCCTGTATTCTACCAAAAGAAAACCACAGGGCTTTGTGGGCGCCAGGAGTCGAAATCGACTTGACGGCACACTACCTTTTAAGGCAGTCTTTGGATTTTCCATCTGATGTAGCATAATGCCTTTTACTGGCCCTGGAGTGATTTATTTTAGGTCTTCCGTGCTAGTCAGTGTTAGCATGAAATTCAGATTAAACATTAAAAGTGCAGTTTGTGTTTTGTAAGTATATATGAATCATATTAAGGTCAATGAAGTTTAGCCATGCAGAATTGCTGATGCTGAAAAGCAGGTGTGTTGGGCAAACAGCTACAGTACTTCCTGTTAAAGAATTTTGCAGCCTTTAATAAAGGTCATATTGTTCATTTCAAAGCTTACTTTGATTTACTCTGCCCTGCATGATGCAAGTATGATATATTTCTCTTTTAGTGATGCAGGGACAACACCCCCTGAAAGATGCTTGTTTGGGATTATGGTAAATATTTCTGCTCTTCTGGGTAAGTTCAAAACAAAGAATTATGGGCTTTGGGATGATGTTGAGACTTGCACCGAGGCAGATCTACAATTGAACAAATGTGCAATGAACTTGGGCTGCCACTAGGGGACCTGTGTCCAAATTTCCTACTTAAACCATAATTTCCCCATGGGGTCAATGGGAAACAAAAAAATATTAACTTGTGAACGGCTATACAGTAAGCTCTGGATCTTTACATGGTGTTCCTACATGATGATAGCATTAAAAGTGTGGATGATCAGGGAGATCAGCCCACCGGTTGAATTTTAGTGATTTTGTTGTTGTTTTTATATTAAAGCAACAGGTGGATTGATCTCTTTGAATGTCTGTACATGTAATGCTACCATCATGTCCTACTGCAATATGAATTTTGAGAACTTTGTGCTCGGCCTTTCTAGAATTATAACATAGCATGCAAAACTGGGGCTAGTACTCCCTTTATGTGAAGGCAAGGGGCAGTTTCCTCCAAATGAGGGTTGAATGATGGACTGAGTGGGGGATTCATTTCCAGAACTTTTTGTAACTTTCTGCTATGAAACAAAGCAGTCATGGCACTCTTAAACAGTGCTAGAATCAACTTTTTAAATTCATTAAAACACGCACTTGATGCTGCCATCATGTGATAACATTACTGTAAGTATTTAATACCATGTGAAATGTCAGAGCTTTTTGCCCAGCCATTTAGAAGTTATTAATCTTTTTGAGTTTCCCATTGATTCCTATGGGGAAATTATTTGATGGAACCTCATGTTCAATTCTTGTACACAGGCCCCTTCAGAGCTTGTTACACCACTGACTTGGGCTGTAGTGAGGCTTCTAAGGGAAGGAATTATATAGCTGTAGGATAATAAAACTCTTTTTTGTGTCGCTTTGTGATATGGTATTGGTGGACTCCTGGAAGGGACATGAGCGTCGTTGCATGAATAATCCTGCTCATTCTGCCTGTTTTATGAAGAATAGCTATGTCATATCATTCAAGATTTATCAGCATAGCTCTGTACACACTATACATTTCTGCATTCCTTTCATTTTCTTTTGAGCTTTTGGTGGTTGTTTGCTCTTCACATCTGTCATCTTTGCTGTTGAATGGCAGATTCTCTTACCCTCTCCTCATGGCATTTGGATTGTTTTACAGGCATTGCTACTATGTATGTCCGATATAAACAAGTCAGTGCTTTGAATCCTGAAGAACCCAAGATCCTCAGGTTAAACAAGGCTGGCTTTTTGTTGGGAATGGTCAGTTGCTTTGGGCTTTGCATCATTGCAAACTTCCAGGTTTGTGCTTCATCTTTACTTTTCTGGGAATTAAAGGAACTCTTATACTAAGCATGTGACCAGCCTTTTTCAGAGAGAAATTGAAAATAATTTGGTTTCGGCCATAAATGTGAGTGCACACACAAAGCTGCCTCACTGTTTATACTTACTCTGTCAAAGTAGAAGAAAGTTTTGCTGTTAACAACAAAACTTCCTGCCTGCTCTCCTTATCTTTCAGGTTTCTCTTTTCTACTGGACTTTGCTTGCCACACACCAACTTTATGGTTGTTGTGCATCTGCAGTATCCGCATGTCCTTTAGTTAATAGCAATTAGAATAGTCCAGTTTTGTTTTGGCAATAACAGAAGTGGATACATTTTCAAGCAAGATATAGAATACAATATGAAGTTAGAATCAAATTGCAAACAGTTACAGACACAAGAATTCATGATAGTATGACAAGATTTTATAGACCTCTCTTAATGCATAAGTAAAAAACAAATAAAACCAAGATCTTAACTTCAGCAAACTCGTTTCCATGCTAAAACATCATTGTCAATGTGCTGTCTCAAACAGCTGGAAACTCTTGAGCTTAAATACAGCAACTGAAACTAAATAACAAATCCAAGAACAGGGGAGAGGAGGGGGATCAATCTAAGAAAACAAAATTTGAGGAAGGGTTACCAATGCTGAGAGTCCCTTATGTGACTGACGGATTTACCTGGCAAACACAAAAGATCCTGAGAAAACATGGCCTGAGGGTTAATGTGGTCTGTACAGCACCCATGAGCCTGAAGCAGTATTTGGCAAGGTCTAGCTTTATGACAGTAAATGTGAGAGAAGCGGGGATTGTTTGATTTGTGAGAAGGAGTGGGGTATTTGCCAAATTAAAGGAACAATGTAAGATTGTATGTCTTGAATGTGAAGAACATTACATTGGGGAGATAGGAAGACCCCTGTTAAAAAGGCATAAAGAGCATTTGGCAGATATGTGACGTAATGAGACTGGACAGAGAGAAATTTTTCTCCCTCTCTCACAGCACTATAACCAGGTATCATCCCATGAAACTGAAGGCTGGAAAATTTAGGACTGACAAGAGGAAGTACTTTTTCACACAGTGCATAATTAATCTATGGAATTCCTTGCCATGGGATGTGGTGATGGCCACCAGCTTGGATGGCTTTCAAAGGGGCTTAGACAAATTCATGGAGGACAGGTGTATCATTGGCTAGTAATCTGGTTGCTGTGGACCACCTTCAGCCTCAGAGGCACGATGCCTCTCAATACCAGTTGCAGGGGAGCAACAGCAGGAGAGAGGGCATGCCATCTGCCATCTAGATGCTGGTCTAGATAGGCCTTGGGCCTGATCCAGCAGGGCTGTTCTTATAATAAAACTCATTTGAAATCCTGGGCAAAGCATATGAAGGAAAAACGTAAAGGAGAAGTTGTGTAAATGTCTGCAACCAATATTAGGGAAGAAATAAAAGAGGCAATGATAACAGGAAATACAACTACCTGCTTTGAGCATATTGCATCGATTACTTGTACACACAGTCACAATCTGTTCTACGCTCATGGAAAAAGTGAACTCCAAAAAACAGGCACCTCCACATTGCTTTGATGATTCATAAAGAGGACTATCCACTAGCATCATATTTTTTGCAAATATGAGCTCTCCTTGAGAGTCTCCCATCCAGAGTTTCAATGCATAATTGGTCATGGCACTGTTAAGCAAACTTTCAAATACCTTGCTGTCTGACCAGCTCTGAAAATCATCTGAACTTTGTTCTTCTCTTCTAGAAAAGCACTTTAATTTCCATGCATATAATTGGAGCTTGCCTCACATTTGGAATAGGAGCTTTTTACATTCTGGTTCAGACCATCCTTTCCTATCAGATGCAGCCGGCAATTCACGGGAAGGGCATTTTTTGGATTAGGTTGACAGTTCTGCTGTGGTGTGCATCAAGCATAGTGAGTAGTATCCTTTGCTGTGAAACAAAGCTAAGATAGTGAATGTGCACAATTTTGTAAAAGCAAATGGTTAAATAAAGCATCATTTATATTCATGGAAATAATGGCTAAAAAAAATAAATGTGTGTTCTTCAGTAAGTATATAATGTAAACAAGTGTAAAGTGATGCATATATGGGCACAAAAACCCAACTTCACATCTACACTGATGGTGTCTGAGCTGTCATTGACTGACCAGGAGAGAGATCTTGGGGTCGTGGTAGACAGCTTGTTGAAAGTGTTGACTCAGTGAGTGGCAACTGTGGAAAAAGGCAAATTCCATGCTAGGGCTCATTAGGAAAGAGAAAATAAAAATGCTAATATTATAATGCCCTTATACAAATCTATGGTGTGGCCACATTTGGAGTACTGTGTACAGTTCTGGTCACCGTATCTTAAGAAGGATGTTGTAGAAAGGTGCAGAAGAGGGCAACCAAGATGATCAGGGGCCTGGAGCACTTTCCTTACGAGGCAAGGCTACAGCATCTGGGACTCTTTAGTTTGGAAAAGCGGGGACTATGGGGAGACATGATAGAGGTGTATAAAATTATGCATGGAGTAGAGAGAGTGGACAGAGAATATTTTCTCTCACTCATAACACTAGAACCAGGGGTCATCCCATGAAACTGAAGGCTGGGAAATTTAGGACCAACAAAAGGAAGTACTTCTTCACACAGTGCATAATTAACCTATGGAATTATCTGCCATGGGATGTCCTGATGGCCACTAGCTTGGATGGCTTTAAAAGGGGCTTAGACAAATGGAGGGCAGGTCTATCAATGGCTATTAATCTGCTGGCTATAGTCAGTCTCCAGCCTCGGGGGCAAGATGCCTCTAAATAGAGAGCTGGTCTTGTGGTAGCAAGCTTGACTTGTTCCCTTAGCTAAGCAGGGTCCACCCTGGTTGCATATGAAAGGGAGACTAGAAGTATGAGCACTGTAAGGAATTCCCTTAGGGGACGGAGTCGCTCTAGGAAGAGCATCTAGGTTCCAAGTTCCTTCCCTGGCATCTCCACGATAGGGCTGAGAGAGAGAACCTTGGAGAACCATCTGCCAGTATGTGTAGACAATACTGAGCAAGATGGACCAATGGTCTGGCTTGTTATATGGCAGCTTCCTATGTTCCTACCAGTTGCAGGGCAGCAACAGCAGGAGAGAGGATATGCCCTCAGATCTTGCCTGTGGGCTTCTCAGAGGCATCTTGTGGGCCACTGTGTGAAATGGGATGCTGGACTAGATGGGCCTTGGGTCTAATTCAGCAGGGATGGTTTTATATTCTTATTGTGCACAGTGTTCATATTGCTTGTATCTGCCATCATAAGGAAACAAATCTTGAACTAAGGCTCGTTGAGTTCAGTGGAATTTGTTTCCAATAGCATGCATTTAGGACTGCAGTTTGATTGCAACAGGACTCTTCTAAAGAATGGCTACAGGCCTTTGCATGCTTACTCATAAGTAAGTCCCTGATCTCAATAGTACGTAAGTAAATGTGCATTGGATTTTAGCCTTACAGCCTGATCATATCTGATGTACCTAAGCAGATTGATTGAAATATGTTTCAGGTACACCTAACTCAAGGACTGGGCTGTGCTTCTGTTTCATGAATAGCTGATTTGGGGGTGGGAAAGTTGGATGTTTTCTCAAATCCTAAAAGCATTTCTTTGTTCTGCGAGTCTGAAGGCCGGTACACTCACTCACTGGTATAGTGCTTAAAATAAATGAAGTGCTGCTCAGTGAAATAAAAAAAGCCCTTCCAAAAATGTACAGTCTCTGTGCAGAGACAACACAATAGGGAGGAGAAGAATGGACAGTCTTGGTTTATTTTAACCTAGATAGGAAGTGGACACTTGGGTGGAGATGGGAGAGGGGAGTGCATACAACCAAGGTTCAGCTACATCGCACAGAGCCTGGAATTAACCAAGGTTCTGCACAATGTCTGAACTGGCCCATGGACAGACTGAGCTGAAAAAAAACAGGTTGCTTACCTGTAACTTATGATCTGGATGTGATCCGTTGTATTCATAAGAACTGGGTTTCTGCGCCTGCGCAGGGACCTCCCGGGCTGACTAGCTAGCTCCTCTTTGCGCCCCGCCCGTCTGCACGTGCCTTGCAGCTTCCGTTAGAATCGACGGTTGGGGCGCCTCTCCTTCAGATTTCTCGCAGACAGCCATATAAATGACGATCCACACACCAGCATCCACTAGTCCAGGCATTCTGCAGCGGGGCCGGCTGGGAGGGACTTATGAATACAACGGATCACATCCAGATCATAAGTTACAGGTAAGCAACCTGTTTATCTGGATTGTGATCCATTGTATCCATAAGAACTGGGTGTTTAGCAAGCTACCCCATAAGGAGGCGGGTGCAGATGACCCCCAGCTATGCCAACACACGTTTCAACACTGATCTTCCAAAATTCGCCTCCCTAGCCATCCGCAGATCCAAAGCATAATGCTTCACGAATGGTAGATGCGATGACCATGTCGCCGCCAGGCAGACATCTGCCATTTTAATGCCTGACAGATGTGCCGCAGACGTTGCGTAGGCCCTAGTAGAGTGAGCCCGAACCGTCTTTGGCGGTGTTATCTTCTGGCTTTTATAGGCGAGGAAAATCAGTTCCACTAGCCAGTGAGCAAGTCTCTGGCGAGAGATTGGACGGCCCTTGCTACGCCCCCGGAAGGAGAGAAAAAGCTTTTTACTCTTCCTAAAGTCATGAGTTCTCTCCAAATAGTATAGGAGTGATCTACGCACGTCCAACATGTGGAGGGCCTTCTCTAAGTCTGTCTCCGGACTACTGAAGAAAGTTGGCAGCACTATGTCTTGATTTAAGTGGAAATCTGTCACCACCTTCGGCAGGAATCTCGGATCGAGACGCATCACAACCTTGTGTGGATAGAATTGAGTGTAGGGTCTATCCATCCGCAGGGCCGTCATCTCGCTCACTCTCTTAGCCGATGTAATGGCTACCAAGAATGCCACCTTCAAAGTCAGAAACTTCAGCGGAATAGTCGCCAGTGGCTCAAAGGGTGCCTCCGTTAGGGCGGAGAGTACTAAAGACAGACTCCACTGCTCCATTGGGCTGCGCACAGGAGGGTAAAGGTTATTAACACCTTTCAGGAAACGTTTACATTCCGGGTGGGAGAAAACCGTGGACCCATCCCATCCCCTGTGCTTTGACGAGATTGCAGCCAAATGCAGCTTAATGGAGACATTCGCCAATCCACTCAGTTTGAGCGATGTCAGGTAACGTAGCACATCCCGAGGGGTCGCACGCAATGGCGTGACACTCTTCCCCCTCATATAACTCTTGAAGCGGTTCCACTTGCAGGCATAACTGCGTCTTGTCGACGCACGCCTACTGTTTAGTAAGATGTTGTTTAATAGTTGATTCTCCAAGCGGTCAGCTTGAGAGAGTGCACATCGGGGTGTAACACCGTTCCGTGTTCTCTTTGCAACAGGTTTGGAGCCCTGGGGAACTTGTGGAACACTGAATGAGACATTCCCAGAAGTGTGGCAAACCACGGCTGGCGCGGCCACCATGGGGCCAGAAGTATGCATTTCGTTTGGTCCCGCAATATCTGCGCAACCACACGGCCCATTAACGGCAGCGGGGGAAAAAGATATAACAGCCCCGTCTTCCAGGCCCGTTGAAAAGCATCCCCCAGGGATCCCTGGCCTATGCCCGCACGCGAACAATAATTGGCACACTTTTTGTTGGCAACCGTGGCAAATAAGTCTATCGATGGGACCCCCCAGATCTCGAACACCCTGTCGAGATACATCGGGTTGATTTCCCACTCGTGTCTTTGGTTGAAACTGATGTCCCTGCTGAGCCTGTCGGCCAAGCAGTTGTCTACACCCTTTATATGTATTGCCACTGGGTGAATTGAATGTTGAATGCACCAGTCCCATATTTTTCTCGCAAGTAGGCAAAGAGACAGTGACACTGTCCCCCCTTGATGGTTGAGGTAGGCAATCGCCGTCGTGTTGTCCAACTCCAGCTGTACTGACCGTCCCCTTATCATAGGTTCGAATGCCCTTAGGCCCTGAAACACAGCCAATAGCTCCAAGTAATTTATATGCTGAAGTCTCTGCAACTGGGTCCATGTCCCCTGCACGCATACGCTGGCGCAATGCGCACCCCAGCCCACCATCGAGGCATCTGTCGTTATCCGGGAGGTGGGCTCCTTGGACACAAACTCGACTCCTTTGCCCAAATTGTCCATGTCTAGCCACCACCCCAGGCTGGCGAGGACATGTTGTGGTAGTGTCAAGTGCATATTCTGGCCATCCACATTGGGTCGGAAGTTGTGGAGAAACCAATGCTGCAATGTGCGCATGCGGAGGCGCGTGTGTGACACCGTTGCGGTGCATGATGCCATCAAACCCAACATCCGCTGGATTCGAACCGCTGGCTGCCGTGGAGTCCTCTGAAAGTGACGTATGAGTTCGTGCATTTGGGTAATTCTTTCCGCAGGTAAGAACGCCCTGGCCAATTTCAAGTCCAGCACTGCTCCGATGAAGTTCACTCGAGTCATGGGTTCGAGTCTCGACTTCTTCCAATTCACATTGATGCCGAGGCACTCCAACAAGGCTAGCAGCATCTGCACTTGGCGGGTCAGTAAACTCCTGTCGTGGCTCACCACGAGCCAATCGTCTAAATACGGATACAGCCTCAAGCCCTGAGTTCGCAGGTGGGCTACAACCACCGCCATCACCTTTGTGAACACTCTGGGCGCAGTAGAAAGTCCAAATGGAAGCACCACATATTGATAGATCTGTGCCCCTACTGTAAACCGGAGGAACTTGCGGTGACTCTCCTGTATCCCGATATGAAAATAAGCGTCCTTGAGATCCAGAGTAACTGCCCACTGTTCGTTCACCAGCAGAGGCAGAATTCCCTGCAGCGTCACCATCCTGAATTTCCTGGTCAGAATGAAGAGGTTGAGCCCCCTCAGGTCCATTATGGCTCTTATTCCACCGTCTCTCTTTGGTATCTGAAAATACCGGGAATAGTAGCCGGTCAGTCTGTTCGCCCATTGCACCCGCGTGATCGCCTGTTTCTCCAGCAGCACCTTGACCTCCTCCCGCAACACCTCCGTGGCCGGCGTATAGACCAGTCCAGAGAAGGGAGGCCTTGTCTCGAACTCCAACGCATATCCAGTCTGCACTATTCTCAGTACCCACCGGTCGGATGTTATGTTGTGCCATGCTGGCGCACGGCTTGCCAGTTTGATGTTGATCCTGGCAACTACAGGGCCGATGTAGTGGGTCCTGGATTGTAGCGTTGGACTTAATTGGCTGCTGCAAAACTGATGCAGTGGACGAACAGTCCCGTCAAAAGCTCTTGCTGGAAGCGTCCTTGTCGCCTTGACGAGCTGTTTTTCCTTTTTGTTTTTGGTTAAAGCCCTTACCGCGTTGGTAAGGTCTGAATTGTCTTCGGTATCCTTTGCGGTCCCGATACCGATCACTCTTTCTCTGATAATAAGTGCGGCTCCTTGCGGTTGAGCTGGAACCGCTCGAAGGCACCATAAAGGTGCGGGCAGTGAATTTAGATTTTTTTAACGTCTCCATTGACGTGTCCGTGTCCTCATGGAATAAACCTTTGCCGTCAAATGGCAAGGACTCGACTTTCTCCTTCATGTCTGTCTGCAGGGTTGCTGAGCGAAGCCACGCATGCCTGCGCAAGCTCACTGCCGTCACCATTGCTCTCGATTCCGTCTCCGACAAGTGTTTGAATGCGCTCAGTTGTTGGCGCGTTATTGCCGTTGTTCTTTCGTACACATCATTAAATCTCCATTGGAAGTCCTCCGGAGACAAAGAGGATGAATCCTGTAAAAGCGCATCCCAAAGTAAATGGTTATAGCGTGCCATACACGCCGCATAATTAGCAATACGAATTGCTAAACTGGAGGTGCTATAGATCTTTCGACCCATAACGTCCATTTTCCTCCCCTCTTTGTCAGCAGGCGTGGAATGACGGTGTCCACTCTTGGTGGATGAAGCGCAACTGACAACCAAGGAGTTCGGTATAGGATGACGTAACAGGTAAGAGTTCTCTCCTTCAGTCACCCTATACAAATTTTCAATGCGCTTTGAAGTTGGAGCCCCGACCCCCACTGAGTCCCATGCCACCTTCGCAGCCTTGTCTATCCCAGGAATCATGGTGAGGGCAACAGGATGCGAAGTCTTAGATCGCTTCATCATATTATAGACCGGGTCAGCAACGTCCGCATCCGGAGAGCTTACGTCCATGCCCAGGGCTTCAGCGATGTCCCTTATGAGGATATGGTAAGCTTTCAATTCCTCAGTTGGCGAGGTGGATAGTTTTGGTGGCACATCCGAAGGGGGGTCAGACCTACGACTGATATCATCTCTGTCAGAGGCCGGTCCCGACTCATCGTCCTCACTGTCATCAGAGGGTGAAGATGATGGTTCAGAAGGAGGAGGTGTTGCTTTCCTCTTTCTTTTCCCAGCAGGTTTTCCTGGCATCCTCGTCTGGACCACAGGTAATTGTGAATTCTCTGGAAGGTAGGTTTGAACTTGCACCAATGGTGTTTGTATAGGCAAGTTCACAGACGGCCCCTGATGGTCTGCATGCTCTGACTGCAGCAGCGGCTGAGCCAGTTGTCCAGCCTGCACAAAATTCCGCAGCCCTTGTACTGGTTGCATTTCTACCTGTGCCGCTTTCCAACGCAAGAACTCTGCATAATCATCCGGCACCCCATGGCGGAAACCGCAGGAATGGGTTGGCTGCAGCATCGTAGAGCACCCGACATCGGTTCTTGGATCCTGGACCACTGCTGGTGTCAGTGAGGCAACATGAGGCAGATCAGCCAGCTCTCCACCTCCAGGACCCTCGTCCAAGCCTGTCGACAGGAAGCCGCGAAACGTCGCACCCGAGGGTGTACTCGAACTCGACTCCAGCAGTTCTCTAAGTCCGTCCCCGTGTGTAGCCAGACTCGGAGTCCTCGGCGTCGAGGGGGACTGAGCCGGCGTCAATGCCGGTGACAAAAGATGAGGAATCCTCCTCAATGTCGAAGCCGTCAACACCGACGAAGGAGCAGTGTTCACATTCAATATCTGCTCCGGCACCGTGGACGCCGACGGAGGAATGGCATACACCGCCTGGGCAGTTATGGGAGGCTCCGATGCCGAGACTTGCAAATGCCTCGACGCCGATATCGGCGTCGATGTCGATTCCAATGTCGACGCCTGTCCCAGACTGCCTTGGTCCAATCTCGATGTCGGCGCTGGTGTCGACGTCGAGACTAACGTCGATGTCGAAAGCCGGAACCATCCTGACCGTCGATACCGGAGGTGTCGACGTCGAGGCTGTAGGGGACTCAGCCGAGTCCACGTCGTAAATCTGTGCTGCCGTCGGTGAGGGAGTTCGATGTCGAGACTCCTCACGATGGCGACCTTCCCTCTCAGAAGCATGACGATCTCTATCCTTATGCTTCCGTTTTTTGGAAACCTCCTTTGGTTTCTTAAACAGAGTGTCAACAGTGGTTTTAGACTGCTTATCAGCAGACCCACTGGAACCCAATCCCGGGGAGCTTGACGCACCGCACTCCTTCGACATCGAAGCTCCCGATGTTGAACCGGAACTCATCGACGCCGACGGACGAGGAGTTGGCGGCCGAAGTGCCTCCTCGTATAACGCAGCTCGAAGCCTGAGAGCTCTATTTTGTCTAGTTTGTTTTGAAAACGAGCAGCATATCTTACATGCCGCCGTGTTATGATTCTCTCCTAAGCACATCAAACAGGCGTCGTGATAATCAGTCGAAGGCAACTTTGCTCGACACTTTTCACACCGTTTGAATGTCTTCTTAGCTTCCATTGTCCAAATGCCGTTCCGAGTCAAATTCAGTAAACAAACTTAGGAACAAACAAAGCAGAGTCCGTAATCAAGTCCGTTCGCCGTTCCGAGTCAAAACCGTCCTGTACAAACTTCGAAGTTAGAATCAGAGTCCCAAATCAAGTCCGTTGTTCGTTCTGAAGTCAAACCAATTAATCCGCTCAGTAGAGAATAGTCAAACAGTCCGAGTCAAAATTTTTGATAATAATTGAGGAGCAACAGCCAAGAGGTGTAAGCGCTTTGGCGGTCAAGAGAAAACTGAAGGAGAGGCGCCCCAACCGTCGATTCTAACGGAAGCTGCAAGGCACGTGCAGACGGGCGGGGCGCAAAGAGGAGCTAGCTAGTCAGCCCGGGAGGTCCCTGCGCAGGCGCAGAAACCCAGTTCTTATGGATACAATGGATCACAATCCAGATCCATGTATTTGAGGTGAAATGAAAGCTCTGGTCAAACACTTGCAAAGGCATCACTTCATGCTCCATTCATTGTGATAAGAATGTGTGAAAAAGCCCACATCATGGCAATACAAATTTAATGTGAATATGCCAAAGCATTTAGTACCATTTGCAGATAGATTCTAAGCATGTTTGCTCTGGAGCATTGATTTCAGTGAAGCTTATTCCTCAAAGTATGCACAGGGTTTCAGCCTTAGACAACCGAAGCAAAAAATGAACTCTGTTAAATATATAACTTGCCTGATATAAAACATCTCCAGATGGCTTGTATAAAGCTCAAAAAATGTACAGCAACCAACAATTAAATTTGCAAACATTATAAAGCAATGCACATAAAGAGGGAAAGCCTATAAATGCAAGGCAAAGGCAAAGCACTGAGTGAGCACTCAGGATTAAAAGTGCAACAATATAAATATAAATCAGCAATGTGATGGAAATGCAAAAAGGGAAAGGCATTTTGAGTTTCATTAATCTGTGAGCGGGATCCAGAGAGCCTCTTCTATGAATGTTAGCCACTTCTGCTCAGGCAAAATGGGCTCCCAGCAAGACGATCCCCTTGCTGCAGCCCCCTGCCCCACTTCCCCTGCTGTTTTGGAGAGTCCTCATGAGCAGCTTTGGGGGTAAGTGCAAAAGGACTTCACAGTGGGGAAGAAGTGAGAAGGCCCTGCAGTATGAACAGACCTCCCCTTGCACTTCTCTGACTTGAGGCCATTGTATGA
Source organism: Hemicordylus capensis (assembly GCF_027244095.1). Classification (NCBI taxonomy): domain Eukaryota; kingdom Metazoa; phylum Chordata; class Lepidosauria; order Squamata; family Cordylidae; genus Hemicordylus; species Hemicordylus capensis. Next base: position 51,821,449 of record NC_069660.1, read on the forward strand.
AGGACACAAGAGGTAATAACTGTTCTGTTTGGCTAAGGTATTTGGTCTGTTGGTTGTCACATTTAAAAGATATGGTGTAGTGCTTAGAGTCTTGGACTAGGACCAAGGAGACCAGAGTTTGAACCCCCATACAGTCCTGAAACTCACTGGGTGACTCTAGGCCAGTCACTTAACTCTCAGCCTAACCTACCACACAACCTGATTGTGAGGATAAACATAGCCATGTACACTGCTCAGGGCTCCTTGACAAACTAGAGATGATTCGAAGATAAAGGTCTATGCCAGGAAAAATGACACCTGTTGAATTTCTGCCTGTCAGGCAGTCTACAAAGGCACAGAACTTCTGTCAAGAAAAGAATTACTGTAAAGTGATAATATTCCCCATGTGTGTGTCAGAACTTCCTTAACTTTAGAAAAGTGTTTATTTCTTCAGTCATTTTATACAGCGGCCTGTATGGAACAGGATTAGTACAGAAGCTGCATTGGAACCCTCAGACAAAAGTAAGTTTGAGTTGTTAAACATAAAGATAAATCAAGAAGAGGACATTTGTCCTCTGCTTTGTATGTAGGGGTGTGCACAAACTGTTCTAGCTTGAACTGGGTTCCTGGAGGGAGCACTTGGGTTGCGCCAGGGGTGCTTCGAGGAGCCGGTAAGAACTTTAATCTATTTTTTAAAGGTGCCCTCTTGCCCATTAGAAGACTTTTCAAGGATTTCCCCCACCCCTTTGCTTATAAACCTGATTCCACTTTACAAGCATAGCCCCTCGAACTGCCAAACCGGTTTGATCAAATGGATCGACTGAACCGATTCATGGGTCAGTGGTTCAATTTTAATTTGAAACAAACCGCAAAATTATGTTCGTGCTCACACCTACTTGTATGATATTTTCTGATCAACCTCTGCCCATTTACTTTGTTTGGGAAAGCAATAAAAAAAAAGAGGCTATGGCAGCAAGGAAATGGAGGAAAGCAAGGGATCAGCAATGGGGCTGAAACTCACAGTTGGTTTGATTATAGGGACCCCCAAAAGGTGCTAATTCTGTACAATACCCTTACACTTGCCAATCTGCTAGCCTCTCTGAATTGATTTTTCTTTTGATAAAGTGATACATTTACAAAATCTAAACCTGTGGCCGACAGTTGGGGAATTCCTTGCACTGTTCTTGAGTACTGTGTCCCATTTCCTACCATCCCCTTTCCAGCTCCCAGCTCAGTCTAGCAAAATGTGAACTTGGTCAGTGTCTTTACTGCTTTTAAAAAGGGCCTCTGTATGTAGTTCTCCCCACAAAAACTCTTTCTTTCAGTAGAGCTAACTGATCATTGTGAGCATGCTGGGTTGTACCTCTGGCTAGCAATGGCTAAAAAGCGGGGTCATAGGCAAATCAAAGTTAATCTATATGTCATTCTGTAAGCCATCCTCAATCCACTATTCATAGATTATCTCTTCATGCTATGAAAAGTGTGTCCATATCTAAAACCGGAAGGTGATAAATAACAGCAAAGTCACCTAGTGCTATTCGGAACTCATGACGCTGCCTTTTGTTGAGTTTGGCCATTGATCCAGTTTAGCTCACTATTATCTGCACTGACCGGCAGCAGACCTCCTGGGGTCTTCCCCATCCCTGTCTAGCTGGGACTGCTTGCCTGTAGGGATGTGCAGACCGGTTCGAATCTGAACCAGGGTGGTTCAGAGGTTCGAATTCGAACCGAACCAGCCATCAGGTTCGGGCTGCAGGTTCGAATTCAAACCAAACCGGTGGTGGTCCGTTCGGACACCCAAAAATTGGTAGGATTGTAGCTGGCACCCAGGGGTACCTGTCACCCAAACCCCAAAGCAATCGGACACTCGTACGATTCTTTATGAATTTTTGAAAATTATTTTTATTTTTTCCTCATAGGATATAATGGGACTCGAACCAGGCCATTATTCCTTATTGTGGAGCACCCATGGGTGCCAACAACCATGCAAACCCTGAAGCAATCAGACGCCCCTATGATTTTTTACGAATATTTGAAATATTTTTAATCATTTTTCTCCTAGAGTATAATGGGACCCGAACCAGTCCATATCCCCTATTGTGGAGCACCTAGGGGCACAAAAGCGGGGTGGATGGTAGACAGACAGGGGTGCCTACCACCCAAAAAATCCCAAGGCAATTGGATACTCCTCTGATTATTGGTGAATTGTTAAAGTATTTTTGAATTCCTCATAGAGAATAATTAGGATTGCAGCAAACGTATAGCTTCACTTCGGGGGGAAAGGGGTGTCATAGAGTGGAATGTGGTGGGTGGTAGTTCCTATGGTGGGCAAGGAAGCTATCAGAATTATTTGAAAGGGATTGGGCAAAGGGATGATTTTTAAGTGATTTTTGAAGTTTACGCCTCTTTAAGGTTTTTCTCCATAAAGAAGCATGGAGGTGTCAGCAAATGTATAGCTTCACGTCGGGGGCAAAGGGGTGGCCTAGAGAAGTGTGGGGTTGGTGGTAGTGCCAGGTAGGGGCAGGGAAGCTACCTGAATTTTTTCAAAGGATTTGGGCAGAGGGCTGATTTTTGGTGAATTGTTGAAGTTTACGCATCTTTAAGGTTTTTCCTCATAAAGTATATGGAGCTTTCAGCAGCCCCATAAGTGCACTTGGGGTGTGCTGGGGTGGCCCAGAGCAAGTGGTGGTGTAGTGCACATAGGGTGCCAACCACCCCCATGGGTTTCTAACCCATGGGGTACAGAGTTCTGTTGTTTCTGAAGTATTGAGTGTGGATTCTATGATAGCAAATGAGATTTTCAATGAGACACCATGAATCCACTCTAATATGCTCTAATATCTAATATATAAAAATCAGCCCTCTGCCCAAATCCTTTGAAAAAATTCAGGTAGCTTCCTTGCCCCTACCTGGCACTACCACCAACCCCACACTGCTCTAGGCCACCCCTTTGCCCCCGATGTGAAGCTATACATTTGCTGACACCTCCATGCTTCTTTATGGAGAAAAACCTTAAAGACGCGTAAACTTCAAAAATCACTTAAAAATCATCCCTTTGCCCAATTCCTTTCAAATAATTCTGATAGCTTCCTTGCCGAACCTAGGAACTACCACCCACCACATTCCACTCTACAACACCCCTTTCCCCCCGAAGTGAAGCTATACATTTGCTGCAATCCTAATTATTCTCTATGAGGAATTCAAAAATACTTTAACAATTCACCAATAATCAGAGGAGTGTCCAATTGCCTTGGGATTTTTTGGGTGGTAGGCACCCCTGTCTGTCTACCACCCACCCCGCTTTTGTGCCCCTAGGTGCTCCACAATAGGGGATATGGACTGGTTCGGGTCCCATTATACTCTAGGAGAAAAATGATTAAAAATATTTCAAATATTCATAAAATATCATAGGGGTGTCTGATTGCTTCAGGGTTTGCATGGTTGTTGGCACCCATGGGTGCTCCACAATAAGGAATAATGGCCTGGTTCGAGTCCCATTATATCCTATGAGGAAAAAATAAAAATAATTTTCAAAAATTCATAAAAAATTGTACGAGTGTCCGATTGCTTTGGGGTTTGGGTGACAGGTACCCCTGGGTGCCAGCTACCATCCTACAAATTTTTGGGTGTCCGAACCAGTTCAAATCTGAACCGAACCAGGGGGTGGTTCAAACAAAAACAAAACCGAACCACCCCCTCCTGGTTCGGACCCGGTTCGAATCCGAACCGAACCAGGCGAACTGGTTTTGTGCACATCCCTACTTGCCTGCAAAACATGTGTTCTCTCTCTTAGCTCCTGGCCTTCAGGAACATCTCCTCTTTCTGAAGTAGGTGACCAGCTTAAATCCTGTGTGGAGCCTGTTTTAGGTTGAGCAATCAGAGATGAGAAAAGACTAGCATGTCACACGGTCAGAACTACTGGTTAGTGGCCATGATGCTCTATAGATGCAGATCAGGGCTTTTCTATGGCAGAAGCTTTCTGTGTTTTGCATTGGTAATTGTAGTGACAACTACAGGAATGGGGTCATAGCTTGATGGTAGAGCATGTGCTTTACATGTGGCAAGTCCCAGGTTCAGTCCCTAGTAGGGAAAGATTCCTGCTTGAGACCCAGAAGGGCAGCTGCCAATCAATGTAGACAATTCTGAGTAGATCAACTAATGGTCTGACTCGATATAAGACAGCTTTCTATATTTCTAACCAATTCAGTTTTAACACTAGTCATGCTAATTAGGATTACTATGACCCTTATAGCCAATTGCCTCCAGCTAGTTTTACCAAACTACTGAGTCTTCTATTTGAAACGAAGGGTTTTCAGCAAAAACTTCACAGTATGAAGAAATATTTCAGAATGTAACAATCATAATTAGCTGTAAACTAAAGTTTTAGGAGTAAGAAATGGGAAGGAAACAAAACTGTTAGCTCATTCTTCAGTGCTGATTCACAGATTGTTTCCCTTAATCAGAGGCGCTCTTACCCCTGGACTTCGAGGCTAAAGTCCAGGGCCTCTACATCCCCTGGGCAGTGTCCCCTGTAAGAGGGAATCCCAAATGTTAACTACAGCTCCCAGAATCCCTAGCTGCAGTGGGCTTTGGCTGAGGATGCTGGAGGTTGTAGTCAATAACATCTGGGATTTTCTGTTAGAGGGAACACTGCCCCCGGGGCCTCCAAAATCCTGTCCTAGGTGGTGTGGTTTGTGCCCTCAAGAACCTACATCTTTAAAAATGCTTAACTTGCAGGGGGGCGGGGGGCTCTAAAGGCCTCCAACATTACCTAGCTGCACCTCTGCCATTAATAAAACTTGTTCTGAGATATAGAAATTACAATAGTTCCGCTGCATTCTCACGATGAGAACAATCACAATTAGAGTTGACCAAAATAAGTGAGCCCTGCATGTTCCTGTGGAGCATGTTGTGAAAACCTGGAATTTCTAGACAATCCTGGTTAAATTGCTGCAATTAACAACAAATATTTATATACTGCTCTTCAACAGAAGTTCCCAAAGTGGTTTGCAGAGAGAAATATAAATTAACTGGGATAGATAAGCAGGATCAGATATTGGTTATCTATCTCAGTTAAATGCTGGTTAATTGGAGCAATTTAACTGGGATTGCCTGGAAATTCTGGTTTATCTCATAAAGCACTCCACGGGAGCACACAGAACTCTCCAATCGCAGTGAACATGTTAACCACTATTGTTCTCGGCATGAGAATGTGGACTTCCTATACTTTTTGTGTGTGTAGTAAAGGGATATTCCCTGATAAGGCTGTCAATTGAATAAATTTTGTTTTGAAGAACATTTTCAGCATTGAAAAAGACTCTCATTATAAATCTTTGTCTTCTACAGGGTTACACTGCTCACATAATAAGCACAATATCTGAGTGGTCTCTGGCTTTTTCATTCCTCACTTTTTTCCTTACTTATATCCGTGACTTTCAGGTAAGCCAGTGCTTCCTTGCTGAGCCAGATACTTTTGTACTAGGAAGCCAGCTTGAATCTAGGGATGGGGGGGCAGTCAGTTCCCATCTCCAGTAATGCAACAGCAAGGGCTACCTTAGATTCTGAATGTGTTGCGAATCTTGACCACCCCATGGCTTTTGATCTGTACACTTCTCTGGTATCCATAAAGGTAAAGTGTGCTGTCAAGTCTATTTTGACTCCTGGCGTCCACAGAGCCCTTTGGTTTTCTTTTGAGAACCTAATACAATATTGCAGTGTCTTCCTTATGAGCTAATAAAAACCACAGAGCAGCACACAATCTTTACTGAGTCTCCAAGACCTATGACTTTACTAAAGGGGGATAATTTAAAATATACTGTTCATTGTCCACCACCTTTTTCCGATTAGAAAATCTGTAGTGCTTTGCCACCTCTGTATCTAACCATTTCAGTAAAATTCTTCTGGTTAATCTGTAGGAACAAAAAAAGAGCCAGTCAGCACCTATAAAGGGCAAATCCCTGGATTGTCCTGCCCCCTCCCCAAATGAAGTGTGGTCTAGTGTGAGTTTGCTTGTGCAGAACAGTCTGATGTGGTTCTCTGTGGAAAGAGAACCAGGAGAACTGACTGAGCTTTGACAAACCTCTTCCTTTCCTTGGTTTTTAATATGGCAGAAAATCTCTTTGCGTACAGAAGCACTTTTGGATGGACACCATCTTTATTATACACACCAGCAATTTTTAGCAGATGAACAAAGAATTCCAGTCATCTCAAGAAATATCTGAGAAGAAAATAAGCCAAGAGCACACATCTCCACTTCTGATAACTTAGGGATTTTTTTTACATCTGTCTTAACACACAAGAGTTATGCAGCTACAAAGTCCCAAACAGTAGATGCCTACAGGTCCTGTTGACATCAAGCAGATCTACAAGCCTATATTAAAAAACAAAATGTTTGGGGCCTTCCATTTAAGCTGTAAAAAATTGTTATGTATTTTATGAGCCAATTCATATATAAATGAAGGAATATAATTGAAATGTTTCTGATGTGAAAAGAGCTTTTGATTTTGAGCTTTTTGATTTTTTTTTTCAGAGAGCAATGCAATTCTCAATATGAAGTAAAGTGTCACTAGCAGCCTGTAACACTTTATTTTACAAACTTTTATAGTCCAGATAATAAATTTATATCACATTTTGACTGAGGTCCTCGGCTCTGTATACATAAGGAAAGATTTTAATGATCAATTTCTTTCATCTAACTTCTGGCTCTGTATTAATGGAATAAAAAAAATTGCTTTTTAATCTTGATAAATTTTCAAGGAATTATTGGCTGGGATCTAAGAGCTATGCATCTAGTTCCATGTGCTCAAATTAGCTTTAGGCTTACGTTGATCAAAACGCACCTCATGAGCTACTTAGAAATGAGGGGACTTTCAAAAGCAGTTTGTGATATGGCATGGGGGTAGGCTGTTAAGTGAAAGCAGCAGAAATTCCACTCTTTGGATCCCATTGTCTGTCAACCTGTTCAACACATTGGCCCAGTTCAGGTGATCCAGCAAACCATGGCATTATGAACAAGGCAGGAGTGACATGTTCCCTCTATCCCTTGCACATCTGGCTGAATAGAAATCTTCCTGGTTTGTTAAACTTACATGATGGCTGAATCAGGAAACTGGTTCAAGTACTCATTACAAACCAGAATACTCAAATAGCTTGATATTCTAGCATGTAGGGAGCATTTAAGCCACAGTTTCCCAATGCAGGTATCACAGGAAACTGGTTTCATTCCAGGAAAACTTCCATGGGGCATGGCATGCAACAGTAAAGGTGAGAAGGGAATGTGAGGGATCAACACTCCTTTCTTGTGCATTCACATTCCCCAAAATCCATGCTTTGTTCATCTACTTGGCAATCTAATTTCTAATGGCATCTACTACTTGCTTGTCCCTTTGATTTAAAGAATCCCATAGCTCTCAACACATCAGAAGTCAGCATCCTTGCAGAAAAATGTTAAATTCTGCAATAGAGAGGCTTGCTGGTTGAAACTGTCATGCTGCTTTCTTGCAGTCTCTATCACTGGACCTAGCATTTGTAAGACTTCAAGCAAATCCACTAACTTTGTTTAAATATGGGCTGCTAAATAGAGAGCCTCGTTCTATATAAACTTGACTGGTCACTAACAGCAACAACAAAACCATAGCAAGATTGTACATTTTTATTACAAAGCAGTCTGGATACAAATGCAAGAAAAGCAAGATTTTCAATACTGTCACCAGATAGTTATAGATAATGTTGTGCAACACTGCCCCCAGCCTACCCACTCAGTATGTTTGGGGGTGCAGGTGCTTTGATTACTACTAATAAATGCCATCAAAGGGCATCCCTCTTTGAAGTGTCCTTTAAGAGCAGCAAAAAAATAGGGCTTCCATTTCATCTTACAAAATGCAAAATCAAATGTAATGAGTCTCACTCATTACTTTTTGTTATATTAGGTTTCTGGAGTGACATTAACCCTGAGCTTCAACTGAAGTTTTCTCACATTCAGCACATTAACAGGTTCTCGCTCCAGTGCTACTAGCTGCTGATAAACTCTTCATTTATAGGCCTTCTTTAAGAGTAAATGGATTCACTCTTCCCTCAAATTTACCATCTTGTCCTTTCTGTAACAAATCTTTTTGCTACCTTATACCACGCAGCCATTTCCGCACAATACTGACAATTCTTTTTTCTTGCACTTCTCCCTCAACTCTGTGTTTGTAGACTGAGAAGTGTTATTCAGCCTCTTTACACAGCAGAAGAAAAACCTGGAATAAGCATGTTCCAGATTTTATACTGGACACTAGTCCCAATCAATTTAATTTTGGAGATGCTTCCATATCCCACACAAGAATTCTATTAGCATAAACTGTATCAACCAAGGCAGGAAAGAATTAGGAACTGTTTTCCATGGATAGTTCAACAATTATGGTACTGCCAGTATGACTGGATCTCACACAGAGTGGCTCCACAACTAAAGGAGAAAATATAAAAAGGTTCTGTTTTGCAAGATATCCTACAAAATAATGCAGTTTGTTGCTGTGGGCTTACACACTTGCTGTCCCACTCTGTTCCCTTTTCATGTGTGTGAGGAGGAAGGTGAGGGAAAGCTTTTGCTTTCTGTTTCAAGTAACCTGTTCCACATTCTATACAAACTCAAAACTGAGTTTTGTTTTGTCTAACTACAGTTTTCAAGTAAACCACAGTTTAGAGTTAGTTTAGAGTTAGTATGATATTCTGAACTGTGATTGACTTCAGACTGAAAGGAAAAGCTTTCCCTTTCCTCCTTTCATGCCCAAAAGGTGCAGGGGGTGTATGGGCCTGTGGCATTCCCAGACTCATTCTTGCTGTTACGTCTGAAGCAGACCACTATCTTAATTTAAAAGAACTGGAAGAGTACATCAGATTAGGAACTGCATGTATATTCTGTGCAATATTGTGGTTATTTTTGTTGTAAAAAAATTTCAGAAACACTGTCAAAAACATTGTGGCAGAAGTTTACAATCTATCTGTGAACTAGTTTTCATTCACAAATATATTCCAGCGTGATAATATACCAAGCTAGAACCAGAGACATACACTAAAGTAATCCGTTTTATGGGAATGAGACATGAAGAATTCCTAGTTGTATATATTCATTAGAGAAAACAGAAATACACCTGATACTTTAAAAAAGAGCTGAGGAGTAAAACTGATCCAAGAAAATAGTAATAAAAACATTTGGGTTGTGTATAAATTTATATTTAGCCTAAAAATCACATTATGCAACCAAAATGAAATTACTATAAATCTATTCTTTAGAAAACAAAAGTTAAACATTTACAAAATTTGACATTTTAAAACAGTACTGTACTAATTATACAGCAAGTTTGAAGAAATACAGTAATAAACTTTATCACTGACAGAAATGCTACACTTTTGCTCCATTTTCATTCCTTTCTTGAAATAGAATTAGTCTATTCAAATAATAGTTAAAATACCAACCAGGTAAATATTTCTAGATGAAATGTATGCTAGTAAATTTGTTTCAATATCAAGCAAGTTGTACTTACAGTTTAAAAAAATCTTATTTTCATTTTGTTATAAGAGCCTGGCTTTGAGACCAGCAAGAATATAATTGTATTCATTATAAAAATGAGAGAACATACAGAACAAAATAGTATTGGCATCCAAACCTTTGGCAGAACAGTACATTAGAAGTGCCTTCCATTAGCAGAAAGACATCTGCATTCACACAAGGGGTCCTCCTGCAAGCATAAGGGATCTTACATCAGTGCAATTCTCAAGCAGAAGGAGCTTCTGATAATGGAGCACCACTCCACCAAAGCTTTGGATGCTACCTAGAATTTTCTGCACATTATACATTTCTACTAAGATCTGACCTAGACTGACACATTCTACAGCACTGGGATTCATATATTTATATTTGCACTCATTAACGGCACAAACATCAAAAAATTAAGAGTATTTTCCTTCACTTTAAACATAACAGGTAACCTTTTTAGTAAGGTCACTGAAGTGAACAGCCTGGAGTAGAATCTTGGGTTGGATAAGGATTAGGTTTATGAAGTCTGCTGCTTTTTTTTACGAATCTCTTCTACTACTGCATTCTGTTCACTCAGCAGAAGTTTAAGCCTTGTTATTTTTTCGTCTCTTATTATTTCATCCAAGTCTGGAGGGCTGAATGGAAAAAAATCTTCTTTGAAAGACCCTTCACTAAGGGAGGTCTCATTTTTGCAACAGTGTGGAACAGGATTCAGTGGGTTGTCCTCTTCATTGGGAATTGGGTCAGAATCCTCCAACTGAGAAAACTGCACAGAGCTTGTAGGATTTTCTTGCTGTGATTCAACTTGTCTGCAAGGGCTACCTGGGTTATCCATTACAGGATAAGAGTCAATACATTCCAAGCTCGAGTCCTGCAGAGAACTGACTCCTGTTTTCCTCCTCTTTGTGCTTTCAGGTACCAGTGGCCTTTCTGCCTTCTTCTTTAGGTTCAGTTCTTCTTCCTGTTGCCCAGTTATCTGTGTCAAGAGGGGGGGGGGACACCATTAGATAGTTATGTATTATAGGTGCATGATAAATTTATCCCAAGAACTTTACAAGCTGTTGAGTGCCATTACTTAAAAACACAAGTGATGGGGAAATTATTTTACACTGAGAATTTTAACTACTCTAATTTCCCCAGTTGTCATCAGGATTCTTGGCTTGAAATCATATAGACCTCTGCAATCATATATGGGATAAGTGTGGGCTGGAATTTTTTTTTAATGTATTTGTATAGCATTAAGAAATATGCCCTATGGACACATGTTCTTATGAAGCAATACCGTTTAGAAATGTTCTTACTTCCAACTTCTATTGAGCATCCACCCATTTCTGTCTTTTTAATCCACACATGGTAAGTCAAAAATACTCTCAGAATTAACAGGACCATAAATAATGGCCGACATACCATTCAAGTGTACATCAGCCCAGTAATGCTGCCTGCATGCAAGCTCAGCAATCGATGTTACACAAGTCCATTATTTATTTATTTGACATATTTATATCCTGCCCAAACTTGCATCTCTGGATGGCTCAGAATAAGACACAAATTACAACAAAGTAAAAAGGCTAAAACTACAATGATTTGTTATTTATTTTATTTATTGCATTTTATACCGCCCCTCCCAATTTGGCCCAGGGCAGTTTACAAACAAAACATAAACAGTCAAAATCAGTCAACAACAAAAACAAAAATCCTAAAATACCATAAAACAATCAGTTAAAAAACAATTAAAAAACCCTAAAAAAACCCCAGTACATTAAGAACCCCTTACAACAATGTAAAAATCTTGGAAGGCCAGACCAAACAGATAAGTCTTAAGTGCTCTCCTAAAGGTCAACAAAGAGTTCAAATTACAGATTTCTGCAGGGAGCGCATTCCGCAGCCCAGGAGTGGCTACAAAGAAGGCCCACCTCTGAGTCACCACCAGACGTACCGGTGGTAACTGGAGACGGACTTCCTCAGATGAACTTAAAGTGCAGTGGGGATCATGCAGAAGGCGGCGTTCTCTGAGATAACCTGGAACTAAGCCGTTTAGGGCTTTAAAGGTAATAACCAGGACTTTGTATTTTGCCCGGAAACATATTGGCAGCCAGTATAACTGTTTCAAAACAGGCATAATATGGTCTCTCTGAGTTGCCCCGGAGACCAGCCTGGCTGCTACATTTTGAACTAACTGAAGTTTCTGAACTACATACAAAGGAAGCCCCATTTAGAGCGCATTGCCTCATTGTCAAGCCTGGAGGTTACCAGCTGGTGCACCACTGTTTTGAGGTCGTCCTCTTCAAGGAATGGATGCAGCTGTTGAATCAGCCGAAGCTGAGAGAAAGCACTCCTGGCCATGGCCTCCACCCGAGATACCAGGGGGAATGTTACCCCATCCAGCACACGGAGATCTAACTCATCCCTCAGATTCTGAGCCCCTACAATGAGCACCTCCGTCTTGAATTCAGCTTCAATTTGTTATCCAGCCCATTACTGCCTGTAGGCAGACGTTTAGGGAATGAACAGCATTTCCTGATGAAGCGGATGAAAGAGAGAAGTAGATTTGGGTGTAATCAGCATACTGATAACACCCAGCACCAAAACTCCTGATGACCTCACCCAGCGGTTTCATGTAGATATTAAAAAGCATTAGTGACAGAATGGAGCCCTGGGGGGCTCCATATAACAGCTCCCGTTTTGAGGAGCAACTATCACCAAGCTCCACCATCTGGAATCTACCCGAGAGATAGGAGCAGAACCACTGCAAAGCAGTGCCTCCTATCCCCAAATCCCCCAGCCGACCCAGAAGGATACCATGGTCAATGGTATTGAATGCCGCGGAGAGATCTAAGAGAATCAACCGAGTCACACTCCATCTGTCGATCCCCCAGTAAAGGTCATCCATCCGGCCGACCAAGGCTGTCTCAACCCCATAGCCCGTTCTAAAGCCAGTTTTAAATGGGTCTAGATAATCAGTTTTCTCCCAAACAGCCTGGAGCTGGTCAGCCACCACCCTCTCAATCACCTTGCCCAACCAAGGGAGATTGGAGATCGTCCTATAACTATCCATCGCTGAGGGATCCAAGGAAGGCTTCTTAAGAAGAGGTCTAACTATTGCCTCCATCAAACATGGAGGCACCCTACCCTCCCTCAGCAATGAATTTATGATATTAACTAGGCCCCCTCCAACAATCTCCCTGCTAGATCGAAGCAGCCAAGCTGGGCAAGGGTCCAGAGAACAAGTGGTAGGTTGCACCACCCCAAGCAGCTTGTTCACATCCTCAGGAGTCACAGATTGAAACTGATCCAACCTAACACTGCAAGAGGGATCGCTGGACACCTCCTTCATAGAGCTTGCAGAAATAGTGGAGTACAAGTCGGCCTGAATACAGGAGATTTTGCTGCAAAGAACCCACCAAAAGCGTCACAGTAGAGCGCCTCCAGGTACTGATTTAAAGTAGAAGGAGCAGAAATCATACTCCTCATAACCCGGGTTAGCTCTGCCAGACATGAACCTATGGAGGCAATGTGTGCTGTCCAAAATCCCATTTTTGCTAGACACACCACCACCGCATAAGCCTTCAAAATAGGTCCTATGCTGCATCCTGTCAGATCTGAATAGAGTTCTCCTCCACTTGCGTTCCAGTCGCCTACCCAGCTGCTTCAGCCCTCGCAACTCCTCAGTATACCAGGGGGCCATTTTTGAAGCAGGTCTGGAAGGGCGCTTAGGAGCAGTCGTGTCTACTGCTCAGGTGAGTTCCTTATTCCAGGTTCCCACCAGGGCATTGACAGAATCACTGGCCACACCAACTTCAAAACCCTCTAAGGCCTTTTGGAAATCTACTGGATCCAGCAGCCCTTTTGGGCGGAGCATCCTAACAGGTCCATCACCCTTGAAGGGGTGGATTGTGGCCGTGATACCAACCTTAACCAGGTAGTGGTCGGTCCATGACAATAGGGAAACCACCGGATCCCCCACCCACGGAACACCCCCTTGATCCGAACAGAAGACCAAATTGAGTGTGTGGCCGGCAACGTGAGTTGGTTCAGAAAATAATTGGGATAGGCCCATAGTTGTCTTGGCTGCTATGAACTCCTGAGACGCGCCAGACAAGCCAGCCCCAAAGTGGATATTGAAGTCCCCCAGCACCAAGAGCCTGGGAGACTCCAACACCAATTCCGCAACCAGCTCCTTCAGCTCAGTTAGGGAGTCAGTTGGGCAGCAGGGTGAACAGTACACCAACAGAATCCCCAATCTATCCCTAGTTCCCAGCCTCAAAAATACACACTCAATATAAGTCAACTGTCTCACAGGGGCCCTGGTAAGGGAGATGATATTCTTGTGGACCACAGCCACTCCACCCCCTAGCCCACTTCCCCTAACTTGCTCCACAACAGAATAACCTGGAGGGAGAAACTGAGCCCACACTGGACCACTCATCTCACCCAACCAGGTCTCAGTGATACATGAGGTCAGCTCCCTCATCTATGATCAAATCATGGACAATTTCGATTTTATTCTGAACTGACCTAGCATTACAAAGGACCAAGGCCAGGCTCTGTGGGTAGTTAGTGTTGCTCTCCAAGGCCTGAGAGTTGACAGAGCAGTTGGCAGTGGAAATAGTTACTAAATTACTAAATTCCCTTCCCCTGTAACGGCCAGCTGCTCTGCCAGCGCTGATTCTTCTATTCCCCACCACTCCAGCAATAGCAGTCCCAGGGCTGCTGGACGCACACACACACACACCCCACACCATCCCACTCAGGAGAGCCCAAACACATCTCATCAAATAGGCCTGGCACAACTCAGGACGATAAAAACAGCCCTCTAACCCAAACCTCCACCCACGATACAGTCTACCCACAGTCCTACAGTCCGGCCTGCTTTGGCAGCTGCCATCGGCCACGCCACCGGCCATGCCTTCAGTGATTTATAGGTAGGGAGTGCATCCCAGAGACTGGGCAGCAATGGAGAAGGCGCTGTCCCTGAGCAGTCACCAGATGAGCCGGTGGCAACTGCACAGAAACCTCCCCTGATGAACTCAATGGGCAGTGAGGATCATAGGTTCATTTATTTCCAATGGGCTTACTCTTATATAACATTATTCGTGCAATTTGTCCATTTGTGCAACTTGCATGCATGCAGTATTAAAGTGCAGATGTACCCTTGTGCAGTATGTCAGCTAGTATCTCCAATGCTATTCTGAAGAAGTCAAAATGTCCTTAAGGCATCTGAAGTTTTCTACTCCAACACCCTGCTTTGTTGCCCCTTCTTCCTCTTTGTACTTCTTTTCCTCACTTCCATCTATTCTTCTTTCAAGTTTCTATTTCTTAATCCACTGCTTGCTCTCTCCTTGCTCTCTCACCTTTGATTACCTCCTCCATCCAGTTTCCTAGTTCTCAGCCTTACTACTGACCCACAGCTTCTACTACACCTAGGATCTGTGTCAGAGTTTTCTAGGCCAACTGTTCTGGTCTGTTTACTCAGCAGTCAGAATCCCCACAAACATTTCAAGACATCACAATAGCACAGCCAATCATCCCCAGAGACATTACCTACTGTGTATTGCAATATAGAATGAATGCTAATAGACTGAATTCAAATAATAATATAGCATATGTATGATATATGAAAGCAGTCCAATTACCTTTTCCTCTTCTTCAGGATTTGGTTTTATAGGTGTTGGCAGCAATTTGCAAGTGTCACTTATTTGTACATTGCTGGAACACTCAGTTGCTTCTGATGTTGTAGGAGAAACTGATGGAGGAATTTTCCTCAGGTATACTCTCTCCTCTTTAGAGAGACCAAATTTCTTTCTCAGTTCAAGATATTTTTTTCTTTGTTGCTCTTTCCTATGTGTGATAAGACTAGCCAGTCCCAAGTTCATCTTCACAATCTAAAATAGTAAAACAGTCAATATATATAAGCCATGATACCACATTAGGACATGGTGGTATAAATACTGGTTTAGTTTCACAGAATGTGTAAGACTAACATCTTAATAAGTCACCAGGTCCTCTCTCCCTCCCTGGAAGCAGAACCAAATGTTCTCAGAAACTAGTTTCAGAATAAGTATATATTGCTTCAAAACAAGCAAGTCAGTTTACAGTAAAACAGAGGAGTTTGTTACTTCCATTTTAACTTGCAATATTTTAAAGGGGAATTAAATCATCTCTACATACAGAATGCTAGTTAATGCCAATCGGATTATTTTAGAATTTTTATCAGTTACTCCATGTTGGTGAAAGAGATTGTCTTTTGTTTAAATGCTCAGTTCGTGCCTCTTTGCTCTTGGATGTTAGGATAGTGCAGTACTATGGAAAGAATTTGGATCTACTGTGAGACCTGCATGGTCACTGTATGATAAACTACATGCTACACAGCCAATTCTGTGTAAACCCCAATGGCCTCTTCTCTCTCTTGCAGAGCAAGTTGGGAGAAGGCTCTTTTCATCATGGGGGTGGGGGGAAGGTGCTTAGCTATTCTTCTGCCAGTCATTCCCCGCTAAACTTCCTCTGCAGTTGCTTTTACACCCACAGAGGTAAGCACAAATCCAGAAGCAAGCGCAAATCCAGAATACTAGCATGGGAAAGCAGATTTGGAGCAAAAAGCAACTGGCAGGGGAATCTCTCTCAATGCAAGTCACCATTTCCAAATACACTTTGCAAAGGAGAAGGGGCCATCATCTGAGTGTGATGCATGAATGGTGACTGCCTGAGACACTGCATAAACATGGACTATACCCCACCCCTAGACATTAGGCTAGCCAAACAAGCAAGTAGAACATGTAAGAGGATGAGGCAGGTGAAGAGGAAAACCTTGGTTTTTTAACCAGGGTTTTATAGGAGTGTTGTTTTTGTTGCTGCTGTTCTGTATTATGGTCCCATTGTGTATGCTTTTTAAACTTTTAATTAATTTGTATTTTTATATTCCAATTTAATATTTTTGTTTAACTGTTTTATAGTTTTATATCATTTTAAATGTTTTCTAAACCATCTTGATATTGTTTTAATGAAAGGCAGTATAAAAATCTAACAAATAAATAAATACCCAAGTCCCATTGGCCTAAGAGATTACTTATGTGCTTCAGAAAGATTTCCCCTTACCCAAGACTTTGGCCTGGGAGAGAAGAGAAAGCTGATAGTGGTTTCAAACTGCAGCTCCTAGAGCCCAATTTGTTAGCCCAAGATCTCAGCAGACTAAAGGAAGCGCAAGCCAGTAAGACATGCCTTGTTCAGGGTCCAGTGCAGAATGCAGATATGTAAAACAAAGTATAGTGTACTCTACTTGTATCAGACTTGAAGATTGCATCTTGCAGTGACAAGCATCATGCAAATAGCTATAAATCACTTCCAAACAAGGAAGCCCCGATACACTGGGTGAGTTCACACAACTGCCTGCAAGTAGTTACAAAGTAGGTATGAGAGAAAGCAGAGGTTGCAGGGAGCACGGGCACCCGTTGAGCATGATGTTTCAACCTGTCCAAGTCTGTTGCCTGATCTCAGTTACTCACTTCCACCAACTCTGTCAAGCTGACTTCAAATCCTGGTTATAGAAGTCAGCTTGAAGTCGGTAAATTCTAAGGCAGAAGTGGGTAACCACTGGAGTTAGGAAGGTTCAGATGTCACACCTGATATGAACCAACCCAGAGGGTCTCCTCTCCCTCACTGAGGATAGCAATGTGCTACAAATGATGTAGGAAAGGGGTGTTAGTAAAATATTTGATGGGCCAGTAATTTTTGTGGACTTATTTGCAAGCCTGACTTATACTATGCTTTCTAATCTGCTATTTATAGAATAAGCATTGTTTGTTCTAAGGACAAATGCTCCTCCAAGAAAAGGAATGGGGCCGTAGCACAGTGGCAGAGCATCTGCTTTGCATGCAAAGGGTCCCAAATTCAATCTCAGGACTCTCCAGGTAGGACTGGGAAGGATTTGTGCCTAAAACCCTGAAGAGCTACTGTCAGTAGGAGTCCGAGCTAGATGCACCCATGCAAAGAAAGTCACTCAATTCCTTCGCGTGAATACACACAACTTTAAATAACCAGAGAGGTCAGCAAAAGTGCTGAACAAATTCTGTATTTCAAACACACTGAATTTAGCCACAAAGACCAGAAATCCTTCAGTATTTCTATGGTTCTGCACCGGCCAAGAACAGTAACAATAGTTTATGATGTGGCTGCCATCCGATGAAGACTATCTCCCACTATAAATAGAACCCTCATTCTGAACTTACTTGGGCTCCAATAGACATAATGCTGACGGCATAATGTGGCTTAAGGAAAATACAAAGGAAAGCTAGCTAATACCTATACATTTGCTTTAACCTCCTTCGGTGGGACTACAATAGTAGGGGAAACAATTCTTCACATGTCCACTTGTGAACCCTGCCAGGACTTTGACCCTGAGTCCAAATATCACAGCTGTTTGGCTTTTATGTATGGCTATCCCCAGCTGCTTAGTAGCTTGCAAGGCAGCTCTGTTAGATACAGAGACACCGAACAGACACTGCAACAAAGAATTTGCTTTACTGTCAAGAAAGGCATGCAGGATCCTGCTGCTGGGGGAAACAAGATGACGGAATGGAAACATTAGCTTTCTATTCATATTAGAAATTGGCAGAAAGAATAATTTCAGAGGGAGATTTTGTTTTTGGTTTTTTTTAGAAGTTGACAAACTGGGAAAAGCAAGCAATTAAACCAGTTCACAGGTTTCTTTTTGAACTCTCACCTGCTCTGCCAATGGTCTAGTAAGATCTTTTGGGGGCATTACAAAACCACTAATTATCTGGGTTCCTATTTTTTAAAGTGTACTTATTGACAGAATACTGACTTAGGATACTTGAAGCTTCAAACCAAAGATACATTTGTACAATTTGTTCTAGTGAGTTACCTTTTGCTCTTCTTCTCTGAAAACACTATGTGTTGCCGATGGCTCTAAAACAGCAGAAGCTGCTTTAAGAGCAAGAATTTTATCTAGGATATTATGGTTTGCATCTCTCTTCATAACTGTTTTTTGATCAATACTCATTCTAACTGGAATGGGTTCCGAGGTGGATATTGCCTCATGTTGACTGGTGCTACTTATTTGCAGATTTGCATGTGGATATTTTTTATTCCATGCAGACTGAAGGTGAGGCCTCGTATTATCACATGGCTTTGGAACCTTTGCATTATATTCAATCCCTTTGTTTTTTGACAGCACTAGATTGACAACTTGATTGGTTATTGTACTATCGGCTACTGAGCTAATTAATTGTGGTGTGCGTTTTCCAAAATGTGCTTGAGGACTGGAAGATGTGTCTTCTTGTGCTGACACAAGGCTAGGCTCTTTTTTAGTCAGCAGATAGACCTTCCCATTGTACATAACCAAAGCATTGTCTTTAATAGATGTTATTTTTGCTTGGCTTCCACTCAAGTTACTGAAACTCGCAGGCAGAACATTGACAGGGTTGCTTTGTACACTTTTCATATCAACCAAAGTTTTAAAGATCTTTGATGCCATGTTATTTGACGACTTTACTGGAACAAGGCAAGGTGCTGATGACTGTGGGTTTTCCTGGACAACCCACTTCATAGGAGCTGCCTGAGTTTTTTGGCTATCAGATTTTACCATCATATCTGGGGCAGAATTATTGACTGCTGTTTGTGCCATTGTCAGTGGTAATGATTTTGAAACTTCTGCAACAGGCTTTGGACATATATTTTGTAAGGGTTTTGAGGCTGCTGTTTTCACTGTATTTACTGGTGAAACATAAATAAAAGTCGGTGGTCTTGCAGCTTCAGATGCCCCAGAGGCATTTGAGGTGGTTGCTGCCGCCAATATCTTCTGTTGAATTGCTGGAGGCAGAGAAGAAGCTGGAAGAGATTTCACTTCTGCATGAGCTGGTATTTGGAGATGATGTCCAGATGGAAATACTGGAGACTTTACAGTCACTGGAAGATTATTTGTTTTTACTAATACGTATGCTGCATTGCTCTTGTCCGATGAAACTAAGGCAGTATCCTTTTGCAAAGATGATCTATCAGCTGGAAGAGAGTTATTCTGAGTACTAGAAATGGTTGGTATAGTTGGGTTCTCTTTTATAGCAGGAGATGCTTTCACATTTTCCACTTGAACCAATGGCTTTGGTAGAATTAGTTTTCCAGGATTAGCCATCTTAAGTTCAGGGTTTAAAAATGAAGATGTAGTCGTGTCTGCAAACAGGTCATTCAGAGAAACACGACCAGAAACTGAGGTATTCCCTTTAAGTTTATCGGATATAACTGGAGACTGAGCCAAGGATACAACATTTCCTGAAGGTTTAGAAACTGGAAGCAATTTCAGAAGATTTTTCCCATCCAGTCCAGTCGTTTGAACTATTCGATATATGCGGCCTGAAATACTTAAAAGGGAAACATATCACATAGATATCTATCGCACATAAACTGCTTTGACATTTCATCAAAAGAGAAGCAGGGTAGAAATAATAATAAATATTGGGTTATTTCCTAAGGAAGTTAGAATAAGGAGAGCCAGCGTGGTATAGTGGTTAGAGTGCTGGACTAGGACCGGGGAGACCCGAGTTCAAATCCCCATTCAGTCATGAAACTAGCTGGGTGACTCTGGGCCAGTCACTTCTCTCTCAGCCTAACCTACTTCACAGGGTTGTTGTGAAAGAGAAACTCAAGTATGTAGTACACTGCTCTGGGCTCCTTGGAGGAAGAGCGGGATATAAATATAATAATAATAATTCCCAAGACCCACTAAAATTAATGGGACTTAATTTAGTCATAACTAACTAGTCTCACTGATGTCAATGTTACTTAGTCATGGCTAACTCTCTTCAGATGCAACTCATTTTGATTATTTTGCATTAAAAGCGGTATACTGTGAATATTTCAGAAATACTGAACTTATCAAACTCTTATCCTAGTCTAATGATTAAAAACTATCTTAGTTCATTTGGAAGGCTAGATCAGTGCTAGCCTGGTTCATTTTGTATGCTAACAGCTCAAGCACTGTAGAACAGCTTAAACTCTGTTATTGTATTTCAACCAAGACAAAAAATGTTCTCTGGATACTTCGGGCAATTTTACCCATACCAGCAAACCCCCTCTTTCTCAAGCAATTCTGGTGATGCAGATAAAATTGCATAGACCACATGAGAAACCAGTTTAGCCAACCAGCTCCCCAAGTGCTAAGAAGCCTGTGTGGACTGGGGTTTTCAGTGGCAGCCATATCAACATAACAGACTGTAAGAATTGCTCCTAAGTATGTAAAACACCACATAGGAACAGCCCTGCTGGATCAAGTCCAAGGCCTACCTAGTCCAGCATCCTGTTTCACACAGTGGTCCACCAGATGCCTCCGAGAAGCCCCACAGGCAAGAGGTGAGGGCATACCCTCTCTCTTGCTGTTGCTCCCCTGCAACTGGTGTTTGGAGGCTGGAAGTGACCTATAACCACCAAACTAGTAGCCAGTGATAGACCCGCCCTCCATGAATTTGCCTAAACCCCTTTTAAAGCCATCCAAGCTGGTGCCCATCAACACATCCCATGGTGGAGAATTCCACAGATTGATTATGCGCTGTGTGAAAAAGTACTTCCTTTTGTTGGCCCTAAATTCCCTGGCCTTCAGTTTCACGGGATGGCCCCTGGTTCTAGAGTTGTGAGAGAGGGAGAAAAATTTCTCTCTGTCTACTACTTCTACTCCATGCATAATTTTATACTCCTCTTTCATGTCTCCCCGTAGTTGCCTCTTTTCCAACCTAAGAAGCCCCAGATGCTGTAAGGAAGGTGCTCCAGGCCCCTGATCATCTTTGCTGCCCTCTTCTGCACCTTTTCCAGCTGTACTGTGTCCTCAAAATATGGTGACCAGAACTGTACGCAAAAATCCCACATAACATCTGTGTTCAACTGAAATGTTGAACATTCATTTACTTCTAAACTGAGGTAAAATACATGACAACAGTGTGAAATTGGTAACCTAAAGACAGGAATTATAAACTAAAGATATTAAGAATAAAAGCTATCCTAAGTAGATTAGCAAAAGGGACAACTGCCCAGAGAAAAACCTTCCCCAAAGAGGTATGTATGGCACACATTTTTATTAAATTGTAGGCACCAGATTGAAGCGATCTAATGGTGCAGTGGGGAAATAACTTGCTTAGAGAGCAAGAGGTTGCTGGTTTGAATCTCCGCTGGTGTGTATATCGGGCAGCAGCGATATAGGAAGATGCTGAAAGGCATCATCTCATACTGCGCAGGAGAAGGCGCAATATGGTAAACCCCTCCTGCATTCTATGGTAAACCCCTCCTGCATTCTACCAAATAAAACCACATGACTTGTGGTCACCAGAAGTTGACACCGACTCAATGGCACAACTTTACTTACCAGATTGAAACAGTTATTCAACCAAGGGTTTACTACTACCTACAAGGTTTATATACAGTTTTTCAAGTTTCCAAAATAGTTTACCTAGAAAAAGAAACAAATAAAATTGTTCCTTGTCCCTTAAGGACAAAAGATTGTCCCCTCACAATCTAAAAGGAAACACAACGTAGACACCAACAACAGCCACTGGAGGGATGCTGTGCTGGGGCCAGTTGCTCTTCCCCCCGATAAATATAAGAGAATCACCATTCTAAAAAGGTGCCTCTTTGCTCAGTTAGCAAGAGTTTAATGAACAATGATGCTGGAATTTTTTGTATTGCTGATTTATCTACGGATATCTTTTTCGTTGTTGTTGCAACAAAATTACATCAAACTGTCTTGAAAATATTTCAGAAATGAAAAGCGGGATATAAATGCTCAAAATAAAATAATCGAACTCCTTAATGGCTGTCTTGCTTTACGGAACTGAAGCTAGGGACACTTAAACAGAATATGAACAAACTAGAATCTTTCGAGTTCTGGATATATGGACGTTAACCCATGATATTAAGAATATCATGGGTAGATAGAATTACCAAGGAGGAAGTTTTGAGAAGAATGGCAAAAGAAAAAGAGTTAATTAACATAATTAAGAGAAGAAAATTTGAATATCTTGGCCATGTTATTAGAGGACAGTACTTCTTACTGCAGTTAATCATGCAGGGAAAGATTAAAGGAAGAAGAAAAGTTGGAAGACAAAGAACATCCTGGCTGGAAAATTTGTGGGAATGGTCTGATGCACATCCTTACAACCTTTTAGAGCAATGGCATCCAAAGTCAGAATAGCCTTAATGAAGGCTATTAAGGCTATAACCTTAATGATAGCTAACTTCAGGTAGGAGATAGCACCTGAAGAAGAATGGCTGTTTGTAAGATTCTAAGTGTATTCAAATGAGCAGCCTAACCCAAACTAGGCAGCCCATTCCCGGTGCTGCCCTCCCACCCAACCGACTTTTTGATCCAGTCTTTAGCCATGGTTAAGGGTGCAAGTATGCCCTTAACCCCAGTACTGAGGTCATGTGTGTGTGCTAGTTTGAATTTGAACAGAACTCAAACCAAACTGTCGATCTGTGAACCCGGTTTGAGGGGCTATGCTTGTAAAGAGGGATCTGGTAAGGATTCCCCTTTATAAGCAAAGGGGAATCCTGCCTTTAAAAGGCCAGGGAGCGGCAAGAGGGAACCTTACCAATTCCATGGCAGCGGCTCCTCTAAACCGCACCTGCCACCGTCCAGCCACCCTTAGAACCCTTTTAAAGGCAGACTCACTGGATTCTCCTTTACAAGCATAGCCACTTGGACCAGGTTGACCTGGTTTGACCAAGTGTTTGTGGACTGGAGATTTGGTTTGAGTTCTGTTCAGATTCAAACCCAGCCGCCAAAACCAGTTCTGTGCATACCCCTACACTTCACAGCAGCTTCTCTTGTTTCACTTCCCTCCCAGGGCTGTCAGCTGTTTTCTATCCTCCTTAGCCTCCCTGTCCACTCTCTCAAATAATTGCTGGCAGTGCTGCCACACATGCACTTGTGCAAGTGAAGCACTATCTTCCAGGTCAAGTACTTTGGTTACCTGCACTCCTCCCAGGTATGCTGCCATGGTAGCAATACTTACTTGGTTACACAGGTGGCAATCTCAACTTGACTGGCTCCATCTCCCGGTATCAGCCCCTGCTGCTCTCCTTCTGAGTACCCAGCTATGATTGCAGTGTTGGGTAAGGAGGAAACACCCACACACTCCACAACTTCTGACTGCATGAAAATTTCTAGAGTTATTGTCTAAAAGCACTTCTGCCAGTTGTGCTACTAATGGACTCAGGTGTTTTTTTTTAAATTGTTTTTCTAATTGTCAGAAAAAGGGGAAGTTTCAAGATGATGTGTGGGAAACAATGCCCAACTATATCTAGTCAGCCAGAGACTGCAACAATTCTGAAATTATTCATAAAGCAACATAGGATTTATCAAGTGTTCCCCACCTTGCCAAACACAATAAATGAGAGAACATTGAACAATCAAACCATATCAATAAAATCATTCCAACGTGGCATCCTACTATTCTGATAGTGCAACTCATCAGAATTGTTTTCTTCCATTGACAGAGTTGAAAGTTGTCACTTTTTTCCTGATAGACCTTTAATAGCTACATGACAGGAAGAAATTCAAAAAGTGCTGCTTTTCCTTCCATAGAGATGGAATTGAGAGAAGTCGCAGATAAGGAATGCCTGCCTTAAATGCAGTTGTTACAGGGATAGGAATGGGAAAAAACCACCAACCCTAGCTGAACCATTGATAGTTAATTATAGCACTAAAGCAGGGGGAAAGCAGCTGCCTTTATTCACATTAATGTAGTTCAGACCTATGTCTGTTTCTTGTGTAGGAAGGAAACCTCTGAATTTCTGTTCCCCAAAGAAGAATGTCCCTCTATCTATTTCTTCAAAGTATCAAGACAACGACCCATCCGAGTGGAACTGGATAGATGCAGCCTGCCTCAGACACAATAACACAATGAAAGGCCAGCAAATGGTCCTTTTAAAAAATTATGATTATTAATTTTACCATTAGGAGACGTGTGGAGGGCAGGGAAGTGGAGGGAGACGAGTGCCATTGGACTGCCTAACTCAGCCACCAAAATGTCTTGGTTTATCTCTGAAACTACACATGCTTTACTTCTAGGGTTGCCTAAACTCCAGGACTGAATTGGAGTCTTCCGGGAATCTGCATCAATCTTTAGGTGACTATTAAGAGCAGCCCTGCATATTTCAATGGTTTGTTAACACTGAAAAATACTGAAAAGAATACTGGGAGGCCGGTGTGTGTGTGTGTGTGTGTGTGTGTGTGTGTGTGTGTGTGTGTGATCGTGTGTGTGATCTCTAGCAACAGCTTCAGCCAAAGCCGCCAACCTTACAAGTGTCAGAGCTGGCTCTTCCATCCCACCCTTTGTCTCTGTCTATGCAGCCCCAGACAAGAGCCTGCCTCCTACGCTACTCCCTCCCAGAAAAGGATACTCTGTTACCGACACGAGCCAGGCTTGCAGCAAGGACACAGGAGCGCACAAAAGCGGCGCGGCCCTTCTCAGGCCGCTAGAGGGCCTGCGAGGGAGCATCTGGCGCCGCCGAGGCAGGCGAGAGCGGCCAACACTAAGCGGCGCTGTGGCAGCCGAGCCTCTCAGAGCAGCAGGCCGGGGAAACAAAAGGCTGCGCTCCGTCCGCAGATAACTAGGGACACCGTCACACGCGCGCACACCCGCCTGAGCTTCGCAGCACCCCCTCCTCACCGCCGACCGCGAACCCGACACTTTCAAGCCCCCCCAGCCCAGCCCAACCCAGCCCTTCGACTCCACAGCCCACTATCGCTCCCTCACCGGAACGAACCAGCGAGCTCTGTAAGGTAAAAGAGTCTCGCTACTCACCAGCCTGAGGCAGTTCCAGACCCCTGTCCCCTTTCGCCCTCCCCGCCCACATTCAGAGCTGCCCTTTCCGACATGGCAGTTCCGGGAGTCGGGGCCAAGCCCCAGGTGCCTCGAGGGAGGGGTCCGGGATTCCGGTCGCTATTCCCCCCTCCTAGTGGTAGATTCAGCCCGAGCTTTTTACGTACTTCCGGCCCCGCAAGTTTTCTTCTGTTGCGTTTATCCATGGACGCCAATAAGAAGCACCCTCCTGACTTTCCACTTCTGACGAGTGGCCTATCAGCGACTTCCTTTTTCTCCCTTTCAAAGGAAGGGCGATATTTTGCTGCCTTCCTGGACAGGAGCGTCGGTTTTAACTTCCGGGGTCCCCTAAGAAGGACTTCCGGGTTATCGCTAGCTCTTCCTGTTTGGAGAAAAGTTATTTTAAATGACTTGAACGTTGCTCCTGCATCCTCAAAAATCACAACACCACCTTTTTGTACTATATTTGTCTCCAGACTAGCCCAATTAATGCTGGAAAACCTACTGCATAGAAATCTTGAAAACTTTGTAATGTGGAAATTTTTCAATGTTGATGTTTCTAAAATTGGTATAGAAGATTAAGCCAGCATGGTGTAGTGGTTAGAGTGCTGGACTAGGACCGGGAGACCCGAACTCAAATCCGCATTCAGCCATGATACTAGCTGGGTGACTCTGGGCCAGTCACTTCTCTATCAGCCTAACCTACTTCACAGGGTTGTTGTGAGGAGAAACCTAAGTATGTAGTACACCGCTCTTGGCTCCTTGGAGGAAGAGTGGGATATAAAATGTAAATTAATTAATAACTAAAACAGTGAATTCTGAACCTTCTCACAGAAATATTTCAATACCATGAGTGCCATTATCCGGGGACGATCATCATCACTGGATTTATCCAGATTTCATTTCAAGCATCCAAGGTATAAAGCTGAACATAACATGGAGAACAATAGTTGTGATTAATATAAGCCGTAACCATTGTATTTAATTATGTGGGGAGTGTTGTGCTATATGTTTAACTACTTCATTATTATTACTGAATTTTTCACTGAAAAGCTTCAGTAATAGATGCTTTTATTGTTGTAACCATTATATATAACTAGTTTTAATAATAATACATTTTCAAAGCAATTTATGTAGAAAAGGATATGATAAAAATTTTTATCTCTGCCTCCAAAGAGCTCACAATCTAAAGAGAAAATTGAAGTGGGTAACAGCCACTGGAGAGAAGTTGTGCTGGGCTGAATACAACAGCGATCTCTCACAAGTGCTTAACTCGCCTATCTGATTTCAGTCTCTCTCTCTTTACTATTTATTTTTCATTGAAAAGAAACAAAATAATATAAACAATGTATCATACAATACAAGCATTTACAAACAAAATTCAGCATTATTAATATCAAAAGGGGCACATAAAATATCCATATCATTTTAAACTTAAATATTATATATAAGAAATATCATCTTTAACAGCTCTGGCCTGGTATAAGTAGATTTTATCAATAAAATTGAGGAAAGGAAACCATCTTTCTAAAAAAATAATTTTTATAATGCACAGTTACTGAGACTTTAATATCTGATGATAATTTGTCCTGTATTAAGATTTGCCACATTTTTTGGAACCATTCTCTTATTTCTGGTGAGTGGGTTTTTTTAACCAATTTGTGACAATTCTAAATTTTCTGATATTTATAATGCAATTAATTCCTTCTGCAAATTTTAAGCTTTAATTTCTCTTAAGTCATTAAATAAGACTATCTCCGGTTTATATGGCACAACAGTTCCAGTTATAGATTTTATATACTGCAAGTTTCTTTGCCAAAATGGACATATGCGAGGACAAGATTACCACATATGGTAGTATGTACCTATCCTGCCACATGTAGATGACAACCATAACAGTGTTCTATACCATCACATAATCTTGTAAGAAAGTTATTTTATATCAAATTAAATTGATTTTAGAGGACCACTTGACCATATTCGTGACTTATATGATTCATCCAGTGTGCAACCTAAATTACTTTCCCCAAATTACTAATACATTTATGCCTTTTGTGATCCAATTTCACGGCCACCAAAAATTTATATGTTCTTGAAACAATACCCTTCATATAAGATGTTCCAAATAAATGGAAAAACAGGTTGCTCACCTGTAACTGATGATCTGGAAGAGATCCGTTGTATTCATAACAATGGGTTCTGCGCCTGCGCAGTGACCTCACGGACCGATTAGCTAGCTCCTCGCTCCGCCCCTAACTGCCCTGCACGAGACCGTGCTCTTCTTATCCCTGGCAGTTGGGGCGTGTCTCTTTCAGTTTCTGGTGGACCGACAGTCGTTGTTTTTTTTTTTTTTGAAACCCAACCTGGTCCTGCTCGAAAACCGTGGGGAGGTCTGGGCGGGTCTTATGAATACAACGGATCTCTTCCAGATCATCAGTTACAGGTGAGCAACCTGTTTATCTGGATAGTGATCCGTTGCATTCATAACAATGGGTGATTAGCCAGCTGCTGCCTTGGTGGTGGGCAGTATCTACGGCAGGACCCTCTTCAGTACACTCCGCCCAAACTCTCCTTCCTTTGATTGTCGCAGGTCCACTGCATAATGCCGAATGAAGGGTTGGTTTGACGTCCAAGTCGCTGCTTTGCATATATCCTTCATCGATACACCGGCCAAGTCCGCTGCAGAGGAGGCATAGGCTCTCGTAGCGTGAGCTGTGATAGTCCCTGGTGGTACCTTGCCTTGCGCAGTATAAGCTAGCTTTACTGCCTTCACAATCCACTGAGCCAACCTCTGTCGTGAGACCGGCTTTCCCTTAACTGAGCCCGTGTACAAGACAAACAGTTTCCTAGTCCGTCGAATAGACTTAGTGGCGTCCAAGTAGTATAGGAGCGCCCTACGGACATCCAGAGTATGCATCTCCTTTTCTAGCCGTGATTCTGGGCTCTGGAAAAATGTTGGAAGAATTATATCCGCATTAATGTGGAAATCAGACGTTATCTTGGGGCGGAACTTCGGATCCAGCCGAAGAGAGACCTTATGCGGAAAAACTTGCATAAATGGTTTGTCCATTCTAAGAGCAGCTAGCTCACCTACCCTCCGTGCCGTTGTTATCGCTATTAAGAAGGCTGTCTTAATGGTAAGAAGACGTAAGGAGGCCGTTGCCATAGGTTCAAACGGCGGCTGAGTCAGCACCTGTAGCACCAAAGTCAAATCCCACTGCTGATGTGGGCGCCGAATTGGTGGGTACAGATTATTTAACCCCTTCAGAAATTTCTTGCATTCCGGATGGGAAAACACCGTAGACTTGTCCCATCCCCTATGCTCTGAAGAGATTGCTGAGAGGTGTACCTTCAAAGAGGCATTCGCCAAGCCCATCATTTTGAGGGTTGTGATATACAGTAACACTTGAGTTACCGATGCTCGCCTTGGTAAGAAACCACGCTCCCTAGCGTAGAGTTTAAAACGTCTCCACTTACTGTCGTAATTGCGGCGAGTCGACCTCTTTCTAGTGTTTAATAGAATCTTTTTTAATAACCTATGCGCCACGCTGTGAGCCGAAGCGTCTCTACTTGGGGATGATTTATCGCCCCTGAACCTTGAGACAAGAAGTCCGGCTGATTGGGAAACTTGTGGTATACTCCCCTTGACATACGTAGCACTGTTGAAAACCATTGTTGTCTGGGCCACCATGGCGTTATCAAAATGGCCTTCGTGTTGTCCCTGAGCAATTGCGCCACCACCCTCGATATTAGTGGTTGCGGTGGAAACAGGTAAAAAAGACTTTTCGTCCATCTGTACTGGAAAGCGTCCCCTTTGGATCCCGTGCCTACTCCCGCACGAGAGCAATATGTCGGACACTTTGTGTTTACAGCCGTCGCAAACAGATCCACAGTCGGCCATCCCCATTTGTTGAATAGTGCCGACAGATAGTCCATATTCATCTCTCACTCGTGTTGCTGGTTGTATACCAGGGCTCTGCTCAGTCCATCTGCCTGAACGTTGTCAACCCCTTTTATGTGTATTGCTATCAGAATTATGTCCCGAGCAATACACCAATTCCAGATGTTTTGACTCAGCACACACAGCACCCGAGAGACCGTACCCCCCTGCTTGTTTAGGTACGCCATTGCGGTGGTATTGTCCAGGTGGATCTGCACCACCTTCCCGTGCAGTAGGGATTGAAATGCCCTTAGGGCCAAGAACACTGCAAGAAGTTCCAGGTAGTTTATGTGTTTTTTCGCCTGCAGACTTGTCCACCGCCCCTGAATCTGATGTTGTAGGCAATGTGCTCCCCATCCCTGTAGGGAGGCATCCGTTGTTACACTGCATGCCGGCGTGAACGGTTGGTATGGCATGCCTGAAAGCAAGTTGCTTGCAAGTGTCCACCATTTCAAGGACCTTAGTACCGCACATGGGAATGTTAGCCATTTGTGCTGGCTGTCGCGATTTGGTCGAAAGTTCATCAGAAACCAAGTCTGTAGAGGTCGCATACGCAACCTTGTATTGCAAACAGTCGTATTGCATGACGCCATGAGCCCTAGGAGCCTCTGAATCGACACAGCCCTTTGCTTGGGTTGCTGTTGGAAAAGATGTATAAGCTCCTTGATCTGGGCATACCTGGACTCCGGCAGATAAGCCCTTTTTTCTTGCATGTCTAAAATCGCACCAATGTAGTCTACCCGTCTCTGGGGCTGCAACCGTGACTTCTTCTGGTTCACCGTGATTCCTAGGTCTCTCAGAAGAGTGAGTACATACTGGACTTGGGAAAGTAATCTCTCTCTTTCGTCGCTGACCAGGAGCCAATCATCCAAGTATGGATACACCACTATCCCTTGGGTCCTTAAGAAAGCAACTACAGTCGCCATGACTTTGGTAAACACTCTTGGCACTGTGGACAGGCCGAATGGCAAAACCTGATACTGGTACGCTGTATCTCCTACGGTGAACCGCAGGTACTTGCGATGTCCTTCGCGAATACCTATATGAAAATAGGCATCCTTCAAGTCCAAAGTGACAGCCCACTCTTCTTGCACAAGAAGATGTAAAATGCCTTGTAGTGTTATCATCCTGAATTTTCTCGTGTCTACATACCAATTCAGTTGCCTTAAGTCCATTATCGCCCTTATGCCCCCGTCCTTCTTGGGGACTTGGAAATAACGGGAATAGAATCCCTGCATTCTGTCCACCCACCTCACCGGCACAATTGCCTGCTTTTCCAACAACACTTGTACTTCCTCCATCAGTACCTGGGTTGACCTGGTATAGGTTATTCCTTGAAAAGGTGGCAAAGCTTTGAACTCTATCGCGTAGCCACACTTTATGATTTTCAATACCCATTGATCTGATGTTATGTTGTGCCACGCTTGCGCGTGACTGGCCAGTTTGATGGTAATGCTGACCTGCACAAGACCGTT
Source organism: Hemicordylus capensis (assembly GCF_027244095.1). Taxonomy (NCBI): domain Eukaryota; kingdom Metazoa; phylum Chordata; class Lepidosauria; order Squamata; family Cordylidae; genus Hemicordylus; species Hemicordylus capensis. The sequence continues at coordinate 51,852,181 of NC_069660.1, forward strand.
GTTGTGGGTCTTGGGTTCCCGAGCTTCTAGTGTTGTCGGTAGCATAGGAGGTGGATGGACCGTCCCATCAAAGAGACTGCTTATGTTGGTCCTTGCCAGGCTTCTGTCCTTTCTGGCGCTGGGCATAGGGCTTATTGCGTTGATAAGGCTTATACTGCCGTTTATAGTCCCTTCTGTCCTGTCTGTATCTGGAGCGGCCTTGCTGACGTCCATAAGCAAAGTTTTTTGATGCCTGACCACTCACTGCTGCCATGAATGTCTTGGCAGTGAACTTTGATTGTTTCCACGACTGCATCGTGAAATCTGTCGTCTCGGCAAAGAGCCCTTTGCCATCAAATGGTAAGTGTTCTATTTTATCGCGCATGTCCTGCTGCAAAGTTGTTGATCGTAGCCACGCATGGCGCCTCAAGGTAATAGCAGTGGTCATTGCACGTGACTCAGTTTCCGCAGCATGTTTAAACGTGCTCAGCAAATGCCGCGTAATGACCGTCGCTTTCTCATATGTCCTTTTAAAATTCTCCTGAATTCCTCAGGTGACATCGTTGCTGAATCTTGGAACAGTGTGTCCCAAATGTGGTGACCATATCTCGTCAAACAAGCCGAGTAATTAGCAATCTTGATTGCCAAACTTGACGTAGCATAGACCTTCCGTCCCAGAACCTGAACTGCCATCCGATGTAGCCCCGCACACTGGTTTCGCCATCGGAGGAGCTGAAGGCATATCACATTCAGATACGTGAGATGGCGGAGGCATTGGGCCTTGAATTGAGGCAGCCTGAGATGGACCTTAAGGATCCTGTATATAATATGATGGCACGTGCTAAAGTGTCTCACCCAGTTGCTTTGCCCATGATACCAGCGATAACGAAAGTGGCACAGACTGCATGGGAGGTCCTACAAACATCGACAGCTACCTCACGTAAACTTGAGGGCCTATATCGGGTGCAAGAGACTGACTGTGGCTACCTTATGACGCACCCGGAACCAAATTCTTTGGTTATAGAGTGCGCCTCTTCGAAAGGGGGAGCGCGGCATTCGACGCCCGGTGATAAGGAGGGCAGAAAACTTGATGTTCCATAGGCCCTTCTGGAATGGAAGGATCGTCCTCATCAGTCCCCGTAGAATCCGAAGAATCCGCATCTCCGGAATCCGGCCTCTCCAATGGTGCAACAGGTACTTTTAGTTGTTGTGTTGCTGGAGGAGCAGATGTCGCTACTGGAATGCTGGCGGATAAAGTTTCCACAGCAGACACTACCGCAGGTTGAGTTGCCACCGCCCGCAACTGTTGCTGTGCCTTCCATATCTTGTAATCCGCGTAGTCCGCTGGATAAATCACCGGTGGGGAATGCGTGAAACCGCATGCGTGATCAGATTGTGCAACAGTCCGCTGGGTAAAACACGTAGCCGGCGGGCGTACAAACATCGGAGACGGTCCCGTCACTGTCGCCCTGTCCACCATAGGTGGCCTTTGCGTAAGCATTGGGCTAGTTGCTGCTGAAACACGTTGCACTGGTCTCAACACAGCCGGCAAATGTACACGCTGTGGGGATCCCGACGGAGTCCTCGGTACCGGCAGTAGTGGAGTACTCGGTACCGACAGTTCTCTCACTCCCCGATCCGGGAAACCAAGGAAAGTAGGCTCAGTCGGCGTCGTATCAGTCGACTCCAAAAGGGCTCGTAAGTCCCTTCTTGCTTCAGATCCTGCCGCTATCTCCCTCTCTGTAGCATCTTCTCCGAAATCCAGAAAGTCCTCCGATCTGTACCCCTGTCTCGGAGTTATGGCTGGAGAAATCAATGGGGTTCTAGCTGGTGTAAGTTCCATCGCACGCCGTCGATGTTGAAAAGGTTTTGCGGCTGTCTGCTCTATATTTTCTGGAATCAAAGCATCCCTCGACGTCGAAGCCGATACCGAATTGACAGTCAATACCGTGCATGGTAAGGTAAGCGTCCCGTCCTGCATTTGCGGTACCGACACTGTCAGTGTAGAGGACGCTGGTATCGATGGGGATTTCGCAGTCGACACCACGTTACGTGTCGATACCGAGTACATTGGTGCATTCAGCTGCGGTTGTGTGACTGTCGACATCGAGACCGACATCGACTCCATCGGTGCCTGTAAACCTTGACACTCTCTCGATACCGATTTCCACAGTGTCGAAGCCGTCGACTCAGCAGAGTCCCAATCATCGCAATCTGATTGGAGCGGCAATGGCGACGGAGTTCGACTATGGACCCGAGTTTTCTTAGTCCTTTTTCGAGGGGGCGAAGATCCCTGATCCTCCTCTGTAGACGATTTTTGCTTGTGTCGCTTATGCCGGTGACGTTTCTTCTTTGCATCAGCCGGCTGCTTAAACTCAGCAGACACAGTGGCTTTCGACTGCCTACCGGCAGAGTCCACCATAGGAGTGCTCGCTTTCGATATCGAAGGATGGTTTGTCTTCGACATCGTGGACGACATCGAAGTGGTCCCCGACATCGATGTCGACGGTCTAGGGGTCGGCGGGCGCAGCGCATCATCATATAGTGCCGCCCGAAGCCTTAGCGCTCGATTTTTCAAAGTTTGCTTCGAAAATGACGAGCAAATTCTACAACCTGCGGGGTTGTGCTGCTCTCCCAGACACAACAAACAGGCATCATGTGTATCAGTTGAAGGCAGTTTCGCATTGCACTCCGTGCAGCGTTTGAAAGTCGTTTTGGGTCTGTCCTTAGTCGACATGACCTCAGCCATCCCACTATCGTAACGTTCGTTTTTATGCTTACTACGTCCTTGCGGGTGATCCAAATCCAAGTCCAATTACAGTCCAAATTTCCTAAAACCAATTCGTCATCCTAATCCATTCCTAGTCTTTTACCAATATATCAATTTACTAACTAGCCGAGGAGCTAACAGTCCGAGGTGTTGACGTAATGGCGGTCAAACAGAAACTGAAAGAGACACGCCCCAACTGCCAGGGATAAGAAGAGCACGGTCTCGTGCAGGGCAGTTAGGGGCGGAGCAAGGAGCTAGCTAATCGGTCCGTGAGGTCACTGCGCAGGCGCAGAACCCATTGTTATGAATGCAACGGATCACTATCCAGATCATCTTTTGCGCTACCAAAAGGGGCTTCACTCCATAGGAGGCAAAGTCAACACTAGCACTGCCAGATGTCTCCTTTCTCTCCTGTCACCACCAATGCACCGTTAGGGTCAGAGAAACATTGTGCCACCCACTGCAGCTGGTCCACAGATCAGCAGTGAAATGCACACTTGTGTCGGGCCCTGGTACATGTACCAGCCCCAACACAGCCCCCCTGCACTCCTGGTAAAGTGAGGGCACTACCCGCCTGCTGAAAGTGGTGCATGAGGGGAACTTGTAGTAAGGGGCGAGCAGTTGGAGCAGCTGTCAGAAGCCGGCATTCTCCACCGTCTGAAAAGGCTGACCGTCCAAAGCCATCATCAGATGTGGTTTCGGATGATCAGACTGCTTGCCCAACGACTGCACCCACCACGCAGTCAGCTTTTCCTGCTTAGGAGCAGGAGCATCGGCCTTGCTGCTGCTAGTCAAGGGCATGCTAGGCCTATTGCTGCCAGCAGCAGCAAGCACCCCTAGGTGACACTATTGCAGGTGCCACAGCATCACCACAGTCCCAAGACCTGACCCATGCCCTACAGTGGGTGCAGACAGAATGGGTTGGGTCACCAAGGCAGAGCTTGAAGTGATCCCACACCATGCTGCCACCATGCTTGCCAACCCTGGGTCGCTTTGGTGGTGGTGGGGCTGCTTGATCTTTCTGGGGGCCACCACTGCTGCCATCAGTCGGGCTGAGAAGGTCCAGGAATGGGTAGCATGATGACTTCCTCCTGCTACTCCTCAGCCTCGGACCGGGGGCTCACACTGTTCAGGGGGATTGGGGAGGATGGCAAGACCGATCTGGCTAGGCTAGCAGCTGTAGCTGTCTGCAGCTCCTCCACAGCTGCCACAGGAAAATGCTCTTCCCTGACAGGGGAGGTCCTTCCCCTTAACTCCTGCTCTGCCAAAACCAGCTGCACTGCTGGTTCATCTGAGTAGGTGCTCCTGTGCACAGCCAAAAAAGCAGGGGCGGCGGAGGGGGGGACTTGGGAGGTAGGCCCCTGTTGCCAACCCCCACCGTGATCAGCATCACTGCTTCCTCTCCCTGCCAGTCTAATCCTAGATCTTCCTCTCACCCTCCCAGCCATCTTTGGGGTTTTAATTTAAGCCCTAACTCTAACAGGGGTGGAGTAGGGAAAGGGTGGATATCTAAGAAAGGGGTGTGGGGTCAGGGAGGTGATCTTGATTTATGCTATGTGTGCCAGGAAAGGAAGTTGAAAGGGAAAGCCAAGAGGGTCATATCTTCACAATGCATGGAGGTGATTTAAAACCACAGTATATCTCCCCTGAGAAGGTTTGTTCAGGGTTCCTGCTTGCCTATATTTTCTGTAGTGAAGACAGATGCAAAGAATTTATTCAGCTGCTCTGCAAGCTCCGTATTCTCCTTAAGCATCCCTTTCACTCCCTTGTCATCTAGTGGTTCAACCAGGTGGCTGACAGTTTTCTTGCTTCCAATGTATTTAAAATATTTTATAAAACCTGAAGGATTATTTCCAAATTAATAATACAGGTGAACTCAAATGGGCTACAATTTGGGATGCTGATAAAGCTGTAATTAGGGCGCAGTTTATTAAGAAGACTGAGATAAGAAATATTAATATAAAAGAAGAAGAATCTTTGATGAATAAAATATCATAGCCTCTTAAAACTACTCAAGATACGGAGTTAATGAGAAAGCATGAAGGCTTAAAACAGTTCCATCTTACTTTTTTTTTGGTCAGCCGCTGTATTTAATTGCTTCATCCACAAGCATCCATGACAGATGTGTACATTTCTTTTTCTTTCTTTTTTTAAATTTTTATTGAAAGAATAAGAAAAGCAAAGATAAGAAAATTACATCATTTCTTGAGCTTCCAGATTCCAGTAATTATGTATGGCATATTACAAAAACTGTCCATTTCCACCCTCCATTAACCTTTACCCCATAAGAGACAAGAATTGCAGATGAATATAAAGAATACAAATCGATCATCAATGTTAAGCTGAACCTTGGATGGGGGTGCAAACCTTGTGCTATATTAAAGCTTATAAAAGGTTCCCAAATTAACACAAATGATTCTTCTGAGTTATTCCACAAATAGGCTGTCACCTTAGCCATCGAAGCATATTCCCATAATTTTAATAGCCATTAATCCAAGGTCGGAATTGTCTGTGACCACCAGTTGGCAGTGTAGAGAATCCTAGCAGCGGTGATCATGTATAATGAGCCCTTTGGGGACAGGGTTCCATCTTATTTTTATTTATTATTTCTCTGTGTAAACCACCCTGAGCCATTTTTGGAAGGATGGTATAGAAATCGAATAACTAACTAACTAACTAACTATAAAGATAATTCCGTGTATTTAATGGGTATACTAGGTTTAGTCATATTTAGCAGAAAAAGCTCAGGTGAATAAGAAAAGTTTATATTTAAGATTTGTTGCATCTTAAAGTGGATTCCCCCCCCTCCCAGAATTGCTGTGCTTTACTGCGAGTCCACCACATGTGATAAAATGTCCCCGAATGGTGCTTGCATTTCCAACAATTTCCTGGATTGTTGCTGTCCATCTTACTAATAGTCATAGGGGTGATATACCAGTGAAAATAAATTTTATACCAGTTTTCTCTTAGAAGACTGTTTGCTGTAAATTTAATATTCACCTTCCACTGATGCTCCCAATTTTGAATATCAGTTCTGTTTAGGTTTCGCATCCACTTGATCACACAGTCTTTAATCTGTTCTGTTTCTGTGTCATATTTCAACAGCAACTTGTATATTAATCCCAATAAATGATCAACATTTTTGGCTATTGATGCTTTGAATTCCATTAAATCTCTGAGCTTTCCGCCTTGTTTTTGTATTTCTTTCTGCACTATCGAACTGATTTGTAAATATTGAAACCATGGGCTATAGGCCACCTCCAGCCTCAAAGGCGGGATGCCTCTGAGTACCAGTTGTAGGGAAGTAACAGCAGGAGAGAGGGCATGCCCTCAACTCCTGCCTGTAGGCTTCCAGCGGCATCTGGTGGGCCACTGTGTGAAACAGGATGCTGGACTAGATGGGCCTTGGGCCTGATCCAGCAGGGCTGAGGGCTGTTCTTATGTTCATGGGGGTTCCTCAGACCATTCTTGCATAAGAGTTTGAATTGATTTGGGTTTTTCTTTCCCGATGCTCAAGTTTTGCAGACTGTATGCTTTCTGTCTCCAGAGATCATACTTGTTAGATTTTTCTTCTTTGTGAACAAAGATATTCAGGATAGATGCCAAAGGCGATATGTCCGAACTAATCCTTTTCTTGTACTTATCCCAAACATTTAACATGCTGTTTCTAATTGTATGAGATTTTATTTCTGGATTATTCCTTTTTGTGTTGCCAACCACCCTCGGAACCTCGCCTTGCTCCTTTGTAATTGGAACCTCACCTTGCTCCTTTGTAATGTCAGGTCAGTCCAGAACAAATCAGAAACCATTCATGATTTGATTCTGGATTCAGGAGCTGACCTGTTTGTATTACGGAGATCTGGTTGTGGGAGGCCAGTGGCCCAGCTTCTTCCTCCAGGGTACTCTGAGGAGTAGGTGAGAGGCCGCGGGCGGGGAGGTGGAGTCCATGAAAACAACATCTCCCTCCCCGGGATCTCTGTTGAGGTGTCGGACCATATCAAATGTGTGTACCTAAGTTTGGGGACCAGGGATAGATTGGGACTTTTGTTGGTGTACCGATCGTCCCGCTGCTCAACGGAATCCCTAAGTGAGCTGATGGGCTTGGGCTTGGGCTAGGTGTTGGAGTCTCCCAGGCTTGTGGTGCTGGGTGACTTCAATGTTCATTTCAGGACCAATTTGTCTAGGGCAGCTCACAGCGGCCATGACGACTATTAGCCTATCCCAAGTGGTCTCGGGACCGACTCATATTGCCGGTCACATGCTTGATTTGGTCTTTCACTCTAATCAGGGTGGTGTTCTGTGTGTGTGGACTCCTGAGATTTCCCCATTGTCATGGACAGACCACCATCTGGTTAAGGTTGGACTCACAATCACTTCCCACCTTCGCAGGGCTGAAGGGCCTATTAGGATGGTCCGCCCAAGAAGGTTATTGGATCCAATAGGATTCCAAGAAGCCTTGGAGGGATTTAGTGTTGGCTCTTCCAGCGATCTTGTTGATGTGGAGAACTGGAACAGCAAACTCACCAGGGCAGTAGACATGATTGCTCCTAAGCATCCTCTCCGACCCGCTACAAAATTGGCCCCCTGGTATATGGAAGAACTACGGGGGCTGAAGCAGCAAGGCAGATAACTGGAGTGCAAGTGGAGAAAGATCCGACTCGAATCTGACAGATTGCAACATAGAGTACATTTGAAGATCTATGCTCAGGCAATACGTGTGGCAAAGAAGAGATTCCTTTCTGCCTTTATTGCACCCGCAAGTTCATGTCAGGTGGAGGGTTGTGAGAGGGCTAGTATATGCGCCTTCTCCTTTGAATCAGAATCTGGAACCATTGATTACCCGCTGTGAGGTGTTTAATGAATTCTTTGTGGGAGAAATCTCTCGTATTCGGGCCAACGTAGACTCAGTCTCCACAATTACTTCATTGTCTGATGTGGAGGTGTCCAGTGACTCCTTTTGTGTGGTTAGGTTGGATCAGTTCCAGTTTGTGACTCCTGAGGACGTGGACAAGCTGCTTGGAGTGGTGCAGCCTACTACCTGTTCTCTTGACCCTTGCCCGACATGGCTTATAATATCTAGTAGGGGTGTTGTTGTAGGAGGCCTGGTAGAGATCATAAATGCTTCTCTGAGGGAGGGAGGGATGCCTCCTTGTCTAAAGGAGGCAATTATTAGACCACTTCTAAAGAAGTCTGCCTTGGATCCCTCAGAGTTGAGTAACTACAGGACTGTCTCCAACCTTCCGTGGTTGGGCAAGGTAATTGAGAGGATCATGGCTTCCCAGCTCCAGTCTTGGAGGAAACCAATTATCTAGACATGTTTCAGACTGGCTTTCAGGCGGGCTGTGGGGTGGAGACTGCCTTGGTTGGCCTGATGGATGATCTCCAATTGGGAATTGACAGAGGAAGTGTGACTCTGTTTGTCCTTTTGGACCTTTCAGTGGCTTTCAATACTATCGACCATAGTATCCTTCTGGAGTGTCTGAGTGGGTTGGGAGTGGGGGGCACCGCTTTGCGGTGGTTCCATTCCTACCTCTTGGGCAGGGATGTCCCTTGGAGATTGTTGTTCTTCAAAATCTGAACTTTCATATGGTGTCCCTCAGGGCTCTGTATTGTCTCTGATGTTTAACATCTACATGAAACCGCTGGGAGAGATCATCAGGAGATTTGGTACAGGGTGGTATCAGTATGCTGATGACACCCAAATCTATTTCTCCATGGCAACCTCATTGGGAGAAGGTGTAACCTTCTTAAATGCCTGCCTGGAGGTGGTGATGGGCTGGATGATGGATAACAAACTGAGACTGAATCCAGATAAGATGGAGGTACTTATTGTGCGGGGTCGAAACTCAGGAGATGAGTTTGATTTGCCTGTTTTGCATGGGGTCACACTTCCCCGGAAGGAACCAGGTGCGCAGTCTGAGGGTGCTTCTGGATCCGAGCTTTTAGCAGCTTCAGCTGATACACCAGCTGTGTCCGTTTCTTGAGATAAACGACCTCAGGACAGTGGTACATATGCTGGTATCCTTCAGACTGTATTACTGCAAAGCACTCATATGTGCGGCTGCCTTTGTATGTAGTTCAGAAACTACAGCTGGTTCAGAATGTGGCAGCCAGGTTGGTCTCCAGGTCATCTTGGAGAGACCATATTATCCTGTATTGAAAGAGCTACACTGGCTGCCTATAAGTTTCCAGGCAAAATACAAGGTGCTGGTTATAACCTATAAAGCCCTAAATGGCTTGGGCCCTGGGCATTTAAAAGAATGTCTTCTTCGTCATGAATCCCACCTCCTATTGAGATCATCAGAGGAGGTCCTGATGACCACAGTTGCCACCGGCTTGTCTTGTGGCTACCTCGGGATAGGCCTTCTCAGTTGCTGCCCCGATGCTTTGAAATGTGCTCCCTGCTGAAATAAGAGCTTTCCCATCTCTGACAGTTTTAAAAAAATCTTTAAAGACACATTTGTTCACCCAGGTTGTTTTAAGGTTGTTGTAATGTTTTAACTTTTTGCTGTCATTTATTTTAAGCAATGTTTTAATTTCTTTGTTGTCATTTATCTGTTTAAACTATTTTTAAAAAAACATATTTTTATACTGCCCAAAACACAAGTTCTCTGGGCAGTTTACAAAACAATAAAAACAACCAATAAAAAGATTGACACATTCCAACAATTAAAATTTAAAAAGTTAAAACTATTAAAACACAATTAAAACAGTATCTAATTAAAAGCCTGGGTGAACAAATGCATCTTGACTGCCCTTTTAAAAGTTGTAAGAGATGTGGAGACTCTTATTTCAGCAGGAAGTGTGTTCCAAATCCTCGAGGCAGCAATGGATTAACTAATGTTTTAACTTTTCTGTTTTTGTTGTAAACCTCCCAGAGACATAGGTTTTGGGCAGTATAAAAATATGTTAAACAAACAAATAAATAATAATAAACAATAGTGGAGAAAGAGGGCATCCTTGTCTAGTAGCCCTTATTAACACATTTTTTGAGAGGGTCCCATTTACTATTATCTTAGCCAATTGCTCCTGATAAATACTTTGAACCCAAGAGAGGAAATCTGATCCACAATTCATTTTTTCCAAAACATTAAAGAAAAAAGACCAATCCAAATTGTCAAAGGCTTTTTATGCATCCAAAAAAATAATCGCAGCTTTACTCTTCTTCTTTGTAATATCATCTATTGCATTCAAGACAAATCTCATGTTATCTTTCATGTATCTCTTCGGTATAAATCCTGTTTGATCTCGGTGAATTATATCAGTTAAGAAGCCCTTCAGCCGTCCTGCCAAAATTGCCGCAAAGATCTTACAGTCCACATTCAACAAAGAGATTTGTCTATATTACTCAGGTCAGGTTGCATCCTTCCCTTCCTTATAGATAAGGGAAATGAATGCTTCTTGCCAAGAGGAAGGCAAGGCATGGCAATGTAATATTTCATTCATTACCTGGGTTAGTAGATTAATTAATATTTCCTGAAAATGCTTATAGTAGACTGATGAGAGTCCATCCAGACCTGGGGTATTATTTTTTAGACGTTTTATTGCTTCCCTTGTTTCCTCCTCGGAGTTCAGTTTATTCAGTAATTCTTTCTGTTTGTCCATAAATGATGATATCTGCAACTTCTCTAAAAACTGTGCAATTTCCTTCGGATCTCTCCTTTCTTTTCTGTATAATTTAGTGTAATATTCTATGAACTGGTCAATCATTTTATCCATATTTGAAACAAACTCACTTCCATTCCATATGGAGGTGATGACTCTCTTTTGTTCTTTTCTCACTTTGTATGCCAATAATTTATCAGGTTTGTTACCCTTCGTGAAATATTTTTGTTTTGTGTAAATCATATTCTTGTATGTCTATTTTGCTTCTATAAGATTTACGGAGCTCCTTTATACTTTGCCATATATCTTTCTTAGGATTCATCTTGTGGGTCATTTCTAGATGATTCAGCAACTCCTTCTGCTTTTGTGAATCCCTCTTCCTCTTCGAGGCCTCCGAAATAAACATTCCTCTCATAAAAGCTTTACTGGAGTCCCATATATAATATAATGAAACATCTGGTGTCATGTTGCTCTGGAAGAAACTCTTTAATTCATCTTGACACTTCAACTTAACTTGCTCTTGCAGTAACAAAAGGTTATTCAGTCTCCACCTTCTTGGCCCTGTATGTTCTTTGTAATTAATTAATTACATTAATTACTAATGGATTATGATCAGCATAAGCACTTCCACCTCGGTAACACAGATTTCAAAAGAATGCACATACCTATTCTGGAATAAGTTTGATGGGGTTGGGAGAAGAAAGTATAGCCCTTTTCCAAAGGATGCTTATATCGCCATGCATCCTCCAAAAATAAAAGCATCATTTTGTTCTTGCATCTTCTTTGTAATATCATCTATTGCATTAAAGACAAATCTCATGTTATCGTCTTTTGTTCAGATCAGGGGGGTGTTCCATGGGTGGGGGATCCTGTCATTTCCCCATTGTTATGGACAGACCACTACCTGTTTAAGGTTGGTCTCATAGCCGCAATCCACCCCTGCAGAGGTGGTGGACCTATTAGGATGGTCCATCCGAAAAGGCTGCTGGACCCAGTGGGATTTCAACAGGCCTTGGAGGATTTTGATGTTGGTGCAGCCGGTGATTCTGTCAATGCCCTGGTGGGAACCTGGAACAGGGAACTCAACAGGGCAGTAGACATTATTGCTCCTAAGCGTCCCTTCCGACCTGCTTCAAAAATGGCCCCTTGGTATACTGAGGAGTTGCAGGGGCTGAAGCGGTTGGGTAGGCGACTAGAGCGCAAGTGGAGGAGAACTCGGTTCGAATCTGACAGGATACAGCATGTGACCCATCAGAAGACTTATGCGGTTGCGGTGCGTGCGGCAAAAAAGAGTTTTTGGTCTGTGTGCATTGCAGCTGCAGATTCGCGCTCAGCAGAGCTATCCCAAATTGTGAGGAGTTTGATTTCTGCTCTTTCTACCTCAAATCAGTCCCCGTGGTCATTTTGCTGTAATGCCTTTAATGGGTTTTTTTGCAAACAAGATCTCCTGTATTTGGACCGACTTGGACTCCACTATTTTTGCAGGGTCTATGGAGGAGGTGTCCAGCAATCCCTCTTGCAGTATTAGATTGGATCAGTTTCAATCTGTGACTCCTGAGGATGTGGGCAAGCTGCTTGGGGCGGTGTGGCCTACCACCTGTTCTCTGGATCCTTGCCCGACTTGGCTGCTTCTCTCTAGCAGGGAGATTGTTGGAGATGGCCTAGTTAATATCATACTGTAAGTGCATTGCTGAGGGAGGGTAGAGTGCCCCCCTGTCTGAAGGAGGCATTGATCAGACCACTCCTAAAGAAACCTTTTCTGGATCCATTAGTGATGGACAGTTACAGGCCAATCTCCAATCTCCCTTGGCTGGGCAAGGTGATTGAAAGGGTGGTGACCAACTAACTCCAGGCAGTCTTGGAGGAAACTGATTATGTAGACCCATTTCAAACTGGCTTTAGGGCTGGCTATGGGGTTGAGACAGCCTGGGTCGGCCTGATTGATGACCTTTACCGGGGAATCTACAGATGGAGTGCGATTCTGCTGGTTCTTCTGGATCTCTTGGTGGTGTTCGATACCATCAACCATGGTATCCTTCTGGATCTCCTGGGGGAGTTCGGGATAGGGGGCACTGCTTTGCAGTGGTTCCGCTCCTACCTCTCGGGTAGATTCCAGATGGTGGAACTTGGTGAGAGTTGCTCCTCAAAACGGGAGCTGTTATATGGAGCCCCCCAGGGCTCCATTCTGTCACTAATGCTTTTTAATATCTACATGAAACCACTGGGAGAGATCATCAGGAGTTTTGGTGCAGGGTGTTATCAGTATGCTGATGACACCCAAATCTACTTCTCCTTTTCATCTTCAGGAAATGGCACTCATTCCCTAAATGCCTGCCGACAGGCAGTAATGGGCTGGATGAGGGATAACAAATTGAAGCTGAATCCAAGCAAGACAGAGGTGCTCATTGCGGGGGCTCAGAATCCGAGGGATGAGTTAGATCTCTGTGTGGGATGGGGTTACACTCCCCTCAAAAGAGCAAGTGTGCAGCTTGGGAGTACTCCTGGACCCAGGCCTCACCCTGTTATCTCAGGTGGTGGCCATGGCTAGGAGTGCTTTCTGTCAGCTTTGGCTGATTCGACAGCTGCACCCATTCCTTGAAGAGGATAACCTCAAAACAGTGGTGCATCAGCTGGCAACCTCCCAGCTTGACTACTGCAATGCACGCTATGTGGGGCTGCCTTTGTACATAGTCCGGAAACTTCAGTTAGTTCAGAATGCGGCAGCCAGATTGGTCTCTGGGGCAACCCAGAGAGACCATATCATGCCTGTTTCGAAACAGTTACACTGCCTGCCGATATGTTTCTGGGCAAAATACAAAGTGCTGGTTATTACCTTTAAAGTCCTAAATGGCTTAGGTCCGAGTTATCTAAGAGAGCGCCTTCTTCTACATGACCCCCACCGCATGTTAAGGTCATTTGAGGAGGTCCGTCTCCAGCTGTCCCCGGTTCGTCTGGTAGCGACGCAGAGGCAGGCCTTCTCTGTAGCTGCTCCTGGGCTGTGGAATGCACTCCCGGCAGAAATTCGTAATTTGAGATCATTGCTGTCATTCAGGAGAGCCCTTAAGACTTATCTGTTTGGCCTAGCCTTCCATGGTTTTAAATGATTAACTGTTTTACATTGTTTTAAATTGTTGCCCTGATTTCCATGCTTTTTAGCTGCTTAATTGGTTTTATTTTGTTTTAATAGTTTGATTTTAATTGTTGATTTGTTTTAATTGTTTTTATCATGCTGTAAACCGCCTGGAGCCATTTTGGATGAGTGATATACAAATCAATCAATCAATGAATCAATCAAATAAATGAATAAACAAACAAACAAAATCAAGAATATTTCTTGGCAGTTTGCCAGAGCTCTTCTTCTATTGGCCTGATTTATCAAGGGCTAAAGAGAGAAATTCATTCTAATCTCCCATCACAAGTATTTCCCCTTCGGCTATTTCCAACAAAGATTGGAAAAACTGCTCATAAAATTGTGTCTTATTATCATTTGGAACATAGATTGAAGCTATCGTGATTTTAAGTTGTTGCTGAGTTTGAAATCGTAATATTATATATCTGCCAGCTGTGTCCTGTATTTGCTCTTCCAAAGTCCAACCCAAGTTTTTAATAGAAATCACCGCTCTGTTTTTCATTTTGTTTTTTGTATCCCCAGAGGCTACATAACTTTAGCCCAAAGACTTACACTCCAGCAAGTTGATGTTGTTCAACTTAATATTTATTTATTTTTTATTTATTTTTGCATTTTTATACCGCCTTTCGTTAAAAGATAGCCCCAAGGCGGTTTACAAAAGTTAAAAACATAGAATAAAAACACAATAAAAACATCATGCTAAAAGTATAAAAACATATAAAAACAGGCATAAAACAATACAACAAATAAAAACACCCAGAAGCAGCAGTAAAAACGATTATGTAAAAGCCTGGGTTAAAAGCCAAGTCTTTACAAGCTTTCTAAAAGCCGTGATGGAGTCCGAGGAACGAATGGCCACTGGGAGAGCATTCCAGAGTCTGGGGGCAGCAATTTGTGCTCCAGTCATCTACCTTGCCTGTAATGAATTTAACTGCAATTCAGTCATTTTTGGTGGGCATACTCACTTTCCTGATTAAAATTCCCACAGCTGCAGCAATGTCTGGTCTTGTTACTGTGGCAGTATATAAAAATTTCCCATTTGCTTTCCTGTATTTCCCATTGTCTGGAGAAACATTAAATTCCTCACATAAAAGTATATGCTCTGGTGGTAAAGAAGTTCAGCCCAATAGATTATCTGGAGACAGTGGTAGAGTATGAAAAACAATTTAAGAATTATTAAGAAACTAAAACATTACATACTAAGAGAGAGACATAAAACAATTTACCCAAACAGGCACTAGCCTTCAACAACAACTGAACAATTCTAACTGACTCTAACTGACCAAGACAGATCTATTAGTATCTCATCATGCCTCTAGTGGCCAGAAGAGGTTACTGCAGTGCTAAGAGCAATGCTTTAGAATTCTCACTTCTAACAGATTTAATCATTTATCCCAGTGTTCCTTAAACTCTAATTGAAGTTTCCAATGGTTGAATTTTGATATTGTTTCCAAGTCTTTATGAATCAAAATCCCAGATATCTAATTGGTGAAACACTATGTTTGATTTTGTATCTTTAGTGAAAAAGTCCTTCATTCTCTGCTCTAAACTGAAACTAAATATTTATTTACCTTCTTTATATATTGCCTGATATGTGTAACTCTAGATGGTATACATGATTTAAAACACAACAATTATAAAACAGAGTAAAAACAATTAAAACAATTTCAGAGAATAAAAAGTTAAAATAATTTCATGGGATAAAACCAAACAATTTAAAATTAATTTCAGTTAAAAGCCTGAGAAAACAGGGGTGTTGTGAGGGTCTTATCCAGTCTGATTTAGAATAATTTACCTTATATCCAGAAATATCACTGAACAAAAATAATATATTAAATACCAAAACAGACTGCAAAGAATTCCAAAAGGATGTATTCAAACTCTGTGAATGGGCAACAAAATGCCAAATGAAATTCAGTGTAAATAAACATAAAATGATGCACATTTGGATAACCTTGGGATATGCTTTATGAAATGTGGTATAGAAACAAAACTATAAATAAATATATATAATCAAAGTCCTAACTTCACATACACATGAATGAGTCTGAGCTGTTGATTGACCAGGAAAGTGATCTTGGGGTTGTGGTGGATAGCTCAGTGAAAAAAGTCAGTCAAGGGGGTGACAGTTGAGAAAAAGGCAAATGTCATGCTAGGGATAATTAGGAAAGGAAGAGAAAATAAAACTGCTATTATTAGAATTCCCTTATACAAATCTGTGTGTACTAACATTTGGAATGCCGTGTGCAGTTTGTTGCTGCATCTCAAAAGGGATATTCTAGAGCTGGAAAAGGTGCATTTGTGCTCTGCTCAAGTCCAAACCCTATGGGCTTGTCCAGCGAGGGAGAGGAAGGGAAATAAACGCTGTCAGGCAGCAAGTGCTGCCTGGAAATGAGACAGGGAGAACTGGGGCGGGACTCCTGCAATTGGGCCATGCCTCCTTTGCGTGTGACATCACGTGCAATGGGGGCTCCAGAGGCCCTTTTCATTGGCTGCTCAGGTTCTTTGAACCCATTTGCTCAGTGGTGGCTCCACCCCTGTCTGGAGGGCCAAGTTTTCCAAGCCCTGCCCTAGAACCACCTCCATTGCCCCCAGGTCCCCCCAAATAGAAGCAATGCTGGGCCAAGGCTAAGTTCATGGCTCTGAAGGCTACTTACGGCTTCCTCCTGATGGGTCTCCTTGGGAGGAAGGGGAAACAAGCTTGTTTGCTTCAAGAGGAAGGCTGCCCTAGCAGTCCAGGAAGGGGCAGAGTTCCTGCAGCCTTAAAGTTCTTCAGTTACCGCCAGCTTCCATCAGAGCTGTCATCAGGCCCTCAGATCAGACCCTCCGGTGTGCCTAGCTTGATAGACATGTGTTATCAAAGCTGCATATGGAAATACTCTCATGAGCAAAGATAATAATTTTAAAAGCTGCTTTGAATATTACTCAGTTTTTGTACCTTTTATTTATTTGTATTTGTTTCATCCAATCTTTCTG
Organism: Hemicordylus capensis; assembly: GCF_027244095.1. NCBI lineage: Eukaryota > Metazoa > Chordata > Lepidosauria > Squamata > Cordylidae > Hemicordylus > Hemicordylus capensis. Next base: position 51,868,641 of record NC_069660.1, read on the forward strand.
CTATGGAACTCAAAGCAGCATATGTAGGGCTCCCAGGTGGTGCTCTATCAAGGCATTGACCAGACTCAGCCCTGCTTAGTTTTAGCAAGGTTGCTGCATCATATGCTTTTAGACCATGCCCTGAGCTTTTGGTGGAAAATATCTTCTTAGATATTAAAAGATTACACTGGTATCTCTAATGACCTAATTTTATGGATTCTTGTGTGGATGTTGGTAACACAGATTAACGGCCAAGGCTGGGGCCATTTCGAGGCTCTGAAACAAAACTGGAGCCATTTTGAGGACCTGAAACACAAATGGTGGCCAGAAATGATCTCTGCAGTCATTTCCGGCCACCCCGACCCGCAGATACATGAGGACGGCGTTTTCCCCAATTTTCTTTCCACATATGCCGAGGCTGAGTGTCTATTACCCGAACGTGGATATGCAAATCTGCACATATCAAGGTTCAACTGTACCACTTTTCAACAAACTGCAAAGACAGAGCACAACTGCAACTATGAACATTTATATACTGCTTATTAACAACAAAAATTGTTTTTATACAGAAAAATAAATAATAAATAAAATGGTTCCTTGTCCCAAAAGGGCTCACAGTCTAAAAGGAAATATAAGGTAGACACCAGCAGCAGTGAGAAAGAGTGGGGAAGGGACTGGAATGTTGCTTGTCAGCACGTCTGTAACAAACACTGTACCAGCTTTGATCACAGCAGGAAAAAAATAGGGTATCCCACCTTGGTTTAGGAACCAAACCCCTATTTATAATGTTTTGCATGGGGAAAAAGGTTCAGAGTAGGGATGTGCATGGAACCGAGTGGGGGAAATTCGAAGGCGGGGGGATAACTTTTAGGGTGGGGGAGGGTGCACTTATCCCTCCCTCCACATCCCCCACCCGTCGGCACGGCAGCATAACTCCCTGCTGCCCCGTTTCCTCTTTGGCAGGAAGTACCAGGAAATACCTGGTGCACGTGCGCATGCCAGGCACCTGATGTGTGCACGAGTGAGCACAACATGTGTGTGAGCACGCACACTCAGCGTGCTCATGCGCACCAAGTACTTCCTGGTACTTCTGGCTCAAGCTTACTCTTCCTCAAGTTTCCAAGGAAGAGCTCTGGCTGTGCTGCTGCTGACTTTTGCTGCTACTGCTGGGTTGCTGCTCTTGCTGCCGTGCCTTGGACTGTGGACTTGGTGCTGCTGCGGACCCCCTGCCACCTCGACCCCTGCTTCTGCTGACCCTGACCTGCTCTGCTTCTCTGGCTGACCCTGACCTGCACTGCTGCTCTGGCAGACCCAGATGTGCTCTGTTGCACCTGCCTGCAGACCTCTGCTGACCCCTTTGGACCCCTGACCTCTGGATTACCCACCTTCCTTTTTTCTGTGGATTACCTGCCTGCCTTTTTAAAAAAATTACCCTTCCCTGTGGGATTACTGTCTGCCTTTTGGTGGGGGTTGCCCTTGTGGATTGCCTGCCTTGCCGCTGCGTCGGATTGGTGAAACACCCCCACACCCACGCACTATTTTGTATTTTTTTTCCTGGTTGATTGGTTTTGTAGTTTGGTTCTTTTACAATTAGAGCTTAGGAAGGTTTGTGCTTTAATTTTTGTGTGGTTAGGTTTGGAGTGCTATTAACTTGGGGTTTTTTTTTAGTGCTGCTGTTTTCTGTCTTATTAATAGGTTTAAGGTTTAATTTTAGGTTGAGTAGTGGTTTTGGTGCACTTTTGGTTTGTCTTCATGGTTTGTGTAAGTTTTAGGTTCAGTCTTTGTTGGTGTTTTGTGCTTTTGGTGGTGTTTTGGTGTTTAGTTCATCCCTTTTAAAATAGGGCCCAGTTTGGGGAAAGGAATGTCGGGGAGGAGGCAGGGCAGGGCTAGCAGCAGGGTTACAGGCAGAGAGAGGGGTGATGCTGGTTTGGGGCAAGGGTGGCAAGAGGGGCCGACTCCCCATGTCACCCAAGTTTCCCTAGAGGTCCGGGGTGGGTGGGTTGACTTACTAACTTACGGTTGGTCTACTGATGACCCTGAAAAAATTCAAAAATTCATTAAAAAATGCCTGATTACATTGTGGGTTGGGTGGTAGGTAGCATCCATCATGACTTACCACCCAATCCATTTTGATGTTCCTAGGAGCTACCCATAGGGAATAATGGGCCAGTTAAAATTCCCATTATTCTCTATGGCAGAGTCAGTTTGAACCAGCTTGACCCCGTTTTGAATTTGAATCGAACCAGCGGCCAGTTTGACAGAACTGGTACTCGAACCCGTGGCCAGGTCCGGTTCTGAACTCGAACCAAACTGCCAGGTCATTTTGTGCACACCCCTATCAAAGACTTCCTGTATCTAGTCATGTGCTACATATTATTACCAGAACTGCCCCAGAGCAATTGGCTATGGTGCTCCAGCTATGCTTCTGACTAAAGTGGGGCAATTAGCTCAGATTGGGGAGTAGTTTGGTTTCAGTATCAAAGCAGTTCTGGTGTATTTGGAAAAGGATGAGGAGACACAGGTACATTTTAAAGCTTTGCTAGGGTAAAAATAGGGGTTACAGAAGGCAAAAAGAGAGTTTGGTTTGGCAATTCAAAAATTTGGCAAGCATTCTGAATGAGTATCCTAATTAGAGGCTTGTGGTAATTTTGCTAAAGTCCTAATGAGAGCCTTCTTAGAGGCTTGCAAAACCAATGCCTGAAGAGTGGGGAAAGAAGCAGAGAAAGAGGTGAGAAGGCTTAGAGATAAACGGCTGGAGAAGTTATCACCACTGATCCTTCCTGGGTGTGTTAGGTTGTGCGATGGCTGGGCAGATGTGCCTCCTTTTGAGTAAAGTGTAGGGTAGAAGCAGGGATAAGGAGGCGAGGCAGCAGTAGTTGCAGCTTGCAGCATGAGAGTCCATTGGATTGCCAGATCCAAACAGAGTCTGAGGCCATGGTGGTCTGGCTGGGGTATTTATATCTAAAAACATACCCTATGTAACACTCTTAAATAAATGTTGCAAGAAACAGATTATACAACATTTTTTAAAAAAACCTTTGGGGGGAGAATACAACAACTCCTCCATATTCCCCAAATCCGGTGGCTATCCCACCCCGGAGGGTAAGGAGTTGGGTGTAAAACAACAAAGTCCATTGCTACATGGACTAAGTCACTTTACATGGGTCCTTCTGGACAAAAGGTGAGGGCAAGCTATGCAAATGTGGCTGTGTGAGGTGAATAGAGTCTGCATTTGTTTACCTATCTCAGAGACCACAAAGTCTCCAGGTGTAAAGATACTTGTTTATGAGCGTCTCTCCCTTATCTTTGTTAGTCAAGTCATCAACTTTAATAGGATGGGAAGTAGCCATTTTGGTGCTAAGAAGCATTCCATACGTTATCTATAGGCAGGAGGATCTCCTCTCCAGCCAATTTGCTTTGACAGGTTTATTAGCTGGCTTCCTCATTAGGGAGAGGCGTCCTGCGTTGGTCTGTTGTCTTTTTAACCTAGGGGCATGCTGCCAGAGAGCCTACTGCTTAAAGACCAATTTTTGCCAAAGAGCTAGGGAGTTATTCACACATGCCTTCATGCCCCAGGGTATCTGAAGAGAGTATCTGCTTTGCAGCAAATTTGCAAGATGTTTAATTTGGGGATTTAAAGGGGACAGTTCACATAGGCTTGGCTATTTTCCGCAACCCCTGGCAGATCTTTTTCCTGAGTGTTCCCACTGGATTAGTCTGGGTTTTTCCTCCAACTAATCACAAATCACATAAGCGAGGAGGAGAGCGAGAGAGCTTTTTTGTTGCTGTTAGTTTGACAACCACCGATGGACTGTGGTTCACAGAAGAGAGCCAGCCCACACATCCCAATCAGTCCTTCCCTCCCTACGCAGGCATGGGGAGCTCTGGGCATTTTAGGGCTGCTTGCTTTCCTTTTTGTGCTGGCTGCCCTGGACAGAGAAGTGTGTGTTGGGGGGGGGAGAGAGAACTCCTGAGGGAGCTGAGATGTGGCAGCACAGCGCGGGGGGTGGGGGGGTGGGCAGAACACAGGGTTCATGTGCAAGTTCCAAGTCAAGCTAAAGCAGAAAAACAAAGCTATCCAGCTTCCACGATATGATCTTGAGAATGTACCCACCATTTTCAAGAAGAACATCAGGAACCACTTTGAAGTTCTGAACCTCATTCATTGGGAACCAGAGGAACTATGGAATGAAATCAAAGAAGTTGTTAGGGATAAATGTGAAAAGAGACTGCCAAAGACCAAGAAACAGAAGAAAGCAAAATGGATGTCAGAACAGATGCTGGACACTGCCAAGAAGAGGAGAGAAGCCAAAGTCAAGAAAGATAAAGACTTGAGGAAGGAACTTAATAGGGAATTTCAGAAAGCTGTTAAAAGAGACAAGGAGCAGTACTACAATGACATCTGTAAAGACCTTGAGTGGCCAACAGATTGGAAGAGGTCAGTCTACATACCCATACCAAAGAAAGGAGACTTAACAGATTGCGCAAACCATAACACAATATCCTTAATTTCACATGCTAGCAAAATAATGCTCAGGATCATCCAAAGCAAATTAAGAGCCGTACATGGAAATGCCGGATGTTCAAGCTGGTTTCAGAAAAGGCCGAGGAACATAATTGCTGATGCATGCTGGATAATTGAGAAAGCCAAAGAATACCAGAAATAAGTCAATATGTGCTTTAATAACTACAGAAAAGCCTTCGATTGTGTCGACCATGTCAAGTTGTGGAATATCCTTAGGAAAATGGGTATCCCAGAACACCTCACTGTTCCATGAGAAACCTATACACAGGACAGGAAGCCACAGTCCACATGGAACATGATCAAATAGACTGGTTCCAGATCGGCAAAGGAGTAAAACAAGGCTTTATACTTTCTCCTTTATTCAATTTATATGCTGAACATATACTGAGAGAAGCTGGATTGGAAGAAGATGAGCGCGGTTTTAAAGTTGGAGGAAGAAACATCAATAATCTGCGCTACGCTGATGACACCACTCTGATAGCTGAGAATGCAGATGATATGCAAGCACTAGTAATGAAAGTCAAGGAGCACAGTGAAAAAATGGGACTACAGCTAAATGTAAAATGTAAACTAATGACAAAGGGTACAGTAACCAGCCTCAGAATTGATAATGAAATGATGGATAGCTTCTTCCTTTTAGGATTGACTGTCAACAGTAAAGGATCTAGTAGTCAAGAAATATGCTGCAGACTAGCACTTCGTAGGGATGTGCGAACAGGTTTTGGGGTCCGGCTGCTAAATTTTTAAATTTTTTTTAAAAATGGCCGCCAAAACCAAAATGGCCACCGCAGATACAAAAATGGTCTCTGTGAGGCCCTGGGCCATGCCACGCCTCACAGAGGCCATTTGCGCATGCGCAGCGGTCTCCAAAATGACCACCCCGACGATCTACCGAGTCCCAAACAGGCCAAAATAGAGGGTCTGGATGGCTTGTGGCAATGATTTGAGAGGCCAGAGGGGGGGCAGGGGTATGTTTGTGGACCACCACCACCCCGCAGCAGATAGGAAGCCCCCTCAAAGGTGAAGAAGGTTAAAATAATAATAATAATAATAATAAAATAATACCACCTAGATTCAAGGAAAATTAGAGAAGTCCTGGAAATAATAAAGCAGCAAATAACAGCAGTGTCAAAGAAGATTAGCAGATATGAAGCCAGAACTACACAACACAGGCAGAATCTCCAATTCCAGTCGAATCAGAGACGTTTCTACCAAAGCATAGAAGGAGAAACTGCAAGAAACATAGAAACACCAAATAAAGAAGAAACAGTGCAATTCTGGGGGAAATTATGGGACAATTCAATAGATTATAATAAAAAAGCAGGCTGGATGAAAGAGGTCAAAAAATGTAACCAACAAATGCAAGATCTAATAATAACACCAGAATTAATCAGTGAAAGAGCAAAGAAAATTAAAAATTGGACTGCTCCAGGCGACGATGAACTGCATGGCTTTTGGCTTAAACACCTAACAAGCCTTCATAAACAACTATCAAAACAGTTCAATCACATTTTGCAAGGAGGTGCTATTGAACAATGGCTAACAACTGGGAAAACTCATCTCATCATGAAAGACCCAGCAAAAGGTGCAGTTCCAAGTAATTATAGAACGATAACCTGTCTGCCAACCATGTTCAAATTATTAACTGGAATAATAGCAGATGAAGTCATGCAACACTTATTGACTAACAAACAGCTTCCAGTTGAACAGAAAGGAAATTGCCTGAGCACAAAAGACCAGCTGCTGATTGACAAAATGATTTTAGAAAATTGCAAGAGAAGAAAAACCAATCTAAGTGTTGCATGGATTGACTACAAGAAAGCCTTCGATTCATTGCCTCACACATGGATACTAAACTGTTTAGAAACAACTGGTGTCAGCAAAAACATCCAGATATTTATTTTAAAAGCAATGGGCATGTGGAGTACACAGTTAACAATCAATGGCGAGACACTTGGACAGGTTAGCATTAGAAGAGGCATTTTCCAAGGGGACTCACTATCCCCTCTGTTGTTTGTAATCGCCATGACCCCACTTTCACAAATACTAAACAAAACAGGCCTCTGATACCAAACATCTAAAACATCAAGTCAAATCAACCATCTGCTGTACATGGACGATCTGAAGTTGTATGGAAAGTCCCAGTCAGAAATCGAATCACTGCTAAACACTGTCCATATATTCAGTAGCGATATTGCAATGGAGTTTGGACTAGACAAGTGTGCTGCATTAATAATGAACAGAGGAAAAATAAGAAAAACAGAAGGAATAGAACTGCCCAATGGAAGCAAGATCAAGAACCTGGAAGAGAAAGAACATTACAAGTACTTGGGCATTCTCCAGGCTGATAACATCGCACACACTGAAGTTAAAAGAAAAACAGGAGGTGAATACATCAGGAGAGTTAGAAAAATCCTCAAGTCCAAACTCAATGGCGGGAACACCATACAAGCCATAAACACCTGGGCTATACCTGTTATCAGATACATTGCAGGAATAATAGACTGGACCCAGGCAGAGCTAGAGACGCTGGATCGTAAGACCAGGAAAATCATGACCATCAATCATGCTCTGCACGCCCGCAGTGATGTTGATAGGCAATACCTCCCTCACAGCTCAGGTGGAAGAGGAATGCTGCAAGTCCATCAAACAGTAGAGGAGGAGAAAAGAGGCCTTGAAGAATATATCAAGGACAGTGAAGAAGATGCACTTCAAATGGTCAATAATGCGAAACTATTCAACACCAATGAAACAAAGCAGGCCTACAAGAAAGAACAAGTCAAGAACCGAGCAGAAAAATGGAGAAATAAGCCACTGCATGGTCAATATTTGCACAATATAAGTGGAAAATCAGACATCACCAAGACCTGGCAATGGCTTAAGAATGGCAACTTGAAGAAAGAAACAGAGGGTTTAATACTGGCTGCACAAGAACAGGCACTAAGAACAAATGCAATAAGAGCAAAAGTCTAAAAATCAACCACAAACAGCAAGTGACGCCTTTGTAAAGAAGCAGATGAAACCGTGGATCACCTAATCAGCTGTTGTAAAAAGATCGCACAGACTGACTACAAAGAAAGGCATGACAAGGTAGCAGGGATGATACACTGGAACATCTGCAAAAAATACAAGCTACCTGTAGCCAAAAATTGGTGGGACCATAAAATTGAAAAAGTTGAAGAAAATGAAGATGTAAAAATATTATGGGACTTCCGACTACAAACAGACAAACATCTGCCACACAATACACCAGATATAACGGTAGTCGAGAAGAAAGAAAAACAAGTCAAATAATCGACATAGCAATACCAGGGGATAGCAGAATAGAAGAAAAAAATAGAAAAAAACACAAAATACAAAGATCTACAAATTGAAATTGAAAGGCTGTGGCAGAAAAAGACCAAAATAATCCCAGTGGTAATTGGCGCCCTGGGTGCAGTTCCAAAAGACCTTGAAGAGCACCTCAACACCATAGGGGCCACAGAAATCACCATCAGCCAATTACAAAAAGCAGCTTTACTGGGAACAGCCTATATTCTGCGACGATATCTATAACAACAGCAACAACATTGACAATAAAATTCTGGCATTCCAGGTCCTTGGGAAGGACTCGATGTCTGGATAAAACAAACCAGTCAATAATACCTGTCTGACTGTGTAAACAAGAAATAATAATAATTTGCAAACCCACCCCCTCAGGACCGAACCAGACCGGGGAGGTTCGAAGGGTGCCGGACAGAACTGGCCCGGTCAGGTTTGAGTCCAATCTAGACTCGAACCAGATCGGGGCGACCGGTTCCATTAACACCCCTAGCACTTCGTAATGTTGCAATGAAGGCCTTGGAAAAGATATTTAGATGCCATGACGTGTCTATACCTACAAAGATTAGAATCGTTTGGACAATGGTTTTCCCCATAACACTCTATGGATGCGAAAGCTGGACTTTGAAGAAGCAAGATAGAAAAAGCATTGACGCTTTTGAACTTTGGTGCTGGAGAAGACTTTTGAGGATACCATGGATAGCCAGGAAAACAAACAAATGGATCATAGAACAAATCAATCCAGAATTTTCACTCGAGGCACAAATGACCAGGCTCAAACTATCATACTTCTGATTATGCGAAGACTCAGCTTCCTTGAGAAGTCCATAATGCTGGGGAAAGTTGAAGGAAAGAGAAGAGAATGACCAACAGCAAGGTGGATGGACTCGATTACAACAGCAATGGATGTACCACTGAGAGACATTAAAGACCAAGTTGAAGACAGATCATCCTGGAGAGAATCTATCTATGTGGTCACTAAGAGTTGACACCGACTTGACAGCACTTAATCAATCAATCAATCAATCAATCATCTTGCAAAAATGAGCATTTTTGTTCTGTTTCTGCTGCTAAAGTTCTGGTTTGTGTCTTTACAGATTGTTCTCAACCAGTGTTCCTTCTAACAGGGAATGTTGACTACAATTCCCAGAATCCTGTGCTGCAATGGCTTTTGCTTGGGGATTATGGGAGTTGTAGTCAACAACATCTAGGAATCCCTGTTAGAGGGAACACTGTTCTCAACATTAATCTGCAAATCAATCCAAAATACTTCAGCCAAAGTAATACCTTTTACCACACTTCCACTTACCTTTTTACCATTTTTACACTTATTTCCTAATGCACTTTGTATTATGTTGAGACTCCTTGTCTGTTACTTTATAGCTCTGCATCACTCTTCTGTTGTCTGCAGTTCCCTTTTCTCTTCTTGCTATGCTCACATACAGGTCCTCTGTACTTCTTATAGACCTCTTCTAGCTGACACTAGACATACCGAAGTCCTGCTGAAAAGAGTTAAACTCAACTCTCCGATTGAAATCAATTGCTCTTAAAACTGCTTCATTTTGGTTGAACTGCACCCTTCATGCTCTTCCCCCTGCCCCCCACCCCGCATGCTGCACAGCATAGTTGAAACAGTTCCTCCCATACAATCTATAAGGTTGCATTTTATCTCCATTATCTTTATATATAAAAGCCTTAGGACATATGTAACCAATCCCATGGTATGTGGCACATCTCGTGAGAGTTCTGACAACACTCGCGCAGAGAGAGAGAGAGAGAGAGAAGGCATGGAGGAGGAGGCTGAGGAGTGGATGGAGGGGCAGCTGCTGCCAAGGAGGAACAGGAGGGCCGAAGAAAGAGCAGCGGCATGACTCAGTCTCCTCACGAGGAGGATGGCCAATCCGGGGCTTCCCATCCGGCCTGCACAGATGGCCCTCAGTAGTACTCTCTCCCGCCCCAGCTTGGCCATCTTCCTCATGAGGAGACTTGGTAGGGCATCAGAAGCCAGCAGTTGGAGCTGAGGGAGTGAGGAAGTGGAGGGGGGGCTCCAAGTGGAGTGGCTAAGGGTGGTGGTGTGGAGGGGTGGCTGAGAGTGGGGTGGGTGGCTACGAGTGGTTTGACTGACGCTGAGTAATGAAGCAGGGGCTGTGGTGGGACTTTAAGGACAGCAATAAAGTCCTAGCACGCAGATGTTCTGCGCAGGGCCCGCTAGTTTTTATTTATTGTATTAGCAAATATCTCTCCTAAACAAGATTTTTCTTGACCACCATAGATTAATGGGTGTTTGTGCTTTCTAGAGTTCTTACCCTCTTCCTGCAATTGCATTATGAATCATATCAACTCCGCTGGGAAACAATTGTGTTGGTTTCATATTTTGTACAGCAAAGCCCAAGGGACAACTTTTGTCCAAGTCAAACTCTTAACACAGTAGTGTGAAAGCATTTTATTAAAATTATCCCACACCTTTGCTTGAATAACAAGTAATAATAAAATAATATTACTTTTGACTGAACACCAGTCAAAGCAGTTCCATAAAACCAGGGTGTCCATGCACAGTAACCATAATATTTCCTAATAGTCAATATTTACTATAGTGGTATGAGCCATCTGCATAGCAAGTTATTTTATGAAGGGTTTCAAATCAGACATTCTAGAAAAAAATGTGGTTTGCAAAGGAAACTGATAACAGAAAATGTACAGCATTACTTGCATTATATAGATAGTACAAATGAATTTCAGTCCATTGCAACTTTTTGATTTCTAGAAGTCTCTAGAAGGTTTGATTGTCTGCATCATAAACGTTGAATCTTCCTGGATGAATCAGGCTTACTACCTTAAAAGGAAGTCCGATAAAGTAGGACTTACAAATAAACATCAATAGGATAGGGCTGTCAGTTTATACTTCATTATTTCTGGCAAGTTTTCTTTTTTTTAGTATTCTCTTCAGAATGTTCACGCTTCAGCCTCATTTCCATTGGATCATCAACATCATCTAAAAAGGAGGAGAAGATCATATTGCTGGATGACTGTTCAGAGATATAGTAGCTGAGAATCTGGTCTTCAGTTTTATTGGCAAAAGACAGAGTATCTGGGTTTTAAGGCCAAGGCCCCTTATTTAAGGATAGTAGTACCTAATAGTTAAGAGAGTACTAGAAATGTAACTGCAAATAAGCTGGGATCCAAAAAGCTACTCAACCCCGCATTATATCAGGGGGGTGATATAATTTTTCTGATTTGAAATGTGGTTTATCATGTGGCATGGGGAGTTGCTATTTTGATTTTCACAGGAATGTAGGAAGCTGCCTTATACCAAGTCCATGCCCTATACCGAGTCTTATACTGAGTCCATTGATCCATCTAGCTCAGTATTGTCTACTGACTGGCAGGGGCTCTCCATGGTTTCAGGCAGTCTTTCCCAGTCCTACCTGGAGATGCCAGGGATTGAACCTGAGACCTTCTGCATGCAAAGCAGATGCTCTACCACTAAGCTACAGCCCCATCCCCTAAAGAGAATATCTTACAGCAGACAATGCTCTCATGTAGTCATCCATCCAAATGCAAACTAAGGAAAACCCTGCTTAGCAAAGGAGACAATTCATGCTCACTACTACAAGCTGGCTCAAGCCCCTTTGTCAAAGCACAAAGCTTCACTGGGCATGCAGAAATAGTTATGCATTTTTTTCAGATACTGGCCTCAACAGCTTTAAAGATACATAACCAATATTATACTTTTAAGAGGAATTAGTTCCTAGTATATTCCCATTTTTATCTCTAAACACTAAACAGTAACAAACATACATAGAGGGACATATAACCTCCAGAGTTAAGGAGGTTAAAATATATAAATTGGCAGACATGCTGCACAGCTTTATGAGGGCAGAACAAGAGCTTCGTCCTTGCAAGGAGTCTCTAAACTAATAGTGCATGAGGCTTGCTTCGCAGCAGTGAAGAGGGAGAGGGGGAAGTGATTATCACTTCTCTCCCGTCCCCAAGAAAGCCCTTTTCATGTCCAGGAATATGTCTGTGAGGGCTGCATGACCCTCATGGATGTATCATGGATGTAGGGACACATTTAGGGGTGCTGAAAAATGCTTCCGTGGGAAGGAAAGATCAATGAACATTAGTCCCCCCGGTGACATAGAGGGACTCTGTACAGGAGGCCCTCAAATATCACAGGTTCATCTCCGTGGTTTCGCCCATGTGTGTATAACTTCCCTATATACCAATTTAGTTACTGTGGGGGTAAGCTTTAATCAATTGCAGGTTTTCCAGTTGGGAAACCCCTTTAATTACCCCCTAGTGAAATTAGGATACTTGGAGCAGACAGCATGCCAGCTGAGATGCAGCACGCAGGCTACTCCAGGAGGCTTAAAGTTAAAAAACCCACTCTCGCCCACTTCTCAGAAGTGATGTGCCCGGATCGGTCCGGAGGCCATTCTAAAGACCTCCGGACTGGTCTGGACCTGGACGGTTTGGGCGATTCAGGTGGGGGGTTGCTTTAAGAGCACGGGGAGGGTTTACTTACCCCTCCCGCCTCTTTCCCCCTCCGGCGCCCATAGTTCCTGTAGTATTTGGGGCGGCAGGATACCTCCCTGCCGCCCCTTCCCCCATTTCACTTCTAAAGGCTCCCAGAAGTCTTCTGTGTGCACGCACATCGTGCGCGCGCTTCACGTCTCCATGACGTGCACGTGCGCAGAAGACTTCTGGGAGTCTTTAGAAGTGAAACGGGGGAAGGGGCAGCAGAGAGGTATCCTGCTGCCCCAATTACTGCCACCACCAATTACTGCCGCTGCAATACCTCCTTGCCACCCCCCGCCTTAGGATATTTTTAAAGACGTGAAGTGCGCACGCAGAAGACTTCTGGGAGCCTTTAGAAGTGAAACAGGGGAAGGGGCGGCAGGGAGGTATCCTGCCGCCCCAAATACTACAGGAACTACGGGCACCGGAGGGAGAAAGCGGCGGGAGGGGTAAGTAAACCCTTCCTCCGCTCTTAAAGCAACCCCCCACCCCAGTGCCGGACCGCAGTTCAGCGGTTCCATGCACACCCCTACTTCTCAGCAGCTTGCAGAGTTGAATATTTAAACTTTCAACATCCTGGAAAATTCAACATCAGCTGAGAAGCATGCAGGCTGCTCCAAGAGGTTTAAAGTTTAAATATCCAACTCCATACACCAGTTGAGAAGGAGCACAAGGGTGGATATTTAAACATTTAACACCCCGGAGCAGCCTGCCCACTTCTGAGAGGTTTAAAGTTCAAAAACCCAACCCCACACCAGCTGAGAAGAAACCTAACCCCATATTCAGGCTATTTATTTATTTTTATATACTGCCCTTTGTCTTAAGACACACACACACACCACCCTGTTAGGTCTGATATTTAAATATTGCAGATTCCACATTAGTAGAACATTCCTCAAACGTTACCCCAGTGATATTCAAGGGTATCTTGTATTACTAAATGCTGCAAAGACACTTTACATGCAGTGATTCCACATGGTTAGTGGGATGTTAGCAATCCTGTCTTCAGGAATCCCTGTTTTACCTCTTGTGAGCTGAGTTGTTTTATACTGTTCTTCTCTGACTTGCTTCATCAGTTGTAGATTATGATCACTGACTTCTTTGTGGTTTACCATAGGAAACGGATAATCTTTACCTAATGCAAAACACAGGCAAACAGCAGTACAAATATAATTTATTTCAAAATAACTTCTCAAATTGATTTGTGGCAGATATTCGACTGGCAGAAAACATTTATTTTCTTGACTACATACCAAATAAAAAGGTTGCTTAGCTGTAACTGATGATCTGGTAGAGATCCGTCGATATCCATAAGAATGGAGTTCTGCGCCTGTGCAGGAGCTGAACGGTAGCTATGCCTGAGCTTGTCGAAGCGCCCAAGCCACGCCCCCACGCTGTGGCGTGCTATATAAGGTGTGGCCGAGGCGTGAAGTCCCTCAGTTCTTGGACGACCGCCGTGGAGGACGATCATCTAGCAGGTAAGTTCATCCACGACGAATATGAGAGTTCAAATGAGCAGAAGGAGGCCACACACTTGTACGCACATAGATGTAGCACTACTGCAGAGGGGAGGTCGGGAGGGTCTTATGGATACTGACGGATCTCCACCAGATCATCAGTTACAGGTAAGCAACCTGTATATCTGGTTCGAGATCCGTCAATGCCCAGAAGAATGGGTGTTTAGCAAGCTCCATAAGGAGGAGGGAGCAGTAATCGCTAGTGCAACACCTGTTTTAAAACACCTCTCCTGAAGGCAGCCTCCGCAACAGAGCGAACGTCTATGGCGTAGTGCTTTACAAAAGGGAATTCTGAGGACTAGGTAGCAGCCTTACAGATGTCCTCAAAGGAGACCCCAGAAAGGTGTGCAGCAGAAGAAGCATGCGCCCTGGTGGAGTGGGCTTTTATGGCTTCTGGAGGTGGTTTATCTTGTAGATGATAAGCAAGCAGAATAAGTTCCACCAACCATCTCGACATCATTTGCCTTGAGATTGGGGAACCTTTAGTCGGCAGGGATTCTCAGCATTGGGTCCTCAGATGTTATTGGACTTCAACTCCCATAATCCCTAACCAAAGGCAACTGGGCTGGGGATTATGGGAGTTGAAGTCCAATAACATCTGGGGACCCAATGTTGAGAATCCCTGCTCTATAGGATATGAATAGTTAGGTAGACAGTCTGAACACCTTTGTGTGGTCCATATAGTACAGGAGGGCACGGAGTACATCCATGGCGTGCAACGAACGCTCAAGAGCAGAAGCAGGGTTTCTGAATAAGGTTGGTAAGATGATATCCTGGTTTAGGTGGAATTTGGATACAACCTTTGGTAAGAACGAAGGATTGAGGCGCATACAGACTTTGTCTGGGTAAAATATCGTATAGGGAGAATCTACTCTGAGGGTTGTAAGTTCACTCACACGTCTAGCAGACGTGATCGCAATCAGGAAAGCTGTCTTCCAAGAGACCAACTTCAGTGAAGAGGTGGCCATGGGTTCAAAAGGAGCCTGGGTTAATGATGACAGGACTAATGACAGGCTCTAAGGTTCCACTGGAGATTTGATTGAAGGGTAAACCCGTGAAAGGCCTTTCAGGAAGGCTTTGCTCAACGGGTGCAAACATAATGTACTTCCATCGCAACCCGGGTGGTATGAAGACAAGGCGGCTAGATGGACTTTTAGGGACACATTGGCTAGTCCTTTTGATTTTAGAGTCGTGAGGTACCGTAGAACTTCACGGACTGGAGCACGTTTAGGAAGGAATCCTTTGATGCATGCGTAGGTCTTAAAGCGGCACCATTTGCTCTGGTAGTTCTGGCGTGTGGATTCTTTCCATTGATTGAGCAGAATATGGTTTAGCAGACTATCCGCCATACGGTCAGGTGGAAGGTTTGGACGTCTGGATGCAGAATGTGACCCCCGTCTTGAGTGAGTAGATCTTGACGGCAAGGTAGATGTTTGTAGCAGTTCCTTGCCAGTCTGCGTACTTGTGGAAACCAGGACTGTCTTGGCCACCAAGGTATCACCAGGATGCAGTTGGTTGGATTGGACAGTAGGCGGGCTACCACTCTGGGTATTAATGGCAGAGGGGAAAACATGTAAGATGTTTCCAGGGACCAATCTAGTTTAAAGGCATCCCCGAGAGATTGAGAGTCGTGGCCTGCCCTCAAGCAGAAGCAGCTGCACTTCGTATTTTCAGAGCATGCAAAGAGGTCCACAGTGGGTCTCATCCAGAGGTCAAAGAATGGAATCACAAATTCTGTCTGGAGTTCCCACTCGTGTTGATGGTCCTGCAGGAAGATCCAGCTGAGGTCATCCGCCAAGGTGTTGTCCAGGCCCTTGATGTATACGGCTATTGGTGTCAAGGTCTGGCCAGCTGCTAAGGAAGTTCACAAAGCAAGCAGAGCTGCTGAACTCGGATACGGCTTGGCTGAACGCTGTCAGCAAGGATGATTTACGAACGTTGATTCTCAGCAATGAGTTGGAGGCTGGAGATGTTATTTATAGAGCAAGCCGAGAGCTCCCAGCTGGTAGGAATTCACGGCTTGTCAGCCTTCAGCAAAAGGCGTTTGCTCCTCCTAACAGCCTCTAATAGCGTTCTGTGTCTCATGATTCTGCGCTGTTGGGGAGTCATTGGTGTTTCACTAGATAGCTCTCCTTCGCATTGGTCCCCCACACCTTCTGCTGACTCAGGTTGCCGTGCCTGCTCTAAATCATTAGTCGGATCTACCACAGCCGTCTCATGAACGCTGACAGCCGGGCTCTGCCCCTCAGACATTCCTAAATCAGCTGGGAAGTTGACAGCTTCCCCTTCCTCCTCGTTGTCGGAGCTCAAGGGCGTGACAATTGGATAGATCTGGTGCTGAATACACCAGTGCCACATCTGCACACTGAGGGCGCACAGGCTGCGGGACACCGTCCCTCCTTGGCGATTGATATAAGCTTGTGCCATCGTGTTGTCAAGGTGAATCTGGACGACTTTGCCGTGAAGGATCAGCAGGAAGGCTTGTAAAGCCTGGAAGACAGCCAGGAGTTCCAGGAAGTTGATGTGCGGTTGGGCTTGCTGTGGGGACCACTTCCCCTGGATTTTGTGGTTGTTGCAATGGGCTCCCCATCCTTGCAGGGAGACATCTGTAGCCATCCAAATCACCAGCGAAGGGGCTTGAAAGGGAACTCCACTGAGCAGGTTCCTGCAATTCGTCCACCAGGTAAGTGATTGAAGTACCTGTGGCAGAAGCAGTAGGTGCTTTGCTTGACTGTCCCTGGTGGGATGAAACACTGACAGGAACCAGAATTGGAGCTTCCACATTTTTAGCCACGCAAAATGGATTACCGTGTTGCAAGATGCCATCAGGCCTAGCAGACATTGTATTAAGCAGGCTGGTTGTAAAGGCTGTTGATGGAATTGGGAGACAAGGTCCTGAATGCAGGTGAATCTGTCTTCCGGTAGGAATGCTTTTTGTTGTACTGTTTCCAGGGTTGCCACTATGTGTGAGGTCACTGGTGCTGGGTCTAGATGTGACTTCTTCGAATTTATTTGGATGCCCAAATCGTGAAGTAGGTCCACTACATATTGGATGTGCGAACATAATTCGCTTCTGTCCCTTGCAGTAAGGAGCCAGTCGTTTAGACAAGGATAGACCGACACACCCTTGGTCCGCAGATGAGCAATCACTACCGCCATACATTTTGTAAAAACCCTCAGGGCGGTGGACAGTCCGAAGGGCAATACATTGTATTGAAACACGTGGTGACCGATGGTAAACCATAGGTATTTGTGATGACAAGGCCGTATGTTGATATGAAAATAGGTCCAGCGTCACAATCCACTTTTCTCTCTGGAGCAGTGGAAGGATCTGTTGCAATGCCATCATATGGAATCTTTTGACGTGGATGAATTTGTTCAGGCAGCGGAGATCCATAGTTGGCTGAATGCCCCCGTCTCTCTTGGGGATCTGAAAATAACGTGAATAGAACCCCTCCCGCCTGTCCGCCCATGACACCGGGGCGATAGCCCCTTTTACCAGTAGCTCCCTCACCTCCCGATGCAATGTGTCTGAGGGAAGAGTGAGTTTCACCCCTGAGAAGTACAGTAGAGATCTGAATTCAATCGCATAACCAGAAGTTGTAATCAGCAACCAGCGATCCGATGTTAGGTGCTGCCATGCGGGGGCATGGCCTGTCAGCCTGATGGTAGGCTGGGACGGAAGGTTGGAGTGATCTGTCAGGGCAGATGTTAGGGCCTCCGCTAGCGGGAAAGAGGGGATGTGAGGTGTCAGGGAGTTGAAAGGTGTCGATGGGCGATCCACAATCTCAAAGATGCTTCTGTGTATCCTGCAACTTTGAGGGCTGGGACTGAGGAGCTTTCCTCTTCTAATGGAAAGGGCGGCTTTAGTATGGTAGAGTATTTTTTTCTAAAATCGCATCTATCCTGATATTTATATGAAGAATGGTACTTGCCATAGGTATTACGGTAAATCGTTGAAGATGTGGAGGTGGACGGATGTGAGGTGAAAGTCTTAGCGGTAAATTTTGATTTTCTTTTAAGCTGCTCCATGGTTGAATCGGTTGTCTCACTAAAGAGACCAGAGCCATCAAAGGGTAAGCCTTCTATTTTATCTCTCATGTCTAACTGGAGGCTGGTGGACCTTAACCAGGCATGCCTCCTAAACATAATGGCTGCTGTCATTGCCCGTGACTCGCTCTCTGCCAAGCTTTTGGCAATACTGAGCTGTCTGCGAGTCAAGTCCCCTGAGCTCTCTAGGGTTTGACAGAACTTGGTTTTAAACTCCTCGAAGGAGAATGAGTCCAGGTCGCCTTCCAACATTTCCCAGAGGCCATGTGCATATTTAGCTGTGCAGGCTGTGTAATTTGAAGGGGTGTGCATTTTGGAATTTTCTTGTTTCGATTTGTATCCGAATCAAAACACCCCTGTTTTGTTTTGTACCCAAATTTTCTGAATCCGAATCAGCCCTGCTTTGTTTTGTAGCTGAATTTTCCGAATCCGAATCGATTTGGATTTTTAAAAAGGGTCCCAGGGCAAAAAGAGTGGGTGGTGGTGGTAGTGTCCAATGGGTGGAAGCTACCACCCAAATTTCAAAGGAATTAGGCAAAGGGCTGATTTTTTGTGAATTTTTAAAGTTTACACATTTTTAAGAATTTTCCCATAGGGAATAATGGGGATTCCAGCAAATGTATCGCTTCAAATCAAGGGGAAAGGGATGACCCAGAGCAGAGTGTGGCCAATGGAGGCAAGGAAACTTCCAGAATTATCTCAGGAACATAGGAAACTGCCATATACTGAGTCAGACCATTGGTCTATCTAGCTCAGTATTGTCTTCACAGACTGGCAGCGGCTTCTCCAAAGTTGCAGCTGGGAATCTCTCTCAGCCCTAACTTGGAGAAGCCAGGGAGGGAACTTGAAACCTTCTGCTCTTCCCAGAGCGGCTTCATCCCCTGAGGGGAATATCTTGCAGTGCTCACACATCAAGTCTCCCATTCATATGCAACCAGGGCAGATCCTGCTTAGCTATGGAGACAAGTCATGCTCAACCACAAGACTAGTTCTCCTCTCCATTGGGCAAAGGGCTGATCTTTTGTGAATTGTTGAAGTTTACATGTCTTTTTTACGATTTCTCCCATAGGGAATAATGGAGGTTTCAGCAGCCCCATAATTCCACTTGGGGGGCACTGGGGTTTCCCAGAGCAAGGGGTTGTGTAGTGCACATAGGATGCCAACCACCTCCATACCCACAAGCCCTTGGGGTACTGGGTTTTGTGTTTCTGAGGTGTTCATTGTAGATTCTCTGGTAGCATATGAGATTTTCAGTGAAAAACAAGAATCCACTCTCGTATGCTACCAGAGAATCTACACTCAGAACACCACAGAAACAACAGAACCCAGCACCCCATGGGCTAGCAACCCTTCCCCTGGCCAATGTGGGGTCAGTAAAGAGTGGCAAGAAGCAAAAGAGCCAATGGGGAACAAGTAGGGAATTGTCAGCAAGTCAGCCCATGATTTAGGTCACCGATCAGAAGGCTGGAAGGGTGGGAAATTCAAAGAGATGTCAAACGCAAAATGGAGACTGACTCAGAGATCACCACAAAATGGAGGTCCGAAACAAGAAAACGTTTTGTAGCCGAAACAGGGACGTTTTGTTTTGTATACAAAACTTTTGGATCTGGAAAATGGGTGTTTTGTTTTGTCTACAAAACACCAGAAACAGGCTGTTTTGGGTACAAAACGTTTTGTATCCGAAATGTTTCGCACATCCCTAGTAATTTGCCACCTTGACTGACAGGCAAGAGGTTGAGTAAACCTTCCTCTCCAGTAAAGTCTAGCTTTCTACCCTCCTTGTCTGGAGGAACCGTGTATCTTTTGCCAGTCTTGGATGCTGTGGCACAATCAATCACCAGGGAGTTAGGCGCTGGGTGTTTTAAAAGGTAACCATTGTCCTTGTCCTGAACCCTGTAGAGGTTTTCCAACTTCTATGAGGTTGGAGTGGAGGTGTGCAGTACCTCCCAAGCACATTTGGCTGCCCTAGTGATGAACAGTAACATTGGCAGGGCCACAGAGGCTGTGGATTGTGATTTCAGCATAAAATTATATACCGGATCATCAATGGTGGCTAATTGCGAGCAGATGTCTAAGCCCAGAGCATCAGCCATAGCACGAATTTGTTTGTGATAAGCTTTAAGTTCATCATTAGGAGAAACGTAGGTTACCGGTGCTACATCCGTAGGTGGTTCCACAATTCCAAAACTAGCAACTTCTGGGTTGGATTCAAAATCAGAGGACATGTAATGCTCCAAAGGAGAATCAGCTGGTGGACGGTCGTCCTTGGCTGGGCGTGGGGTAGTCTGTGTGGCAGATGTAACCAGAGGTACTGGTATTGTTGTCTGTGTGGACTCTGAGCAAAGGCGAACCATAGAAGTCTAGGAAGCTTGTTGGGCAACGGATGGGGGAGACGTTTGAGTGGCTACTGACCAGAAGGTAGAGTAGGGCCGGGCCAGTGTAATGGGTCTCCAAGGCCTGTAGCTTTCATCCCCATATGGGCCAGCAGGAGAAGTGGTACTCAAGGAAGGGTGGCAGTACCCGCAAGAATGCCAAGGAGTTGGTTGCCGCAAACGGCTGGGTGACAGTGGAGCTGAATGTAGTGACACAGAGGCCACCCCATGTTGTGGTGGTTCTAGCTTCATTGATGGGAAGCCAGTAAATGTCAAGTGTCCACTCGACATCGAGTCCAACAGTGAGAGGAGAGAACAAGTCGCCGTTGGGAGAGACTCCTCCGCGTCGACATCTATGACTTGGAAGGCTGGCAAAGGCGCTCGATATCGAGGGGTGACATGAGTCGAAGCAGAGAGGATTGGGGTATGTAACGTGGAAGGTAAGTGCACAGTAGCTTGTGGTGTCAAAGGAGAAGCCGAGGATGCCAGAGGCATTGGAGCTGGCGAAGGAGCACTAGCTGTTGGCATCGAAATCGGTGTCGAAGACAAATGTTGAATGTTCAGGGAAGGATCGACATTGAACTGCATCGATGTCAAGCGGAGAACAGTACTTGTGGGCTGTTCGGTGTCAACCTCTATGGAAGTAGATAAAGTAACCTCAGGGAGCCATGGTATCGAGGGCTCGTCATCGAGGACTATCAATGCTGAAGGAGCGACCAATGGTTCAGGATACAGCGTAGATAGCATAGTGGAGTCTTTTGATGTCGAGGGTGTAGAAAGCGCAGGAGGGCGAGTCGATGTCGACGGCTGCGCCGAAGAAGGGGACAGTGTATGGTCCCATGGATTTTCTCGATCTCTTTGATGCTTGTCCTCATTTGGAGTGGGATGGTCCTCACCTCAACGCTTAGAAGCTTTATCATGTTCCTCCGAGCGGTGTGACGACTTTGAGGAAGAGGCAGAAGATGAAGAAGAGGAAGACTTAGACTCTGAGGGTTTCTTAGCCGGTGTTGACATCGAAGACTTTTCCGACGTCGAACATTTTTCCGATGTTCAATGTTTTTTCGATGCCGAGAGTCGAAGAGGGTTTTTCCGCCTTTTGCGCAGGTGTGGAGTGCACAGCAGACGTTGAAGGACGAGGCGTGCCTGGAGTCGAAGGGCTCAATACTTCATCATAAATCGCTGCTCGAAGGTGAAGCGCCCAATTTTTCTGAGTCTGTTTTGAGAAGGACAGACATATTTTACACGAGGAGACGTTATGCTCCTCTCCTAGGCACAATAGGCAGAGGTTGTGGAGGTCTTTTGAAGGCAGTTTCGCCCTACAACCCTCACACCATTTAAACAATTTTTTCTCGTCAGCCATAATCAAGGTCAGAGTCATTCCACGGTCCGTTTATCAGAAGTCATTGAAGCCAGTCCGAGTTAGAGCCAGAGAATCACCGCCAGCCTTTCCGTATTAAGATCCAACGAAGTCCGATTGCCAGTCCATGTCAAAAAAAGTTAACAAGATGGATGAACGATAGAGGAACTTTCCGATGAAGAGGCAGCAGACCGTAGGTCCAAGTCGCAAGGTGGTTGGAAAAGAACTGAGGGACTTCGCGCCTCAGCCACGCCTTATATAGCACGCCACAGTGTGGGGGCATGGCTTGGGTGCTTCGACAAGCTCAAGCATAGGTACTGTGTGGTTCCTGTGCAGGTGCAGAAGCCCATTCTTATGGGCATCGACAGATTTCGAACCAGATGATAGCACTTCTAGTTAATGAGTATGTCACTGTGCAGGAGCTTAGATCAAGCTATGTGCAAAGACATAATGCAAAGTACAGCATTTGCTGGGCCCCTGTATCATATAAACACACTGTACAGACAAGGAGCTAGTCAGTTAAAGACTATTTCAGCTAGTCAATTAATGTGTAAGTTGGAGGGATGAACCCCTTTCCCTTGCCAAATCCTGGAATGAAGGGAGCCAGCTCTCATGAGAAGCAAAGAAGCAAAGCCTTTAGAGATGCTGGTGGGGGTAGTGGTCTGGTTATTTTGGCTAGGGCCGCTTCTTGATTTGAGGGACTCTTGGTGAGTGCCCAAGCCCTAGTGGAGGTTTTTTCTTACTGGTGGGGACAGCAGTAGCCTAGAGCACTCCTTGGTGGCTGCAATCTTTCTTTGTTTTAATAAATAATGCAGTGCCCCCATTCCCTACATTGCAGCAATGGGGGCAGGGGCATAATAAAAAATAAAACTGGCAGCTGCCAGTACAGCTGCTAAGAAGTGCTCTAGCTTGTAGTTGTCCCAATCACTAAGACAGGCCGCTACAAAAATTTGGCTATTGCTTACTTTGGCAGTGGCAGCACCTTAGAGCACCAGCAGCTGTGCTGATGGTCATCGTGGGTTTTTCCCCTACAAAGAGTTGGGCATGGAGCAGGGTTTGGCTGTGGACCTCGGCCTCTGGTCAGTGCTTCACAGTCAACCTTTGATCCTGGCCCCGACCAGCAGATAGCCATAACTTCACTGCTATGCAGGGATCGGAGGTGTAAAGCAGTTCCCTAGCTGCTTGTCCCAGCAATGTAAACATTTAAAGTTGGAAAAAGCAAGGCAGTCCTGTTGCCCTGGTGATAGGGCATCTTCCCATGAGAACAGGCCCTCTCAAGGGAGCCAGAGAAGAGCTGGGGTGGCTGAAGCCAGAGCAACCCAGAGTGCTCTACCCTGCTCTACCCTGGGGGAAAGCCAGAGGAGGAGAATGGAGAACCTCACATCTTCCTAGTTGTGGCTATGAGAGGGAAAAGAAAAGGCATGGAATTAAAAAAGAAGTAAAATCCTCCAGTTTGTGCTATGCTATGTTATGTTCAAAATGGCTGCCTAACCCCCATTTTGTGTTGCAAAAGATTATAAATTCAAGATTGCTTTCTAACTCTTCTGTCTAGAGTTTGTAAATTTTTGTCTGGTTTTTGCTAACCCTGATGGGGTAACTCCCGAAGAGGTGAGTTGAGTTACAGACATAAAAAGGCAAGTGAACAGCTCCCAGCTGAGAGTGGGGTTGTTGTTTTTCAAACTGCTGGAATCACTGAGTGTTGTTTTGAGCTGCTGAAATCACTTGGAGCTGAGAAATCACTGGAAGCTGAAGTCACCCAGAGCAGCTGAGGGAACAGACTGAACCAGACTGCTCGCTGAGCAGAGAGACACAGACAGAGGCCTGTTGTGGAGCAGAGAGAGCAAGGCTGACTGGAGAGCTGAAAGAGACAGACCTGCTACAGAGCAGAGAGAAAGAGAACAGGCCAAGAAAGCATGTGTTTATCCCAATTTTATTTGTGCTCATATGGTTATTGTTTTCCATATCGAATATTTTGCAAAAAGCCTACTGTTTGAATTGAACCATTTTGTTTTAAGCACAATTTCACTGTTTTGATTCAACATTTGCACTTTTGTTTGTATTCCCCACCCATGTTTAGATGCCTCACCACTCTACCTAGTGTAAATCTGTAGACAGGGGTCTGGAGGGCTGTTTGGTAGAGGCAACCAGTAAAATAAAGAAGTCTACTCGGTGGCAGCGGTAGAGTTTGTCGGATCACAGGGCTGGACAAGACCAGTCTGTGACACATGGCAAGCTCAGAGACAGGCAGGTCCATCTCCCTGCTACCACACATAATGAAAAAAGCTTTTGTTTTGAGTATTACCCATAATGCAGCCAGCCTCTATCTGTGCCTCTTCTGGTGCTGTCCATGGTTCATAGATGTATTTGGAAGGAAAATTCTTCAGTACTGGAAGGTATTTTCTGAAAAATATAATTGGTTTGATTTTTCTTTCACCCTGAAGACAAATGCATGGCAAATTAGACGTAATAATTTATTTTTCTATGTAAACCACTTTGAGCACTTTTGTTGAAAAGCAGTATAAACATATTTGTAGTAGTAATCTGTATGATGACCTGAGGTCATCAGCTGAAGAGTATATGTCTCTCAGCTGTCTCTGTTGAGACAGAACTTAAGGAAGCAGGCTGATTTGGCAGCTTATCTATTCAGACACAAATCAAGTACACAGTCTGAGCTCCTAACAAATGTTAACAAGTTAACTCTGTTTGCTTTTATGGCGATTGGCTAGTAAACACTGTCAATCAAGAGGAATTTAAACTTAGGAAAAATTAAGGAAATTAATTTTAGGAAATTAGGAAATTAAACTTAGGAAATTAAACTTAGGAATTTAAACTTAGATAATTCCTAAGGGAGGGGCTTTGGATTGGAATGAACAGGGGTCTATAAAATTCAGTTGGAGTTAACTAACAGCAGTGCAGATAGGGACAGTTAGGGCTAGAGATAGGATCTCTAGTTAGCGTCTCTAGAGCAGGACTGAAGGCAGGATTGGGAGATTGGTGGGTATTACTTTTATTGTATCTTGTGTCTATCTTATTGTTGCGAGCCGCCCCGAGCAGTAGTGCACTGGAGGGGCGGGGTATAAATATTTTAAATAAATAAATAAGTTTTACACACCAAGCATGACCTCTGTAGTTGGAGTTAACTGTAGAGCAAGCTTGACTAGCAAATGTAAATGCTGCTGGTTGTGTATGGTTGATTACACAGGATACATGGCCAGTTGTATACCAGTAAAGGTGCTGAAAGTCTAAAGAAGCTAGTTTATTTCTAAACAGTCCCCTCAGTAACTTGAAAGTAAAGCCTTTGTTGCTGTACTGATACAATCTTATATAAGTACCTGAATTTTAATATCAGTTCCAAATACAGTATAAGAGGTGGTATACAGTCTTGCCAGTTCTAAGGTTGTTACTTTGTCTCAGAAACCATTACACGTTTGACCTTACATTGTGGTGAATAAGAAACCACTGAAGCTATTTTGCAGGAATAAAGTTATTTTCTTTGGTTTGGAACTTTAAAAGTGTTTCAGCTGTGTCTATTTACTTCTCCCCACTTTACCACTTGGGCACTATACCAAAGTTAGTGTTAGAAACCCAAATTAGGATTTAATTTGGTGGTGACAGCATAATAAGTACATAGAGATTTTAAAAAAATTCAAAGGGTCACAAACATATTGTTTATTTCAACATCTATATATTTTAATCAATCTCCCAGTCCCAACCTCGGGTCCCTGACAGCTTTAACCAGCTCCTGAGAATCTTCATCAAGAACTATGTGCAGTAGTAAAATGCAGGAAAGGACCAGGACCAGTGGGAAACATTCCACATAGGTATTTACTTACCGGATGTATTGACCTTCTGGATCTGTGCGTTTGCCAAAACGAACCGGACAAAAAATGCGTGTGTACTGGTGGAAGAAAGCACTGGCTGATAGCCACATCCAGTTCCCTGCATTGATACTATAATCTGCATCCAGAAGCATCTCTTCAAATACCTGTAGTTGATAAGAGTAGTTAAAAAAACAAGCACATCACAGAGTGGCATGGAAATAATGGGCAAAAAATACGAGAGACTGGACAGCAAGTTTGTGTTGCAAGTTAAGTGTTGTTAAGTTCACCGAAATCAATGGGCAATTGTGTCCAGCTCCATGTTGGATTGTAGATATTGGCCAACATATGTTGACAGTAGGGACTCGCAGGGGCTGCTGCACTACGTCAAAGATATCCCTGATGGTGTAGTAATGGGGCTGCTGCTGCAGAATTACTTTAAACCACTTTCTGGCAGCAGCACTGCAATTTTTTCCATTCTGCAGCAGCCCCATCACTACACTCTTGGGGCTGCCTTTGAAGTTGCGCAGCAGTTCCAGTGGGTCCCTGCTATTGATGGAGGGCTGCAATATACTAAAGTAGCCAAGCTAGTTTTATGTGGCAGTTATTTAAAATCTGAATCAAGCAGCAATTTTGAGACGAAGGCATAATTCTCAGAGGTAGAAAACATTTGTGTGGACTGTGCCCCTTCAGAATGTAGTCAAGGCTCAAATTATTGGCATATGCAACAGCTACAGCATAGGACATATTATGTAGTTTGGATGTAATCTGCTGTAAGGCCAAAGGGAGCACAGTAGTAAGGAGTTATAATGAAGGGGAATAAAGAGTTCCCTTCTTGCATTTCCCCTTTGTTCTGTTGTTGGTTGGGGTTTGTGAGAGTTCCTGTTGATCTTCTTCCTGCTTCTGTCTCTGGGATATGAAAATCAGCATGATTTGTACTGACATCTATCTTACCAGAAGAAATGCTTTATGGACTGTGTAAAGCTCTGTTTAAACTTCCACTGCACTTGTTCTTTAGTCTGTTAAGACAGGACACACTCTGCAACACAAACAACTGAATATTCCTGCACAAAAAAGTATCTGCACCTAAAAACTAGATGGGGAGAAGGCTATGTTAAAACCTTTCTCCTTAACCTTTAGCTTTCTACATGGAGGCAATTTTTCTGTACAAAGTGTTATTCAACCATGCAAATGTCTACCTACAGTATGAAGTAGAACAGCTCAGAAACAGGCTCACCACCTCAGTGAGAACTTGACCTAATTCCTTGATCTAACACTTTCCCATTCTACCCTTTCTCGCTGTTGGGAACAATGTTTGCAGCACACTTTAAAAAAAAATTGGCAGGGAGAAAACTGGCATAAAGCACTGTGATTAGTTTCAAATCCTCTAGAAAGCCTGTACCTTCAGAGTGCCATTAGGGATGAAAGGCAAAAGGATTATGGCAAACCTGCATGCCTTCTTCCCAACTGATCCAGAGGTCTCCTCGTGTCAGGAAGCAGGCAACTGCGTGGCGAGCAAGATGATGTATCCAGCCTTCCTGATGGAGCTGAGTCATAATGGCATCAATCCAGGGAAATCCTGTCTGAGCCTAAAACATGCAAATGATCTCAGTTTTCCTGATCAGCTCAGCCACCCTGCTCCCATTCCCTTTATACAAAGAAAAGCCACCATTCCCTTTATACAGAGACATATTACTGAAGTAAGAGCCTCTTCCCTGCAAAACATTTTAAAAGCTGGGTATTCCCTTCTCAGCTTTAGTGGGGAGAGAGAAAAAGTAACTATCAAGAATAAAGTAGTGTGCCGTCAAGTCGATTTCAACGACTGGTGCCCACAGAGCCCTGTGGTTTTCTGTTGGTAGAATACAGAAGGGATTTACCATTGCCTCCTCCCGCACAGTATGAGATGATGCCTTTCAGCATCTTCCTATATCGCTGCTGCCCGATATAGTACCAGTGGGGATTTGAACCAGCAACCTTCCTCTTGTTAGTCAAGCATTTCCCCGCTGCGCCACTTAATTGTCCCTGCAATTTGGGGAAATCATCATACAATGGGGGAAAGACCATGAACCTGATTCTCACCTATATTGTCTGTGGTTGTTTTGCATGCTTCTCATCATATCTGCTTTTATATTCATCTGGTTTACACATTGCTGAATATAAGACGAAAGCTGTATCAGGGATGCACAACTTCAGTCCTCCAGCTGTTGCTGGACAACAACTCCTATCATCCTCAGCCATAGTGGCCAATAGTTAGTGATGATGGGAGCTGTAGTCCAACATTTGCAGAAGGGACAAAGTTGTACACCCCTGCCCTAGATTGTACCACAACAGGCTGAAAGTTTAGATTCTCATCTGGGGCGGCCCTTTCATGAGGTAAGGTTAGGTAGTCAGCTCAAGCAGCAGATTATTGGAGTGCTAGCAGGGCTACAAGATGCTCCTCGCTGTCATCACAGGAGCAACTCTTCAGGACCAGCCTGACCCTTGCAAACTTTGCAAGGAGTGCTTCTCTTCACACTCCTTGAAAAGCTTGCAAGAAACGTATGGAGAGAAAAGGAGGCAACTGGCAAGCTTCCCCCTGCCATGTTCTCCATGCACTTTCAAAGTTTGCAAGGGTTAGTTTTGAAAGATAGCTGGGCCCCCTAGGAATGTGGGGCAAGGCAGCATCTGGCACCTCATCTCATGCACCACAATACCTTGGGCCACCCCTGCTTTCAACCATAGTTCTAAACATTATTCAGTCTTCTAGCAAACAGCTGGGTATCCCATTATAAAACCATCCATTCTCTTTTACCAATTCATTTCAATCCAATTCAACGCATCATTTTATCTCTTATTGCACCTTTCATGCCCTAGCAGTAAAATTTAAACTAACTTTTCCCCACTAAATAATCCTCTATAGTTCTTGAAGATAACCACCAGGTAGAAAATATGATTTTAAAATGATGTTCTAGAATCTACTGTTTTATTCATTTTTAATTGCCAATTACTCTGTTTTGCAAGCAGTACTGTCTATTCTGAATCTCATGCTTTCAGTAACTGAGGATAATCAATAAAATCCAGAAGCCTAAAAATGTTCATCAGTGGGAAATACTACCAGTGTCTTACTGTTTTCCATTTGTGGAACTTCTCTGCATCTTGGTACCATTCTATTTGAAGGCAGATGGGATTCCCAACCATTTTTGTGAAGTTGGGTGTTGCAGATGCTACTGTGTAAAAGAATTCTCTCCACAGCAGCTGTCCTTGAAGAGATACTGGAGGCAGAGAATGATTCTTTGACTACAATTAGGACAGAATGACATGGAAAATGAACATGAGAACCATAATTATTTTATTGTTGTTGCTTGGTTTTATGTTGTTTTTATAGCTTTGTATTTTGACTTTTAATCTCTGTGAGCCACCCTGAGAACATTTATGTGTTGGAGGGCAGATATATATTTAAATAAATGATTAGCTCAACCATTTGTAACTAATGCTGTAAAATAAAGCATAATGTTTTAGTACTGAAACAGCAAACTTGGATTTTTTACAACTATTTCCAAACATATCATGAGGTTTGATCCCCCTACCTTGAGGTGCTCATGATAGATGCTTGAATCCTACGTGGAACTTGCAGCACATTTACCAGTACAAAAAGGAGAAACTTAAGTATGTAGTACATCGCTCTGGGCTCCTTGGAGGAGGAGCGGGATATAAAATGTAATAAATAAATAAATAAAAATAAATAAAAGCTGGCTTCACACAACTGCCAGCAAGTCTTAAGTAGGGAAAATTTCAGGGATATGTTGGGATCCCAACGCGCGCATGACTGGTGGGCATGTCGTCCGAACCCATCCAAGTATGGTTCTCTAGATTCTCTGACATTGTCCTGACCTCAACCCAACTTCCATAAGCAAGATTTGAAGTTGAGTGGAGAATGTCAAGTGGAGAGTACAGGAACTGGACTTGGGGTGGTTGGAAAATGCTAACAGTAGTGCACACTCTCAGGTCACAACATATTGATATTTTCCCCACTTACAGACTTTCTGGAGCTTGTATGAAACCACTCAATAAAAGTACATTAATGAAAGGCTTAAGATAAATATAGCAAATAATTTGTGGCTTTGAACAATCTATCCAAACAATACTCCATACCACCTGTAAAGTCATTATGCACGATTGCTGTAGGAAAGAGATGCTTTCTTTGTGGAAACATCTGTAAATTGTAAATTGCCGTGTGAGCTTAACTAACATGCAGCAAATCATGTGACACAATCTTACCTGAGCATAAATTTTTGACAACCTATAAAAAAAGGTCCGAACTGATAAACAGCCCATACTAAAATAAGGACTCAAGCCCGTAGTACTTGGAAGCAGAGAATTTGGGATAGTTCTTGGCTTTGTAAACTTTGCTACCCAGCCCTAAAAAGAGAAACACAAAATAAAATACCAATATTTAGTAGAAAAAGTAACATCTATTTAATTAATATGTATTGTCCTCTATAATAAAAGGCTAAAGTGTGCGCCTGTGTCTCTGCGCCTGTGTCTTTCTTGGCCGTTCTGGGCATGCGCATGCCCAGTTCTGGGCTCCACGTTCTGGGCTCCACGTTCTGGGCTCCACGCATGCCCAGAACGACCGAGGAAGATACGGCTGCAGAGACACGGGCGGCCATGTTGGGACCGGGAGAAGGAGAAGCGGCAGGCCGAGGAGAAGCGGCCGCTGCCAACGGTGGGAGGAGAGTGCGGGCGAGGCGGCGGTGGCTGCGGCGGGGCGACTGGCCCCGATGGCGGCAGCTGCTGCGGCGGGAGTACGGGCGAGGCGGCGGCGGCCGCGGCGGGGCAACTGGCCCCGATGGTGGCGGCAGCCGCCGCAAAGAGACTGGGTTTGCTGGCGGCGGCCGCCATGGTAGAAGACTGGGCCCACTGGCGGCGATGGCCGCAGCCGGAGGACTGGGCCCGCTGGTGGTGGCGGCCGCACTCGGCCCCGCGGGAGACGGGGCGGCGGGGGCGGTCTACTAGCGTTAACTACTAGCCCGTTAATTTAACGGGCCTAAAATAACTAGTCTGCTATAAAGAGGAAGGTAGCTATGCTAAGTTGGGGCAAAATAGTCTCATTGTACTTTGTTAGCAAACCTTTGGCTTCCTTTACATCATCTCTGTGCTCCAAGTAAACAATGCAGCTACAGCTCTGTTCTGGCAAACTTGATAAAAGTGTGGTCTGTTGCTCTGCTTGTAGCAAAGGTGTCCACAGCTATGGAGTGACTCCTTATACCTCTCATCAGAGGTATACAGGCTGCTTGTGACATACAGTGGCTTACATTCTGTGCATTGCCCCACTGATGCAAGAGTGGGGTGCATCATGTGCTGGTTCCATGTGACTCCACAGCCTGCCCTCACTGCTAATGAAGGCAGAGAGACTTTGTGGATACTAAGGAATGTGACTTCACTGTAGCAATAATTCTCCCATCATTCCCAGTGGGAGAAGCATCACTTCAGCAAGGACACGAAGAATCCTCCAATGTAACAGCCACGGAGCCTCTCCGCCTTCACTAATAGCGAAGACAGGCTGTTGAGTTACACTGAACCAGCACACGCCACTGTCATTTACAAGAGGAATAACCATATAGTGGTGGAGCCCACACATTAAATTCAGAAGGTCCCAAGTTCAGTCCTTGGCATCTCCAGTTAAGAGGATCTCAAGTAACAGGGCTGGAAAAGACTTTTTCCTGAAACTCTGGAGAATAGCTATCAGCTGTCAGAGATAGTACTAGGCTAGACAGATCAGTGATTTAATTCAGTATTAGACGGTTTCATGTGTTCATATATACAATAAAGAGCTAAGCACAGTGATGGAGATGCAAAAAGGACTTGAGTATATTTTAGATATTTTCACATATGTCATATGTAAAATGAACATGGGCTCCTATTACATTTAAACTTCTCTTGCAAAGATGATCAGGAAGGCAGCTGACTATGTTACTCACTATAGCAATCGTCATTAGCACAGCAGGTACATAAAAATAATACTACCTGCTTTTTTAGATGCTCTTCAAGTCGCTGCAGCCCTGCAGTTTCCCCACCTCTCCAAGGTGACTGATATTCTTTGGAAATTCCCAGGTTTTCAGGGAGAGGCACTCTGTAACACTCATCTAGACCCAATTCAGGGAGAGGACTGAATTTTCTAATGGGAAAAGAAGACCTCTTTCAAAGACTGTTGCCATGAGGAGACAAAAATAAGCTTTCCCATCCAGCTTGCTAAACAAGATTAATGCTGTCTACTTTTTCACTACAGAATAAGCAGATGCACTATAAAGTGGAATTTGTTGTCACAGACCTGAAAAACTCATGTCCTGAAACCAACGGAAGAATAATGACAGTACTAGACTTAAAAAAAAAAAAAGTGTCTCAGTACAAAGCAGATCTTTCAGATTTTGACTTATTAATATCTTTGAACATTCTATAACATTTCCAATGCTGTTTTTCCAAGTGTCAGGAGGGAACAGAGTTTTCTCAAGAATTATCTCAATATTATCAAAAAGTAATGCAACAAAACCAAAGGTAATTTTACCTCCAGTTCTTAAATATACACCCAAGATAACATTTTTATCTTGTCACATCAAACACTCCTTCTTCCATAGGCCCAGCCAAGACATCAATTATGCAAAACTCATTGTATAGTGAACCATGTATTCCTTAAGAGAGGGGGATTTCTTGTTCTAATAGTACAACTGATCCTTACTGGGAATCCTCAGCTGTAAGGTCCTGTACAGGCATCTCAGGATCTCCAAGTGCAGTCAAAATCTGAAGAAACCTCTTGTATGTCAATGGAGGTATTCCCTTGTTTAGTTCCACAATTCTGTATAAGACAAGACAATTATAGTAATTAAGTGAAACCATCTACAGCAGTAGGGGAATTGAATTCAATTACAGCAGCAGCTGCATTTTTCTTCAGGTATATTGCCTAAGATATATATTTTAAGGACTAGACACTTGCTAGGTTGCTACATTCAACTGCAGGATTTCCATGGAAGCTACCAGAATCACTTACATTTTAAACAAGACATACTGAAAGATCTTGGGTTGTGTTTTTTTAAAATAATTTTGTCAGATTCTGCAGCTCTAATTTCAAAATACCCCATATGTTTTTATACGGATAGAAAGTTTAGTAGATAAATGTACACCTTCAGCAAACTAGGTAGATTCAGCATGTAGTAGGGGAAGTTTGCTCTTACTCCAGCCATCTGCCTCTGCATTTATGATAACTTCTACATGGTATGTACACAGCACTTATTTTAGTGGGCATGGATCGTGCATTATTGGGTGTAAGCACATAAGATACTATTTGTGTATGCTCTATGTAGACTTTATTGCAAATGCATGGAGGCCAGGGAAGGAGCAGATGGGTGTGAACCTGCTGCTGTCCTAATGCTGGTTGACTTTTCCAGGTTTGCTAAAGGTATGCACAATCCTATATTATTATTATTCCTATGGATAACAGATGCAAGAACTGGACAATGTCTTTCTCAGGGTTGCTTTTATATTTGATGTGCATAGATGTCCCACCAACCTATGTGCTGTGCATATCAATGCATATCATACTGTTCTTAGCATTATCTGGTTTGCAAACATAACTTCTGGAATGATGTCTGTGTCACAGAATAGTACTGGCACTAGGTCATCCTACACCATACTGTCCTAGTATAAGTGGTACAATGTCTCTGCTGACCCTTCCCCAGCTTCCTGCCATGTTGGACCTGTGGCTCCCAATGGTGTGGATATAGCCTGAAAAGGCATAACAGTTTTACTATAGGATATAAAAAACTTTACTATGGGCTATAAGGATGCTGAATTCTAGTCAATCAGAAATCCCATATCCAGCCATCTGTGCAAAACATTTGAAGATGTTTGTGTTATATTATTACATATACCCCATATTCCTAAGGCTTTATGGTCAAAATCAGAAACAGTCAGAGAAGGTATTTTCACTAATTTTATATGCATAAAGACTTCTGGAAGTCTTTACATTCATAAAGATTTCCTGCTCACTGACTGACTGATGGGGCTATAAAAATAGGAGTGCATCTTGTACTCTATTCAGAACATTATCATTTGGTATCCATTAGTCAAGAGACCCTAATTATTCAAAACCTCTGAAAACAATTCATCTGCATGTCTAACAGTTGAAACGTGCAACATGAAGGCTGACTCATCACAGTTCCAGTGCTACAACAGAGAGAGAGAACACCAAACTCCACATGCAACAAAATGGAGGGATGTGGGAGTTCCTCCTTCACACACATGAACCAGCCTTGGATTAGGTGGGTGGGATTTGCACTGGTAGCCAGAAACATATCTATGCTTAAAGAATGCAAGCTATATTTACTAGGTATAAAAGCAACATGGCCCCCAAGAAATGATATTTCTTCCCCTAGGCCAGTTTCATACCGTCTGACATCATACAGAGTGTGCCCCACCAAGGAAAATACTTCAAATCCCATTTCTTTCCCCATAACTTGGATAGTCCTCTCCATCTCCTTGTAAAATGGTTCGATCTCATCATCCAAAGTCACTTGGGTAATATTCCACTTTTGAACATGCTCCCGCAGCACCACCTCATATTCTCCTTGAATAATCCATAAGCAAGAATTCAGTTTCTTTAAATTTGCCTGGAGATCTTCCAGACACTGCAGGAGGAAATGCCAGCGCAAAGTTCCCATTTTAATTGCAGATGTCAAAAATTTTCTATCTAGGATGTAGACTGGATATACAACTTCAGAAGACTTCAGAGCAGCCAGCAGAGTGGGATTGTCATGTAGCCGGAGTCCCTTCCGGAAAAGGTGAATGGTCCGATGAGGCATGTCGGATATTTATTTGAAAGCTGCAGGAAGAAATGTGGCGAGAATTCAGATGTGTATTAATGCAGGAAGAAAGCAGAAGTCTGAAAAACTGGTAGCTGTATGCAAGTGAAAGGGCTTTCATGATTCAAGGAGCTTAGTAAACATGAGTGAGAAGTTTACTAAATTGACTGGAACTGGGCCATTCTTATAGTCACATCTGAGATCACCGTAACCTTGGAGAAACATTATGCAGTGCAAACAGAAGGAAAGGTAGGCAGAAGGAAAGGTAGATTTTTCTGCATCAGAAAAGCCCTCTTTAGTGCTAGTGGCTCTGGGAAACAGGTTCTACCTAGGCTTCTGCCTACATCTATTTTGAAGGCATAATTCTTCATAGCCCCACAAACCACTGTTTCCACCAAAATATGCTCCCTGCAGCAGCAAATCATAAAGCGGTGGTTTTCAAACTGTATTGCTCCAGGAAACCCTGGGGGTTCCTTAGAAGCTTATTAGAGGTTCTTAGAACAGTAATGGAATAATACTGCAATGAGCCCCTCCCTCCTCACAAAGAAGCAGCAACTGCCTGGGAGGGGACAGAAAGAGAAAGTGGCAGATAGATGAAAGTCACCATCACCACCTTCCCTCACTGCCATCAAGCTATGCTGGAACAAGACCCTCCTTCCTCACACAGAAACACCAATAACCTGTAGAAGAACATCTTGTTTTATTGTTTAAAAAAAACCCAACAAACACATTAATGATATTTTAAACTGCCTTGGGGTCTATAGATAAAAGGTGGTATATAAATGAATGAATAAGTGAAGATAAACTTTCCTGAAAGACAAAGACACTATATCTTCCCTAACAGTGAGCATCTTCAGGGGAGTGTTGGGTGCATCTTAGAGTGCTCTCAGTTTGCAGGAGGCAGCAGTAAAGGCCAATAATTCCAGCTGATATCCTATGCAGATTGATCATGCATTCTAGATTATATCCCAGAATGTCCTATAACATGCAGGGGTTTGTTTCTCAGCAGATAAATCCATATTGAAAGGGCTCCCTGACGTTAAGAAGTTTGGAACTCACCGTTGTAGTGAATCAAATGAGAAAAAGTCTCTCTTTCTGTAAGAATTGTGACAGTGGGTCATAGGAACATAGGAAGTTGCCATATTCTGAGTCAGACCATTGGTCTATCTAGCTCAGTAGTGTCTTCACAGACTGACAGTGGCTTCTTCAAGGTTGCAGGCAGGAATCTCTCTCAGCCCTATCTTGGAGAAGCCAGGGAGGGAACTTAGAACCTTCTGCTCTTCCCAGAGTGGCTCCATACCCTGAGAGGAATATCTTACAGTGCTCACACATCAAGTCTCCCATTCATATGCAACCAGGGTGGACCCTGCTTAGCTAAGGGGAGAATCATGCTTGCTACCACAAGACCAGCTCACTTAGCTTGGGATAGTCAGTGGGTCAGACCTAGCTTGGGATATTCATCTCCCTTCATCCTATTTTCTCACATATCGACAACAGTAATCTCTAAATAAAGAGCTGTGTATACATTGACAAAAATCAGTGGAGCAAAAAGACTGACACAAAGTACTGGACAGTCAGAGTATGCAATTCAATTATACAGTACTTTAATATATTTAAATATGTTTATTTAATTGGAACAATTGAAACTAGTTTGGGAAGTTGCAATTTTGGTTGCTTTATCAATTTACATATTTGAAATTACAAATATGTAAATTACAGATATTTACATATTTGAAAATAATTAAGTTAAGAAGGAGAGGAAGTACAGTATGATTGATGGCAGAAGTAGTAAAGACTAGACAGAAACATTTGGGTTTATTAGCATAGCAGCATCATTCATACTGGATTAAATCCAAACTGGAAACAAAAAGCTGAGAGTGGGGGGGAAGTTTAGAAACAGAGAAGCATTCAGAAAGGATTATGGAATCAGTTATGAACAGAGCAACATTATGATCTGCAAACACAAGACATGCATGCATCAAAATATGAAATTAGCTAGATAGAACCACATCATTCTCTGAGACACAAGATATGCATGGCAGATATATATTTTCCCCTATGGTCACTGTACCATACTTTGGACTCTAACAGCACAATTCCGAGTATGTAGGTAATGAAAATCAATGTGACTATAGATTTATAGGCCTGGAAGCTGGCATTGTCATGAATGTATTGTGAATAAAGAATCCAGCTTTCTTGTACACAAGAATTTGATTGCTCCTGAAAATTGAAGTTCTTGTTTTGTTAGAAAAAAAGTTTACTAGTCTCCCTACCGCAGAGATAAAAGTTCGCCTGGCCTGTCAATTTCAGGAAACTTATATAGATGCTTTTTGATTGTGTATTACTTCATTTTTGTTACAAGGAGACAGTACTGATATATCCAGGCTGGTTGCTGCTAATCCAAATACCAGGATTAAAGAGGTCATACAGTGGTGGTGGTTTGCAGAAAAGCCCTTCCTTAGTACCTCTTTAAGCTACCATTTCCCACATTTCTGATCACAGTTGCAATTGTGGAACAAGCTGTTGTCTGAACTCAGCTATAGACCTAAAGGATGGTCTCCTGTACGAACCTGTCCATTCATTAAGACCATCAGCTGACAGCATTATCCAGGTTCCTTCCCCATCAGAATTAGGTGGGTAGAGAGAGTGCTTTTCTGTGATGGCACCTTGGCCTCCCTAGAGAAAATCCACCTCCATCTCTAGGGAAATCCACCTGCTATTCAGGCATAAGCTAAAATCCTATCAAGCTTTTCATTAACATTAATTGTTTTTATGTCCTCTTTGGTTTATTTCTTTAAGCAAAAAAACAATGTCCTACTGCTCTTGTCACCAATCCAAGGCAGCGAACAGCAAACAAAAGAACTAACTAAATAAATATCAGAATCACAAAACATGGTTTGTTGGTTTTAAAGTGAAAGTAAAGTGTGCCATCAAGTTGATGTTGACTCCTGGCGACCACAGAGCCCCGTGGTTGTCTTTGGTAGAATACAGGAGGGGTTTACCATTGCCTCCTCCCATGCAGTATGAGATGATGCCTTTCACCATCTTCTTATATCGCTGCTGCCCAATATAGGTGTTTCCCATACCAGCATGGATTCAAACTGGCAACCTTCTACTTGTTAGTCAAGCATTTCCCCATTGTGCCACTTAAGGTGACTTGTTGGTTTTATTCTATGCTAAGATTTTACTTCTGTTTTAATCCATTTACTTGTTTATTGTTGCATTGTTTATTTTAAACTGGTTGCAAGCAGTTTTTTTAATAAGCAGAAAAGTTGGACAAAGACCAGGAGACCTGAGTTCAAATCCCCATTCAGCCATGATACTTGCTGGGTGACTCTGGGCCAGTCACTTCTCTCTCAGCCTAACCTACTTCACAGGGTTGTTGTGAAAGAGAAACTCAAGTATGTAGTACACCGCTCTGGGCTCCTTGGATGAAGAGCAGGATATAAAGTGTTAAATGAATGAATGAATAAATAAATAATATAATATAAATTGCTTCAATAAATAAATCTTTTGCATTGGACTGGGCACAGCTGGCTTGCGTTTTGGCCACTTATCACAAGACAATGAGCTAAATTAAACCATATACATATTTACATATATTAATATATATTTTTAAAACAGCATTTCCCCCTATATTAGGCGAGGTAGCAGAAACAAGAGCTTCTGAGCTAGACAGGACAACAGATATACAGTCAGCCAGGCCACCCAGCCACTACTCGTTCTTAAAAGGCAGGGGCTGGAAAGGATGCTGTTTCCCAAGAGATGGAGGGGGAGAAGCGGCCCACTCGGAGGGTGGAAGGTGGGAGGCCACCCCGTCCTCCTCCTCCTCTTCCTCCCGTTTCCTTTGGAGTGCTCTAGCCGCTGCCCCCCTCCCCCGCGAAGGGTACAAAACGAAATAAAACAGCCCATTCGCAGCCGGCATGGTGGAGCTGATACTCTGTTCCGCGGCGACAGGGAATGGCGCATTTTCGGGGCCTGGGAGGGGTGTGTAGAAGACCAGGCCGATCTCATTCGTACTCTGCGAGGTGCGGGAGGAGAAGGGTAACGGGGTTGTCAGGTTACCTGATTGTTTCTGTCGAAGGGACCTTCCGGCTAGCTAGAACCGGCTTCTCACTTCCGGCGTCGGCTTTTCGCATATTCCAATGAGGGTAGGGAGGGGCCGATTGTTCTCGTTGGTGAACGGGTGTGCGCGTGGCGGGGCATATTGGGAAGAGATGGCGCAGAGCTGGGGGGTGCTCTTGTGCTACAATTCCATGCACGGTTGTTCGGAAGCACAGCTGCAGCAGCCCGATGCACACATATTTAGGGAAGAAGAAGAAGAAGTCCCATTGAGAAATCTGGCGCTTCCCCAAGTACAACGTGCATAACAAAATCGGGCTGTTATTTAGCCATGCTGTCCTCCGAATTCGGTGGGTGTCCCCTCCTGAGGAGACGTGTTTAGGATTGCGGTGCTTAGTGCCTCCGAGAAATAGACTGCGGAGAGAGCGAGCACCTCGTTTGTGTAGTGTTGAGATGTATTCTCCGGGCAGGCGGGCCTCCTATGTTGGTAACAGGCAGAAGTTAAACAGGAATAGCTTCTGCCAACAGCATGGATGTGGGAAGGCTCCACTTCTGATTCTGGCATGTTTATACAGCTGTAAAAGGTTCACCAGTCCTGCCAAAATGAAAAGGTGGGAACACCGTCTAGATAGGTGCTACCCCAAGTCTTGCTTTGAGGCATCCTGCATATTTATGGGCACTAGTTATTTCAGTGTATGCAGTTGCTACAATCTTCTCCTTGTCCTCACACAATTCAGTGTTAGGAGGAAGCTGGCTTGGTCCTGCCCTACAGGATGAAGATGTGGGCTTAATTTTCTACTAAAGAGTTAGACCTGCATTTGACACTGCAGACTAATAAATACTCTTGGGTATCCCCCATCTCTGCACATAGAAAACTAGATTCAGGCCATATGGGGCAAGGCGCTCTCTCACGTAACCTGGGTTAGAACCAGCACATTGAATTGGGCCCAGAAATGGACTGGGAGCCAGTGCAGCTGACAAAGCACAGTGGCATAATGTGATCACAATGTCCAATCCCAGTTAATAATCTTGCAGCTCTATTTTATACCAACTGCAGTTTCCAGACTGTTTTAAAAGGCAGCCCCAATACAATGCAATGCAGTAATCTAAGCAAGAGATTACCAGAGAATGAGAAACTGTGGCCAAAGCTGATAAAAGGTGTGCCAAGCCTTGGTCTGGATTAGACCAAGGTGAGTGCAGGAGTACGGAAACCTTTCCATCTTGTTTGCAAACTTTTATGTCAAACTAAATTGGAATTTGTTCTTAATCTTCTGTGTATTTTACATAAGTAAATACTGTCATAACAAAGTAAGGTGATTGCTTCCACAAAGTAAAGGTAAAGTTGCTCTGTCAAGTCTGTGTCAACTCCTGCTGACCACAGAGCATGTGGTTTTCTTTGGCAGGGGAGAGTCATTTTCAAAATGAAAAGAGAGCCAGCATGGTGTAGTGGTTAGAGTGCTGGACTAGGACTGGGGAGACCCGAGTTCAAATCCCCATTCAGCCATGAAACTAGCTGGGTGACTCTGGGCCAGTCACTTCTCTCTCAGCCTAACCTACTTCACAGGGTTGTTGTGAAAGAGAAACTCAAGTATGTAGTACACCACTCTGGGCTCCTTGGAGGAAGAGTGGGATATAAATGTAATAATAATAATAATAATAATAATAATAATATAACATTCAAGGGACTCAGAATACATACTTGTTGCTTCAGCTAGTCCCAGTTTATGTCAGAAGTCACATCTGCATATTTTGTTACATACAAACTTATTGATAGCATGCCAATATCTCAAATCTTTCCCAAATGCTACAGTTTTTTTAAAAAAAAGAATGCTATTTTATGCAGTTCAATTCCAAAATAAATTCTGTAGCTTTGTGCAAATCAAAGAGATGCACTGGAAGGACGTCAGTCCACAGAAACTCTTCCCTGGATACAGTGGGCCTAGGAGCAGGTGGAGTGGAGCTCATTTAGAATGCTGCAGATTTTTCAGGCCCCAGCTCAACATCTGATTTATAGCTTTGTTCAGGTGACTTTCTTCAAACCAAATACTTTGAAGTAATGTCACTGACGAAAGCTTGAATTAATGGCTTGAGAATTGCACCAGGAATGCATGTTGTGTTATTTACCTTTTTTAGTTGAGATCTTTGGACTCCTGCCAGGAATCCTAGGTTCATATCATAATGCTTTCTGATGAATGCTCAGACCCTTGCACTGGAATCCCACTGGCTTCTGTGCAACTACAGCAGGCTTCTATGTGTGATTCCCTCACCCCAGGATAAAATAACTAGGACACTACAGGAAGAATGTAGGTCACTCTAAGTCCCTCCCTTCTGCTGGCAAAAGCTGGTGTTGAACAGATTGCCCAATTAAAACGATGAGTAAGTCTTATAACAGCCAACAGATGCAGAAAACATAAGTAGGAGAATACAAGCCCATCACTTGCAAAACAGATGGCTAAAACTAACCAAAGTACCTGAATTATGCATCTTTTACAACTGTTTGGAAGGTGTAATGGCCAGTGAAGTATTAGGAGAGGCAATGAAGCTCTCTTGCCATTGGAGCCTAACACCACCTTATGAATAAACTGCTTAGTTTTGTAATAGTCTTTTGCTGTATTTCACATTTTTATTTAACATGTTTTATATATGTTGTTGCTAATTTTGTTTCTGCTATATATTTATTTCACATATTTTTATTTAATATATTTAATATATGTTGCTGATTTTGTATTTGTATGCTTATTGTGGTTAAGTTTGATCTTTTAGGTTATTTTTGATATAAAATATATAACATATTACCCTGACAAGATTGTAATTCTTTATTGATATTAGAAGTTTCATTAAACCAGTGATCCTCACTATTTTTTGAACTGGGGCCACTCTTGCAACCCCCCCCCCCAAAAAAAAACCTTCAATGTGAGAGCCATATTGCATGCTATTGTGCTTTTCTCAGATCTGGGAGGGTTCTTTAAGAGATAGTCTTCTCTCTTAAGAGCTCCATGGGGGAAATGCTGGGAAAGGTTACATTTTCCAGCATTATTTGCACACTTTCCAAAATGGTGTAGGGCTCAGTTTCCCTTAAATGATCCCCAATGGTGCTGGGCAAAGCAGTGGTGGGAATGGTTGCTTCTTCATGTTGCCAGGGGTACCATTATGCCATAGTATTCAGCTTCAGCCCAGTTTGTACAAACCCAATAAACAGTTAGTCAGGGGACTGCATTTAGGGTTGATGGGGGCTGCCACTTACAATAAAAAAACAATGCATTAAATGATATTTTGGAGTGAATCCAAAAGGGGACATCCCACACTGGTGGTCCTTCACTTTAGCAATAAATGCAAGAAGCATAACCCTGATGGATGAACCAAGTTGGGTTGGATATTATCTGACAGTCCTTCACTGGCACTGTGCTACACATACTAAAGCTCTTCTCATGATCCATGAGAAGGGCTTCTGTCGGGCTTGCGGGGAGAGCAGGCTTAGCCCACTCTCTCCGCAGATGAGCAGCTGCTCGTAGCTGGGCGGCTGGATTGGCTGCCCACACAGCTGCTGGCTCCGTCACAGAGGCGGCAGGAGCTGCAGGGATCGGGGGCTGTGCAGCCCCTGGGAGTCCCAGGATGCCCCGCATGAGTATGTGGGGCATTCTGGAGAGACCCCTGAGCCCCGGAGGCTGCTTGCAGCCTCCAGCGGGGGTCTCCTCATGTGTTGCCACGGCGTGGAGCCGTACAACCAAACGGGATTAGATTTTCCTGTTCCAGCCAATCCCTAAATTTCCTGTATAAGTGTCTCACATAAAGTTTGCTAATGGTATTGAGCAAACTGATGGGTCTGTAATTGGTGGGGTCATCCTTCTTGCCCTTTTTAAATATAGGGACGATGATCGCTACCCCCCAGTCCTTGGGAATTTGGCCATTTGTGTCAATGTAGGTGAAGAGTGATGCCAGGATAGGGGCCCACCAGTCCAGATTATTTTTAACAGCCTCCGGTGGAATAAGGTCCTCACTTGGAGCCTTCCCTGGTCTTAACTGGGCAACTAGACTGTGGATCTCTGAAGCTGACACTGGAGCCCATGCTGGAGTATCCTCAATGGCATAGGTGGAGCTTCAGCAAACGCAGCAGGGTCTTTGTATAGGTTGTGATTACTCTGGTCTATGACCGTAATAAAGATTGGATTGGATTAGGTCGTGAAAGTATTTCTCCCAGATCTTTGGGTGACTACGACAATCCAAGTGACTTGGACCATAACTGGGAGAGTGCTTTGTAAGATGCCAGAACATGGCAGAGTCTCTGGATCTAATGGCCTGAATGAGTCCCATCCAGCCATCTTTCATGGCATCTCTTTTCTTATGAGCCTGCAGAAGTTTGTACTGTCTTTTCTGCTGAAGGAGATTCTGCACGGCCAACAGTCCAGAACTAGATTTATAGAGTTGATAGGTATTGGCAAGGGCTTTTTTGGCGTTAACACAGTCCTGATCAAATCACTGCTTGGAGGCCTGTTAACGCTGTGCATGTGGCTTGCAGTTCTTGCGAGAGAGGAGCTGCTGTAATTCCTGGACTAGGGCATTGTAGGACTCCAAAGGTGCACAAGTAGGGTCATTAATTAGTAGGGAAGATTGAATATACATACTGCAGGTGGTCAGAGGCAAGTAGCTCACTTAGCGCTTGATCCAGTTGTGGAGACCATTTAGCATGACAATATGCTCCTCCCGCCAAGGATATGGTGGGATTATAATGGTTCTCTATGTGGGACCTCAGGAAACCAGAGGAAGGAGGTTTCCTGAGGTGATAAAGCAATCAATCAGGCTCATTCTGGAACCAGCCAGATAGGTGAACTCGGCAGGATGGTCATTTTCAAGCGAGCCATTCAAAATGAAGAGGTTAAGTCTGATGGTCATTAGGCAGAGACCTGCATAATTTGACCTTTTGGTCTTTTGAAAGGTGGATAAAAGGGAGCCTGTCAGCCTTGGGGCTGGGTGGATAAGCCCTCTGTTGAGTGTATAAAGTGTGGTCATCAAAATTATGTATGGTGTGGAGAGAGTGAAATTTGTTTCCCTCTCTCACAACACTAGAATGAGTTGTCATCACATGAAACTGGTGGCCAGGAAATTTAGGACCGACAAAGGAACACTTTTTCACACACTACATAATTAATCTATGGGATTCACTGCCACAGGATGTGGTGGCTACCAATCAGGATGGCTTTAAAAGGTGATGACTTTAATGTGGTCATGGCTTTAAAAGGGACAGACAAATTCATGGAGGGCAGGTCTATCAATGGCTACTAGTCTGGTGGATGTAGGCCACATCCAGCCTCAGAGGCAAGATGCCAGCAGCAGGGATTGTTACGTCCGTTAAAATAACTCCTGACTTGGTTTGGATGTCAGACCCTATTCCTGCTGAATCAGGCAGGATCCGTGATTTCCCAGACTAGTATTTTGACTAACAGGTATTCTGCGCTTCAGTATCTGCACGTGCTCAAAAGCTTCAATTGCCATAATGTTTTAAAACAAAAGTTAGCAACCCCTAACAACGGAGCTGAGTGTGAACCTCTGATTTATTTATTTATTTTAACTGC
This sequence comes from Hemicordylus capensis, assembly GCF_027244095.1. Taxonomy (NCBI): domain Eukaryota; kingdom Metazoa; phylum Chordata; class Lepidosauria; order Squamata; family Cordylidae; genus Hemicordylus; species Hemicordylus capensis. The sequence continues at coordinate 51,912,564 of NC_069660.1, forward strand.
AAGTTCAAAGGAAAAGGTTGGGAATTTCTATGTGCGAATTAAATGCACGACGGTCTCTGATTGCGTTATTCCACCCACAGTCTGGCGTCTCAGTTGTAGGGAACACTATGCAACAAAGAGTGTAGGTCTATGCTTCCTTCTTAAGGGAAGTAAGAAACCCTGCTGCTGGTTCAGACTCGTTCCGCAGACGTCTCTGCCCAAAGTCTGCCCCACCCCCGACACAGCGAGAAACTCCGTTAGTGAGCCTTAGCCAATCAGAGCACAGTTGGTGGTGAGGGGCTGGGAGAAGCTCTCTTTGTCGCTCACATCGATTGACACCCGCAACTTCAGCTCTGTTCTCCAAACACATTGAGTTGCGCCTCTTCGCCCTCTAGAGTTAAACATCTTCTAGAGTTTGCGTTAGAACACAGAAGGGAAAACCAGTTCCTCTTCCTACCGGACGTGTCTACAGGCGCTGCGTTGGGATTGGACTCCTTTGCCGCGTGGCGCTGGGGATGGTGGTGCTATTGGTCTCTGCTGGCCAATCCGCGTTAACTATCGCTTTGAGAGACATCTCACGCGCCCACTGAAAGGGCTGCTAGGGCAAGCCGTGCCTGTGTTTGAGCGTGTGGCGGGGCTGTGTTTGAGCGTGTGGCCTCAGGCTTCCTCTGCTCTATCTTAGGCTCTCTGTCCGTTTGGAGACTTGGCAGCGCATTCGGCTCCGCGCTTAGAGCTCTACTTCGAAAACGGAGGTAACCGATTCCGTCTCTGGTTCCGGGTGGGGGCGGGCAGTCCCCGTGTCCCCCATTCCCAGAAAGCTGCAAAGGCCGGTTCAAGTTTTGGAGGGTTCGGCCGGGTGGTCTCGGGGCTTCGCTGACTCGACAAGGAAGCTCTTCGAAGTCGCCGCGTCTGTTGCAGGGTGCAGGGGGCCAAGTTAGGGAGCGTCTCTAGCTAAGGCTGCCAACCTCCCACTGCCCGAATAAGGGACCCGAGGCCGGGACTGCGCGGGACTGGAGTTGGGAGCCTGAGTGCTGCTGTGGGTGCTTTTGCCACTCTCCTCTTAAACTGCAAACAATTGACGACTAATATTCATATACCGCTTTTCGACTACAGTGTAAATTACAACTTAGATTGCATTTCCTCTGCTTATTATTGGTTAGCCAAACTGGGGGCGATGTAATTTTGTTTTCTAGAAAGAGAAGTGTTGTTAGCCGGGAAAAACAGGTTTCACACGTGAGCAATAGCTAATAGTCATTCTCATTACTTGTATGCTTTCCATTATAATGCTAAGTTAGCCAGTCATTAATGGCTGTTACTGTTTTTGTTGATGTCTCCCGTATGGGACTGTTGGCAACCCTAAGGCTGCAGCCCCCCAGAACCACAGAGTGCTCTGTTAGGGAGGGAAAGGAGTTGGAGCTCATTAACTATGCTGTTATTGGTGAAAATAACTGTTTTGATCTGAACCCTAGGTTCTTCCATTAGCTGAAAATAAGGGGCAAATGGCATCCTATAAGGGAAAGGCAATTTGGGGCTGAAATAAGGGACTGTTGGTAATCTTAACTATGGTGCAGCAAATCCCATTGTGTGTGAGTGAGGCTTACTCCCAGGTAAGTATACTAGGACCAGATTCGTACTGTTCTACTGCATGCTGCTCTCTGACTTTATGCAGGCCACCATAAGCCATGCATCCCCTTATTTTTCGTGGAGGTTAATAACCAATGCTACTTTTTCTTCCTGTGGATATCCTGTGCCCCCGCCTCAGTTTTTAATCCTCTTAAATGTTTATGGAAATGGAAGGGGAAATAACTTTTTCTTCCACCCCTAGGAGTTTAGAAACTGTGGAATAACTAATAAAATGGCTCAACCGTAAAACTACTTGTTGACAGGCTACAGCTTGACTTGTAGAAGCTTATCACAAAACAAATATTTTCCATCCTCTCCCCTTTACATACCTCCCCAGGGTCCCTTAAAATTCCACTAATCAGACATCTAGCCCACTTCCAGATTGCAGAATCTGGTGGGAAAAGCATGTTTTTCCTATAGTTATAAAATAAAATACTACAGTTCTAAAACACTGCTGTTTTAAAGTACATATTGAATTGCTGGTAAATTGCAACTTAGTGTTCAGTGAATTCTCAGTTCTCTGCAGTAGCATATATAACTTGCAAAATATTTAACTACCATCCCTGTTTAAGCTTGCTTAGCTTGTTCTAAATTGCTTGCTGCTGTGAGTTTTATCATGAAAATGTGGCTTATACACAATAAATAATAGAACATGACCACTTTTATCATTGAGATATAGTTGGGGTAGTGATCTCTGAGTATAAAATAATATTGGGTCTGGATCAGAGTTTGAGTACACTAGTTACTAGGTCTCATTGACATGTGCAGTCTGTTGCAAAGGCTATTCTGCTGCTGTTGCAATAGCAGTATGCATTATGCAACATAAGAACAGCCCTGCTGGATCAGGCCCAAGGCCCATCTAGTCCAGCATCCTGTTTCGCACAGTGGGCAACCAGATGCTGCTGGAAGCCACAGACAGCAGTTGAGGGCGTGTCCTCTCTCCTGCCATTACTCCCCTGCAACTGGTACTCAGAGGCATCCTGCCTTTGAGGCTGGAGGTGGCCCACAGACCTCCGACTAGTAGCCATTTATAGACCTCTCCTCAATGAAGTCATCCAAACCCCTCTTAAAGACATCCAGGTTGTTGGCTGTCACCACATCCTGTGGCAGAGAGTTCCACAAGTGGATCACGTGTTGTGTGAAAAAGTACTTCCGTTTGTTGGTCCTAGACCTCCTGGCAATCAATTTCATGGAGTGACTCCTGGTTCTAGTGTTGTGTGAGAGGGAAAAGAATCTCTCTCTCTCACTTTCTCCACACCATGCATGATTTTATAGACCTCTATGATGTCTCCCTGCAGTCGTCTTTTTTCTAAACTAAAAAGCCCCAGGTGTTGTAGTCTTGCCTCATAAGAAAGGTGCTCTAGGCCCCTGATCATCTTGGTTGCCCTCTTCTGTACCTTCTCCAGTTCAACAATGTCCTTTTTAAGATATGGTGACCAGAATTTTACGCAGTACTCCAAGTGTGGTCACACCATAGTTTTGTATAAGGGCATTATAATGTTAGCCGTTTTATTTTCAATCCCCTTCCTAATGATCCGTAGCATGGAATTTGCCTTTTTCACAGCTGCCGCATATTGAGTTGACACTTTCAACGAGCTATCCACCATGACCCCAAGATCCCTCTCCTGGTCCGTCACCGACAGCTCGGATCTCATCAGCATATATTTGAAGTTGGGTTTTTTCATCCCAATGTGCATCACTTTACACTTGCTAACATTGAACCGCATTTGCCATTTTGTCCAGTCCCCCCCCCCCCCCAGTTTGGAGAGATCCTTTTGGAGCTCCTCACAATCCGTTTTGGATTTCACTACCCAGAAGAGTTTGGCATCATCTGCAAATTTGGCCACATTGCTGCTAGATCATTTATGAATAAATTAAAAAGCACCGGTCCTAGTACAGATCCCTGGGGGACCCCACTTCTTACTTCCCTCCATTGTGAAAACTCTCCATTTATACCTACCCTCTGTTTCCTGTCTTTCAACCAGTTAGCAATCCACACATGTACTTGTCCCCTTATCCCATGACCGCTAAGTTTCCTCAGGAGTCTTTGATGAGGAACTTTGTCAAAAGCTTTTTGGAAGTCCAGGTAGACTATGTCAACTGGATCACCTTGATCCACCCACTCGTTGACACTCTCAAAGAAGTCCAAAAGGTTGGTGAGGCAAGATTTACCTTTGCGGAAGCCATGCTGGCTCACTCCCAGCAGGGCCTGTTCTAGGTGCTTTACAATTTTATCCTTGAGGATGCTTTCCATCAATTTGCCAGCCCTGCCTCTCCTTGACGCCTCCCTGATTTCCTCCTGCAACTCCCAGTCACTGTTGGCATCATGATCCGGAGGGCGATAGCACGTCTCCAGTAGCACGTTCCCTTTGCGGCCTTGTATAGTCACCCACAGGGTTTCTGTGGAGGACTCCAGTGCACCTAGGTTTTCTAGCTTGTTAGATTCTATCCCTTCTTTAACATACAGTGCTACCCCTCCTCCAAGGCGCCCCTCCCTGTCCTTTCTATAGAGTTTGTATCCAGGGATAACAGTGTTCCACTGGTTCTCACTGTTCCACCATGTTTCTGTTATGCCCACTATATCGATTTCTGCGTTGGCAACCAAGCACTCCAGCTCACCCATCTTGGCTCGGAGGCTTCTGGCATTGGCATATAAGCACCTATACACTGAATCTCTCCCCTGATTATGCTATTTTTTTGACTCTTTGACCTTTTGACTATTTTTAACATGATTAAAAAGGGATTTGCTGTACCTGAAATGGAAAACTAAAAGTCTAAATGTTTCTCATGCTGTTGTAGCACAATGCAGAGAGCATCAAGATTGAAAAGGGAGCTGCATCTGCTGTCCACACAGCCACCACCGGGTATCACTTGCTGGCAGACTGGAAGTTGCTTAGATGAACTTCAAGCTCGTATGTATCTGTCTGCTTGGGCTCTTTTTAAACTTCAAGTGGTAGTTTCAGTGACTTTCACTTGGTGGTATTGTTTACGAACCCTGTTATAAAATGATTTGTTTATCCCCACTAAGTGAATGACTTATTTATATATTTACATTATTTTTATTCTACTTGATGTTTTAAAACGGGATGAATTGGTTTAGAAGGCCTTAATGATTTAAAACATTTGACTTAAATTGAGTTCTGTTTTGAAGTTCTTGTATCTCACGAATACGTGCGCATACTAATTGGCTGCTATAACAAATAAACAAAAATTGGATTACAACTACGCACAGTCTTGGTACAACTTAGGCCCATAGTCAGAAAATTTTGATCATGTAATGTACTTCCTTTTGCACTGCCGAGTTATATCTCCTTAAAGACAAAAGACAGACATCTGTACGGTTTTCTCTTTTCACATGCAAGGATATTAAGCAAGATCACTTACATGACTACAGTTCTATTCACACTTATTTGGAATTCAATATGAACCAAGTGGAATTTACTTTTGAGTAAACACGCAACACGCTCTAAATGTCTAGAAGGCTTCTATAAGCAAGGGCTGGTAGTTGGGATGGGGGGGGAGTGTTTCTCTATGAAATGTAAGGTAAATGTCTAATATGGTTGATAGAGATATAAATAATAATCATTTGAATCTTAACACATGCAGAGCTGAGAGGGTTGGAGGTCAAGTAGGAAGCCCGCAGCAATAATACAATAAGTTACTGATTTGGCTTCGTGTATGCTCCCACATTTCCTTCTCATAAAAGATGGAGAAACTTGATACCCTGCATCGTAAGAAAAAAATAGTTCTCATGTGAAAGATCACAATATGTGCTTGTCATGGTCCCACCCTGATGCCCCTCAATTCTAGGGAGGTGAATTGTTTTTATTGTTTTATGACAGTTTAGTCTCCAAGTTCTGGGAATTCATTAAGCTTTTACTTTCTCTCGCTGCCACCATATAAATTCTTGTTACCCTGCTCTCGGTACTCAACACCTTTGGCTGTGTAGCCTCGTGAGCGCAGGACAGGTGTATATGTTTAGGATGTAAAATGAAACAACACTTGAGGTATAAAATGAAAACAAGGATAAGTTTATAATTTAGATTAGAATAAAGATCTCTGCAAAGCAGGGCACACAAGCTTCTTTACCAAGTTACTAGTTACATCAACTGTTCTGGATCAAATGTAACACATAGGGAGGCGAGATAACTGGAACAAAGGTAATTAAACTTGGGCTTGTAAACTTAGTGAATTCCTCCAGACCTTCTTGTCTGTTATTAGGAGCTGCTCAGAACACTGCTGGTTCTCCAGCCTCTATACATTCATCCTTCAAGCTCCACACAACACCGCCCCCCCCCATTAATCTTTCCTGTTCAGAACACACCAACTGATCTCTCAACGCTCAGCCCAGCACACCTCCTACTCCCATGCAACTCAATCCAATTCTCTCTCCTCACTGTCTCAACTGCCTTTTTAACACTCCCCCCCCCCACGAACCTTCTGTGCTTGGTTACTAGGGTAACCCGCACATACTCACTCACCAGCTCCCCTATATGTTCCACCACAGTGCTCATAGTTTGCGAATTCTTGCTCAGTCAGAGCAAGTGCAAGTTGCTGCTTGAAAGAAATGACATTGTTCTACAGTCTTCATTTCTTTTGAATTCTAGAGTTAAATATTAACTTACTGTAACCAGACCTTTTGTACTGTGCTTTTGTTTCTGTCATGTCTGGTTTCTTGGATGGCCATTTTTAATAGATTATTAAAAAGATTATTACAATGCTTACATAGTAAAATGTTGATGGTTCTTGCAATGATTTCAACAAACACCTAAAGGGGGCAGTGTTGACACATTTTAAGTTTTAGTATTGGTTTTGTTTTTTAGAAATCCTTGGTTTTGCAAATACACCATATGAAAAAGGAATTTTTGACTTGGAAATAGTTGTGCCTGAAAGGTAAATGGATAACTTCTATCTTTAATATAGAAAGCTACTTAGCAAATATGGCCTTGAATAGAAATAGCTGGTAGTTACATTGAATGAGGTACATTAGGCTCTAGATTCTAGCAGGTTGGACTAGGAAACAAACAGAAAATTATCAATGCATTTGTACTGTGTGGATAACCTGGGAATTTGAAATGGTGTGCATGGTCAGAAATAAGCAGAGAGAAGGGACTTGTAAGTATAAACTTCTGAAACTCTTAGCTTGATTTTCCTACAGCTAAGTGGATAGCTATTTTTTATTTTATTAATGTGCTGTTTTTAAAAAATAGGTATCCATTTGAGCCTCCAAAGATGCGCTTCCTGACTCCCATCTACCATCCCAATATTGATTCTGCTGGAAGAATTTGCCTAGATGTTCTTCGATTGCCACCTAAAGTAAGGCAATGCTTCTTTTATAGATGTTGAAAGCAATAGCTACCTGACACTGGTATTGTGTTGCAGATAAATGCAGTAGATCTCAGCATGTGTTTTAGTACATAGAGAGATCTTGCTGTAGTGCAGGCATTGCCCTACTTAGATGACCTGGATAGAAGCTATAAGGATAATTGGTCTTGGTTTTTTGAGATTTAACTTTTTCCCCATTGTCTTGCCTTTTAATATTGTGATAAACCGAGATTTTGGAGTATCTACTTACTTACTGTAATGACACCTTGAACAACATGGAATTAACTGATTTGGGTGTTCTTCTCATATGTAATCCCCTCTCTCCAAATAATGTTGCTTCTGTGTTTTTCTACGAAGGGCTCATGGAGGCCATCCTTGAATATTGCCACTTTGCTGACCTCCATACAGATGCTTATGAATGAGCCCAACCCTGATGACCCTCTCATGGCTGACATAGTAAGTATTGTCCTCCCTTATTTGGTGGAATAAATGTTGTATTTTGGAAGCTAAACTGTGCCATGCCTTTGCTTCCTTTGCATGGAGATAGGAACTCTTGCAGGAACATTTGCGGGCTCTCTCCAAAGAACTTTTGTCAAGACACTGAAGCATAATCATTCTGAGTGTTTCTGTTTGGAATAACAGAAATAGGAAATAAGGTGACATGCTGTCTAACAATACTTATACTGTATGCTGTGGCAGGGTTTGACAAATCTGGTAGCCAACTTACCATTGTGCCGAATAATTTAATAGTGGCCCCTGTCTCAGCCCCCTGCATGCTGACCTGCTCTGGTTCACCAAACAGCCACTGGTATCAGGGTCTGCCCTGGTGAGTGCACCGTTGGCCCCCTTTCCTCACAAACTGTCTTGTGTGGGACTGTCCAATCAGTGCATACCCCCTGCTCAAGTAGCCGCAAGCACAGCTAACGCACTCAAGCAGTCCTCCGCCATGAGTGCCTAGCACCTGCTAGCCAACCATCTGCCTACCCGCAAAGCCCAGGAGTGCTGCACACGTATCAGTCCCTCATACACTCGCATGCTGTGCATGAACACACACAAGCACACCCCATGAAGACTGGGCTGCTGTGCTACTTTCTTTTCATGTGCTACCCCCCCGCCGCCACCTCGGGTTATTGTGCATTTTTCAGAGTCCTCCTGTTGTGGAGGAGGATTATGCTGCTTTTTTTTTTTCCATGCTGCTGTTGCGAGGAGGGGGGACTAAAGCAAGCAGAGTGACTGAGGGGAAAGAAAGCAGCACAGCAGGCCATTCCTCATGAGGTCTGTGTACATGTGCAGAGCATGCCAGATTAGAAGGAATCAGTAGTTGTGCACTTGTTTGTTCTGGGAGCAGACTGGTTGGCTAGCTTGTGCTGGGCATGCAAGGTGGAGGCCTGCTGAGCGGTGTTAGCTATGCTGGCAGCTGCTTGGGCGATCCCACATGAGAATTTGAGGAAAGAGAGCTGCTCCTGTGCATGCACTGAGAGGCGGACTGCAGCAGACCTTGATGCCAGCAGCCATTTGGGTCAGAGCAGGGCAGCATGTGGAGGGCTGAGCAAGAGTGTCTGTGAAGAGGAGATTCAGGGTTCCTTGGATGGTGAGTGAGACCACTCCACCCATCTTCCTTGCACAGCCTGAGATACTGAGTGCTAATGCCACCTGAGGAGTTACATGCCCTAATAGCTCTCCTTTTGGTATGTGGCTCTTGCCCCCACACCAAGGTATGACTCTTCTCTCTGGGCACCTCACAGAATGCTTTACCTCTCATGGTCACTCCCCCTAGAATTGCTCACACAGACTTCAAACTTGTGCATGCTTCACTTGGGAGTAAGCTCTATTGAAGTCAGTGGGATTTCTTTCAGGGGAAGCCTACTAGAACAGGGAAATCTGGCTCCTCGCATATTGACACACATGCCCAGGATGCACTTTGCAGCTCTCCTCTATTTTTCATGTTTCTCTTCCAACCTCTTTGCCCTCTCCCAACATTTCCCACAGAATTATCCCATTGTAGTCTCTCCCAGCTTTCTCCCCACTACATTTAGTGATCTAAGATTCTTTGAATGAGTTCTTTTAGAGGTTCACTGGAAAATGTTTGGCTCCTAAATTTTTGGGCTAGCTTCTAGATTGAAAGAATGTGTCCAAGCCTATTCCATGGTTTTGTTTATATTACCAATATTTATATACCGTTTTTCAGAAGCATAGGAAGCTGCCTTATACTTGGTCAAACCATTGATCCATCTTATTTAGAATTGTCTACACTGACTGGCATAGGCTACCTAATGACGCAGCAGGGAAATAACTTGCCTAGCAAGCAAGAGTTTGCTGGTTTGAATTCCTGCTGGTATGTTTCCCAGCTGGTGGGGAAACTCCTGTATCGGACAGCAGTGATATAGGAAGATGCTCAAAGGCATCATCTCATAGTGCACGGGAGATTTTATTTTTATTGATTGATTGATTTGATTTGATTTTCTATACGACCCTTCCAAAAATGGCTCAGGGCAGTTTACACAGAGAAATAATAAACAAATAAGATGGCTCTCTGTCCCCAAAGGGCTCACAATCTAGAAAGAAACACTAGATAGACACTAGCAACAGTCACTGGAGGTACTGCGCTGGGGTAGATAGGGCCAGGTACTCTCCCTCCTGCTAAATAAAGAGAATCACCACATTAAAAGGTGACTCTTTGCCAAGTTAGCAGGGGTTTGCCAAGTTAGCAGATGGCAATGGTAAACCCCTCATGTATTCTACCAAAGGGCTCTGTGGGCGCCAAGAGTCAACACTGACTTGACGGCGCAACTTTACAACTTTACACTGACTGGCAGAAGCTCTCCAGGGTTTTAGTCGGGAGTCTTTCCCAGCCCTATCTGGAGATGCCAGGATTCTACCTGGGGCCTTGTCTCACTGTCCCATTCCCTAACAAAAAAGTTCACAAAAGTGGCTTGTGTTCTTAAAACAGGTGCTTTTGTCCCAAAAGAACTTGCAGTCTAACAAAAGACTCAGGGGAGACAGCAGCAGCACTCTCTAGAGGGAATACCATGCTGTATTGAATCGGGAGAGTTTCTCTCCCCCTAATACAAGAAAGCCACCACTTTAAAAGGTGCCTCTTTGCCTAGTGGCTGCTTTTCATCATAGTTACTTTTTGCAGCACTAAGTTGCAATACTAAATTTCTTCTAGGTACAAAATTGATCTTGACACAATTTTTAACATTAACTTGCAGCAGTATATCTGAGGACAGGCCATATTTATTCCAAGGTGTGTATGTGGGTGGGGGAGCTATGCAAGTATAATTTGCTTTGCTGACAGTGAAGTTAGCCCTTTCCATTTTGAAATGGAAGGCTACTGTTTAAAAATGGATGATAGTGCGCACATTGCAAACAGTATTTGCAACATTAAGGCCTCTTCCAGAGATTAGGCTTCTGTTCCAAAGTACCTTGTATGGCTAAGTAGTCTTTCATGAAGTAGTCTTTCATGCTGTCTGGTAAATCTGTCATCAAACATAACAATGGTCTTGGTGAGAGGCCATAATTATCCTTGTCTCTTTCTTTTTTATTATGTCTAGTCCTCTGAGTATAAATACAACAAACAAGCATTCCTCAGAAATGCCAGACAATGGACAGAAAAGTATGCAAGCCAGACAACAATGGTAAGAAATGTACATCACTTCTATTATAAAAGAGTGTAGGTTAACCTTCACATGTGCAGTCTTGCTGTGCCCACTGAAATATTCCACATCTACGTCACTTAATTGCCTATCTTGTTATAGCTAAGTTTGTGGGATGCAAGTACTATGGATATTTGCAAGTGCCTGGATTTAACTTCTCTCATCTGGAATACCCTTTTCCTGGCATTCTGGTTTCTTACTCATGTTCCCATAGCAGAAAATGTTGTGGGGAAATGGAAGGATTTTTCATATGAGGGTTTATTGTGTGTGTCTGATCTTGTAAATCATGCCTTAGGTGTGAGCATTTGGTCTTTATCCTACTACAATCACACATTCTTTGGAATTGTCTGGCTTGTAGCCTGCATCTGTCTTGCAACAACACATGTGCTCCATGTTGGCATATGGGGGGAAACTAATCAGTGGAATCCAGGTGCTTTTGATGAAAAAATTTCCTAAACCCCAGACACCCTTTTCCAGTGAAATTTGGAGCAAGTGATTTCTTTCTTTCACTGAACCTGCCTGGCTAGTAAGTTGTCTCTGGAAATCTAACCTCTTAGGTCTGATCTATACATGCAGCAAAATAGACTACCAGTTTGGACTGCAAGTGGGGGATGCCCCACAGAAAACCTCCCCACAAACAATAAAAAAAACCCCTGGGTTAGAAACTCTCATGCTGGTGGGAGGTTCTAAACCAGCCTGTTCACTGTCACAATAGTTTTCAGTTGGGGGTGGGCAACCTTTTTATTTTTTAATATAGTGGGCTGTTTATAAATGTGATTTCTCCACCTACAGTCTGAAGTGATCGAGTTCATTCTCTACACTCGGGTCTCTGCTATCTTATTCTGCTTAATGTGCAGATGAGGTCTAAATTCCAGCTTGCTTAAGATTCTGTCCTCTTGGTCCCCCAAGAATGTTGGGGCACACTTGAGATTGGAGACAGAACATGATGAATCATTTGATTTTTCTTTGTGGAGGGATGGTGGTATGTTTGGATGTCTCCTGGCACCCAAGGTTGTCTGAAGAGGCACTGTTCTGGGAGGCTAGATTAGCCTCCACCAAGAACAGGTTCTTTAATGCTGTGGCCTCTGAGGGAGGCTCACACTGTCTAGCAGATAAAAATCTGCTAGATTTTTTAGGCAGGTAAATGCTTTTTTTAAGTGCTTAAAATTTTTTAAATTGAACTTTTAATTTGTGTTAACTAAAGGTAAATACTAATTTTTAATTTTGTTGTACTATTTTATTGCTGGCTTTGTTCTAATGTTGCAAACCACCATAATAGCACTCATAATGGTACATTTATTTATTCAACACTATTTTAGAAAATTTTCATCTTAATTTTGTTCCGCCCTCCAAGAAACTCAGAATGAGAGAGTAGGCATTTTTCTTTCCCCCCTCTTAACATTTTAAAAGCTGCATCTCCCCCACCCCATTTTCTGTTCATTGTACTTGCTCATGTTCAAAAATATTTATGAAGTGGCCAATCAAAAACCTAGATGGGTACAGGAGAATTGGGCTTTAGCTGTCTCAAAGGAGCTAATTGGCTGGAGCTTATTCTTTCAAACACAAAGCCCAGAACTAGTGATGGGTCCAAGTTCAGGGTAGCTGCAGCAATCACTTCGGTATAGAATCTTCTGTGGCTGCTTAAAGAATAGTTAGTGTGTTCCAGTGTAAACAAAATGGTCTATCTGTATCTTGACAGTTATGCTCCCTATTTAGTGGTTTTGAATAGTGGTTTTGGAGGAAGCTAGATTATCTAGATCCATTTCAAACTGGCTTTAGAGCTAGCTATGGGGTTGAGACAACCTTGGTTGGCCTGATGGATGACCTTTACCGGGGAATTGAGTGTGACTCTGCTGGTTCTTCTGAATAGCTCGGCGGCGTTTGGATTTCCTGGGGGAGTTGGGGATAGGAGGCACTGCTTTGCAGTGGTTCCGCTCCTATCTCTCGGGTATATTCCAGAAGGTGGAGCTTGGTGACAGTTGCTCCTCAAAATGGGATCTGTTATATGGAGTCTCTCAGGGCTCTATTCTGTCACTAATGCTTTTTAATATCTACATGAAACCACTGGGTGAGGTCATCAGGAGTTTTGGTGCTGGGTGTTATCAGTATGTTGATGACACCCGAACCTACTTCTTCTTTTCATCTTCATCATCAGGAAATGACATTCATTCCCTAAATGCCTGCCTACAGGCAGTAATGGGCTGGATGAGGGATAACAAATTGAAACTGAACACAAGCAAGATGGAGGTGTTCATTGTGGGGGCTCAGAATTTGAAGGATGAGTTGGAGCTTCCTGTGCTGGATAGGGTTACACTCCCCCGGAAGGAGCAGGTACGCAGCTTGGGAGTACCCAGGCCTCATCGTGGTATCTCAGGTGGAGGTCATGGCCAGGAGTGCTTTCTATCAGCTTCAACTGATTCAACAGTTGCATCCATTCCTTGAAGAGGATGACCTCAAAACAGTGGTGCATCAGCTGGTAACCTCTAGGCTTGACTATTGCAATATGCTCTAGGTGGGGCTGCCTTTATACGTAGTTCAGAAACTTCAGTTTAGTTTAGAATGTGGCAGCCAGATTTGTCTCTGGGGCAACCTGGAGAGACCATATTATGCCTTTTAAAATGGTTGCACTGGCTGCCGATATGTTTCCGGGCAAAATACAAAGTGGTGTTTATTACTTTTAAAGCCCTAAACAGTTTGTGTCTGGGTTACCTTAGAGAGCGCCGACTTACATGATCCCCACCACGTTAAGGTCATCTGTGGAGGTCCATCTCCAGTTACCACCCATATGTCTGGTGGCAACTGAAAGGCAGGCCTTCTCTGTAGCTGCTCCAGGCTGTGGAATGCACTCCCTGCAGAAATCCGTAATCTGAATTAATTATTGGCCTTCAGGAGAGCCCTTAGACCTAACTTTTTGGCCTGGCCTTCGAGGGTTTTTTAACTGCTTTTAAACTGTAGATGTTTTGCCTGATTTTCCAAGGTTTTAAAACTGTTTTAAATGTTTTAATGTTAGTTGGTTTTATATTGTGTTTATAGTTTTTGATTTTAACTGTTAAGTGATTTTAATTGTTCTTATTTTAATGTAAACTACCCTGAGCCATTTTTGGATGGGTGGTATGAAAATCAAATATTTGTCACCAAATCTATAGCAAGCTGGATTGAAATGAAAATTGTGGTTATACAGCTGTAACACTAGGGGGCATCTGGACCCTGAAAAAGAATATTGTTCCTCAGTTCTGTCTTCTAAACTAACAGAGATAGCAATTAAAATGAAGAAGCTACTCCTTCCCAGTCTGTCATAGTAAGGTTTTAGATTTCAGTAAATTTGATTCATTTGTAGCAAGATCGCATTTTTGTTCAGGGGTGTCACCTCGATACCTTTCAGAATTTGCTCCATATATCTGTGGTAACATGACCTATGCATAACCTATAAAAATTGCACACATTGTGCAAATCACCATCGATGTGATACTGAAAAGGATTGGCTGGTTCCCAGAACAACAAGAGTAGCTCATTGGTGATAAATGGTGATAGAGCAAAAGGAAATTTCACCCTCCTGCAGCATTGCAGACTTGGCTATCAAGCCAAACATTGCTATCAGTGTAGTAAGCTGTACTGTAATGACAGGACTCAAAGAAAGCTTAGATGGGTGGCTAGACTTGGTATGAGGTGGGGTGTCCGATCTGCATTCCTGAAGTGGTGGTGTGCTGCTTACAGCCTGAACACTTACAAGATGTGAATTGAAAGCACTGGTTATTTGAAGTAAGAGTGGACCATAAACCAACACTTTATCTTCTCTGGTGATATTCCAGGCTTCAGAAACCCCAGATGAAGAGAACCACCAAAGTGCAGTCAACCCACCTAAAGACTCCAACAATTCCAAGAAAAGGAAAGGAAGTAGTACCAGTGGGTTGTCAAAAAAACCTTGCTTAGAAACATAGAGAGATTACTTCTATGTTAGATCCCAGTCTCTGTCAATGTTTGTCTTAGTTTTACTTTCCATTCTTATGGGCTTAACACATGTACATAATGTGTAAACAATATATTAATAGATGCCTTTCCAGTTCTCATAACATCCAGTGTGGCATATCCCTGTCTTTTTTTTAAAAAGGTTTTACTTCAATATAATTCTTCTCTTCTCATTTGCTCAATTTTGTACATCTGTTTTTTGTATGTTTTGAATGAGGACAGAAATGTGAGAATAAAAAATATTTGATCTTGCTATGACTAATGGTTACTTAAAGGAGTTGCTTTCAACAATTAAAGCTTTGTATGTGCAACTCCAGGCTCGCTGCTGGTCTAAGAATGGGTGTAAATAATATTTTATTTATCTATCTATCAAATTTATATCCCGCCCAAACTTATGTCTCTGGGCAGCCAAATGTATGTATCTGTTCATCCGTTCACTTATGTATTTGTTCATCCATTTCTTAGCTGTCTTGGAAGTTGCAGCCCAGCCTTTAGTGAGCTGAACATAAATCTGAAAGTCATATAGTTCAGCAGTAGACTGCATGCTTTCACAGGTTCCTTTAATGGCATCTAATTAAAAAGAATGCGTGGTTAGCTGGGTTGGGTTGATTGTCAGGTTGGAAATATATGGGCAGTGGCCATTTGCCCCCTCTCGGCTGCCAGAGTGGTAAGCTGAACAAAGTGGTGGATGGGAAGAAGCAGTAACCCTTTTGTATGTTACTTTTCAGTCACATGCTGATCACCATGTGACTATTGCAATCATGTGGGCTGGACAGGTTTCTTTCCAGCATACCAGCAACATCAGCCCTGTCCATGTGGTAGGTGATACTTATACACAATCATCAGTGGTGTGAGATTGTACCAAGTGGCTCCCATACTGCTACATGCATGAGTGAAGGGAGTCTGCTTTTCCTAATTTTGGCATAGTTTGGGGGTGTAGATGTGACTGTTTTCAAATGACTTGCTGACCCCGAATGTCTTTAGGCTTGCTTTCTAGCACACACGATGGTATGGAAAGCTTTTGTGTTAGGAGACTCTACAGCTTCTTGCGAGCTCCTCTCTGCCTCTTAAATTAAGGGCTGTCTACGGCCGACAGCAGTCGGCCAGGGTAAGGGGGACTCGGCAGCTGGGAGGGAGGGTGGGCGGTTGGCGGCGTCAGCCGCGGGAGTAAATTTTTTTTTAAGGTTACATGGCCTCCGCTCTGCCCCCGGTCTCCGTCTCCCCGGCCTGGCGGGGGCAAGTGCCTGGGCCGATTTGGCCCTTAAAGGTGGGGGGGGGAATGGCGGAGGGAGGGGGAATGGCGGCGGGGGGCCAGGAGCGCCGTTACTAGCGCCCCTTATTCAACGGGCCAAAATTCACTTGTTTAATAAATAATACCTTGGAGTGTGGCACACATGCTTTTGTGAGCTATTGCAATTAGTATGTCCGATGCCAGGCTTAAAAAAAAACAAACCACTTTAACAGAAATCCATGCTAGGACATCTTGGAATTTCGCTCTGGATGGATGTGCATGCTCACATACACAGTTAACAAACTCAGGATCTCCACAACATCCAAACTGTTTCTGTTCAAAGAATAGTCGGCATAAAAACTTGTCTACTATGACAAAAGCAAATTTTACTACTCATTTCTTATAGACTGAAAAACTAATACAGTTTGCCCTTTTAAAAAATAAATATAAATAAACATGTATGTATGTCAAGGAACCCACTGAGCCACCCTTACCTACCAAATTTCTTGCTGGAATAAATCAGTCGTTTAAGATCCTATGACATTTTGGGTAAAATGTCCAAAATCAGAACTTTTGCCAAAATATGTTCAGAACAATTTTTGAAAGCCCGTTATAGAATCTATCACTAGGTTTCTATTCAGAATCGCAAAATCTGGGCACACTCTATATAATATGTTTTGTTTTGCTATACATATCTTAATAATCAATTTTAAATTCATTTTGAATATCCAACAGGAAAGTGGATGGATATCTATCTATAGTTGCATAATTTTATGTTGACAGTATGGTCTATCCTGTAGTAGCTTTGGGTGGGTATAAGTGATTTGTGTATCAAGATGTGGATGGACTAACTTAATGGTAGTGAGATCAACCAGATGCTGAGACCTGGTTGCATCATTTCTTTGGTCCCTGGTTAAAAATGGTTGATTTCCGCTTCTCCTTTGAATGAAGTATTAATGTACAGCCTTCCCACTTCTGCTCATGTAAAAACTTGTGTGGAGTTTAATTTCTATAGGTAAGTAGTGTTCAAGCTTTTCAGGCAACACTTTCCACATTAATTTATCTACCAAGGGATTCCTGTGCATTCTGGGGCACACATTCAGTTCATGCATAGAATAATGGCTCTTGGCCCTCACTATGGTCTCACATGGACTATCCTAGGATATACCCAGAAGTTGCCAGCAACTGCAGGTTTTAGAGGAAGACAGAGCATGGTAGAGAAGTAGCCATTGCCATTACCATTACTGATTTTCTCTTGGCAGAATCATTGCTTAAGCTTCCAAGGAACCTTTGTCCCCTGGGCCATAGTTTGAAAACCGGGCTCAATTTCCTTCTGGCCTTTATGGAGTTCTTCAGGCTTGGCACCACATTTTTCTTGTACAGGGCATGTTGCTATAGAACAGTTCTTATTGAAAAGTAAATTGCAATCCATTTTGGGCTCGGCCAGCTCTTCATCAAAAGAACACAGACCTGCTTCCAAAAAAATCTCCCTTTATGTTCTCCAAGAGAAGCTGCATGATATCAATGCCTTGTTTAAAAAAAAAAAAAAAAATTACTGAAGTTTCTGTTATTGTGCTCCTGGTTCACACACTATCTTTCAATCTGATGAAACTCTAAATATGGCTATCTTGTTGGTTGTGCCTTTTTAAGTTAAAGCAATTAAACCAGTGGTTTCCAAACTGGGAGCCTCCAGATGTTGAGGAACTACAGTTCCAATCATCCCCAGCCATAATACATTGTAGCTGGGGCTGATGGGAGTTGTAGTTCAGCAACATCTGGAGGCTCCCAGTTTGGGGACCACTGCATTAAATGATTTCCAAAAGATCTAATTCTGTAATTTTCTCAGGCTTTTTCATCAAAGCCTCTTAAAAAGTATTAGCAGTGCAAATGGTACCACTCATAAGTGGGATTTACTTTTATGTAAACATGTTTTGGATTGAGAAGTTAGTGTCCAGAATGTTTCATAAACAAGAGTTTGCAGTTACTAGACAAAATTAGTGTTTCTCCATGAGATGAAAAGTATGTGATCAAATAGATCAACTAAAGTGTTTACAGCTTGGCCATAACCACACAGAAGTGTGTCCCATTTGTTTATATGTAGCTTTCAGCTTCTAGTATACATGAACATTTTTTGTCTACTCTTTACTTATGTCTCTTACCTTCCTAATTTTTCTTTAGCATGTTCTAGAGCAAGGGTGGGCAAACTTGCCCATCTAGTTGTGGTTGAACTACAACTTCAACCATTTCCAATCACAGTAAACTGTGGCTGGGAATGATGTAGTTTAACAGCTGGAGGGCCAAATTTGCTCACCCTTGTTCTAGGGAGTCCACAAATCTGCATTGTCACAATTAGACAACGAAGACTGGATTCTGGTTTTCTGACATATGGACTGATATCAGCATTGGAGCCTTAGGAATTCCCAGGTTCATGACTAAAAAGAGGCTTAATCCCCTCCTCCATGCTTTCATGGAGGAAATGGCTGTGCAGAAATGTAGACAGTTTCTGCTAAAGGCCCAAACAGGTTATGTCTGCTTTTGGTCTTCTAGTGATCCATGGGCAAATCTTCAATGCACACAGCTTTTGTCTCTTTTCAGACTCCCTATCCATACCTGTTTGTTTATGCTTTTTGCCTATTGCATCCCATTTCTTTTTCCTTGATAAGTCAAATTTGACACAATCTAAATTTTCCAGCCAAATATACAGATCACGTATATGTACGCACATTTATCTACACATTACAATTTCCATCATTTGTTCCAATTCTAGACTTCAACTTGAAGTTTTGAAGTTGAATTGAAGTTGTTTGTATTGCATGCTATTTTTTAATTAGGTATACTACTATTAATACTTCCAGAAACTGAAGCATTCCAATGGGCTTACTTAACATTCCAGCTCTTGTGGGTTAGCCATCTATATCTGGGTTTTTTAAAAAGAAAAACTCAAACTTTGATCCACTTTATTTCTTGAGTTATCCAAAGTAACAGTCTATCAATATTGTCTATTCCCTCTGAAGTTAAAGGGAGTTTGTTCATTCGTTCATCTCCTTGATCCTACATATAAAGGCCCTGAATGGTAAGACTTCATGAGATAAGAATTTTTGGTTTTTTCAATTTCCCTGAAGGGTTAGTGTAATGCCTCAACAGCTAGTTTGTCTCTGGTGCTGTCAAGATAGACTCCTTCCTTATTAACACAAAGCCTTTCACTGTTTGTTTGAAGTAGTATGCTTATGTATGTTAAACCCTCCTGTCTTGTATTTTCCAAATTTTACTTGCTTACATGCTACAAAATGCTGGTTCTTCCCAGTGCATATACATGGGCTGGCTCACATATTGGCACTTCACTTGAGTACTGGATTGATGACTGGGTCCTGAATGTGTAAATCGACTCCTTTGGAAAGCAATGTGTTTGAGGTGAGGTGGAAACTTTTATCTGTTATGGTTCATTCATACATGTAAGTTGTTGCTTGTCATCAAGTGATGAACATGTATGTGTGAATCAGCTTGAGTGAGCCATAGGGGGGGAAATGAAAATGGTAAGTTTTTAAAATTACAACTTTTAATTTTCTACATAGTTTTCCATAGAGAATGCTTTACAAATCAATATACAAAAAAGTAAGTAGGAATTCAAATGAGGGTCAACAAGAGAGGGAAAGTGGCTATATATCTCTATATAAATATACACATAATATACAAACACACGCATGCTTGAATATTGCATATATGGCATCATGTATATACAGACAATAACATATACATGGTGTGTAAAGGCATTCTGCTTGAAAGTTTTCTTGCATGGGATGGGAACTTAGACACAGCTGACTTTGGATACAGCAGTGTTGATGGTATAGGAAATGTTTTTTAAGAGTGGACTGAGTCCAACTTAAGCTACCAAGGATGATTATCCTTTCCAAGTATGGTTAGCTGATATTAATCTCAATTTAAAAGGAGACAAGTAGTAATAGCCCCTTTTCATCTGATACATGAATTGATGGTAACAGGAAAATTAAAGCAGCTGAAAGCTTATCCAAGCCAAAAGATTGGACTATTTGTAGTTATGATTGGACTACAAATGGCAACCACCTGAGTGGAGTAGCCTATATTTTAAGAAAGCTGGTGGCTTCTACCCAGGTATTTTCCTCTTGCATGGTCTTTAATTAAGCTACAGACCAAAGGAAAAGATTTTTTTCTGCTGCATGTGTTGCATCCTACATCTGTCACCTACTCATTAACTAGATGGTGCCACAGCTCAGTGGTAGAGCATCTACTTTGCATGAAGAAGGTACCAGGTTAAATACTTGGCATGTAGGGCTGGGAAAGATTCTGGGCGGTGTAGGCACTACTGAACTAGACGGACCAATAGTCTGACTTGGAATAAAGTAGTTTCCTGTGTTCCTAGATGCCCTCTGCTTTTTGTGAGTGATGATCATTGAATACCAATGCAGCATGAGCTTCCTCAAGCCTTTTCAGGTCATGTTCACAAAGGATAAGAACATCTTTTCACCTGGAATATGTCACCTGCACAATTTAATGCAGTACAGAAAGCAGAAGAGAATCACTGTTAAACTGAGTGTATATTCCAATCAACGTTATCTTATTGGAAATGCATCATATCATGTTTTCTGCAGGAAATGCAGAAAACAATTGCCAAGGTGCAGTCTTGGTGGTGGTTTTTATTTTTATTTTTTTAATCAGCCCTTTGGGAATCCAGGAACAGTTGAGATAACTGATAGTTCCTTCCTTACTGTAAAAAGTTTTAAAGATACTAAAGACTGAATATTGTTGCATAGCTTAAGAAAGGACCTTGCTCCCACTCCCCACCAGAGCTTTTGGATCATAGGAACTGAATTTTTGTAATATCCATAAGGGTTAGGGACCTGACTATTCATTTGGGTCCTAGGATCAGCATAGTTGCCGTATCTGTAAGGATTAGGGACCTGACTTCTCACTCATAACTGCACGTGAGACCCTCATGGATTCACAGGTTTCCTGTTATGCTAGCTGCACTTTTTTGGCTAGAGCATAATGATTCTCCCTAATACTGTACATCTGATAGTGCTGTAGATGTGAGAAAGTCCCTGGGTTTGACCATGTTTCCATTGAACTGATTAAAAACAATGCTGACTGATGGATCCCAGTCTTGGCACACCTTTTATGACAATCAATCCTCATATGCGAAGGCCCCTAAGGATTGGGAACTTGTATTAATTATTCCATTGTTTAAGAAGCGAAGGAAGACTGACCCTGCTAACTACTGCCCAATAAGCCTGTTGAGTATTGTGGGAAAACTCTATGCTACATGAAAGGTTTAGAGAGCAGTTGGACAGCAAGGGTAGAATTGCCAATGAACAAGTGGTTTTTAGAGAAGGCTGCTCCACAATGGACCAGTTCTTGATTTTATGGTATCTTGTGGGGAAATACTGTGATAGATCTAATGGAGCTTTATTTATGGCCTTTGTGGATTTTAAAGCAGCCTCTGACTTGATGGACACGGGTTATGGAAAAAACTGGAAGTATATTCTATTGACCACCATCTATTTCCTACATCTTACCTGGATTCTGCATAGTGATAATTGGCTGAGGTTGCATTGTGGTGTCCAAGGTCATTTAACTTGGAAGGTTCCAGTGCAGAGAGATGTGTGCCAGGGCTGTATTTTGGCCCCTTCTCTTTTTATTTTTTATACAAATTCAGTAGTATGGACCTTATTAGGTTTCGATCTACATCCTCCTAATTAGGCTCACACCCAGTTCCTGTACTGTTGTATCCTGATGATACAGTCCTGAATTTTTCTGAGAGATCTTCGCAGCGCCTACATATTTTTGCTGGGTATTGTTCAGAGGAGGGTATTGAGATTAATTACAAGATGACAAGTCTTGGTTTTTGCAAAGAAATTTACTCTTTATAAGTGGCAGACTTATAAAATATCTTTTATAATGGACAAACAACTGAACTAGTTAGACTATACAAATACCTTGGTGTGGTATTTCAGTATAATGGGTTTTGGAGGGCCCATGTGACCAACGTTGTTCAAGAGGCACAGAAAAGCACCTTGGCATGGCTTAGATTTTTCTTTGGGAAGTAGGGAGGGTATGTCCATGCAGCAATTCAGGTATTTAGGGGCAGGGGCGTATCTAGGATAGGGCAGGCAGGGCACGTGCCCCGGGCACCACTTGAAGGGGGTTACCATTTTTATAAATTATTATTTTTTAAATGGCCACCGAACACAAAATAGCCACTGTGCATGCTCAAATGGCCTCTGTGAGGCCCTAGGCCATGCCAGGCCTCGCAGAGGCCATTTGAGCATGAGCGGGGGGCCATTTTGTTTTCAGGGGCCATTTTTTAAAAACAAAATTTATTTTAAAAAATGGCCAGCGCACATGCTCAAATGGTCCCTGTGAGGCCCTAGAGGCCAGCAGGGGGAGGGGGAAGCTTTGCAGACCACCCCCCATGGCCTTTAGGAAGCCACTCAAAGGGGCTACAGGTTAAAAAAAATTAAAATTGAATATAAGTCACTGCACACATTTAATTTGGCACTATGTACAGAGAATCAGGGCTTGTGAAAACTGAGCTGAAGCTTATGAGCTAGGATTGTGTTCATTTGCTCTTACTTTGCTGCTTGTGATAAGTGAGTTAAATGTGATGTCTTAATAATATGGCTATTAATGGTGAGTTTATCTTTGAATCAGTGTGAAATCCTTAGTATTAAAGCCCACTGGGAGTTTCTTGCTCTTTCTCTCATTTTAACTGTCTTTCTGAAATACTAGAATATATTCTAAGCAGTGACGCAGTTTACTCTGCATATCCTTTAATTATTTTCAGAGTATCTGGGAAAAGTCAAATTCTCCATTTATTTTTAAAACTTCTGTAATAGTGATGCTACAATGCATAATAGGGAATTAGACAGGCACTTCTGTTTAGTTTTCCAAGTACACCTCCACATAGTATTTGGGTATTTCATGAGCCCCAGCATACTGAAATTTGTAGTTTTCCAGCATCTTTTGGTCTGGTTATGTCCACTGCTAAATAGTTCTTGAGCTATTAAAAGATTAATGAGCTTGACTTGTGTTTTTCAGCTGATATTATGGTAAAGTTATCTAAAAGATGGGTGTCAGATGTTTGGACAGTGGGTGCAATTTCAGTGCTTGCCCTAGGTGCTATTTTCCCTAGATACGCCTCTGCTTAGGGGTAAGGTGATAGCTCAATTGCTTTATGGGGCTTAGCTGTGCAGTTACAAGGACTATCATTCCTTGGAAGCAGTTTGATCTAAATGCCTCAGTTCAGTTCTCAGTTTTATGAGGGCTACACCGAACATAGCTCTGAGACTAGAGGTTGGTCTGGTCCCTATTAAGGCTCATTTCTGGTTTACTGAGTTTAGCTACTGGCTCAAATTGGAGTCAAATCAGATGTGTCTTATGTCCTTGGTCCTGAGAGATCATGCTGTTTTGCGGTGGATGGAAGAGATAAAGATGATCTGGAGTCTAGGCTTGCATCCTTCAATATTGCTCTCCTTGGGTATTGTGAAAGCGAAGGAATCCCTAAAACAATGCATTTGGGATACAGCACTACAGGAGGATAGGGATAGAATTATGTACTATACAGCTCTATGAAGTAGTTTATTTTTTAATTCCTCAGGGGGCTGAACTGGTGAGTGCTGATGTCTCATTTTAAACTGCCTAAATACCTATATAAACTTACCATCCCCAAAGTTAGGAAACTGTTTACATTAGTGCACTTTAATGCACTACCCTCAGCTGTCATGGATGGCTGCTGCTTATGTACTCCATACCATCTGTGTTTATGCCCTTGTCAGTCAGGGTTGGTTGAGTCAATTGACTATGTGTTACTCCACTGCCCATTTTACAGAGATGTTGGTTTATTGCTTATAACACCTATTTTAGTAAACTACCCAGGCAAGTTTAGATTTTTACACTTCTCTCTTTTTATCAGACTTTAACACTGATACCACTTACAGGGTGGCAAAGTTTTGCAAGTTGTGTTAGGAAGCAGCTAATAAAAGCTTGATTGTGCTGCAGGCTGCCACCCCCCGCCCCCGGCCCATTACTGTTAATAGGTTGGTGATGTTGTATACGATGGTGTATTTTTGCAATATTGTTGTACTGCATCTTTTGTCTGGTCATTGACCATAATAAAATTCATTCATTCATTCATTTTATGAATAGAGGCTGAGTTATATGTGTGTGAGCAAGCCCAGGTACAAACTAGGGATTTGAAGAGTTCTAAAGTTCCATCTGGTTACTGCAGAGTTCTGGAGAGAATCAGAAGTATTATTTTAGTAAAAATCAGCCTTAAGGGGCTGTAAGGAAATGGCACCTGGACTGTTTGCAACATTCTACACTTCTTCCTCTGTGGTTCAGTCTAAGGTTTCTCCACTTACTCTATTAAGAGCTTGCTTGAATGCAAAAGTACTTCTTTAGTCTAGACTCTAGGCTCTGTAGCGTGCCCTCCAGGGTATTAAAATGCTGGCAATAAAACCCACATGATAGGAATAATATGTCATTTCCTCCTAGTCCACAGGACAAGTTATTAATTGATGCCGATAGCGATGCCTTCTCAACAAAGAAACAGAATGGAAATCAACTTAGATTATTCCAGCAGCCTTCAGATATTAAACTGCTGAGTTAACATAATTTCTGCAACTGTATGTATCTTTCTGGGAATGAATCCATCAAAACTAGAGCACAACTTAGGGTTGCCAACTAGGCACCTTTTATAAAGGATGTGCAACTATTTGGGGGACCGAATGACTTCTTTTACGTTCAGAGGAAAAGAGGCTGTTTTAGGGACCAAACAACTTTTTTTTTGCATTTGTTGTAGTGTCCCAAGTTCTGGGGAGCATCTGGAACATTTTGTTCATTCAGAATACTTTGCTCTCATGAGCAGCTTCTCTTTTATTTATTTGACTTGTGCCACCTCGCCCAGATGGCTATAGGCAGTTCACAAATATAAAAACAAATAGCTAATTAAAACAAAATCTAAACCAGTTTAAAATAATTTCAGTGCACACTAAAGACCAGGCTAAAAAGATTTTACAGGCTGTTAAAACTCTTAAGCCTCTAATATCCATAGAGAGCGCATTCCAAAGCCCAGGAGCAGCTAAAGAGAAGACCCAATCCCGAGACGCCGCCAGACAAGCTGACAGCAGCCAGAGACGGACCTCTCCTGATGACCTTAAAGTGCAGTGGGGATCATACTGAAGAAGGTGCTCGCCTAGGTAATCCGGTCCTAAGCCATTTAGGACTTTAAAGGTAATTACCAGCACTTTGTATTTTGCCCGGAAACATATCGGCAGCCAGTGCAGCTATTTTAAAACAGGCATGATATGGTCTCTTCTAGAAACCCCAGAGAACAATCTGGCTGCTGCATTTTGAACTAACTGAAGTTTTCAAGCGACATACAAAGGCAGCCCCACATACAGCGCTTTGCAGTAGTCAAGTTGAGACCTTACCAGTGAATGCACCACATTTTTGAGAACATTATTTTCAAGGAACGGGTGCAGCTGTTGTATCAACTGACGTTGATAGAAAGCACTTCTGGCCAAAGAGGCTCCTGGCCTCTTCCTTTGTCTCCTTTTCCTGCCAGCATCCTACTGGCCATCCATCCAATGGGGAAGCCAGAGTGAAGTTTCTGTTTCTGTGGCAGGTTGCAGAGCCACGTGATGCAGGAGCATGGACAGGTAGGCCAAGCAGGTGGAGCTAGCTTGCTTCCTTCCTGTGGCAGCAGCGGCAGTGAAAAGTTAGCAGTTAGCTAGCTAACTTTACTCAGTTAACCGTTACCCCTGGTAACTGAGTAAAAAGGCACCTTTTAAAAGTGGTGAATCTCTTCTATTTATCATTGGGAGAGCAACTGACCCTATCCAACCCCAGCATAACATCCCTTCAATGGCTGCTGCCGGTGTTACCTTGCATTTCTTTTTAGACGGTGAGCCCTTTGGGGAGAGGGGAGCATCTTATTTATTTTTCTTTGAAAACCACTGTGAAACCTTCTATAGAAAAGCTGTATATAAATGTTTACAGTTGTAGAGAACAGTAAGCGAGTGGGAGACCGTGCATGCACTGCTGTGCCAGCATACAAAGAGCCTGGTTTGGTAGCTAGCTAGCTGGTTACCCTGCCTAGAGCAAAGAGGTGAAGTTACTGGCCCGGCTGGGTGATCCCTGCGGGGGTGGGGTGGGTGGGTGGGTGACGACAGAGGACTGTGGGTGTGGTAAACCTAACCAGGAGATGAATTTGCGGTTAAGAAGCAGGGATCTTGAGAACTCTACACCTAGACAGCAGACTCGGCAGATATGCAGCTCACCTGATCATCGGCTTCACAGTGGTGAGCTGTATTTATTCTCAAATTATCCAATTTTTATCAAAATATGAAAATATGCCAGATATACATATGCAAAGTGGAGAGGTTTTTGGCAAAAAGCATCCGCTTTCTACTCTGTTGGTGATGGATATTGAATTTTTTTTAACCATCTGGACCTGGCAACCATACACAAGCTACTTGATTTCCCTGACTCCCTAGTGGCTTTAGATCAGGGAGTCCCATTAGGATTGGCCTTTGTATAGCTGTTTCCCATCTGCCAGCATAACTATAGTACGTACTGCAATGTAACTGGTTCCTAGTATGAGTAATAGCTGGCTTTAGCTGCAGCTGCCCGGTGCTGACCTCTGTTAATAGGAAAGAATATTTAATGTTGGGAATGTCTGGCCTGTAAGATTAATCGGTATGTCTGCCTTCTATTTCTCTTAATTTTCTTATACCCAATAGCTGCCCTTCTTTCCACCAACATTGGGCAGCTCTAAACACTGAGATGGTGCTACAAAGCAGTCTAATCTATACATTATTCACCTTTCCTAAAGGTTTAGGTGAGGGTCTTGAGATCAGAGATGGAGACACAGCACCATCTTATATTGCTTTTCAGCTTATAGGCCCTAAAATTTATACTTAAGGACTCTAATGGGGAATAGATGCTATTTTAGCCTGAATGGCTGGAACAACCTAGCTCTGTTTTGCTATTGCCTTTGGACCTGCAGACTGCCATGCAGTGGACCTTCATTTTTGGTACCTTTCTTGGAGCTAAGCTTTAGGTATACTATTTCCTGAAAGCCATTCTCAAAGCAGCTGAAGTATCCGGAACAGAAGGCCAATCTGTCACATTCAGTTTCTTTCTTCTATTTGTGGAACAGAACTGATGGTGCATCTTATAGCAGAGGATGAGGAAGAATGGCAGAGCATTTCCCTAAATGTTCAATGGGTGATGGGGCCCATCTACCCCTTGGCAGGCCTAATCTCTCTAATATGACTTGTCATCAATCAATAATTCCTGCTCTGCCAGTCTTAGGGCAAGGTTCTCGGAAGATATCATTCCATCGCCATTAGGTTTCTGTTCTACATCGTTAGGAGAGAAGGTTAGAAGCGTCCCAGCAAGCTGAATTATGACTGGTTAGGCAGCAGCTTCTGGTTTTCCCTTCTAAAATGTTGCTGTGTGGTTTTCCTGCCTTCCTGTATCAGAGGATTTGAACTCATTGATTCCCTATTTTTTCCTCTCCTGCAGGACACTCCACCTCACACTGCTGTGGTAGGAGAGGAGGTGGTAATGCTCTAGCAAGCTGGGCCATGTGGAGCTGGTGGCACCTTGCAGGCTCTGTTTCCAGAAGAAGATAGGAACTGGGCCATGCTTTTCCCAGAGCAGCCATTTCCCCAAGCAGTTGATGGCTACAAGCTGGGCTCTTGTTTAGGTTGAAAGCATTTGTATTGAATCTGGGAGATAGAAGGAATGTTTTATAAGTGAGAGGTGAAGGCTGGTGCAGGCAGTGTGGGGAACAAGGCAATTCGAAAGCTGTTTCTTGCTGGGTCTCTGTTTTCTGATGTGATGAGCAGCTCATCATCGGCAAGGTAGGAGAGGTGGGTAGAGAAGCTATTGTCATGTCCTCTGGTGCTTGCCTTTTGCTGGCATGGGATCAGAGTCACGGAGGGGAAGCTGTAGGCATCCAGGACTGATGAGCACCTAGGGGGCACTCCAAAGATGTCTGGTGCCTCAAATATATTATCCATGTCAGAGAAAGCAACCAGAGCCTGGGTGGAGTCATATGAGCTCTTTTCAGTGTCCTCGGACATGTAGGACTGGGCACAGCTCTCCTGGGTCTGACTCTTCTGCCTTAGTAGCCGCAGGTCATCTCTGAAGTGGGGGTTAAAGAGAAGATAGAGCACGGGATTCAGGCAGGCTGGCAGAGGCAGGACCACCAACAGCACAGACTTGATGACTTCAGGGGTGATGAGGAAGAGGCTGAGCATGGAAGAAAAAGTGAGGAAGGCCACCGGGCAGTAGAGAAGGCAGTTGGTGAAGATAAGCCAGGCTACATGCTTGATCATAGCACAGTCCCAGATAGAGTCAAATTCTCCCTTCAGCAGGTTGCAATAGAGGCGGATGTAGGTGCCAGTGATGATGAGGAAGCAGAGAGTGTTCACCAGCACCAGGGCCACCATGAAGCCTAGCATGGAAGGCTTCCCATCGGGGAGTGGGTAGGGCAGGCAAAGAGGGGATGCTCCATACTCCCCGACAGACAAGAGAGGCAGCACTGCAGCCACTGAAGAGAGTGCCAGGCAGCACAGGGCACCTGCCTTGACAGCACCAAAGGATGGTATTTTCCCATATGTCCGCATGCACGACACAGAGAGGCTGCATTGCACAGCGGCCAGTGTCAGGAGAAGGATGGAGGCCTCTGAAGCAAACACTGACAGGAACCCAGTCACTTGGCATCCAGCACCTGTCTCCCATCTAGCTCCATATTTGGCAAATTGGCCGAAGGTGACTGCATCCACAAAGGCCAGGATGGCACAGTACACACCGGTCAGCATATTGGCTCCAGCAATTGCACCAATGACAAACTTGATTGGGGACAGGTAACCAGGTGAGGCAAAGACAACTATCATGACCAGCCCGTTGCACAGGAGGGAGACCAGCATGATCAGCCAGACACCCAAGCGGATAACCCAGCTTTCAAACAGGTGATCGCAGGGCTTGAAGGGACCTGGAAGGAAGGAAGGAAGGAGCCAAATTATAGTCTGGGTAGAAGAGAAGCTGCAGCAAAGCAAGTGCCACAATACCTTGCTGAGCAGCAGATCAAGGAGCGACTGACGTGACCATTTGGTTGCATTTGCATTTATAGATGGTGAAGCAAGGGAAGCCAGCTGGATAAGAAAAGGGGGTTGGATTTCACTGCTAGGTCACTGAAATAGGCAGAGCAAATGTGCAACTGTCTTGGCTTGTAGCTCAACAGCTTTAAAAGCAGAGGCTGCACATTCCAGGGACAAGGGCTATTTTGTGTATTTTGTTTGGCTTCTGAGATAGGGGCAAAGAGCAAAACAGGGCACCAAAGACTGGCTCACTGGTACTGAAAAACCCATACATCTTCCCTCTGAGATCTCAACAAATTCTCCCCCCACACCACCAGCATTAAAGGCTAGACATCTGCTTTCTTAAAAAAATGAGCTGCTCAGGCAGCTTAATCTCATCCACTATCAATTCTGTGCTAATATAGTATGATCATGGAATATACACAGCTCAGTCTGATTGTAGTTTGTAATGGTGACTCTCAGAGTTAGGGGGTTGCACTAGATGGCCTATATGCACCCCCACTTAATACAGGAACCAAGAGCTACAGCAGGGGTTCTCAAACATGGGTCCCCAGGTGGTATTGGACTACAACTCCCATCATCCCCAGCCACAGTATCCAAAGACCATTGTGGATGAGGATGATGGAAGCTGTAGTCCAACAGCCAGGGACCCAGGTTTGAAAACCCCTGAGCTACAGCATTCCCAGAAGATGGGTGTCCAGCCTCAGCTTGAAGACCTCCAGCTAAGGAGAACCCATTCAAGTAATTGGTTTCACTGTCAAATTGCTCTTGGTTCATTGAAATCTATCGCCTCATAATTTAAACCCATTAGATCTAGTCCTGCCCTCTGGGACAGCAAAGAACAAGACTCTGCTTCTATGTGACAGCTCCTCAGGTATTGGAAGAAGGTTATCATGTCTCTTCCTAAACATTCTCAGTTCCTTCCTCTTAATCTTTCTTCATAGGGCTTTCTGCCCCCCACCTGGCCAGGCCACTGACCATCTTCATTGCCAGTGCCTGACATCCAGACTAGTGTTGTGCTGGTATAAACAAGAGAACATGTACACATTTAAGACTGCACAGCTGTGTGAAACTGCGGTGGTCCATAATGTTGTGCAACTGTGGGATACAAGTTGCACAACCTGCCTGAGCAGGCTGTAATACAATGCATTGTACAACTTGTCAACATCTTCCACTAGGGCAAGAACACGTCTGGAATAGATGCTTCTATCTTTGCGCAACACCATTGCACCATATCCTTGCATTAATGAGACAGCATGACATTAGCACAACACTGGTTTGGATGTAGGCCAGTATTTGCTGGTTCTTTTATTTCCATGCTTTTGTGGGCTTTAAAAAAACATATGTAATAACTCTTCATGAAATAGAGGGTGGTTGTTTTCTTACAAATTAAGTTGTCTGTATTTAGAGGGGACTTCTTACCAGGGCTGGGTGTGCACTGGATGTTGGGACGTAGCTTTGAATCTTCAAGTTCCATCTGGAAATCATCCATATCCAGGTCATCTAAACAGTAAGATAAAGGGGAGACCAGCATTACAGGCATGTTGATGCTCAGCTTTGTATTGTGAACTTTATACACAGTTGAAATACTACCTTTGTGTTAAAAATTTACATTTCTGGTCCTCGTGATTAAAGTTAGAAATCTTGGAAATTGAATTTTTATGACTTGCATGCTAATAAATCTAAGGGGAAGCAAATTTGTAAAAATAATAATAATTAAAAACCCTTCTATCACAAAAAAGCCCATCTGGGAATGTTGAGGGGGTTTGTCTTATTTTAGAAAATAAATGCAATCTGCTGGTCATTGAGTACTGAAAGGAATGAAGCACTTTCTACAGCTTAAATGTGTGAGTTTGCAGACTCAAAGGCAGCGTTGCTGTTTTACTTACCCCCAGAGTTTTAGGGACCAACTGATAATTCAAGTTGGTCCCTAGTGCCTGATTTGATTATGGCTTAAGCATATCAGCTTACTGCTTTCACCAAAGGCTGATATTGTGGAAACAATGGGGGGGGGGCAGAGGAGGAAAGAGTGCTTTATCTCCCCTAAAAGTTCCAGGTTAACTACTCCCATGGTAACACATCTAAAGCAATATTTTGCTCCTTGGTAAACATGTAGAAGCTGATCTGTTGGCATCAAGGGAGCCACTCTTCCCCCGTCCCCCAGACTGCCATGTGTTTAACTCATTCTGTTTCTTTAAATTCTCCAGGCCTTGGATATGGACACTGAGCAGATCTATATTATTAGTGTTCCACTGCTGGAAAATGTTTCTGTGGATGTTTACAAATAGCTTTAACGGGCAGCACTGAGGCACAGACTAGCAGAGAAGCGAGCTAAAGCAAGAGAAACTTCCTGTTATGCAGGGTTGCTACCTTTTCCCTGATAGCAGCTGTTACTGAAACAGCTTGTTTTGGGGCTGCACATGACAGCCCTCTATGTGAATTGGAGTTGCAGGCTTCCAACCTCCATCTTGGATACCTGAGCTCATGGGATTGTGAGCTCAGCACATGCCCATATTTGGCAAACTATGCAATTTGATCACTTGGCACAAGCAAACATGGGGCAATACTGCCCAGGGACAGAACAACAAACGACTGTAGGGAGACACCCCCGCCCCCCGCCATGGCCTCTCTTGCAAAAAGGAGAAAACTAGCAGACCGACCCAGGTCAAAGAGACCATCACTAGTGAAATAGCTAACTCCCTTTGCAATAGGATTAGCTTCGCTAATCACTTCAACTACCACCCAGATAAGCATGGCACATACCCCAACCTCCTATCACAATGTTAATGATCTCGCAAGGACCCAGAGGTAAGATTGTTAGCAGGAAAATAAAACCTCTCTTTCTCCCAGGAAGAGACATCCTGGTCTCAGTTAAAGCTTTTGAGTCCACTCAGAGAACTCTCAGAACCTACCCAAGGAGAAAGGACCCTGCTCCCCCACTTACACGGGCCTACACCATGCTAGTTCTTCAGCCCATGAGTGGTCACGCTGCACCACTTGCTTTTTCTCCTACCTGCCTTTCTACTCTGCCCCTAAAAATAGGTCTACCTGCGCACTCCAAACTGCAAGTGCACTCAACGCACCAATGGATTGGGACTGGTAATACTAACAGTCTATCCCTTTAAATCTCCTCACTCCCTTTTCTCTCCTCTTCAAGTCGATTTCTTGGTCCTTTCTCAAGTAAAGCCTTAAGCTGGTTTAATTGACAATTAGATCTTAAGCTAAAATGCCTCTACGTGAAACTCCAGTTAATACTATTAGTTAAGATTTTTATTGCCTCCTCACCTTGCCTAATCAATCTTTTTATTTTCCTGTACCCTGATTATTCCTAAATAAATCTGATTGTACCATATTTCTGTCTTCTCATTGTTTCCAGACCAAAACTTTGCAAAAATCGATACTGCAATGAACTGTTCCATATAGTCACACTGATTCCCGACATTCGTTCAAAAGCCCAATTGGAATGTTTAGCCAGCACTCTGTTTCATTAATACAGCACTGTGCCTTTTGACAGATGCAGAAATTCAACAGGCACTGCTTTCCCCATCACAGAGATGCAGATGGAGAAAAGCTGCACTTAGTAGGGATGTGCACAGAACCACATTGGGTGGCTTGATGGCGGCAGGGGGTTGCACTTTAAAGGCACGGAAGGGTGCACTTACCCCTCCCTCCGCTTTCCCCCCACCGGCACCCGGCATTTCTCAAGTCCTACGAGGCTGCAGCATACTTCCCTGCCGCTCCATTCGCTCTTTGGCCGAAATTAGCCAGAAGTAACTGGGCGGGCGCTTGCAACGTGCACCAGCTACTTCCGGCCGAAGAGCAAACAGGGCAGCAGGGAAGTACGCTGCCGCCCCGTAGGACTTGAGAAATACTGGGCGCTGGCGGGGGGGAAGCAGAGGGAGGGATAAGTGCACCCTCCCCCGCCCTTAAAGTGCAACCCCACGCTGCCTTCGAAATTCAAACCGCCCGGTTCCCAAACCTGTTCGGAGGCCTATAAAAGGGCCTCCCAACAGGTTCATGCACACCCCTAGCAGTTAGACTGTCTACCTGTTGTGCACTATTAAAGGCACAAAGTTTTACTTGGGGTGGGGGGTGGATGGCAACCCTACTATTATGTATTTCTTGTTTCCCTAAAGCTTGTTTTCTGCTTTAAATAGGAGTTGGCATGGAATCTATGACGTATGTTACCTTAAGGAATTTTGGTTTAAAACATGCTGAATAGCTATGAGCTGTACTGCATCACTGATGCCTCCTCACTGCAGGGAGTCCTGTCCTATCGTTGGGAGTCTAGAAATATGCTGGCACCTGGGAGAGGACTGGTTGCCCAAAAGTCTAGACAGCTGAGTCTTTGCTGTTTGTTTTTGCTGGAGGTGTAAAGAACACGACTTGGGCAGTCCTAGAAAAGGTGCATATTCTTCTCCCACAAACATCCTGCCTTCTAAAGAGCCTGATTGCACAAAGGGAACCACACAGAGCTTCTATTAAACTTATAAGTAAACAACTACTCTCTACAGTGCTGGATGCAAGGCAAGACCTAATGGGATGAAGACACAGAAGGTATGCAGGATTCGTTCCTTGTAGCAACATGAAGCCACTCTGTTCTCTCTCTCTCTCTGCCTGAAGCTGAGGCAAAGCTTTTCCAGGAAGAGAAATGAGAAAACCAGCCCAGTTGATCACTGGCAAGAAGGTGAACACCCACAGGAATTGGATTGTGGGTGACAAACCAATCTGCTGTTCAATATACACACTGCGAGCTGCTAAAGCTGGATTGTGAAGAAGGAAAGACTGCCAGGTCTCATGTTTTACTGTTTGTATTACAGCAGGCCTAGATGTTGATACCAGGGTGGCACTTATCTGCCCACAGAGTGGAAAGTGGCACTTATGCCAGGATGCACAAAATTTAGCACTGCTTGTGAGGTAACTTTATGCAAAAGGCACTGTTCTTTGTATTTAAAACTGGGGGGGGGGGGGGGATGGAGGTAGGCAGCAACTCCCAGAACAGAGCATTTCTATGGGTTATAAACAAATGTTTCCAATGTTTTATCTCCCATGAAAAAAATATTTTTCTGATGGTGGGGGGAAGGATTCCCTTCCACAGAAGCTTTTCTTTGCAAAGGGTCAACAAGTAGCATGAAAAGAAAAAAAGCTTCTGGTACTACTTATTAACAGCCAGAAAACTTATAGTTAAATATTAACTCTGTTAAAAACAGACAGCCTCAACTAGGCCAAGATGGTAACTCCAGACTGCAAGTGGTGGTCTGTCCCCCCTGTAGCTCAGAGCCATGCCTTACAGGAGATGAAGAGAGAGGCTCATGTGCAGTAAGCCACCTGCCCAAGTAGCAGGCATGTGCTCGCTGCTTCCAAACCACCATTGCAACCCCAACAGTGCAGCTTGTGAAAGTGGGGAGGATACAAAGGATTGTATACACACACACACACACACACACACACACACACACACACACCCTTTTTACTCCCATTGGGAATAATGAGTGGAAAGGAGGGAGTGCAAAGGTGCACTTCTTCGTAGGCATGGAACATCCTCACCTTTTCAAGCTGTGTTGGCGGGGTTTAAAATGCTGTGGAAGTAGCGAGCATGCCTGTCACTGAGACAAGTGTATCCTTGTCCGTCCCACCCCCCCACCTCCACCCCAGAATTGCAGCAACTATGTCACACTCAAGACTGCTTTAACATAGTCCAAAAGGCTGCCTCAACAGGATCAAGAGATGGTGAATCCTTTCTCCCCACTCTACATTGTGTTGGATGTTTTTCTCATTTCAAACAGAGTTGCTTCTTCTCGTCAGTGTGTGTGGGCCATGTGTTTATACAATCATGTCATGCAGCAAACAAACAATCCAAGTTGTGGTTTGGGAATCCGTGTACCAATGCGTTTTGTATGAGATTTACAGTCACACTGAAATCCCTTCTGCCACAAAAACATTCAGCCAAGTGCATGGCAGAGCCTTCAATAGAACAGCCACATGGCTTACACTGTCCCACTTTCATACCTTATTAGGTACCCTGGAGGCCTTCTAATCCAATCCCCTGCTCAATACAGGACACTGCTATAGACACCCCTGTTAGCTTGGCAAAGAGGCACCTTTTAACGTGGTGATTCTCTTTATTTAGCAGGGGGAGAGTAACTGGCCCTATCCACCTCCAGCGCAATACCTTCAATGACTGTTGCTGGTGTTGATCTTACGTTTCTTTTAGATTGTGAGCCCTTTGGGGACAGGGATCCATCTTATTTATTTATTATTTCTCTGTGTAAACCGCCCTGAGACATTTTTGGAAGGGCGGTATAGAAATTGAATTATTATTATTATTATTATTATTGTATCCCTGACAGATGGACATTCAGCCTCTCTCTACAAACCTCCAGTGAAAGAGATCCCACCACTGTGTGATAGGGGTTTACCTGGTTTGATTCAAGTCTGAACCGGATTTGAACTGGACACATTAGGTTCTGAGTCCCCAAACAACCACCCCACCTCCAGCTTGGCTTGAATTTGAGCTGGTTTGCGGGGGGGGGGTGCTGCCGCGGCTGCATCTCTGCTGTTTCCCTCTCCCCTCGTTCTTCTAAGGCCTGTTTCAGTCCAGCTTTGGTCCACACAAATGGCCAGGGCGCATGTTTGGTGGACTCAAATGGCCACCACCGCTGAAGAAAAGGCTGGAATGGCCAGGAAAAAGACTGAAATGGCCCTTAGAAGATGGGGGGAGGACTCCCCCCCGCAGCAGACTGGTTTGATGGCGAACCAGCTCAACCTAGAGCCGGTTCACACATCCCTACTGCATGAGGCAGGCTGTCCCACTGCTGAACATACCTCCTAATGTCTAGCCTGAGTCTGCTTTCTTGTAATTTCAACCAATTAGTTTTAGTCCTGCTCTTAAGAGCAACAGAGAACAAGTCCACTCTTTGGCAGCCCTTCAGATACTTGAAGATTACTAGTCTTCTCATTGCCAGGCAAAACATACCCAGCTCCTCTAACTCATGATTTCCAGATCCCTCACAATCTTTGCTGTCCTCTTAACCCTCTCCAGTTTATCTGTGTCCTTAAAATGCAGTACCCAGGACTGGACACAATATGCCAACTGAGGTCTGAGCAGTGCAGAATAGGTTACCTCCAAGTTACTTCCCTCAGGGTTTGCAAAAAAAAAAGAGCTAGTTGCAGTCACTCTACATTTATGGTTTCTATATTGCTGCTTAAAGTTCAATTGGGAAACAAAATGAAGTGGTAGAAAAATGAGCTAAAGAAGAAACACAATTCTTCTTTAGGTGGGGGTAGGGAGTAAGAGGAATCAAGGAAGCAATAGGATGGACATAAGAGTCCTACTGTCCATCTAGTCCAGTAGCCTGGTTCCCAGAATGGCCAGCCAGGTGCTTCCAGAAAGTCCACAATGACAACACAAAGTGGCAAAAGCCTTACCCATTTTTTGCCCCCCACACCAGCAACTGGTACCTGAAGGTTCCATATAGCTACCATGGTCAATAATAAGCAGTAAAAAGAATTTACAGACCTCATCCCAAGGTACATCTCAACCTTCCCTTATGCTTCCTTCCAACTGGAGAAGCTGCAGTTAAAGATGTAGACTTCCCAGACATTAGGATAACAGTAATGGAAGCTGGAGAAGTCACACAGTGCTCCAAAACACTAAGGGCATGGAGCTGTTTCCGTTCTTACAGTGACATTCATTTCCCTGACTTATCTTCTTGGCTTGTGATTTCACCTTCATTCCCAGGTGAACCAACACAGGTTGCACTAAAATGCAGGAAACAGTCTAAGCTAGAAACAGGTTCTACTCACAGTGATTATCAGCATGGCTTGGAAACAATCCCAAGGTCCTTTTCTGGCCATCCTCGTCCTCAGGACTCATATCTTCAGAATCCCACTGATTAGACGCTTTGAAGAAGTTGCCACATGCTCCATAGGCACAGCACTGGTAGGCATAGGGAACTTCCAAGACCCTGGGCAGGAGAATACAGAGCTATAGCTTTTTTATTCCCCTTCATGCTGCACACAGACTATATTGACACATGGGTGGGTGCAAAAACTCATTGTTTTTGCCTTCAAGAAGCCTTCTGCTTCTTGAATATGGAAAGAAACAAGGTCAAACGAAAGAGTGACCAGATGCAAAGGAGGACAGCGCTCCTTTACCTTTAACAGCTGCATAGGAGGAGGAATTGGCAGGTGTAAGTTGTCACACAGAGATGAGAAAAATGGCAGTTGTTGTCATTCCCTCGTTCACACAACTACTGAAAGAAAGCACCCATCCTCTTGGGCTTATTATAAAGGACCAAAGCCCTTACTTTCAGGGCTCCTTTTAATGGGCAGCCAGCACAGGATGGAAACAAAAAGCCAGGGTGCCTTCTATACTGTCAACACACTGCCGGTGCTGAGTTCCAAAGTCATGCTACCCAACCACTTGTGTGCTGGACCAATTGCTGCACAGAGGACAGCCATGCAGGAAGAAGCTGGATGTGGAGAAGCAGAAGCACTTAGGGCACTTTTATTAGAAGGCTTTAAAAGATGGTTTGCAGCTCATCAGGACCAAAGAGGATATGTGGTAGCTGTTAAGGCAGCAGGACCACAATGTCCAGAAATTGCTCCTTCTAACACTGTGAGCACGACAGCCTGAAGCTGGTTTAACAAGTTGGCCAACATGATCTGTAGTCCTCTGGCAAAAGCAGAAGATCTATGGAAGGCTGCAAGTTCAAACAAAAAATTAAGTGTCCCTAAGCTGAAGGCTTTTTTGCTCAGCGGACTGGGCGTGGTGGGCAGGGAGGGATTTCCATCTCTTCCCTCCTTCCAAAATCCCTTTACACATATATAAATATGTTCCCAAGAATCACTGAACCCTCAGGAACATATTTATACAAGCGAGCTTTTGGAGGGAGGTGAGAGACACAAAAATCAGTCCCATTCACCCTCCGCACGTGGTCTGCTGCGCCACTGATGGCTTCTTGCAGACCTGAAGTCCTCCTCCTGCCACTGAAGAGCTGTAGAGCACGTCGGCCATTATACTTCTGTGAGTGGGGCTAACAGATGCTGACAGAAAATTCTCAGTACCTTCATTAAATCATCATTCCAAAGATTCTTTGGGAGTAGCCATGACAATTACACTAGTCTAAAACAAATTTAAGTTTCAAATGTAGATATCTCTCAGCATCTTTAGGTGGTCTCTCAATATGTGTATTTCTTGTATGGTATTGCTTGGTTCCTGCTCTACACTAAATACAGATCAACAAATATAGGTCACCTCCGTTTCTTCAGGCTGCAACTCCTTCCCGTGACAGCTGCTGGTACCTTTTCAACCAAATGGCTGATTACCAAGCTAATGGCTAATACTCAGCACTTTCTTTAAATAAACCTGATAGGGCAGGACTTGATCGGATGGACTTAAATTACAGGATGATAGACTTCATAATGGTAAGAGCAGTTTGATAATGGAACTAATTATCTTGAGGCATGGTGGCCCCTTCCTCACTGGAGGTCTTCAGGCAGAGGCTGGGCAGCCATCTGTTGGGGTGTGTGCTGGCTCTGGATTTCCTGCAGTGAGCAGGAGGTGGGACAAAATAAGATCCCTCCAACTCAATGATTCTATGATTTAGATTACAACACTGAACACCCAGAGCCCCTAATTATGTTCACATCTGAATCCAAAGCACAGTTCAATCAATATATTGCAAAGGCATTGAAAGAGAGTGGAGGTCTCAGGACTCTCCACTAACAAAAGTGCTTGAATGTTGTTGGCATTTTTGACATTGTGTTCGGAGTCTTACGGAATAGTGTCTTAGCTGCTTACTCCAACCGCTTCAGGCAGCTCATTAATCCACAGCAGACAAGACATGGCCACACAAATAGCATTTACTCTAGGAAGGCTGGATGTCATTAGCTGAGGTTGGCTTTTGCAAAGGTTTTCCGCTCTGCTGAGCCCCAGGCGTGAGCCCCCTGCTTCCAGGACCTCTGCCTGTGTGTGAGTTTGGATGATGCGAACAATGAAACATTAAGTGGCTCATCGATTTTTCAAGGCAGAATCTCAGTGATAGATTCAGACTGTTAGCAGGAAGTCATGCTTGCTCAGACCTGTGGCATAACAGAATTACGTGGAAATGTCTGGTAAACATGGACAGCAGAAGGTGGAACAAAGCAAATAAATAAAAGTCCAGAGAGGCAGACAGAGGGAAAGAGGAGCTCTTTGTAAAGTGAGAAACAAGTCACGGCTGAAAGAAAGCAAGGAAAGAAAGGAAGCTCACCTCATCTTGGGAAAATTTTCTTTAGTGAAGGA
Organism: Hemicordylus capensis; assembly: GCF_027244095.1. Lineage (NCBI taxonomy): Eukaryota > Metazoa > Chordata > Lepidosauria > Squamata > Cordylidae > Hemicordylus > Hemicordylus capensis. Next base: position 51,951,777 of record NC_069660.1, read on the forward strand.
CTCAGACAGTGCAAGGTTGCCTTTCAGCTTCAGATGAGTCAGTCCAGCCAAACCAGCCAACGGCAGCGTTGTCAGCTGATTGTCAGTCAAATCCCTATTGCGATGAAAGACACGGGAATAGGATGGTGAGCAATGTTCTGGGCCAGGGAGATGGGCTTCTCACAACATTTTTATTCTAGATAGCTTAGTTTTCCTATAATGACCACTTTAATTTGGGATTTTTTAATATGATTTTTTGTATTTTAATATATTTATTTATTTACTTACATATTTTTATACCACCCAAAACGTATGTCTCTGGATGGTTTACAACAGATAAACACAACATTAAAACATTAGTTACAAAAACAAAATTTAAAAGACAATTTTTTTTTTAAAACAATGCTCTAAAACAACATTAAAAACAATCAAAACAGTATCAGTTAACAGCCTGGGTGAACAGACCAGACTTTAAAGACTTTTAAAAAGCTGTCAGAGATGGGGAGGCTCTTATTTTACTAGGGAGCGCATTCCAAAGCCTCGGGACAGAAATGGAGAAGGCCCGTCCCTAAGTAGCCACCAGACGAGCTGGTGGAAAATGCAGACGGACCTCTCCTGATGATCTCAATGGGCGGTGGGGTTCATATAGATGTTTGTAAGGTGTTTTGAGAACCCATTGGACTAGTTGGTGGGACATTCCGTGCTATATTCAAATAAATATGCCCTTTCCTTACCTCTGGTCAGCTTTAAGATGCTAAGAATGAGCAGAACTTAAACTGCTTTCAAAAAATACATTGAACATTTGCACAATGATGTCACACATCAACTTGTATTATAATGCCACTTTGCACTTTTCAGTTTTCAAAGCACATCATATGAATTTATCTTGTTGTAATGCTTACAACAACCCTGTAAAGTAAGTGAATATTATTATCCCCATATTGCATGGGGCAAGCGGGCTGAGGAGGAGTGGCCTGACTAAGGGGTTTATGACAGAGGTGAGAAATACCACTTCTCCTGCAGGAAAGGCTGCAGCCCCAAGAGGAGAGCATAGATGTTGTGTTTCTTCGTGGGGGAAATGGAAAACAGTGGCTGACATGACGTGCAGCATAACAGCACTGGAATGCTCTGTGCAAGAGCTGCTGCAGATGCTTAGGCAGCCCCAACAAGACTGTTAAGAATGAGTGGTTGCACAAAAAGGGCTGTTGCGTTTATTCCCATTCACCACAATCGGAATAACTGTGACAGTGCTGTTTGATCGTACTGTTATGCCTTTGGTTTGGGTCTGAAAGTGGGTGAACAATCGAGTTTTTGTAAGGTGAAAGTCACACTTTGACTGTGTTGGACTCTGCCTTTTGGCAGCTCAGTTCAAGGTAGTCAGATTTAATTTTCTACACGTTCACAACTGTTCTTATTGTCACCTGTGAAACTTACAGCTTGATGAGAGAGTGGAGGGTTGCAAAGGCCTCCGGGTGGATGGACTGAATGTAATTCCAACTCAGGTCTCTGCAAAGCAAAATATACTTTTTAAATAATAGTCACTGAAAGAGTGGTTGACATCCAGATGAACACTTCACACGTGCAGGCAGAAAAGAGCATGCATGCAGCTGCTCCAAACCTGCTTCTGAAGCATAGGCATTCATGGGGGGGGGGCAGTCTTCCATTCCCCTGGAAGCATTCTCATATGAACTGATCTCCCATTCCCCTGGAAGCATTCCCCTATGACCCTCATAACCTATGACAAATAACCTATGACACATAACATAATTATGTGTTGCACAGGGCATTTCTGGAAGAAAAGGAGATTGGTGAAACACCCTCCCTCCTCTTGAGTGCCTGCACTTCTTACACAGGCATGTAGCTGCTGCACGTGTGCTTTTTTTTTTGGCTCCACGTGCATAGCATCTGTCTGGATGTCGGCCGGCATGCTGAGGAGTCTAACTGGTAAAGTTGTGGGTGCTAGTTATATTGCTTGTATGCCCAGCACAAAATCAGCTGTTAAAGGCAATGTTTTCACCCAGTCCACAGTGTAAGTTCACCAAGTCCCCATCCAGTTATGAGGATATCCTTATATGACAGGATGATTTTCTTTGCATCCCTGTGAAAATATCTGGATAAATTCTGTTTCAAAGCAAGCCTCCCCCCCCGCCTTTTTTCATGCTCCATGCAATGTAAATCATAATTAATGTCTTTTACAAGCAGTCTAGTAATGCCAGCTGCCATTGGAAACCCATCTTCAACAGCCCAGTGTCCATGTCTGGCTTTGTATACATTCATTTTTTTACACTTAAACCCTGGATGATATGTAATTTGTATAGCTGGTATATGTGGTGACAGTGATTTGAGTGGCAATGGTGTAGATAATGGGAGAAATTAATATGTGTGAATTTAATATGGGTATAGCTCTTCCAGTAGAACCACAGAAATATAAACCTTAGATATGCAAACTGGCTCGTCTCACAACAGGCCCCTTATTTACAGATTCTGAGTGAGCCATGGTAGGCAATCTTCTAGCCCAGGGGTAGGCAACCTTGGCTCTCCAGCTGTTGTTGAACTACAACTCCCACCATCCCAGCCACAATTTGTTTGCGAATTTATGTATTCTAGCCTATACTGAACCTTCAGCATGGAGAATTTTGTAAGAATCTGGCGGGAAAGTCTTTGAGGTTTGGAGGACAGGCCTATGGGTAAGTTTTGAGAAACAGTCCTGAATAACTAGCAGAGAAGATGGATAAAAAGGTAAAGGACCTTCAGAGTTTGTAAAATTGTGCAGTGTGATTCAGTCAGTGTTTCTGATGATGGCATTGTATCGCTGAAAAAATTAATACACCACAAGATGTTTGTGTGCATATGTATATAAGGCATGTGCAGATTTAGAGTTCCTCTGTATCAAGAACCTTGTAGGTCTGGCTTTGAGTGCAAGATATTGTATTCCAATCAGCACTGCTCATTCTTGGGCAAATAGTTAATACCATAGCTCTTATGTTCATGGACTAATACGGCCTATTTGTTTGGAAGAGGTCTTTATGGCATTTATGGGCTATAATTATGCTCAAAACACACTGCATTATACTCCTCTTTTCACTATCATAAAAACTCCTATTCATTCCCACCAAGCTGTACTTACACGGAGCGTAAGGCTGTGAGCTGCCCAAAGGTGTCTGCTCGAATTTCATGGATGCAGTTGTGCTGGAGGCCACTGCAAAGACAGAGAGGCTGCAATGAGAGAGGGAGACTTGCTTCATAGAGTTCTCCATCCTCACTGGCAGCAGAAGAAAGCACTGCTGCCATGAAGGTTACTTCCATTAAAGGCTGCAAAGGAGTTTCACATTTCAAGGGGAAAGTGGGTCAAGAAACAAACATGCATGCAGTTTCGGGCCTGGGACAGTGTCCCATTCAAATCAAAAGTGTGTTTGTTGTGGGGATGGGGTGGGGTTTAAAAATACCAAGGATTCTTTATACCAACTGTTCCCAGACGTCCTCAGTATCTGCTCTGACTATGAAGGGGTCAAAGTCACCAGCTGGCACTCCCACACATGGGAACCAGGTGCCCAAATAACATGTGGCAAGAGAGGGGAAGGGAGGAATTGGGGAAACTTCGACTCAGAGCCTTCACACTTCCTTATCTCTTGCACTCAAACCTTATATATTTATTGCATATCTGAACCACTCTTCCAAGGAGCTCAGGGTGGCATACAAGATTCTCCTCCCATTTTATGCTCACAACAACTCTGTGAGGTAGGTCAGGATGAGCGATAATGACTGGCCCAAGATCATCTAGTGAGTGTCATGACTGAATGAGGATTCAAACTCGAGTCTCCCCAACCCAAGTCCAATGCTGCCTCTCTAACTTTTTAACTTGAACCTCCTCAAGAAATATTTTTGATGCTCTCAAAACTCCCAGCATCTAGATGGTGAAGGTGGCAGCTTCAGGCTCTCATACCAAGCATTCTACAATGGGAACCAGGGTAGAGCAAGTTGTGGGGGGCCCCAGGGCAAAGTCATAGGACACAGCATGGCACTCCTGCCCCACCATTTCCCATGGTATGTGCTCCCCAAACTTACCTGAATGGGGAAGGGGATCACTGGGAGAGGTGGCAGGCAGATAGTGGCCAGTGACTAGCTACTCTCACTCTCCCCCTTGGCAAATGGGGGGAACAGAGAGATGCAGTGGTATAGGCAGCAGCTTTTTCTCCTCCTCACCTTTGGAGGGTGGAAAAAGGAGGAAGAGGAGCTCCTGCCACTGTGTTCCCCTCTCCATTTGTCAAGAGGGAGGGTTGGAGCCTGAGAGAGAGAAAAGCTGTGTCTGAGTCTCTTAGCAACAGTTTGTCTCCCCCGCCCCCACCCCTCTCGAATTGGCCTTCTTCCCAGAAGCCCCTGCATGACTCTGGGAGGAAGTCCCTTTTCCAAGGAGGGTGGGTGGAAGCAGTGGTGCTGCAAGTCTCTTCTGTTGCCACTGCCTTCTCTCACTTCCTTCCCCATTCACCAATGGGATGCCCACATTGGTGGACTGGGAGGCAGGTGGAAGAAGGCAGCACACAGGTCAGCCATGAGCTTTTGGCCAAGAGCTGATTTGGCCAAACCTGACTGCTGCCTCTTCTGGGCACAAGCCAGAAAACAAAATAATTTTTCATCCTAGAGATATTAAACAGTTGGCAAAGGCCTGACCCCAGGATCTACCTTTCTTCAGTTGTTAATTCATTCCCATAGATTGTTTCACAAGCTGCTCAGACCTGGGAATTCCATCTCAGCATGCCCTGAAGCAGCAGTTACTCACATTTCCTCCAGCCTCTGGCAGTAGTGGAAACTAGGCAGCTCCTCAATTTGATTGTGTGAGAGCTCACTGTGCGGGGAAATAACAAAGAAACATCACCAGATTAGAACAAAGCCAGCCTTCTTGAAGGCCTTCTTGGAATGTATCTGAGGCAGAGGAAGGGAGTGGGTAACCTCAGGCTATGCAGCTGGGGAAGCAGGAAACCCCTGAGACAGGTAATATCCTCTCTGCACCCACCTGATGGTTGGCACCAGTCCTTTCATTCATTTCTGCACCCAATTTCCTGATATTATTCCTAAATTCCTTCCCCTATTCACTCAGTCTGTGTCTCCATTGCATCCAACTAGACCCCAAAGCCAGTGCTACAACTGACTATTCTGGTATTTCTTTGACATATGCACAGCCCTCCCCACAACATAACATATGCTTCCACACCTTTATATAACTTCAGTTTTTGCAAGTGAGCGGGGGAGCATGCAAGAGCTTAGATGTTAATCCTGAATCTGTTATTTTTCCATTCTAGCACTAGCCTCAGCGCACTACAGACCACTGTGATTTGAATCTTTGATGGCTCCCTCCCTTCCTGCATCCATGGCCATGATAAAATCTCAGTCCAACATGCCCAGATAACGTTTCTCAATCCAACATGCCCATAAAATGGCAATCAAGAACTATCCATTTGGTTAAGTTAAGAAATAGAATGGCAGTCAAAAACTAGGAAGATGATCCTTGTGACCACTGATGAGATTGATCTAAGAAGCCACACAAATGTGATCACAAGAATTATTTTACCACCAGTTCCCCAGAATAGAGAAAGCAGCAAGATGGAAAACATGCCTCAGCTGCACAGGACACTTCTGTGCCTGACCAAGAGTCTATGGCTGATGTGTTGGTGGTAGTAAAAGGTCCTAGGAGGAAAGGAAAATGTCTTCATGACTCACAAAATGCGCAGGCTGGGCAAATGCTGGCACATTCCTGCAGGAAGGAAATGGATCCCAGCCCGAGTCAAGGTCCTGTCGGAGAGAAGAAGACAAGAGTTAATGATATTATACATGAAGAGGCTTAGCCCATTCCCTTCTGCCAGGGTGAATACTGCTGAGGGGATTATTGGAGTGGAATTAAAAGGAAGCATGAGGACACATGAGAGGATAGGGTGAGAGGGAAATGGCCAGCACAAGTTGTTGTGTCACTGTCTTCTAAAGTGTCACGACTCCTATCCGAGCCAGAGGAGGAGTGGGGGTTCACTGAGGTCGAATCCTTGACTTAAGGGGTTCATCGTAAGCTGCCACCATCCACTTTATTCTGATGTGAGAAAACCCACTTTCCATATAAGGTTCCTGAAAGGGTTAAAGTGGCAAAACCCTCTCAAAAGGGGCTGAGCAGTCCTAGGCCTTCAGAGGCATGTATGAAAAATAGTACACGTAGACAACAAGGATTTATTATTAGATTTAAAGAAAAGGGTACTCATTCAGAACAATGATAAGAGAGAGCTTTCATTAACTTAGGCCAGACATATTTCAAGTAATGAAAAAAAGGAAAAATAACTTTCCTAACGCATCAAACTATACTGGTCTTTACTACTCACAGGCTGCGGCCTTCCCAAATCCCCATCAGCTCACCCTGCTGCTTCCTTGGGGTGCTCCTGGGACAGACTGAACCAGCCAAGCAAAGCTCTTAATTCTTCAGTAGGTGGCTAAGCCAGAATACCCTGCCCAGTCCTCTGGGTTGGACCCTTGGATTTGAAATTCCTGGGCTTTTTACTTTATTAGGGAAGGGCCACCCTCCCAGCAGTTGCTCTAGTGAGGCCTAGTCCTCCCCTTAAGCCTCTCACTACATAAGGCCATGGAGAAAGACAATGAGATGCCTTTCTTCTGATTAAGGTAGTATACCCTCAGCTTAGTCTAATTTCTATGATAAGGAAGGATACAGCTGCTGAACCAAACTGTAAGGTAAAGTGTGCCCTCGAGTCAGTGTCGACTCCTGGCAACCACAGAGCCCTGTGGTTGTCTTTGGTAGAATACAGGAGGGGTTTACCATTGCCTACTCCCACACAGTCTGAGATGATGCCTTTCAGCATCTTCCTATATTGCTGCTGCCCGATATAGGTGCTTCCCACTGTCTGGCAAACATACCAGCGGGGATTTGAACTGGCAACCTCTGGCTTGCTACGCAAGTCATTTCTCACTGTGCCATTAGGTGGGGCAGCTGCAAACTAGCAGCTGAAGTTTTCTCCTTTAGGATGCTGATATTGACAGTACTGAATAGGATATGGCAGCCCTACAAATTACTGGCCGAAGTTATGAGCTAGCTCATGCATGGCTCCCTAATGCTATTAGGCTAACTGAAACTTCAGCTAATACAGCATCACTTCAAAAAGCACCATGATGAAATGGAAAGTGGAAAGCTGCCTGAAAAGCATGTTTGGACAGCTCCTTCAGCAGTTTCCACTGCACTCCATATAAATGTTCATATTTTTATATAGCTGAAAGAGGACTATAACCCTGATCTGATCTGGATAAGAGCAATGATCTATCCATCACCCTCTTTTCTGTTTCCCTAATGAAATGCATAGATGATGTGGGTTCAGAAACAGGTAAAGGGAACCATATGTACAACTTTTTAATTAACTTTTGTGTTATTTTCTAAGACATCATCTCCACCCAGTAAATGAACAGATTACGATTCTGGGAATTATGATCAGCCCCTTTATGACTAATGCAGTGCAGGAGGAGGTAAGAAAAGCATCACTTTTGTCCTGGAATATTTCCATTTATTTCTTTTTTATCTAGAAAAGTGAAACACTGAAATCTCTCAAAAATATAAAATACAATTTACAAAATCCTTTCATCAATTTAACTGCACTCATTGATGTCATACACTTTACCATCTGGGCGGAAGTTTCGGGAAGGAGGAGCCCACACCCGGTTCCAAACACACAAGCAGAGCCTCCGTGTGTTTCTGCTATCTCACTCCACAGATAACCGAGGATCCTGGCACTGCCAGGAAGGGAAAACAAAGCTGGGTCTGCCAGTGGCCATCTTTATCATATAGTCTAGAGGGGCTATGCAGAGGAGATTTGCTTCTGTACTTCAATACAGAAGTAGATCTCCCTTGCCTGGCCCCTCTAGCCTCAAGACTTTATGATAAAGATGGTTCCTGGCAGCCGCAAGGCATTTAAAACAGTGAATTCACCCACACAACCAAACTCTGAGGTATAAGGGCTTCTCTTGCCCTCCAACCTTGGTTAAGATCAAGGTACAGAATTCGGGCTTCGTAGTTTTACTGACTCCTGTCCTCTGATCATGAGAATGGACTCATTACATAACTGAAAACAATGTATGTGGATAAACATTATCCTGAAAACGGATATTCTAAAACTGAACAAAAAATCCATGCCTGCACAGACATCTTTTTAATGACATATAAGCTTCATCATAAATACAATCTTCCAAATATAGCTTAGCCAATCCAACCTGTTTGGTGAATTAGATTTCTTCCATGAAGATGCTACACAAATCCCAGCAGCTGTCAAACGATAGGCAATTAATTTTAAATCATTCTAACACATCAAACAGTCTCATTTCTTACATTATTTGGAGTAACGGATTCCCAGCAAATGCTTTTTCTGGAATAGCCTTGATGTTGTTGTTATGAAATCCCCTGTTAAGCAAAAAGATACCAGAGAGCTTAAAGATTAGAATAAAGAAGGGACATTGTTTAAATATGGAAAGTGCTAGGTCAGCTTCACACAACTTACAGTTTCCTGTATGGATTGTGTGAATACTTCTTTTAGGTGATGAAGGCTTTGTTGTGCTGTGTGCACATGGCAAGAAGCTGTCACCAATTCTGCTTCTCTGCTGATTAAGCATGCAGCTAAACCGTCATGTGCACACTGTGTAGGGCTGACACTCTGTATAGTGCAACCTTGGCATTAGCAAGCCACCAGGGCTTCTGTGCATGTAGAAGGCAGCCCTAGGGCTGTTGCAGAGGCAGGCTGTTGCAAATCTCCTTAAAACCATGGGAGTGGGCAGCAATGGAAGTAGTGTTGTGGAAGTGCTTGCACACTGTTTTGTGTGAGCCTGTCTCTGCACCAGCCCCAAAGCTGCCTTTTATGTGTCCAGCAGTCTTGAAGGCTTGCTAATGTTGAGGTTGCACTGCACAGAATGTCGGCCACTGACTGGGAGATTCATCCTTTAATTTGTTAACATATGCATCTCACCTCCAAAGATTTGAGAGCTGCCTCTTAGCCTCACAGCAACTCTGTGGGGTCTATGTTTGTATACTGTGACTTTCTGAGATACAAAGAAGGGATAGGAGCTGCCATCAATTATTCCCAATTAACAAAGTCAACATTTTAACCTAACTTAATGACCAATATCTGTCAATTCTCACATCACAAACAAGCATTATAGCATAAATAGGATCTATGCAAGCAAGTACAAGAGAGAAGATTAACATGGGAAACCAACAACGTAAAATTCACAGCCTACACCTGTATCCTGGCAGCCTCATCCCACTGTGTGGACTAGGGCAGCTGAAGCATTCCAGATGTCTGGACTATAGGAAATCGGAAGCATGGCAAGGCATCTCCCAAATTAGGACCATCTGAATATACTCTAAAGGTTGGGAAACCTATTACTCTTAATACATAACTATTCCTTGGGAAGCCACAAATTGCCCATGCTCTGAAAAAATGAATGGACCTCAATGAGGTGGAAAATACATGAATTCCACTGAAAGCAATAATTAGAGGCTCACAGCTTCTTCTAAAGAGGCATAGCCCTGGAGGTGTAAGGCAGTAGAAGCTAGGGAACTTGGCCCAGCAGAAGATGGAATCCTATCACTGCAGTGTACCTTCAACAAAACTCAGAGGCGGGGTGAACATTTCATCCTTTGGGCCAATGGTCACTGATGTTAAAGCCTGCGGCACTTTGCCCAGTGGTATCATGAGTATGGGACTTCTATTTTGACACTAATGATGCCTCTGAGGCATTTATTGCCATGCTAGAGAGGAGCAAGCTGAATTTATGAGAGAAATGGTGAAAGAGGAATGCACATTAGGGTTTGGAATAGCAATTCAGTCCACATCAAAGCTGGGCCTACATTATCTGTTTGAGCATTCTTCCTACAGAAAATAAAAGAAATGTCTTACAGCTCTTGAAGTCGGCCAAGTGTCCTAATGGCCACTGGGAATTCCACCAACTCATTATAGTTTAGGTCCCTATGAGAGGGGGAAAAAGCAAAGGCATCATTAAGGAAGCTGGAAAAACTCATCAGAGTGTGTCACATTCCAAAGGATTGGAAACTTGGTTATTAAGCAATGGAGATGAACTTTCCAAGTTTGTTTATCCAGCCACCCATATGTGGAAACAAAGAGATGCTGGGATATTTCTTCTTATGAGAGTTTATCAGGCCTCAGCCATGACAGCCTCCAATGCAATCTTGGTTCAACATCCCACACCTAAGTTAGCCTGGCTGAAGTACTCCCTCAGATATATCCTAGCTGCCCTTCCAAGATTCTTCAGTGACTTATCCTACACTTGTGCTCTCAAGCATTTTTGCAAAAACAAAACATAAACACAAAGGTGGCACAATGGGGAAAGCAGTGGAAAGGAAACTAGTTTTCTTTAGTGCATTTTCAAACGGCGACACAGAAGAATCTGACGACTAATATTTATATATCGCTTTTCAACAAAAAGTTCCCAAAGCGGTTTACATAGATATAACCACCCAGAGCCTCTGGATGGATATGGTGGTAAAGAAATGTAATGTAATAAATAAATAAAATGGTTCACAAACATCACACTTGCTTCATGGCCAGCTCTGCCTTGCTCTGGTTTCCCAGAGCAAAAGAGAAGCAGCAGCAGGATACTCATCCTGGGCAACAGCAGAATATAATTTAATCTGGCAGCAGCCGCCTTTACTTATGAGGTCAGAGCACCCGCTGCCAGTTTAAGTGATATGCAGCAGCTTTAACTATAGTTAGAGGCTGCAGTTGCTATATGCCAGTTGGGGTTCCTTCTCCAGTTTGGGAATGCAGGGCAGAGCAAGGCAGTCCTGTAAGGCCTCCCAGCTCCATTCACCTGCAGGAACTGACAGAGGGAGGCTGCTCCAGCATTCCAAGATGGATGGAGGGAAAGTCACCCACATGGGCTCTTTCATTAGGTGGATAATGTGTGAACTAGCCCTGGATGACAGAAAATGGGCAGTGTGTCAACACTGTGGTAAACACCTATCCAGACATTATTTTACTACAACGAAGAGGCAAACATGGTACAGGCCCCAAAACATTTTCTAGGGATTATGGTATTGGGGCCATGGCATATTTACCACATGTCTCATAGGGTAAATAGAAGTCCTGACTGGATAACATAGGTTTTGTGCAATAAGACTCCCAGACAGGTCATATTTTTGTGTAGTCAGTGTGTCTGTCATCTCTACTATCATTTGTTGATTGTAGCTAACACAGTGTGTTCCCTCCCCTGCCCTGAGTGTTTCTCCTCTCCACAGAAAGTCTATTTCCACTGCTGAGACAGTGACATACAAGTCCAGGGGGAATCTCTCCAGAAGCATGTCTGTGTCCTGTGGCTCAGGTAAGGATAGCCAAGGAAAGCTCCCAGCTGAACTAAATTAGAAGAATATGATGTCAGCAGGATGGGGTTAGCCAGGAGAAACAGTCTGAGGGAACAGAATGAAAAACTAACATTGGATTTTTCCTCGGTATAGGGAGGTCATCCTCTTAACACTGGGGTTATCAGCCGCTGCATGCTCCCAGACAGGGCCAATTAAAATTGAGCAGGCTGGTTCCCGTAGTCAGGATAGCTGTAGTCAAGCCCTAGTTCTGGTCCTGTCTTACTCCAGGCTGGCAGTACTTTATTTTTTTTTTAATAAGAGCTCTCTCTCTACTTGTTCTACTTTGATCTTTTAGCAGGCTAGTTCTATTCCCTTTCCCCCCTCTTTCTCTGTGTGCTGGGTGGACAGTTGTCTGTATTTTTCTTTTTAAAAAACCAAAACCTTTTTCTTCTTTTTTACTGCTCTGATCATGGAGGTATCCCAGGTAGGGGACATGCTGGTGGGTTCCCTCTCTGAGGGACCAACGTCTGTCTCCAGGGGTAAAGATCCTTTTCAGCAGCCTCTTTGTTTGCAAGCAGATTCGCGCTTTTTCGCCTCAGCTCGAGGGGCTGCTGTTTCTTCTGAAGCAGCCACTTCTGCAGCTGATATCACATCACACAAGAAGGTGGCACAAATATCTAAACATGTAAAGGCAGGTGTTCCTCCAAAGAAAGGAAAGAAGGGCAAAGGCAAGCTCTTCCCCTCAGAGGCCCGGCTCAGTGAGCGGTTTCTTATTCAGGTGGTGTGCAAGCAACGCAAACCACACTGCTTCCCACCAAATCCGCCGACCATTTTGCCAACAGGCTCTGGCGCGCCCACACTTTCTCCTATTTATGCAGGTTCTGTTTTTAAAAAATAAAGGACAATGAAGGGCTAAGAGCACCAATACATAGGATCAGGGGACTAGCTTGCTAGCCTCTGATGATGTGTGTCCAGTGCCTGCAGTTCGAACTTTAGATTTGAACGCAGCTCCCATGGGGGCGGGGGGCGGGATCAGAAGGCCGTATCCTGCCATATTTGTCTGTCGTTCCTGCTCCAGTTCCAACAGCTATGCCAGGGGAACCTGAGCTTCCAATTCCAGCAGGTAAGCCTCTTGCTCCACAAGATGTAGCAAGCTGGCTGCAGGATTTCATTGCCAGACAATGTCTAGCTATAGTTTCTCCTGCTCTCAAAGCCCATGGGATAGATATTCCTGTGATGCCAGGTCCTTCAGTGCCAGCTCCTGTTACTCCTGTTGCCCCCCAACCCGCCTCCACAAAGTGTTCCGCCAAGCTATCCTCCTCCCCCTCCCCAGGGAAGCTATTCCTGTGGCAGAGAGGGATATGTTTGCTGCTAGCAAAGTGTGCCATCAAGTTGGTGTCGACTCCTGGTGACCACAGAGTTCTGTGCTTGTCTTTGGTAGAATGGAGGAAGGGTTTACCACTGCCTCCTCCTGCACAGTATAACATAGGGACATAGGAAACTGCCATATACTGAGTCAGACCATTGGTCTATCTAGCTCAGTATTGTCTTCACAGACTGGCAGCAGCTTTTCCAAGGTTGTAGGCGGGAATCTCTCTCAGCCCTATCTTGGAGAAGCCAGGGAGGGAACTTGAAATCTTCTGCTCTTCCCAGAGCGGCTTCATCCCCTGAGGGGAATATCTTGCAGTGCTCACACATCAAGTCTCCCATTCATATGCAACCAGGGCAGACCCTGCTTAGCTATGGGGACAAGTCATGCTTGCTACCACAAGACCAGCTCTCCTCTCCTCTCGGTATCTTCCTATATCTTTACTGCCTGGTAGAGGTGTTTCTCATAGTTTGGGAAACATTCCAGTGGGGATTCAAACTAGCAGCCTCTGGTTGCTAATCGTCATTTCCCCGCTGAGCCATTAGGTGGCTGCTAGATACAGGAAATTTTCACACAAATGCAGAATTGTGTCTCCGGCCTATTCTCCATCCTCATCTGATGAGGTGCCAATTCCTAAGCGGCCAACCAAGGCACATAGACATCCAGTGCCTTTGGCACCTGTGCCACCAGCACCTCAGACAATTCTCAGCCTTTGATTCCCTCCGCCATTCCAACTCCTCCTACACGTCCTGACGCTCACTCTTTCCAATCTCAGTCCTTGCAATCTGAAAGGGAATTAGGGGAGCTCTCCGATGAGCAGGCTCCACTTGATCTGCCAAGTTCGAACTGTCTTTTTACCACCACTGAATTGGAGGTTTTATTATCCAAGGCCAACCAGGCTATTAAGGATATCAGCAAGGAGAATGCGGCACCACCTGCCAGCACCATAACCAGTCTCAAAGTCTTGGGAGGGAATCTCAAAAGTCATGGTGGGGGGAGGTTATATTTTTATTTAGTTATTTACCAATTTTTCCACCGCCCCAAACCTTCATCTCTGGGCGGTTAACAATAACATAAAACAAGTCAAGACATACACAAAAATCTTAAACAATATAAAGAATTAAAAATCAAAACAGATTAAAACTTTTAAAATTCTACTGAAGTAGTGCAAAAGTCAACAGAAATTGCAATTCTCTGCCATGCAGCCTGGTCTCAGCTACAAAGCTGAACTTAAAACTGGTTCTGCTTTTAAGTACAGTATATGAAGCTTCCTTGGCTGCAACTATGCCTAAAAGTTGGTGTGGGGGGGGATAACAAAAGTAACAAGTTTGCAAACAGTTAATTCAATAGTTCATTCCCCATACGTATGCTGAAATGTTATAGTCTGCCCACCATGCAGTTTTCAGATAGCAATGAAAGGTTCTGATGACAGTTCGTGTAGGAACAAAAAATAAAATAAATCATCAATATGAAGCAAATGTGTAGGCAACACTCACCTCCAAATGCAGGCAGGGAAACTACTCTCTCACCCCAAAACACAGACCAATACTAAGAGTGTTTGTCACTGCAGTGCTCCTATTAGAAAATCTGCTAAACATTAAGCTGTGAACATTAAGCTTCTGATATAGAAAACATATCTATATGGGGGGGTCAATTACAACTCATTACACTCTGTAGCTACGGGTTCACCTACCTCTGGCTTGGACCAGGAGGTCTTCTACTTCTCCTGCTATGGTGCCTTTCCCAGCACTTTTTAAAGATGTAATGACGTCTGAGTGGGGGCACCAGTGGCTAATAAGCCATCATTGTCCTATCCAAAGATATTGTATACTTTACTGTCTGGTATAATGTTCATGTTAGCTGTTCCTCCTGTAGATGCCCCAGTGGTCCAGTTGGTGTTGGGTGCTTTGATGAATAAGGACAGGGATGAACAACTCTGGTTGCCAGAAGAAAGCTGACCACCTTCTCCAAAAGGGCCATGAAGCTTCCGCCATGGTGATCAGAGCTGCGACAAATAACTCAATTTTTGCAAGGGCCACTATTCTTTGGGCCAAGGATTTGGTCAAGGATATTCCCCCAGAGAACACTAAGCTGCATCACATAATGAATAAAATAGCCAAGGCAGTGGCTCTGCTGGCAGATTCCAGTTTAGACTGCATTCAGTACGCCTCATGTGCCATGACATCAAGGGTCGCAGTCCATAGAGGACTATGGTTAAAAAACTGGCACATGGAATCTAAGTCCAAACTAACGCTAGCTGCCACCCCTTCAAGGGCTCTAAGCTCTTTGGGGATTCTTTGGAATTTGCCCTTGTCGAGACAAGAGACAAAAAGAAGGCCATGCCTTCAGGGAAAAGATATTTTCATAAACCTTTCAGGGGTTCCTCCTTTAACTCCTCTTCCTTTCGTTCCTATAGGGGGTTCAATTGTTCGGCAGAGTTCCAATACAGAGACAACCAGTACAGGGACACTTGCCAACAGTCATTCAAATCTCCCTGGCATCAACAATGGTGTTCCTGCGGCAGAGGCAATCCCAGACAGCAACAAGGGTGAAGCTTCATCTCTACAGGGCAGCAGAACTCGAAGCCATGACAACCTCCCGGTGGGGGCCAGGCTTCTTTATTTTTCAGAGGCCTGGATGGGCAGCACTACCGACCTCTGGGTGAGGGAGGTGGTGCAATCAGGTTATGCAATAGATTTACAGCTCATCCCCCAGATTTTTTCCTGTCCACTCCCAAGTCCAGGGATCTGTCGTAAACCTGTCAAGCTAACCTTGAGCTATGTATCAGCCGATGGAGCGTGAAGCAGAGACAGGGTCCAAAGGAGACTGTTAGAGCCAAGCAGTCAGCAAATTCCAAAAACCAAAGCCAGTCTGAGTCATCACCATATGCAGTCAGTCAAACCAAGTCCAAGTCAAAATCCACAAGTAGGGTACCAACGATCCGAAGTCAAAAGCACTGTGAAAACAAACAAGGACACAACTGGGTTGCTCACCAAAGTCCGACGTTGCTACCAGCAATGTGAGTGAGGTGAAGCTGTCTTAAATAGGCTGAAGCCAGGTACTCTCAATCCTGGGTCTTTGAGTCAGCAGTTCTTCTTGTTAGTTGAGCCATTCTGCACGTGCGCCTCTTTATCTCCTCCTGTCTCTTTGACTGACACCATTCTATAGCTGAGATAGGCTGCACTTCCCCCAGAGTAGCTGATGTATTAGGCTCTGTTTCTATTTCAACCTCCCGTGCGTTGGTCATGCTTGCCTCTGCAACTTCTTGCCTTTGAGATTGCTGCACTCCTTCCTCCTCCGCTGTCACAGTACCTATTTCTTCCTCATCCTCGGTGTCAGATAGCATGCTCCTGACAGGATCGGACAAAATGACAACTTATGAGTCAGGCGATATGTCATCTCCTAGAGATTCAGGCTATAGAGCCTATTCCACTAATGTTCTTATGTCAAGGCGTTTATTCTCTATTATTCTTGGTGCCCAAGAAGGACGGATCGTGGAGGGTGATCCTGTACTTAAAAGCATCTCAACTGACTGGTGAGGGAAAGGACCTTTTGAATGGAGTCTATCAAGCATGCAGTTCAGGTCAAGGAGTTCCTTGCCTCTATTGATCTGTCAGAGCCTTACCTGGATGTGCCCATACATCCATTGTACCAAAAGTATCTGAGGTTCGCTTACGATCAGAAGCACTATCAGTACCGGGCTCTGCTGTTTGGGCTCTCGTCTGTACCCCATGTTTTCACCAAGCTCATGGTGGCTCTGATCACCCATGTACGGTTACAGGATACTCATGCCCATCTGTACCTGGACAATATTTTGATTTGCTCTCCATCATTGAAGAATGAGCCATCAGGGATGTCAGAAAGACGATGCAGCCTCTTCAGGAACACGGATTTGTTGTCAATATGCAAAAGAGCCATCTGGAACCTTCTCAGAGCCTACAGCACCTGAGGGCCCTGTTCAACACACGGGAGGCCACGGTATCACTTCGTCTGGAACACAGACGGAAGTTAGCTTAGTTGCTGTTACCGCTCAACCGCCAATCGGGCGGATCTTATGGTTCTGGCCCAGGTGATGGGATCAATGATACCTTGCACAGAATGCACTCCTTGGTCTCATTGGCACTCCAGGACTCTTCAGTGGCACATCCTTCCTTACCAGCAGGCCATCATGGATTGTAAGCTTCTAAGGATTCCTCTTCCTCAGTGGGTCAGAGACTCTTTTCAATGCTGGATGTCTCCTGCCATGGAGGAGGGTCTCCCCCTCAAAATACCAACCAGGACGGTGGTCACCTCTGACATGAGCCTCAGTGGTTGGGCAGCTCATTGTCCGGATCACTTTGCTTAGGGTACCTGGAGTCCGACCAAATCCATGCACAACATCAATTGGTTAGAATTGAGGGCGTCGTCTGGCCCTTCTACAATTTCAGGACCTGATTTGGGACACCCATGTTTTGGTTCGCACTGAGAACATGACCGCAAAGGCCCACATCAACAACTAGGGCGGCACAAGATCGTGGTCGCTCATGTGGGAGTCAAATCTCCTGTTCTCCTGGGCAGAGGGGCATCTCAGATCCATTTCAGTAGAGCATCTCAGCAGGTCTGCAAATCTTCAGGCTGATTGGCTGAGTCGGCAGGCCATTGATCCAGCAGAGTGGACCCTTCATCCAAAGGTATTTGCACAGGGACAAACACCTTACCTAGGGAGGCCAATAAGAGATCTCTTCGTATTGCCTCATAATGCCCAGCTTCCCAGGTTTTACAACTGCTACCACTGCAGCCAAGTGGAGCAGACGGATGCCCTCAGCTCTCCTTGGCCTCTTGGTCTTCTGTATGCCTTTCCTCCAATAACAATCTTACAATTTATCATCAGAAAGATCCTGCAGGCGAGAGCAAGAGTCATTCTCGTGGCACCATATTGGTCTCATCGGCCCTGGTTTTCAAACCTTCTAGCAATCTCAGTTTAGTTTCCCTGGCAGCTTCCTCTGCGTCCCGACCTGCTATCTCAGGTACCACTGTTTCACTCAGACCCAGACTGGCTGACAGGGATTACTCTGTCCTGGTCCAAGACACCATCCTTGCGTCTAGAAGGGGTTTCACTACCAGTATCTATATGACTACATGGTTGGCCCTTTTCTCACTGGGAAAACTTCGCATCAGGTCCAGCCTTCTACTGCAGACATCCACCAAGTGGTTTTGTCTTTTCTTCAGTCAGGCCTTGACATAGGCTTGCACCCCAGTACTCTGCGACAACATGTGTCCGCCCTGGCATCTGTTCTGGACTTGTCTCTGCCGGGGTCACCCGGTCTACACCCCTACATATGCCATTTTCTAAGGGGGGCCTCCAACAAGGCTCCCCCTCCCATTCACAGGTTTCGCTCATGGGACTTAAATAAAGTCTTGAATGCTTCACGTCTGCCACCCTTTGAGCCTCTAAGTTCTTCTTCTCTGAAAATGCTGTCTTTTAAGGTTTTGTTCCTGGTGGCTATCACCTCGGGCAGGAGGGTGTTGGAATTGGCAGCTCTGTCATTCCGAAGGGAACTCTGTATCATCCAGAGCGACTCTGTGATTCTGAGACTAGATCCTACTTTTCTTCTGACAATCAATTCAACCTTTCATAGGATGCAGGAGGTGGTTCTGCCTTCATTTTGACCTTCTCCCTCTCATCCTAGGGAGAAACCATGGCACACACTGGATGTGCGTAGGGCTATTAAGATGTACTTTAAGTGTACCAAATATTTTTGTCAACCTGATTCTTTATTTGTATCTTTTCAGCCTTCATCTCTAGGTTCTAGAGCTTCCAAATTGACTCTAGCCAGGTGGATTAGGATTACCATTGCTCTCGCCTATGAATCCTTAAACCTACCTGTTCCGACAGGTATCACAGCCCATTCTATCAGAAGTGCCTCTATCAGAAGTGCAACAACGTGGGTGTCCGTTACGCCATTTATCAAGCATTATAAAAATCCATCTTTCTATGGTGCTCAGGTGGGCTGTACCATTCTTGGGCTGTACCATGGGCTGTACCATTCTTCAGCAGGTGGGCTGTACCATGGGCTGTACCATTCTTCAGCAGGTGGTTCAGTCCATCTGCTTCCCTCCCAATTATCTCTCAGCTTGGGTAAGTCCCAGTGTTAAGAGGATGACCTCCCTATACCGAGGAAAAAGAAACACTAGTACTTACCATGAAGGGTTATTTCTCAAGGTGTAGGGAGGTTGTCTGGCCCTCCCACGAATATGAATACGAAGAATAGCTACTTCTTTTCTGGGAAGAGGGGTTGACTCCTAGGGTTGGAGTTTCCTCTATCCTCTACATTTCCTGTTGGTCTTCTACATTTCCTGTTGGACCATTTTTTGGCTGTTGCCTTTACTATCTGTATTTGTTCTTCTAAGGTTTGTCTTTTCCAAGATTTTTTCAATCTCTCATGACAATCTCAGAACTTGACTGACAGCTATCCTGACTACGAGAACCAGCCTGTTCAATTTTAATTAGCCCTGTCTACGAGTATGCAGTGGCTGATAACATATGTAGTGGCCAGTGTTAAGAGGACAACCTCCCTATACCTTGAAAAAGAACCCTTCATGGTAAGTACCAATCAGAGGCGTAACTAGGGAAAATAGCGCCTAGGGCAAGCACTGAAATTGCGCCCCTGTCCAAACAGGAATTATGGGACTTGTAGTCAACAATATCTGGAAATCCTTGTTAAAAGGAACACTGTACCATCTAGACATGGTTGTTGATCAAAACCTGAAAACATGAGCCATCTCTGTAAAAGACTTAGAACAACAGTCAGGAGTTATGCGAGGATTCCAAGTGTCATTTTCTCTGTCTCATCTCATTCTTTTTAAAAAACATGACTTTGTCCTAGAGGATCACCTGCCCAAATAGCCACTAGCAAAATAGGGGAAGAAGAAGGTGGTGGTGGTGGTGGTGGTGGTGGGGGTCTATAAACCAGTGAATGATTCCTGCCAGCCTTTGTCTTATGATGACTGTTGGCTCATGATGGGGTATATGTGCATTCACCACACCAGTGCTTACTTTGACACCAAGAGGGAGGAGGATACATTAGTTTGCCACACTAGACAGAGGCATTTGCAACAGGAGCAGACAGCCAAGTTCTGCCAGGGCCAAAACCAGCCCCTACCAGACTAAGAAATCATTGTAATTTGCCCCTTCCTGTCACAAGCAGTGTGCTGTTCTTTTATTATTGACTCTAACTCTCAAATATCCCAGTCATGGATGGAAAATTCAGGGTCAATTTACAAGAGACACATTTTCTACATGGAAGTTTCTTCTGTGCAGGTGTTGTGCAGAAACCCATGTGTAGTGACTGCCAGGGGCATAGCAAGGTTGGAATGGGCCAAGATGAGATTTTAAAATGGGCCCCCAGCCCCTCAAAGTCCAGGGCCTCCACACATCCCAGGCCCCCAAGGATTTAAGTCTGATATTTCAAAATAAGTATGCTGCCTGGAAATACATTTCACTGAATACACACATGCACACTTCACAGTATATAGTGATATACATTGAGTACTATATATTTGTGCTACTTTTAATGCCTAGAACACAATAGCAACGCTAATTATTAAAATGGACCCCTCGCTGCAGATTAGCAAAGGAGACTTTCAACCATGCAGGGTGAGCCTATATTTGTTTTCTCAGAATTCTGAACAAATTCAGTAAAGTTTGATTCCAGGAGGTTTTTCACACAAGGCTTTTAAAGCCCTTTAACACACATCTCCTCTGGAATGGAGGTGCTGCATTCCCATGTTGGCCAGATTTACCCTGAAGTCCCTGCAAGTTATTGGAGAGCAGTTCACACACGAGAAAAATAAAATAAAATAAAATAAAATAAAATAAAATAAAATAAAATAAAAGCACAACACATGCTTCACAGTTCTCACTCAGACCTTCTGGGTTGCAAAACAACTTGAACATAAGTGCATTTATGAATGAATGAATAAATAAATAAATAAATAAATCTTTGTTCCAGAAGTTTTTGAAATTTTATGACATGAAACAAGCCACTTATAGGCCTTTTTAGATAGTTTTTGTTTTTAAAGCCAGCACATTTTTCAGTCTGTTTTAAATTAAACTAGTGGACCCAGGCACAGAGCATCTGTCCCTCTAGCTGGCCCCCCGCCGCCGCCTGGCCCGCCGCCATGCCTCCGCAGCCGCCCAGCCAGGCAATTCTCCTGGGTGCGCCAGGACCAATCAGGCGCCCCCGTAGCCCAGCCAATCAGCTGGGCTGCCGGGATGCATTTTTCCTGGGCACACCCAGGAGAAATATATATATAGACAAGTGATTTTCGGCCAGTTAAATAACGGGCTCTAGTAAGCGCTCCGGGGCCCCCGCCGCCATTCCCCCTCCTGCCACCAAGCTCCATGCCGCGGCCGGTCTCCCCGGCCGGGCAAGGGCCCCAAAGTCTCCCTCCCACCTGGCTTCGGCGGCGCAGCCAGGCTTCGGCCATGGCTCCGCCGCCGCCTCAGCCGCGCCGCGCCTTCTGGCCAAGGCGGTGGCTCTGCCGCCACCTCAGCCAGCTTCCCCGCCGCCTCTTCCCCCCGCCCAGCTTCGCGGCGGCCGCTTCTCCTCGGCGGCTGCTTCTCCTCCCGGCCATCATGGCAACCTGGTCGCGTCTCCCTTGGCGTGTTCTGGGCATGTGCTCCGCGCATGCCCAGAACAGCCGAGGGAGGCACGGACACACGCCTGGGTGTCCACGGACGGACACCAAGGCTTTTATTAGAGAGGATATTCAGAGACTTCTCAGTCTCGCCCCACCACCCATATCAAAGCCCTATGGCAAGCAGATCCCTATATACGGGGGTAACCACAAAAAGGAATTCACAGCCTACCTTACAAAAGCTGTGCTGGATGGTCTGGTCTGCTGCAGGGAGGGTCTGCTGCAGGGAGCTCTGCCAGCCTCCTTCCTGGCTTGCTGGGGCCTGCCGAGTTCAGGCTTCAGGGAGGCCTACTTGGAGGCCTCTCTGGAAGCCCCGCCCACCCGCCAATCAGCTGAGAGGCGGGGAGAGAAAAGCTCTGAGGTTGCAGGCTGCTCCGATCCTAGGCCTCGCTGATCCTAGGCCGGAGCTGGAGGCAAGTGGCTGAGGGGCCCTGGGGCTGGGCAGGTGGGCAATGGGGTGGGGGTGGCAGGAACTGGCGTGGCGCCCCCACCTCAGTGGCACCTAGGGCATGTGCCCTGCCTGCCCCCCCCCAGTTCCGCCTATGGTACCAATGTTTCTTTCTCAGGATACAACATGTACAGTTGTGTTAGGGACTCAGGCATCTTCTAATGGAAGATTGGGGGGCAAGGACCCCAAACCTCTTGCTTGGAGCAGGAGGTTTCAGGAAACATAGAGTGACAACAGTGCATTCGCAACAGTTATTTCATAGCCAGGGACACATACAGAACATGAATTAAAATACTATTGATGTTTCTGTGGTGTTATAGACTATAGCTCTGTTCATCTCACCCCTGCTAACCTGGGAAAGAAGCAGTCTTTTGAGGTGGTTCTTATATTTAGTAGGTGGGAAGCTGCTGTTCCGTTTCAATCCAGCACAGCTTCTCTTTAGTGCCCTTTTTGTAGGGTAGGTTTTTTTTCTTTTTGTTTTTGTGGGTTTTTTTGTTTGTTTTTTTGCAATTATGAGGTTTTCTTCTTCTTTTGCACAGGGAACTATTTCTCATACTTTTTGCAATGTAAACTACTTCAAACACTTTTTTTGCTTGGAAAAACTATATATGTTTTTTTTAAAAAAAATGATGATGATGATGATGATGATGATGATGATGATTAAAGATTATAATGAACTAACATCTAAACTAATGAAGTGCACATGCAGTGTACTGTGTTCCAGACTAAAGCAGCATGGATGTCATATGTGGGGGTGGGAAGAAGTGATTTTCACTGATCTCCCCTCCCTGGCCTCAGGGGGAAATATGATCCCAGGGATATTTGGGGTGGTGGTGGTGGCACAGAGCACTTAGGAGGGAAAAGGGGATTGGTAAAAATCACCCCCCATGCTAGTGCTGCACTGCTTTCATCTGTCACACAGCACACTGCACATGTGCTTCCTTTACTGTACATGCACTTAATTAGTCTGGATGTCAGCCAATGAATGAATCAATGAATCAATCAATCAATCAATCATTCAATCAACAAGTTGTTCTAGTAAGAACTAGTCTGGCTTCTCCAAGATAGAGCTGAGAGAGATTCCTGCCTACAACCTTGGAGAAACTGCAGCCAGTCTGTGAAAACAATACTGGGCTAGATAGACCAATGGTCTGATTCAGTATATGGCAGCTTCCTATCTTCCTATGTACTTTCCTTTCACTATCCCCACAACTGGTCTAAATTTGATCCAGATCGATTAGGCAATTCACAAGTTAGCCCACTTGCGCCTCAAATGTTCATGCGTCTGCCATCATGAATTGGGGTGGATGACATCATCACAAACTATGCATTTGAGGTGTCCATGTGTGTCCTTTCAATTGTACCAAATTTGGTCCAAATCGGCTCCCACTTGCACCTCAAAGGTTCACATGTCCACCATATTGAATCAAGATGGATGACATCATTACAAACTATGCCTTTGTGCCATCCCTATATGTCCCTACACCTGTAGCAAATTTGGTTCATATCGGTTAGGCAATTCACAAGTTAGCCCTCTTGCGTCTCAGCCATTTATGCACCGTCCATTTTGAACTGGGGTGGATGACATCATCACAAACTACACCATGGAGGTGTCCCTGTATGTCACTCATCAGAACTGTACCAAATCTGATTTAAATAGGCTCGGAACATAGGAAACTGCCATATACTGACTCAGACTATTGGTCTATCTAGCTCAGTATTGTCTTCACAGCGGCAGTGGCTTCTCCAAGGCGGGAATCTCTCAGCCCTATCTTGGAGAAGCCAGGGAGGGAAATTGAAACCTTCTGCTCTTCCCAGAGCGGCTTCATCCCCTGAGGGGAATATTTTGTAGTGCTCACGTATCAAGTCTCCCATTCATATGCAACCAGGGCAGACCCTGCTTAGCTATGGGGACAAGTCATGCTTGCTACCACAAGACCAGCTCTTCTCTCCTAGCTAGATTGTGGCTAGATTGTCCACAAGTTAGCCCACTTGTGCCTCAACTGTTCACACATCCACCACCTTGAATTGGGGTGGATAACATCATCACAAACTACACCATTGAGGTGTCCCACCGAACTTGATTTGGTTCATATTGGCCCAGGCATTGCGAAGCTGATAGTGGGGGACACACGGACAGACATGGAATGTCGGGTGATCTCATAAGCCTACTGGAAATTAGGCTAATAAAAATAATAACACCAACACCACCATAATCTATGTGCAGCTTTGCTTCTCAGTGGTCCTAGTAGCAACAGTTCTGCCTAAGGAAAAGTATAGAGAAATCACCTGACACATCCTTCTTGGGAGTGTACTGTTTCAGATGGCAGCATTTGAATGTTCCCTTTTGTTTGAATGGTCCCCACTCCAATGACATGAACTCCTTGCTAGGAAAAATCACTGGACTAGCAAGTATTTCAGAAAATATTTGTGGAACAACTTGCGAAGTATCAAGGTATGAGGAACTGTCTGATCACAGCAGATCATGCCTGATATATGTTTAAACATAAATTATTTGATATAGGAAAAATATTAAAAAAGCTGCTTCACAGTGAGGTTCCTAGGAATTCTGAGGCTAAAAATACTCATAGGGAAAGTCTCACTATAGCTTATAGTTAGAATAGGCTAGCACAATGTGCCTTTTTTGAGGAACAAATGTCATGTGACCTTTTCTATTTAACATGGTAGCTCAGTGGGTTTTAATTGGTGAATATCTTGAAACATTAGAATAATTACTGGCTCCTGTGGATTGCTTTGTAATTGCATTTAATGGACCTTAAAGCAATTACCACATGAATGGTTTTAAAGGACAGAAATAACCATGAATTTACTCTGGAGCTAAACAGGATTTGCTAATTGCCTGGTAACGCCCACACTCACACTCTTCCCTAGCCACTGTCTGGTAATTACAGTAGGCAGACTTAGATATGTCTGTTACTAGTGACTGGAGGAAGCACCACTTAACACGAATCAGTGTCAAAAGTGTTCACACACAATTCTCAAACAACATTAAAGCAATGAGCATCCACTTAAACTTAGAAGCTACAACTCAATACCAAGTTAATTGTGCTTAAGACAATTCATTACAAAGGGGTAGCTTTGGCGCCTTGGGGAGGGGAGTGGCGAGTGGGATCTTTTTAAAAAGAGGAGAACAGGTCCTTACATGCAGCTTCCTGCTGCAACGGTGCTGCCCCCAAACCCCATACACAGTGACGCCATGTGTGGGGGTTGTTGGGTGCAGCGCCGTCGCAGCAGGAAGTTGCTGGCGGCAGCGAGCAAGTACTCTCCTCTTTTTTGAAGACCCCGCTTGCCGCTCCCCTTCCCACACTGCTGAACCGGTTCAGACATTGGCCGAACCAGTTCAGCGCTGAACCTATGCACGGACCCCAGTTTGTGCACATCCCTACAAAGGTGGTAAGCAAACTTATGTCTGTGTTAGAATCTGGCCAGAAATATTTTCTAGGGATGTGCAAAGCTTCAGAGGCCTACTTGGTCCCAAAGTGAAAAGGCTCAATTTGGTCCAACTGTATCTGGTTCAAGTCAAAGCAACAAATTATCCACTTCAGGTCTAATTGTGGCCAAATTGAAGCTGAATCAGGCCAAATAGCTTTGGGGCCCAAACAGGCCTCTGAAGCCCTCACCTTTGTACTTAGCGGGTAAGCCTTTCTATAATCTTATTCACTCTCAGTGACAAGGGAGGAGTGGCTGTGGAGTGTGGCTTCTAGTTCAAAAGGACTGGTGGAAGATACTGTTTTGTTTCTTTTCAGCAGTGCCTGAAGGGCCTGAGATTCCCAGGAACACCCATGCCATTCCCAGAACTGCAGAAGACAATGAAAAAAGTATTCTGACAGTCTTTTAGAAATAGAAGTTGTTCTCTGCTGCTGCCGCACTGTCACGTGCAAAAAAGATGGAAGAGAGCAGCCCAGCAAGTATGAGAGGGAGGGGCTTCAGGTGGTACTTTGGCCCTGAATTGGAGTGACGCTACAAATCAGGGCTGAACTGAATAGGCGCAGTAACCCAAACCACTGAATCAAATCAGGGCCTCATCCAAAGTACCAAGGCAGTCTCTGAATCAGACAGGGGCTCTTTTAAACAGCCCCAACATTTTCTATAGGTAGCATTGATAGTGGCACTCGCAGGAGAACGTTTAGCACTTGTACTCTGAAAAGTTCCACTACCGGTAGATGAAGCTGATCTGTGGAGCCAGCGTGGTGTAGTGGTTAGAGTGCTGGACTAGGGGATATCTGAGTTCAAATCCCCATTCAGCCATGATACTAGCTGGGTGACTCTGGGCCAGTCACTTCTCTCTCAGCCTAACCTACTTCACAGGGTTGTTGTGAGAAGAAACTCAAGTATGTAGTACACCGCTCTGGGCTCCTTGGAGGAAGAGCGGGATATAAATGTAATAATAATAATAATCACCCAAATGCACATTGCTCAGAATTCTCAATTTGCACATATACTGTACCAGCTTGTGCAAGGAGTTTCTCATTTGCCTATACATGGACTTGTGCAAGAGGTTATGCAACAACTGCAACATGTTAAACTAGTGCAAAGACTGCTCTGACACACAGGTGAATATCTTTGAGCAAGGACCGTGTGCTATATCCTTCTGCTAGCTCAACAGCATGTATGCTAGTGCTAGACTAGACTGGATGCTACCTAATATTTTAGGCGTTAGTCTACTGTGATATACTGTTCAGTATTCACATATTGCTCTTCCAAGAGTATTTTCACCACTAGGAACACTTTTTAGTTTTGAATACATTACTGGTTAATAGGAAGTGGGAAACAGAAAAGAGCCATTTTAAAGTTGAATGTATATTCTTGTCAGTGTACCTTTTAATTCAAATGAGACATGGAAAATGCAAAGCATGATGTAAACACAAGAACAGCATAAGCAATGTACACTGTAAGAAAAGCACGGCTGATAATCTTATATGGTGATTGATGCTCAACGGGATTGTGGCTGTAAATCCTCTAGCATTGGTTGGCTAAAGTGGTCTGATGAAAGAAAGGCCTTTCTCTTGCCATTGCCCGAGCTGCTCTGATATCCCACCAAATCTCAATTGGATGAAGGGGGAATGGTGAGTGATTGGCATAAGCCTTGGTGGAGTGAATACAGAGGAGTAAGAGATGGAAGGGCAGAGGAAGGAGGCAGGGCGTAAAAAAAGATGTCTGATGAATCAGTGGCTACTAAAGATGTGCACAAATCGATTTTTAAAATTCGATTTGTGCCCAAAACAAATCACCCCGATTTGTTTTGTGTCCAAATCTACTCCTTCCAATCACCTCAGATTCGATTTGTATTTGCTTTTATTCAATTTGGATTCAGATTGATTCGGACCACTTAACAAGGTCCAAGAGGCACCAAATCTGGGTGGTAGGTAGGTTCCCATGGGTGCCATCTACCACCCAACTATCAAGGCAGTGGGACACTTGGTTGATTTTTAATGATTTTCTTTTAGTTTTTACTGATTTTGAACATTTCCGCCACAAGAAATAATGGGGATTTGATGTCGCCATATCCTAACCTTAACAAGGATCTCCAGATTTCATTTTTAAAAAAAGCTAAGCTCTAGCCCTTGTAGAAGTGTAGTTATGGAGCCAAACATGCGGTAATTATTTTTCAAGTGTTCCGATTCTTTGGTGTCTAATAACTTTTCCTCATAATGAATCCCTATGAGGATTCATTGCACACTTTCATTTCTTCTGTTCATTTTGACTGTCACTGGACAATACCAACTACACCACACCCACCCACCTGCAGGGCAGTGGGGTACTCATTTTAATTTTTAGGAATATCTAAATGTTTAGATTCTTTGGTGTCAAATATTTTTTTCTCATAAAGAATCACTATGAGGATTCATTATACGCCTTTGTTTCTTCTGTTCATTTTGACTATCACTGGACAGTGTCAACTGTCAAGTATCAACTACACGCCCCCGCCCCCAACAGGGCTACTCAATTAATTTTTTAGGTATTTTTGAAGTGTTTCGATTTTTTGGTGTCTTCATTACACACCTTCATTTCTTCTGTTCATTTTGACCCCACTGCTTTGCAGGTAGGGGTGGGGAATTAGTGGAATCCCATGTTCCAACCACCCCCCAACCCAAAAGCTGCTGGGTACTCAGTTTATATTTTAGGAATTTTTGAAATGTTTAGACTCTTTGGAGTATAATGAATCCTCATAGGGATTCATTATGAGGAAAGGTTATTAGCCACCAAAGAGCCTAAACACTTGAAAAAAATCCTAGAACATAGTACCCCACTGCCTTGTGGGAGGGAGGGGGGTGTAGTCAGCACATGGCAATTGACAGTTGGCACTGTCATGGGAGGAGAGCTGATCTTGTGGTAGCAAGCATGATTTGTCCCCTTAGCTAAGCAGGGCCCACCCTGGTAACAAATGAATGGGAGACTAGAAGTGTGAGCACTGTAAAATATTCCCCTCAGGGGATGGAGCCGCTCTGGCAAGAGCATCAGAAGGTTTCCTCCCTGGCATCTCCAAGATAGGGCTGAGAGAGATCCCTGCCTGCAACCTTGGAGAAGCCACTGCCAGTCTGTGTAGCATCTCCAAGACAGGGCTGAGAGAGATTCCTGCCTGCAACCTTGGAGAAGCCGCTGCCAGTCTGTGTAGACAATACTGAGTTAGATAGACCAATGGTCTGACTCAGTATATGGCAGCTACCTATGTTCTTATGTTCCACTGTCCAAAAGACAGTCAAAATGAATACAAGAAATGAATGTGTTTAATGAATCCTCAAAGGGATTCATTGAGGGAAAGTTATTATACACCAAAGAATCCAAATACTTGAAAAATAGTGACCATACATTTTGCTCCATAACTCCACTTCTACAAGGGCTAGAGCTTAGCTTAGTTTTTTAAATGAAAGCTGGGAATCTGTGGGAATTAACAGGAGGGACCTGAATCTCAAATCGATTTGAATCCAATCAGGTGTGATTTGATTTGGATCCAAATCTAGCCAATGGACCACAGAGGTGATTTGTTTTGTCTCCAAATCACTTGAATCAGCTTGATCCGGGTACAAATCAATTTGTACCCGAATCAGTTTGTACATCCCTGGTGGCTACGTGGAGCAGGAGGATCCCTAAGAAGAAATGGAAGAAGCATTGATTCATAAGTTTCAAGTAAAGAGAAGACGACCAGATGGAGGAGTCTAAGGAAGGGCAGAAGAGGCAGAGGCCCCAAGAAATGAGGAGCTGGAAAACGTGGTCTACATAAATGAAGGGGATATAAAAGGCAAGGTCTGAAAGGGTTGACTTTCAGGTAAAATTTTTATAACATTTGCGGTGCGGATCCAACAACATTCCTATGAACATAGGGAACTGTAAAATCTGTGATATCTGGTGTTCAAAGCAGTGATGACTATGAGAAATTTGGCAGTCCCGTAATATGATACATGCTAGAAATGCTAGTAAAAACAAAGTGTCAATGGATAGCAAATATAATTAGCACCATGTAAGCCACTCATTAGCTTTTTCCAGTTTCTATTGCAGGTACGCTGTTTCAAGACTTTCTTTAATTAACAGTTGTAATTTTTGTTTGCACATCAGGGAACATGCAAGTACATACAAGAAGATTTCTTCCTGAATAAGTATTGGCATTCTCCACAGTGTTGGGAGCCTGTCTGGATAAAGCCCCATTCCCTGCTTGGCAGTGAGAGAATGTATTATATTCTTCAGCAGATCCCTCTGGGTAAGGGAGCCATCCCTGAATTTGAGCTGGGAGTACACTTGCTGGAGGGACAAAAATAGTACCAAATACAGACAAGCTGAGATGTACAAAAGGACTTTCTTAAAGCCTGCTGTTTGGCATGTCATTGTAAATTTTTATTTTATTTAAGCTATACAAAAAATCAAAGAAGCATTTGTCAAATATTTGAAGGTTAAAGGTACAAGGCCTCAGCAAAGTCACAATGATACACTAAAAATATGATACACAAGGAAGGAAGGAAGGAAGGAAGGAAGGAAGGAAGGAAGGAAGGAAGGAAGGAAGGAAGGAAGGAAGAATGATTTAATAGAGGAGAAATGTCCAC
This sequence comes from Hemicordylus capensis, assembly GCF_027244095.1. Lineage (NCBI taxonomy): Eukaryota > Metazoa > Chordata > Lepidosauria > Squamata > Cordylidae > Hemicordylus > Hemicordylus capensis. Next base: position 51,981,656 of record NC_069660.1, read on the forward strand.
ACAAAGCACCTCAGCTGGATCAGGTTGCAAAATGGAAGAAAAGATGGAAGACACAACAAAGAGAATATATGTGCAGAGATAGGCCTTAATTTGAGACAGAACTTACCAGTGTTTGGCCACAGAACCTGTTTTCAAGGCAAGAAGCAGTCTTAACTGCAAGCAGTCTTAAATGCAAGGTACACTCTTGACATGTTTGTTTATTTAAAATATTTATACCTTGCCCCTCCAGTACACTACTGCTCATATTGTAGTAAAATAATACTAATAGTGAGCATCACTGGGCATGTGAAGAGTGCCTCTCCCTAACTACTGAGGAACCACAGCCTGCCTTTCCCTCCCATTCTGTAGTTTAAGACATATTCAGTGTCTTCCTTTGTAATACAACTTTCTTTCATTTAGACTAGGAACTTTTGAAAGAAGACAATTTTGCTGGGCTAACCGACTGCATCATTTCTAGAAAAATATATATTATTTCATTTCTATTCCCATTCAATTTCCATTTCCATTTTGTCCATCACTATCCTGGAGCAAATCTTTGTATGTTTCATGCACAGGTGCACTTCCTCCTCCTGGAATTGTGGGTTTCAGTAGTCCCTCCCCCTGCCCACAATAAATGCTGAATGTGCTCAGTTACACATCTTAGAACCTATACATTTGAAATAATTATTTCAAATCCACTTTGCTGAAAACAAGGAGGGACCTTGGGACAGGACTGAGGAATCACCTGGTTTAGGTTTTAGCCCATTTTATCTGTAGAACTATTCAAACATAATTCAGACATACTAAAACATGCTGAAATCGTATTCACAATTTAATGACTAACTGGATAGGAAAGGTCTTGCAATATTTCCAAAAGACTCAAACTCAGATATTACTGATTCTCCAGGGAAGCAACAACCAAGATTGCCTATGCATCCTAGATATCCAGCATAGAACACTGATTTGTGTTCAGCTGGAATAACTACAAAGGCCTTCTTGGTAGATTTGTGCATATATCTAAAGGCTTAGCCAGATTATTGACTGATTGTTCATGTCCAGTGAAGGTGCAATTATATCGCTTTTCTGATGTGAAGGCTCTACATGTCTTTTCTTCAAGTATCACTTCTGCTGTGCAAATTCTGCATTTCCCCACCACTTAAACCACACTGAATGGCTTCATATGATTGTTGGTAAGTCTGTAAGTGGGGAATACGTTGGTAAAATGTCAGCAACTGAGAGTGTGTGCTCCCGGTAGGAATGACATTCGAACCCACCCAGGTCAATTTCCAAGGTTCTCTGCCTGACATTCTCCTGACCTCCACCCAATATTGGTAACCATGATTTGAAGCTGGGCAGAGAATCTTGGGAATGGCCATGGGTAGGTTCGGATATCACATCCACCGAGAGTGTGCGCTCCTGGTTGCCAACATTCTACTGACATGTCCCCCCCCCCATGGCGGTTGTGCGACGCTACCCACTATGTTGTTGGCTGGGGAAATGCATTTTCCCCTGTGGCCAGCATGATAATTTCTAATGCAACTGCTGTTTAAAGGGTATGAGTATCACAGGCTCCAACTTTGGACATAACGTGTGTTTGTGGTATCCGTTATGTCCAGTAACACAGCTTCCCCGACACCTCCTGCCCACATTATATGACTTTTATTTCTTTTGGTTAAATAAGTCTTTGTTGGATCAGCACTCCCCTGCTTAAAATGCTTGAACAAGAGAGTACTCTTGTAGAACCATGTTGCAAACAAGCAATCAAACAAACAAAGCAGTGGCATACAGCAGCAAGGCTCCCTCCTCCTCCTACCCCAGAAAACAAAAAGGAAATGGTGTGTGAAAAGAGGCTATTACCCTTGTTAAAGGGCTTTTTGGAGGCCAGTTATCCTGCTAAGGGTGGTGGGGAATGGGTGTGAGAGGCATGACCATGTAACACTTACTTGCTTAACCGCATTCAGAGCTGCCAGGTCAGGTTTTGCACCTAGTCCTGTTTTTAAAACAGGAACCTCTTAAAAATTCCCCTAGTTTCCTAGAGAAGCACCAAGCCAACTGAATTTGTTATTGTTCTGGAGAGCTTCTGTGGACCCATATTTAGAACACCTCAATCAATGTTTATTTGGAATAAAAGTAAATTGACAGCAGCAAGACAATGATTGCCAGATGGGGCTGCCAGAGTGATGTGAACCAATGACACGCAGCCTGGAACTATTAATAACTTTTGAGAGGCCAGAGAGAGAGCGGGAGGAAAACAGATAGCCTCAGCTCAATTTTCTGCCTCTTAGAGGCTATTAGTGGTTCTGCCTAGAAAGCCAAGAAGAAGAAAAACACTATATGGAACCATAAACTCTTCCACAGAACACCACACATTTACAGCTAATAAACCTACAGATGCAGTAAGGTCAGAAACTGGAGCTGGAATTTTTCTGGTTATTTTCATCCTGTTCCAAGCTCATTCCAGTAATTCAGGCTGTTGTAATTCTGTGACAGTCCTTGCCCAAGTCAGCAGGAAAAAAGGCTTCCAGACTTTTTGATAATGAATTATTTTTGTATTCCTAGCTCAAATTTTCCCAAGCTGAAAATAATTTTGGTTGCCACCAGGAGTCTAGCAGAGCAGTTTCAGTGAGCATTTGGGGGGGAGGGGGGGTTGGCATGTGCTAACATCGTGGAGGCACAAACATTATGTGAAAACATGCAAAGAGTAAAAACCGTAGGGTATAACTGGGAGGGTGGGGTGGGCGGCTCCCAACCTAAGATACATGGAATCAAGTTGGCAAGTAAATCTCACTAGAGGAATCCATACTGACATAAATTTGCTTGGAAATTTTAAAAAGGAAATTTGGTGCAGCTGCAGTGACTGTGATTACATTCATTCCCATTCATCCATGTATGCCAGCGTGGTGTAGTAGTCAGAGTGCTGGAATAGGACCGGGGAGACCCGAGTTCAAATCCCCATTCAGCCATGATACTTGCTGGGTGACTCTGGGCCAATCACTTCTCTCTCAGCCTAACCTACTTCACAGGGTTGTTGTGAGGAGAAACCTAAGTATGTAGTACACCGTTCTGGGCTCCTTGGCGGAAGAGATATATATAAATGTAAATGTAAATAAAATGGCAGGGATATTCATTCCTGATACCCATCTCCATTTTCAATTGGAAACAGCAGGAAAACATGGGAATCCTGTAACTTTGAAATTGTCTATACTGCCACATATTAGATGCTGTTGTCCCAGGCTTGTGATCTTAAGATAAAAACTCCTACCTGAATGAAAAAGAATTCGAGGATATTTTTGCCGCACGTGGTTCATAGGGGTCACTAAGATGCCATAACATGAGAAACTCCTTTCACCAGAGATAACAACCCTACTCTTGCTTACATGACAATGGAATTTCCAGATGTTGATTTATCACATCTTTTAAAAGTTCCTATCTTGAGCTCTTATGCGGGCTCCAAACACCTGGATTCACTTCTGAAGAAATTTGTTATCTCTCTCTGCAATTTCCGGCACTTCAAACAGATAGAGAGCACCTTCCCTGCACTATTTTTTTGGAGTGCTACCTGCTGGCCAGCATTTACTTTCCCATCTCTACTCATTTCCAGGTGGTAATGTGCTGCAACAACTGATACTGAGGTTGTTGTCACAAGCAGCCAAGCCCAGGCCTAGGCTTGGCTGCCCATGAGAATGCCGAGATCTATGCAGATCCTGGTGGTGCTGAGGCACCAAATCCAATGCCAAAGCTTGGCTCTTAGCCAAGGCTAAGGGTGCACATGTGCCCTTAACCTGGCTGCCAGGATCATGTGTCAGCACAGGCTACTGGCAGCTCATGCTGACACAGAAACAGGGGCCTAGAAGACCTGTTCTCTGGGGGAATCCGCCAGTGCACTGTGGGATACCTGGAGGCTGGGATAACGCGTCCAGGCCTCAGAGCGATTCGTTCTGCTCCGCATGGCATGGAACAGTGAGGATCGTGTGGGAGTGTGCTCTGTGCTCTCACCAAGTGGAGGATGATCGTCTGGGGGAAGGCAAGGTTTGCGAAAGCTTCCCCCTGCTTGCCCGCCCAGTAAATCGTGTGAATGGCCTCACTGAAATTTCATAAAGTACGCTAGTATGCAAAATAAAGGTGAGCTCACCAAAGTTGTTGTGAAAATTACAAGATCTGAGAAGTTTAAAAAACGCATGCTACTATGAAGCAACATCCAGAATAAAGAGAAGTTTACTGCCACAGCAGTGGAGGAAATTAATCCTAGATAAAGAAGCAACTCTGTATTTTGCTTGTAATAACCTTTTCCTGTCTATGAGAAATGATCCACCACTGGCAGAGACAATGCCATATGTTTAGCATTAGGAAGAAAGCAGCCAAAGTCAGGATTGCCAGAACAGAAGATTTTGACATATATGGCAACCAGGGCAGTCCAGATGGCTTAGAGAAGAACAATCCCTTCAACCATCTCCTTAGGTTTGCAACTGTCCTGGAATGAGCCCACGCTATGTGTTAGTGCCACTACACAGGCTTGGATCAAAACACAGTTGTCTATGTCCTCAGGCATTCCCTCCCATTGAGGCTCCTTTCTCTAATGCTTCCGGAAAGTGTTTATTCTCAACTATCTATTCTATAGCTGAGGTAGCTGCCGAATTTCATATGGTTTCAATTCTTGCTGAATTTGTTTAACAAGTCTAAAATAGGCCTAAGGGAGCTGGACTCTCCTGGGGGGTCCTTTCACTGTACAAATGCAAGACACAAAAAGAAGGATCCATATGCTGGAGCAAGATCAACCAGAGCTGCAGTCATTCCAGTTACACAGAAAATAACTGTGGGACTAATTATATGGGACTGGGTAATGTTCAGAATTACCACACCAAGAGATGGAGAAAAGGAGAACAAGGGTGGGATTTGCATACACCATTACTGTGTAGCTCTGTACTTTAAAAAAAAATTGCATGCACTTTGCTATGCATGCCAAAACATATCCAAAGGTTATTGTTGGGGAAATGCTTCCTTACACTGTGCCACTCACTACCTTACACTGTGCCACTGAATGCTTCCTTACACTGTACACAGCCTCCTTGCTCCTATTTGATGTTTTATCAGAAACACCTTCAAACAACACATTTGGATATATATGACTATATGCATTATGGGAAGCACCAAACACAACACAACTTCTGAGTGGTATGTACAGGTAAATCCAGTTAGATTTTCTAGTGTGAAGGTATTTATTTTATTTTATTTTATTTTATTTTATTTTATTTTACTTATTCTACCAAGTCCTCCCAGGGCAGTCAGCTGCTCGTTGAAAGTGTCAACTCAGTGTGTGGCAGCTGTGAAAAGGGCAAACTCTGTGCTAGGGATCATTAGGAAGTGAAAATAAAAATGCTAATATTATAAAGCCCTTATACAAATGATCCATGGCGCAGTCACATTTGGAGTACTGCGTATAGTTCCAGCCATCATATCTTAAGAAAGTCATTGCAGAACTGGAAAAGGTGCAGAAGAGGGCAACCAAGATGATTAGGGGCCTGGAGCAACTTCCTTATGAAGCAAGGCTTCAGTATTTGGTGCTGTTTAGTTTGGAAAAGAGGTGACTATGGGGAGACATGATAGAGGTATATGAAATTATGCATGGAGCAGAGAAAGTGGGCAAATTTTTCTCACAACACTAGAACCAGTAGTCACCCCATGAAACTGAAGGCCAGGAAATTTAGGACTAATAAAAGGAAGTACTTTTTGACACAGCACATAATTAATCTATGGAATTCTCTGCCATAGGATGTGGTGATGGCCATTAGCTTGGATGGCTTTAAACGGGCTTAGACAAAGTCATGGAGGACAGGCCTATCAATGGCTACCAGTCTGGTGGCTATAGACCAGCCTCAGAGGCATGATGCCTCTAAATACCAGTTGTGGGGGAGCAACGGCAGGAGAGAGAGCATGCCCTCAGCCTTTTCCTGTGGGCTTCCCAGAGGCATCTGGTGGGCCACTATGTGAAACAGGATGCTGGACTAGATAGTCTTCGGCCTGATCCAGCAGAGCTGTTCTTATGTTCTTAACAGCATGCACCCACACTATCACAGTATCAAAAGTAAAAGAATAATCTAAAAGGCAAGCAGCAGCCGGAACAAAAGTCTCATTAAAACCAATAAATTAAAAGTTTTGCAAAACAGGGAGATTTTTACAATCCAGTTAAAAAAAAGAAAGAATGGGAGTTTCATTCCTAAGTTCCAAAGTTGTGGTGCCAACACCAAGAAAGCCCTATCCCTGATATCTGTCAAGTGAATTTTTGTTAAAGATGGGTCAGCGAGCAGGGCTTGAGAGGTCCATTGCAAGGCTCATATGGGTGAACTGTACTGTAGTATAAGTAAGTCTAAAGGAGGTTGTAGAAATGTACATTACAGCTGCCTTTTCCACTCACATCAGGAAAAAAAAAGACTGGGACAGAAAAGAGAGGCATCAAATACATTGTGCCAAGAATTGAATGAACTACAAGACAAAGCGTGTTGCAAAGAAGAGCAATAAGTATTGCTTTGGTTTGTATCGTATGTCAAATTCCAAAGAATCAGATTCTGGGACAGGAGGGAAGATACCCCACAGATATTCTGAAAAGCAGTGATGATGGAGGCCATCGGTTTGAAAAGGATGCTAGCAAGATGGAAGCAGTAACAAAGGCAAGGTTTTAGATTCCCAAGTGATTAGATATCCAAATCAATGTGCCCTGGAGAATCAAGGGCAAGTTAATGAGGTTGTTCACATGAGCAGCCCTATCAGGCTTGCACAGCAATACCTGGGTAGGAGAGCTCATCCGGAGTGCTAGGATTGGGCTCAATCCTAGAGCTGCCCCACTGGGTAGCCCAAGTCCCCCCTCCCCACACAAGCGATTACCAAGGTAAAAGGGCATGAGCATGCCCTTCTATCCCAGTAAACAGTGTGTGTCTACCCAGGCTGCTTGCAGCCCAAGCAGCCACAGAACCAGGCTCCTAGAATGCCAGCTTGCGTGGGAAATGCCCCAGCACACCGTGCTCCTTGCGTGGTGTATTGAGGTATTTCTAGAGGCTGGCTGCCCTGGGCCATGTGGAAAACCTTATTGTCAATCCTATCAAAAGAAGAGAATAATACTCGGTGAAAGGGAGACGAAACTGGAAATCTATAAGGCCCTTATACAAGGGCTTGGCTCCGAGGTATTTAAGAGAGTGCCTAACTGCGAGAGCTGTCTGTTGTTTTAAAATAATTTATTATTATTATTGATTGTAATCTGTCATATTGTGTTTTAGCATTGTTTTATTGACGTATTGTGTATATTCGTTACTACCATTTTTGCTGGCCAATGGCCGTAATAAAACTGATGATGATGATGAGAGTGCCTTCTTCTTCACCAACCCCACTGCCAGTTAAGATCATCTGGGGAGGTCCGATTGTGGTTGCCATCAGCTCAGTTGACGACGACTTGAAACTGGGCATTTTCTAGAGTTACCTCAGGACTCTGGAACACGCTTCCTAACGAAATTAGAGTTTCCCCTTCTCTGAATGTTTTTAAGGAGGACCTAAAGACATATCTGTTTAGTCAGGATTTTATAGTTTTAAAGCTTCGGTTTTAGCTTTTACTGTCCTCTCCAACATTTGTCTATTATGAGAAGGAAGCATGGAAAAGCCCCTTGAAATTTGGTTCTTAAGGCTACCACAAGAGCTAGTCCTGTGGTAACAAGCATGAATTGTCCCCTTTGCTAAGCAGGGTCTGCCCTGGTTGCATATGAATGGGAGACTACATGTGCAGAGGCGTAACTAGGGAAAACGGCGCCCGGGGCAAGCATTGAAATGGCGCCCCCCCGCGCCCCCAACATGCTACATTATATTTAGGTTTTTCCTCACAAGCGCCCGCCGCCAAGCCAGGCCACTGATTGGCCGCCAGGCGCCAGCAAAGCAATGGGGGGGGGGGCGCGGGCGGCGCGGAAGGGACCGCTCGTGGGGGAGGGGGCGCCGACGCGCTCCCTTGACTGCTGCAGCGCTGCTGCACTGAGCAGGAAACATTTGTATTAACAAAAAATAAAATTAAAATTAAAAAATAATTTTTTGTCATGGCGGCGCCCCCCATGTGACCAAAAAAGATGGCGCCCGGGGCACGTGCCCCCCCTGCCCCCCCTATAGTTACGCCTCTGTACATGTGTGAGCACTGTAAGATATTCCCCTCAGGGGATGGAGCCACTCTGAGAAGAGCATCTAGGTTCCAAGTTCCCCAGCTGGCATCTCCAAGAGAGGGCTGAGAAAGATTCCTGCCTGCAACCTTGGAGAAGCCGTCGCCAGGCTGTGTTGACAATACTGAGCTAGATGGAGCAATGGTCTGAATCAGTAGACGGCAGATGCCTATGTTCCTATTGGGAATTGTGTAGCCTCAATTAGCTGATGTAGAACAACTCAGAGAGCTCCCAAGTTTTGAGAGAAAGGGAAAGGTGCAGTTCCTGAGCTTGCCTGACCAAATTTGGTGTCAAGTTTGCTTCTAGCTGATCCTGCTTGCCTGAAGCTTTAGTCTCCTATATTGTCTCTCTGAACCTCAAAATGGGAGGGGAGGGAGCTAGAACAGCCAGTTCCTCCTCCCTGATAAGAGACTGTATCTCCTAGGAGACTAGGAGTCAGAAGATCACCATGCTTTCTCCCCCACAGCAGCCTCCTCCTGCCTTCCATATATGGCACAGCACTCCATTCAGTTCTGAAAGCAGTGAGTAGCCTCACACGAGTGAGCTCTAGCCTCGCAAATGCTCCCCAGTACAAATCCCCAAAGCAACTGGGATGCCACTTCCCCATCCACTGCAGGGCAGCACTGTGAACTGCCGCTGTCCAGAGAGGCTTTGTGAATGTACAGCCTGGGGAACCGCCTGGGTGAGAGCAGGGAGGCCACGCCTGAACTTGGGGAAACTCTCTGATTGGACGAAACTAAAGCTTCAACAGAGGCCCTTTATATACAGAGGCCCTCCAAATCATATGACTAGCAGAGGCGGCCCTTTCCGGAAGCAGTCGCATCAGGCAGCAAATTATCGAGGCACCTTCGAAGTGGCAAGATTTCCCCAGCTGTCACCTTTGGAACAGTTCTTTGAGGCTGGCCTGTTCCTTGCAAACTTTGCAAGGAGCACCTCTCCTCACACTCCTTGAAAACCTTGCAAGAAGCACAAGAAGGAAGAGGAGGCTGCTGGTAAGCTCCCTCCTCCCCCCACCCACCATGCAGTTTCAATTCTTGCAAGGCTGGATTTGAAAGGCAATTGGCGTGCACCAGCGGCAGGGGGACAAGGCAGCATTTTGTGCCCTGCCTCAGGCACTGCAATACCATGGGCCACTCCTGGTGATTAATCAAATCCTAGCTCTAGCCCTGCCCATAGTCATGTGAGCTAGCGATTCTCAACATTGGGTCCCCAGATGATATTGGACTTCAACTCCCATAATCCCCAGTCCTAGTGGCCTTCGGCTGGGGATTATGGGAGTTGAAGTCAATAACATCTGGGGAGCCAAAGCTAAGAATCCCTAGGCTAAGGGAGGGTTTGCAGAAAGTTGATACACGGCCTCTGCCTAAGCTGCCTAGTATAGAAATTTACCCAAGAGCAGTCAGACAAGCTTGGAAATGACTCCGCTCCTTCACAACAAAGGCTCGGAAGGCCCTATCTGAGTTGCGCCTTGTGGGGGGCAGTTTGTGCAACTTTTAAAATGAGCCTTTAGGGACTCTTGTACAGTTCTGTTGGGCTGCCATTTGTGCCCAGGCTTGGGGAAAAAGGCAGAAAAAGTGCTTCTGATTTTCAAGCAATTTGCTAAAAGGTTCTCCCTTGTCTAGCATGCAAAGTTTAACAGAAAAATCATCAACTCACCAGAACGGAGTTCTGATTTTCCTGTTAAACTTTGCATGTTAGATAAGTACCATATTCAAAGAGACCATATCCAAGTACAATATCCAAAGAAACATGCATTGCCCCTTAATGTTCAAGAAAAGCAGGACCTAGTTTTGACCCAATCTCCATTTGTATATATTTTATAGGAAAAATACAATACAAAAAAAAGGGGACACCTCAAATTGGGAACAGTCAAGGGTGGCTCCAGAGGGGTGGCAAGGGGGGCGTGAGCTTCACCTCAGGCAAATAGCTTTCTCACCCCGCCAGAAATCTAACATGGGACAGACAGAGCTTGTCCTCCCAGAAATTCACTTTGCCCCTTCTGTGCCTCCTCTCAGAATTGTTTCTAGTGCCGCCACTGGTAAGAGCACATGAGTAATTTGTACTTGTGTATTACACTCAAATACAAACATGTCTCATGCAAAGTATCCCTAAGTAGGAAGGTAAAAGGCAAACAAAATTATACATCATAAAATGATGCATGTTCAGATTGCACTCCCTGGCATGTGATGACACCTGACTATAACCAAAAACCAATTCTCAGCCTCCAGGAATTCTAGTCTTGTGATTTATAGGGAGTCCTGCCATACCACCCACTTTCTTATCATGTTATATGCTACCAGGACTGCTTGCATAAATTGGCCTCTCAGCTGCGCACACAAGAGCCACCAGTGCTCCAGGCTCCAAATACCTCAAGTGTGCAACTTTTGCGAAACAGATTAATTGGTCAAAAACAAAATGTTCTTTGTCTTCACAGCCAGCTCACCCTGCAACTTATTTCTTTATTTACAATGCCAACTTATATTCTTTATTTAGAATGCCAAAGCACACATTACTACCACAGTTAATTGTAAGCTGTGCCCAGTCAAAACTTCTTATCTAACTTATCAGGTATATTTGTGCACAAGTCTTATTAAGTAGCATATTTTCATGACAGGGTTAGAGGACCATCCTGGCTCAGGTCCAGTTGGTGAACTTAAAAATGGGTCCAAAAGTTGGAATTCCAGTTTGTTTTATTTATTTAAAAATTATATGCCACTTTTCTCCAAGATTCAAAGTGGCTTACAATCACAAAAGTTAAAGCCAAATTTCAAGTAGCTTAATAAGATAATAACAACCCTAAAAAAATAAAAAATTAAAAAAAATCCCACCAGAACTAGTAATAAAAACACATTCAGAAGACATAAGATCTTGGTGAGATGCGGCAAGGCAAGCCTAAAATGTCAAGTTTTATTCAGTCTCCTGAAGAGAGGAGAGAAGGGGCAAACTGGATTTCATGGGGAGTTGTTTCTGAATAAACTCTTAGTTGAATCTATATAATATTACTTTGTGTTTGTGAGGGAAGCAGCTACAAAACAGGGTTGTTTTTTTATCCCCGTCCCCGGGTTTCAGTAACTGACAATAATAAAGTGATGGACTGAAACATCAGGAGATTCAGTCATGGATCCTCTGTGTGTCACATGTAGCTTGGCCCTATGTGATGTGAAGCTGAAATCAGTTCCACTGTAGGATGACATGACATACAGAGCTTCTGAATGAGTACTCAGACTACCAGCCTCATCACAAAGTTGTCTCATTCATTTCACCAGTTCACTAAAACAGTTGCATTAACAAAATGTGCTGCCTCAAAACTTTGTGGTTGGTTCAAATGCATCCAGTATGTTGAGAAGTCATGTCTGATAATCTGCAACAATTCTAGCCCAAATGTAAGAGACTCTGCAACTAAAATAGCACTTGTTAGGTCTACCTGTTTTTATTGCATGCTACTTTTTTCTAGGTTACTCATATGTTCACTCACCATTCAGAAACTAGGTCTGAAACTCTCCTATCACAAAATCCCTTGTAGCTGTTAGAAAACTCATATTTTAACATAGAAATCTAAGATTTCTAGAAATTTTGAGATATGCCCCCCCCCTTCATTTTATAAGATAAAATGGAAATTTGATTCCGTAATTAGGAACATAGGAAGCTGCCATATACTGACTCAGACCAGTGGTCTATCTAGCTCAGTATTGTCTTCACAGACTGGCAGCAGCTTCTTCAAGGTTGCAGGGCAGGCTCTTCCCAGAGCAGCTCCATCCCCTGAGGGGAATATCTTACAGTGCTCACACATCAAGTCTCCCATTCATATGCAACCAGGGTGGACCCTGCTTAGCTAAGGGGACAAATCATGCTTGCGACCACAAGACCAGCTCTTCTTTCAATGAGTACTTGCTGTCCTATCAGACTTAAATTCACTATACCAGCATTTAACCAGGTTAAATCAGATCCTGGTGAGTGATCCCAGTTAAATGTTGGTTAGCTGCAATGATTTAACTGGGATTGCTCGGCATGACATGCTCCACGGGAGTGTGCAGGGCTCAAGAATTGCAGTTAACTCTTTAACTATGATTGTTCTGTTGGCGAAAATGCAGCCAACATAAAATTGTCATTTGGTATAAAACTTTAAGTTATAAATGCCTTTATTTTATTCAAGCAATAGCTACAAATATACCCAGTGTTAGAGATGGAACAGTAAGCTTTACCTAAGTATATTTTATTTAGGAAGGGAAGAAGGGAAACAAGTACAAACTGAAAATAGAAACCATCAACATTGTAGTAAACAAACCATATTTTTAGAAAAAAGGTTCAGAAAATAAACATTCCTTTAATTAAGGAGTAGCAGTGTATTTGGATATTCAGCAGAATAGCTTTCTGCTTTTACCAGGGACATATTCAATCCAAGCCTAAATTTGTGTTCTACTCCATCCCAATAAATAATATATTATTGAAATTAATATCATACCTAATTTCCCTGATCAGAACCAGTAAATGAAAGAGCCACAACTTTCATGCTATGAAAATATATCTCTTTCATTATTTTTATACACACACACACACACCCCACTTAAACTGAAATACAAAAATAAACAGTTTGAGGTTTTGCTGTTTTTGTAGAAAAGCACTTTAAAAGTTATTTATAAAATAAATAAAAATAAAAGTGGGCTGTCTTGATATGTACCTTGTACGTCCTGATAAAAAGCTTATAATAGAACATGCCTGATTATTCTAATAATAATAAATAATAATAATAATAATAATAATAATAATAATAATAATAATAATAATAAGCTGTGGCAGAAGAAGACCAAAACAATCCCAGTAGTAATTGGCACCCTAGGTGCAATTCCAAAACACCTTGAAGAGCACCTCAACACCATAGGGGCCACAAAAATCACCATCAGCAGACTATAAAAAACAACTTTACTGGGAACAGCCTACATTTTGCGACAATATCTATAATAATAACAACAATATTGATAATAAAATTCAGCCATCCCAGGTCCTTGGGAAGGACTCGATGTCTGGATAAAACCAACCAGACAATAATACCTGTCTGACTGTGTAAACAAGAAATAATAACAGCTCCTTTCATGCTCCTTGTATAAAGACAGTCGGGGCAAGCTCATTTCCCCCCTGCTTCTCAAACACCCTGGTCACTCCAGTCAAGTCTGCAGCAAGATGCTGCTCTCAGATGACCACCGGTCTTACACATAGGTTCTGTGTACACATAGCTTCCCCAGGTGCTGTGGGGAAGATGCAAGATTCGCCGGGCCATGGTCACCATTTAACATCCCTGGCAGCAGATTTTTGACTATTGAGCATTTTATTTGATTGTATAATTATAATTTTAATTTGCTTTTTACTCCACAGCTTTTATATTGCTTATATGTGGCTTTTATATGTTATTTTATCCATTTTATATTTTTAGATGTCCTACTTCTAAGGATAGCTGTATACCTATTTCTGCCTTACAGTTTGTAGGATTAGCCTATAGTATTCTTTTCTACTAATTTTCTTACTGTTTTAGAGATGTATTCTATTAATTATAATAATATTATAATCATATTTAGCTTTTAGAGTTATATTTTATTTAGCATGAGTCTTATTACTTTATCCTGTACTGGTCTTTGACCATAATAAAGATGATTGATTGATTGATTGATTGATGATGATGATGGATGATAAACAACTTTTTAAATTTCAAAATATGTAAAGCAATTCTTCCCCCAGAGTACAGAACATGACTGCCTGCTATTTTATGCTGCTGCATTTGTGAACTGCAGATGTTTCACTTTGATCTTATTGCTGTTTTAAAATTCTCTTCTTTTTATAAATGCTGCTTTAGGGGGGCCTAAAGCAGCATTGGCCAAAAAGTAGAACGTAGGAAGCTGCGTTATACAGAGTCAGACTATAGGTCCATCTAGCTCAGTATTGTCTACACAAATTGGCAGAGACGTCTCCAAGGTTGCAGGCAGGAGTCTCTCTCAGCCCTGTCTTGGAGATATCAGGGAGGGAACATGGAACCTTCTGCATAGAAGTCTGCAGTTGTTCTTCCCAGAGCGGCTTCAAGGGGAATAACTTACAGTGCTCATATGTAGTCTCCCATTCAAACACAAATCAGGGTAGACCCTGTTTAGTAAAGGGGACAATTCATACTTGCTACCACAAGTCCATTGGCACCTTAAGTGGCGCAGTGTGGAAATGCTTGACTAACAAGCAGAAGGTTGCTGGTTCGAATCCCCACTGGTACTATATCAGGCAGCAGCAATATAGGAAGATGCTGAAAGGCATCATATCATACTGCATGGGAGGAGGCAATGGTAAACCCCTCCTGTATTCTGCCAAAGAAAACCACAGGGCTCTGTGGGTGCCAGGAATCAAAATAGACTTGACGGCACACTTTACCACAAGACCAGCTCTCCTCCCTCTTGACCCAACAAGCCTGAAGCAGATATCTTCATATTCTGATCTTTTACTTTGAAAGTCATGGATTTCAGAAATTTTCATGATTTAAATGAATTTCTCAACTCTCTACATGTGTTAGTTTTGTGTGTGTGTGTGTGTGTGTGTGTGTGTGTTCAAATTTTAATCAGTTTAGTTTGGATGGAGCAAGAGGAATCAGATGCTGTTGTATGAAGGCCTTGCCACTGTGTTGCAAGAGCAATATGGAAGTCAGACAGTCAGTTTGCAATCATAGCAAATGGCTGAAGATTTTCTGTATTCTGCAACATTTGTCAGTACTTTTCCAACATCAAGTCCTACAACTATTGCTTGTTTAATCCAGTCAAACACAGTAGCAAAACTATTTAAGCCATACAGGGGGAAACATAAAAGCACAATGAATATCAAAGGGTCAATCCACCTTCTTCTAGTGCCACAGACGCAATCCAAATCAACCCTGCTATGGGTGCATTCAAGAAAAAAAAATCTGGATAGCCAATCATTAATTCCTTGTGTCACATATACTTTGGACCTTAGAGGGCAACATTTTCTCTGTGGTTCCCTGAGGATGCTTGCATGCTGATGCTTTATGCAGCTCTTATCAGTTGCTGTTGCTATATACTTTTATATGTTGTGTACCCTGCTAAGCAAAGAGGCACCTTTTAAAAGTGGTGATTCTCTTTACGGAGAAGGGGGAGAGCAACTGGCCCTATCCATCCCCAGCACAGCATCCCTCCAGTGGCTGTTGCTGGTGTCTATCTTATGTTTCTTTTTTAGACTGTGAGCGTTTGATGGCACTCAATCAATCCACTTTGAGAACTTCGATTGAAAAGCGGTATATAAATATTCGTTGTATTGTTATGTGTTTTTATTGAAAGCCGCCTTGTGAGGTGTATGCAAGGCAAGGTGATTTTTTTAACAAGTTGTTCCAGGAAGAACAAATCTGCCTACTTTCCTTTCACTATCCCTACAAATGGATTAAATTTGGTCCAAATCAGTTAGGCAGTTCACAAGTTAACCCACTTGAGCCTCAAATGTTCATGTGTCTGCCATCTTGAACTGAGAAGGATGACATCACCACAAACTAAAACCACATGTTTTAGGTGTCCCTATGTGGACACCTCAGGTTGAGGTGTCCCTATGAATTTGAGGTGTCCCTACAACTGTACCAAATTTGGTCCAAATTGGTTCCCACTTGCACCTCAAATGTTCTGCCAACTTGAATCAGGGTGGGTGACATCATTACAAACGACACCATTGAGTCGTCCCTATGTGTCCCTACACTATACCAAATTTGGACCAAGTCAGTTAGACAGTTCACAGTTTAGCCCAATTGCACCTCAAATGTTCATGAGTCCACCATCTTGAACTGGGGTAGATGACATCATCACAAACCCACCACTGAAGTGTCCCTCTGTGCCACTCACTACAACTGTGTGAAATTTGGTTCAAATCGGTTAATCAGTCCACAAGTTAGCCCATTTGTTCCTCAAACATTCACACATCTACCATCTTGAATCAGGGTGGATGACATCATCAGAAACTACGCCATTGAGCCATCTCTACGTGCCCCTATAGCTGTAGCAAATTTGCTTCGGCAGTTCACAAGTTAGCCCAATTGCACCTCAAATGTTTACACATCTGCCTTCTTGAATCAGGGTGGATGACATCATCACAAGCTAAGCCACTGAGGTGTCCCCATATGTACCTACAACTGCACCCTATTTGGTTCATATTGGTCCAGGCATTGTGAAGGTGATAGGAGGGCCACAGACATGGACACAAGGACATATGGAATGCCAGGTGATCTCATAAGCCTACTGGAAATTAGGCTAAAAATATATAAATAGAAAAGACAATAATTGGATTGGGTCAACAAACAAACAAACAAACAAACAAACAAACAAACAAACAAACAAACGTAATGTAATATGTCCCCCGCCCAACATAGCTGTTTTGGGATTCAGGGATTTATATAGGATTTATGTTTTTCAAAAAAATAGATAGATAGATAGACAGACAGACTTTTAGACTAATGCAGCACTGCTCCTAGGGGGAGAAGTAACTTGCATAGATCTCCCCTTCCAAAGTTCCAAAGTAAGATTGATTTGTTGTTGAATTTTAGATGCATGCAAAAATGGCCTCTACTTTGAACATATCTTATCTATTTATCTATAATTCTCTAAGCATACCCATGATTAATCTTATGTGTGGCAGCTCTTGCGAGAGTTCACAAGCAGAAGCACCTGATTGGGCAGTGGGGATTCCATATGCAGATAGGGAGAAGGAGCCTGTGGCACCGTAGTGATTGGGCAGTGGGGGTTCTATATGCAGATAAGGAGGAGGAGCCTGTGATGGTTAAGGTCAGTTGGAATACACACACACACACACAGGTAGGGCAGGGGTCTACGAAGAGAGGGGTCGTGAGGGAGGAAAGAGCCCCTTCAGGAGAAGGAGGCTGCCGTTGTGTGAATTAGATGAGGAAAGATGAACAAGATCTGTTAACTCAGGGAGGGAGGGAGAGAGAGAGAACATGAAGAGGGGGAGAAAGAGGGGGGGAAGAGCGAATGAAGGAGAGAAAAAGAAGTGGGGAAAGAGAGACAAGGATGAGAGACAGGCCTTAGCCTGTCAGCAGCCTCAGGGGAACAAGCGGCCATGGCGGCACCAGCAGCAAGGAAGGGTCCAGTCAACCACTGCTGCTGTTTGAGGCTACCAAAGCCATTGGCGGAGGGAAGCAGGCAGTCAGTGGCCTGAGGGGAACGAGCGGCCATGGCAGTGGCGGCAGCAAGGAAGGGCTCCTGTGGGGAGGAGCAGGAGCAGAGTAGGGATCGGGTGAGGAGGTCTCTGGGGATAGGAGGCTGCAGCTTGGCCAACAGGCGCCAGCAACACTGCAGCCATAACCAAGAGAGGTGAAGGGGATGGAGTAAAGGGATGGAGGAGTGATCAAGAGGGGTGAGGGGGATGGAAGCAACAGGATGGAGGAGGAGGAGCAGGAGTGCAGCTCAGGTGAGGGTGGAGAGATCTCTGAGGTAGCGGGCTATGGCAGGGATGAGGGGAGCAATCAAGTACTAGTGCACAGATGCTCTGCGCAGGTTAAGCTAGTTTATATTAATGATTGTCGCATTTAAAGAAGTCTCAACATTTGAATAAAAAGTACCCCAATCAAAATGTATGAAGAACATTTATCAAATACTTTATAGCCTCCTGGTTTTGAGTGTAGTTTCAGTATGTGACAACAAACTTGTACTTTGAATCACAACTCATTTAAACATTTTAAAACTGAAACAGTACTGGTCCTGTTTTTTTTTTGTTTTTTTTTCTGAGTGGTGTGCAATAACTTTCAACCAAGTATTTCAGCTTAATTGGGCTACTGAGAAACACACAGCTTTCGCTTTGTTCTGTTCTTGACTTTTATTCCCTCCGCCTAGTTAGAGGACACACCTGTATGTGTCCTGTAAATGTAAAGTGTGCTACCAAGTCAATTTCAACACCTGGCACCCACAGAGCCCTGTGGTTGTCTTTGGTAGAATACAGGAGGGGTTCACCATTGCCTCCTCCTGTGCAGTATGATATGATGCCTTTCAGCATCTTCCTATATCGCTGCTGCTCGATATAGTACCAGTGGGGATTGGAACTGGCAAACTTCTGCTTGTTTAGTCAAGCACTTCCCCACTGTGCCACTTAAGGTGGCTCCCACTGTGTGAGATGCATATCTCACACAGAGAGTGCTAATTTGTTACCCTTAATTTTAAATGCATCAGATGATTAGAACATCCTTAAGAGGGTGCTGTCCCCTTAAGAATTAGCAGTCCAACCACCCAGACCTTGCCTTTGCTGTCTCAAGGAGGTTTCCCAGACAGCAGGCTTTACTGATAATTTGAAGCTGCCCAAAAAAACCAAGGCAAAAAGTGGATTTTTTTTTACCCCAGATATAAACTGGGCTACATTCTAATGTGCAGTGAAAAACCTGAATTGTGTTTGAAGTGCTCCCGATACTTTGCAGGGACTTAAGGGTAAATCTGCCCAATATGTGAACACACCCACTCCATTCCAGAGGAGATGCGAACTAAAAGCTGGGTGTGAAAAACTTCAGGGAGAAGTTGCTGTCTGATTAGGAGAGAAGTAACAACTGAATTAAATAGGGCTGAAAGAACAGGACTGAAAGAGTTGCTCAGACCTGGACTGGGGAAAAAACAGGCAGATCACTGTAACTCTAGCATTAAGATTTTATATAGTAGAGGCAGAGGTGCAA
This sequence comes from Hemicordylus capensis, assembly GCF_027244095.1. NCBI lineage: Eukaryota > Metazoa > Chordata > Lepidosauria > Squamata > Cordylidae > Hemicordylus > Hemicordylus capensis. The sequence continues at coordinate 52,000,514 of NC_069660.1, forward strand.
CTAGGTAATATCGGTAGACCTAGTGAAATTATGCCCAACTCCTTGTAAGTAAGCATCTTTTCCACATATATACATTTCACCACAAACCCACAGGTCTGGGCCAGAGTGCATTTGTTGGGGAAAGCACTACATAACCCCCAAAGGATCCATTCACCTTTGTGATCATTCACCATAAACCCACAGATCTGGGTCAGAGTGCATTTGCCCCTGACCCCCGGTCACAAAGCCCCAATGGATTCACATAGCATTCACAAACTAACTGGGACCCAACACATGTCCCTTGCTCCATAGTTCAGACACAAAACCAACTCGGACATTGGTAAGGGGAGGGGATTAAAACCACAACACATGCCCTTGCCTCACAGTTCTCATGCAGACCCTTTGGATCACAAACCAACTTGAGCATAGTGCATTAAAAGTTCATTGTTTATTCAGATGTAACAGTTCCACTTTCACTAGATGTGAAGTCCTCTATGGATATTGATAACTCATTCTGGCAGCTCTTCTGCAATACGGAAAAATAATTAAAAATCACAGAATTCACCAATTTCCTTAAAATACAAATACAGAGTCCTGCCATCTTGGACTACATGTGTGTCTAATTTCAGAACTTTAAGCACAGCCATTCTGGAAATGTAAAGGGTTGGGGAAAGGGTGGGAAGGCATATTACACTTTTTTATGAAGGCAAAGGGTAGATTCCTTCACCCGGGGGTGGAATGATGGTCCAGGTGGCAGGTGGGGGGGCTTCAGTTCCAGAAGTTTTGTGGAATTTTTTCTTCCAGAAGCTTCCAGAAGCTTTTCTGCCATGAAACAAGCCAATTATAGGACTTTGACTTTTCTGATTTTTTTTTAATTCAAAAAAATCTATTAAAAATCAATTGACCAAAATCAATACACAGAATCCTGCTAACCTGTCCTACATCTGAGCCCAATTTCAGATCTCTAGGACAAGCCATTCTAGAAATATAAATATAAATGAGGGGGTGATGTTTACCCTTTTAAAATGAAGGCAATGGGCAGATTCCTCCAGATGGGGGTGGAAATATGGCCCATGGGGGGAGGGACTTTAGTTCCAGAGGATTTTGTAATTTTCTGACATGAAACAAGCCACTTATAGGACTTCTTTGGGAGTTTTTTTTTTTTAATTTCAAAAAATCATTAACAATCATGGTTCGACTGATCTACTTCAAAATCAGTACATAGAGTCCTGAACCTGTCCTACATCTGTGCCAAATTTCAGAAATCTAGGCCAAGCAAACCATTCCAGAAATATAATACTGCAGGCACCTTCTTATCCCTTGGGGAAAATCATGGGGCCCTCTAGGAGAGTGGGCACGTGGACCTGGGATGAATAGATGGGCATTTACCAAGCAACTACCTACTATTACAAATATTTATATGCCGCTTTTCAACAAAATCTCAAAGCAGTTTACACAGAAAAATATAAATAAAAAAAATGGGTCGCTGTCCCATATGGGATCACAATCTAAAAAGTCCAACATTTATGTTTTCCTTCCAAGTGATTCCACATGATTGTACATGATTGGCCTGGCCCATTTGGTCCCATTACCCACATGATAATATAGCTGTTTGTTGCTACAATCCCAAATTGTAGCTGTTTGGGATCAAATTGTAACTGGCTGATGAACCAGCTCCCATGCCAGTGTAGGTAGGAGCACGTGCAGGGGGCTTTCCCACTCCCCTGCTTTCCTGAATTAGGGGCAGAAATATGTTAAGGTTCTTCTCATCAATTGGCAGGACAGGACTGATGATCAGCTTACCAAGTATTGGATAATAAGCTTACCAAGCCAGCTTGGATGGCTTTAAAAGGGGCTCAGACAGATTCATGGTGGACAGGTCTATCAGTGGCTACTAGTCTGGTGGCTGTGGGCCATCTCCAGCCTCAGAGGCACGATGACTCTCAATCCTAGTTGCAGGGGAGCAACAGCAGGAGAGAGAGCTCGACATACCTCTTGTCTGTGGGCTCCCCAGAGGCATCTGGTAGGCCACTGTGTGAAACAAGATGCTGGACTAGATGGGCCTTGTGCCTGATCCAGCAGGGCTGTTCTTATGTTCTTGTTATATGCACACAGTTGAATTTACCACTTGGTAGATGGATGTACTTGCCTTCAGAAAGTAATGAACAGGCATGTTATGGTGCTGTATGTATCACAGCATCTTTAGGCAGTTTTTCTGTTTCTTCTGCTATGCCAGAGTTGTCATGGGATGAATAATCTTATATCGGAATAAATTGGTTTAAAGAGGAACTATATGATATGGGACAATCTAGCACTGCAGGCATCAACACTATGATCACAATGCTGTGTAGTGAAAATTGCATAGTGAGGTATACTCAAACCATGGCACAGAGCAGATCACACAGATTGGTGAGATATCACATATGTAATTAAAAGAATGAATTTGAGCTAGGGTAGATAACGGATAACAAATAAAGAATACAGCACTAAGTTGAGCATAGGGCTGCTCAGCTTCAGCCCTCCTGCAGATGTTGGCCTACAACTCCCAGAACCCCTGGCTATTGGCCACTGTGTCTGGGGATTATGGGAGTTGTAGTCCAAAAACAGCTGAGGGAGGGGCTATGATGAGCAGGCCTGAGCTAAAACATGCAAAATAGAGGTTGTTTCTAGCCTCTATAACTCAAACTGTCTAGGCTTTCCATGTTGCAAAGAGCAATGGTATATATATGTTATTCACAAGTTGTCATAGCTAATCCAGCAGTCTAGGAGATGGGGAGACATATGTGCTTGATATTCCTTGCATCTGCTATTTGTATAAACGATGCCATTTTTCTCTTGTTCCATTTTTCTCTTCCATTGCATTTTTATACACACCCCTTAACAGACGCTTTCTTAGAGTCCTCTTCTGGAGCACCATGTTCCCACCCTCCTCTCAATGCAGCATTGTTTTCCGTTCCGAAGCCATGAACTTGGCTTCTCTTCTCATTCTTGTGCCTATTTCTTTGTTTGTTTCCACACCATTTCACGTGATAGCTTGAACTCTGTGATTTAATGTCAGTTTCGGTAGAAGCTTTGGCAAGCAGTTTCAAAAACATGCTCATATCAATCAACTTCCTAGAATAAAGCCTGGCTCTGTGACCACTGTGCCCTTGGGCTGGTGCAGTTTCTTCTTTGCATGCATTGTCTTCTATCCCTAGGTGAACTGGCGAGGCTCCTTAATGGCTTCCAAAGGAAAGATGCCAAACCGCACAAAAGAAGAATGAACATGGAGGTTTCCCCTTTTCTTCCTGTTATCCTGCGAAATGAAATGACTTGGTGGCAAGATCAGTGATTGCTATAGGGGGAGATATCTTGCCAATTAGTTGCACAAGAGCACAAGACTGGTGGGAAAGAATGGCTGCAATTCAACTACAAGTCAAGTATTCACACCTTGCTGCTGTCATGTTTCAGCATTTGCTTCCACCTGATTTCTTGGTATGCAAGCTATATAACATATAGCTGTCAATTTGTTTCCGGATCCAATTCAAGACACTGGTTATTAATTTAAAAACTTTTAAATGTTTGGGCCCTGGATAGCTGAAGATCGTCTACTCCCAAAGGCTCCTGCCTGTTCAGGCTTTACCCCTTAGGAATTGCCAATCTCTATGTTTTCAAGATGCTCTGTATTTGTCTTTTTTTGGCCGCTGCTTTTTGGTGTTTTTATTTTTTTTATTACCTTAATGGATTTTAATGTGATTTTATGGAATTTTATTTATCAACTTTTAGAAACTGCCTTGGGATGAGTTTTATGAAAGCTGGTGTATAAATTGAACAAAAAAATAAATAAATACACAATGTATCCCTCCTAGGTAAATTGCAATGCCAAGCCACATGCATCTTTCACTACACAGGGAACAAGCATGCTCCAAGACAGACATCCAAATTATATATTATTTCTTGAGGTCTAAATGTCTCCCATTAGTCTCTTAGGAGCTCTGCAGACAGAAAGCCACAACAGAACATGCTAACAAGGAATGAAAGAGTTTGACTCTTGGGATAGTTTGACTACATGAAGAGGCGACTAGGGGATTAAAGACTGAATTTATATCTGCTTGAATAACTTTCAACCTTACACCAGTAGCAAAACAATTCTTCAATTATGCCAAAGGGAATCCATTAATAAAAAGGCAGGGTAACATTAAAGTTATTAAAATATATGAAGTTGAAGCCAGCAGGGACATAGGGACTGTCCAGTATTTCCCAGGCTGTCCAGAATCTCATATATACGAATATCTCTGCTTGAGGGCCAAAGTTGTGAGCGTGTGATCAGTGCAAATTGCTCCTAGTTCTTAGGATAACTTTAGTTCCTTTAAGGCTCAGAGGGTTGACCTGCAGGAGCTGAGAGAAGCAAAGAGGAATGTAGATGAGGCCTTCAGGGACACTGTAGAGAGGACAGCTTCTCAGCTGTTGCCATAATCAAGGTCTTGGGGTAGGACATGGGCCACTGTGTGAAACAGGACGCTCGACTAGATGGGCCTTGGGCCTGATCCAGCAGGGCTGTTCTTATGAGGTCATCCTACTGAGGAATTGGGAAACCATGCTTTACAAGGGACTCACCTCTTAGGTGATGTATTTATTTTATGCCCTCTGGTGTCAAGATAACTTCTGCCTTTGTGTGTGCATATGCATGGATTCCCTGTAGTGGAAGACTGGAGCATAGAGAGATAGATTTGTGATGGGTATGTTTCAAAATGATGGTGCTTCAAATAAAAAAAGTGTGCAGAGCGAGGGTTGAATCAGATGTGTTAAATGTGTCATCATCTAGTTAGGACCTAGTTCACCTTACTTTCAAATAGCACCCACACAGGACTGCAATCCAAATTAGAACTGTAATACCGTGATAGAGCATGCTTAACATTTTATCTCCATGATGTTTTTCCTGCTAAAAATACCCTCTGCAGTTGCCATGAGCCCCTGAAGATGCCATTGGAGCAAATGGCACTGCCTTGAAGGACTCGTAGCAGCTTCAGGGGAAGATTTTGGTGGGGAAATTGCATGAAAGTAAAAGGTTAAAAATCCCCTACTTTCACAATGTGGTCCCAATCTGGATCACGCATGGGTGCTATTTTAAAGTGAAATTAAGCCCCTAACTTAATGATGATGCATTTAACTCTGACTTTCAAACTGAGTTGTAGGGGAAATACAGTTTGTACTGTGGAGCATTTGATTTGAGATAACTCAGATGATTATCTGAATGTTCTTTGACCTCATACCGAGGGAAGGATAGGTTAATAATGAGCAGAGACATGGCAGGCCAATCAAACAGCTGCATCACAGCAAAAATTGTATGCAAGGAAGACATCCAAAGAAAGACAAAATATATAGATATTTGTATGCTAAATGCTCAAAGCTAAGCTGTTCTTAGGAGAGAACACTGACGTAATGGCAGTAAGAAAAACCTCTTGGAATTGTGATAAGCAATGGGATACAATCATCCCTGGATATAAAATCTTCCAAAGTTAGGTTGCATTACTGACAGTGCTGTTGCTCTATGTGTCAAAAAAGGCATTGAGTGCAACAAATTAAAACTTTTAGGAGGAACAAGTTAAATTACAGAATCACTGTGGATAGACATACCAGGCCAAAGTACTGAGGTTATACTACAGTCCCTGCCCCGAATCAAAGCTCTAATGGTGATCTTGAGAGGGATACAAAAAGCCAGGGAGGCAGCCAAAAAGGAAAATATTGTGATAAGAGATGACATCAATTATCCTCATATTGACTGCACAAATGTACATTCAGGTCATGACAAAGAGACAATGTTCTATGTAATGATAAATGATTGTGCCTTAAAATAATGGTTGGGTGGATCCACTGGGTTCTGCTCTGCTGAGCTTTGGGTCAGGAAAATAAAAAAGAACACAAAGTCTGGCAAAATAAATGTAAATTGATAAGACAAGCAAAGAAGGAATCTGAGGAACAAATTAGTAAAGGCATTTTTAAAAACCAACAAAAACTCTTTAAATACATCAGCTAACATACTGACTAAATTATTCAACACAAGCCCATTGAAATTAATAGGGCAAGTTAGTGTTCTATTAATTTCAATGGGACTTCTATTGAGTAATTTAGACAGGATGTCAGCCACACGGAGCAGAAAACCAGCCCGGCGGGGGGAGGGGTGAATAGTAGGATCTATCTATCTATTATATTTATGTACCACCAGATATGTGTATCTTTAGGAGCTGTACACAATTCAAAACACAACGAACATAAAACATGATAAAAAGATGATAAAAGTATGAAAGGTGTACTGATAAAGGATAGAGAGATGGCAGAGAGGCTAAATGAATTCTTTGCATTGGCCTTCACCGTGGAAGATATTAGAGAGAGGATCACATCTGAACACAGTATTGGGGAGGGCATCTGAGGAAATATGTCAAAAATAGATGACAAAGGATGAAGTTTTGGTACTAATTTATGAATTAAAATCTGTTTTCTTATAGTCCCCTGCAGGCCCCTTTGGTTCTCCTTGTTCTTTTGACAATTTAATTATGTCGTTAAAAACAAGGCCTGTTTTACTGGGGTGGATAAAAAGGTTTCTGGAGAAATGAAGGCCTGGTGGTATTCATCTGAGAGTCTTTGGAGAATGCAAAGTGAAATTGCTGATCCTTTAACAAAAACATGCAATTTATTACATCTGGGCTATCAGAAATATCAGAAGGCACAATAGAACTACCCACCACCACCACCACCACCATCACGTGGAGACAGCCTATCACAGAGCAATTGCTCCAAGTAATATGGTGGTGAATGATTTATTAAGTGCCGTCAAGTCAGCTTAGTGACCACAAAGATAGATTCTCTCCAAGATGATCTGTCTTCAACTTGGCCTTTAAGGTCTCTCAGTGGTCTATTCATTGCTGTCATAATCGAGTCCATCCACCTTGCTGCTGGACGTCCTCTTCCTCTCTTGCCTTCAACTTTCCCCAGCATTATGGACTTCTCTAGCGAGCTGGGTTTTCACATAATGTGTCCGAAGTATGGTAGTTTGAGCCTGGTCATTTGTGCCTCGAGTGAAAATTCTGGATTGATTTGTTCCATGATCCATTTGTTTGTTTTCCTGGCTGTCCATGGTATCCTTAAAAGTCTTCTCTAGCACCAAAGCACCAAATATGGTGGTGATGGGGGGAGTTCTTTAATTCCCGACCGAGCATGGTGCAGGGGAAGCTGGGTGGGTTAACAGAATGCTGGGAGGGTCTGTGGGGAGGGCGAGGAATCACACAAGGAAGGCTGGGAACAAGTGCAGGGAGGCTGGGAAAAAGCATGGGGTGGCCTGGGAACTGTAGTTTCTCCCAGAGCTTTACCGATGGAAGAAAAAGCCCAGGGACACTTGTCCTTCCTTGCCCTATTGTCCCTATGTCCATGGTGAAACTTACTGTAATTTGTGGTTAGAAGTACAGACCATTGATTGTGTACCAGCATTCCAAGTTTGTCCTTGCTTTTATTCAGAATGACTAAATTGAACAAAAGCACACATACCAACACACCTTCAGAAGTTTTCAGTCTGGTCATCCTACTCTAGACCAGCCTATGAAAGGAAGGCTACGCCATGAACACTGTATCATTGCTGGGACTCTGAGATCAGGGTCAAGCTATGCAATCAACGCTGTATCGTCGCTGGGATCCTGTAACCAGCTTCTAGACAGTTTTTTGCTTTGTTTTAAAAACCTCTTTTGTGGGCACTACAATTTCCATGGTTGGCCCCAGACATTCTTTTCCCCAATAGCACTGTGATCTAAGAACTGAACCCCAAGATCTGCAATGTTACAGGGGATGCTGGTACACAACATTTTAGTCATGTACTTTTTGCCAAAAGACAGCTGTAGCATAGTGGTTAGAGTGTTGGTCTAGAACCGGGAAGACCCAAGTTCAAATCCCCATTCAATCATGAAACTCACTGGGTGACTCTGGGCCAGTCATGTATCTCTCAGCCTAACTTACCTCACAGGGTTGCTGTGAGGATAAACATACCATGTACATCGCTCTGAGCTCCTCGGAGGAAAAAGCGGGATATAGATGTAAATTTTTTTAAAAAAAATCTTTCCTGCTATACAGAGCTGAGACTAGATTCTGTGAACCTCCCAAAGAGGTTTTTATTTATTTCTTTATTATTTTATTAAGTACATTTATATCCCTTCCTGGTATAAAAAGAAAAAAGTTCCTGGGCGGTTCACAATATAAAACCATTAGAACATTAACATAATTAAAACAATTCAAAATACAATAAAAAAATCTAAAACAGAGGCTTTAAAACTATAGACTAAAAGCCTGACTAAACAGGTATGTTTTTAGGTCCTTCTTAAAAACATTCGGAGAAAGGGAGACTCTACTTTTATCAGGAAGCACGTTCCAGATTCCTGGGGCAACTCTAGAAAAGTCCTGGTTTTGAGTCCCCGCCAATCAAGCCGATGGCAACCACAACCAGACCTCCCTAGATGATCTTAACACTACAGGTGGTCGGGTTGATTAAGAAGACACTCTCTTAAATACCTCGGACCCAAGGCTTTGGGGCTTTGTGGGTAATAACCAGTACTTTGTATTTCATCTGGAAACTGATTAGCAACCAGTGTAATTCTTTTAAAATAGGTGTAATATGATATCTAAAGGGAACCCCGAGACCAGCCTGGCTGCTGCATTCTGTACTAACTGTAGTTTCTGAACTGTGTACAAAGGCAGCCCAATGTAGAGCGCATTGCAGTAGTCAAATCTGGATATGTCAGCAGCATATGCACCACTGTTTATTTATTTGGGTGTCATCAGCATACTGATAACATTCTACACCAAATCCCCTGATGATCTCTCCCAGGGGTTTCATGTAGATGTTAAAAAGCATTGGAGAAAGTATGGAGCCTTGCGGGACTCCATACCGGAGCTCTTGTTTTGAAGAGCAACAGTCTCCAAGTGACACCATCTGGAACCTACCCGAGAGGTAGGAGCAGAACCACTGCAAAGTTGTGCCTCCCACTGCCAACCCCTTCAGGAGCCCCAGAAGGATACCATGGTCAATAGTATCGAAAGCTGCCGACAGATCCAAAAGGATCAACAGAGTCACACTCCCACTGTCCATTCCTAATTGGAGATCATCCAACAGGCCAACCAAGGCCATCTCAACCCCACAGCCTGCCTGAAAGCCAGTTTGAAATGGGTCCAGATAATCCACTTCCTCCAAGACAGCCTGATGCTGAGACACCACCACCCTCTCGATCACCTTGCCCAACCATGGGAGGTTGGAGACAGGGCTATAATTGCCCAGTTCTGAGGGATCCAATGCAGGCCTCTTCAAGAATGGTCTAATAATTGCCTCCTTGAGACAAGGAGGCATCCTGCCTTCCTTCAGAGAAGCATTAATGATCTTAACAAGGCCCTCTCCAATAACCTCGCTGCTAGGTTGTATAAGCCATGTTGGGCAAGGGTGAAGAGGACAGGTAGTGAGGCACAGTGTCCCAAGTATCTTGTCCACATCTTTGGGAGTCACAAACTGAAATTGATCCAATTTAGCCACACATGCGGAGCTGCTGGACACCTCCACAATAGACTCTGCAGTAACTGTAGAGTCTAGTTCAGCTTGAATATGAGAGATTTTATCTGCAAAAAAAAACCTCATTAAAAATGTCACAATGGGTAACTGATGGGTCCAAATTCAGATTCAAGGGAGGATGGGCATGCACTAGCCCTCTCACAACCCTAGACAACTCTGCTGAATGTGATCTTGCAGAAGCAATGCTGTGATAATAGCAGTCACTACTGTCTATGTTTGCATAAAAACCCCACTCTGTCTTCTCTCCCAAACTGGAGCCCCTGGAAATAGTCTGAGATGATGCTATAGATGTTCTTGTATGAAAACTTATCCTCTGATGCTGCCCTTTCCCTAATCCCTAGCTCAGAGCTTCTAGGGACCACAGGTCACACTGCACCCTTGGCAAAATTTCACATCTTGGTGGCAGCTTTATCTCCTTGTATGACACTTTTATGTTGGGACAGAGTCTGTCTCTTTCTTTCTTGTTGTCCTCTTCACCCTTTTGTCCTGCTTATTCTTTTGACAGTTTGATTTGCTCACTAAAGCCAAGGCCTGTTTTACTAGGGTGAATGGAAAAGCTTCTGGTCAACTCAGGGCAGGAGTCTCTTGGTTTGGTGGTCTGGAATGCTGATTTATCTTCTTGTTTGTTTGTTTTTTTATCAGGCCATCACTGAAAAAGCAAGCAGTTTCCATCAGAGCGAGGCAGATGACTTTTGTCTGGGCTTGGGGAGGCAGCATTTAGCTTTAGATTAATTCTGAGACCTAGAAAATTTCCAGTCAGATTTATGCATTATCTCAGTGGCATGAGAGCTGTTTCCTCATAGTGTGGTCCCATGCTGCTCTGATAAAATCTGGACAGAGAAACCAAATGGGCAGGACAGATAAGATGGTGCACTCCCACAGTGGTGTCACTCAATTTGCACACAGAAAAAACACACATCATATGTTCGGTGCCTTAGACTTCTTCATCTAAAGTTACCACAAAGGCAGAGGACAGCACCACAACAGCTGTGGTAATATAAGATTCAAATCTCTTTCCTTCATGGCCAAAATCCAATTCAATAATGCAATTCCTTCTTCTAGGGGAGGGTTGTTGGCATACAAGAAAGGGATAAATCATAAAGGTCTCTGACAGAACTGGCATGAATTCCTTTGTCCCAAAACTCAAATGTGCTTCTGGCAGTGTCCTTTATGTCTTTCTGAACTACTTGTGCCTGTTTGGTCTCTCGCACTGTATATGCTTTGGTGTGAATGAGGAACCACAGCTCTTGCAACTATACCCCAAATCCTCAGCTTGTCTCCATTAAAAACCACATGGGGAGGGGACATAGGCAGCTGCCATATACCGAGTCAGACCATTGATCCCTCTAGCTCAGTATTGTCTACACTGACTGGCAGCAGCTTCTCCAAGGTTTTAGACAGGAGTCTCTCCCAGCCCTACCTGGAGATGCCAGGGAGGGAATCTGGGAACTTTTGCATGCAAGCAGATGCTCTATCAGTGAGCTAAGGCCCCATCCCCTATGCAGGGGTTCCTAACAGGTGGTACTAGTATCTCTAGGGGTACTTGAAGGGCTCCTGGGGGTACTCGGAGCCCTCCTGCCTTTCAATGCTGCAGCCATGCTGCTCATAAGCAGTCTTATTGAAATTAATGGGACGAGTTTACTTCGAATGGGAGTAACTTCACAAAAATTATTTCAGGGGGAGTACTCATGAGTAACTTAGTGTGGATGTAAGCCAGTGACTGGAGTAGCCCATCTCATAACTAACATTTAAATTTGTGTGTTCTCATTGCTCACAGACACTCTACAAATCTCAATGGGATACCTGAGCAGAAGGTTTGAAACAGAAGGGGTACATTTGTTTCAAAAGGTTAGGAACCCCTGCCCTAAGGGTTATATCTGACAGTAGACTGCGCTCACATGTAGTCACCCATCCAAATGCAAGATGGGGCAGTCCCTGCTTAGGAAAGGGGACAATTCATGCTTTCTACCACAAAACTAGCTCTCCTCCCACAGACTAGCTGACCTGCTCAGCCTTTCCTGAGTTTTTAAACTGATATGACTCTCTGGATCCAAGATGCAGTCCATCTATACTTTGGCCTGGAGAAGTTTCATAACTGACTTTCATGACCCTGGATCCAGCACTGCCCCAGTTGGGGAATAAAGTGTGTGGAGGGGTGCGGGTGGGAAGGCCCTGCACCCCAGACTGTGGGTGACCCTGTTGTGCTGGCACCCCCCCTCCTTGACACACACCAGGAGAAGGGAAACCCAAGATAGCAGCCCCACCATGACCTGAGGACACAGCCCTGCCTTTGTCCTCCAACCTCCCAACCGTAGTACAGACCCACCAGTGCTGCTGGAGCTAGGACTCAGAGAACCAGGCAAGGCCCCTTTAAACATTAGAGCCTTCCCCAGGGAAGGAGTGAGGCTAATTCACTCCAGTTGAGCAACAGTCATAAACACCAGCAGTCTGTTACAAACAGGTGCTGGAGCAACATTGCTCTTGTGTTGCTATACCCAACTCTTTTGTGGTCTCAACCCCTTTCCCCTTGGAACTGCAAGGTCTGTGTGCCTCTTGAAATCTTGCCTTGGTGGAGACCCTGGCTCAGTGCAGATATTAACTTAATAGGTTTTCCTGATTCTTCCAAAATAAAATAATGCACATCACAAAAAAGGAAATATCAATGCCAGAAAATCGTCTTAAGAATGGATCAACACAGCCACTTCCTAGTGCAGACCTAAGGTGGAATACCTTTCTGTGATTTGTAAGCACAACTCTCCTCTTCATCCTTGCTTCCTATATCCACTTGTAGAAAGATGGAATGAATACACAGGCCACTGCACAACCATCACAGTCTTTCAGAATGAACAGTTTAAAGTTAGTGACAAAGAAAAAGCAAATAACTCACAGAGTTTCCAAGCTGTGGAGTCCTTCAAAGCCATATGTTCCCAAGCTCTGGATCTGGTTATTATGCAGATGTCTAAAAAAAAGGGGAGATATTTAAATTCTGAACATAAGCCATTAGGTTTTTCTACTTTGTTGTCTGGTGAATCAATGCAAATGGAATTATGCCAAGCTCAAGAGGTCCCAAGACAAGTGTTCATGAGGTTCCAAATCAATAATGAACGTGGCAGACAAGTGAATATCCCCAGAATTACTAGAAAGTAATGGCAGGGATCATACTCAGTTGTGGTTAGTATGTGACAGGCCTGATTTATAGATCATCTTAGTGGCATGAGAGCTGCTTCCTCATAGTGTGGTCCCATGCTGCTCTGATAAAATCCAGATGGAGGAACCACATGAAAAGGAGAAATAAGATGGTTCATTAAAGTTATAACTAGTGAGTAATGGGCAACAGTCCCCTATTTCAATTCAGAATGTTCTATCTTAATATGAGCTGTTAATCTTCATTTGGATCAGGTCTGAATTAGACTGTTTTAAAGTTTGCCCCATTTCAAGCTCCAGACCTTGCTGTGCTCCTGATGATGAGGACTGGGGGCTTCCTCAACCCTGAAGCTTAGCTTTCAGCAGTGATGGAAAGCATTAAGGTGAGAGGTGCTTCTTGGGCCTCTTTTAGGCCTTAAGGCTAAATTCCTTACCAAGAATTTCTCAGTGCAAGGATTTCTGGAGAAGGCAGATTGCCAAGGCTTCCAGGTTCTGAGTCCTTAGGCTACAATGATGCAGGAAGGTATTTGGGGCTGGGTGGGACGGAAGTGGGTGCGGAAGCTCAGAATGGCCTATGCTTATTTATAAACTGAGCTAAAATTTACGAGTGATTTGGGCTCAGACTACAATCTTACTTTTTCTGGCACCTTCCCCCCAATACTTACATTTGGTGACAAATCAAGACACCTGCATATGAGCAAAGCAAACTATAAGGTCATTCGCACAACCACAAGGGGGTGGGCTGGGGGCAAGGCAGGAACCAACCTACTTGCCCTTCCTCAGATGACCAGAGCCTGATCAGGGCAAAGTGAGGAGACATGTGGAGATGTGGAGGGGGGAGGAAGGAAGCCAGGCTCCCAAGTATCCCACAATGCACTATACATTGGCTCCCTGCTGCCTTGACACTCCTTCCCCTTGGCTCTCTGATCAAGATGGCTGCTGCCAGCAGCTGCCAGGCGCACAATGGCTCACCTGACCAGGACATGAGGTAGGAGACGCATGTTCATCCTCCTACTTCATTTTTGGCCTGGGTTTAAATTCAGGGCTACCCAAGGGAGGAGCAGCAGGATCAGGAGCGATCCTGGTACTTCACACAACCAGCCCTACCTGCGCTAGCCCTGTCCTACTCAGGTAGGGCTGGTCACATGAACAACTTTTATGTCTGAGACTTAAAACTCATATTCTCCAGTTTTTGCCTTTTCTTTCCAAATCAGATTCCACGCTTTTGTACAGATTCTGTCCTAGAACATTTTTGAAATATGTTTTCTTCCTACACCATCTAACATCATTCTTCAAATATCTCATATCCTTCCTTCACCTGTCCACATCCTCTTTATTAATGCACAGATGAGGGAATATTCTGTGCTTCTCATAAATTTTTCTGCATTCCAGTTCCTTGTGGTGAACAGTTTAATACATATACTCAGTGATGCCAATTTATATAGCAAGCAGCAATGCTGCAACACTGACGGTTTGGGTTCCTCGCTAAGTGACATCTGGTGGAACACAGATTTCAATGTCCAAGGTATTATAACAGGAAATATGAAACATGCAAATTACAACAAGGCTTCACTTTACTTGACTACTTATTACATTTATGCTTTCAAAAAGAAACCTGCAGCAACATTATAGCCTCACATCTCCATTTCCAAAGTTCCAAACCGCCACTCTGGTTAGCCATGATATCTCTGCAATCTTCCTTCATGTCTACAATGGCATGCTAGAGAGGTGTGAAAGAAACTAGCACTCTGCAACAGCAACCAGTACCCTGGCCAGCTCTTCCTACGATGTACAGTGGCTAAAACAGACCTCCTTAAAAAGTGAGCAGCATGTAAAATGGATAGGATAATTTACAGGAATGGCTGTAGCAGTCTTGGAATGTGTAAACTCAGACTGAGATTCTAAGCACATTTACTTAAGTTCAATGGAACACAATAGGACTTACTTCTGAGTAAATGTACATAAGATTGTTTTGTACATGTATTACTTAATTCTAACCAGTTTGCACCATATTTATATTGTTATCCATTCTTATTTTGCTGTAACTCAGAAGCAAATTCAGGCAATCAGGGTTACTTCCTGAGCTAGGATGATTTTCATTCTTCATCATCAGACCTATATCTGACATACAAATAGGAGTAAAAACTCTTCTAATGTTAATAGTTTTCATCACAAGAGCAAACTGTGGGTACAATCATATTGAGGAACATTGTAAGGTGAGAACAAGTGCTCATCTTTTCTGAAGAACTGAGATCTGAAACCATGAATTCGCCAGAAAACACTATGGAAAAGTATTATGAGCACAAGCTGTGGTGGGCACTGGTTCAGATTCACACAATCTCCTTCATGCAGGAGAGGAGGTGATTTAAAACTTCGGTTTCTGTTTTGGAGCAAATTGCAATTTAATAATTTTGTCTAAATATGGAAAACTGTGGTTAGTTGAAGCCACAGTTAGTTAACAAACCAGGATATTGAACCAATCAGGTAATAGAAGTCCCATTCAGTTCAGTGGTGTACACTATGTTTTTCAACATAGCTTGGCTCCCACTTGCTGTTGGGGAACTCAACCTACCTTCCCCCAGGTGACTTCTTGCAGGCCTGGAGGTGCGAAAGCCGCCTGCCCACACAACCAGCACTGCTGGCAGTGTGGGTAAACAGAGGCCGGGAAAAGATGTCCAGGCCTCCGGAGATACCACAATGCACCGTGCAAGATGCACTGGGTGATTCCCCCAAGAGATGGGCACTCTAGGTGCCCATCTCTGTGTGCAGCCAGACTGGAAGCAGCTCGGTTTACACACGAGCAAGTAGCCCTGCTTAAGGGAGCACTTGCTCCCTTAACCTCAGCTAGCAGCTGGGCTAAAAAGCCATGCTATGTGGCGCTGGCCTGCTGGGATCAGAGCTGACCCCAGAGGTTCTCATGCACAGCCTAGCCCAGGCTGGGCATCCCTAGCCTGGGTTAGGCTATGCGTGAGAACAGCCTCAATGTCTATTACAACCCAATATGAGATGCAATGTCATTGAACTCTACTCTCCCCTGCCCTTGCAGCCAAAATGAGATGGGGACAGAAAAACTGGTAGTACAATGACATCATATATTGTGTTTTACTAGTTACGAAGAAGAAACAAGAACATGTAGGAGCAGTAGCTTCAAATTTCCTGACCCATCTTTTTAGGCCCTATGGCAGCATTGCCTTTCCTCTCTTACTACTCCCCCATCTCTCACCTCCCCCTCCTTTACAGCAATTTTGAGCACCTCTTTGCAAAAGGGTGTGTGAAGTTGTTCATGGGGAGGGTCAGCACTGAGAGGAAAAGGGAATGCCAAGGCAAACCTACTGACACCCCCTCACCCTAATCGAGTCTGCATAGTTGACTAGTTGGTGCAGCATGTGAAAGGGGATGTTCATTTGGAGATACATCTGAAATGACATTCTGCTTAAAGAAATATAATGTGGACAGGCAACACCTGTGTTTGGATGCCCTTCCCCACTCACATTCTGCCTCAACAAGCAGAGTTACTCCTGTAGCGATGCAGGAGTAGAGCTGGATTTGGAGAGTACAGAAGCTGAGTGA
The DNA here is from genome assembly GCF_027244095.1 of Hemicordylus capensis. Lineage (NCBI taxonomy): Eukaryota > Metazoa > Chordata > Lepidosauria > Squamata > Cordylidae > Hemicordylus > Hemicordylus capensis. Next base: position 52,016,787 of record NC_069660.1, read on the forward strand.
TCTGCACTCATGCTTCCCATCTTTCGGAATATGTCAAAAGAGAGAAGATATACATCCCCCCCTTGAATGTGTTCTAGAAATATGGGGAGAGTAGAGCTGACTGTAGGTTTTTGGGTTCTTTCCTACCACCACCACCACTGGCCATGTGGAGGAGCGCTGGTCTTGTGGTAGCAAGCATGAATTGTCCCCCTTTGCTAGGCAGGGTCCACCCTGGTTTGCATTTGAATGGGAGATTAGAAGTGTGAGCACTGTAAGATATTTCCCTTAGGGGATGGGACTGCTTTGGGAGGAGCACCTGCATGCTTGCATGCAGAAGTTCCCAAGTTCCCTCCCTGGCTTCTCCAAGATAGGGCCGAGAGAGACTCCTGCTTGCAACCTTGGAGAAGCCACTGCCAGTCTGTGTAGACACTATTGAGCTAGATGGACCAATGGTCTGACTCAGTATATGGTAGCTTCCTGTGTTCCATGTCTTGGCCCCTCCTCACCTGCCAGACAGAATCAGAGAGCAGGCAACAGCAGCCTGCCCTCCCAATCAGGCAGGTGAGTGGTGATGTCTGCTGGGAGCAGCAGCTGCAGCCAGTGCCCACAGGGAGTGGCCTGACAAAGGAGCAGCAGCTGCTGCTCCTAGCCACTTAGTCAAGCAAGGGAGTGCCAGCAGCAAGGAGCAGCTGCTGTGTGCCATCTGCCTTTGTCTGACTAAGGCATTCTCCTAAAGTTTTCACAAGCTAATGGGAAGATCAACACAATTACAACATGACTTCCCTACTTGCAACCACTGTTCCCTCTAACAGGGATTCCCAGATGTTGTTCACTACAGCTCCCAGCATCCCCAACTGCAATGGCCTTCAGCTGGGGATTATGGGAGTTGTAGTCAATAACATCTGGGAATTCCTGTTAGAGGGAACACTGCTTGCAACCCATAATGCTCCAGGGGCAACACAGAGGTGATCCTTTCCCCTAAGATTGGTGTCAGCATCCTCAACAGCTACCAAGGCCTCAGCATGCTGACCTAATCCCTGCTATGCACCCAAAGCTATCTACCCACTTTCTCTGGGCAGTGTGGGGCTGAGTCCACAGGGAGAATGTTGAGACCCCTTGGTGCCACATCAGCACCTTTTCCCCTTCCTTCTCATCCTCATCTGTCAATCATATAAACAGAACTCAATTAGTTGTGTCTATCCAGCAATCAGTGATTAGGGCTTGCTTAGACAGATCTAACTCAGTCTGACTCTGCAGCCAATGAGACGTTGGTGGACAGCTTGTTTGTGCATCCTGTTTTGCCCTGTTTTGGACAGGGGATAGAAATGATCTTGCAGAAATAGACTTTACACCCAATCTTTGAATTCAGTTTTTGAACTCAGCTGAAAACAATGGTCTTTTTACCTAATGCTTTTAATGTCCAATCAAAATCAACCTGATAACTCATCTCCAATCCCACAATGTTTACTGTGAACTCTAAGAAAACAACATCTTATATACAAGTCATTTGCATGTTAGACAATAACAAACTCATTAAACTTTTGTTGTATGTTTACTCATCAGAGTTAAAGTTACTCTGAAACTGTTTGATGTTCAGGTAGCCTCTCCTCTCTTACTGCTTCTAGAGAATGTCCAAAGTGGCCACTTTATTCCAGCATTTTAACTGACAAAATACATCAGTTCAGACAGGCCAGAAGTGGTCACCATGTGCCCAAGGAGTACATGGACGAGCTCACAGCCAGTATACACTTTGTGATGGAACACAAGGAGCTTTTCCAAATGGCAATTTAAACGCAGCTTCCCCACACTTGGGCTGGAGTGGTGGTGGTGGAGTTCATACAAGGGAACCATTTACAGCAACGTCAGGATGGTTATGGAAGGTGCCATTCATACAGACAATGGCATTATTCAGCTTCCCACCCGCCACGATGATTCATAGTTACTGGGTGCATTATATGCATCCTACAAAAGTCTCACTAACATTTTGCAGTGCTCAAAATGGCTTAACTTAAGGCACTTCCTGAGCGCTTTCCAGACTAGCTGCAGGAACAGCAGCAAAATGCCCCCGTTCGGGCAAGTCGCATTCAGAACATAAACAGCAAGAGGAGCAGTCTTGGAGCAACTAACAACCTGAAAAATCAGCAGCTTTTTCACGCTGGATGTACAACATCCTTGCTCTATATCACAGCAATTAAATTCGTAACAAGGCATTAGCAATGTGAACGGCACTCTGCTGTCCACATAGGGACTGTGGAGTCATGACGCAGGAAGTGTGGAAGCACACTTCCGAGATACGTCCTGACCCCATTGTAGCGTCTAGTCTGGAAAGTGCCCTGCCACAGTAAAGTCACCCGTCTGTGAAAGCTCAAGCACAGGGAATTTCTCCTGTTCTGTAACACTGTTTAGCAATGGTGTGGACAGTGGCACACTGGAAGACCTTTTCAGGGAGACCAGCCACCAGCAGGTGAATCAATGGCACTTTAGTTCTGTTTGGTCTGAACTGGTGTCAAAGGAGGGGGGTGGACAACATTCCACTTGGCCTCAAGTATTGGCGGTTTGGCAGAGAGCACGCACACAGCTCCAAATGCCAAATGTTCCATGGTAGACGCAGCTTGGATTTATGAGGAGGAGGAGAGCAAAGAGGCTCAGTGTGGTAGTTAAATAGAAGCCTGTAACATCCCTGAATGTTTTTGATGAGCACTTAAAATTTTTGCTCTTTTCAGAGAAAAAAGTTTATTGCTTGCCCCTCAAAGGTAAGCAGGGGACAGGAAAAAGCAGTTGCTAGAGAGAAAACCTGGAACTCCTGCAATTTCACCAAAGGAAAAGATTGATTTCATTCAAAATCTAAATGAGGAGAGGAGAGCATTAAAAAGTTACTCTTCACTGTAGAAAAGCAATATACTCAACATCCAGATGGTTTCCTCTATCAAATTTTATGGGGCATTTCCAGATCAGGCTGCCCTAATCACCTTAGACCTTTACACAAAGATGACACCTGCAATTTAAGTTCCTTTGAAAGTTGGATCCCAGACTTGGCAATCCAGGCTTCTGTTATAACTAATGTCATGTGGCACACGAGACCAGTATCAAAGGCACGCACGCAAGCAACTGAAGTGGAGATTATTTTCCTTTTGTAGCACTTATTTGTTAAGAATGAAGAGAGTTCTATGTTAAACAGAAGCCACAAGAGATCAGTTCAGATTATACTCAGACAATGAGGGAGTGAAAGGGATTATTAAGGAGGATATGGAGGCTGCAGAGAAGCTGAATGAGTTCTTTGCATCTGTCTTCACGGCAAAGGATACTGAGTATATACCTGTTCCTGGACCAGGCTTTTTAGGGATGGAGGCTAGAGAGCTGAGTCAGATAGAAGTGACAAGAGATTATGTTCTAAACTGTATGGAAAAACTGAAAGCTAACAAATCACCAGGGCCGGATGGCATCCATCCAAGAGTCCTCAAAGAACTCAAACGTGAAATTGCTGACCTCCTTGCTAAAATATAAAACTTATCCCTGAAATAGGGCTCTGTACCAGAGGACCGGAGTGTAGCAAATGTAACACAGATTTTCAAAAAGGGATCCAGGGGCGATCCGGGAAATTACAGGCCGGTTAGCCTAACGTCTGTTCCAGGCAAATTGATGGAAAGCATCCTCAAGGATAAAATTGTAAAGCACCTAGAAGAACAGGCCCTGCTGGGAGTCAGCCAGCATGGCTTCCGCAAACGTAAATCTTGCCTCACCAACCTTTTGGAGTTCTTTGAGAGTGTCAACAAGTGTGTGCATCAAGGTGATCCAGTTGACATAAAATACCTGGACTTCCAAAAAGCTTTCGACAAAGTTCCTCATCAAAGACTCCTGAGGAAACTTAGCAGTCATGGAATAAGGGGACAAGTACATGTGTGGATTGCTAACTGGTTGAAAGACAGGAAACAGAGGGTAGGTATAAATGGAGAGTTTTCACAATGGAGGGAAGTAAGAAGTGGGCTCCCCCAGGGATCTGTACTGGGACCGGTGCTTTTTAATTTATTCATCAATGATCTAGAAGCAGGGGTAAGCAGCGAGGTGGCCAAATTTGCAGATGATACCAAACTCTTTTGGATAGTGAAATCCAAAACGGATTGTGAGCAGCTCCAAAAGGATCTCTCCAGACTGGGGGAGTGGGTGACAGAGTGGCAAATGCTGTTCAATGTTGGCAAGTGTAAAGTGATGCACATTGGGACGAAAAACCCCAACTTCAAGTATATGCTGATGGGATCCGAGCTGTCGGTGACTGACCAGGAGAGGGATCTTGGGGTCGTGGTAGACAGCTCGTTGAAAGTGTCGACTCAATGTGCAGCAGCTGTAAAAAAAAGGCCAATTCCATGCTAGGGATCATTAGGAAGGGGATTGAAAATAAAACAGCTAATATTATAATGCCCTTATACAAAACTATGGTGCGACCACACTTGGAGTATTGCGTACAATTCTGGTTACCACATCTTTAAAAGGACACTGTAGAACTGGAAAAGGTACAGAAGAGGGCAACCAAGATGATCAGGGGCCTAGAGCACCTTTCTTATGAGGCAAGACTACAACACCTGGGGCTTTTTAGTTTAGAAAAAAGCCGACTGTGGGGAGACATGATAGAGGTCTATAAAATCATGCATGTTGTGGAGAAAGTGGAGAGAGAGAAATTCTTTTCCCTCTCTCACAACACTAGAACCAAGGGTCACCCCATGAAATTGATTGCCAGGAGGTCTAGGACCAACAAACGGAAGTACTCTCTGCCACAGGATGTGGTGACAGCCAACAGCCTGGATGGCTTTAAGAGGGGTTTGGATGACTTCATGGAGGAGAAATCTATCAATGGCTACCAGTCGGAGGGCTGTGGGTCACCTCCAGCCTCAAAGGCAGGATGCCTCTGAGTACCAGTTGCAGGGGAGTAATGGAGTAATAGAACAATATCAGACCTCTGAAAAGTATACAGTGTACTGTGCTTGACTGGCCAGCAAACTCGCCTGACCTGACCCCACAGAGAATCTATGGGGCATTGCCAAGAGAAGGATGAGAGACATGAGACCAAACAATGCAGAAGAGCTGAAGGCCGCTAATGAAGCATCCTGGTCTTCCATAATACCTCATCAGTGCCACAGGCTGATAGCATCTATGCCACGCCGCATTGAGGCAGTAATTGCTGCAAAAGGGGCCCAAACCAAGTACTGAATACATATGCATGCTTATACTTTTCAGAGGTCCGATATTGTTCTATTCTACAATCCTTGTCTTCTTGGTTCCATGTAATATTCTAATTTTCTGGGATTGTGGATTTGGGGTTTTCATGAGCTGTACACCATGATCATCACAATTATAACAAATTAAGGCTTGACTTATCTTGCTTTGCATGTAATGCGTCTGTCTCATATATCAGTTTCACCTTTTAATTTGCATTACTGAAATTAATGGACTTTTGCACGATATTCTAATTTTCCGAGTTTCACCTGTAGGCCAATTGGAAATGCCCATGTAATGCTGTGCAACATGTGGACCAGTATTTTTACACTGCTTTTCAACAAAAAGGAAGTCCTCCAAGCAGTTTACATAGCAAAAGGAACGAAAAGATGTTTCTCATTCCCAAAGGAGCTCACAATCTAAAAAGAATCACAAGGGAGACAGTCACAGCCCTTGGGAGGGACACTATGCTGAGTTGAAAATGGAATGTTGCTATCCCTTCTGCTAAACATAAGAAAGCCACCATTTTGAAAGGTGCCTCTTAGCAGGGGTTGCAATTACTAGCCCCAAAGGGCTGCACATATCAACCCAAGTTTGATGCGTTTTAGCACCCTCAATATATGCAGGAAGTTTCCTTTGAAAAATGGGTGCCTCTTTTCCCAGGGATTCTCACACTGAGATCTTGAATTCAGCAAAGCACCGTGAAATAGTTGACACAACCCAGATTTTGGCACATTTTTACATATGGACCCTTTTAAAACCACTACAGGACATATGCTATATATATATGCATGTTTCAAAACCTTTCAGAGGTTGTATTTCTTTGATGGACGTTTGAGATTCAGCCCTCCCTTTCCTATAGATTGTACTACAGTAGAATCTCCATTATCCAAACTCCTAGATTTAATTATTTGAATTTGGTACTTCCTTGCAGAGTATTGGATGGTTTCCCCATCCACTGTTCATCTAGTGTATAGTATAGTATAGTATAGTATAGTATAGTATAGTATAGTATAGTATAGTATAGTATAGTATGCTGTCAAGTTCATTTTGACTCCTGGCGCCCACAGAGCCCTGTGATTTTCTTTTAGTAGAATAGAGTAGGGGTTTACCATTGCCTCCTCCCGCTCAGTAAGAGATGATGCCTTTCAGCATCTTCCCATATCGCTGCTGCCTGATATAGTACCAGCGGGGATTTGAACCGGCAACCTTCTGCTTGTTAGTCAAGCATTTCCCCGCTGCACCACTTAAGGTGACATATAGTATAGTACATCTTCTTATATATTCTTCGTATATATTGTGAGCCACTAGTAGAGATGTACTGTTTTTCTGATATTGTGCCACACCTGAAGGAGCTGAATGAATCGCACACACACACAGACAGAGCAATAATACTTATTTTTTTTCATAGAATCCACGTCAATGTAAACTAAACAGAACTCATATTCATCAGAAATTCTGACTGCTTGTCTGTTTTGGATGTTTTCTCGTTTGGACAAATTACATCATACTGGATCTTAGATGAAGGAAGTTTTTGAGGAGCAAGTGAACATAGCACAACCAGGGCAACAGTTAAATCTCCAAACTGGAAAACATTTAGATGGGAAATGTCAGAGTTGCACCATTCCACAAATATAATCATGACTTTATAGGAGAAGCAGAAAGATACAAAGGTTGAGTTGTTTCTGGCTTAAATTTGGCCTGTAATGTTTTGTTCTGTTTTGAAATGGAGAAAACCATGAACATTCCAGTACCCAAAGGGAGTTGTTTAAAATAATCTTACAAGCATCAGAAATGCATGGAAAATGGAACCCAATCTTGCTACCAGCTCTGTAACAACATAAACAAAGGGAGTTTGACTTGTAGTCCAAGTTGAGACGGTAAATATTTGAAGGGAGGAACTCCTCTTCCCTCCTTCCATCCTCTCATCCATGTTAAACAAATTACTTTAACAAGTGGAATCACAGTTACTCCAGTTCCTGCCAAGCTGTGCACTACTCACACAGAGCCATTTCTCCTGGTAAGTTACAGATGGTTTGACAATTGCAGAAGCGATGCTTTGAAAAAATGAAGCCACAGTTCTAAGAAAATCCTCCACATTATTCAGGTTTCTGCAGAAGTTAATGACCACAGTTCCTCCACTAAGCCAGTGACAAACAAGATGAAGTTGTTTTATAATGTGCATATAACATCAGCATCCCAGAAAAGAGGGCAGATTAGGACATTTATTCCAAAAGGGAGACAATATTCCTGATAGAAAAGCCTTAGTTTATTTGCCATATAGAAAGCAGCAACAGGAGAAGTCCCACCACAAATATGTTGCTTAAATACAAGCTCAGTGGCAAATGGTCAATGGAACACTTACTACTGTGACACAAGTCCGATTCAGACATTATGCTGTTTGGGTATACAGATATCTGTATACTTGTGCATGTTTGTGTTTGAATGACTGTAAAGTTGTTGTGCCATTGAGTAGGTGTCGACTCCTGGTGACCACAGAGCCATGTGGTTTTGTTTAGTAGAATACAGGAGGGGTTTACCATTGCCATCTCCCGTGCAGTATGAGATGATGGCTTTCAGCATCTTTCTATATCACTGTTGCCCAATATATGTATTTCCCATAGTCTGGGAAACATACCAGCAGGGATTCGAACCAGCAACCTCTTGCTCGCTAGGCAAGTTATTTCCCTACTGTACCTGCATTCATATTTAAAATAAACCTGAATACAGGACCTTCAAATTCATGGTATAGATGTGTACTTCTGTGTGTGTGAATGACTGCACCTGTGTACAGATCTGTACCTGAGTACACTGTATACTTACTCATCATATGAGTGTTGAACATAACGTGTGAATGGGCCTACGGTGTTTTTACATTGTGAGATGGATCGGGGATGCTGCCATGTCGTGTTACATCTAAACATCATGGGGGGAAGGCAGAAACTAGGGATGTGCACGAGCTGTTTGTGCACTCCCTTGAGGGGTGGGGAGGGGCACCTTTAAGATGCAGGTAAGGAGCTCCTTACCTGCTTGCCCCCACCTTGCTGCTTCCCCGCTGCAAGCGCTCATTTTAGAAACAGCTGAGAGGGGCTGCAGCGCTGCTTCCTGCAGCCCCGGATAGCATCAGCACACACATGGCCGGGGCGCGCGCCGGCCATGTGCTGACGCCACACAAGGCTTCAGGAAGCAGCGCTGCAGCCCCACAAAGCTGTTTCTAAAACTAGCGCCGACTAGGGGGGAAAGCGGTAGGGCAGGGGCGAACAGGTAAGGAGCTCCTTACCTGCATCTTAAAGGTGCCCCTACCTGCCTGTTGAGCTGGCTCAAACTCCAGTGTTCAAGCCTGTTCAGCGCTTTAAGAAGGAAGCACTGGGCTCTTGCTCATCCCTAGCAGAAACTTGCTGCAGGGATTTAGACTGCGCATGTAAGAATAAAAGCAGTTGGCCATGCTATCTTTTATACATGGGCACAGTTAGTCAAATACAGAATACATACGTTCTGCATCATTTAGTGCATAAATTGCTGCTTCCCCCTTTAAGGACATGGAACCAGAGGCCAAATCAATTCATTGTGGGTTTCATGTATTTTAAAGAGAAATCCACTGAAGAGTTGGATAGTATGCACACATATTTTGCCAGTGGATATCTGTACTCAAATAGAAAACTAACATGAGAAGTCTTCCTAAAAAGATACTACAAGACAAGATTACTGCATTATAGAATCCCAGTTCTTTCCTATGATGATCCAGTTTGTTCCATCTGAAGGCTGCCTTAACCTAGGAAATTTCCTGTAATAAAAAATGCTTATCTCTGCATTTCTTTCTCTGCTCACATTCAACTAGTACAATTGCTACAGCTCTGAATTTCTGTTAAGGCCAGAAATTACCTTCACTGAATACCAGTTTGCTTTTGGGCTAGATTCAAAATGCCGGTCTTGACCTTAAAGCCCTACAACGCTTGGGGTCGGGGTATCTGTTGCATTGCATCCACCCACACGAACCTGCCAGCCAGGGTTCTCCATTCAGCATCTAAGGCCCTTCTCATGGTCCCACCACTTACAGAGATCGAGTTGCAGGGACTAGAGACAGGGAGGTCATTCACACAATCAAAAGCTGTGTTCTACCCAGGTTTGGGAGCTGTGTGTGCTCCCGATTTTCAGTTGTGTAGAAGCAAGGTAGGAGGAAAAGCTACCTAGGTTTTCCTCCTACCTTGCTTCTACACAACTGAAAAGCAGAACACAGTTTTTGATTGTGTGACTGACCTCAGGGTCTTTTGGCTACAGCCCCATGGCTTTGGTACTCCCTCCTAGAAGAGCTTTGCCATGGTCCCTCCCCCCAGCGTTTTTAAAAAAACAGCTAAAGACCCATCTTTTTAGAGAGGCTTTTTAATATTTTATCTGCAGCTCATATCTGGTGGGTTTTAACTTTATAACTTTTACCTGGCTACTTTTAACTTTGGTTTCTATTAATTTATTGTTTTAAAAGTTATTTTTTATTAATTTTATATTGTTCTGTTTTATTTATTTTGTAAGTCGCCCTAAGCAGCAATGGACTGGAGGGACAAAGTATAAATATTTTAAATAAATCCATAAATTACAGAGAGAGCAGCAACTTCTTTTAGACTCCAACAGTTCCACCTGCAATAAAAAGAGAAGGGCATGCCTTTGTTTTTTCTTTGTTTGTCCAGTGCTTTAACTATAAGCCGTGGATACTAAAAGCCAACTGTGACTATCTTTTCAGAATTGCACTTATTATTACTTGTCTTCAGAGCCAGCCACTGCTTCATTTTCCGTTTTTGAAAGGAATGTTGTTGAATAAATGTTCTTTACAAAATTGGATTGTGCGCATGATTTCCTTCCTTAAAGTTAGAAATCCAGGAATCTTCATAAATGTGAAGTGGTGTTCTCTCCTTTCCATCTTGGGACAGACTCTATGCTAGGTGTTTCAACATTCCCTGGCCATTCTCTGAAACAATGGGGCTAAACAAATTTCCTGCCTTACACCAGGGATGTGTAAAATATCATGATACACACAGCCATAACTGCCTGACAGGATAGAAGGTTGATTTCTGCAGTTCTTGTTAACGGAATGCAGGTCTGTAGGACATTCCCTTGTTTCAAAAGTATCCCACATCCCTTGTTATAAACCTACAAGAGAAATGGATGGGAACTGGTGTACAGAATTCCTTAGTGGGGATGTAATTTATTAGCAGAGGCTGATGCCCCTAACTTGTTCCAGATTGGAGCCTGTATATTTTGATGTTGGCTCTTTCCGCCATCAGTGGATGATCAGCCATGTAGCTCCCAGAGGCCCAAGGTGTGCACAGCAGGAAAGCACAATGCTGCACCTGGGAAGGTCATGTCCTTAGCTATGAAAGTGCTGAACAGGGGTATCCAGAAGTATTAATCAGGCTGTAAATGACATCTTCCCTCGTACCCCTCCACAGCTGTTCCTTGGCCCCCTCCCAAAGATGGCTATTTCAGTAACTCCCAGATTAGAACGATACTTAAGTTTATGGAAGTGACAAGCCCTCCTTCTGCCTCTACATGCCTGTTTCTTAACTCACTCTTTTACACACACCGTTGCACAGATGCTCACACTTATTTTTCAGAATATCTTTCATCTGAGGATATTCTATGGAGAAATTTCCAGCACATTTTATTTATTCCCTTTGAAGGCCAATCTACATGTTATATAGTCTTCTCATGCAGAGAACCAGAAACTGCCTAATGTGACTGCTGCACCATAGCAAGGCTGTAAGAATCACTCATCATTATGAAGGCTGCTTGAATTGCATGGAGAATTTCCATGGTCCTGCTCAACATTCAGCTATGTGATGCTCACATAAAAACAAGGCCAGATATTGCTTCAGCAGTGGGAATCGTGAGCATAAAAGTAAGTGCACCAACCAATAATGATTGGATTGTAGTCAAAAGACCGGGAAGAGACCTAAAGGGTACTGCACACTATGCATTGGAGATTCCAGCAAGCAGCAATCCCAGACTAGTGGGATACAGACTAGTGGGATACGGTATATAAATTAATTAAATAAATTAATAAATAAGTAAATACATGGATTCAGACTGGGGCGAAGACAGGACAGACTGCAAGTCCACAAGTGGACACCTGTTCTTGTATGGAGATGGAGCCATAAGCTGGGCTAGCCGCAAGCAGTCACTTGTTGCATGCTCATCCACAGAAGTAGAATATATTTCCGCAGCTGAAGCGTGCAAGGACGCGGCGGTATAGATACACCAGCTACTACTGGACTTTGGGATTGAAGAACCAAAGCCCACAATAATGTTGGAGGATAACCAAAGTTGTATCCAGATCTCCCAGTTGGAGAAGATGAAGTCTTAAACTAAGCGCATTCCCATCAAGTATCACTACATTTGAAACATGCAAGGAAAGGGGGTAGTCCAGTTGGATTACTGCCCAGCAGAAGAGATGGTGACAGATGGATTGACTAAGCCCCTGCCCAGAGACAGATTCCAGATGCTTAGTAAGAAGATAGGAGCCGTGAGCTGGTGCAACAGGTGATAAGCAGAGGTGTTTGAGATGGAGTTCCAGTGCATCAACCTTTTGCATCAACTATACTAATGACCACTAGTGAGAGTCTCCTTTACCTGTCCCTGCTTTCCTCTACTCTATGACTCCTGCTTTGACTCCCCAGGTACTTCCTGTAGTGAGTCAGTCCTCTTCCTTTCTTCCTAGAGAGAAGATGGAAAAACCTCTCTCTCTCTCTCTCTCTCCCTACCTATTCATTATGTACCTGATAGATAGGACAGGCCTTTCCTATCTCAGATGTACTTTACCAATAAATCAATTTAGTTTAGACTCTACAGTGATCTCCATGCATGTTACTTAAATAGCTGCAACAACTAAACTCTGCACTCTGTAACTGGAGTGATAGCTTCCTTTGTGCTTTGCTAAAGAATCACAGACCCCAACAACCTGATTTCAAATCCTTGTTCAGCCAATAAAACTCACTGGGTCACTCTGGCCCAGTTACTTATCTCTCAGCCTAACCTATCCCACAGGGTTGTAAGGATAAACACAACCAAGTACACCACTCTGTGTTCCTTGGAGGAAGAGTAGGATATAAATGTAAAAATAAATAAATTACATGCAATAGGCCAAAGTTCCATCCCTAGAAAATCTAGTTAAGGGGTTTTAGGTAGAATAGCAGCACCGAGGAAGACTCTTGCTTGAGACTTGCTTGACATCAGTCAGCATCAACAATATTCTGCTAGATGGACTATTGGATGTATTCAGTATAAGGCAGCTTTTTATATCCAAATACCAGCTGAAGGCATCTATCACATAATGTCCAACTACACCTTTTGAATATCTGTCAGTCAGCCATGTTTATTTGTTCCAAGCCAAGAGTAATCACAAAGATGCCATGTGTGTTTTCACAGATATACAGATTTGATTAATTGATTGATTGCCATCAAGTCAATGTCAACTCTTAGCGACCACATAGATAGATTCTCTCCAGGATGATCTGTCTTCAACTTGGCCTTTAAGGTCTCTCAGTGGTGCTTTCATTGGTGCAGGGAGTACAGATTTACCACCTGCATATTTCCCCTAATTTCTAGAGTGAAAAATAGGGCCAAGGACTTACATACAACTTGTGCTTACATCTTGGGACCTGTATACACAACCATGTTTTTATAGTAGCTATAACAGCACAGTTATATTAATGCTATTATTAATTCCTATCAGGAGAATTCAGAAGACAATGCATTGGCATAAGACTGTAAGAGTAACCCTATTTGGTAAGACCAAAAGTCCCTCTAGACTAGCATCTAGATTCCAATAACAGCCAGAAAGATGTCTTCAGAAAGCCCAGAAACAGATAATTACAGTAACTGCCCTGGTGCGCAGATTTCCATGGTCAAATGCACTTGCAAACCACTAATGATACATATAAAATCAACAAGGATTCATGATAGTCTGTTAGGCCAGTGTTTCTCACCTTGTTTTGCCTGAGACACACTAGAAACAAACAAACAAACAAACAAAAAACCCCAAGACTGAGGCACACTGCCCCCACCAGTACAAACACACACACCCTTTTCACCCCAACACACACAGAGCCTTTTTTGCTGCAGCAGCAAAGCTGCTACACAATTTAAAAAATGCATTTGTTTGTAGTGTGTCACAAGGGATGCGGCCCTCCCAGTGCATTATGGGGCAAGTCACCTGCAAAGGTGGGGAGATGAATTCCCCAATTCTGGGGGTGACTTCCTCCCCTGAGGCACTGGGAGGAGGAACAGGTCCCTCCCGGTGCATTACAGGGCGCGCCACCTGTAAAAGTGTGGAATTTAAATTTGCCACTTTTAGATCTCACTCAGAAGGGCAGCGTGTCACACAAGCCAGTATTTCCTTCCTTTCCTCTCCTTTCTTCTCTTCTCTCTAAAAACAAAGCAGCTACTATAAATGCAAAGTAAAAAGGAAACACTTACAGCACCACAAGGCTGGTGAGGTTCTGGAAAGCATAGTCAGGAATGTGCCAGATCTGGTTGAGTGCCAATGTCATGGCCTGTAACGTTGGCAGGTTGTTGAGTGCTTTGACAGGGATCTCCGTCAGGGCATTATCATCCAACCAAAGGTGACGCAAGGAGGGCAGCCCCTCAAAGCTCCTCTCTGGTACCTCAGAGATCAAGTTGGCATCCAGGCGCCTAAAAGAGAGAGAGACAGCCAATCAGACCCAAAACTTGTGTGCAGTGTTCTGCTGTCATTGGACAACAACTTGAAGAGGTCACTGCAAGAGCAAATTGCTCCACATAGACACTTGGGAGGCAGGGCTGACAAGTTGCATGTTGCAAATGATAAACAGTTCTTGCTTCTTTTGAGCGAATATTTGTATCTCAGGGGGGATGGTGGTCACCATGATGGTGGCCAGCGGCGTAGCAAGGTTGGAGTGGGCCCAGGGATTTTAAAATGCCCCCCCTCACTGAAGCTCAGCTCATGAAGTAAAGAAATCTTAAATGAGGCAGAATAGTGGTAACAAAAAGCATATATATATGTGCTACATACAATAGAACATCATCCTAAATTATTTTTTTAAAGGTTTTGTAAATTGTGGACGATGCAAGTCATTTAATGGTACTAGAGAAAGACATGCTGTTCTGATAGCTCCAGGTCTTAACACTCACATCAATTTCAGAGGATGAATACAACTGAAGCCCTTGCCCTATTATAGTTATGCCCCTGGTGGTGGCTCTGTCATGAGGCAATGGTCTCAGGTGGTAGATTTTATCATGGGGCAGGAAGTACAGACACCTTGCCTCTCCATGGACATCATCCCATGCTGCTGCTAGCCACAGCAGGGCTGTAAGAACCACTCAACATTATGAAGGCTGCTTGAATTGCATAGAAACTTTCCATGTCCTGCTCCCCTTGCATCCCCTGCTGGCCTTGCCTCTCCTTTCCATCAAACATCCCTCACTGGCCCAGATGGCACCTTCTTCCCCTCACTGCCAGATGGGGCACACTGCCACTGCTGGTAAGCTGCATCAAGCATTAGCGGCTTCAGGCACTGGGATCTCTTCTTTGCTGCTGTGCTAGTGCCAGCTCTCTCCACCCCCCACTTCCACTCTCTCTGCTCCATGCACCAAAATAGTTTGTTTAGTCGCCAAACAAGCTTGGTGCTTGGAGGGGTGGGGGAGAGAGCGAGAGAGCTCATGAACACTGGTGCTAGTGCTGGCAAAGAAAAGAGGCCAGCACATGAAGCTGCCAGTGTTGAATGCATGCTAAGCACTGCCTTGCGGCATGCAAGCAGCAGTAGAATGATCCATCTGGCAGCAAAAGCAAAGAGGGTGACATCTGGGCCAGCGAGGGATGTGGGGGGTGGATTGGCAGGTGCTGGGCCAACAAAAGGGTGGGATGCAGCATTCGCTCTAACAGGGATTCCCAGATGTTGTTAACTACAACTTCCAGAATCCCCTGCTGCAATGGCTTCTGCTTGGGGATTATGGGAGTTGTAGTCAACAACATCTGGGAATCCCTGTTAGAGGGAACACTGGTGGTATACAGTATCCCCTCTAAGGTGTGCGCATGTGCGCATGTTCACAAGTTTTTTGATGTCCGCTCAATTAATTTTAGATCCCGCTCAGGTTGAATCAGGAAGGCCTCATTCTGAAAACATGTGTGCACACACTGCCTTGATAGTGCTGCCCAGAACAAAACTCATTCCACACACAGATGAAAAAAATTAGAGAGAATACTGGTGGGGTAGCATCAGTGCTGGCTCTGGCCCAAGGGGTAGGACTGACGAGAAGGGCAGAGGGGCCCATGCCATTTACCTCAAGCGGTGAACGGCAATAAGCCAGTGCTGACTATTCCCTACTTGCATAATGCAGGGCTACACAACTTTCGTCTTCCAGCTGTTTTTGGATGACTACTCCCATCACCCCAGCTACGTTGGTCAACAGGGGTTATGGGAACTGTAGTCGAAGTTGTGCAGTTCTGGTATAATGCAATGTGTAACTCTAAAGTCCTCACTTGTATAGAAAGTTCTTAAGGGTATAGGTTATTTTTTCTAGCATAAATGTCAGTTTTTAGAATAACGTGTAAAAATCCATGGGTGCAACGGTAATGCAAGTGGTAAACAAACATTTCCTACCAGGTTTGGGGAGGAGGTTTCTTGTGTCCACTACTGTCAGTCTATAGGCATTCTCCAGCTAGCTAGGGGAAGAATGGTACAGCTTTGGGAGTTCCACAGTACTGTTGCCAGATACATCTCCCAAATGTTCCTTGCAAATGCTGGTTTTACTGCTCTGTCTCCTCCTCCTATTTTCCCAACTGCATTTTGGGTTGGAATTGACTGGCTCCTGGCTCCTGCAAAGTTTGCCCCACCCCTACCGCCATTAAACTGTAGCAAAGACAAGGTGGAACAAGTCACTTTGGAAAACCAATCTATACAGAGAGGTGTCAAGTAAGAACTCGCAGTGGGACTAATAGCTTCAGTGCAAAGAGATTTAAAGAAAACTCTACTAAGGACATTTCACCAAAAGCCAACAAAAAACATTTTGCTCCTCTCCTGAGCATGCCAGCTTATTGAAGGCTTTGCTCCTTCTTGGCCCATATACATCTCTGTCTTCCTTTATGTAAAAAAAAATGTCTTGGCATAATAATGCAACAACAGTCATTAAAGGTCTTGCCAATAGTCTACCCAGACTGGTATCCTGCCTCTGGCAATGGCCAGCTTTAACCCAGGGTGCTAAAAGGGCATTACCTTTCCACTCCCACATTTGCATTGACTTGGAAAACCTCAAGGTATGAGAGAATCATACTATGGGGCAGGGGGGATAGCAGGGGTGGCAGTGGCTGCTTCTGAGGGCTGGGGAGTGGAGTGGAGTGGAGGGAGGGAAGCAAGCCTGGGGTAACCATAGGTGGGGCTAAGAGTAGGCAGGTCCA
This sequence comes from Hemicordylus capensis, assembly GCF_027244095.1. NCBI lineage: Eukaryota > Metazoa > Chordata > Lepidosauria > Squamata > Cordylidae > Hemicordylus > Hemicordylus capensis. Next base: position 52,033,396 of record NC_069660.1, read on the forward strand.
ATTATAAGTTAGAGAGAAGTGGAAGGGTAATCACCAATCTCCAATCTCTGTAAAGTTCTTTACCTGTCTCAAACAAAATCTCCATCATTCAAACCATCACTTGGCATGTGGCTATTGAGTGCTAAATCTGCCCCTTGATTCGCTGTGAGTAAAGGAATCATGCCCTTAGAATGGTTAACTGTAGGTGTCAGTGTGGAAAGTAGCAATGCTCTCTTTCTCACTCTAAAGTCCCCATCTCCATCCCTTCTTAGGAACACAGGAAGCTGCCTTATACCAAGTCAGACCACTGGGCTATCTAGCTCAGTATTGCTCCTCCAAGGTTGCAGGCAGGAGTCTCTCTCAGCCCTATCTTGGAGATGCCACGGAGGGAACTTGGAATCTTCTGCAGGCAGGTGCTCTTCCCAGAGCAGCCACATCCCCCAAGGGGAATATCTTACAGTGCTCACACATGTCTTCCATTCAAATGCATACCAGGGCAGACCCAGCTTAGCAAAAGGGACAATTCATGTTTGCTCCCACAAAACCAGCTCTCCTCCTCTATCAGCATTGTCTCCATTTCTTCCCCTCCTTGCAATCTCAGCCCTGACTCTTCCCTACCTCATGCAGTACGTTTAATGCAGTACCAGGCTAATGCAAGACCCTTAATGCAGTACCAGGCTAAGAAAATCAACTGAAGTGGGGGGGGGGGGAAGTTAGAGTCCTGAGCACCTATTTGCGGGTAGCATCTGCATACGCACAAGTTTTACACTGCTTGAAAATGCCATAATGAATTTACTTCTGATTGGTTGAGGGCAGGGCTATCCTAATATTTTTTGAAACCTCTCAGGCAGCATTACAAATTAATGCACAATCAAGTAATAGATCACCATAACTATTTAGACTGTCAGCTCACATTGATCTGAAGGGTAGGAAGGGGACCTTAAAAAAGAGTCGTTTGAGTTTGGCTAGATAAAGACAAATAAGTTCTAAGGTTCTGGGGTTGGTCAGAGAAGCAGGCTTTGAGCTCAAGAATGTTGCTGTTGCTTTGGAACTGATGCTGGTGCTCTTTACTGCCCACATGAACCTGGTAATTCGCTACCTGTATATTTGTGATATACATTTTATTCCAGTGCATTCTTATTCAAAAGGAAACTGTTTATACAGAGCTGCCCTCCAACTTCTCACCACCTGGGGAAGTAAAAAAAATGAACAAAATAACACCAACACCCTAAAATAAACTATAGCCTGGCTTCCAGAATCAGAACCCGTTTGGTGTAGTCAAGTTGCTTGCTTGAAGTCAAGTTGTGTTGTTCTAAAACCATGCAGGAGAGTTCAGGCTCCTGAGTGCAACTCTTTTCTTGAGGAAGAAATGGAGGGAATCTAAAATTCTGCTCCCTTGGCACCAAAAAGCTGCTAATTATATCAATTAAGCAAAACAAAAAAGCAGCCACACAGCTCTCCTCTTTCTGCACCGTGTGATTATGACTTCTTAAGCACTTTCTATTATGGTTTATACCTGGGATAATTGGACAGATTAGGAGACAGAGTAGGCCAGTGCTGGCTTGCTTCATTTCCACAGAGATGCTTAAACCTCTGTTTCTACTGTGTTTATAAGATCATGCTGCAGTCATTGGACTGGTTTTCCTCACAAGCATTAACCCTGGGGTGGGATGTTAAGACCACATGGAGGAATTGAGATGAGACACTAACTGCATGTGGAAGAGAATTTGGGAGTTCTCACTGTCTGACCTGAAAGTGCCTGTGATCCTTAATCACTGGCATTTCTGGATATTAGGCTTTTTGAGTCCTGGGAATGCATGTTAAATCTACCTGTTAAAATTTTGTGGTTCCAACAAGCAGTCCAGTGTTTTCCATTATAAGGACAGGGAGCCAGTGGTGGCTCCCATCAGCTCTAAGTAAAGCTCCCTGATTGATTATTTATTGGGCCTACATGAAGCTTTGGCCAAAGGTGAATACTCTGCAGAGTAGACCTGGCACCATGTGGAAGTGACCACTCCCACCAAGCAATGCTATATTTTGCCCAGTGCTGGTGGGAATCCTTTAAGGGAAACAGAGCCCTCTTGAACATCTGCAGCATCTTGGAAGATGTACATGGAGTGCCGGGAAATTTGGCTCTTAAGAGAGGGCTCCGTCTCTCTTAAAAGGCCTTCCCAGCATCGAGAAAAGTGCAATACTGTGTGAAGGTCAGCACAGTGGGAAATGGTTCTCACTGAAGGCTTTTTGCCAAAGTGGCCCTCACTGGGGGTGTGCACGGAACCGGTTCCCTGCACACCCGGGAGGCAGGGGGATCACTTTAAGGCATGGGGAGGGTGCCCTTACCTCCCCACCGCGATTCCCCCTCTGGCACTGCTTTAAAAACTGCTGGCGCAAGGCGGCTGTATACCCTCTTGCCGCCCTGGTCAGCATAAACCAGTGGCGGGTGCACATCATGCACACGTGCCCGCCACTTCTGGTTTTACGCTTACCAGGGCGGCAAGAGGGTCTACAGCTGCCCGGCGCCAGCAGTTTTTGAAGCAGCGCTGGAGGGGGAAGTGTGGTGGGGGAGGTAAGCACGCCCTCCTTGTGCCTTAAAGCAACCCCCCATGTTCAAACCGGTTCAGAAGCGGGGTTTCCGAACCAGTTCAGCATTCTAGGAATAGAACGCTGAACCAATTCAGGCAACATCCCTAACCCTCACTTGAAAACCAGTGAAGATCACTGAAGTAGATCATATCTATTTCACCTCATGGTTCTGATGAAGGAAAATCCCACTATCCCCTTTCACCTAGTTGTGTTGCCCTAAAGGTCACAAGTTCCTGTACCCTGCTGTTACAGGACCACTTTGTATTGCAAAGTGTTGCAATTGTATTGTAGTGCAATTCCTTCAAGACAGGAGGAATATGGTATCTCCTAGATCAGGGATTCTCAACGTAGGGTCTCCAAATATTATTTGACTACAAATCCCATAATCCCCAGCCCCGGTGGCCTTTGGTTGGGGATTATGGGAGTTAACATCCAATAACATCTGGGGACCCAACATTGAGAATCCCTGATCTAGGACAGTGTTTCTCAACCTTTTTGGAGTCAAGGACTGCTAAATTCTTCATGCAGAGTTTCAAGGACCGCTACATTATTCATGCACAGATTCCTGGACCAGCAGTTAAGTAAAGGGGTTTCAAGTTTATCTATCTAACAGACTTTTATACTGCCCCAAAACTTGCATCTCTGGGCAGTTTACAATTAAAATATTATAAGCATTAAAATCATTAAATTTGGAATCTTTTGCAAACATGGAATATTAGGGGTTCTCAACCTTGGGTCCCTCAGTTAAACTCCCATAACTCCCAACCACAATGGCATTTGGCCATTATGGCTGGGGATTATGAGAGTTGAAGTCCACCAACATCTGGGTACCCAAGGTTGAGAACCCCTGAATCTAAAAGCCTGGGTGAACAAATTTGTCTCCAGTATGTCTTCAGTATGTGCGGGGTGGGGTTGGGGGTGCTTGTGATTACTCAATGGAGGTGGATGAATGGCCCAATGGATGTTGGGCCATTAGAAAAATTCAAAAGCTACATGGGGCCAATGAAAACAACACACAAGCAAGTTTTTGAATTCCCCCAAACGCTTCATCAGGCTGGATGTCAAGCAAAGTAAAAAGGAGGTGAGGAGAGGAGAGCTGGGCAAGTTCAGTAGAGCCGGAAATCTACAGTTTAACCCTCTCATGATGGAGGTGGAGTTTTAGCAGGAGTTGTGTAGTCCCAGGGCCGGATCCAGACGACGTTAGTCAGGACCACCCACTGAAATTAATTTAGTCATCTCTCATTTGTGTCAATGCTACTTGGTCATGATCACCTGGCTTGATCTGGATCCTGCTCTTAGATGTGCACTTTGTGAGGTGGACCTAATGAAACCCGCGCAGCTCCTCCAAAACTCCTTAAAAACTGTTACATGGCAGGTGCTGGGAATGGGTTTTTTTTTAACGGTGAAAGAAAATGTGAAGAAGAGCGGTGGAGACCTGGCATTAAAGGGAAAGGGGTGATTCTGAGATGGCGGAGGGCGTGGGGCATTGTAGTGGTGGATGCCTCATCTTCCTCGCTGGGGAGATGAGGCACTGTTCAGGGTGGGTGAGGCAATGGTCCACCGGACCGCGCTCGGGAGGTCGCCTGGGTCCAAGAGCTGCCGCCACTGTGCTTGCGCACCAGAGTGTAGCAGGTGTTCCCCCATCCTCTCTCACAACGCGCACTTCTGTGTCCCCCTCCCAACTCCAATGTGTGTGCCAATCACACCAGCCTGCCTTTGGGGCCACGCAGCTCACGTGGTCCCACATGCTGCCCGTGCATCGCTGAGAGGCAAGCCAAGGCAGCCCTCCTCCCTCCCTCCACTGCTTAGCCCTCACCACGGACTGCCGTCTTTCACCGGTGGTGCAGACCAGGGGGTTATAGGGGGCCGAGGGACCACAACGCCCCACCAATGCAAGAGGGAAATGGCATTCCCTCTCAAGGTGCCTTGGCTGCAACAGGCAGCTGGTTTTAAATAGGTTGGGATTGGACATGAACTGCACTGGGCATCAAATCCCCAGGATCACTTCATTCCAGTGCCATTCATCCAATGATCCTTTTGCATGAACGCACAAAATGGTATCTTGCCTCTTCCCCGTACCACACCGCCTCCTTCCTCCACTTAGCCCTCCTTGGTACGCGTGCATGCTCCCCCTCCCCCGAGGAAGGTCCACCTGCACTCCCTTTCTGCAAAGCCCGAGCCAAGGCGGCCCTCCTCCCTCCCTCCACCACTTAGCCCTCACTGCGGCATGATCCCAGCCAGAGGTTCCACCCCCTGGCGAGATCACAAAGGGGACCGCCGTCTTCCACCAGCAGTGCAGACCAGGGGGTTACAGGGGACCGAGGGACCACAATGCCCCACCGATGCAAGAGGGAAACAGCGTTCCCTCTCAAGGTGCCTCGGCCGCAACAGGCAGCTGGGTTTCAATCAATCAACCTTTGGCTCCAAACAATGAGCATGCAAGAACCAGCAGCCCTTCAAGTGGCACCCAATGCCATACCTTTTCCTTGATGCCCCCACACTGCATACAGTTTGAAGCTTTAAGGGAATAAGATAGCTGTAGGAAGATCTCAGTAGCACATGGAGGCAAGGCACAAGAAGGGTCCCACGCCTCCGTAATACTCTTCCTCTTCCATGCCATGTGCAAAACTGAGGAAGTGAGTGCCTTGATTGCAGTTGTTGGGGGGGCGCGGTTGACTCCCAGTCAGGGACTGGCACTCAACCCTTCGGGGACCAGCAGCGGTCCAGGGACCGGTGGTTGAGAAACTGTGATCTAGGAGATACCACATTCCTCCTGTCTTGAAGGAATTGCACTGGCTGCCGAATCCGATACGTTTCCAGGCAAAATACAAGGTGCTGGTCATAAAAAATAAAGCCCTAAACATCTTAGGCCCTGCGTATTTAAGAGAACATCTTCTTCACCATGAGCCTCACTGCCTGCTAAGATCATCTGGAGAGGTTCGCCTGCGACTACTGCCAACTCATCTGGTGGCTATTCGGGAACGGGACTTCTCAGTTGCAGCCCCCGGACTTCGGAATGCGCTCCCTGTTGAAATAAGAGCCTCCCCATCTCTGGCAACTTTTTAAAAAGCACTGAAGACACATTTATTCACCCAGTCTTTTAATTAGATTTATAGTTTTCAATAATTTTAATACCAGGTTTTAAATGTTTTTAATATTTTAAATGATTTTAATTGTTAATTGATTTGATGTTTTAAATGATTTTAATTGTAAAATGCTCAGAGACACAAGTTTTGAGCAGTGTAGAAATATTTTAAATAAATAAATAAACTGTAACATTTGTGTACACACACACAAACACAATCTCTGTGGAGTACCTGAGCCGACGGTTTGCGACAGATTGTGAGCTCTTTGGGGACAGGGGGCCATCTTATTTATGTATTATTTATTTTTTTCTGTAATAATGTATGTATTATGTATTTTTTGAATAGCGGTGTATAAATATCCGTAGCAGTAGCAGAAATGGTACACTTGTTGAAAAAAAGGTTGGAAACCCCTGGTTTAAAAGTCAATCACATTAATCTTTTATTCAACTACTATATATATCTTCCACACTGCAAATGAATTACTATAGGTTACTGTCGGCCTCACCTCATTTCCCCCTGCTTTTACACCCTCAGGGGCCAAGAAATTATGGTAACTGAAGCACTTTACCTTTTTTTACAGTAAAAAAAATAACAATAAATTTAATAACTGACAATTTGCTGCTCTTGAATGGTGCCCAAAGATACTGTCTGAGGCAGCCACCCCAGTCTGCCTCATGGTAAGCTCCCGCCAAATGAACTCATTTGCTTTATTCTGCCCTGTGGAAAATTATGCAACCGAGATCTTCACCACAACCCACCAGAAACTCTGGGAATTCCGTGCTGCGGTCCTTTCTAAAGAAGAAGCATCACCGCCTGCTCTTCCCCAGATTTCCTCTCCTATTATGTGTGGATTGATATAGCTCTGCTTACATTCTGTGCAGTGCACTGACAATCCAAGAGCGGGGAGCACACGCTGGTCTGGTGCAACTCAGCAGTCTATCCTCACTGACAGTGAAGGTGGAGAGGTTCCCTGGCTACTAAGGATTGTTCCTTCACTGTAGTGACAATTCTCCCACCATTCAAAATGGGAGAATTGTCACTACAGCAAGGACACAATCCTTAGTACCCTTGGAGCCTCTCCACCTTTACTAGCAGCAAGGTTGGAGAGTCACACAAAATCAACACACTCCCCTCTTGAATTGGCGGGGCACTGCATAGAACATAAGCCATTGACTTAAAGCTAGGATAAATGCACCATTAAAGAAACACAGCCTTCCACCGTCTGGAAAAGCACACAAAGGGCCACCAACAGAACCAGAATCAGCACATAGCATTATTGGGCAGCAGCCAGGGTCCAAGTGCCTGGGAGGACACTACAAACTCCTGCTTTGGCCCCAAAGGGAGGATTGTGCCAAGTCACCAACCAGTGGCCACTGGCTGGGTGGGTCATCTCCTGGTTGGGCCCCGTTCCAAAATTAGGAATGTGCAAGGTGACTAGGACTAAAGCACCCTGGATAACTACCCTGGAGAGTTAAGAGACTGAGGTAAAATGAGGCCTTAAATTCTTTCAGCCTCTGCCTCCCTGCCTAGAGAGCAGAGAGATTAAAAGGGACAGTGCTCTGACATGTAGTCTAGTACTTCTCCTCTGCTCCATCAAGTTCCTCCTGACTGTCAGGACCAGTGTTCCCTCTATCAGGAATTCCCAGATACTGTTGACCACAACTCCCAGAATCCCCAGCTGCAATGGCTTCTGCTTGGGGATTATAGGAGTTATAGTCAACATCTGGGAATCCTTGTTAGAAGGAACACTGGTCAGGGCTTGGGGCGGAGACTAGGATTGGCTCCTCCAGCATGAGTCCTACCCTCTCCTCAGGGTCAGATTCTGCACTGCTACTCAGAATGGGGTCATGACAGGCCTCCCTCCCTAAGTCAGTTGTGGTGACAGACATGTGAGAAAAGCAGAAACCTAAATGCTCCACCACACCCACCATCATAAGGAGGGGGGACCACTGGAGGGCACCTTTTTGAGGGTACCATCGAACATGGATCCAGCTCTGGCCATCAGCTAACTTGAACCTGATCTACACACTGAGGAAAGGGCAAGAAAACATCTTTGTGATATGCCACAATCCTTGTCTCAACAACATTGGCCTATATAGGCCACACAATGCCAGGGGGATTTTTTGTCTATCCACAGAAGTATTGAAGCCCTCCAGTGTGTTAGAAACACCCTAGCTGGAAGAACTACTACATCTCAAAATACTGGTTGACATCTTCACTAATGGTGCACTTGTAGAAGTACACTGCCCTTGCATAAAGATATTGTTCAAGAGAGTTCCACTCCATTTGGAGTTTACATTCCAGGCTAGCATAATGCTGTTGTGCTACCTTGACATAGTGCAAGGATGTTGCGCAAAATCTGTTTGAGACAGGCCTTGAGCTAGCAAAATATATTGACAAGTTGCACAACATTCACTGCACAACATCTTGTTGTACATCATGTGCAACAACTCTTCCACAAAATCACTGCACATCACTGAACAATGACTGTTGCATCACATCATTGCTCAAGACAGTTCCACAACGCTCATTGTACAACTTTGTAGCCCAACCTCTTATATGTTCTGGAGAATGTCTTCCATTAGTGATTGTGCATCCTCACAGAGCACCCAACTTTGAGCAGCTCCGCAGCCTTGCATGAGTGTGACTTTATTTTGCAAGTGTACTGTTGATGTCAGCCACTGGATTCTTTATATACATATTCTGACTGAATGAAAATAAAATTAGGAATAAACTATAGTACTGTTAATGTCACTAGGTAATAATACACTAACTTGGACATAATGCTTGAGGTACTGTTGAGTTGGGTTCAGCTACCAAGCCTGAAATGAGTACTTGAATTCTGAAGGAGATGTCTCTAAAAGACTGCTCTCTGATTCTTATTCCATCCATAGCCACCATTCCAATCCCACAGGCAGTCAAGCAGGATCACAAAGGACTACTAAATAGGTTAGAACAGAGGTTCTCAAACTGTGGTCTGCAGACCACCAGTGGTCCACAAGCTTCATTCAAGTTATCCTCAGAAAGGTTACAGAACAATGAAAACCGTAATTTGCCCTGCAATTGAATTTTCTTTTCTTTTATGAATTAAGTGCTTTGATTTGTAGAACAAGAAAAAGTGTATTAAGTGGTACACAAAAGAAATTTTCAAATTTCAATTGATCTGTGGGGGGAACGTTTGAGAATCTTTGGGTTAGAAATTGCTGGCAACTGTACATGCTAGTGAGCTTTCCTTGTCAATGGACAGTTTATAATCAAGTCTTTTTCCAGAGATCTTTTGGCATCACACTTATCTGTGATGCCAAATTGACACCATTGCAGACTGGCACCATTGAGATACATCTCCAGTGACAGCCAGATGCTCACAAAGGGCCACAAACAGATACAGGGATCCCTGCATTTTGCTGGGATAGGGAAAATGTGTTGAGCTTCCACAGGGGGTCATAGCTCAGTTGTAGAGCATCTGCTTTCCATGCAGAAGGTCCCAGTTCTAATCCTTGGCATCTTCAGATAGGGGTGGCAAGGACTCCTGCCTTAAACTTTGGAGAGCGGTTAACTGTCAATGTCAACAATACTGGGTGCACAACTCAAATGTCCTGGTGTTTTGGGGCCGAGGTCAGTTTTCTGCATACGAAGGTAGGTAGATTTTATTTCGGTCATTGACCAGTAAAATGCATACTAATTATTACACTAAAATCAATTATTAAAAAATAAATGAAAGCAAGTAGACATAGGGTTGGAGTAATGGGGGAAGATGAGGGGGAAAGAGGGATGAGGGATGGAGCTAATGTGGGACCCAACCCAAGGGCAGGACTAGCTAGGCAGGTGAGGAACATCTGGTCTCAAGTGGGCAAATGCACTGAATTGCTGCCACTCATCACAGGTCTGGCTCCTCATAGTTCCTGCTGTTGCTACAGAACTTTCCTTCCTGTGGGCCAGCAAAAATGTCCCCGTGGGGCAGATTCAGCCCTCGGGCCTTATGTTGTGCAAGCCTGAGCTAGATGGACCAATGGTCTGAGTCATTATAAGGCAGCTTCCTATGTTCCTAGGATTTCCACAAAAGCAGTTATCAGTCCAACAAGGAAAGTGAAGACAGTATTACTGTAACGGGAAAGACTGTGGCAACAACAACTGAGCCTGCCAAGACTCATCTTTAGAAGCATAATAGACCAGAATTGACAGTCACAGATATTTTTTGCTACTTGGGTTGTTATATGCTTCATTCTCACAATCATGGCAATCCTAGTTAAAGTGTTAACCAGAACTCTGGTTGGTTAAACTGCATTTAACTCGCATAAAATCCTGGGAAGGGATCCCTAGAAACTGAAGTTGTCTGATATGAAACCTCATCAAGGCAGCGAGAATGATCTCAGACAACGGTTCTCATTGCTCTGTGAAGGAAACAATCCTAAATTCAAATTTGTAGCATGTCTGTGCCCTTTATCATTACCATTGCAACAAGCATGAACCACAGATTTCCATATTAGGGCAAACGTGGATAGCTTTTGGATGCTCCCTTCCAGATCTGGATTGGAAGAACCTCATTTCTATATATAGACTTAAGTTTGGGAAGTAAAAGGTTCTGAAGTAGAATCTCATGGTTCTTATATTTTCACACATGGAGCAACAAATCAAGATTACATCCTACGTGCAGAACTAGAAGCAGAAAACTGATACTAACCAGTTGCCTGAAACAATTGCTTCACATTACTTTATGATAAAGTCAATACTAGGACTGGCTTTATCATAACATAATGTGAAGCAATTGCACCAGACAACATGATTTCTTGAAAGTAAGCCTGCTGAAATCACTGGAACATAGATCATACCATGTTTACTTGCTATTCTGCTATATTATCAACTGTTTGTTCTATATTCACCAAGAAGTCCCTTCTGCCACAACTTACTTTATTTCCTATCACATCTGGCCAATTTGTATAACCACAGGTTAGGATTATGGATCCCAGCTGTGCCCTCCAAAATTATGCACACTAGAGCTTGCTAGCTATGTAATTCAGTTCTAGTTCAGCAAAAGCTTTCAAATAATGGCTCAGTTTCTGTTCCGGTGTGTGAACAACAACAACAATGGTTTAAACCAAGTTTTGGTGTCCATTCAGCCTTGAATTTCCTCGCTGCACTGTGACTGAACTCACCAGGTGATTAGAGCTGGGTTTCAATGGTGTGAATTAGTCCTCAGTTTCACTTGTACATATGAAACATGGTCTATGAGGAAGTAGATTGCTACGCAGCTAGGCATGTCCCAGTACACATCCCAGCTGTGGGAAAGCACAGCTGGAATCCATGACCTACTCCATCCAATTGCATTATTTTAGCATCACTCATATCTTGAGAGATCACTGAATTGTTTTCAAATAGAAAGGCCAGGGGGATAACTCAGTGACAGTCACCTGCTTATTCTTCTAAATGCACAACATGTGCTGACAGGTGCTGTGGAAATAAGGCACAGCTACACTACCACACAGGTCAACTGTCAGACAGGAACAGCCAGATTGACTGGTATTGATCCATATGATGTTCAAAATCACAGCCTAGGCCAAGGCACATTTGTGCCAATGGGAGTTTATTTATTTTTATTTATTGTTAAAGTTATATACTACCTTTCATTAAAACAATTTCAAGGCTGTTGCATGAGGGCAAATAGCAGCTGTAGGGCAAAGGGTAAAGCCTCTCCCCAACGGTATGGATTCATCCCAGTCTGGCTCAGGTCCCCATGACTAGTTTAGTAAAGAAAGGTTAAGCTCACCAGAGCCATTGATGCATTCATGTAACATACAGTCCAGCCCTTAGACAACTTGGAACATGGTCCCAAGACCTAAATCCTGCCTCTTCCCACTTATTCACTACACTTATTTATTAAACTTCTATACCGCCCAGTGTGAACTGGGCTTGAACCAAACTGGGCATGTTCGATTCTGCCCCCCGCCACTCACCCCCCCCCACTGAATACACTCTTGTCTCAGCTCAAATTCGAGCCAGTGTCAGGGTTCTAAGGTTTATTTTTTTATTTTTATTTTTTACAACTCAGCACTGGGTCCGGAGGTGTTGCCGTGGCTGCGGGTGTGTGTGTGTGTGTTTCTGCCCTCCCACCGCTGGCCTCCCCCCGCTCTTCAAAGCGCTGTTCCGGCTCTTTCTCCAGTGGCAGCAGCCATTCTGGAGACCGCTGCGATTGGGCTTCGGCCATTTACATGGCCTAGGGGCCAATTTTCACTTTTTTTTTTGTTTTGCTGTTTTTAGCCTTTTTTAAAACCTTGTTTTTCCATTCTGGAATCTAACCCCTCTTTCCCCATAGGTATAATGCCTTGTTAATCACAGCAGTAGGCAAACAACAGAACCCCTGTGAGTAATGCGGTTTGCCTGTAATCCTTTGCACATCTCCCCAGAAAAACTCACAGAGTACAGAAAACAAGGGCTATTCACATGATTTTCAAAGTGAAGATAGGAGGCATGCAGCCCAGGTTTTCAGGCTTGTGAGAACCCAGGCAAATCCCTCCAACACAGCTCACTCAAATGTGGGTAGCCCAGATCCTCTATGTTGTTCTTTACTAAGGCAGGACAAAAATAGGAGCTGTCCTACTTCAGTGTGGATCATGTTGATGCATTTGCTGTTTCTAGGAATATCCGGAAGCAAATAACCATGTTTGTATTAAGAGTGCTGTGGCTACAGGGCCTCGCATCTGTGAATGTGCCACTCTGCACAGCACACTCTATAGTCCTTTGCTAGCAGTGCCTTCAGTAGGGCTGATCTCGCCTCCTGCCCCTTCGTGCCCAATCAGCAAAGGCTGATGGTGCCACAAGGTCTGCCAGTCTCCTGGCAGCACAAAGCATGATGAGAATGTGTTGACAATCCTTGGAGGACATTCCCCCCTCCCACGAGCTCCCATTTACAGCAATGGAGAGACTACAGTTGCCATGATCCCCTGGGTGCTGCATTTGCAGACCCAAAGAAAGGATCCGCTCATCTATGGGAAAGAGGGTAGGAGCTTTTTACCATCACGCAAACTATCAACCATATGATCATGTGCAAGGCCCTATGATCTATCAGGCTGGGTCTATGTCATCGTACCAGCTCATGCAGGGACTAAAATGCCATGGATCCTTGAACACTAAAAACAGATAACATGTGCACATGTTGAAGGATACAAGCAATGCCATGAAGTCCCAATGTGCTTTTTATTGACCTTGCTTAGGGAGATCCATGACCCTGAACCCCCTCACTTAAGCACATGACTGGTTACATTTCCCTTAGTGACAAGCCAAAGAACAGGGAAAATGGGTGATTGGTCCCAGATGTTCCATACAGTAGACTTGTCTGTGAAGCTGGGTTGATAGGTCCCAGATGTTAGATACAGTAGATATGTCAGTGCAGCAGGAGACTGACTATGGCTCCTATATGCTGATTACAGTAGAGGAGTCTGAATATGTTGACTGTAATAGACTACAGTGAGGAGTTCTATAAAGCAGGCAAACAGAGTCAACTATACAAGACTGAGGCTATGGTCACACACACCCTAACCCAAGCTAGGGAAGCCCAGACTGGGTTAGGCTGCACTTGAGGAACACCGGGATTGGGTCTGACCCTGGCGGGGCTGTGCCGTCTAGCCCCACTTAAAAACCCAGCTCTTAGCCAGGGTTAAGGGCTCAAGTGATCATGTGTTCACTAGGGCTAAGATCAGTCCTAGCGGACACAGAGTGCCCATCTGCTGGGGGAATCCCCCAATGAATTGGGGATGTTGTGTGGTACATTGTGGGATATCTGGAGGCCAGGACACGTCAACACAGCCTCCAGAGCTCCACACTGCAGCACGCAGCACAGACTGTCGGAGTGTGTGGTCCGTGCTCCCAGCAACAGACCAGCACTCATCTGGGGTGAAGATGAGTTCTACCAGCCTGCCTGCCACCCCACCCATCCAGTCGTGTGAACAATCTCAATGTCTCCCTAGCTCCTCTTTTCCCTTAGTATCTGGTTTCTCTAAATCAGTATATAGATTTAGTAGGTAAAGCTTTTACTGCACTATTCCACTCCTAAATGCAGGGCTAGGAGGTATTTTTTGCTCCCCCATTTTAAAAAGAAAAGACAAGTTGTTCTAGTAAGAACTAATCCGCCTTCTTTCCTTTTACTGTCTCTACAACTGGACTAAATTTGGTGCAAATAAAGGTCCACAAGTTAGATCTCTTGCACCTCAAATGTTCATGCATCCACCATCTTGGATCGGGGTGGATGACATCATTACAAACTATACCATTGAGGTGTCCCTGTGTGTCACTCACTACAACTGTACCAAATTTGGTTCAAATAGTTTAGACAGTCCTCAAGTTAATGCACTTGCGCCTCAAAAGTTCACACGCCCACCATCTTGGATCAGGGTGGATGACATCATCACAAACTACACACTGGGGCATCCCAATGTGTTCAAACAGATGTAGCAAATTTGGTTCAAATCAGTTAGACTATCCACAAGTTAGTGCACTTGTGCCTCAAAAGTTTACATGTCTGCCATCTTGAATTGGGCTGGATGACATCATCACAATCTATGCCACTGAGGTGTCCCTGTGTGTCACTCACTGCAACTGTACCCAATTTGGTTCAAATGGGTTAGACAGTCCACACATTAGCTGGCTTGCACCTCAGACATTCATGCGACCACCATCTTGGATTGGAGTGGATGACACCATCACAAACTATGCCGTTGAGGTGTCCCTACAACTGTACCTAATTTGGTTCATACTGGTCCAGGCATTACGAAGTTGATTTGGCGGCGGGGGGCGGGGAGGAGAGACACACACACAGATGTACACACAAACAGAATGCCAGGTGATCTCATAAGCCTACTGGAAAGTAGGCTAAAAACAATTCCAATGCATATAAAAATGGCTAGACCAGGGGTTCTCAATCTTGGGCCCCCAGATTGTATTGGACTACAAACCATAATCCCCGAAGGCCACTGTGGCTAAGGGTGATGGGCACTGTAGCCCAACAGTATCTGGGAACCCAAGGTTGAGAACCCCTAGACTAGACTGAAGCCTCCTCTGACATGCTAGTTTTCCATATGCAGTGTGTATGCAGGGAAGAGTTGTGAGGGAACTAAATGCATGCAATCCCTTACTCTCCCCAATTGCAGTTAAGAACAGTACAGCATGGGAAAATTTTTATTTATGCATTTTAAAAAAATGTGTATTCCATCTTTCTATTCTAAAAGGGCACTCAAGGCAGACCACAAAAAAGGAATAAAATAATAATAATAAATATAAAAACATAACCACCTCCAAGAAGAGGCTGACATCCAGCTTAACACTGACACCACTTATATGTACAAAGTTCTTTATTTGCGACCCAAGGTCAGCATAACATAACATAAACAAAACATCTCATAACTTAGAAGGATACAACTGGAAAAAAGAAATATGTAAATATATAGATAAATATCCACGATAAATAATCAGTAAAATTTTAAAATTAATCAAAGACAAGCTCGCTGCCGTAACAATACTGCAATAGAACAGAATTATATGTATATACATGTAGCACTAGCTAGATGTGTAGTAATGTGCACGGACCAGTCCGGGGCCATACAAAAGGCGGTCCGGCGGGGGGGGGGGAGTGTGTCTTTAAGGGGTGGTGGTAGTACTTCCCCCCTCGCCGCTCTTCCCCCTCCGGCGCTGGACTTTCCAAAAATGTTCTTGGGGCGGCAGAGTTCCTCCCTGCCACCCCTGCCCCCGTCATTGTCTTCAAAGGGTTAAAGTAGAAAAAGCTGGCAGCGTGCATGCACCCTTTGCGGCGCGCACGCTCATCTCCACCGCTGGCACATATGCGGCGTGCCAATGATGTATGTGACAACGACGGGGGCAGGGGCGGCAGGGAGGAATTCTGCCACCCCAAGAACGTTTTTGGAATGTCCAGCGCTGGAGGGGGAAGAGCAGCCGGGGGGGGTAAGTACTACCGCCCCCCCTTAAAGACACACTCCCCCCAGCCTCTGTGGTTCTGTGCACATCCCTATAGATGTGCTGTCAGGAGTGAGTTTCAGACTAGTGTTTGTTTAGATTTATATACCACCCCTCCAAAAATGGCTCAGGGTGGTTTGCAACAAATAAAAACAATTAAAATCAATTAACAGCTAAAATCAAAACTAAATCAATCAAACAATTAAAATCATTTAAACATTAAAACTCAGAATGAATGTGACCGAACACAGGCTAGAGCCCATATTAGGGCTTACTCTATGGCGGTGAAGAAATCCTACTTTTCCGCCACTATCGCATCAGCTCAATGTCGTCCAGTGGAGCTTTTTTGAATGGTTCGGGGCCTCCTAGATGAGGATGCCCAAAGACCATCAAACAGAACACTCGGCAGCCCACTATGACCGATTTGCTTTACATTTTGCAGATAAAATCGCTCATATCCGTTCTGACTTGGATGCCAAGATTTTTGCGGCACCGGAACTGGATGTTGCTGACCCACCATCTGGTCTTGTTATATTGGATGGTTTTCAGACTGTGTTGCCTGAGGCGGTGGGCAGGCTGCTTGGAAGGTTGAGGCCTACCACGTGTGCCCTCGACCCTTGCCCTTCATGGTTAGTGAAGGCCTATAGGGAGGGCCTGGGTCCGTAGTTGGTGGGGGTGGTGTATGCCTCTCTAGAGCAGGGGATGGTCCCCCCTTGCCTGAAGGAGGTAGTCATTAGGCCCCCCCTTAAAAAGCCCTCATTGGACAGAGATGACTTAAATAACTTTTGACCAGTTTCAAGCCTCCCCTTCTTGGGCAAGGTGTTGGAGAACATTGTGGTGTCTCAGCTCCAGGCAGCCCTGGATGAATCAGATTACTTAGATCCTTTCCAGTCTGGCTTCCGACCTGGATATGGGACTGAAACTGCCTTGATCACCCTGGTGGATGACCTACGCCAGGAAATAGAGGGAGTATGTTGATCCCCCTGGACCTCTCAGCTGCTTTTGATACCACTGACCATGGTATTCTTCAGGGACGTCTCTCTGGGTTGGGACTTGGGGGCACGGTTATACGGTGGCTCCACTCCTACCTAGGGGGTTGTACTCAGAAGGTGGTGCTGGGGGATGCCTGCTCCACCCCTTGGTCTTTGGGGTGCCACAAGGATCTATTCTGTCCCCCATGCTGTTTAACATTTACATGAAGCCCCTGGGAGAGGTCATCCGTAGGTGTGGGCTGCGGTGCCATCAATATGCTGATCACCCAGCTCTACCTACCTTTTAAGTCAGCAGACACCAGGGAGGCAGTGGATACTCTGAACCAGGGCTTGGAAGATGTTTTGGATTGGATGGGGGCAAACAAGCTGAAACTTAATCCAGATAAGATGCAAGTGCTCTGAGTTGGTAGAACTGATAATCCAAGTAATGAGGTAAATCTAGTCTTGGACGGGGTCACACTCCCTCTGAAAGACAAAGTCCGTAGCTTGGGGGTGCTTCTGGACCCAATGCTGTCCTTGGCGGTGCAGGTGGAGACGGTGTGCAGAAATGCCTTTTACCAACTACGGCAGGTATGCCAGCTGTGACCCTACTTGGAGAAGTCAGACCTGAACTCAGTCATTCATGCTTTGAAAACATCCAGATTGGACTACTATAATGCGCTCTACATGGGGCTGCCCTTGAAGACTGTTCGGAAACTTCAGCTGGTTCAGAATGCTGCTTCAAGGATGCCCGTTGGTGCAAGTAGCTTCACGAGTATTATACCCATCCTGTGTCAACTTCATTGGCTACCAGTCCACTTCCGGGATAGATTCAAGGTGTTGGTATTGACCTTTAAAGCCCTACACTGCTTGGGGCCAGGGTACCTGTTGGACCGCATTCGCCCATATGAATCTGACAGGGCCCTCCAGCATGGTGTAGTGGTTAGAGTGCTGGACTAGGACCGAGGAGAACCGAGTTTAAATCCCCATTCAGCCATGAGACTAGCTGGGTGACTCTGGGCTAGTCACTTCTCTCTCAGCCTAACCTACTTCACAGGGTTGTTGTGAAAGAGAAACTTAAGTATGTAGTACATCGCTCTGGGATCCGTGCAGGAAGAGCGGGATATAAATGTAAAATAATAATAATCATGTCAGGCCCTGCTCATGATCCCACCACTAACAGAGATCTGCTTGGCAGGGACTAGAGCCAGAGCCTTTTCGGTTGTGGCCCCTCGGCTTTGGAACGCCCTCCCTGAAAAGCTTCGCCATGCTCCCTTCCTGAGTGTTTTTAAAAAACATCTTAAAACACAACTTTTTAAGGTGGCTTTTTAATGCTCCATTTTTTGGTAATATTTGGTAGGTTCTTTAGCTTTTTATAATTTTCCGTTTTTAGCTTTTAAAATAACCTTTAATTTGAACCAAAAAATAATTGTGGTTTTTAATCTGACAACTATTTTTTAAATTTAATTTAGTTAATTTTATTACCTTTATTGTATCTTGCATCTATCTTATTGTTGTGAGCCGCCCTAAGCAGTAGTGCACAGGAAGGGTGGGGTATAAATATTTTAAATAAATAAAACCATTAACATTAAAAATCATTTAAAACCAGCATTAAAAATTTAAACCTTGAATCTAATTAAAAGCCTGGGTGAATAAATGTGTCTTCAGCACCTTTGTGCTGCACTTGCAAAACAAGGTGCAGAAACAGAAGCTCACATATTGTTCCACTAGTGTTGCAGAAGCACAATTTCAAGCATCCTTGTGACTTCACGCCACTCTGTAATCTTCGTGCGTTTGCACAACTTCGTTCATTACACAGGTGCAGCATTAGTCTGGATGCAGTCAATTTGTTTAATCATCATATATATTGTCTATTCACTTCTGAGTTCAATTTAAAGTCCTGGTTTTGACCTTCAAAGCCTTGCAGGGTTTGGCACCTGTCTACCTACAGACCCGCTCCCATCCAGTTACATCCCGTCCGGTGAGATCTTCTCAGATGGCCCTTCTGTCAGTCCCTGATTTCAGACAGGTTCAGGGTGCTAGGACCCGTGAAAGGGCCTTTTCAGTTGCTGCCCCACTTCTCTGGAACTCCCTTTCCCCTTCAGATTCGTTTAGCTCCTTCCTTATTGATTTTTAAATCTCTATTGAAGACTTTTCTTTTTCACCAGGCTTTTGCCCGGAAGTTTACCTATTTGGTTCCCCCCCACTTTTTATTAGTTACTTTCATTTTTAATTTAGAATGTAATTTTAATGCTGTCATGCTTTGCATGTTTTTGTACACCGCCCAGAGTCTTCGGAGTGGGCGGTATATTAAATGTTTCAAATAAATAAATGAATAAATGAATGAATAAATAAATAAATGAAGGGAGGAGAGCCAGTCTGGTGGTAGCAAGCATGAATTGTCCCCTTTGCTAAGCAGGGTCTGCCCTGGCTTGCATTTGAAAGGGAGACTACATGTGTGAATAGTGTAAGCTATTCCCCTCAGGGAATGGAATCTGCATGCTTGCCTACAGAAGGTTTCAAGTTCCCTCCCTGGCATCTCCAAGACAGGGCTGAGAGAGACTCCTGCCTGCAATCTTGAAGAAACCACTGTCAGTCTGTGAAGACAATACTGAGCTAGATAGACCAATGGTCTGACTCAGTATATGGCAGCTTCCCATGTTCCGATGACCCACAGTCACAATTCTTACAAAAAGAGAGCTAGAGAGGTGTGTGTGTATATTATCTTTTGTT
The DNA here is from genome assembly GCF_027244095.1 of Hemicordylus capensis. Classification (NCBI taxonomy): domain Eukaryota; kingdom Metazoa; phylum Chordata; class Lepidosauria; order Squamata; family Cordylidae; genus Hemicordylus; species Hemicordylus capensis. The sequence goes on from NC_069660.1 coordinate 52,052,708, forward strand.
AGTTGAACAGAGGCACCTTTTAAAGTGGTGATTCTCTTAACCCTAGCAGGGAGAGAGCAACTGTCCCGATCCAACTCCAGCACAGCATTCCTTCAGTGATTGTTGTGGGTCTCTACCTTTTCTTTCTTTTTAGACAGTGAGTCTTTATGGGGCAATGAACCATCTTATTTATTCATTATTTATTTTTCTATGTAAACCATTTTCAGAAAGTTTGCTGAAAAACAATATATTATTATTATTCACCTTAGCAGCAGCTAACTCAAACGACTGCATGAAGAGATTTAAAAAATAAAAATAAAAATCTTGCCCTCTTGCTATTGTTCCAATGTTCTCCTTGAAGTTGTTTTTGTCCCACAGGAGAGGGCATACAGAAACAGGGGCAAACATACAGCTGTAAACATCAAGTTCAAGGAAGCAGGTAATATGGAAACTAGAATGGGTAGATTTCCCCCAATAAATACACCATTGTAGTCCATATCTGAGGGATCCTCTGTATCACAGCTGCCATTAAAAAAAAGAAGTAAGGGAGATCAATGCATCAGGATCTTCTGCATCATGTTCCTTGAGACTTTTGCTACCTGCTGATATAAGAGCCCCACACCCCCACCTCTGACAACTTTTTAAAAGCCTTTAAAGACACATATATTCACCCAAGCTTTTTAGCTAAACTTGTGGTTATAAATTGTTTTAAGGTTTTAATTTGTTTTAACTTGTTTTATTTTGTTGCAAACGGCCCAGAGAGGGACATTTGGGGCAGTGTACAAATATAATAAAATAGACAAATAGATAGACAAATGATAGATAAAGTTTAGCCTTTAGTCTTCTGCCAAAAGTTGCAGCTCCCAAGGCTAACAGAAGGGAGACTGGTTCTTAGAGGAGAAGAACCTGTTGCAACCTAGCCACTGTCACACCTTATGGTCTATTTTTGCAGTGGGCTTTCCCTACTTCAGACAACCCAGGGATTCCCATGATTATACCTGCAAGTCAAGTATTACTAGAAGACAGTCAGGCTATTCACATAAGCAGCCCAACCCAGGCTAAGGCAGTCCAGTCAGGGTTGGGTTTCTCATGTGGCACACTGGGGTCACTCCTGATCCTGGTGCTTCCATGGCCGCTAGCCTGACTTTGTACCATGGCCCTTAACCGGGGTTAGATGGCACAAGCGCACCCTCAAACCCAAGTCTGGGGTCATATTGGTGCCTAGAGCACCCAGCTTGAGGGGGAATTCCTCAATGCACTGTGCTGCTTGTGCAGTGCTGGATTCCTAGAGACGATTACTCATTTTCCTGGCCTCCAGAAAAATGATCCACATGATCCACTGCTCAGAGCAGTGTGGATCATGTGGGCGTGCACCCATGTGCCAAAAAGGAGAACACAGATCATCGGGGGTTGGGGAGCGGTTTAACCTTGCCTTCGCCCCTCCCCGCCCACCCGCCCTCCCTGCCCCTGTACTGGTCATGTGCAGGACCTCACTGAATATCCTATATTGTGCGGTAAAGGCAGTGTGTGATGTATTATAGATCTGTTATTACATAAATCTCTGATTGCATGCTTTGCACAATCATTGTGATGATTGCAGGCTTCAGCATCACAGATCATTGTAATTGTGTAGAAGAGCACATAATCATAAAACATTCACCTAGTAAAGTAAGGTTCTGATGCACAAGACCTTTATAAATAGCCAAGCAAGACTTTTTTTTGAGCCGGAGTTTGGAACGAGTTTTTTTATACCAAGCCTAATCCACGGGATATATAAAACTGAGCACCTCTGAGCAAAGGCAAAATACATTTCCCTCATGACTGAGTACCTATTGTACTGCACTGCACGACACACTTGAAGGAAGTTATGGGACAGGACTTCGAATAGTAAGGAGCAGCTTCCAGATAGATTTGACTTCCATATTTAACTGGCCACTGTACCCATCATTGCTTTGTCTCACACTGGATTACTGTGGATTCATTCCACACTTGCTTGATGGCTTCCTTTCAATCAGTCACACTTTTCTTGTGCTCTCAGGCTATGCTAATTCCAAAGTGACTCCTTTCTTTTCACCCATCCATCATCAGAATATATATGCTTACAACAGCCCTGTCTGTTGAGAAAGGCTTCTCCTTTGCGAACATCAAAGTACTTATCTATGCAATTTCAAAAAGTGACTCCTTGCATTTTCAGCCATAATAATGATGATGGTGATAATTATCCTGTTTGTGATTTTTTTTTTTACAAAACTCTTCAGAAGTCTTTACTCTCTTTCCAAAAGGTCAATGATGTAAGCATGGTGGAGTATTGAGATATGTTATTGATGCAAGTAACAGAAGTCAACATGTTGGAGACAGTCAAGGAGAAACACTGAGCTAGATAGACCAATGGTCTGATTCAGTATATATAGCAGCTTCCTGTGTTTCTAATGACTTCTCCCCAACCCCCACCATCTGCTTCTCATTGCTTGCTTTTAAACTCATGTAGAGAAATTGACAGTTGTCAGTTTCTATCTGACTGAGCAATGTGTTAAATCTGGAACTTTGTACTCTGCCACAGCTCAGTTCTCTAGGCTTCTCTGACCTCCCTTCCTCACCCCCTACCCGCCTGCCAAGATAATCATGAGGGATTGCGTGAATGCCATCTATGTAAATGTGAAATGCAAATACACTTAGGCTGGGCTCCAAAGGGCCACAAAAAGACTTTCCTTATGTGTACTTCAGAGCTTCTGTTGGCTTCTTTTACTGTAACCCTTACTCCCAAAACTCAGAAACCTCTCCAGGGAGGCCTTGACAGCAACTCTTTGAAACTAGGGATGCCCTGGGGATGTGGGGAAAAAAAATCACATTAGTCTCTTTGTATCCTACCTTCCGTGAAGACTCAAAATGCTGTCATAAGAGATGTGGAAAATTGATGTACAACCTAGTCCAGTGTTCTTCATTGTAAAGCCTGAGGGCTAATGGTGGCCCACATCAACCCTAAGTGTGTCCCCCTGACTAATTATTTATTGGGCCTCTGTGAAGCTTCAGCCAAAGCTGAATACTATGCATATTCCCTCTGGCACCATGCAGAGGTGACCATTCTCAAAATGCAGTGCTGTGCTGAGAGCCAGGGAACTCCTCTGTTGCCACCCCAAGACTCTGGAATGTGGCCCCTGCTGAAATCATCTCTGACAATTTTTTTTTAAAAAGTCTCAAAAGACACATTTATTCACCCAAGCTTTTTAACTAGACTTGTGATTTTAAATTGTTTTAAGGTTTTAAGAGCCAGAGTAGTGTAGTGGTTAGAGTGCTGGACTAGGACCGGGGAGACCCGAGTTCAAATCCCCATTCAGCCACAAGACTAGCTGGGTGACTCTGGGCCAGTCACTTCTCTCTCAGCCTAACCTACTTCACAGGATTGTTGTGAGGAGAAACCTAAGTATGTAGTACACCGCTCTGAGCTCCTTGGAGGAAGAGCGAGAGAAAATGTAAAATAAATAAATAATTTCTGTTTTAATTTGTTTATGTTGCTGTAAATTGCCCAGAGATGGAAGTTTGGGGTGGTGTACAAATATTAACAAACAAACATAAAACATAAATAGGAAACAGTAGATTATGGTTCTTACCAACCCAGTGTCAGCCGCTGCTGCCACTGCTCACCCCCAGCACAGCCCAAAGTGCACGGGGCTCCCTCTGTAGCAACCCGCCCGTACAGTGGCAGCACAGTTCTGGCCTTTATGGATGCATGGAAGCCATTTGTGTGCCTTCTGTGGATGTGCAGAGGCTAGAACTGCACGGCCGTCACGGCATGGGTGGGTTGCTGCAGCAGGGGACAAGCAGCAGTGCCGGTGTCTGCCACCAAACCAGCAAGAACCATTATCTACTTCTCTCACCATCCCCCAAGCTGCCCTTTACAACACCTTTCAAGGATTCCACCACCCCTTCGCTTTTAAAAGGGAATCCTCACTGGATTCTCCTTTATATTAGCATAACTCATGATCCCAAACCGGTCCACCCAAATCGGGCTTGGTTCAGTTCGCTCACAGACCAAACTGCCTCCGGTCCATCTCAGTTCGAGGTGAACTGGTTCAGGGCCAGCATAGAGGCCAACTGCATCATGGGAAATGGAGGCATTTAATTTTCTTTCTTAGCGAACAGAGGCGTATCTAGGGAAAATAACGCCTAGGGCAAGCACTGAAATTGCGCCCCCTGTCCAAACATCTGACACCCATCTTTCAGATAACTTTCCCATAATAACAGCTGAAAAATACAAGTCAAGCTCGTTAATCTTTTAATATTTCAAAAACTATTTAGCAGTGGACGTAGCCAGACCAAAAAATGCTGGAAAACTACAAATTTCAGTATGCTGGGGCTCATGAAATACCCAAAAACTATGTGGAGGTATAATTGGAAAACTAAACAGAAGTGCCTGTCTAATTCTATACTATGCATTGTAGTATCACTATTACAGATGTTTTAAAAATAAATGGAGAATTTGACTTTTCCCAGATACTCTGAAAATAATTAAAGGATATGCAGAGTAAACTGTGTCACTGCTTGGAATATATTCTAGTATTTCAGAAAGACAGTTAAAATGAGAGAAAGAGCAAGAAACTCCCAGTGGGCCTTAATACTAAGGATTTCACACTGATTTAAAGACAAACTCACCATTAACAGCCATATTATTAAGACATCACATGTAACTCGCTCATCACAAGAAGCAAAGTAAGAGCAAATCCTAGCTCCTAGATACAATCCTAGCTCATATGTTTCAGCTCAGTATTCACAAGCCCTGATTCTCTATACATAGTGCCAAACTAAATATGGGTACAGTGACTTATATTATATTAAATTTTTTTTAACCTGTAGCCCCTTCGGGGGGCTTCCTAAAGGCCGGGGGGGGAGGTCTGCAAAGGTCCCCCCTGCTGGCCTCTAGGGCCTCACAGGGACCATTTGAGCATGTGCACTGGCCATTTTCAATTTTTTTTTAAAATGGCCACTGAAAACAAAATAGCCACTGTGCATGCTCAAATGGCCTCTGCGTGTCCTGGCATGGCCTGGGCAGGCCATTTGAGCATGTGCGGTGGCCATTTTGTTTTCAGCAGCCTTTTTTTTTTCAATTTTAGAAAATGGCGCCCCCCTTCAAGTGGAGCCTGGGGCACGTGCCCTGCCTGCCCTACCCTAGATACACCCCTGTTAGCGAATCAAAATTTCATATTTCTCACTCCACTCATCCATACAGCATATTCAGTCTGGTATAAGGCAGGAACATGCATTTTGCATCTCAGCAATATAGTAGCGCATAAACACACTCATGCAGTACTTACCCAGTACCCAGTCAAGCTCCCAATTTCTAACTGCTTGTTGGGCTAGAAGAAATTCATCCCTTCCTGATCTGGGGGCGGGGGGATGAGGTCATTCGCTGAAGCCAAGTGTGTGATGTAGGCAAGTTGTGCGAATTCATTGGACCCATCAATATTTACCTTAAAATATTCTCACTTCAACTTGAGAACCAGACTTAAAAATTCATCTCAAAAATTTAATTTTGAAAATGCAACTGAATTTCAAAATTGTATATGATTTGCACACCAGTTTCTTCCCCACCTCACCCTTGTGTCTTTTCTCCCCAAGTCCATATCTGAGTAGCATGATGAGAGAGAAGTTATAAGGTGGAGGGGAATACTGGGGATGAGAGTATGTGAAAGGATAACACATCCACCCTCCCTAGTGAAGTTTTCCTGCCAGAGATTATGGGACATAATAGAGACTTCATCTAAAATATTCTGGAGTCTTTCTATTTTATCTTGTTTTAGAAAGCTTAGGAGGAACATAGGAAGCTGCCATATACTCAGTCAGACCATTGGTCCATCTAGCTCAGTATTTTCTACACAGACTGGCAGCAGCTTCTCCAAGGTTGCAGGCAGGAATCTCTCTCAGCCCTATCTTGGAGATGCTGTCAGGGAGGGAACTTGGAACCTAGCTGCTTTTCCCAGAGCGGATCCATCCCCTGAGGGAAATATCTTACAGTGCTCACACATCAAGTCTCCCATTCATATGCAACCAGGGTGGACCCTGCTTAGCTAAGGGGACAAGGCATGCTTGCTACCACAAGACCAGCTCTCCTCTCCTAGCAATGTAAGAGTCTGGGGTTATTAACAGAACTGTATAGGTTCAGAGAGCAATAGAGAGAGTAAAGAAAACTCACTAATGGCAATTATATATAGCAGGGTTTCTTAACCATGGGCCCCCAGATGTTGTTGGACTACAACTCCCATCATCCTCATCCACAAAGGCCATGTCTGGGGATGGTGGGAGTTGTAGTCCAACATCATCTGGGGGCCCAAGGTTAAGAAACCCTGATATATAGCAATTATAAGAAAAAGCTCACCCACCAAAAGGCTCCCATTTTCTCCCTCCTCAAACTGTTGCACTGTAATTACAGCACTTAATATGTGAGGGCTGGAGATTGGAAGAGTAGATACCATCTCACAAGCTGGTTGCCATGGTGGTCTCTGATGGAAGGCAGAGCAAGCTAATGGGGAAGAGGGAAGGCAAGCACCCTTGTCCTCCTCTTCTCCCTGCCTCTCCTTGTTCCTCAGCCTCTCTCTCCTTCTTCTACCGTTTATCTGTTGCTCCCAAGCTGGGCTAACTTCCCGTTTCCCTTTCCATACTTGAACAAAGCCAATGATTTGCAGGAAAAGCATCCAGGCATTCCACGTTTCTTGGGCATGCTAACTCCACAGATGTCTACCTCAGCTCCCATTCTTCAAGCACCTCCCCACTGGGGCAGGGATTCCTCCTCCTCTACATAACATGCAAAGTGTTTTATGATGTTCATCATCTGTGTGATCAGTCCATTCATATTCAATTTCAGAAACGATGAACTAGACTCTATGAGATATAATTTGTCGAATATCACCAAGTAAGTTCATGGCAGAGGTGGCAAACCAACTCAGATCTTCCAGGTCTGAAGGTTTTGCCACGTTTTCCTTCTTTCAGGTGCACAACTCTAATGAATACCTAACTCTAAATTTGAGCACAACATGTACATGTTAGCAAACAAATGCCACCCTGAGCAGTAGTGTACTAGAGGCTCAGGTATAAATATTATTTATAAATACATACATACATACATACACAGGTACATTTGTCAGGGAAGCCACCTAATGGCACAGCAGGAAATGACTTGATTAACAAGCCAGAGCTTGCCAGTTCGAATCCCCGCAAGTATCTTTGTCAGACTATGGGAAGCACCTATATCGGACAGAAGCGATATAGGAAGATGCTGAAAGGCATCATCTCATACTGCATGGGAGATGGCAATGGTAAACCGCTCCTGTGTTCTACCAAAGACAACCACAGGGCTCTGTGGTCACCAGGAGTCGACACCGACTCGACGGCACTTTACCTTTACGCTTGTCAGGGAGCTGTGATTAGCTACGCTGCAGTTCTCTGTCTGGCATGCACTCAGTGACAAACACAGGTGTATTTATTTATTCTATATCCCATTATGTGCAGTGCACACAGCTTGTTCTAGCCATAGGGAAGAATGGGGAAACTCAAAATACCCCATTATTCCCCATGGGTAGCTACTAGGGACACCAAAGTGGGTTGGGTGGTAGGGCATGATGTGTGCTACTTACCACCCAGCCCACAAAATAAATGGGCAAGTGGGCGATTTTTAGCAACTTTTTAACCTTTCCTCAAACCTCCATAGGATCCTATTCTGAGGTCATTTATTTCAAGGAACAGACGCAACTGGCGTATCAGCTGAAGCTGATAGAAAGCACCTCCAGCCACTGCCTCAACTTGAGACACCAGGGAGAGGTTTGGATCCAGAAGCACTCCCAGACTGCACACTTGTTCCTTCTGGGGAAGTGTGACCCCATCCAGAAATGGTAGATCAACATTGTCTCCCGAGTTTCAACCCTGCACAATAAGCACCTCCATCTTATTTCAATTCAGTTTCAGTTTGTTATCCTTCATCCAGCCCATTACTGCCTCCAGGCAGGCATTTAGGGAAGTTATGCCTTCTCTTGATTATGCTGACATGGAGAAATCGATTTGGGTGTCATCAGCACATTGACAACACCTGCACCAAATCTCCCAATGACCCCTCCCAGTGGTTTCATGTAGATGTTAAAAAGCATTGGTGACAGAATGGAACCCTGGGGAACGCAATATAAAAGATTAATTTTTAAAAAATGTGCTTGAAAAATACATTTGGGGAGGGACAGTAGCCCTGTGATAGAGCACCTGCTTTGCATTTAAAAGCTCCCAGATTCAATCCCTGGCATCTCCTGGTAGAGCTGGGAAACAGCTTGGAGAGCTGCTGCCTGTCAGTGTAGACACAACTAAGTCAGATGGCTCAACTGTCTGACTCAGTATAAGGCAGCAGCATACATTCATATATGCATGCTTAAGGTAACTTGTACTTTCATCCTGAGGTACAATATAGGGCCAATTTTCATTTTACTTTTTTGTACTCGGGTATGTTTTATGCAACCTGTGAGGTGGTCCTTATTTTAGTATACATCACATATCCTCCTTGAAATTATCACCCATTTGTATGCAAAAACATAACCTAATTCAAGTTGTCTCCTGTCTTATTGCTTGTGTGGCTTTGTGACATTTCTGACGCTGCTGAGGATCAAGTCCAATAAAAATTAATGCCTGACAAAGATGTCAGTCACATAACTCTAGACTTCCAAAGATCTTGGAAACGGCCCAAGTAAGTCACAGACAGACATCTTCTGGTTAAACATTTCAGAATACAAGATGCTCAAGCAAGAGCATTTATAAAATCCACTAGTATCTACAGATCCCTCTTCCAACCACAGATTATTTTCAACATTGCTTTGGCTCAGTATTTATCCCATGTTACACACTGCTATACTGTATCTGTCAAAAATTTCAAAGATTTCTACAAAGTAGTGCAACTTCTACAGCAGAATGTTACAAATTTGTATAATATTCTTGATTTCCATAGTACATTCTACATATACCTTTAAATTGTCTGGGGGGAATAAACAAACCTAAGCAAGCATCAAAGCACTGCAAGAACTGCAAGACCGGAGGGAGCTGCATGGGCCGCACAATGAAGGGATGGTGCCTGCTTTATGTGTGGATGAAGATGACAATCATGAAGGAGATGCAGAATTACAGCGCAAAGGTTATGTTATTTGTGTGAGTCTGTATTGATATATCATTTTATACTGGGCATCACTTTGATAGGTTTTTTGAATGTCAGCATAATAAAATAACAGTATACAATAATTCCATAATATTTGCTTAGAGTGAATAGCAATAATTTGGACACACATACACCCCTTGTGAAGAACAACAAAAAATGGATACACAATTTCTCATTCCTATTGCTAGCAACAGAAACTTGCGTGATGTAAGAAGTTTGCTTCTTCAAAATGTCTTGGATCCTGAGGTGAGGCAGTATAGTTTTATGAGTGCAACCCTAGTCATGTTTGTTTGAAAGTACATCCTAGCGAGTTCAATAGGGTTCATTCCCAAGTAAGAGTACATAAGGCTGTAGCCTAAGACAACCCAGAATCAATGATCAATATACTTGAAAGTAACTGAAACTTGTTATATAACTTGTTACCAAGGCTTTTATATGATTGTCTCTGCTGCTACTCTTTGTACTTTGTATTGTGTATTGTTTTTATGCTTGTGTTTTAAATTCTTTAATCAGATTTGTTTTATATTTTTAGCTTAATATTTTAATTGTGTCATTTTTACAAGCTTGTTTTTATATTCTGCTGTAAACCGCCTTGGGATTGTTTTAATAAAAGGTGGTAAATAAATTTAACAATAAATATTTTTTTAAAAAAAATAAGGGAACAGGAATAGTCCAGTGAAACTCAATAGAACTGGTTAGTGGTTACATGTTACTCAGTGGCGTCATGGGTTTGAAAGCGGACTGGGCGCAAACTCTAAAGCACCCTACCGCCCCTTCGCTCTCTCCGCCAGACCTTTGCTGCTGCTCCCCAGCGATAGCATGGCTCCAGCCAGGTGAGTGGCAGTGGATGACAGGATGGCAGAACCCTGCAGAGTGCTGCAGGTGGGCAATGGCACCACGCACTGCTGCCAGCACACGCCTCCCCTTTGCTGGCCGCTTTGCTCCCCCAGAATGGCGGAGGCATGGCTGTATCCAGCTGCGGCTGGGACTGAGAAGCAGCTGTGGGCTGTGGGCTGTGCAGGGGATGGGAAGCACTGCAGCCATGCCAGGCAGCAGGGGAGGGGAAGCAAGCAAGGTGGCCCTTCTCAGAGCCAGGTGGCTTTGGAAAGCTGGGCGGTGCAGGTTCTTTGGACCCATCTGCTCTACTGAAGCTCCGCCCTGGATGTTACTTTCAGCTCTCTTGATTGTTTTGATTTTAAAACTTAAGACCCTTGCTAGAATGGATCAGAAGTCCATCTGGTCCAGGTTCCTTGTCCCACACAGTGGCCAACCAGGTGCTTCTATAAAGCATAACCAAGACATGAAGGTAAGAGTCCTCCCACTGCTGTTACTCCCTAGCAAACAGAATTCAGTGGCATATTGCATCTGAAGCAGAAGGTTACATATGGCCATTATAACTAATGGCCATAGGCAGGTCTATCTTGCCTAAATCTGTCTAAACTCCTTTTAAAGGCATTTGGCTGGGTCATCCTCTATTTGGCACAATTTATTACTAAACAACACACAGGAATGATACCAGGAGTTGAATGCCCCCCAAAGAAGATTTGGATAAAAGGAAAAACTGAGCTATTGAAAGTACCTGAAGAGCTGAAGTTATCCAGTAATGCAGTTGAGCACAGGAAGATATTTAAACAAACCGCATATGCTGGCTGGTGGAACTACAACAAAGGAAGATCCAAACAAGACAGTCATCTTTATTAATATTGTGAGGCAGGAGGCTCTAATTATGCACAACACTCAGAAGATTAACGGGAAAATGACATAGTGATGAAAACAGCTGAAGAGTACTACATTCCAAAAAGAAAATGAGACTTTTGCAAGGTACAGCTTTCATATGAGAAAGCAGTAGAGATGGGTGGGGGGAGGAATTTGTGGCTGACTTCAAATTTCTGAGAGTTGCAGTTATGAAGAGCTGATAATCTGTGACAGGAGACTAAATTGTCCCTGTGTAACAGAGACACCATGCTCAGGAAAAGACTACTGGAAGATCTTAAATTCATTTTTGAAAAAGCCCTCAGAATCTGCCAGGTTTCTGAAGTAACATATACTGCAAAAGCAAGGAACACCAGCTCCAGTAGAAATAGACAGGATCGCAAGATTATCAGCACATAAAGCAATGCAGAGACAACATAAAGCAGAGAGTGCCAAAATTATGCAAGTCGGCAGAAGACAAAAAGCAGATGCAAGAAGAAAGCATAAGAAGTTGCACAAGGTCGGGAGACAATAACAAACCTAAGCAATGCTGAGCATCTGGAATTTGGAAAACACGGCAAGCAGCACAAGACTTCAGCTTTTTATAGCCTGGAGGAGCCACATGTGCAGCACAACGAAGGGATGAAGCCTGCTTTACACACAGATGAAGATGACAATGAAAAAGATGCAGAATCGCATCCCAAAGGTTGTGTTATTTCCGTTGATTTTAATCGATATTCTTTGGCTGCATTTTCACAATCACAATAATCCTTGTTAAAAAGTCAATCAGAATCAGCAAGCCTCATGATTGTGGGAACACAGCCTTACATCATTTTATACTGGGCACCCCTTTGGCACCCATTCTGGAGATATAAAGGCAGTAAATAAAAGATGAAGATGAAGTCTTCATTGGAATGAAAAAAGAATATGTATCACCAAACAAGACTATTTATTTGGAAACCAACAGAGTCAAGATTACTCTTGAAGTAGATACTGGAGCAAAAGTTAATGTTGAATCTAAATGTAATGTTGGTAAAATGAAAAGTAAGCCAGTGTATTCAGAGAATAAAATATTATTCTAGAAGCATATAATGGAGTGCCCATTCTACTACTGGTGTATCTGCACTAGAAATTAGATACAAAGGAAATATTTTAATGAGAGTCCAGTTTGTAATTCTTCCAGGAAAACAAGAGCTTATTATTCGATTAAGAACTTGCAAAAATCTCAATTTAATTCAGAAAGTAGATGCTGTTGAGCAATAAGACATCAGTACCACAGAGGAAAGGTTTCAAATTCAATATACAGCGAAGTTTTGACCAAATACAAAACAGAGTTAAATTAACTTCACACTCCTACCTTCATGTTCCAAGAAACTTGGTATTGCCTTATAAAAGAAGCTGAAAGTTGAACTAGAAACATTAGATTATATATTATAGAAAAAAAATAGAATAATCAATTACCAGGGTCAATTCATAAGCAATGTATGGGAGAAAGAAGATGGATCTCTAGAGGCTAAGTAAATAAGTACTTTAAGTTTAAATTTTGGAATATGATAGGAGCCAAATACGTTTCTATTTTAGATGTTTCTTCAGGGTTCTGGCACATTTCCTTACAAAAGAATAGAACAAGAGGATGTGCTTTCAACGGACCTTTTAGAAGATACTATTTTTGAAAACATCTATATGTTCTGCCTCTGCAGTCCTTCAGAAGACAATCCAAAAAATATTTAAAGTCCTCCTAGAAGGAGCTATGATATACTTAGCTATCTCAAGCATACACGATGCTTCTTCACAGAACAAGAACAAGCTATGAAAATTCATGCATGCTTCAAGGGGCCACAACAGGTTTTAAAAACTTGCATATATTAATTAATCTTTCAATTCACTGAGCCACACAGAAAAGTCTGTCCTAACTTAGCACTCTTGTTTAGCCTCACCACATCCACACACATAGTACAATTCTATGATGACTTGAAGGTTTATTTCTTGTTGTTTCTGACAGAGAGAATACTTTTCCCTAGGGCCAGCCCCAGGTTTAAGGGGGCCTCCAATGCGGGAGGGCCTCAATGGGCTTACCAGGTGATGGGAGTGGTATTCCTCTCACTACTTGGTATTTAGAGCCAAAGTTACTTAGGACTTTATAAGTCAATACCAGCAGCACCTTGAGTTTTATCCAGAAGGTTAAGGAGAGTCATCATAGACCTTGTAGAATGGGCATAACATGCTCCCAGTGTCCGGAGCTGGATTACCACATTCTGCATCACCTATAGCCTTCAAGCATTCTGCCCTACCACTGGACTCCAAGGACAGCCCAGTATATAATAGTTCATACTAGATAATCTTCAAGTTTCAAAGAATGATGGTTCCTTGGCAAGGCTCAAATCTGGAAGAAATGGCTGCATTATTCTCACCAAATTGTAAGAAACATTTCAGGTCACTCCTGCAAATTAAATTCCAGGAGCTGTTGCATGTTACTCTGAGCTGTGAATTTAAGCGAGCAAAGGGCAACAGTTCCCAGTAGTGAGAGCGGTCTTCTAGCTACATGTAGTAATCAGAGAATTCCTCTCTGCCTGTTCTAACCATTGCAAACGTGGACACAAGAAACAAACATTCCAAGCATCCCTACAGCATATGCACATTGAAGGAAGCTGCAGAAAACCCAAGTTGCTTCTATCATGTTTTAGTTTCACTTGAAAGATAAACCCCAAGAATTTGTTCTGATCTTTTAATCCAATCAGGCTCTCTTCTCTTTCTCATTCTTACTGAAAATGCAGTAATTATAACCTATAGCACCTGCTTGCTTTGAAAGTCTTTGGCTTGCTCTTGGCTGGCAAAGGAACAGACAGTGTACCCATCTGCTTAAGGTAAGAGCTTGTAACCACGAAGTTGTTAATTAGCCTGACACACGACTCTTCCAGAGTATTTGTGGTGTGCTGTTACCACACCTATAAAACTGCTGGTAGCCAGACACCCTGCCAGGGAATCACAAATGGATCACTGCATTAAATAAGGATTGCCATCCAATATGTCATTTAAAAACTTTGCCATCAGGTTCAATCCCTGGCATCTCCAGGCAGGGTTGAGAAAGACTACGACCTGAAACATTGGAGAGCCACTGCCAGTCATCAGTGCAGACAATACTGAGCTAGATGGACCAGTAGTCTGACTCAATATAAAGCAGCTTGCTATGTTCTTATATCTATGCCCACCCACGTCTTGCAAAACACCACCTAGTGAATAAATACAACAAGAACCAGGAACTTTCTCATTTTGGGGTCAATATGTTACACTAGCCTTTAAAACTAACTCTAATTTGCAGTTGCCCTCTTTCATCCTATGCCTTCTATAAAAATACTGGCACACGGCTCTAACTCAAACACGTTCAAACTTTGTACCTTCAAGGAACATTTTCCAAGGAAATTGTCTGCTGAGGAGCGCTTGATAAGCTTCCCAAAAATCCTTGGGTTTCCTGGAACTCAGTATGAAATGCACTACTCTGACTCCACTAGAAACCTCAGAACTGTTGAACACCTCTGCAAAAATGTTCAGACAACATCAGGAGAAGCAACTGGCATACTCACAGAAATCCTGCTAGCTGGGGGACTGCCAACACTAGCTAAATGCCACAGGCAGTAGATTCTCTTGCTCAAAAGATTGCCTGATACAACAGAGGTTTTTAATTACACAACTAGAAGTATGTTAAACCACCAGACTTGCTGGTATTGCTTTCAAGAGTGGTTTTGTTTTAGGTTTTCAGGAAGCTGTTAGATTGTCTACTGTTAAAAGCCATGGAGTGCCTTATCAACCTCTTTGCTAAAAATCCAAAGAAATAACCTAAGAAACTCCCCAGTACATCACAGAGAAAGCAACAATGATTTTAAACTGTGCCACTCTAAAACAGCACCCACATTCAGAGACTCAGCAGTAGGCTTGTGCCCGAAACGTTTTGGAGGCCATTATGAAGGCCTCCGAAACGTTTCGGTGCTGGGGGCAGTTTTGGCGCCGAAACGCCAATGGGGGTAGCACTTTAAGGGCAGGGGAGGGTGTACTCACCCTCACGACTTCCGGCCACTGCACTCGCAACTTCCGGCCACTTCCGGCTGACGGGGGAAACGGGGCAGCAGGGAGGAATGCTGCCGCCCTGAGGGGCTTCACAACGACAGCATGCCGGCGGGGGAAATGTGGCCGGAGGGATGAGTACACCCTTCCCCGCCCTTAAAGTGCTACCCTCCATCGGCACTGAAGATCTCCGTGCACATCCCTACTCAGCAGCTATATAGGGCCA
This sequence comes from Hemicordylus capensis, assembly GCF_027244095.1. Lineage (NCBI taxonomy): Eukaryota > Metazoa > Chordata > Lepidosauria > Squamata > Cordylidae > Hemicordylus > Hemicordylus capensis. Next base: position 52,067,839 of record NC_069660.1, read on the forward strand.
GATGGGACCTTGTCTTCTCTCTGGCCATCTGAAGAGTAGTGCTGCAGGTCAGAAAAGAGATCTGGCCTGGACTGCCCTAAAGTACAAGGAATAAGGCAGCTGGGTCCCACTGCCAGCATGCTTGATTCAAGACCACTGGTGCCTTACAGGCCTACAGAGAAATAAAAGCTCTTTCACCTTGCAGGTAATACTCTCAGGAACATTTGGTTATGAAGACACTTCACATTTAACAAACCTCTTCCTCCAAGGTTTCCAGGATTGGGCAGAAGATTTTTTGACATTACTGTTCCTGGGATTCCATTCCCCCTGCTCCCCGAAACTGAAGCGCTGCACCATATGTTTAGCTTGCCTTTTTGAACCAAAGGACCTACAAGATGGCTAACAATAATTTTAAAAAATCTATCTATATCTATTTCTTTAAGACGTACCCGTCGCTAAACCCATGTGTGGCAGCTCTTGCGAGAGTTTGCAAGCAGCTGCCGGATAGCTGGGGGGTGGGGAGAAACTGCTGCCCAGGAGAATGGCTGAGCAGGCGGCGGAGAAGGTGGCACAGCCTCCTGCTCTGGCCCACCTGCTGGCCAAATATAAAGAAGGTCCGCACTGGTGCTGAATGTGGACGGATGGGTGAGAGAAAAAGGCGGCGGTGGGGGGAGGAGTGGGGGGGAGAGAAAGCGGTGTGTGGGTGGGAAGAAAGTGGCTGGCAGGCAGGCAGGCAGCCTGAAATGGGCCGAGAATGGGGGGGGAGAGCTGAGGAGGAGGGAAGAGGTGGGGGGAGGGCTGTGGACGGTGGTGGGGCAGAACGAGGGACAGACTAGAAGCGCAGATGCTCTGTGCCCGGGCCAGCTAGTACATAATATTAAAAGACCTAAAACATAGTGCACACACAAACATCAATCAATAGTTAATTAATCATTAAGCAACAGTAAACAGACACCAAGAATCCAACATAATTTTTTTTTAAGCCCAGTAGAGCAGCCAGAGAAGGAGGTCTCTTTAAATTTAAAGTGATTTGAATGCCCTCAGGAACAGCACCTGGTGATGAAAAAGTAACAGACAACACTTTCTGCCGGTCTCCCCTCCACATGGCTACTACAAACAGGGGTATGTAAATCCCAGTCCAACCTAGTGCCCCGTTTCACTCTGTCTACTTATATGGGTGGGATCATCTTATCTGGTCCTAATGGCATGGTTAGAGCCACATAATTATGGGTAGTTCAGATCATCTGCCCTCCTCATGAGTATACAGAGTGGAACAATGTACCAGGTGGCGGGGGGGAGGAATGTGCATGCCCTAATTTGTTGTGTGGTGGGTGGGACCAATGGATGGGATTGCCCAAGGAGAGCAAGTGGGATGAAATGGGGCCATAGCTCAGTGGTAGAGCATCTGCTTTGCATGCACAAGTTCCAGGTTGAATTCTTGGCATCACCAGGGAGTTATTTGCACTTGGCTTCAGGGTAAACACTGAGCGAAGCCACTGCAAAGTACTCTCGCTGCATTGAGGGAAGAAGCCCCTCCCTTCTGCTCTTGGTTTTCTTTTCAAACAAATCCACGTGGCATGCTCTGTGTTTTCCTTCTAGCCAATGGGGGGGGGAGCTTCTGCAGAGAGAGATCTGCATGAAGAGATCATGCTAATGATTCTATATCAGTGCCTCTCCTATTTGCTCTGGCGTTCAGAAAAAGTAGCTTAAAACCAGCATTTTAAAAACACAGACATATGCCAAGAAAAGCTATAATTCGCATCACAAAGCCCGGTTTGTGTGTGGAGTGTATCAAAAAAACTTGATGGGTCTTTAGGGTAAGTTTGGCTGGTGTGTGAACAAGCACACTCTCTTCTGAAGTAGATTCGGGGCAGAAGCCCTGTGTGTAAAGCCTCCTGGTAGGGCTGGGAAAAACTGCTGGAGATGGAGTTCCAGTTCATCGATCTTTTGTATCAACTATCCTAATGACCACTAGGGACACTGGGAGTAGAAGCAGTTAGTGAGGGTCTCCTTACCTGTCCCTGCTTTCCTCTATTCTATGACCCCTGCTTTGTCTCCTCAGGTACTTCCTGAGGTGAGTCAGTCCTCTTCCTTTCCTCCTAGGGAGAAGATACAAATGTCTCTCTCTCTCTCTCTCCCTACCTATTCATTATGTAGCCTTTAGACCAAGATAGTGTTGGGATGCCACATTACCTGATCACTTGTGTGGCCCTGTGGCGTCTGGAGAGGGGTGTGGCATCCCTCCTTTGGAGCTTTTGTTCCCTTCAGAGGGCAGCAGGGATGAGAAGAGTCCAGGCTGATTGAATCCCAGTGGAGTTGAGAGGGCAAGGCTGGAAGAATTGCAGGAAACAGCTAGTTTGGGTGTGGCAGGAAACAGGAAGCAAGGGCAGGAAGGGGGTGGGGCTGGAAGTAGGCTTTAAGCCCTGCTGCTCTGCACTGGGGCATTTAAAGACAAGGCAGCCAATGATGATGGGCTGCTTCTGAGTATGGGAGTCAGGAGTTCTCCAGGAGAGGGAACTGGCTGAATATTATAATTATTTACATTTTATATCCCGCTCTTCCTCCAAGGAGCCTAGAGTGGTGTACTACATACTTGAGTTTCTCTTTCACAACAACCCTGTGAAGTAGGTTAGGCTGAGAGAGAAATGACTGGCCCAGAGTCACCCAGCTAGTTTCATGGCTGAATGGGGATTTGAACTCGGGTCTCCCCGGTCCTAGTCCAGCACTCTAACCACTACACCACACTGGCAAGCTAGGAGATGACAAACTAACCTTCTCCCCTGGCTGTTCCTGAGGCTGACATTTTTTGTGCTTACCCAGTCATTCTGGAGTTCAAGAAGGGTGAGGAGCACACCACATCCCCTGGGAGTCTGGCAGATAGGTCTTTTCTATCCTAATGTATTTCACCAATAAACTAGTTAAGTAACTTAGACACTACAATGATCTCCATGCGTGTTCTTTAAATACTTGCAACAACTAAACTCCACACTCTGTAACTGGTATGGTAGCTTCCTTGGCTCTTTGCTAAATGATCACAAAACCCAACAAAGACTGTTGCCTGAAATCTTGGGAGAACCACTGACTGTCAATGTAGACAGTACTGAACTAGATGGCTCTGAGCTGGAATACTCAGACTTGGTAAAAGACAGCTTCCTATGTAAATTTCCCAGGAAGGAGCTTCAAGTCCCAGAGCTACCACTGAGAAGTTTCTATCCTAGGTACACCTACACCATGTTTCAAACAGTAGGGGGTCTGAGAGCAAGGTCTCCAAGGAAGTTCTTAACATGCCACTAGATTCATATGGGTGAAGGGAGTCTTCGATCCTGACTGTTCTTTAGAAGATTAAGAGCCCACAAAATAATTAGAACATCAAGCAAAATAATGTTTGTGTTCACATTGCCAACAACTGGGATTTCCAGACCTGCCATAATCATGTCTCATTACTGCCACTTCTGAATATCATATACAATTTGGATATGCTCATCTCTCCAGCTTCCACAAGTTTTATAATGCTGATGTCTGGTAGTCAGATCTCATTGCCTTTCAGGCCTAAGTGCTGAACAAGGAGTTTATCCATGCTCGAACTAGTTGATCTGTAACCATGGATGTTGGACAAGCCTTGTTGCAAGTATCATGCCTCAAACACATAAGAGTTTGATGTCATTTTTGTAAAGTGTTAGTGGCAGACATATTGTGAAATGGTATGTCAGCCTAGGAATGTGTGTATACAAGTTGCGCAAATGCAAAATTCCTACAAATGATGCCCCACAAAATTAAGTCAATTAGAAATAACAGGCTTACTTTTGTGTAATATGTTAATGTTTAATGGTTTTATATTGCAAACCGCCCAGGGACTTCTTTTGTATGGGGCGGTATATAAATATTCTAAATAAAACAAATAAATGAAATTATTTGCATGATTTTTGCATTTGCACAACTTGCATGCATGCAGTGTTAGTAGGCCAATGTACCGTTGCGCAGTATGTCAGTCAATATTAAGTACTTCATCCTTAGAGTCTCCAATCACAGATAAATTTGTCTTTACTATCCCTGCTGATGTGGACATATTATGGTACCATAAAGAGAATCGTTTTCTATTAACAGAGATGGTGGGAGAATCTTTTCATTGTGAACATGCAATATCATGTGCAGGAATAAAGGCTACTCTGTACAATTCCTCTTTGTATCACCTACCTGGCCTTGCCCCCAACCTGCAAGTCTTCTAATTCCCACATCATTGTGGAATACTTTATGGAGTGCTGTCTGACTTCCAGGCAGTATGTAAGCGTTCTATGAAATAACATGCAAACCCTATAACTCAGGGCAAATGGAAAAACCACAGCCTCTGGGCAATGTAAATAAGCGACAGATCTCCACTCAACCTGTAATGTTTGGAAGCCACTCTGCAGTGATATATCGATGTTCCAGGTTAGCAATAAATATATAGAACACTTGTGGAAAATTACTCATAGATACTCAAAAGGCAGAAGGTTAATTTTTTTAAAGTCCTTAATACAGTTCTGATCTTTCTTCCTATGAAATGAACATCTCTGTGAAAAGACTGCAAAAATCAGAGGGCTTGGAACAAGGCCAGTGAATATAGAGGCATTGGCAGTTCCAATGAAATCCGAGGAAATCAGCTTAGCCTTAGCTCACAAAGCAGCCTGCTAGAGGGGAAAGAGTTTACCCAATGACTTTTCATCTCTCCTAATTTATCCTAATGACCAATAGCCTAATGGGATGTAATGAGAACAAGGAGCTCTCCAAAGAGACTTTTTCTCTATCAAACTATGTTTAGAAGGAAAATTGCCATTGCAGAGAAAAGCACAAGGGAACAGCATTGTTTTTCTGTACCTAGCTAGGGAGAATGCAACAAAGACAGGAGAAATTTATTGGCTCATTTTGATCAAGCAAACATCTCTCTGCAGGGGCTGGTATGCATGATTTAAATTGCCTTCAGGCAATTTTGAATAACTTGTTTTTAGATGACAACTCCCATAATCCCTTTGGCCACAATGGCCAAAGGCTGTGGACGATGGGAGCTGTAATACTACTATTTATATACAGTACTGCTTTTCGCTGAAAAAGTTCTCAAAGCGTTTACATAGAAAAGGAATAATAATAAAGTGGTTCCCTGTCCCCGCACAGCCTAAGATAAGTTTTATCTTAGCGCACAGTCTAAGATAAGTTTGCCATCTCCCCCAGATTTCTGGGTAGTGCCCGGAGTTTAAGCAAGTCACCTGAATTGCTTAGCCTGCCTGGATTTGCCCAGACTCCCAGCTTTCATTTTTTTAAAAAGGCTAAGCTCTAGCCCTTGCAGAAATGGAGCTATGGAGCAAAAAGTGTGGTCACTATTCTGCTCAACCACTGGATTTCGAGTTAGGCAGGTAAAGCACAGGAGGCTGGCTGGGAGAGATTCACAATAAATAATCCCCTGATTTTGATGTAAATCACTGCCTACCTGTGTATTGTAATGTTTAAGGCTTTTGGCTTTATAGTTCAATCCATTCTATGCATGCCTACTTGGAAGTACCATTGGTTTCAATCAGATTTTCTCCAAAGTAAGTGTGTATCCCGCCCCCCCCCCCCACAAGTCCTGCTATGCTGCCTCATCGCGGTGGTGGTGGGGTGTTCCTGGGAGGGAAGAGCAAAGTACGCCAGGAGGTATACTCCCAGTAGGGTAACCCAAAGAGCAAAGGTCATCCAAGCTGCCCAGCTAAAGCAATATATATTGGATAACAGTTATATATAGGGGTGTGCACCGGACCGCGGACCTGCGGCTCGGCACTGGGGTGGGGGGTTCCATTAAGGGCGGGGGGGGGGCTTTACTCACCCCTCCCGCGCTTTGCTGCTCTGGCGCCATAATTATTTTTAAAAATGCGCCGCAGAATTGCTCGTTGCTTGCCGCTCCGGGGCTCCTTCTTGACTTCAAAATCGGGCGGCAGGATACTTCCCTGCCGCCCCCGAAGCCCCCTCAAGCCATTTGAGCTCTTGAAATCTCGCCCGGACCGAGTGCTAAAGCGCTCGGGCGGGCGGCGGGGAGATGTCTGTCCGTCCGCCCGCCCCCTTCCCTGCCTTCTGCGAAGTGCAGGGAGCCTTCTGCGCGCGCGTGCGCAGAAGGCTCCCTGCTTCTGCGCACGCGCGCGCAGAAGGCTCCCTGCACTTCGCAGAAGGCAGGGAAGGGGGCGGGCGGACGGACAGACATCTCCCCGCCGCCCGCCCGAGCGCTTTAGCACTCGGTCCGGGCGAGATTTCAAGAGCTCAAATGGCTTGAGGGGGCTTCGGGGGCGGCAGGGAAGTATCCTGCCGCCCGATTTTGAAGTCAAGAAGGAGCCCCGGAGCGGCAAGCAACGAGCAATTCTGCGGCGCATTTTTAAAAATAATTATGGCGCCAGAGCAGCAAAGCGCGGGAGGGGTGAGTAAAGCCCCCCCCCGCCCTTAATGGAACCCCCCACCCCAACCCTCCCGAACCAAAACCACCCCTTGTCCGGATCGGTTCGGAGGCCAGTGGAATGGCCTCCGAACCGATCCGTGCACACTACTAGTTATATAGGAAGGTGCTGGAGGTGGACAATCACTTCAGTGACAACAACAAAGGCATCATTTCATACTGTGCGGGAGAAGGCAATGGTAAACCACTCCTGTATTTTACCAAGAAAACCACATGGTTGTATCTAAAAAACTATTTTCCTACTATGGACTTTACAGCAGGGTTTGGAATTTAGTAATAACAGCAGGTTGGGTAGATTAAAATTGTGTTTGTAAGGTTTAAATCTATATTTTGAATCATTATTATAGCAAAGGTAAATTTGATATGTATGTATGTATGTATGTATGTATTTGATTTATATACCGCCCCTCCAAAATGGCTCAGGGAGGTTTACAAGTAAAACTTTGATAGTTGATGATTCACGAAGAGGTCTGAGCGGGAAGTCCTTATTTGTTTAAGAATATTGTCAAAATCAATAAAAATTTAATTTGCAAAAACAAACAAACAAACAAAACAAAACAACCACATGGATAGACAAAATGGAATGATTGTCAATGTAGTGCTGGATGCTGGGCCCTTCAGGTGGGATGGTACTCAACATGCTACTGAGGAAGAGCTGAGGATCTCTCAGAGTACGGATGGTGTTTATGACGCAGTTAGACTAAAGTCTTTTGGGCCTCTAGCAGCTGATGTTGCCATACGTGAAAAGAAAATCCAAAGCTGCGAAGACAGAATTACAGTGGGAACGGGGAACATAAGAAGCATGAATATGGGAAAGCTCAACACAATGAAAGATTAAATGAATCAACTAAAGATTGACATCTTGGGCACCAGCGAATTAAAATGGACTGGAATGGAATATTTTCAGTCAGAAAATCATACCGTTTACTACTCAGGACATGAAAAACAAAGAAGGGACGGTGTTGCTTTCATAGTCAGGAAGGATATAGCAATGACAGTACTTGGGTACAGTGTGGTCAGTGACCAACTAATATCAATTATATTTCATAGACAACCCTTTAATGTGACAGTTCTTCAAGTCTATGCCCCAACAACTGATGCAGAAGAAGAGGAAGTTGATGAGTTTTGTATTCAAGTCCAGTCTGAAATTGACAGAACATGCAAGCAAGATGTGATGCTGGTGGTTGGAGACTGGAATGCCAAAGTTAGAAAAGTTAAGAAGGAAAACACAGTCGGCCTATATGGCCTAGGAAATATAAACAAAGCAGAACGACTTATTAGTTTCTGCCAAGCCAATGATCTCTTCATTGCTAACACATTCTTCAAACAACCAAAGCGGCACCTATATACATGGACATCACCAGATGTAATACATAGAAATCAAACTGATTACATTATTGGTGCAAGGAAGTGGAAGAGCTCAGTTATAACAGCAAAGACATGGCTGGAGGCCAATTGTGGAACAGATCATGAACTGCTCACGTGCAAGTTCCAAGTCAAGCTAAAGTGGAAAAACAAAGCTATCCAGCTTCCACAATATGATCTTGAGAATGTACCCACCATTTTCAAGGAGAACATCAGGAACCGCTTTGAAGTTCTGAACTTCATTGATAGGGAACCAGAGGAACTGTGGAATGAAATCAAAGAAGTTGTTAAGGATGAATGTGAAAAGAGACTGCCAAAGACCAAGAAACAGAAGAAAGCAAAATGGATGTCTAAACAGATGGTGGAAATTGCCCAAAAGAGGAGAGAAGCCGGTCAAGAAAGATAAAGACCTCGGGAAGGAACTTAATAGGGAATTTCAGAAAGCTGTTAGAAGAGACCAGGAACAATACTACAATGACATCTCTAAAGACCTTGAGGATGGAAATAGACACGGAAAAACAAAGCAAGTTTCCCACAAGATCTGTGAACTAGGAGATTCCAACCTCAAATTGGTATGTTAAGGGATGCCAAATGACAGATTCAGAGAAGATCAAACAGAGATGGAAGGAGTATACTGAAAATCAGTACAGCAGGGTCATCAACATCCAAGATACTCTAGGAGATATTCCTTACTTGCAAGAACCTCACATATAGGAAGATGAAGTTAGATCAGCACTTACCAAGATCAAACATTACCAAGTCGGAAGGCTACAGGAATTTATGGAATAACTACAGAAATATGGCAGGCAACAGAAGAAGAATCAGCTCTAACCAAACTATGCCAGCAGATTGGAAGAGGTCAGTCTACATACCCATACCAAAGAAAAGAGACTGAACAGATTGCGCAAACCATTGCACAATCTATATATTTAATTCTCCTGGGTGTGCTTTGGAATGTGAGTCCCAGCGCCCAGGTGATTGCCTGGGCGGCGGAGGCGACTGATTGGCTGAGGCACACCCAGGAGGATTGGTTGCCATGGCGGTGGCAGGCCCAGCCCAACCGCGGAGGCCAGAGGCAGCGGCGGGCCCAGCTGTGGAGGCCAGAGGTGGCAGCTGGCCCAGCCCAGCCGTGGAGGCCAGAAGTGGTGGCGGGCCCGGCTGCGGAGGCAAGTGGTGGCGGTGGGCCCAGCCCAGACATGGCGGCAAGGCCCGGTGGGGGGGGAATGGGGGGGCAGAAGTGGTGGTGGGGAGGAGAGGCGCCTGGGCCCAGCACGAGCTGGCTGTGGTCAGGAAGCGGAGACTGGGGCCAAAGTGAGGGGAGAGGTAACCACCGGCCTCAAAGAGCACACAGATGCTCTGTGCAGGGTCAGCTAGTATCCTTAATTTCAAATGCTAACAAAATAATGCTCAGGATCATCCAATGTAGATTAGAGCCCTATATGGAAAAGGAAGAGCTGGATGTTCAAACTGGTTTCAGAAAAGGCCGAGGAACAAGAGACATCATTGCTGATGCACGCTGGATAATTGAGAAAGCCAAAGAATACCAGAAATAAGTCAATATGTGCTTTATTGACTACAGAAAGGCCTTTGATTGCGTCGGCCATGTCAAGTTGTGGAGTATCTTTAGGAAAATGGGTGTCCCATAACATCTCATTGTTCTCATGAGAAACCTATACACAGGACAGGAAGCCACAGTCCAGAAGGAACATGGTGAAACAGACTGGTTCCAGATTGGCAAAGGAGTAAGACAAGGCTGTATACTTTCTCTTTCTTTATTCAATTTATATGCTGAACATATACTGAGAGAAGCTGGATTGGAAGAAGATGAGCATGGTTTTAAAGTTGGAGGAAGAAACATCAAAAACCTGCGCTACGCTGATGACACCACTCTGATAGCTGAGAATGCAGATGATCTGCAAGTTCTAAAAGTCAAGGAGCACAGTGAAACAATGGGACTACAACTAAATGTAAATAAGACTAAACTAATGACAACGGGTACAGAAACCAGCCTCAAAATTGACAATGAAGACACTGAAGTGGTGGATAGCTTCCGCCTTTTAGGATTGACCATCAACAGTAAAGGATCCAGCAGTCAATAAATATGCCGCACACTAGCACTTGGTAGGGTTGCAATGAAGGTCTTGGAAAGGATATTTAGATGCCGTGACGTGTCTACACCTACAAAGATTAGAATCGTTCGGACAATGGTTTTCCCCATGACACTCTATGGATGCGAAAGCTGGACTTTGAAGAAGCAAGATAGAAAAAGCATTGACGCTTTTGAACTTTGGTGCTGGAGAAAACTTTTGAGGATCATCATCATCATCATCTCTTGTTTACATAGTCAGATAGATGTTATTGACTGGTTTGTTTTATCCAGACATCGAGTCCTTCCCAAGGACCTGGGATGCCTGAATTTTATTATCAATATATTATTGTTGTTATTATAGATAACGTCACAAAATATAGGCTGTTCCCAGTAAAGATGTTTTTTGTAACTGGCTGATGGTGATTTCTGTGGCCCCTATGGTGTTGAGGTGCTCTTGAAGTTGTTTTGGTATTCCACCTAGGGTGCCAATTACCACTGGGATTATTTTGGTCTTTTTCTGCCACAGCCTTTCAATTTCAATTTGTAGATCTTTTATTTTGTTATTTTTTCTTTTTCTTTTTCTTCTGTTCTGCTATCCCCTGGTATTGGTGGTAATAATAATACTAATACTAATACTAATAATACTAATAATACTAATAATAATAATAATAATAATAATTTGATTTCTATACCGCCCTTCCAAAAATGGCTCAGGGCAGTTTACACAGAGAAATAATAAATAAATAAGATGGATACCATGAACAGCCAGGAAAACAAACAAATGGATCACAGAACAAATCAATCCAGAATTTTCACTCGAGGCACAAATGACCAGACTCAAACTATCATACTTCGGACACATTATGCGAAGACCCAGCTCCCTTGAGAAGTCTATAATGGTGGGGAAAGTTAAAGGAAAGAGAAGAAGAGGACGACCAGCAGCAAGGTGGATGGACTCGATTACGACAGCAATGAATGTACCACTGAGAGACCTTAAAGGATGATCTGTTGAAGACAGATCATTCTGGAGAGAATCTACCTATGTGTTCGCTAAGAATCGACACCGACTTGATGGCACTTAATCAATCAAGTGTGTATAGGATTGCAGCCGAACTGAAAATTTCAGAGTATTTTTTGTTCTATTGCTGCTACTAATATCTCCAACTTTGTGCAGTCTTCATGTATTTTCATGGTATTTTCTGGTAGAAGATTAGTTTGCTCTGGTTGATATCCAGAACAAATGCATGTCAACTGGAACAGTGCATCAGTTATTTTTATTATTTTATTTAGTACATTTATATACCACCCATACAAAAATGTCCCTGGGTGGAGCACAATATAAAAACTATTAAAACATTAACATAATTAAAACAATTTAAAATGCAATAAGAACTCTAACACCGAAGCTTTAAAACTATAAACTAAAAGCCTAACTAAACAGGTATGTTTTTAGGTCCTCCTTAAAAACATTCAGAGAAGGGGAAACTATAATTTCGTTAGGAAGCACATTCCAGAGTCCCAGGACAGCTCTAGAAAAGGCATGGTTTCAAGTTGCCACCAACCGAGCCAGTGGCAACCAGAACTGGACCTCCCCATATGGTCTTAACAGGCAGTGGGGTTGATGAAGAAGGCAGTGTTCTCTTAAATACCTCAGACCCAAGCCATTTAGGGCTTTAAAGGTAACAACCAGTACTTTGTATTTTGCCTGGAAACTGAATGGCAGCCAGTGCAGTTCTTTTAAAATGAGTGTAATATGATATCTTCAGGCAACCCTGGAGACCAACCTAGCTGCTGCATTCTGTACTGACTGCAGTCTCCAAACTGCATGCAAAGGCAGCCCAAAGTAGAGTGCATTGCAGTAGTCACGCCTGGATGTTACCAGCATATGCATCACTGTTTTAAGGTCAAAGCTGATAGAAAGCACTTCTGGCCACTGCCTCAACCTGAGAAATCAAGGAGAGGTTTGGGTCCAGAAGTACTCCCAAACGACATACCTGCTCTTTCCAGGGGAGTGCAACCCTGTTCATAACATGCAAATTAGGGTGCCCGGATTTGGAGATCTTGAATATGGCAACCTTAGTCTAAGAAGAACACCAGCAATAGCCACTGTGGTCCAAAAACAAGAAGTGAGCCAAGACTCTTCCCAAGGATATGATATGATGTGATGTGATGTGTCCCAATCATCTCCAACATTGGAAATGCCTGCGGGATGTAGTGTGTGGCATGGTTCATCAGTGGATACAGTGACCTGAGTCACAGTGACCTGAGAACAATTCCTATGAGTACAATGGCTTCAAAAAGTTCTGCTGTGACCAAGAAACATCTGCAGCTGTATCCATGGATGGATGGCTAACAGATTATTCCTCCATGTGATATGTAATCCTAGGCCATATCACTTGGAGGCAGTTTTCCTAATACTATGCAATCCATATGTTACAATCAAATAAGGACTGCAGGTGTAATATTCATGCTTGTTCCTGACTTCTTACTTATAACAACATACAAAAGGAAAATGCCGGGTGAGATCACCTATGGAACCCACAAATCTCTCTGTAAGTCTCTCTGTAACATTTGATTCTCTCTTCCCTGCCACGGTCCTGGTTTGGACTGCCCCCCACCCCAGCAGCTACTATTTCCTTGCAGAGGGAAACTACCATTGCTACCTGGGGAAAACAACCACCATGGGTTGGGGTATCCAGATGGAGACTATGGCAGGTGGAAATGGCAAAGCCCCTCCCCCAAGTGTCACAGTCCCAATTGCTTACCCACCCCCACAGCTATTATTTCAGTTACCAAAATGAAGAACGCAGAGCCAAACTATGCATTGAATATAATGTGCAGTTTGGCACATTGTTAAGAAAAACAAACAAACATAAAGGAACAAGATTGCTACCTTGTAGTTTAGCAAAGCACCAACATATGGCACACTGGTCCTCCTCTCTAGGGTTCAAGGTATACTGCTCACTTTGGAGGGAAGAAGGAGCTCCCCCTATTCCAAATATTAAATATTCTATTTCAGCCAACATGTTACAGCTAATTGTTAAGGGAAGAATATGTGCTACGTGTGCTTGAAACCTGTCCAAACCACATGATTGAGGAAGCTCAAAATCACCTCCTTTGTATGAAGATTCAAGCTTGTTGTGAAAGAGATCCCACAAGAATCTGAAAGGGATTTCATCCATAAGCTCATATCTCCCTTTGTTTTGAGGAGACAGTTGTCCCTTCCAGAGATCAAAGTGCCTCAAAAACAAATTCATGGAGTTTCCTCATGACCCAGCCTTCCTCAGGGGCAGGAAAGAGCTCAGATGTCCTGCTGCTGAAATGCAGCCACTTCTGGGTTGAATGGTTTTAACAGCACAGGTGTGTGTGGAAAAGGAAATTCTGAGCAGGGCTGCTTGAAATAAGAACCACGGAGGGATTGTATAATGAATGGCATTGCATAATGGCTTGCCACAGAGCCAGGCAAGGCCTCTGACAAGATGGAAATTTTTCTAAGAAAACTTGTAAAGATCATATGTGTTCATCTCGAAGACAGCATATGTGACTCTCTAATTTTAGATTTTTAGAGCAATGAGCACTGTATGCAAGGCTGCCTCTGGATGTAGTCTGGAAACTCAAATTAGTGCAAAATTCAGCAGCCAGGTTAGTCTCCGGAATAAAATGTGGTCTCAGAGAGACCACATTGTTCCTGTCTTTAAAATCTTACAATGGCTGCCAATATATTTCCAGGCAAAGTACAAAGTGCTGGTGATTACCTGCAAAGCCCTAACTGCCTTAGGCCCGGGGTGTTTAAGAGAACACTTTCTTCCACAAGATCCCCGCTGCTTATTAAGGTCATCTGGGGAAGTTGGCCTGGGGTTGCCACCGGCTTCTCTGGCAGTGACTTGAGGTTGGGCTCATGTGCTCCCTGACAGAGTGAGACACTTAACATCTCAGGTGGCTGTAAAGTAAAGTAAAGTAAAGTAAAGTAAAGTAAAGTAAAAGTAAAGTAAAAGTAAAGTAAAAGTAAAGTGTCGACTCCTGGCGACCACAGAGCTCTGTGGTTGTCTTTGGTAGAATACAGGAGGGGTTTATTAATTTATTGTTAGATTTATATGATTGCCATCTCCCGTGCAGTATGAGATGATGCCTTTCAGCATCTTTCCTACATCGCTGCTGCCCGATATCGGTGTTCCCCATAGTCTGGGAAACACCAGCAGGGATTCAAACCGGCAACCTCTGGCTTGCTAGTCAAGTCATTTTCCCGCTGTGCCATTTGGTGGCCTTTAGGAAGGTTTTAAAGACACACCTGTTTAATCAGACTTTTGGCCAGTGTTTTAATTGTTTTTGATTATTTAATTCTGAATTGTTCTGAATTGTTTTAATTGGCTTTGTTTCAATGGGTTTTGATTATTTGCTAATTTTTTATTGTAAACTGCCAAGAGATAATTTAGATTAAATCTAAATTAATATAATAATAAGATGATGATGAATAATAAGAACATAAGAACAGCCCTGCTGGATCAGGCCCAAGGCCCAGTGGCCCACCAGATGCTGCTGGAAGCCACAGGCAGGAGTTGAGGGCGTGCCCTCTCTCCTGCCATTACTCCCCTGCAACTGGTTCTCAGAGCCATCCTGCCTTTTGGGACTGGAGGTGGCCCACAGACCTCCGACTAGTAGCCACTGATGGATCTCTCCTCCATGAAGTTATCCAAACCCCTCTTAAAGACATCCAGGTTGTTGGCTGTCACCACATCCTGTGGCAGAGAGTTCCACAAGTGGATCACGCGTTGTGTGAAAAAGTACTTCCATTTGTTGGTCCTAGACCTCTTGGCAATCAATTTCATGGAGTGACCCCTGGTTCTAGTGTTGTTTGAGAGGGAGAAGAATTTCTCTCTATCCACTTTCTCCAAACCATGCATGATTTTATAGACCTCTATCATGTCTCCCCGCAGTCATCTTTTTTCTAAGCTAAAAAGCCCCAGGTGTTGTAGTCTTGCCTCCAGGGGCGTAGCTAGGGGAGAGGGGGCCCGTGTTCATCCCTCTCTCTGTCGGCCCCTCAGAATGAGGGAGATAATGAAGAAAATAGGGAGGGATGGAGATGGAGGGCCCTCAGGAGCTGGGGGCCCGTGTTCTTTGAACCCTTTCGTTCAATTATAGCTACGCCCCTGCTTGCCTCATAAGAAAGGTGCTCTAGGCCCCTGATCATCTTGGTTGCCCTCTTCTGCACCTTTTCCAGTTCTACAATGTCCTTTTTAAGATGTGGTGACCAGAATTGTACGCAGTACTACAGGTGTGGTCGCACCATAGTTTTGTATAAGGGCATTATAATATTAGCCTTTTTATTTTCAATCCCCTTTCTAATGATCCCTAACATTGAATTTGCCTTTTTCACAGCTGCCACACATTGAGTCAACACTTTCAACAAGCTGTCCACCACGACCCCAAGATCCCTCTCCTGGTCAGTCACCGACAGCTCGGATCCCATCAGCATATACTTGAAGTTGGGGGTTTTCGTCCCAATGTGCATCACTTTACACTTGCTAACATTGAACTGCATTTGCCATTTTGTCGCCCACTCCCCCAGTTTGGAGAGATCCTTTTGGGGCTCCTCACAATCCGTTTTGGATTTCACTACCCGGAAGAGTTTGGTATCATCTGCAAATCTGGCCACCTCGCTGCTTACCCCTGCTTCTAGATCATTCATGAATAAATTAAAAAGCACTGTTCCCAGTACAGATCCCTGGGGGAGCCCACTTCTTACTTCCCTCCATTGTGAAAACTCTCCATTTATACCTACAATCTGTTTCCTGTCTTTTAACCAGTTAGCAATACACACATGTACTTGTCCCCTTATCCCATAACTGCTAAGTTTCCTCAGGAGTCTTTGATGAGGAACTTTGTCAAAAGCTTTTTGGAAGTCCAGGTATACCATGTCAACTGGATCACCTTGATCCACACACTTGTTGACACCCTCAAAGAAGTCCAAAAGGTTGGTGAGGAAAGATTTACATTTGTGGAAGCCATGCTGGCTCACTCCCAGCAGGACCTGTTCTTCTAGGTGCTTTACAATTTTATCCTTGAGGATGCTTTCCATCAATTTGCCTGGAATGGACGTTAGGCTAACTGGACTGTAATTTCCCGGATTGCCCCTGGATCCCTTTTTGAAAATCTGTGTTACATTTGCTACACTCCAGTCCTCTGGTACAGAGCCCGATTTCAGGGATAAGTTGAAAATTTTAGCAAGGAGGTCGGCAATTTCACGTTTGAGTTCTTTGAGGACCCTTGGATGGATGCCATCCGGCCCTGGTGATTTGTTAGCTTTCAGTTTTTCCAGACAGTTTAGTACATCATCTCTTGTCACTACTATCTGACTCAGCTCTCTAGCCTCCATCCCTAAAAAGCCTGGTTCAGGAACAGGTATATGCTCAGTATCCTCTGCCGTGAAGACAGACGCAAAGAACTCATTTAGCTTCTCTGCAACCTCCATATCCTCCTTAATAATCCCTTTCACTCCCTCATTGTCTAATGGCCCAACCGCCTCCCTGGCAGGTTTCCTGCTTCTGATGTACTTAAAGAAGTTTTTGTTATCCCCCTTGTGACTTTTGGCTAAATAGCAATAGCAATAGCACTTACATTTATATACCACTCTATAGCTGGAGCTCTCTAAGCGGTTTACAATGATTTAGCATACTGCCCCCAACATTGCCCCCAATGTTCATTGCCCCCAATGTTCACTGCCCCCAATGTTCATTGTCCCCAACATTGCCCCCAATGTTCCTCAAACTCTCTTTTTGCCTCCCTTATTGTCACCTTGCATTTCTTTTGCCAGAGTTTGTGTTCCTTTCTATTATCTTCATTTGGACAGGCCTTCCAATTTCGGAAGGAAGTCTTCTTCCCTTTTATGGCTTCTTTGACGGTACCCGTGAGCCATGCTGGCATCCTCCTGGACTTAGTGGTATCTTTCCTCCTTTTGGGTATACAATCTAACTGGGCTTCTAGTATTGTGGTTTTGCGTAAACTCCATGCACTCTGGAGCGAAGTGACTCTCCTGGATTTCCCTTTCAGCTTTCTTTTCACCATACTCCTCATTATGATCATGATGATGATGAGGACTATGATGCAGAATAAGTAATTTTGGAGGAATGGTATTAAAGAGTGATTTCAATTAGCCATGGCTCTTATAGAGTGCTTCTGGATGGCAGGTTTTGCTAATGTTATGCTCAGCATGCCAGACACATGCAAGCCACATGTGGCTGAACCCTGATAATTGGGTAAAGGGGCACCTTTTAAATCAGTAGCAACTGGGGATAGCAACTGTCCCTATTCACCGCTCACCCCCCCACCAAGTAGCTGTGGCTGGTGTCTCCCTTGTGTCTTGTTTAGATTGTGAGCCCTTTGGGGACATGGAACCATTGTCTAATTCCTATTGCAGAGGGGCCTATTAGAATGGTCCGCCCGAAGAGGTTACTGGATCCGGTAGGATTCCAAGGATCCTTGGAGGGATTTAATGTTGGCTCTGCAGGTGATCCTGTTGATGCCCTGGTTGAAAACTGGAACAACTTGCTTACCAGGGCAGTAGACACGATTGCTCCTAAGCGTCCCCTCCGACCTGCTTCAAAATTGGCCCCTTGGTATACGGAAGATCTACGGGGGCTGAAGCGGCAAGGTAGGCGACTGGAGCGCAAGTGGAGAAAAACCCGACTCGAATCCGACAGATTACGACATAGAGCACATTTAAAGATCTATGCTCAGGCGATACGTGCGGCAAAGAAGCGGTTCTTTTCTGCCCCTATTGCCTCTGCGAGTTCAAGTCCAGCGGAGTTGTTCACGGTTGTCAGGGGACTAGTATCTGCTCCCTCTCCCTTGAACCAGAATTTGGAAGCATCAGTTACCCGCTGTGGTGTGTTTAATGAATTTTTCGCAGACAAAATCTCTCAGATTCGGGCCGACCTAGATGGAGACTCCACAATTAATCTGATGTCTGAACTGGAGGTGTCCGACAACCCCTCTTATATGATTCGGCTGGATCAATTTCAGTTTGTGACTCCTGAGGATGTGGACAAGCTGCTTGGAGCGGTGAGGCCTACCACTTGTCCTCTTGACCCTTGTCCAACATGGCTTGTTCTATCTAGCAGGGAGGCTGTTGTAGGCAGCCTGGTAGAAATCATAAATGCTTCTCTGAGGGAGGGCAGGATGCCTCCTTGTCTTAAGGAGGCAATTATTAGACCTCTTCTAAAGAAGCCTGCGTTAGATCCCTCAGAGTTGAGCAATTATAGGCCGGTTTCCAATCTCCCATGGTTGGGCAAGGTAATTGAGAGGGTGGTGGCCTCTCAGCTCCAGGCAGTCTTGGAGGAAACTGATTATCTAGACCCATTTCAAACTGGTTTTCGGGCGGGCTATGGGGTGGAGACTGCCTTGGTCGGCCTGATGGATGATCTCCAATTGGCAATGGACAGAGGAAGTGTGACTCTGTTGGTCCTCTTGGATCTCTCGGCGGCTTTCGATACTATCGACCATAGTATCCTTCTGGAACGTCTGAGGGGGTTGGGGGTGGGAGGCATTGTTTTTCAGTGGTTCCGCTCCTACCTCTCGGACAGATTCCAGATGGTGTCGATTGGAGATTGTTGCTCTTCAAAATCTGAGCTTAGGTATGGTGTTCCTCAAGGCTCCATACTCTCTCCAATGCTTTTTAACATCTACATGAAACCGCTGGGAGAGATCATCAGGGGATTTGGAGCTGGGTGTTACCAGTATGCTGATGACACCCAGATCTACTTCTCCATGTCAACTTCTTCAGGAGTTGGCATATCCTCCCTAAATGCCTGCCTGGAAGCAGTAATGGGCTGGATGAGGGAGAATAAACTGAAGCTGAATCCAGATAAGACGGAGGTACTTATTGTGCGGGGTCAGAACTCTAGAGACGATTTTGATCTGCCTGTTCTAGACGGGGTCACACTTCCCCAAAAGGAACAGGTTCGCAGTCTGGGAGTACTTCTGGATCAACGTCTCTCCTTGGTTTCTCAGGCTGAGGCGGTGGCCAGGAGTGCCTTCTATCAGCTTCGGCTGATACGCCAGCTGCGCCCGTTTCTCGAGATCAGTGACCTCAAAACAGTGGTACATTTGTTGGTAACCTCCAGACTGGACTTCTGTAATGCGCTCTACGTGGGGCTTCCTTTGTACGTAGTCCGGAAACTTCAGTTGGTCCAGAATGCGGCAGCCAGGTTGGTCTCTGGGTCATCTCGGAGAGACCACATTACTCCTTTGTTGATGGAGTTACACTGGCTGCCAGTAGGTTTCCGGGCAAAATACAAAGTGCTAGTTATTACTTATAAAGCCCTAAACAGCTTAGGCCCCGGGTATCTAAGAGAGCGTCTTCTTCGCTATGAGCCCCACCGGCCACTGAGGTCACTTGAGGAGGTCCGTCTCCAGTTGCCACCAACTCGTTTGGTGGCCACACAGAGACGGGCCTTTTCAGCTGCTGCCCCGAGATTGTGGAATGCACTCCCTGCTGAGATACGATCCTCCCCATCTCTTGCAATTTTCAGAAAACACCTGAAAACACATCTCTTCAGCCAGGCTTTCTCAGCTTTTTAAAAAAATTGTTTTTAAATTGTTTGATTGTTTAATTGTAGTTTTATGATGTTTTTAATTGTTAATTATTGTTATGTTTTATAATTTTTATTTTAATTATTAACTGATTTTAAGGTGTTTTAATGTAAACCGCCCTGAGCCTTTTGGAAGGGCGGTATAAAAGTTTTAATAATAATAATAATAATAATAATAATAATAATAATAATAATAATAATAAAAAATCACTTTGTGATTGCTGGTTGTGCTGATCATGGCTAATCTCAACAGTAGAGAAATTCATACACTTGGAGCTGTACAATACAGATCAGTAAAGTACAACCTCCTCGACTAGCTGATATCTCTTTGATTGATCTCTCTTTCCACTCATTTCTGATTTAGAATTATAGTTGCCGGAAGAATCCAACACACAGCTAAAGTTGTCAAACTTCTTTAAAAGATTATGAGAGAGTAAAGTAAAGGTAAAGTTGTACCTTGACCTTTGTAAAGGTGTCAACTCCTGGCAACTACAGAGCCCTGTGGCTGTCTCACTGCCATCTCCTGTGCAGTCTGAGATGATGCCTTTCAGCATCTTCCTATATCACTGCTGCCCGATATAGGTGTTTCCCATAGTCTGGGAAACACACCAGCAGGGATTCAAACCAGCCAGCATTCTCTCACTAGGCAAGTTACTTCCCTGCTGTGCCATTAGGTGGCCATAAAGTGGGGGAGAGCTGGCAGTGGTGGGGTAAGGAACATGGAACAAGTAAACGGATGCAGAGGAAGGCAGGGGCAGTCCAGGGGATATGGCCCAAAGAACCAAATGCTGCCTTGTCCCATGTCCTGGTGGGTGGGGTCCAGTCCCCTTTCAGAACCAACTCTTGCAAACTTTGAAAGTAGTGTTGGGGAGGGTGGGGGAGGAGGGAAGCTTGCCAGCCACCTCCTCTTCTCTCTTTGTGCTTCCTGCAAGCTTTGCAAGTAATGTGAAGAGAGGTCCTCTCTGCAAAGCTTGCAAGGGTCCAATTGGCCTTGAAGAGCTGTTCTGATGGTAGTGGCAGGGGGGCATCTTGACACTCTGCTGGCTCCCTAATAATCTACCACCTGAGGCAACCACTGCACATTGCCGCAGGAAAAGACTGCTCCGGGAAACAGCTCAAAGGCAGTGGTGGTTATTCTATAATAAACTGTTTCTATCCTTGCTCTATTATTATTTCTTTAAGAGAAACAGCAAATACAGTCTACACTACAGGCTCATTACTGTGGCTGAGCAGGGGTCACAGAGCCTCCCAAATGTTCCCTTTTAATTACACTGCCAAGAACAAGTATTGCTGAACTAAGGCAGTTGCTGGATGGAGGTTTGGTCTGACTCAGTATAAGTTATGTTCCTAAGAGAGCACCTTTTTAAGAGAGCACCTGCTTTTTAGAGAGCATCTATCATGTTTCTCCTACAAAATGAGAGATATGTTATACACAAGGGGAAAGCTTTGATGTCTGTGTCTTTTGAAAAGGCAGGTTTTTGAGTTACACAGGCAGGTTTTTGAGTTACACAGAACTCTTTATAGACAACTTGGAAAATGCTGGTTTTATGTAGCTTACATTTTAAGCTACTTACTAATGCACATACCTTTAGTAACTTTTGGTAGATAGTGATTATGCAATACTAGGGATGTGCACAGACCGAAGTTCGTGCACTGGTTCAGCACCACGGAAAGGGAAGCGGTGAGTGGGATCTTTTTAAAAAAGGAGAGAAGGTCCTCTCCTTACAGTTGCCACATGCAGCTTCCTGCGGCGACAGTGCTTGTCCCAAGTACCCATGCGCAGCGCCAGCACACACATGGCATCCACACAAGCGCAGGCACCATTTGAGTGGTCAGCAATATCATGCTAACCACGCTGGCACCATTTGCAGGTACTTGGGACAAGTGCCGCTGCAGCAGGAGGCTGCACGTGGTGTCGGAGAGCAGGTAAGGACCTGCTCTCCTTAAAAAAAAACAAAACCCAACTCACTTGCCACTCCCCTCCCTGCAACACCAAACCAGTGCACGAAGCTTGGTTGGTGCACATTCCTACCCAATACATAGCACTATCAAACAATTCCTTACATTGAGCAGATGAGGATTCAGTTGAGACTGGGGGAATCTTTCCTACTGCAGAAAGTATTCAACCCTCTTTCAATGTGAAGCATTTCAAAAAAGAGATAGACAGATAGTATTGACTGCTGTTGTAAATAGGTCAATCTGTTCTTCTCTTGTATATATTTGTGCGCTGCACAGAAATGAATTAGGAATGTGCGGAACCAGTCCGGCGGTCCGCGGTCTGGTGGCTTGTGGGTTCATGATCGAACCAAACTGCCCCCCGCCCGGTTCCGTCAGACTGGAACCAGACCACTGGGTCTGGTCCGGCAGGTTCGCAAACTTTTTTTAAAAAAAATTAAAATGTAAAAGCAAGTACCTGTAGCCCCTTCAAGAGGGCTTGCTGTAGCCGCGGGTGTGTGTGTGTATGTGTGTGTCCACACGGGTTCCCTCTCTCCCCACCACCCTTTCTCACCACCGCCGCAGCCGGGTAAGCACAGCCTTTTTGACCCTTTCGGGCCTCCGTAAAAGTGAGCGGCCTTGAATCGAACCGGGCCAGACGGTTCCGTGCACACCCCTAAAATGAATCTCTCTTTCTCCTTCACTCCCTCTCCCACTCACGCACACACACATGTGCATGCCAACTAAGGATAATGTTCCATGGGATACGTACTATCCCATACACACTCATTCTTGCCTCCTTCAGCTCACTAAATACTTCACTATTGTAATCTTTTTCAAGGAAATAAAAGAAAAATGGAGAGTAGCTTATGTTATGCATGAGCAATCAAATGTCGCAAGACTTAGAGCATAAAACAGCCTTTAAAAATCTGAACGAAATAATCCCAGAAATCTGTGGGTTGTATGAAAATCAGTTTCTAGTTCCCAAATTTCTCATGGTTTCTATCGTGTTCTTCTTACTGGCCAGAGGACTGGAAGCTTGATCTTAAAGTTCCCACAAGCACTCTGCTAGGTTTCTAACCAGTTACTACAAATAATTAGTGTAAGACATAAAAATAATTTGTGTACACAGCCTGTAGTATCAATCAGTCCATAAGGTCTTACAGTGACTGAAGATTTGGAAGATCCCACAGAGCCTCCGCCGGGATCCGACTGAGTTGATTGTTCTGTAACATCCTAAAATTAGGGGGAAGAAAAAAAGATTGTTAAAAACCACCACTCAACAAAATGGAACATACACAATGTTTTCCCAAACCACATTTCAGAGCACAATGCTGTTCCAGACACACAGAAACAAGGACGCGGTGATGCCGAATAAGGCAGGAACAAGAATGACAGGCCAAAGACCATTTGTTCGGAGACTACAGGCTTCTGGGCTACCATGAATGATGAGAGACTCAAGGCAGAAATGTCAGACTGTCAAGGACTTATGGTATTGCCATGCAACGCCTGTGCAACAGGCACCATCATTTTGTGCCTCTGTAGCCTTCATGAGATGTTTCAAAAGAAGGGATGCTGTGCTTGTGTGCAGCATCCTGAGAGCATGTGCACGAGCCACACTCCCATGCTGACATCCTCAGAAGCCCCACCCACCCAGTGTCCACATTTGTCTGAAGAGACAAATGCTGTAACTGTGGACAGATTATTTCCATGACTGGAAGACGGGGGTACTTTATCTGTGCCCATAGTTACAGCGCATGTCTATTTATTATTATTTATTTAATATTATTATTATTTATTCGATTTCTATACTCAGGGTGGTTTACACAGAGAAATAATACACAAATAAGATGGATCCCTGTCCCCAAAGGGCTCACAATCTAAAAAGAAACATAAGATAGACACCTGCAACAGTCACTGGAGGTACTGTGCTGGGGGTGGATAGGGCCAGTTACTCTCCCCCTGCTAAATAAAGAGAATCACCACATTAAAAGGTGCCTCTTTGCCAGGTTAGACAGGTTAGCAGGTTTGCCAACTTAGACAAACACTGTGAGGGTTGGGCTTCTGAGCACATCAACTTGGAGGCGGAGTTAGTGGCCATGTTCTCAGGACACCACATTAGAGTACAGAGTCCCTGCTTCTTGAATGCCTGAGAAGGGTTACGGGGTGCCTTCATGTGACTGCTGTATCGGAGAACAAGGAAAGGGACATTCTGTCTGGAGAGAGTGCAGCTATCCACTGTCCACATGATCATCCTGGGCTTGGAAGAAACCAAACCCAGGTTAGCGCAGAGGCATCACAGATGATTGCTACCCCCCTGGGCTCTGCCACTCGCACACCCACATGACTTGTGTGGCAGTGGAGCCCAGAGCTGCAACCAGAGGAAGGGTATTCATGCTGGGTCCTCCAGGGACCCAGAATGCAACCCACAAGCAGAGGAGCAGCTACTCCCAGTATTGCAGCCACTCCACTCTGTGTGGCCACTCCTCCTCCTCCCCCTGCCCTGGCTCACTGGCTAAAATAGTGGCCGCCCAGTCAGGAGCCCAACTACCCCAGGAGATCATGCACAGGATTGCCTGTAGTTTCGTTCTGCCTTGGTAAAGACCTGGGTACAGAAGTTGGGCTACTCAGGTCTGGAGCAGCTGGGACTAGAGGGCTCCCAGAGCTCCAGGAGATATGAGCTGCCTGGGTTACCCAAGGCAGCTCATGTCGTGCGAACACTCTCAATATGTCTTTATTTTGTGGGGAATATGGATGCTGTGAAAGTTTGAGATGTTCTGATTTCATGTTGGAAATAAATCTAGGTATCTTGACATGAGTTTCAGCTATACTGGAACAAGCCTCTCTCTCCTCACATAGAATCACCAGCTGCCTAGGAGGAGAAAGAAGAAAAACCAGCAATAATGTTTTATTGTTCCAACTGTGTTTAAAAAAAATACGTTTTTAACTCTTTTACTGTTTTTACTGATGTAAACCAGCTTGAGGTTTATGGACAAAAGGTAGTATATAAATGCAACAGATACACATACAGGGGGAGAGTAACTGGCCCTATCCACCCCCAGCACATTACCTCCAGTGACTGTTGTTGGTGTCTATCTGATGTTTCTTTTTAGATTGTGAGCCCTTTGGGGACAGGGAGCCATCTTATTTATTTATTATTTCTCTGTGTAAACCACCCTGAGCCATTTTTGGAAGGGTGGTGTAGAAATCGAATAAATAAATACATAAAAAAATTAAAAAATAAATATACATATGCATATGCACATACTTATACATACATATACAACAGCTAAGTGACAACGTCTCACTTAAGACTGAGCAAAACACATAAGTCATGTTCCACCAGTGAATACAGTTTCAAAATAGCTGCAGTAAAACCCAGGATCAGGGTACCCAGCTTCAAAATGTTTGACATAGCCATCACAGTCATGCATGGCTGACAGTGCACATACTATCATGGAGGGCAACCTTAAGATATCTGATGGCTCATTTATACAAAATCATGTGATAGAATCCCATGAAGACTACTTCAGGTTGCAGGCAGGGAAAGGCATTTTAATGTCCTCACATGCTTAAAAACAACCCTCTCTGCGTGTAGAAAACCAGCACATACATTTCTAGCATTTTGTTTTCTATATGCTCACCAAGCTGCCTCAGCCACCAGGAGCATTTTCAGACAGCAGGCTTTACCACGCGTTTACTGCGAGGCTTTACTGTGAGTTTGAAGTTGCCCCCACCCCCGCCCACAACAAAGAAACAATGCAAAAAGTTGGGGTTTTTTACCCTGGATATAAATCGGGCTATACTCTAACATGCAATGAAAAACCCAAAGAGTGTGTGAAAGGACTTCAGGGTAAATCTGGCCAAGATGTGAATGCACATTCCAGAGGAGATGCAAACTAAAAGCCCTGTGTGAAAAAGCTCCAGGTGGACTTGGCCCAGGCCTGATGACGGTGGTACCAGGGATTAATCTGCCTCAGTGTAGATTATGGACACACACACACCCCGTTGTTCCTATCAATTACACCATTAGTCTAGCAGTAAAAGTATGTGCAGCCCGCTTGGACTCTAGGCAGTGCTTTGCATTATTTATTTAAATAGCACTACCTGTGTGCATGAGATCTTATGCAGAACAAGAAGGTGGTTCCCTGTCCCAAATCAGCCCACGAACTAAAAAGAGATAGAAGGAAGACAACAGAGGAAGAGAACGAAAAAAGGAGCATGAGGAAACGAAGGCATATGGGATTATGGCTTTGCTAAATCCGATTTTTGGAGGGGAGGAGTCAAATGTCATTTGGTCCTTGCTAGGCCAGTGAAGGGGGCCTAGTGCTTCTTCCTCTACTGCAGCCAGGGGGAAATGGCTCCAAGTGGGGAGGAGCTAAACGGGACTCACCAAATGGTCCTTCCCACACCAATGAAAGGGGCCTTGGTGCGTCACTCTACCTCATTGTAACGTTTACTTCAAAAAATGCCGTGTTTAGTAAAAGCCTCTATGAAAAATGGAAGATGATATCATCACAAATGGTTTGGGCCCGGGATACCTGAGGGACCACCTGCTCCCAAGAGTTGCTGCCCACTTGATGAGGTCATCTGAGGGGGTTCTGCTCCGCGTGCCGACAATGAGGGAGGCTCGGTTGTCATGCCCACGGGACAGGGCCTTCTCTGTTGCTGCCCTCAGACTCTGGAATGCTCTCCCGGTGGCTAATCACTCCTCGGTCTCCATCACAGTTTTTAGAAAGCTTCTTAAATCTTGGCTTTTATATGATTGTCTCTGGTGCTTCTTCTTTGTATTTTGTACTGTTTTTATGCTTGCATTTTAAATCTTTAATCAGATTTGTTTTATATTTTAGCTTAATATTTTAATTATGTAATTTTTATAATCTTGTTTTTAATGTTCTGTGTAAACTGCCTTGGGATTATTTTTTAATGAAAGGTGGTATATAAATTTAAAAAACAAACAAACATACATTTATTATGGCAGAAGCTTTTGTGGGCCTGAGCAAAAGATTACGCTACAATCCCCCCCGCCCCGGTTAGGCCTTTAAGTGTCACAAAACCCTTTGTTATTTCTGCTGCATCAGGTAACACAGCAACCCAGAATTCAGCCCTTATCAGACAAGAGTACTGTGGATTTCAACTGGAGAGGGGGGCCTCATGCCTAGTGGCCCCCTCCCCTAACCTCCACACGTTGATCCAAAGCTCTGCACAGAGACTCTGGGCACAGGAGCTATATGCACAGAGGCTCTCTCTGTAGGATCTGTACCCTGCATTTTTCAAAGGTCATGCATTCCAGCTTTTGGTTAAGTAGATGTTATTTCTAAGAATAAGCAGCTTCCACAAATACCCTTACACATGAACTCTCCACATTCATCTTCCTGATAGAAAAACCATGGGGCTAGTCTCCCATGAGGTCTGCAACTATTCATTTGGTTCCTGTTACTTATATCATAAACCCTCTGCAGGGCAAGGCAGGGTTATTGTGATAACAGAGTTAGAAATAACTGCTTTACAATTGGCGTTATAACATTATCTAGCTCAGTAGGGTGGAAACACTGTTTACCTCAAGCTCACTTGTAGAGCCCAGCAATAATATCTGAATTACTTGAAATCACTGGGCAGTTTCATACGTTCACTGGTGATTTTGTAACTGAGGAACATGTCAGTAAAATGTTGGCAACTGAGAGCACCCACTCCTGGAGGGCATGATGTCCGAAGCGGGGGCGGGTACTGCAGATGAGCTAGGGGAGGGGCAGAAAATGAGCAGCAAGTGCATTGCTCATTCACCTTCCTGCCCGCCCAGGCTGCCTATCTCTCCCTCTGTGCTCACCTTGCGCCCCAAGATGCACAGGCTGCCATTTGCCCAGCTGGTAATAGAAATCCTCAGTCACAACGTTGGGGATTCCTATCCCCAGCTAGCAAATGATAGCCTGTGCAGCTCAGGGCAAGGTGAGCACAGAGGGAGAGATAGGCAGCCTGAATGGAGAGGGTGAATAAGCAATGTCCCTGTGACTTGTTTTCTGCCCCACCCACCCCCACCAGCTAATCTGCAGCAGCCACTGCTGCCAAAGTAGGGATGTGTATGAAGCGGGTTTCATGTTTTGTTTCGAGCTCAAAACAAAACACAGACAGCAGAAACGTTTCGTTGAAACAGCGGTCGACCCAACCATTGTCTGATAAGAGACATGCAACACAGCATGTCTTTCAACGAAACCTTTCAGCATTGAAACATTTTGCACAATCCTAGTCCAAACTGCTTGTCCGGTTCCTGTGTTCTTTGCCCAAAGTTCTCCGCCCAAATTAAAATCTTGGTTAGAAATGTTGGGCAGAGGTCAGGAGATTGTCAAGGCAGAGCATCTCAGAAATGAGACTTGGGCGGGTTCAGACGTCACACCTACTGGGAGGACACGTTCTCAGTTGTCAAAAATTTACCGACAGGTTTCCCACTTACAGACTCTCTAGCGGTTGTGTGAAGCTGCCCACTGTAGTATGATATGCAACATTACAGGACTACTCATTCGACAAAACTTTCATATATAAATATGGTACCTGGAGAGCAAGGAGGGTGCAATTTTGGATTGCCCATCATCTGAATGCAGTGCACCCTGGCTGAGCAATGGATGAGCAGCTGGGGTAAGCTGAGATCATCATATAACAGGCAAGAGTAGAAGCATCAAGCTGCACTGTGTGGGGTCAGGGAGCTCATTTCTCTCTATGGAACAATGGCTCTAATCACAGGGTTTACTGGACATGGTACTGTTTACACTGGGAGGTAGCCTGCCAGCCTCGCTGCTTTTAGTAAACATCTCACTAATGACAGTCATTTGCATTTACCCAAGTAAACACCAGAAGTACAACGTGGACAAAGCTGGTCCCTTGGGTGTTGTTTTAGCTTAGTACAACAATAGAAGATGGAAAGGGAACTCTCCCCAAAAAGATCAGTCCTTAAATGAAAGAATAATTCAAATGGAGAAAAATACACCCAGTCTGACAGATCTATTGTGTATAAAACAGCTTGTTATAATGTAATATATGATATTTTGCTACCAAATAATGTGTAAAGGAAAGAATATGTGGCAGAATAATAAACACACTGAAGAGAACTGTCCGAAACATTCACCCAACTCAAGAAAACTCTGAATAAAGGCCTTGACAGATAACTGGTCCATTGCAGCATATACTGTACTTCAGGCATGAGTAGTCATGAGAAAAATGAACAGTAACCACAATTACATATTTTGGTGCATGAAGAAATCATAATGAAGTGTGGTCTTTAGGAAACTACACAGTGGAAGGCCTTGGATCTGTTTCAAGAAGAGCCACAGCAAGCCTTATGTGGTACATAAAAACACCTATCCTGGTTGCTGGCAACATCAGGAGAATCTTTGCTTGAGCTTTTACAGACAGGGCTGTTATTCCGAATCTCCTCCAGAAGAGAGTGTGTGCGTTCACACACCAGCCAAACGTACCCTGAAGTCCATTCAAGATCCTTGAATGGACACACAAATCAGGCTTTGTCTTCCAAATTCTAGCTGATTTTGATGTATTTTCGGGTTTTTAAAATGCTGGTTTTAAGAGAGTTTTTCTGAAAACACCGGAGCAAATAGGGAGAGTATCCAAGGAGCACGCTCTCTCTCTCTCCCTCTCTTGCTGCCCCCCATTGGCTAGAAGGAAAACACGGAGGCATGCAATGCAAACTTGTTTCCAAAAGAAAACCTGAGAGCAGAGGGGAGGGACTGCTTCCCTAAGATGCCTCAAGTGTAATTTGAAGTGGCTTTGCTCAACGATTACCCTACAGGATGAATCCATGTGTGAATAACTCCCTTGAGAGACATCGTTTGATGGCACTGGCTGATGCCACAATGGATCTTTGAAAGAACAGATGACACTTTTCTGGGTGACTTAGCCTTAGCTGCTCTAATGTCAGAGGGGCAGGATACCTTGGGCCAGGGAGAAGAATGCTCAGCCTGCCTTTGGAGCACTCAGAACTGGAATTCCAAAGTCCACAAACAACTTTAGCTAAATTACACCACATTAAGCACGGCCAGGTCCCCATGGGTTTTCAAATGACAGTTTCTTGGTGCTTTCTAAGCCTACCAATGAAAACAGACAGAATGCAGAAGATGGCATTTGTTGTTTGTGGTATGTAGTGATGCTTGCAAAGTGGAGGGGAAGACTTGCACCTAGATCAGGACCAGCAAAGCAGCACCTGGAGGCAAGAGCTCAAAGAAGGAGCTGTTGACCCAGAAAAGGCCAGCTATAAACAGAGAGGTTATGTAGGAGCCAAAAGCCTCACCTCTTCCTGGAGCTTAGCCCGGTCTTGATCCAAAGCTCATGCTTGATCTGGCCTCCCCCTCCTCCCAAGTAGGCCCATTCTGAAGGAGGCCCAAGAAGACAGGTGAGCACTTCAGTGTTGGCATTCAGTCCTCCCATGGCACTGCTTCTGCTCCTGGGGTTCCAGGGGTGTCAGAGGGCATTCTGGGGACAGGACAGGAGCCTCGCTGGGTGGTACCAGATCCCCAGAGCTCCAGGGTTCCCTCAAGTGGGCAACTGCAGGAGTGGTGACAAGCTCCGGCTGTTCAGGGACAGTTGTTTCTAGGGGGGTTTCATCAGGGCTGAGAGTCTCAGCTGTGGTCAATCTCCTTCTCCAAGAAAGTCTCCTCCATGTCAGAATCTGGGTGGATCCTGACATCTTGCCACTGTTGATTCCAAGATTAGCCATCAGGAAGAACAGAGCATATTTGACTTGCTGGTCACAGACTATTATTATTAGTCTGGCCACAGACTATTAGTCTGGTCACAGACTATTATTAGACTGTATATTTGTTTGATGACATGTTGAACAACTTTTGACTTCCAGTTATTCAACTGGAGTTATTCTTCCAGTTATTCAACTGATGCAAGTTAGGGTGCTTCATTTGCTTTTATTGTCTTTATTGAAATTTAGGGTCCTAGAACTGGAACAAAATCTATGCCTGTCCAGAGGCATTGGCTACATTAAGAGTTCCCT
Organism: Hemicordylus capensis; assembly: GCF_027244095.1. NCBI lineage: Eukaryota > Metazoa > Chordata > Lepidosauria > Squamata > Cordylidae > Hemicordylus > Hemicordylus capensis. Next base: position 52,098,252 of record NC_069660.1, read on the forward strand.
TACAGACGTTGTCCATGTTGGTTCTCTCAGCATGGAGAGAGGAACTCTGCTATAGCAGGAATGGAGCAAAGCACCATGGGTTCTTGTCTTCAGCCCCATATACAGCAGCTTCACTGCCACAGGAAACTTTCTATGAAGGACATAAATGATTATTCCTTCTACAGGTAGGCATACAGGGTTTTTGCTCCAAAGCTAGCTTTTTCATTGGGGAACACTTTCTCAGCTTTTAAACTGTATTTTTGGAGCTTTCTCTGCTTCCCAGTTTGGCCTGTCCCAGAAAAATGGGACACAGTCGATTAGGCAGAAGAAGCTACTTCAGATGCGGGGCCCATATGGGAAAGAATTCCTATGATTAAAAGAATAGCTAAGCATTTTTAAAGATCAGACCCTTAACATTCTCAGGCTCCGGATTTGTCCTCCTTGAACAAAGACAAAGAATGACATTTCCATCTTACCATATACTATCAGTTTAGCCTTTCACAGCAGAAAACTCTCTGATGTTCATAATATAAGCACAGCACCTAGTAGCACAAGATAGGCTTAAGAACATGTGAATTATAAGTCCAGGCAACATAATAAATTGAATGAATGCAGGCGGCTAAGATGGGGGTCAGTTTTCTCTTGATGCCCCTACTTGTGATCGCCATGGGCTCACCAGGGTGTAAATGATGATCATGTAACAAAGCCTAAGCAGTACACTTTGTATAAATCTAGGCTCTCTCCAGGAGTCCTAATTCATGGAAAGCATGATGTTTTCCATGCTTTCATTATATCTGCCATGTCACCTGAATAGGTCTACAGAATCTCTGATTTAATAAGAAAGAAAATACTTGAGAAAGTTAGGCTGTCTGCAATATCTGATTATCTTGGATTCTTCTCTGATGATTAGTACAGTCTGCTGCATATGGGTGGTTTTCATATTCATTTATATTATCCTATATAATAAAAGGCTAAGTGAGTGGCCGTGGCTTTGGAATGTTGGGGATCTGCGTCCCTGCCTCCCTGGGCTGTTCTGGGCCTGCGCGAAGCGCAGGCCCAGAAGAGCCCAAGGGACACAGGACCTCAGACACCAGTGTCCCACAGCCACAGGCGGCCATTAGCCGGTGTGTGGCGGCGGGGGAAAGTGAGGAGGCCGAGGCAACCAGAAGCGGCCACCCTGAAAAAGGCGAGGGCAATGGCGGCGGGGGAAGACCGAGACGGGGGACAGGGAAGCTGGGCGAGGTGGCGGCGAAGCCGCCAACGAGGCCCCCGCCCGCTCACAGCCGCCGCCGCCGCCTGCTCACCCGCCCTCCCAGCTGCCCCAAATCACCTTCCCCGCTCCCCCCCAAAAAAGATTAAGGGCCAAAATGGCCCATGAGAAGGTCGCCGCCCCCGCCTATCGCCCTCCCAGCTGTTGAAGACCACCTTACCCGCTCCATCCCGAGGGAAAAGAGAGGAGCTCACGAGCAGAGCTCCTCTCTGTGCTAAGTCACTACTCAAACTGCCGCTATGGACGCAAAGGACGCCTATTGCGTCCATTGCGACAGTATAGGCAGCAGCTTAACACAGAGAATAGCTCTGTTTCCGAGTTCCTCTCTTCTCCTTCGGGCTGGAGCGGGTAAGGTGGGCTCCGGCAGCTGGGTGCGCGGGAGGGCGATAGGCGGGGGCGGCCACCTTCTCATGGGCCATTTTGGCCGTTATTCATCCACCCCCCCAAAAAAAAGTAAAAGCAAAATAAGGAAGAACAAAAACAGAGAACAACAACAAAACAAAAAACAAAAAGAGAGAGGGGACAAGGGGGGGGAAGAGACAGAAAGAGAGAGAGAGAGACAGAAAAGACGGGATAGAAAGCTAGCGCCCGTTATCATAACGGGCTTAAAAATACTAGTCCTATATAATAAAAGGCTAAGTGAGTGGCCGTGGCTTTGGAACGTTGGGGATCTGCGTCCCTGCCTCCCTGGGCTGTTCTGGGCCTGCGCGAAGCGCAGGCCCAGAAGAGCCCAAGGGACACAGGACCTCAGACACCAGTGTCCCACAGCCACGGGCGGCCATTAGCCAGTGTGTGGCGGCGGGGGAAAGTGGCCGAGGCGGCGGCAGAGCCGCCGCCTCAGCCATGAGCTGCGGCACGGTGAGAGGAGGCCGAGGCAACCAGAAGCGGCCGCCCTGAAAAAGGCGAGGGCAATGGCGGCGGGGGAAGACCGAGACGGGGGACAGGGAAGCTGGGCGAGGTGGCGGCGAAGCCGTCGCCGCCGCCTGCTCACCCGCCCTCCCAGCTGCCCAAAATGAAGCTGGGCGAGGTGGCGGCAAAGCCGCCAACGAGGACCCCGCCCGCTCACAGCCGCCGCCGCCGCCTGCTCACCCGCCCTCCCATCTCCCCAAAATCACCTTCCCCGCTCCCCCCCAAAAAAGATTAAGGGCCAAAATGGCCCATGAGAAGGTCGCCGCCCCCGCCTATCGCCCTCCCAGCTGTTGAAGACCACCTTACCCGCTCCAGCCCGAGGGAAAAGAGAGGAGCTCACGAGCAGAGCTCCTCTCTGTGCTAAGTCACTGCTCAAACTGCCGCTATGGACGCAAAGGACGCCTATTGCGTCCATTGCGACAGTATAGGCAGCAGCTTAACACAGAGAATAGCTCTGTTTCCGAGTTCCTCTCTTCTCCTTCGGGCTGGAGCGGGTAAGGTGGGCTCCGGCAGCTGGGTGCGCGGGAGGGCGATAGGCGGGGGCGGCCACCTTCTCATGGGCCATTTTGGCCGTTATTCATCCACCCCCCCAAAAAAAAGTAAAAGCAAAATAAGGAAGAACAAAAACAGAGAACAACAACAAAACAAAAAACAAAAAGAGAGAGGGGACAAGGGGGGGGAAGAGACAGAAAGAGAGAGAGAGAGACAGAAAAGACGGGATAGAAAGCTAGCTCCCGTTATCATAACGGGCTTAAAAATACTAGTTCATTTATATTACAGGAAGCAGTTATTCCTATTTAGTTATATTTACATGTATTATTATCCTTGATTATGTCTATATACTGTAACAATGCAATAAAGGAAAAAGGGAGGAAATATATTACAGGAAAGACTCTCGTGTAGCTTAGGATTGCTCTCTGTGTGTGTGTCTGTGTGTGTGAGCACACACATGCACACACGCACACAGTGTATCAGAGGCAGGGTAGGGCTCTGGGGCTGATCGACTTCTCCCTGAGAATGCCCCTGTGTATATATTCACTCCCTTTGGTTTTAATGATTGAGCAAGATGAAAGGGAGAGAGGTATAGATCAAGGGCTGCTCACCCGCCACTCCAGGGAGGGATTTAAAGAGACAGCATCGATTCATGTGTCTCCCCATGCCTTCTGGGGAAAGCTATTCATTTAATCATAGGAATGCCTTCCCACATAGCCCCCACATCAGAAGCTGCCTCTCCCACCTAATTGACTGACACTCCATGAATCCTATCTCCATGACTCCTTGCAGGCTCTCTCTAATAAAAACATTCTCACCCTATGCCTGGAGCTGCTGCACTTCTCTGTTCTGCCTGAACTGTGTCCTCTGTTTCCTCCTAGTACCATCAGAAATACTGGTACTACTCTGCTGCCATTCTTTTTATTTCTTATTTTTTTATTTTTCAAATTTGTAGAGTGCCCCAAACTTCTTAAAACCACAGTCTATTTCAAAAGCTTTAACTTTTACACTTTTTGCACAATATATTCTATCGACCATTATTGATCAGTTAGGAGAGGGTGTGTGTGTGTGTGTGTGTACATGTGCAAACACATGCGCACGCACACACACACATAAACATACACACACATACACTCCTAACTGGTCAATAATAAACTGAACAATAATCTACAACTTCCATTTTGTAGATTCTCTGGACTGGGTCTGGGATATTTTCACGGGGGGGGGAGTTCTACAGAGCCATACTCCACAGACACCTGTCCTATGACCAAATTTCATGTTGACATGCATCTGTATGGTGAAATGCTGATATGACATAGCATAAACAAGTGAATTATTAGCAGAAGCAACCACACAAACACTCTGCTACATGCCGAATGCTGCATGGATCTGCTCATCCTATATTGTCAACATGCCAATTTTTTTAGGTGAACTGGATCTAATTTTAAGCCCTACTAGTGTGCAGAAATGAGAAAGAGAGACAACAGGACATGGGAAATAGTTGTTTGAGTGTGACTCACTAGAACATTCAAATCACTGGCCCACTCTACACTGGATTCTGGGAATTTGTTAGTGGATGTTTTCACAGAAAATGGCAACTATTACAGATGACCTGCAGAAAATAACTTTTCACAAAATTCCATATAAGGATTATTTTATGTATTTCTGTTTATTTTTATTCTGATTTTCTACTAACAAATACACTCAAAGGGGCAAACAAATATTTAAAGCATAACAATAATGATAAAGCAATTGTAAAGTAACAAAGTAGTAGTAAAATAACAACACAGCAGGAAAATGTTGAGGCATTATATGCCTATTTAAAATGTCTTCACAGAAAGCTAAAAGTGGAAAGACAGAGAGTAGGGATGTACATGAAACATTTCAGCACTTTATTAGAGAGGCACCAAAATGATTCAGGTTGCTGCAGCCTAAATGTTTCGGCGGAGGGCAAGTGATAGCTTTAAGGAGCAGGTACGTGGGTCCTTAGCTGCTCCTCCACCACCCCGCAACCATTCCAGTTGCGGCGCTGTGCTGCTTAAAAGGCTCCACGTGGCTGCTTCCCTGTTTCAAATAGCCTGCGCACAGCTGACCACACCATGCTGACCATGCAAATAGCGCCTATGCATGCATGCCCAGACTGCTGAGTACAAGGAAGCAGCCATGCATGGTCTTTTGAGCAGTACAGTGCCATGACCGGAACAGCGGTGGAACAGTGGAGAAGCAGGTAAGGATCTGTGTACCTGCTCCTTAAAGCTACCGCTCTCTGCCCCCCTGCCTGCCCAAAACGTTCCATGCATTTCCCTAACAGAGAGTGTGTTGGTTCTCTCCAGGGAGGGAATTCCATAACTGTGATGCCATCAACAAGAAAGTCCTGGAACCTGTCAACCATATATTCAGTGGACCAGAGAGCAGAGCCTAGAAGGCTGATTTCAAGACTTGGACAGGTGCATATGGTTCTTAAGGTAATCTAAAGGTATAAATGGTTTCCTATTTATGGCTTATGGTTTTCCCCATGACACAATGGTTTTCCCCGTGACACATTATGGATGCGAAAGCTGGACTTTGAAGAAGCAAGACAGAAAAAGCATTGACGCTTTTGAACTTTGGTGCTGGAAAAGACTTTTGAGGATACCAGCCAGGACAGCCAGGAAAACAAACAAATGGATCACAGAACAAATCAATCCAGAATTTTCACTTGAGGCACAAATAACCAGGTTGAAACTATCATACTTCGGGAACATTATGCGAAGACCCAGCTCCCTTGAGAAGTCCATAATGCTGGGAAATGTTTAAGGAAAGATAAGAAGAGGACAACCAGCAGCAAGGTGGATGGACTCGATTATGACAGTAATGAATGCACCACAGAGAGTGGCCAAGTTGAAGACAGATCATCCTGGAGAGAATCTATCTATGTAGTCGATAACAGTCGACACCGACTTGACGGCATTTAATCAATCAATCAATCAATCAAAGGTATAAAGAGCTAACACAGAACCAACAACAAAATAAGTCTGACCCAGTACAATGAAGTTGCCTACCACCTCTGCTTTTGATTTGCAACAATCATTACTCTTTGCAACATGTTCTCTTCACTATAACAACTAATCTCTTTCCACTGTCACTTCTTGTAATGCATTTCAGAATAATACATCAATAGGTTCTCTCCACTGTGATGTCAATAATTCTAGCATTACATGCATGGTCATTTCTCCCCAGTATTTCAACCACACTGACCAACTCTTTCCTTGTGATTAGGATCAAGTCAAGGATAACTGATCCCCTCATTCTTTTCTCCAACATCTGGAAGAGGAAGTAATCATCAAGGCATGTGAGGAATTTATTGGAGATTTGATGCTTAGTGGCGCTTGTCTTCCATCACATATAGGGATAGTTGGAATCCCCCATTTCTACTAACTGTTGCTTCCTTGAAACACCTGTAATTTATTTCATGAAAGCATCATTCACATCCTCTCCTTGGCATAGCAGTCCGCAATAGACTCCAACCACAATCTTCTATATATTTATTTCTCTAAGACATACCCGTGGCTAATCCCATGAGTGGCAGCTCTCGAGAGAGTTTGGAGAGCTGCTGGATAGCCATGGGATGGGTGGGGGAAAGAAATTGGCAGTGGTGGTGGCAGCAGAACGCGGCAGCGGGACAGAGAAGAAGCCAGCGCCCGGCCTCCTGCCAGCAAACCAGGAGGGTGGGGTGAGGGTGGTGGGAGAAGAAGCCAGCCAGCCAGCAAGTAGCAGGCGGGTGAGAAGAAGCTGGCCAACCAGAAACCAGGTGGGGGGAGGCAGCAGGAGAAGAAGTTGGCCGGTCTGCCCACCTGAAAATGGGGGGGGGGGGAGGAGGAGAAGCCAGCGCCCTACCAGCCAGCCGGGCGGGGAGAGAAAGAAAAAGCCACCAGCCAACAGGAAAAGAGGGCGGCTGTGGGTGGGTGGGCTGGCTGGAGGCACAGATGCTCTGCGCCCGGCCCAGCTAGCTTTGTTTTATTTCCTTTTCCATTTATTTTAATCCAGATGCTCTCTACTGGGCTACTTTGCTCACGCTCTTAGATTTCTGTACAAGCCTACACATTTTTAATATAGAGTGCTACTTTCTTTTCTATTAGACCTGTTCTTTTTGAACGAGTTGTATCCTTCAATTGCTATATTCCAGGAGTTATCCCACCAAGCCTCAGTTATACTGTACTTATCAAGCTGAATTTATCTTCCTTTACAGCTCATCTTTTTTATTTCCCATACTCTGTGCATTGCTGTATAGATATTGCAAGCCATGGGTATTATACTCCCATGCTCTCCTCATTTTATTGTGAGGTTTGCTAGGCAACCCAACCACTCCCCCAGTTTCTCTTGCAGCACCCAAGTCCCTATCTTTACTACTTGCCTTTGTAATTATCTTAGGGCTTTCTCCACCTTCCACAGGATTTAGTTTAAAGCCCTCTTTATCAGGTACCTGCCAAACACATTTTCTCCAGTACATCTCCTGCCAATAGCCCTTCATTAAGGCAGCTTAGATGGTGGTTCCAGTAACCCAATCTCTCTTGTTGACAGCGTCTGTGTAACTAGTCAGTCACCTGAAGCATTTCTCTCTCCTTTTGTAGTCTACTTTGGAAAGGAAAAACTGAACATCTCTGCGAAACTGAATGTGAAGGAGAGCTGGTCTTGTGGTAGCAAGCATGGATTGTCCCCTTCGCTAAGCAGGGCCCACTCTGCTTTGCATTTGTATGGGAGACTACATGTGATGTGATGTGAGCACTGTAAGATATTCCCCTTAGGGAATGGGGTGTGCTGGGATGAGCATCTGCAGGCTTACATGCAGAAGGTTCCTCCAAGTTCCCTCCCTGGCATCTCCAAGATAGGGCTGAGAGAGACTCCTGCCTGTAACCTTGGAGAAGTCGCTGTCAGTCAGTGTAGACAATACTGAGTTAAATGGACCAATCGTCTGACTCAGTATATGGCAGGTTCCTAACACCACCTGAGCCCCAAGTTCCTTCACCTTCCCTGCCAGAGTCTTACAGTCAGAAATGATACATACATAGCTATGCCTGGTAATGTCATGCATTTCCAGAAAAGTGAGTAAGAAGGGATAATGTACAGTGGGTTTAATATGTTTTAGCAAGCTGTCCAGCACATTCTGGATCTGCAGAATGGGGAAACAGCACACTTGCTGAAAGGTCCAGTTGGCCCGTGGTCATCTCTATTATACCTCTCAGTAGAGAGACACTACCATCTTCACTCTTCTCCTCCCCTTCCTGCAATGTTTATCACCCCACCTAACATAGCCTGCTGTAGTTGTGCTCCCCTGGGATCCTCAAAGCCACTCCCATTAGACAACTGAAAGCAGTAAATTTGTTCCCAGTGTTCAGAATTCCTTCTGATTCTCCTGCTCCTGATAGTTACTATCTTCTATGCAGCTTCTTCCCTCTTTCAGGTCTTCCTCCTTCCATCTCCTGCTGTTGTTCTTGCTGGAGTGCCTCCTGTCCAGAAACTCTTTATCCTCCCTAATAAGGCCAAGTATAGAAACTTGCTCCTCCTGTCCCCTTACCCTCTCTGCTAACAGAGAGACCAGCTTGCAATTCCTGCAGCTACAGTTTACAATACTTTCAGGCATGCAAACAAACATAGCACGCAATATTGCAGGACATCACCACAGAGCCATTTCTGTCCATCTTATTACCTCTTGTTCAACTCCTAACCACTGACTCTACTTTTGGAATGGCCTTTGCTTCTTCGCTCCTTACTTATTACCAGAAAGTTGCCTGAGATAGGACAGTGGCTACCACACCCTCTCTCAAAGAGGCATTGGCCACCATTGATACCCAAGTAGACAGACCCACCCTTTAACTAAGCAGGAAGGGCAAGGATCAAGAGTGTAAGTGGTAGGGTGGAAGAGACACTGCTTGTCTAACCTTCTGGTAGGTCAGACAATCTATGTAGCTGGTAGCTGAAGTGAAGCAAAATCATTCATATGTGAATAGCTTCTTCCCATAGTCTCCCTCTCATAATGTCTTTAAAGGCAGTAGTGATATGAGGAGGCCAGACTGACTCCTCATTTTGTAATTCCATTTAGGACTGATTCATCCTAACAAGCTGGGGGGGTGGTGGTGCTACAACCGGTCAACGATTAACCAGTCTGCACAGCTCTACCTGACAAATGGCCAGCCTGCAGGCAGTGTGTCCCTTGTTAACTCCAGGGAAAGGCGGGGTGGGGTGGGAGTGAGAGGTACAACAGGGCTGCCAAGAACCAGGGGCAGCTGTGCCTCATTTGCACTCCCCTCCTCCTGGGACATTTATGCATAGTAGGTTCTACCACGAGTTTACAGGGAGGCTTTACTGCAAATTCTTGTTGTCCAAAAACCCCGCCACAAATAGTGGATTTTTTTACCCCAGATATAAATCGGGCTACACTCTAACGCACAGTGAAAAACCTGAATTGTGTGTGAACTGCTCCCCAATAACTCACAGGGACTTTGGGGAAAATCTAGCCAATATGTGAATGCACCCCCTCCATTCCGGAGGAGATGCGAGTTAAAGGGCTTCAAAAGCCCCATGTAAAAAGCCGCCTGGCCGCTTTCCAGGTTACATGCTGTTCCCGCAGTAAAATGCTTTGGCTTGGCAGGATTGTTTTTGAAAATGTAAATAGCTTGCGCAACCCTCCCACAATGGGGAAAAATACAGCTATTTTTTTGCGACACAACTGCAACGTTGCAGGACAAAAACGCAAGGATAAAATCCAAAAGAAGGCATCGGAAATGTGAACAGCGCCTTGCTGACAGTGCAGGGACTGCAGTACGGAAGGACACTTAACAGACACGTAGTGACACTGTCGTAGCGTGCATCTGGAAAGCGCCCTGGTCAAGCTGCTACTGTTTAGAGGCCATAAAGGAACTTTTCCTAACCCCTTCCAAGCAATTCCTGCTGTTGTCACAAAGATCAGTCTTTCCACCATCACCTTTCTCCTAACCAAAAGCTCAACATTCTACAGTAAGGTAATGTATCTTCTATAACATACTTATTACTTGCCTCATCTATACCACAATGTGAATTTGACCTGAATTTAGTGGCTTCAAACTTATCAGATGAGACAGTAAGCAACTGTTAGCCACAAGCAGCTTTCTTATATTGAGTCCATATGAATATCAGTTCTGAAACTTTTGAAAATATTGACTAAAATATTTCCCTAAAACCCAGAATGCACGAACCTGCCTGGAGGTTACTTTCTCTGAACCAAAAGCTCTGCCCCTGAATCCCAGGTGTGTAGCAGTGGGCTGTGGTTTCTCCATTTTAAGAGAAATGGACTCTGCAAATGCTTAGAACTGGCCATTTGTTCTCACAATATCAATGGTTTAATTTATACCAGGACACAGCCCTTGCATCTGCTTTAAACAACGGGATGAGTCCTGGAATAGGTTGGACAATAGGGTCTCTGAGCATGTGCAGAGTGCCTTTACCTAAGACCTAAGCAACTGCAGCCTGCCCAGATAAGATTAAAGAGCTGGGATTTAGCAGCTCCTGGCCTCCCTTTTATGAAACAAACACTGTATTTCAGATATTTCCATGACTGAGCACTGGCATGCAAAGCAGATTCTGCATCTGAGCTTTTGTGATTGCTTGAGGGCATTTCCAGATGGGGCTTTAGCTCACTTCTCCTCCAGAATGGAGGGTGTGAGTTCACATTTTGGCCAGATTTACTCCAAAGTACATGCAAGCTATCGGGGAGCACTCCAGACAAAATCTGGGGTTTTCATTGCGCATTAGAGTATAGCCCAATTTATGTTTTAAAAATGCACTTTTTGAGTCGATATTTTGGGGAAAATTCAGACTCACAGTAAAGCCGTGGTAAAGCCTGCTGTCTGGAAATGCTCCTGGCTCAAATTAAGCCCTGCACAGTTGATTTTGGGTGCAGAGGGTAGAAGAACGGGCACTCAAAGGCACAGCACAGCCCTGCAGAAGTGGGAGCTGTGCTAGAAGTTGTGACAAGTGCGAGCTGAGGAAGATGTTGGGAGCGAGGCTGTAAAGGCCAGGCTCCTTCCACAGTGTGCTGTTTTCTCCTGTGCATTCCTTGCCCGGAGCATCTTGGGTATGATGAAAGCAGAAGTCTTCCCGCCACCCCTACTTGATGCTTTCCCAAGCTGCGTTCCAACAGGTCCCTCGGGAGATTAGCCTCTGTGCCCTCTGGCCTCCTCAGCACACACCTCTCTTGCTGTGGCTGCAGCCCCAATGAAGAATGAAAGAAGCAAAAGGTAACAGCATGTGCTCCCACAGAAACAGAAAGGGTTTGTAAGATTCCCGGAGCATTGCAGCTACACTCGCCTGCCTGCCAATGAGCTCACCCTCAGAACCAATCAGTCCCTACAAAAACACCTCCCACCAGGCTCCTAGCAGGCAGCACTGAATTATATATGCATGGCTGCAAGTGTAACCTACGCCTGCAAACAGGACCAGCAATGTGAAGCAGTTTGCTTCAGGTGTTAGATTTCAGAAAGGGGTGCTACTTTGCTGCTGGCAGCCTCCATCTCTTTACAGAAACATGTTCCAGTCTTCTAGAATTGGAACCAGTTTGTTGTTGTTGTTGTTGTTGTTGCTCCAAATGAAAAAATATGTAAGGCCCTTAAGATGTCTGCAAACCTGGCAAAGGACTCAGGTTCTAAACGGAACAGGTTGGAGCAAACAGTTGCTTGGCAAAAGAAAAGTCATAAAAGTTTTATGGACTGGCTTGCTGTTCATTGTTGTTTGTATAAGAGGATATTATTGTTTTAGCTATTTTAATATGAGGTGAGCTGCTGCAAGAGCCTTTGGGCTTAGCATGTGGGGTATAAATTTATTAATACGTACATTTAAAAAGCCCAAACACATTGCAGCATGCTTTACACCCTGGACAGTAAGACATCCAGGCTGGCAGGTGTGCTGAGGGGCCCATGCTGTAGCTCCTTTGCATTATACCCAAATGAATCTTGGGCAGAGATAGGGTGCAAATTCGTGTGTTCCTACCTGGACAATGTACCCTGCACCTAACAACTGCCACTGGAAACCAGCCATATGGACAGCACAGCCTGCACTTGTTTTGCACTTGTCCCAATCAATCATGTAGACTGGCCAAAGACAAAGGCAGACTAAAACATATTGGGATTACTAGAATAAAGAGCATAGGAAGCTGCCTTATACTGAGTCAGACCATAGGTCCATCTAGCTCAGTATTGTCTATACAGACTGGCAGGGGCTTCTCCAAGGTTGCAGGCAGGAATTTCAGCCATATCTTGGAGATGCCAGGGATGGAACCTGGAACCTTCTATTTTTTCCAGAGAGGCAGGGGCGTAGCTTGGGGAGAGGGGTCCTCTGTTCATCCCTCTCTCTGGCAGCCCCCCAGAGTGAGGGCGATAATGAAGAAAATAGAGAGAGATGGAGCTGCAGGGCCCTCAGGAGCTGGGGGCCCGTGTTCTTTGAACCCTTTCACTCAATTATAGCTACGCTCCTGCAGAGAGGCCCCATCCCCTAAGGGGGATATCTTACAGTGCTCACACATAGTCTCCCATTCAAATGCAAGCCAGGGTGGAGCCTACTTAGCAAAGGGGGAAATTCATGCTTGCTACCGCAAGACCAGCTCTCCTCCAAAATGAGGGCCATCTAGACACATTCTGCTAACTTGGCAAAGAGGCACCTTTTAACATGGTGATTCTCTTTATTGAGCAGGAGGAGAGTAACTGGCCCTATCCACCCACAGCACAGTACCTCCAGTGACCGTTGCTGGTGTCTACCTTATGTTTCTTTTTAAATTGTGAGCCCTTTAGGAACGAGGGATCCATCTTATTTATTTATTATTTCTCTGTGTAAACAGCCCTGAGCCTTTTTTGGAAGGGGCAGTATAGAAATCGATTGAATGAATGAATATATATGATGCCTTCTAATTCTTCAGATGACGAATCCTCACCTAAGGGTAATCCTCAGGGCAAAGACTGTAACTCAGGGTAGAGCACATGCTTTGCACACAGAATGTCCCAGGTGCAACCGCCAGCATTGCCAGATAGGGCTGGGAAAGGCCATTTTCTGAAGCATTGTAGAGCTGCTGCCAGTCAATGTATACAAAACATTGTGGTACATTGGTGGGTCATCTGTCTGACTCGGCAGTTTCATGTGCTCTGTATGCTCATCTACGAATATGACGAATATACCGCTTTTCAACAAAGGTTCCCTGTACTCTCATCTAGTGGGATGAAGCTAAGAAGTAGGTTTCCACTCTATCATGTGGGCATAGGATTGCTTTAGAAACACATGATTGATGATGCCTAGGCATGAATCTCCATTCCAGAGATTGCCAAGCTTCCCTTTGGAATAGGCCTTCCACCTCAGGAGAAGAGTGTGATCATCACTGACACTTCCCAGTTGTTGCAATTGCCATCATTACCTGCAGGAGGTGCTGTTTTAATGTCAGTGAGGCCATATACGTTCTACATTTTTAGCTAAACTGTAAAATGATAAATAAAGGTTTTTAAAGCCCAGGAGCTCCCTCAACACCGAGTTGTTGAAACAGGGTGGGTTTGCTGTGGTTTTCTAGGTTTCTTTGATTCAGTGCCTAATGTAGACTGTGGATAAAGCAGCGACTCATCTCTAAACCCAGGGATTTAGGGCAGGATTCTTTAGAAGGCCTGGTAAACAGCGCTGCACTCTCTAATCCTTGGAGCAGGTTACTACCTGCTCGCTTCATATAAACTTTGCCGGCTACGGCGATTTCACATTGCAATTGGTTTCCAAACATGCCCTCAGGACTGAAATGTTTATTGCAGGAGAGAAAGGATTGTAAAATATCTCCTTGGGAAGAGGGAAGATGAAAAACTGAGCACCTAAATAAATGTCATGCTGTATCAGAATGGCTGCCAGGACTAGATCTATGTCTGCTGGAGCTCCCTTGCTACATGCAAAATCAGAAATACAAATCCACCTTACCACCAGATGATGTGTTTGCTACAGAGACACCACAGGTGGCCAGAGGAAGAATTCTCCAGGAGCATTTCCAGACGGGGTTTTTCGCTCAGAATGGAGGATGTGTGTTTGTACATCGGCCAGATCCGTGCCAAAGTCCATGCAAGATATTGGGGAGCACTTAACACACAATTCGGGTTTTTCATTGCATGTTAGCGCCTCACCTGATTTATGTCCGGGGTTAAAAAAAATCCACTTTTTGTGTCGGTTTTCTTGGGCAAATTCAAACTCGCTGCAAAGCCTCACAGTAAACCCATGGCAAAGCCTGCTGTCTGGGAAAGCTCAGTGACTGCTACCAAGGTCTCAGTGCAGGGCAAGCACCAGGGACAGAGGCATTATCAGAGAAAGAGGTGACAGGGGTCCCTCTGCAAGACCAACACCACTGTATTGATTCTAGACTGATAAATCCAATCTCAGCACCCTCCGAATGGTAGGAGGCACACGTCCATTCCCAAAACTGGCCTAGTTCCTGTGCCATTGCTTCCCACCCACACTCTCTATTTCCACAAGTGCAGTAAAGCACAGAAGTCAAGAGTACTGCTGGACTGGACTGGAATCTAGAAGTCACCATGGGGAATCAGGTGCATCTATGGCTTTGCACGCTTCGCAGAGACATCCCTGTCCCTATGCTCCCTACAATGGGCATTTGAACAGCTTTTAGTTTTTCAGCAGCTACTACGAATATTTATATACTGCTCTTCAACAAAATTCGTAAAGCAAGTTTACATAGAAAAATAAATACATAAATAAGATGGTCCTCTGTTCCCAAAGGGCTCACAGTCTAGAAAGAAACATAAGGCAGACACCAGTAACAGCTACTGGAGGGATGCGGGGCTGGGGTTGGATAGGGCCAGTTGCTCTCCCCCTGCAAAATATAAGAGAATCACCATTTTTCCACACATTGGTTTATTCCATTTCTTTTTAAGCTCCTGCCTTACTTAACAATGTGCTCTTGTAAAGGTTCCAGACACCTGCATTGTAGTCCCCTGCTAACTGAGCAGAGAGGCATCTTTTTAAAGTGACGATTCTCTTTATTTAGCTGGAGGGTGGTGGAACATCTGGCCCTATCCATCCCCAGCACAGCATCCCTCCAGTGGCTGCTGCTGGTGTCTATCTTATGTTATGTTTCTGTTTTGGATTGTGAGCCCTTTGGGGACAGGGAGCCATTTTATTAATTAATTTATTTATTTATATCTATGTAAATCTCTTTGGGAACTTTGTTGAAAAGCAGTATATAAATATTAGTTGTATTCATATTCTGAAGAAATTTGTCGTCTCTCCTTGCAAGCTTCAATACTCTGGCAGGACACGGAGCACTGTCCTTGTGCTATTTTTGCAGCACTGACTTTCCTCTTTTTTCTTCTCATTATCACTTCAGCAGTCATGAAAGTAAGCACTGGCTAGAAAATGGCACTGTAATGCATATGACTGGAGTGCCAATATTCGCAAGGAGGGAGAGTGAGTTTCTTCAGAACCCAACACAGGAATTTAGAGCCTGCACAAGAGCCTGTAGTCAAGTAAGATAAGGGCTTTAAAAACACACAAAATAAAACAACATGTAGAAGAGAAAGTGGATAGAGATAAATTCTTCTCCCTCTCCCATAACACTAGAACCAGGGATCATCCCATGAAATTGATTGCTGGGAAATCTAGAACCAACAAATGGAAGTACTTTTTCACACAATGCATAATCCACTTGTGGAATTCTTTGCCACAAGATGCGGTCACAGCCAACAACCTGGATGGCTTTAAGAAGGGTTTGGATAACTTCATGGAGGAGAGGTCTATCAACGGCTACTAGTCGGAGGGCTGTGGGCCACCTCCAGCCTCAAAGGCAGGATGCCTCTGAGTACCAGTTGCAGGGGAGTAACAGCAGGAGAGAGGGCATGCCCTCAACTTCTGCCTGTGACTTCCGGCGGCATCTGGTGGGCCATTGTGCGAAACAGGATGCTGGACTAGATGAGCCTTGGAACTGATCCAGCAGGGCTGTTCTTACGTTCTAAAGAGATCTAACAGGGCTGTGCACAGAACAAGGATTCAAGTTGGAAGCTTCCTCGAAATTCAGAAGGGGTGTACAATTTGATTTGTTGATTTGGCATGAAGCCTGCCAAATTGCAGACAAATAGGTACAGTCATTTCAGTGTACAGATACTTTAAAGTTTGAGATTTACCATTTTTAAAAAATGTAAAAACCACCTCCAAAGTGCCAAATAATTTCAGGCAGATTTGCTTCCATCAGCTAGCTGCCATTGTGAGCTTGAATCGGCCTGCTTTGATTCGGATCTATTCTGCCTCAACATACAGCTCTGCCTCATCATATAGCTAGTAATTCTAACTAGGACCAAGACTTTTGCAGACACTATAAAGGGAGCTGATGAATGTTGGATCATACTCTGGTCTGATCTAGCAAGGTGCTTCTTGTGTTCATAAACTTCATAGGTGATTCACAGGGAAGCAACAAATGAAGTAGATACAAATATCTTTAAATCATTAATTGTTCTTGTTTAAATCCCTAACAAAAACTGAAAAGCAAGAGAAAGAAGACAGACAGACAGACAGATTCACAACAGGCAGATCATGAAACTGGCACATTGCAGACCATGGAATTGCAATGGAGCATTAGAATGTGGGGATTTATTATATGCTCTGAATAGCCTTCATCTTTACTATTGTTCAGAAGCAAATCTCCCAAGGGCAAGACTTGAAAAAGCAGGAGAGCACCCAGCTTTTCAGAATACCAAGATAATTAAATTCTTTCTGCAGTCAACATGATTATCTCTGAAGTGAGTCCCAATAGGCTAATCATAAGAACAAACAAAATAATGCGCATCAAATGCACATGAATACCTTTGATGAGGAAAAAAAACCCCTATACACTCAAATACAGGTTAGAAGAACAATAAAATATAATAGCAGCACATTGGAGGAAACGTGACTTACAAAATCTTTAAGTTGTAGAGGCCTGAGAATACATCCCTTGGGATCTTATAGAGCTGATTTCCAGATAGGCGCCTGTAATGAAGGAAAAAGATAGGGTCAAGGTACCATATCTGAAAGCCTAGTAGCATCTCTTCTGAGGAAATACTATGATGACCTGAAATGAAGCATCTCACTACACTTCTGGACCATAAGGCTTTATGAGGAAGGAATGCCTAAAACTGACACCACCACTTCTGTATGTTCCTTCACTATTCATACTAACTGCATGGAAAGCAAGACAAGATCAGATATAAAAAGATTGCTTTTGGTGTAATAGTCAGTATCATATTGGGGCACATCATCTTAGCTCCTACATAAATCCATAGGGAAAGAATTTAGAAAGCACATATCAATTTATTTGAAAAGCCATTGCCAGTACGTTCTTATAAAAGGCTTTAAAATGGATTAGACACATTCATAATGGATAGCTCTATGAAAGGATATTCTTAGGAAACTGCCTTATACCAAGTTAGATCCTTGGTCAATCTAGCTCAATATTGTCTACATTATTGTAAACCGCCCAGAGATGAAAGTTTAGGGTGGTGCTGAGCAAACAATGAGTGAGCTGTTGCCTTTCTGCTTCCTAAAGGCATCTCACTGGACCACTGCTGGAAACAGAATGTTGGACCATCTTCTGGTCTGATCTGGCAAGGTGATTTATTATTATTATTAATTCGATTTCTATACCGCCCTTCCAAAAATGGCTCAGGGCGGTTTACACAGAGAAATAACAAACAGTTTTTTTAAAAAAAATTCTTGTGTTCATAAACTTCCTACACAGCTTCTGAAGTAATGCAATGACACATACATATAACCGATTTTCGAAAATGGATCTGGGGGGATCCGGGAAATTACAGGCCTGTTAGCCTAATGTCTGTGTGAGGGCATGGTGGAGGCTGGGGCAACCAAACCGGCGCAGGCAACAGGGATGCTCAAAGGACCTTACCCCTCCGTTGCTACGCCGGGTCAAAGAGCCCCTCAAGACAAAGGAATCAGCATGTCCTGCCTAGCCAATTCCCTCCACTGGCCTGCGGGGCAGGTGGAAGAGAGCCCGTCCTTAAGAGATGGGATCTTGGAAAACCCCAATGAACTCTCGCAAAATCTCAGTGCGGGATCTCAAGACCAGCCGAGATCTCGCGAGACTTGCACAGGATATCAGATGCTATTTAAGAAGGTGCAGGCTGATGGTGAAGGACCAGTCTACACGGAAAGCTTGACTTGGCAAGAGCCCTGAGATCCGTAAAGAGGGCAGAGACTGGTTATTACCCCAGCAGGTCTGTGAGGTGAACAGACAAACGGGACCAGGGGTCACCCCCTTTCTGGCCCCTCTCTCCCAACATTCTGAGGCCCACCTTGGGGGAAAGGGGGGAAGAATGTTGCAGATGAGAAACAGCGAAAGACCCTAAGAGAGAACATCACAATCTGTTGCAGGCATACTGATGGACAGCATTCTCAAGGATAAAACTGTTAAGCATATAGAAGAACAGGCCCTGCTGAAGGAGAACCAGCATGGCTTCTGTAAAGTGAAATAACTAATCTCATTAACTAATCACTTGCTTCACTAAGCTTTTGGAGTTCGTTGAGAGTATCAACAGGTGTGTGGATAATGGTGACCCAGTTAACACAGTATACCTGGACTTTCAAAATATTTTTGACAAAGTTCATCATCAAAGACTCTTAAGGAAACATAGCAGTTATGGGATAAAGAGACAAGTTCATATGTGGACTGGTAACTGGTTGAAGGATAGGAAGCAGAGGGTAGGAATAAACTGACAGTTCTATAAATTGAGAGAAGTGGGGTCCCCCAGGGATGTGTATTGGGACCAGTGCTCTTTAACTTGTTCATAAATGATCTAGAAGTTGGAATAAGCAGTAAGGTGGCCAAATTTTGTTACTAGCTGAGCTTATTCTGCCCGCTCCCAGAAGCCTCCCTGATTATACTGGCATCTCCAGGCTTGGAGATTGCACTTTTGCTATGTTCAGGAGCTGTACCGCAATGTGAGCTCCCAGTTTATGTTACACACGAGGACAAGTTGCTTAGTTGACAGTGGACTGGTCGCCCCTAGATTTGGGCTGCAAGTAACACAGATTGCAAAGGAGATTAGCTTCACACACCCTCTCCCTACATGGGGGCTCAGCTAAGCAGACTCCAGAACTAGCTAAAGTAAATTATCTGGCATCAGAGGTCAATTTGGACTTAGGATGAACTCTAGAACTCCCCTCATCCTCTCGCAAGAGAGATAACACCTGTTGCAAATGAAGCAATTAGGCCAGGAAAGGAAAGCAGATAAAGACAA
The DNA here is from genome assembly GCF_027244095.1 of Hemicordylus capensis. NCBI lineage: Eukaryota > Metazoa > Chordata > Lepidosauria > Squamata > Cordylidae > Hemicordylus > Hemicordylus capensis. The sequence goes on from NC_069660.1 coordinate 52,117,164, forward strand.
GAGCAGCAGCAGACTCCCTCACAGTAGGGATGCGTCAGTGACGTAACTTTGAAAAGGTGCACAATGCACATCAAAACTTTTGATAGAACTATGGGAAGCCCTTCCCAGCACAAGACACTCTTGGATGCACCTGCACACAATTGGACGCAAATGTTCTCACAATCAGCCTTGAATAGAACAGGCGATTCACACACCTTCCCACCCAGGAAGGACGATCAGACATAATGCATTCCGAAAAAGCCTGTCTAGACTCCCCTATTCAGCAGAGCATGACAACAGCAAAATGCCCCCAAGGCACGTTTTGGGATATAAGTATCCCTAACCCCATGACTCAGTGTGCTTCCTCGTGTATTAAGCACTTGGGACTCCACTGCAACAAGTACTCCACTGCAGACCACCTTGGTGTGCCCTTCTTTATTGAGGCCACCTGAGCTGAAATCACTACCTGGATTGGTCCGTGTACCAATCCAGCCAGTTTATCTAGCAGGTGCAGGAAGCTGGGTCCTCCAAGAAGCCATTCTTGTGGGCATCCCTCTACACTAATTCCTACAACTCTCCAGCTTTCCACTTCGCCTCCCTGGATGGATGCTAGTCTCCAGCTGCCAGAATTGGATCTTTGCGAGGACAGGTGATATAGCCTCTTGCTCAGCTCCTTCAGGGCTGAATCTATCCCTCTCTCTTATTTCTGAAACCTTATTCCGCTATCTTAAAGTAACTCTCTCTAGCCTGCCTGAAAATTTACACATAATTTGGAACTTTAAGCTAAACATGCCTTACAATAGGCTGTTCTATGTAGCATATTTGTAGCACTTTTATGCTAGGACTACCTAGTAACCTAGTCTTGTTGCTTTTATTTGTTTTTCTTACAATAAACTCCTTTTGTTAATTAAAACCTCTCTCCCAAGCTGGTTTTCTTGAGTTCAGACACTTGCACAAAAATAAAACTGCTTGGAACCAGAACCGTATCTAGGGAAAATAGCACCTAGGGCAAGCACTGAAATTGCGCCTCCTGTCCAAATATCTGACACCCATCTTTCTGATAACTTTACTATAATATCAGCTGAAAAATATAAGTCAAGCTCATTATACTTTTAAAATTTCAAAAACTATTTAGCAGTGGACGTAGCCAGACCAAAAAATGCTGGAAAACTACAAATTTCATTATGCTGGGGCTCATGAAATACCCACATACTATGTAGAGGTATACTTGGAAAACTAAACAGAAATGCCTGTCTAATTCTCTACTAGGCATTGTAGCATCACTATTACGTAAGTTTTAAAAATAAATGGAGAATTAAAGGATATGCAGAGTAAACTGTGTCATCGCTTGGAATATATTCTAGTATATATTCTAGAAAGACAGTTAAAATGAGAGAAAGGGAGCAAGAAACTCCCAGTGGCCGTAATACTAAGGATTTCACACTGATTCAAAAACAAACTCACCATTAATAACCATATTATTAAGACACCACATTTAACTCACTTATCATAAGAAGCAAAGTAAGAGGAAAGGAATACAACCCTAGCTCATAAGCTTCAGCTCAGTATTCACAAGCCCTGATTCTCTGTACATAGTGCTAAACTGAATATGTGTACAGTGACTTATATTATATTATATTAATTTTTTTTACCTGTAGCCTCTTCGGGGGGCTTCCTATAGGCTGTGGGAGGGGGGGTCTGCAAAGGTTACCTCTCCCACCGCTGGCCTCTAGGGCCTCGCAGAGACCATTTGAGCATGTGCAGTGGCCATTTTTAAAAATAACTGGGTTTTAAAAAAAATGGCTGCTGAAAACAAAATGGCCACTGTGCATGCTCAAATGGCCTCTGCGAGGCCTGGCATGGCCTAGGGCCTCACAGACGCCATTTGAGCATGTGCAGTGGCCATTTTGTTTTCAGCAGCCATTTTTTTAAAAAATTAATTTTAAGAATTTGCACGCCCCCCTTCAAGTGGCGCCCAGGGCACATGCCCTGCCTGTCCTACCCTAGATACACCTCTGCTTGGAACTGCCTCTCCTTTTGAGCTAAATTCCCCACATTCGCCCAAACTGGGAGTGTTGACCAATAATCCCTGAGGCAATTCCATCAACAATTTGCAGATGACACCAAACTATTTAGGGTCGTGAAATCCAAAAGAGATTGCGAGCACCTCCAAAAGGATCTCTCCAAACTGGAGCGGTGGGCAACAAGATGGCAAATGCAGTTCAGTGTTAACAAGTGTAAAGTGATGCATATTAGGGCAAAAATTCCCAGTTTCACATATATGCTGATGGGGTCTGAACTGTCAGTGACTGACCAGGAGTGGGATCTTGGGTTTGTGGTGGATGTGTTTGAAAGTATTGACTCAGTGAGCAGCAGCTGTAAAAAGGCCAATTCCATGCTAGGGATCATTAGGAAGGGGATTGAAAATAAAAATGCTAATATTATAATGCCCTTATACAAATCTATGGTGCGGCCACATTTGGAGTACTGTGTGCAGTTCTGGTCACCATATCTTAAGGAGGACATTGCAGAACTGGAAAAGGTGAAGAAGAGGGCAACCAAGATGATCAGGGGCCTAGAGAACCTTCCTTACAAGGCAAGGCTACAACACCTGTGGCCTTTTAGTTTAGAAAAAAGAGGAATGAGGGGAAACATGATATAGGTGTATAGAATCATGCATGGTGTGGAGAAAGAGATAAATTTTTCTCCCTCTCATATAACTCTAGAACCAGGGGTCATCCCATGAAACTGATTGCCAAGAAATTTAAGACTGACAAAAGGAAGTACTTTTTCACACAATGTATAATCAACCTACGGAATTCTCTGTCACAAGATGTGGTGACAGCCAATAGCCTGGATGGCTTTAAGAGGGTTTAGATGAATTCATGGAGGACAGGTCTATCAATGGCTACTAATCTGAGGCCACCTCCAGCCTGAGACAGGATGCCTCTAAATACCAGCTACAGGGGAGTAGCAGCAGGAGAAAGGGTATGCCCTCAGCTCTTGCCTTTGGGCTTCACAGAGGAACCTGGTGGGTCACTGTGTGAAGCAGGATGCTGGACCAGATGGGCCTGATCCAACAGGGTTTTTCTTATGTTCTTATGTACCAATCCCCTGCTTCCTTCACAAACTATGGGTCCTTCCAGATGGCAATAAGAAGCATTATACAAGAAGCTTTGGTGCAAGATCCAAGTACAAGTTTACTCACCCTTCACACACTAGTGCTAGCTTCCAGCTTCCTTCCTAGTGCAATTTCCTGCTGCATTCAGACACAGCACGGTCCTTGGAAATTTCTGCAGGGCCACCTGCTGGCCAGCTCTTTCTTTCTGAGAAGAATTGGTTATACTTTTCTGACAAATGGTGATTCTTCACAGAAAGCAAGAGCTGCCCAGCAGGTGATGCTACAAAAATCATGTGAGGACCCTGCTCTGTGTCTGAACAGTGTGAATTTGTGCTAGGAAGGAAGATGGGAGCCCGCACTAGTGGTGTATGGAATGTGAGTAAACTTGCGCTTGGATCTTGCAAAAGAGCTTCTCATATAGCACTTCTTTTGCTGTATGGAAGAACCCTATGACTGTTTTTGTGTCTCTGTGTGTGTATCTAAGTACTCAAGCCCTGTACGTCCCTCTTCTTCCTTGAGATTTAGGGAAAACTGCTCCCACAATCAGTCTTCTGACAGCATAAATAGCACAAGGTCATCCCTTTAATGTGCAGGAGCAGGTTGCAACCTGCCTTCCTTGCAGTTACACCAACTGCCTGGCAGGTTCTGCTTATTGTCACTCTGGGAGTGTGATCTTTTGAAATTGCTTCATTCAATTGATTTCTGCTTCCTTAGAGGGGCAAGGTTTCTGATGGGCAACTGTTAAAAACAAAAGCTGCACCCAGACAAGCACTAATTTCATTTTATCCTCATTTTTTGTGCATACACACGGATGCGTACACATATACTTCCTCTTCCTACAATCTTTATTCTATTTTTTTTAAGTTAAGATGATGAATCTGCATGATTGTAACCTTACACACCCCAATACATTTGATGCAGTGTGCCAAAAAAGGCACCCAAAGGGTGGGGTAGGAATGCTTGAGACAAGGTTGTGAAGGAGTTCCAGGACTATCAGGTAGCTGAATTTTGCTTCTTCCAAAAACAATTAAAAAGAAATTAGCAACATGTATACAGTGCATAGATACAAAGGTGCAAATTCAGCATTAAAAGGCGGGTGGAGGGGGGAGACAGGCTCCAATAAGAAAGGAGGGAAGGAAGGAGAATTGCTGAGAACAGACACAGTATAAAATTTCCATACAGACAATTGTGTTTAGTAACCCTAGAAGTAACACCTAACAGTTCCCATGGCTGGAGACGTGATGCAGGAACGTTCCAGAAGCTAAGCAGGTTTGGGTCTGGTTAGTGCCTGGATGGGAGACTACCTGGGAACATCACACACACTGCTTTGAATTCCATCATGCAAGATAGCAGGATATAAACAGGCAGTGTTCTCACAACTCAAGTGATTGCAGTTAAAAGGTTAACTATAACTGGTGATCTGGGCAGGCTTCTGTGGAGCGTGACATGAGAACTTGCACTTTAGCACTGATCCTGGTTGCCAACTGTAGTTTAATCCTTGTTAAAACATTGTGGCAGGACCACAATCAGCACTAAAGCGCAGGTTCTCACATCACACTTTCTGGGAGCATGCCTGGCTCACCAGTCGTAGTCAGCCATTTAACAATGACCATGCACATCATGAGAACATGGCCATAATAAAACAAACAAACAGGATGGGGTCAGAACCTTGTGTGAATAGAATAAAAAACAGCGAGTCTGGTGAATTTATCCTAAAAAAACCTGCAGCCATCATGAAGGGCAAATGATGTTTTTGGCAAGCCTACCCTTGGTGTTGGAAGTAATCTGAGTGTGAATCTCTTTCATTCATGGAGCAAAACACCACGGCAAAATCATTGAGGTGAATAAGCAGTCCTCATACACACAACAACCACAGGTCGGGGATGGGGGCAGGAAAGCAGAATAAACCATGGCTTAGAAAAAGACATGGCACGTTGTTGTATCACACATCTAAGGGCAAACTCATCTCAGGGAGGTTAGATATCCTTAGCACAGTGTATGAGTGGGTGTGCACATGCACACAGATGGGTATGCATACGGCGGTCTACCCAGGGACAAAGACAAGGTACCAGCATAGTAGACAAGGGTCTGTTTGGATCTGATTTTCTAGATTTTATGAATCTAGCCATCCATCAGTCTCATTATAGTCTTCATCTTCTGTTCTGTTGGGTTTTGTTTTGTTTGTTGGGGTTTGTTTTCTTGGTTGGTTTGTTGGTTTGCTTGTTCTGCCAAACATTTAATAAGCTCTATGGACCCCTGAGCTAAACCAAATTCAATTTTACAGTGGGCAGCATCCAGAATAATCAGTCACAACTAAACCCCATTGAAATCAATGAGACAAGTTTGTCATAACTTAACTCCCATACATTTCAATTGGACTTGGTCATTATTAACTTAGTCAGGATGCTGACCAATGTATTTAACAAAGCAGATCTTCAAAATTTCCGTAGATTATTCTGATTGTGTGGGCTAGCTCACACACGCATGAATGTGTGAGCCATCAAGTGGCAACCCGCATGTATGAAACTATCATCACAGGTCAAACATCACAGAATCAGATAGAACATGTGTCACCTTCCATCACCTCAAACATAAAACTTTTTAAAGAAATTAATTCACAACTACAGCATCAATCATCATTTCTTCTTTTTGGCATAGAGCTCTGCAATAATGTTAAAGACCTGGCATGATAATAGTTCCTTGTGATCCAGTTATGGTATTATTAAATATGTTTAACAATATGTCTATTCCTGTTTTGAGAAAGGAATTAATATTGTTTTTGATTGCTTCTGTGAAGTTTTGTGTGGCAAAAGTATAGAAAACAAAACATCCTCTGAATGTAAGGGACTGGTTTGAAAGAATATAGGATTTGATAATTCAAGATAAATTATAATCTTAATTAAAAGCTTCTGTGCACCCAAAATATCAGTATTTTCTTCTTAGAATGTTGGATGCCATTTTAAAATTATACAGATAAATGTAAGAGAAATTAAACTAGAAGAGAAAGATTTAATGTAACACTTGTAATATTTTAAAGATATATTATAAAGTAATGTAAGTTGAACTTTGCATGTAATGTTTTTAATATTTGTTAAAATATTGTTTTCAATATGGGATGTTTCTGATGAGGTATTTCTGTTAAAGATGAGATTGTTTACTATGCTGATGTCAAAAGATATTGTCTATTTTGTTTTTATTGTGTTATGCTGAAAAGTTAAAAGTTTAGAAAAAAATCAAGTTATGAGAAATCAAGTGATACACTAACTCCTAGTGTTACTTTGTAAAACAAAGATTGAATGCTTCTGTCAGAAAATCAGTGCCCTATTTGGCTGTGTGGTCATGCACTGGGAAGATGATGCATATGACGGGTTTCTGGTTGACGTTTTAACGGGCATATTACATTTTACAAACTTTCTTTGATGCTAATATTAGCCTCCATGTCAGAAAAAGTAAGACATGAGTTGGCTCTCTAAGTAGGTAAAACAGTTCCTTTATTGGACCAACTAATTTTAAGTATCACATGCTTTTCCAAAACACATTTGCAATGCTGTCCCTGAAGAGCTAAAGAAGCTGAGTATTTCTCTGAATTAGTTTTACAGCCTAACAGAACATAGTCTCACATGAACTTCTCAAGTGCAACAGACTCATCCAGGTGCCCATTAGCTGGGACATATGACACATTCTGTTTTATTTCATTTCGACTATGCTCACCTATACATTCAGAAGGGCACTATTTTTAAAAATGTGGAACCTTGTAAATGAGCAGCTGGTCCAGTAGAAGATATCTGACCTACAATTATATCTCACATTCTGTGAGTCCGTCCTAGATGGGTACAGGTGATACCTAGGATTTTTCTCAGACTCCAAATTGTATAAGAGAGGGCCTTCATAGGTCCCCAGCCCAATGAAATAAATTCATAGATAGATAGATAGATAGATAGATAGATAGATAGATAGATAGATAGATGAGATAGTATAATTGATTCCCTGGTATCCAAATGTTCTTTCCTCTAAGTAGCTTGTTGGCTGCAGAAATATCACACTTTCACAGAATTCAAACAGAAATATGTTGTTAATGTGAAAGTGAGATTCCTCAACAACAACATCCACAAGGGGTGTGCATGGAACCACTTTTGGTGGTTCAATTCTAATTCAAACTGAATTTGAATCAAACTGCTGGTCCGCAAAATGGTTAAGTTGAACCGGCTGGTGGTCCTGTCCGTTCAATCAAACCAGGTCAAACTAGTTTGACCCGCTTTGAGGGGCTATGCTTGTAAAGGGGAATCCTGCCTTTAAAAAGATTCTAGGGGCAGCTGGGAGGGGTGGCGAAAAGGCAAATTATTGGCACTGGTGGCGGCTCCTCTAAACCCAGGCACCCCCTCCAGCAGCACAGCATGCACAGTTGCAGCACAGTTCCGGCCTCCACGGATGTGCAGAGGCCACATGAGTAACTTCTGTGCATGTGCGGAGGCCATTTGCATGACCATATAAATCATAGTCATGCAAATGGCCTCTGAGGATTTGCAGAGGCTAGAACCACAGGAGCATAGGAAACTGCCATATACTGAGTCAGACCATTGGTCTATCTAGCTCAGTATTGTCTTCACAGACTGGTAGCAGCTTCTCCAAGGTTGCAGGCGGGAATCTCTCTCAGCCCTATCTTGGAGAAGCCAGGGAGGGAACTTGGAACCTTCTGCTCTTCCCAGAGCGGCTTCATCCCCTGAGGGGAATATCTTGCAGTGCTCACACATCAAGTCTCCCATTCATATGCAACCAGGGCAGACCCTGCTTAGCTATGGGGACAAGTCATGCTTGCTACCACAAGACCAGCTCTCCTCTCCCCTAACCATGTCAGCATCATGTGGGACACGCTACGGGGGGAGTGCTGGGGTTTAGCGCACATGGCGGAGGTGCCACTAGTAAAGTGGTGTCTTGCTGTCACCCCCGGTCACCCTTAGAAACCTTTTAAAGCCAGGATTTCCTTTTGTTTGTAAGATTCCCCTTTATAAGCATTGCCCCTCGAACTGTCAAACTGGGTCAAACGGGTCCATAACAGACCAGGCCCAGTGAAGTTCAAACTGAGACCAGCCACCCTTTTTTGAGGCTGTTTCAGTTCTAGTTTAAACTGGGCTGGTTCGAATTCAACATGGTTCAATTCAAACCAGTTCTGCACACCTCTAACATCCACTGTGATTGTGTGAGTTCCTTTTGGAATGCGGATGTGCACATGTTCTGGGCATCCACTGACTAATGCTTTCGATATCATTTCTGATGATTGACATAGCTGCTAATCCCAAAGCTCTGAGCATTATACTACCTTCTTCTAAAGTAAAGTGTGCCATCGAGTTGGCTTCTCCCTTTGCAGCAATGTTTAAGCATTTAATAGGACTTCAACTTTATTCTCCCAGTTTAGTTCTTTGGAATCTGTTTATGTTCCACATCTCCACTGCCAGAGTGCACACCTCCCTTGATTTTTTAAAAAGGTGACTACTGACTTAATAGCACATCTACTCTCTTCCATTCCATTTTATCGGATGCATTTTAATGCTACTGTTCTTTTAAATTAGTGTGTTAAAGGCTGCTAAGTCTTAAAAGCCATGGGGACTCTGATCTGGATTGAGAGTTTAGCGTTCAGAGAAGTTTATTTGTTTTTTTAGCTACTTATTTTTCATTTTTTCATTTAAAACAAACAAAGCAATAATATAAATAATGTATCACATAAAACAAGCATTTACAAACAATATTCAGCATTATTAATATCAAAAAGTGCACATTAAATATCAATTTCATATCAAATCAGGTCAGATCAGGTAAGGTTTTTAAAGCCTTTCTCCCCTCACTGTTTTCCCAATGAAAATTGCCCCCTCCTCACTGCTATTTGCAGCAAATAACAGCTTTGGGGTATATAATTTGGAAAGGGGAATATTTGGGGATGGTGGGGGGAGAGAAACTGCATAGAGGTTAGCCTACCTGCCAGCATGCTGAGGTCCCAAAGCAGACTGGGAAACCCATGGACATTTTTTGTTTCAAAAAAAGATGTGACCAGCCTTATACACACATATTAAAGGCAACATGTAGCTTGGCCCATAGAGCTAAAGGAAAACTGCAGTGTGAATGTTTGCAGAAAGACCTGAATGAAGACCAAACATTCGGGCGCCAAATTATTTCAATGTGTCTAACTCTGGCTGCTGATGTCACACATACCACCTTGTCCCGACACTGGGGAGGTGGGGGGCGGGATCATCAACTCGAAAGAGGCCAAAGATTCAGCTATACTTACAGTTCTTCTAGAAAGCGCAGGTGGCTGAAGTCACCAGGCAGCAATTCACTGATGTTGTTCATGCTCAGATCACTGAGAGACAAAGGGAACAGAAGTTGGACCAGTTGCAATGTAGACCCTACATAATAAAATATCTAGACTGTGCAAGGAGAATGATGCATATTTTAAAAGTGTATATGGCCCACTCTGCCCTGCAAAAGCAAAACAAAAACAAAAACTCAGAGCCCGATTCATTAGCTGCCAGATGCATCGGAATGCAAAGCACAGAATGCAGAATGCCATGGCACAGATAACCGCTGCTGTGTGTGTGCTTTTCCCACACTCTCCACCACGCCCACCCTGGCCCCACTAACAGGAGAAGATGGTTCCTGTCCCCAAAGGGCTCACAGTCGAAAAAGAAATAAAAGTCAGAAACCAGTAACAGTCCCTGGAAGGATGCTGTGCTGCAGTTGGCAAAGGCTTTTAACTCTTTAATGAGGCAGAAAGTATTGCTGGAGGACTGGGACAGCAACAGAACATGGCATGTGGCAGTCAACTGTTCTCTATTCATGGGATTAATCACAGCATTCAAGAGAAAAATGTTGTGGGCATATTGACACTATAGATAAACTGATTTAATAGTCACTGCTCCAGCTTGTGCATATCTGTAATAGAGACTTTGACTGGCCTAATGGCAAGAGAACTCTGAACATTATTTCTGTGAGCATGTCCAGGGATCTCAAACAAAGAATTTCTAATACTTTAACCAAACGACAAAACCAACATAAGTTTCTAGTTGTACAGTTCTGCCCTAAAGGGCAGAGGCTTACACATGATAATTAGGCTCAAGGTATATTATCATTATTTACATCAGGACTAAGCAATACACACACTTATATGATGCTTCATGTTTGCTTGTCTTTAAAATATTACCTCCTCACCACACCACAGTTTAAAGACTTAATGTGTGTTCATCCTTGCTTTTCTACTTCTGCCAAAAAAAAAAAAAAAGGCATCTTTTTGGATAACAGCCAATACCAATTCCCTCAACTTGCCAGGCTGCCAGCTTTAGAGACCTTAACTCACTTTTTTTGTACTGGGAAGCTTGTGAGAGAACTTTGAGCTTTGGTTTGCAATAAGAATCCCCAACTTGTATACACTGGAAAACTAAGACAAAGTTCCTGGAAACTGAATCACACATGATTCAGAGTCAGGCTCCATAACTCACCTGTCCCTCAAGGGGGTCCTTAATTCAAGTGCTTTGATGTCCCTCAACTCTCATAAACAGGCTCTTTTCAACCTCTGCTTTCAGTTAGATTTCTGCTTTCTGCCTAAAAGGCAAAAAGATGGTACATTCTCTCATAGCTTGAGAAGTCCATTGATAGTTTCCTGCCTCAACTGCATATTTCTTGTATCTAAGTACGCAGGAGCATCAGGGTAGTTAGCTTCCGCTGTGCACTGGACACACACTCACACTTTGGGACCATGGCAGGCCAATGCAGGGTTTAGTGCTTCCCTGATGTTAGGAGCACACCTGCTTCGTTAGTCAGAATGCCAGCCATTGATTTGATTAGGTAGAGAAAAATAAAAGATATTTATCTTTTAAATGAGGATGAGCTTGCTCAGGGGTGTAGCTAAGGGAGAGGGGGACTGTGGTCATCCTTCTTCCTGGTGGCCCCTCAGAGTGAGGGAGATTATGAAGAAAATAGAGAGGGGTGGATCTGAGGGGCCCTTGGGAGCTGGAGGCACCTGGGTTCTTTGAACCCATCCATTCAGTTATAGCTACACTCTTGAGCTTGCTTGCTCCTATGTAGTTTTCCAAACCTGGGCTTTACGTCTGAGACTGCCACTCTAATTTTAGACTCCACGTTATTTTTGGTAGGCATGTGCTCTTGATAGCAGCAGCTACTGAAAACTCATGCAACATTCAAGCAAAGATAGTCAGTGTATTCATTTCTTGCTTAATTATTTCTTGCTTAATTCTTTGTACTCATCTTGCATACGAATCCAAAATTCTGAAGAAATATTGTGAAGAATGTAAAACGAAGAGCTGTCCAAAGCCTCTGGGGCATGAGGAGGTGGGCAGGGGCATAGGAGCTGAAAAACACCCATCTCCTCTGCTGCTCACAAAGGCAAGGGCAGGCACAGTCATGGCACTTCTAATGAGCTCTAGTGAGCATCTCCCGAGAAGGAACTCTCTCCCTTGGCCCACCAGCCAAAGAAGTGCCACTGCTGTGCCTGCCCTTGGCTTTGTGAGCAGAGCCAAGAAGTTGTTGGCTCCTGTCTCTGTCCTCCTCCCATCATCCCTGACCATCTCTCCACATCTTGGACATGTTGAGTAAGGCTGCTCCTGAGGGGTTCAGACCCCTAGTTTGAAAACCCCTGCTTTATGAGGTAAGTCTTGGCAGCTGGTGACCCGCCCCAAAGTGCTATAGATGAAAATTGGCAAAGTAGAGCAGTTGATTTGCCTCTTTACGATATTTCACTTTACAAACCCCTGTCTGGTTTAGCCACTCACAGAGTAAGGACCATTCACCATAATCTTTGTGTCACTTGTTTACAAGCATTGATGCATTCTTCTCCATAGCAAACCACATATGTTGCAGCAGGTGTAAGACTGAATTTTTTGAAATCTTTTAAAACTTTTAAACAGAAGTTGGGGGCCTTGGCTGACATTCAGACTAATAAAGCGCTGCAGCAGCAACAATACACTAATGCTGTGGGGGAGGGGTAATTTAAGTTGATATTCCCTTTCCTCTGAATCTGACTGTGACTCCCAAAATTAAGTCTCTGAGGGCCATGCAGCCCTTAGGGACATCCTCTAGAGTCACAGACAGCTTCAGAGGGAAGGGGAGATCAATGAAAATGGTCCCTCCCCCCATAGCACCAGGCGGTTTTTCACACATGGCTTTATGCCCTGAAGTATCTGAAGAGTGAATCTGCTTCACAGCAGATTTACAAGAAGTTTACTTCGGGGGATTAGTTTGACAGTTCACATAGCTGTTGGCTCCTCCATGCATCTTTCTGGTCCGGGTTTTCCCTCCAACACAGAGGAAAAGGTGAGAGTTCCCCCCCCCCCAATAGTTTGTTTTTTAAAAAAATACATTTTATATCCCGCTCTTCCTCCAAGGAGCCCAGAATGGTGTACTACATACTTAGGTTTCTCCTCACAACAACCCTGTGAAGTAGGTTAGGCTGAGAGAGAAGTGACTGGCCCAGAGTCACCCAAAAAGTATCATGGCTGAATGGGGATTTGAACTCAGGTCTCCCCGGTCCTAGTCCAGTACTCCAGCCACTACGCCATGCTGGCTCTTAGTTTGACAGCTAAAAGCGCAAGAGCGAGTTGTCAAACAGCTGGATCAATCAGCAGGATGCTTAACCCTTGCTTTTGTGAGTGACTGCCTTCATCACATAATGTTTACCCCTCATACACACACACCTAATGGAATCAGCCTAGACAACAAAGGGCTCAGGTTACATCCATTCTGCATATCTAAAGCCTATGTAAAACATAGCAAGACACACATTTTGCAGTCTGTGCTTGTGTTTAACTCAGGAATTCTCCCTCCCCACCCCCAGCAATTTCTCCCTCCCCCTCCCTCAACAGAGTATCACCAACCTACAACAACACACACACACACCCAGCACTTGCAATTGCAAATCACTTAGAGCAGAACATACCCCAAACAGCTGTCAAACTCCCCGTCATTGAGTTTTGCAAAAAAAACCAATTTACTGGCATGACCACCCCAAACATAACAGAGAAAACTACAGAGCGTAACACAAGCCCTGGGTTATTTTTCAAAAGCCCCTGAAACTAGAGGATTTTTTTAAACCGGACATACTTTGGGTTAAGCCAGAATTTGCAGCCTCCATTCGGGGAGAATCAAAGTCCTGTCTGTCCTGGTCCCTGATAGCCTGCAGGGAGGTCAGGTTAAATCCAGTGAATATGTGGACTAACACACTCCAATCAGGAGTGGATTTCCAATAAAAGCCCTGTGTGAAAAGCCTCCAGCTGGTCTCACCATCTCTTGAAAGTAATCCGCAACCAATCTTTATGGAGGTAAGACCAGTACACTGTTGCTACACAAGCACTTCATTAGTCAGAATGTCAGCCCTTGAATTTAATCAGAACAGCAGCACTGGAAGGAAGGTCTTTAATTCTTTCTCCCACACATTGTTTCTCTGATCTAAACTGCCCCTTCCCAAAGTTAATGCTACAGTAAAATTAATCTTTACTTACTGTTCTTCAACAAAAGCATCCTCAAAGGAGTTTACATAATAAAAGACAGTTCCCTATCCCCAAAGGGTTCACAATCTAAGAAGAAACAAGGAAGACACTCGCAAAACCCCTGGAGGGATCCTATGATGCATTGAATAGAGACAATTGTTATCTATGCTAAATATAAGAGAGTAACCATTTTAAAAGGTCTGCCCTGTTAGGTTAATGCTGTACCTGTATTTTAACCATAGAGCTAATACCAATCTGAGGTACAATTTAGATGAGGAAAACAGTGCAGGGGGAAGGGTTAAACACATCCTCCATGGCACACAAAGAGCCTTCTTATTTTATTTATTTATTTATTTGTTTGTTCATTCATTCATTCATTCATTCATTCAATGTATCTACTGCCCATCCTAAGGTGGTCACCTTGCCTCACGTTGCCTCATGAAAGGACTGCTCCTGTTGGTTGTGACCCAGAGGTGGCCAGTGAAAGCTGAAATCTAGTTCATCCTGCAGGCCCACACATCTAAATCTAAAGCTGAAATCTAGTCCATTCTGTGGACCATTCTGTAGTCCATTCATCAGTTCTACCTGATGAATGGCCAGTCTGCAGGCAGCACGGCTGTTGTTGACACTGGGGTGGGGCAGGATGGGAGCGAGACAGAGAGAAGCAACTGGAGGTGCTGGGAAACAGAGGCAACTGCACCTTTTTTGGTACCTCCTTAGGATGAGCCACTACTGGCTTATGTAATAATAAAAAGACAATATGACTGGAATGGAATCTTATCTGGCTGAAGTCAAAGTACAAGATCACAGATCAAGCAGAAGCAAGATACCAACCCAAAGACTACTAAAGACTAGGTAAGGTTCTTTAGGACCTTACAAAAGAACAATTTGTTTTTTGTTTTTGTTTTTTTTAAAGAGGGAAATGAGGTGATAGAGCTTTAAGCAGTGATTTACCTTGCAAATCTGATACATTTACCTGGAATTTTTGGAGGAAATTGTGACTTCTTATACAAAGAAATGGAGAAATCCAGTTGAGATGCATAGAGCTGATTAATTGGTACTACTTTTTTCTTGTCTCTATGTTAATAAATCTGGTTGTATCTTTCTGCATTTGAGATTCTATTACTAAACAACACAATCTCTACAAATGCTTACAGCAGCCTTGGCTGCCAATATGACTTTGTTTGCAGTACTGTATAGGAAGAAAGGGCACATTATTCTGTTTTCCTCTTTCAAAACAATCCAGTAATCTGCAGCAGATAGAGGATAATAAAAACAACATTGAGAAAAGAAAGGTGTATATAAATTAGGGATCTGCATGATGTTCCAGTGCCTCATTAGAGAGGCATTGAAAAGGTTCACGTTGTTGTAGCCTAAATGTTTCGGCGGGGGTGGTGGTGGTGGTAGAGAGCAGTAGCTTTAAGGAGCAGATACACAGGTCCTTACCCGCTCCTCCGCCACCCCACCACCGTTCCAGCTGCAGCGCTGTGCTGCTCAAAAGGCCACATGCGACCAGGGGCGTATCTAGGGTGGGGCAGGCAGGGCACGTGCCCCGGGCACCACTTGAAGGGGGGCACCATTTTGTAAAATTTAAAAAAAATTTAAATGGCCACCGAAAACAAAATGGCCACTGTGCATGCTCAAATGGCCTCTGTGAGGCCCTAGGCCATGCCAGGCCTCACAGAGGCCATTTGAGCTTGCATGGCAGCCATTTTGTTTTCAGCTGATATATGCAAATGGTCCCTGTAAAGCCCTAGAGGGCAGCGAGGGGAGGGGGAACCTTTGCAGACCCACCCCACAGCCTTTAGGAAGCCCCCGAAGGGAATATAGGTATTTTTTTAAATTTAATATAATATAAGTCACTGTACACATATTCAGTTTGGCAATATGTACAGAGAATCAGGGCTTGTGAATAATGAGCTGAAGCTTATGAGCTAGGATTGTATTCATTTGCTCTTACTTTGCTTCTTGTGACAAGTGAGTTAAATGTGGTGTCTTAATAATATGGCTATTAATGGTGAGTTTGTCTTTGAATCAGTGTGAAATCCTTAGTATTAAGGCCCACCGGGAGTTTCTTGCTCTCTTTCTCTCATTTGAACTGTCTTTCTGAAATATATTATAGATATATAAAATAGAATATATTCCAAGCAGTGACACAGTTCACTCTGCATATCCTTTAATTATTTTCAGAGTATCTGGGAAAAGCCAAATTCTCCATTTATTTTTAAAACTTATGTAATAGTGATGCTACAATGCATAGTAGAGAATTAGACAGGCACTTCTGTTTAGTTTTCCAAGTATACCTCCACATAGTATTTGGGTATTTCATGAGCCCCAGCATACTGAAATTTGTAGTTTTCCAAGCACTTTTTGGTCTGGCTACACCCACAGCTAAATAGTTTTTGAAATATTAAAAGATTAATGAGCTTGACTTGTATTTTTCAGCTGATATTATGGTAAAGTTATCTGAAAGATGGGTGTCAGATGCTTGGACGGGGGCACAATTTCAGTGCTTGCCCTAGGCGCTATTTTCCCTAGATACACCTCTGCATGTGACTGCTTCCCTGTTCGCAGCAGTCTGCATATGGCATTGCCACACACGGAATCAGTGCATGCATGGGCACCATTTGTGTGGTCAGCAACACCATGCTGACCATGCAAATGGTCCCTGCACATGCGCAGACGGCATGTGCGTGCCGATGCCATGCGCAGGCTGCTGGGAACAGGAAGCCGCTGCGAACGGCCTTTTGAGCAGCACAGTGCTGTAACCAAGACTGTGGTGGAGCAGGTAAAGACCTGTGTACCTGCTCCTTAAAGCTCTCTGCCCCCCCACCTGCCCTAAACGTTTCAAGCACATCCCTAATATACATCTGTCACCTATAGCATAATAATAGCATGGAAATAAGGCCCTCCAGCTATATTTCTGCCAACCTCAGAAAGCACACTAGTAGCTAGTGTAGCATATTGGTTAAGATCCTTTATCTCAATATCAAGCCATTAAGATCTCTAGGATTGCTTCCAATAGTCACCTGGAGATTCCATGCTGACTCCTGAAGACAAGGCTCAAGCTATCCTGGAGGGTTGCCAACCCTGTCTGATAACCTGTTATCAGTAGAGTAGCTTCACTGGATGGGTCTGCATGGTTACCCAACATTGTAGAGACAGCCAAGGGCATCTGGCTCCTGTGCATAATACGGCAACTGTCCTCAATTATTTACCACTCCATTTTGGGGCTTTCCAGAGGCTAGGTTCCACATCTCCATCAGCCCCCTCACATGGTTTGCAGCAGCTTCACTGCAGCCATAAGCGTGCAAAAAGCAAACTGTCCACCCCACATCTTTCTGGCAGGGCCTTATCTCTGATCTCTTGCCAACTGCTTCCAGGTAGATTGGCAGAGAGCAATCTGGTTTGAACAACCACCAGCACAGCATACACTGCCAGAGCCCACAGTACTGGGCAGGAATGGCATGTTATGCTAACAGCTGCTCTTACTTTCAAGTTTCATGCCATACCTACAAGTGATGGGGGTGAAGTGGCCTGAAGTCAATAGCTTCCAGGTTTCCAGAATCCTGTTTTTGTGGGGGTTGCTGGGGAGGCCCAAGAGGCCTTGCCAAGGCTCTGTGTTAACACGCTAGAACAGGAATGCACAACTTTAGCTCTCCTCCTGCAGATGTTGGCCTACAACTCCCATCATTCCTGACTACTGGCCACTGTGGCTAGCGATGACAGGAGTTGTAGTCCAACAGCTGGAGGGCCGAAGTTGTGCAGCCCTGCTCTGTAATATGCCTGAAAATCCTCTGCAATGTGCTGGGTACGATAGCATGAGTTGTATGCCTTCTGTTCTAACTTCCAGCATGGGCAATAAATGTTAATGTGGGGAAATACAACAAAAATAGTAGCTTAGTAAGTCATTAGGGCTGTGTGATGTTATGGCTGCATTTATTTTCTAGGAGAGGTATTTCAATTGCAGCATATTTTTCCTACTTTCTTCCCCTATTTCTTCCCTTATCAGGGCAAATGGTTCTCTGACTTCATTGTCTGTGACATTTTCTGTACGAGATCAGTTTTAACCTAAACCCAGTTTATGCTGGTTTGTCAAAATGGAGAAGTGGAACCAAGTTCGACAAAAGTCAAGATGGCCACAGAACCAAATTTCAACCAATTAACAGCCTTCTGCTTTTTCTAAGAACTTTCTGGTGCATTCATCCTTAACCCCTCTCCAGACTTCTCAGTCAGAATTGTATCAATGGAGAAGCCAGTTTTGGATCTTAATCCTTCCAAGGAGCATCCAGTGGCATTTTCAAAGTTTCTAATGAAAAATATTTGGTTTAATTTACCAATGGTTTATTTTATTTTTAAAATAGAAATCTGTAGGCAGGTGGCATTTTAGCTTCATATCAACCTGGGTTCTTTCCAGGTACATGTTAAAACAGTGTCACTACTGTCCGTTAAGTGTGCTTCTGTACTGCCTATGTTTCGACACTGCAGTCCCTGCATTGTCAGCAAGGTGCTGTTCACATTTCCAATGCCTTCTTTCAGATTTTATCCTTGCGTTTCAGTCCTACAAGGTTTTATGTACGTTGCAAATAAATAGCTATACTTTCCCATTATAGGAGGGATGCGTAAACTATTTACGTTTTCAAAACGATCCTGACAAACTAAAGAATTTTACTGCTGAACTGTGTGTAATCTGGAAAGCGCCACGGTGAGATAGGATTGATGGAGAAACAGAGACTTCCCAAGGCTGCCTAGATAGCTGGATAGCTGAATAGGCCACTGTTGCCAACTTTTTTTCTGGAAGGACTCCTGTGCTAAAAGCTGCAGAAGTTTAGTGGGTGAACTTTTTTGCATCACTTCATCTCTATGCCAGGAAAAACTTCTCAGGTTAGGTTTCTGCATGATATGCACATGTGAAAGCTACAGGTAGAGCAACAAGTTAAATCAGGGTTTCCCCACAGCCAGGCCCAACACTGTAGCTACAATATTGCATTGCCATTGTATATACTGCCACACGTTGCTTTCAGGAACATAGGAAACTGCCATATACTGAGTCAGACCATTGGTCTATCTAGCTCAATAATGTCTTTACAGACTGGCAGCGGCTTCTCCAAGGTTGCAGGCAGGAATCTCTTTCAGCCCTATCTTGAAGAAGCCAGAGAGGGAACTTGAAATCTTCTGTTCTTCCCAGAGCGGCTCCATCCCCTGAGGGGAATATCTTGCAGTGCTCACACATCAAGTCTCCCATTCAGATGCAACCATGGCAGACTCTGCTTAGCTATGGGGACAAGCCATGCTTGCTACCACAAGACCAGCTCTCCTCCCTTCCGGTTTAAAGAAGTAATGATTCTGACCAGTATGTGCATATACAGCCAGAATGTGTGTGTGTTTTTTAAAAACCCAGAAAAAATACTGCTGTGTTTTCAAAAAGACCTGCAAACAAACAAAGTTGTTTTCTTAAGCTCTCAAACTGGCATCCACAAACAACATTTTTCCAAGCGTCTAGACTAGAAAGAAAACAACCTGCCCTGGCTGTCAAGATCAAAGTTATGCACAGTTTGTTACATATAGGATTAAAAGTCACACAGTCTTTTTATCAGCTCTGTTCCTGTGTGCGTAACAATAACCTGACACAGAAACTGAGCAGGTGAAGCCTTTTCCACATTTATATCTATGCCAGGAAAAGCCTTACCTACTGAATATTGAACCCTGATACTAATGGCACAGGAGCAGGGCCAGTAAAAAGAGGGGCAAACTGGATGAAAATGAATTTTGCACCACGTTATGAGGAGACTTGGAGGTTTGCCACAACTCACTCCCATCAATCACAGTCTTGCTTTTGTGATAAGAATGTTCAGGATGTGTTCCAGAGAGATCAACTGAGAACAGCGGGGTGGGAAGGAACATGATTGGTGAAACAGGTTTGTGCTGTTTTAATGTTTGTTTGTTGGTAGAATGTGCACTTTAATTAGTCTTTATTCCGTTTACCACACAGAGAGTCCTTTCCGAGTTAAATTCAATAGGGGCCAAAATATGCATCTCAGAGGAATGACCCTGGGGAATATGGCCTAAACCACCGGCTCAGCTTGCCAAGTTTCTGACGGACAAAACTTTCAAGAGCAGGCATGTGGGAAGAACCGCTGACTTCAAGGTGGAATTGCTCTGATGATCTGCATAAAGTTGAGGCTTGTTTGCTGCCACTGAATTTCAGGGGAGCCGGCAGAAGCCTGCCACCCTTATCTTTTGGGATAGTCCCTCTAGCTCTAGATACTGACCAACATTCTGCACTGCAGAATGTCAGTGTTAGGGACCTGACATGGCTCCGGCGCAACTTGAAAGGCAGCCCCGGGGGTACTGCCGAAGCCAGAAGTTGTGCAATGACCTAAAGCAGCATGCAGACACTTGCATTGTGCTACTTCATTGTTTCCAATGGAAGCAGCACAACAAAAGTGCCCGTGCACTGTTTGAGGCCATTGTGCAACTTCCCTCCTCCGTAACATCACCAGGACTGCCTTTCATGTTGCGCAGCAATCCTGGTGGGTCCCTAACGTCAGTGTTCCGCAGCGCAGAATGTCGACCACTGTGTTTAGAAGACTCTTGGGGGAGTAGTTGTCTAAAATTGGGGAGTAGCAGAAGACAGAGCTTGCAGATTTAATTAAGCCCCACCTTCCTTCCCCACCCACCCCTGTAATTTGAGCACTGTTTGTACATCACATCCATCATGTGCCCACACGTCTCACTAGACAGTAATGTGGTACATATGATATAACCATGGAAGATATCCTACACCACGTCCCCTGTGCTCAAAAAACTGCAAACAGGATTTGGTATGGTACATTATACCACACCAAAAAAAGTGCAGCCCACAGATGCATTAAGCATAAACAAAAGCATTTGGCTCAACCCTTTAGTCCATTCTCATCCCCAACCGAATGAAATCTAAGCACCTATAATTGCATCCCATTTCCCTTTCTTTTCCTTCATTTTTCCTTCCTACTGTTGTTTCCCTCTCTGTTAACATTTAGATTGTAAGTTCCTCAGGGCAGGGACTTGCCTTTGTTGTTTTTGTGCTTACACATGACAATGTATGGAAGTTTTTCACATCCAGTTTTTAGTTTGCATCTCATCTGGAATGGAGGTATGCATTCACATATCAGCCAAATCTACTCTGAAGTCCCTGCAAACTATCAGGGAGCACTCTGCACACAATTCAGGCTTTTCATCATGCACTAGAGTGTAGCCCAATTTATATCCAGGGTTTAAAAAAATCCACTTTTTATGTCGGTTTTTGGGGGCAACTTCGAACTCACATTAAAGCTTCGCAGAAAACCCGTGGTAAAGCCTGCTGTCTGGGAAAGCTCATGTAGGTAACACTAATAATAACAGTGATGTTCAGTGTTCCCTCTAACAGGGATTCCTCCCAGATGTTGTTGACTACAACTCCCAGAATCCCCAGCTGTAGTGGCTTTTGCTTTGGGATTATGGGAGTTGTAGTCAACAACATTTGGGAATCCCTGTTAGAGGGAACACTGGTGATGTGACTAGTCATATCCACTCATTTATTTCTATTCTTTTATTTATAATTTATATACTTGTATACTGCCTTTCTGTCACAAGTCCTCAAGGCAGCTCACAAAAACAACAACACATCCAACACAAACCATCTTATAAAGCAGTCTTTGACAAAATTTTCTTTGGATCTAGGAGTCACCCTAAACACTTAGGAGCCAAATAATGAATACTTGACAGACATGGGCGGGGGTGGGTGGGCGGTAACCTGGCACTTAGCCCAGACTCTTCGCTTTATAATACCATGTTATAAAGGTATTAAGGGTGCAAGCCATCCTTAACCTAGTTGCCAGGATCATGCGTCAGTGTGGGCTGCTTGCAGCTCGCATTGACAAAGAGACGGGGGTCTAGAATGCCTGTCCCCTGGGGGAATCCTCCAGTGCACCGTGCTCAGCATGCATTGCATTGTGGGATACCCGGAGGCTGCGACAACGGGCCCCAGCCTCAGAGTGATCCATGCAGCATGGAGCAGTGCTTATTGTGTGGGAGCACACTCCATGCTCCCACCAAGCACAGCATGATCAGTTTGTGAAGCCTTCCCTCTGGCTGCCCGGCTGCCCCATAGGTCGTGTGAATGGCCACTTAGACTAGAAACAGGTCTACCCGGGACAAATAAATATTTTATAAATAACTCCATCTCTCAATATCATAGTCTAGGCACCACAGTTAAATTTCTAGACAACCTGTTATAAAGGTATTGTTTAAAACCATGATGAAACAATGTGACATCTCTTTGTGTCACACTCTAGTGCAGTGGTCCTCACTATTTCCAAGCAGGGGCCAGTTGAGCAAAAAATCTTCATTGCGAGAGTCCTCTCCCACTGTGATGAACTTTGCACAATGCTGCACTTTTCTCAGTGCTGGGAGGGCTCTTTAAGAGAAATGGAGATCTCTCTTAAGAGCTCTAGGCAAAAAGCACTGAGGTGGACTACATGTCCCAGCACTCCTTCCAAGATGGTTCAGGGGTGCAAGAAGGCTCAATTTCCCTCAAAGCAGGGCTGCTCAGCTTTGGCCCTCCTGCAGATGTTGGCCTACAACTCCCATAATCCTTGACCACTCTGACAACTGTGGCTGGGGATTATGGGAGTTGTCGTCCAAAAACAGCTGGAGGGCCAAAGTTGAGCAGCCCTGCCCTAAAGGAGCCCCTTCCTTCAGCGCTTTACAAAGCGCAGAACTGCATGGTGAGAACAGTCATCTCTTCATGGTGCAGGGGGACTACGCAGAGTGTTCAGCTTTGGCTGAAGCTTCACACAGACCCAACAAACAATTAGTCAGAGTGCCGCACTGAGCGTTGATGGGGGCTGCCACTGGCCCAAGGGCCCTACAATGAAGAAGACTGCTCTTGTTACCAAGAAATGGAATCCTCCAGCCACATTCACCCAGACACACTTAATTTTTCCAGCAGTCCTTGAAAATCCACATGTCAGCAACCATTTTTCATCAGATTACCATCTCACAAAACACACCGAACATTAGTGTCCATCTTAAGCAGTCACTAGACTGGCAAATCAGCAAGAAACAGATTGTGATCTCTGATGAGGTTAGGTCAAGGGCTTCACAAAAGAGGAAAATTACTACAGTGCATGGAAAGCAGTGGGGAAGGGTTGCATAAGGCAGACTGTAACCATTCTGAATATAAGAAAAGTCACACAGACCACCAGGTTTTACCAACTGAACCTCCAAAAGAAGACTCTAGAACTGTAATATATTTGCATGTAATTGCTGTACAGACATACAGCACAGAATTGCTATGATTTCTTTGAACAGGAATAAACCAGAATAAATGCTGGTTTGCTAGCTCTGCCAGCTTCCTGGGTTCTATCCAAACCACCCAGCCTTCTCATTTTCAGAGATATTACTGCAAGGGACTTCTTTTTTAAATTGACAAAAATCAAATTGTTGTGGACTTCGCAATGGAACTTTGCTAGTTTTGGAAAACTGAAAAGCACTGGGTATAAAGTGCATGTGCTCTCTCGCTCTCTCTCACATACATACCACACACACACACACACACACACACACACACAAACACACACTTAAACTGGGTAACAGTCATTCCCCCTCCCAAGCTAACTGTGAACTGTAGGCCTATAAAGAGGATCTTAGGAACTCAACAAGAAAAATATCAGTGCTCTCAGAAAACTACAATCCCCAAAATTATTTAGGGAAAGCCATGATAATTAAGCTGGTATAAAAGTAATAGAAGTGTGTAGTCCTATACTCTGCTTGCCAGCAGATGTCATATACAGTACTTGAACAGCCTCCAGGTACTTGTTCACAATAAATCACTATCACTATTTTGTTCAAATCAAATCAAACCAAACCTTTATTATGGCCTATGATCAGTATACTATTTTGTGTCTGTTTTGCTTTTTGAGGAGATTTAGGGATTCTTTCAATGCAGTACCAACATAAAAGACAGTTCATTATCCTTTGGCGGGGGGGAGAGACCATTTCATCTTTTGCCAGGTTAATATATGATTTTTCAAGTTTCATGACCATGCCGTGGGACCTGGGCAGTCAAGAACCCAAAAGTGAAATTTTAAAAATTTCTTAGACCAAAGCATACAATATAGTTACTTAGTTTAAACTAAACAGGTCTTGATGTGGTTAGTGCCTGGTTGAGAGACCCATATATGCCACCTTTAGGAATGGGGCCAGAGCTCGATAGAAGATCCACTTTCCATGAAGCAGGTCCCAGGTTCAATTCCCAGTCCAGGTAGGGCTGGGAAAGACTCCTGCCTGAAACTTTGAAGAAGCTGCTGCCAGTCAGTGTAGACAATACTGAGCTAAATGGACCACGGTCTGACCCTGTATAAGGCAGCTTTCAATGAAATTCAACTAATGTCAGCTCAGTCCAAATACTAAAGTCTGCTAAATGTCTTCATTTTAGATAGCCTATATTAAGTCCAACCAGAGCCACTGAGATATCAAACATCAAATAAATTAATACAGATCTACAGAGAAGAGTCTATAATAATGTACAGGGCGTAGGGCTAAGGCAGTGGAACTTGCTATGAGAAGCCATAATTGCTAGCTGTCATAACATAACCATAGTTAATATTTTAACAAGTTTGGGGGTTGGGTTATGAATGCCAGCTGGTCATCTCTTTGTTCAGCAGATAACTGGATGACAGTGCAGGAGGAGGCTGATGGATGGCTCTGAAATATTCTGAATGGGGGAAACCATTCCGCTTGTAATCTTTCCCTGTCCCCAACCAAGGAGCTATGTGTGATCAGTGAAAAGAAAGTGGAGACAGGAAATCATGCTCCTCGTAGCACAACTCAGCCATTGCTTTTCCCTCTGAGTCACAAGCAGAATTGCATCACTATAGTATAGTTTTGTATAGTACAGTACATATAGTACATCACTATCGTATAGTACAGTATAGTTTTGTGCATTTTTATAGTGCTATGCTCCATCCACACTAGTGTGTGGTCCACTGCTTGAGAAAGTGTGACTTTGTGTGACTAACCTTCTCCCCTTTCCCCCAACTGTTTGTCGTAAAACTGGCATGACTGGGTATAGAAGCAGTATAAGCAGAAACTGTATACCCATGGGATATATGCACAAAAATATGGCATATGTCTTCCAAGTTATGAATATTTGACTGACATACAAATTTTTGGAACACAACCTGTTTGTAAGTTGGGGACAGGGGTGGAGCCACCATTGAGCAGATGGGTTCAAAGAACACAGCCGTGAGCCACGAAAATGCCGTGTGAGCCCTCCGGAGTTCATTCCCTGGCTGGGTGTATTTATTTCCCCTTCTCTCTCTCCAACAAGGGAGAAAAAGGGAAATAGATGCACCCAGCTAGCAAACGCTGGCTGGGAATGTGCTCCAGAGAGCTCAGAAGGGCCCTCTGCTGATTAGGCCATGTGCACATGATGTCACGTGCAAGGGGAGTCACTGGCGTGTGCAGTGTACATGCAAGGGGCCGCCAGGGACAGGTCAGAACCTGAGCCTCCATTCTCTGGCTCTGCCACTGGTTGGAGACTTCTTTTGTTTTGCTGCAAAATCCTATATTAACCTGGCAAAAGATGAAATGGTCTCTCCCTGCCCCCAAAGGATCATGTTGGGCAGTGTACTGAAGGAATACCATTTTGTATGATTTTTTTTGTGTGTGTTATATCTATAGACCACCTTTCCATAAAATGTATTTCCACCTATTGCATAATATATTCAAAAGATGTTAATACTATGTTTAGTTGTTTTTCTGTTTGCTGTTCTCCCCAAATGTCCAGCAGATCAATAATCTTTGCATGCCACCAGGAAAGACTATGACTATTCTTTCCAGTCATTTCAGTTATGGCATTATTAATTTTTAAATAATATTTATATCTCACCCCTCCAATATAACACTGCTTTTGAAAGCTCACAACAGTAAAACTATGAAAGTGAAATAAAATTTAAAACAGTAAAACCAATAAAACACACTGTAGAATAAAATCAATTAAAACAGATGCAGCTAAATGTAAACATCCACCAGACTGTAGTAAAAGACACTAAAAAGCCTCTCTAAACAAGTTTTAAGATCTTTTATTTAAAAGTAACCTATGGGAGACCAAAATGGCTGCTGCGCTGAGGGGGAAGGCCCGACCAGTAAAACAACTACCAGTAAAAGGCATTCCTGTACAGTACACTGCCACCACCCACGCCTCCAAGAAAAAGTGTCAGGTCCAGAAGTACTCCCAAGCAGCAAACTTGATCTTTCAGGGAGAGTGTGACCCCATCCAGGACCAAATTTACCTCACCACTTGGATAATGAGTTTTACCGACCCAGAACACTTCCATCGTATCTTCTAAGCTAGAAGCCTGACTGGAAAAGATCCAAGTAATCAGTTTCATCCAGGACTGCCTAGAGCTGAAATGCCACCATGCACTCCAATACCTTGCCCAAAAATGAAAAGTCTGAAACTGGCCACAAGTTGTTTAAGATAGTTGGATCCAAAGAGAGCTTTTCGAGGAAGGGTGTGATTACCACCTCCTTTAGCATGGAGGGCACTACCCCCTGATAGAGATGTGCACAAATCAAAAATTGCAATTCAATTCAAATCGAATCAGTTTGAAACAGGGTAGATTCTATTCAAATTCAAATTGGGTCGATCCAAAATCAAATTGATCTGACCCTGTTTTGGCACCTTTTAAAACCAATCAGGGTGCCTGGATGGTTTTTAAAAGGCACCAAAACGGTTGTCAAATTGATTTGAATCAATTCAGATGGGTTGATATGATTTGAATTACCTTGAATTGAATTGATTTGCACATCCCCACCCCCTGATTCAGGGAGGTTTTTACCATCCCTGAGACTCACAGACCCAGCCCTTCTCTGGCTGTCTTCATCACCCATGAAGGGTAATGATCAAACATACATGTGGTCACTCTCAAGCATCCGAGCAGCCTGTCACCTCCTCAGGCAACACAATCCGAAAGGTATCTAATATGACCAGATGGTACATCAGCAATTTTCAGTTCTGGTTCTGCAAAAATCTTAGCATCCAAATCAACACAGATATAAGCAATTTTATCCTCAAAATGAAATGTACATTGGTTACTGTGGGCAGATGAAAGTTTGATGTGATGGTCTTTGGGGCCCTCACCTAGTAGCCCCCAAACCACTCGAAAAAGCTTCACTGGATGCTGAATGGACACAATAGAGGCAGGCAAGTAAGATTTCTTCACCACCATCAGCACCACAGAGCAGGCCCTACTACTGGCTCTAGCCTATGTTCAGTCATGTTCATTCCAAGTTTTCCACCAACAGCACTCAAGCCACCTACCTACCTGTCTACCTCATCACCCACAACTCTCCTGTATACCAGGGGGTCGCTTGGGCTCAGCGGGTTGGGAGGACGTTTAGGTGCAATCATGTCAATTGCACAACTCATCTCCGTATACCAGAGGGAGATCAGGGCACTGACAGGATCATCCTCTCAGCAGGGTGCTTTCCAAACTAGCTGCTCATCAGCAGCAAAATGCCTATGTATGGGCAAGTCACATTCGGAACATAAACAGCAGGGGGAGCAGTCTTGCAGCAACTAACAACTCGAAAAAACACCAACTTTTTCATGCCGGATATACGATGCCCTTGCTCTATATCACAGAGATTAAATTTGCAACAAGGCATTGGAAATGTAAACAGCATCCTGCTCTACGCACAGGGACTGAAGTGTCACGACGCAGAAAGTGTGGAAGCATACTCCGTGATACGTCCTGACCCCATTGTAGGGTCTAGTCTGGAAAGCGCCCAGGAAAATCCTCCTATAGGCACTAATACAGTAAAAAAAGGTAAAGGTAAAGTGTGCCATCAAGTTGATTTCAACTCCTGGAGCCCACAGAGCCCTGAGGTTGTCTTTGGTAGAAAACAGGAGGGGTTTACCATTGCCTTCTCCTATGCAGTATTTGATTCTGCCTTCCAGCATCTTCCTATATCGCTTCTGCCCAATATAGGTGTTTCCCATAGTCTGGGTCACATACCAGCGGTGATTCGAACTGGCAACCTTTTGTTTGTTAGTCAAGCATTTCCTTGCTGCGCCACTTAAGGTGACTCTGAACGTAGGTACAGAAGTACATTTCCTACCTGTAGCATGCACTTGAAGGGCCTGTATCCAGGTTCACTTTTAAAATGAACACAGATACACACAAACACATGTACAGACATCCGTATGCTCATACAGCACAATGTCTGAATCAAGCTTTAGTGGCAGCCAACATCTAAGCAGCCACATGTCTTTCCACAGTAATGCTTCATCTTGTATCAGAATATCTCATGCCAGGCTGCAGTTAAATGGAATCTACATGTTCAAAGGCGATATGTATCTGAAAACCAGATGACAGGGACAAAGAATAGTGGAAGGAGAGATAGAGGGAAAGAGGAAGAGGGTTGAGCAAAGAGAAGAAAAGCAGAATGGGGGGAGTAGAGAGGAGAAGGAATATTTACATTTACATTTTACATCCCGCTCTTCCTCCAAGGAGCCCAGAGCGGTGTACTACATATTTAGGTTTCTCCTCACAACAACCCTGTGAAGTAGGTTAGGCTGAGAGAGAAGTGACTGGCCCAGAGTCACCCAGCAAGTCTCATGGCTGAATGGGGATTTGAACTCGGGTCTTCCCGGTCCTAGTCCAGCACTCTAACCACTACATCACACTGGCTTTACCGTGTGGTGTAGAATACACACCTATGCCACAAACGGTGGCATAAAATACACACCTATGCCACAAACGGTGGCATAGAATACACACCTATGCCACGAACGTTGTGGGTAAATCAATAAGATTCTCATTTTAAGAATAAGTCATGGAAGTTGTCCTAGATTTCTGACCATTTATCTGGTTTATTTACTTTTATGAGGGCCCATTTTTCATGCACTGCCAACTCAAGCAAGACATGCACCCAGTCCTCTATCCTAGGGGGAGTGGGAGATTTCCAGTGCTGCAGTAAGTCTCTCTCTCGGCCACCAGTAAGCCTCTCCATAGCCATTGTACATAATGTCAAAAAAATCATTAGAAAAAAAGAACAGCGAATTGCTTATCTCCTTCATGCCAAGCTTCTTAGCTTCCAAAGACACTTAGCTGGCTGCTTTGGGAAACAGAATGCTGGAATTGATAATTTACTCCAGCAAAGCAGTTCTTGTGTTCTTGTAATGGCACTACCGACAGGTACCACTTCGTACATTTTAAAATCAGGTGTTAATGGAGGGAGAGGTTTTAGGACTTGTGGCACACTTTCTGAAAGTACAGAAAAGATGTTCACTATGGTCCACCAAGGAAGATCTATCTGCAGAATCAGACCTATGCATGTACACTTGATGCAGATGTGCAACTGGATGGAAGTGCATTCACACCTGCATTGTGATGCTCAAGGCTCAACTGAAATGGCTAGATGCATATTTTGATGCACAACCATGCCCAGGGTCACTAGCTATTGCATGCAACCAATTGCTCATTAGCACAGATTGATCAGGGCCAATATATGCAGTCCAGTTTGTTGTTATGAAGTTAAAACTACACTTTCCATGGGATCTTAATATTGGGATCTGCTAACGATAGCAAGGAGGGGCATTCATTTTGGAACTGGTTTTTAACCCACCCCTGTAGTTGCATTCTAAAGTTAGAGCAGTTGGTTGTATGATTTTTTAAGTTCAAAGGCTCTCTGCCTTTTTCTCCTGTGCCAAGAATCTAAGCGCTCTCTGCTCTTTGATGCCCTGCTTTGCCATTCCCTCCAAGTTTGACTCATGACACTTTGGCAAGGCTTTGCTCCTCATTCAGATGAAGTGGAGATACACACAGATTTCTCTGAATCTTGGCCGATAAAAGCAACTCCAGCAGGAAAATGGACTCCCAGATGGAGCAGGCTATATCCAGTGGTGCCAACTGTACAAGAAGCAGGGTTGAGGAATGGGGACTGAATGACTATAAAGAGCAAGGCAAGGCAGTGTAAAGTGTCTGGGCAAATGGTTTCCAGGCCATTCACTCTCTAGAAATAATGAGACATCTGCAGAGCAGTTGCCCCGAGAAGGGAAAACCATGTCATAATCTGACACCTGCTTAAAAAGTGAGACGGTGCCTGAGCCTGGCCTTTTAAAATCACTCTTCTCCCAGACACTGTATTCTCTGCCAAAATAAGTAAGAGAAGGAGCACTCTCCTAAATCCAGCCCTGAAAACATACGTAACCCATTCAAGTAGGAATAGAAAGCTATAATTCACTCAGAGGTGTGAACTAGTTTGCATGGATCTTAACACTCCAGAGTGATTTATACTGAGAAAAAGCTTGGCAGGTATCTCTGTGGAACATGGAATGAGATTGGCTTTTCTGCTTTATAAAGTTTAGTCAGCATGTCCCAAAGTAGTTTTTAAACACTGCTGCCTAAAAGATATAAAACAACCCACAACTGCTTTCACAGGAAGAATGCACTGAGGACTGAAGAGCGCTTTACTCTCACAACAGAAGGCAGTAAATTCCAGTCAGAAATAAGGCACATATGAGAGATTAAGAGGTGGAAGAGATTGATGAGCTAGATTATCTTCCATTTAGAATTTCTGACCCTTCCAGTCAGAAGTTTATTCCATCACGAATATTCATTGATATGGGTCACTTTGTACAGCGTCCAGAAGGCAATCTCCACATCCTGTGAGAAATGTGCCCCGCTCCCACGAAACACTTCTTTCTTAAATGTGGTTGGAAAAAAACCACACTTCTTGCGCGTAGGACACATTTCTCACAGGATGTGGAGACCACATTTTTTCCAGCTAGTAAGTGCCAGAAAAAGTTGCACAAGGAAAGGTGTAGGCAAACCATAGCGAAACTTTTCTGGGTCTGAGGAGGAGGAGTTTTTTGCATAAGTAGTGTCATGATGGAAGGGTGTCTCCTAAAGGCAGGTACACCCCACCCTTCTGGACCTGAGCACACTTCTGCCATTTTACTTCTGCTCATTGCCCTTTGTGGTCCTTTAATTTTACAACAATTTTGTGTGTTTTACCACTGTTCCAAACCACAACAGTGGTATGAAAGGGAGGGGAAGAGGATAACCACTTTTAAAGAGTTTTGGGGAATGGAACAGCCCATTTTTAATGGGTTTTTTGGGGGGGGATGTGTGTAGAGGAGGAGGAAGAAGAAGATCACAGTGGGTCCAGTTGGCGGTGCAGGGATTGATGCCTGAGTGTAATGGACAGCTGTCTGGGAGAGGTGCCCCATCAGCTGTCTCCTTCTCCATCCTATCAGCAGCATCCAGCTGGCTGCAAGCAGGGGGAGGGGGAAAATTACTGCCAATAACTGCCAACTGTGCCCTCCATGCCCTCCAACTCAAGCTGCAGCTCCTCCTCTGCTACCCTGTTGTGTTTGATGAGCTCCTCTCTGGCAAGACGAGACCACCAAGGGCAGCCACAGTTGCAGCTGCCAATTATACCATCCGTCCCCTCCCTCCTCAGGCTGCAAGTGTGTTTACCTCATAAACTTTAATTACCTCATTTTATATATATATTTTAAAAATCTGTATTTGCACTTTTGTTTTATTATTCACCCCGAGCATAAAACTGCAAGAGCACCAATTAAACATATTAAGAAAATAAAATAAAAGGAAGCAATGATGGTGTCTACTCAGAGGTAAGTCCCACTATGTTCCATGGGGCTTACTCCCAGAAAAATGTGCACAGGATTGCAGTCACATCATTCAAGAGGAATATTCTGCTGTTTCAGGAAGTCATTAATTAACAGCAGCAATGAAGTGCACAACACCTTTTTGTGGGAAGGGCCAGGGGAAGTATTGGCAATGAACTCCCAATATACTGCTCCCTCCTAGTGTGGGTGGAAAATCACAGCATATATTTTAAAGAAAAGCAATGTCCAAATGCAGACTTTGCAAGCATGGATATACTTGCTACCCAAATCAGGATTGTTCAATTCATACATTTTGAAAATAGGAAGGTCCCTTATGCCAAGTCAGACCATTGATCCATTTAGCTGAGTTTCTACACTGGCAGCAGCTCCTCCAAGGTTTCAGGTAGGGGTCCCTAGAGAGTCACTTCCATACCTGGAGATGCCAGGGATTGAACCCGAGACCTTCTGCATGCAAAGCAGATGCTCCACCCTCCGCCGCCCCCTTGCCCCTCCCCCCTGCCCCACTTCCTCTTGCCCTTTCCCCTCCCCCCTGGCCCACTTCCTCTTGCCGTTTCCCCTCCCCCCTGGCCCACTTCCTCTTGCCCTTCCCCCTCGCCCACTCCCTCTTGCCCTTGCCCCTCCCCCGCCCCACTCCCTCTTGCCCTTGCCCTTGCCCCTCCCCCCTGCCCCACTCCCTCTTGCCCTTGCCCCTCCCCCTGCCCTCCCCCCTGCCCCACTCTCTCTTGCCCTTCCCCCTCCCCCCTGCCCCACTCCCACTTGCCCCCCCTGCCCCCCCCGCATTTTTAAATTTTTATCTTACCGGCCCTCCGCTCCTCCTCCCGGGCGGCAAAGAGTTAACAGTTAACAGTTTTGGAAGCAGCGGCGAAGCAGCAGCAGGAGGCGGCGACTGGGTCCGATGCTGGCAGCGGTGGGCCCGCCACGCTATGCAGCCTGCCGTGGCCGCTGCCGCCGCTTGTCCATCATTGCGGCCAGCAGCTGGACAGCCACCTCTCCCCCCATTTCCACCTTATGCCCCTGGTATTGGGGCCCACTGTGGGCTGCCCGTCCGCTGCCGGGCCGGCCCCACAACCACCGACTGTCACCGCCGCTGCCATGGGCCCCACTCGCCGCCGCCATCGCTTCCCCGTCCAGCACCGCTTCCCCGCACTGCTTCCCCGGCGCCGCTTCCCCGGCACCACTTCCCCGGCGGCACCATCGCTTCCCCATCCGGCATCGCTTCCCCGTCTGGCACCGCTTCCCCAGCCGGCATCGGCCCCAGTCGCCACCACCTCCTCCTGCTGCTTCCCCTCGCCGCTTACCAGGATCCAACATGGCCGCCATGTCCCTGCAGCCGTATCTTTCTCAGACGTTCTGGGCATGCGCTCCGCTCCAGCGCATGCCCAGAACGGCCGAGAAAGACACGGGCAGGGACACGGGCACACACTTTAGCTCTTTAGAGGATAACCAGCTTAACCCACACAGAGCATCTGCGCACTAGTATTTGATTGCTCCCCCGCACCACAGTCCCCTCACCTCAGAGATCTCTCCACCCTCACCCGAGCCATGCGCCTGCTCCTCCTCCTCCATCCCGTTGCTCCATCCCCCTCACCTCTTGATCACGGTTGTGGCATTGCCGGCACTGATCAGCCAAGCCGCAGTCCCCTAACCCCAGAGACCTCCCCACCCCAGGCTTGTAGCCAGCTGGTGGCATGGTGTGTATCTGCCACACACAAAAATTATCTTTCCTCCCAAGCCTCACTGACTGTTTTCACTGAACATTTTATAACCTGCCTCCCTTGACTTCTGCAACCCCCCTCCAAATCTTTTTTTGAAGCTGGCTACAGGCCTGCCCCACCCTCACCTGAGCCCCACTCCTGCTCCGCCCCACAGGAGCAGAAGCAGCAGCAGCGGCGGCAGTTGACAGGGCCCTTCTTCACTGCTGCCACCGCCATTCCCCTCAGGATGCTGTCAGGCCCAGACCCATCCCTGCCTCCCTCTGCCAATGGCCTCAATAGCCCCGAGCAGAAGCAGTGCCTGACCAGGCCCTTTCTCGCTGTCACCACCTTGGCCACTCATTCCCCTCAGGCCTGGGCCTGTCTCTTGCCCTTCTTTCTCTCTCTCTTCCCCTCCGTTCTTTTTCTCTTTCTCTCCTCTGCTCTGCTCACTCTTCCCCTCAGTTTTTCTTCCTCTCCCTCCCTTTTTTTCTTTATCTCTCTCTTCTTTCCTGAGTTAACAGATCTTGTTCATCTTGTTTCCTCATCTAATTCGCACAGTGACAGCCTCCTTATCCTGAAGGGGCTCTTTCCTCCCTCACAACCCCTCTCTTCACAGACCCCTGCCCACTATTTTGATAGATAGATAGATATTCTTCTCTCCTTACAATCCTTACAATCAAGCACATCTTCCAACCAGTAACAGTTGGACTCCAAATGATCACAGGCTCCTCTCACAGGCTCCTCCTCCCTATCTGCATATGGAATCTCCACTGCCCAATCACCATGGTGCTTCTGCTCTGCTACCTCCAATTGGTAAAGCACCGTGTGGGCAGGGCGTGCCACGTAGGTCCTTAGACTTATATATATATATATAGTCCTTCTCAACAGTAAGATTAGATTGATTAGATTGGATTGATTGTTTTGTATAGTGGGGTTGCTAAATAAATATGCAATTATTACTGATGTGTTATGGGGGAAATCTATATGCTTTCGAACATAATCCTTTAGTCATAAGACTCATATTTTTCAGCAAAAAGTCGCAAATATTTTGGGAGAAGGTAGACACACAATTGCACTGGCTACTGTTATGCAGAATATTTTATTTATATTTATTTAACATATTTATATACCACCCAAAAGCTGTGTCTCTGGTTGGCAACTGCTTTGCACAAGTATCATGAGTGTGATACTTGTGCACACCTTGTTCTGCTATTGTAAAAATTGAGTGCAAAAGCACTCACGTAAGCCTCTAAAAAGAAAGTGTTCTGATACCAGCAGTGTTCTCTCCCCCTTAAATGCCCCATCATTTCATGACCTTCATCATTTATCCATTCGTCCCTCATTCTTTACAGCCCGTGATCTCTCCTTTCCAGTGTTTGTGCACTGTCTCTTTAAAGAGACTTGCACTAAAAGAATTGCATTAAGTTTGAAGTGTGGTTAAGACTTGTGTCCTTTGATCATACAGAAAAGCCCTCAGTGCCTCCAAAAGATAAATCAATCCTGTCAAAACAATAAATGGGGTTTCAGCATCCAGTAAGAGACTCTCCCTGCTTAGGATAGACTATAGTACTTATGAGCCCAAGATCTAAGGATGTTTTAGATATGTAACTTCATAGAGGGGGTATGGACACCTTTGTTTCTTCCTGTTTTCCACCCCCACCCCCCAATCTTCTGTCCATAATAAATTGGGACTCTTCTCTTTGCCTGTACTTGCCTCCATCTCTGTTGAAAAGTCAGGACAATGAGGACGGCTTCTAAAGAAACCATCACATGCCCCTTGGCCAACCCACCCACAGCAGTAAATCTTTTCCCTTTCTTTTCCAGTCATCAGTGAGTCTGCCCATTGTCTAGCAACTCCACTTCCTGCCCCAGCACAAATGGGAAAACAAACAGTGGGCTGGGGTGACATCTGATGGACTGGAAAATAGAGAGAATCAAAGAGAGCAAAAAAGGGTAGGGAGAAGAGCTGGGAGAGTCAGTTCCTTTGTGCGACTGCATCAACATCCGCCCCATTCAGTTCTTGTTTACTCAGCACAGGTAGCAGACAGGTTAGCTGGGCCTTGTTTGTCTCTCTCCTTCCCCATCTTCGTCTTCTTGGCATGTTTTACACAAACATACATGCAAATCAAGACTTGTTGCAGGTTTTTCTCCTGCAGCTCGAATCAGGCTACCATCTGAATTTGCAACATATTTATTTGACATATGTACTGGCTAGCAAACTGAACACACTTTCCAATTGTTTGATTTGCTCCTGCACTGGTAGGGCTATCCACCTCTTTATTTTAAAACACTGCATACACGTGTATTCAATGAGAAAAATATTTGTCCTTTAACACACAGAAATGGCTTCATCTGAGCTCAATTCCAGAGGGAAGATTGTACGTCATACATGCAATGTCACAATGTATGACACTGATGTGCAAACACAATTACTGAAGTTGCAATCTCCACTCAAATCCTCTGTTCAAATAATCAACTCCAATTATGGACATCTGTATGCACCCAAAGTATTTGGGAAGTGATAGTAAAATAAATGATGGTAAAGCACTCCTTCTCAAATGCTGGGCCTGCACCCAGACGTGCCGTCAGCCCACCAATCACAGATACTGCAGCAGGGGTGTGGCTATAATTGAGTGGATGGGGTCAAAGAACCCAGGCCTCCCAACTCCTGAGAGACCCCCAGCTTCACCCCTCCCTATTTTCTTCATTATCTCCCTCACTCTGAGGGGCCGCTGGAGAGAGGGGCTAACACGGCCCCCCTCTCCCCTAGCTACGCCCCTGTACTGCAGAACATAGGGACTAATGAATAGATAATACCCGAGTCAGGGAACAGAACTGACTGGTAGATCCTGAAAACAAGCAAAATTTTCTTGTTGTGTTTCTTTAATAAATTGTCTGGGAATCACTCCTTTGATGAAAAATCTTGGGTCAAAGAGGCCTAACTGATGTCAGGCATTGAACTGTGTTAGATCACATAAAAGAGAGTTCACCATCAAATGGGAGAGATTTTGCTTTTCTTCCTGGATTTTTTTAATACACATACACACAATCGATCGATCGAGTGCCAAGTCGGTGTCGACTCTGAGCAACCACATAGACAGATTCTCTCCAGGATGATCTGTCTTCAACCTGGCCTTTAAGGTCTCTCAGTGGTGCATTCATTGCTGTCGTAATTGAGTCCATCCACCTTGCTGCTGGACATCCTCTTCTTCTCTTTCTTTCAACTTTTCCCAGCATTATGGACTTCTCAAGGGAGCTGGGTTTTTGCATAATGTGCCTGAAGTATGATAGTCTGAGCCTGCTCCTCTGTGCCTCGAGTGAAAATTCTGGATTGATTTGTTCTATGATCCATTTGTTTGTTTTCCTGGCTGTCCATGCTATCCTCAAAAGTCTTCTCCAGCACCAAAGTTCAAAAGTGTCAATGCTTTTTCTATCTTGCTTCTTCAAAGTCCAGCTTCCGCATCCATAGAGTGTCACGGGAAAAACCATTGTCGGAACGATTCTAATCTTTGTAGGTATAGACATGTAATGGCATCTAAATATCCTTTCCAAGGCCTTCACTGCAACTCTACTAGTCTGTGGCTAGTCTGTGGCGTATTTCTTCACTGCTGGATCC
This sequence comes from Hemicordylus capensis, assembly GCF_027244095.1. Taxonomy (NCBI): domain Eukaryota; kingdom Metazoa; phylum Chordata; class Lepidosauria; order Squamata; family Cordylidae; genus Hemicordylus; species Hemicordylus capensis. The sequence continues at coordinate 52,153,750 of NC_069660.1, forward strand.
TTTACTGTTGATGGTTGATCCTAAAAGGCATAAGCTATCCACCACTTCAATATCTTCATTATCAATTCTGAGGCTGGTTGCTGTACTTGTTGCCATTAGTTTAGTCTTCTTTAGATGTAGTCTTAGTCCCATTTTTTCACTGTGCTCGACTTTCATTACTAGAGCTTGCAGATCATCTGCACACATACATACCCTATGTATTCAGAAAGAAGGACCAAGGAGATGCACACAAAAGCTGCACGGCTGGTACTGGTTTTTAATATTGCACAGGTTGGGCTCTGGTATTTGTTTAACTAACTGTTGTCACTTTGTTACACAGTTGGATGTCCCAAAGAATATGACATGGTTTTTGGTGAATGTTATCACTAGTAGTTCCACCTCAAGCTGGTAGTTTCCATTATTGCAGTATGAGGAAAATAGGAAACTTGTTGGGAATATAGGAAATGTTATGCTCAGTGTGAAGCAGTGCAGGAAGCAGAATGAAGGACAGCAAAATCCTTGTGCATATCTGGAATGATGCATCATCCAAGTAAAACAGTGGAGAATAGACTGGTGTTCAGGACAACCACACTGGCAACACTGCTGCTGCTGTGTGCTGGTGTTTTTGTATGTGCACAGACTTTAAAACAGCAGGATGACTGAGTGCTGACCTTGTCAGAATCCCCTTGTACAGCCCAGCCTGCTTCGGCATAATGTAACAGTACAGCAACCCCCCTGTTATTAAAAAACCTCACCATGCATGTTAGATACCACAGCTTCCATGTCGGCAACTAGGTATTCCTATCCTATTGGTATATTTCTCCCCACTTGAATCAATGCATTCTTTGAGCAACAGCAAAAAGGAAGGGTGGTTTTTTTAAGCATCTGCATTATAAATAGGAAAGTGGTGAATTTTTACTCTATTTCACACTAGAGTCCGTAGCTCCCAGATGTCAAGCAGGACCAAAATGAATGGGTTCACACAGAATCATGTTGTTATGGCCAGAATGTTCCATTGGAATAAACAGTCAAGCAAGTTGTTCTGATGGAATGAACTTGGAACACTTGAAACATTCTGAGTACCATTTTGAACTCCAAAATGGCGCTCTTCTGGCCTCTGCGCACATGTGGCAGCCATTTATGTGGTGGTGCTTACCACACAAATGACTGCCACTCATACGCAGAGACAAGAAGAGCACCATTTTGGAGTCCAAAATGGTGATTGGTACACTAGAAAACATTCTTACTTGGAATGGGGTTGTTCTGTCAGAAGGGCATTCTGTTCCGAACTCAGAACACTCAAAATGGCCCGTTTTGAGGTGGAATGTTCCAAGATTGGAACATTCTGCACATCCCTAACAGAGGTGCTCATACCCCAGACTTTGAGGCCCTGGTCCGTGGCCTCCGAGATCCAGGGGGGCCTCCTGCTTCCATCCCACGCCCACCCAGCCGCTGCCGCGCCGCGCCAAACTGCCATTTTTTTCTATAATTTTAGTCGCCATGTTTGCAGCCAGGGTGGGTGGGGGTGAGCCAAGCTGCCCCCCCCCCGGTGGCAGTAGCGGCAGTGGGCAGAGCAGTCTGTAGGGCTGTCCGTCCAGCCCAGCAGCCCTTGAGAACTGCAAGGCACTCCAGTGCGCCTGAGCAGTTGGAACAGATCATTGCAAGCCCGTGACATCAAAAATGCCCCCCCTGCAAATAAAGGTTTCTTTCTTTATTTTTATGAAGGGGTGGTGGGTTGCCACTCTGCAGCTGGTACCGCTTCTCGGCACCAGCAGCAGCACCACCAAGGAGCAGTTCAAAGCTGCCTCCAGCTTTCCTTCCCCCCAGGTTTTTACTTTAAAAACAGGATGAATTGATTTGGATTCCAATCAAATAGATTCCGAATCAAATTGGGCTGTTTCAGGGGTGAATAAATTAGGATCTGAATCAAAACAACATGATTACAATTGAATCACAATTTTCATTTTGAGCACATCCCTAATTTTGGGCTATGGAATGGGCTATGGAGTGCACTCCCAGCAGAAATTCGTAATCTGAGATCATTGCTGTTCTTCAAGAGAGCCCTTAAAACGTACTTATTTGGCCTGGCCTTCTAGAATTTTAAATAATTAATTGTTTTAAACTGTTTTAAATTGTTGCCCTGATTTTCAGGCCTTTTAGCTGTTTTATTGGTTTTATTGTTTTTTATTAGTATGATTTTAATTGTTAATTTGTTTTTAATTGTTTTTATTATGTTGTGAACCGCCCTGAGCCGTATCGGAAGGGCGGTATATAAATCAAATAAATAAATAAATAAATTGTGGGCCACTACAGACTGCAAGCTTCAAATGTGTTCTTTACAATATTTATAGTGACCCCTTGTGCATGCAGCGAAACATGCAGAGGGTATCTGTGTGCCATCAAGATTCCTGTGAAGGCAAAGACAGGGTTGCTTGGGTCTCTGTGCATACAAGTGCATACATGGGGTTTCTCCACAGGCGTTCTAATGGTGTGGCACCCTGATGCTGTTCTCTCCCAGAAACATTCATTTTTACCCTGCTGAACATCTGTAAGGGGCTCATGTCTGTGCTACTTGCAATACCTGAAACCACAATGATATGTGGGCTTACAGTAGGAAAGATGATAGGTAATTGTCCGAAACCAACAAAGGGATGTTTGCTCCATGCTATAGTAATTAGGCTAGAAGCCACACTTAGTGGGTTAGCGTAATTTAAAATTGATGACCGTTATTAAGAAACAATGGCTAATCCAGACTAATGCTGTACTTGCATGCTCTCCTAGCGCAGGGGTGAGCAAACGTGATCCTCCAGCTGCTGTTGAACCACAGTTCCCATAATCCCCAGCCACAATTGTAGTTCAACAGCAGTTGGAGGGCCAGGTTTGCCAACCCCTGTCCTAGGACAAGGATGTTGCACTAGGTAGTTCCACTAAGCCAAGAGCTTGCGTTCCAGATTAGTATTGCACTAGTGCAAGGATGTTGCACAAAAAAGAGATGTCTACAGTAGTCTCTCTAATTTTTTTCATCTCTGTGTGGAATGAGTTTTGTTCTGGGCAGCAGTATGAAGGCAGTGTGTGCGCATGTGCATTCAGAGTGGGGCTTTCCTGATTCAATCTGAGCAGGATCTAAATTGAACTGAGCAGACATCCAAAAGTGTGTGAGCACGCGCATGTGTGCACGCCTTAGAGTGGATGTCTAAAACACACACCTTGTAGTACAACCTTGTACATGTCCCAGAGGTTTTCCACTAGTAGTTGCACAACACTGCGGAGCACCACAACTTTGCACAGCTCTGTAACCTTCTTAAGTGCCTGCAATGTCTCTCATCGTCCTAGTGCAACACTAATCAGTAGGTCAGCTCCTGTTCTGCTATCCTTGTTGGGCAATTTCAATGAGAGTGGAAGAGACTGTGTAACTTGTGAACTTCTTGCATGTATGCAACTTTGTACACTGGGCTAGTGCAATCTGGATGCCAGCCAATGTGTTCAAAATAATACAGTCTGAGGAGTGGTTTTGGAAACCGTTACCCTACACTACCACCACCCCCTGCAAAAAAACCCCACCCTGGTAGCTTTTATGCACTTTTCTTGCACTTAATTTACCTTGTGTAACAGAAATGTCTGTAATCACATGACAATGCATGCTATTTTGTATCACATACCTGAAGACATCTTCATATATTTGTAGAATGGACCAAGAGGTGATTTCCTGACTACTCTTTTAATCACATACAAAATAACACTCCTATTCACTAATAATTATACATGTTGGGGTATTTTCTGCTCAGCCAAGACAAAGATACTACCCACCATGGTGTCTTTCATGCAGCTTGAATTTTAGCAGCCATTTTCATAGCATTCAAGACTAACCACATTAATATGATACTTTTTAAAAAATCAAAACAATTCTTTTGGCTGTTACATCTCAAATCTGCCTTCTTGAATTGACTGAGCTGAAGATGAAATAGATGAAATCTAGGCATAATTTGGCCAGATTCTTCTCTATGTGGGACTCTGTTATTTAGCTTAGCCTGGGTTTACAAACAGGTTGAATTGCTCCTGATTGCATGCCTTTCACTTCCTGTGTAACTGAATGGCAGCTGTGGCAAAAAGAAAAATACTGAGGACATCTTTGTGCCCTCTGCTGTCCTGTCTTATTCCACCAGGTGTTGATACCAGTTTCACAATCTCCAATATCAGTTCTATAGGAGCCCTATTCAGATATTATATTGTACGTGAATGCAGGTATCTGTACATGTGCACATGTTTTTGTGTGGATGTAAATGTATCAATTTTAAAAGAACTTGGGTTCATACCCTCTCAAATGCAGGGTACAGATAGGAAGTGTACTGCTCTATGTGCATTCAACATAGTGGCCTGGTTCACACAGAGTTTGAATCTAGGTTTAATGTGAGTTACCAACATTAGCGTGGTTGTGTGACTCCACATCAAGGTGAGAATTTCAGATTCATCTTGGGCCATACACCTCCTTGGCATAGGTACATACAACCATGCTAACATTGGTAACCCATTAAACCTAGATTCCAATGACTGTGTGAACCAGGTCAATGTGTGAATAACTTTTGAACATTGTAAATAACGTGAACATTTGTTGTTGTTGAAGAGTGGTATATAAATATTCATAACAACATTAATAAAACTGTACCTATGCACATTGTACACAGATAGTTTTTGTTATGGACATAACCTGTGAATAGTACTCAAAAAGAGGACTCGCTGATTTTCTAAAGAGACACTGCAGTTGAGAGGTCAGTGTAAACATTCCTTTATTATCCCTCCCACATCCTAATTACAAGCATTTTGCTAGTCAGACAATGATACAGATAAAGGCAGCACAGTTTGCTGGTGAGCACTCAAGACATACTGAGTGGGTGAAAGTACACCTTCCTCCCTTATAGCCTACAAGACAGAAGACATGCCTTCTCCTGTCCTTATGCTCTCTTGGTCCTCCCGTATCACAAAACAGGATTAATGATCCCCTTCCTTTCTAGCACTGCAAGACCCATACATGGGCAGGTCTGCGCACATACGCCAGGATGTAGAAGAGAAAGACATTCCCACTCATGTTTTCCATGTCTCCATGAAATGTGTCTTCTGTGCTAGGGATCTCTGGGCAGTGGGTTTCTGGCTTGGGTCCAGGCTAATGAATGCAAAGATTTGGACTGAAATGGGCTTTTATCCTCAAGCACCAGTTCTCCCAAGATGCTGAGCTCTAAGATCCGGCTTGGCAGAGAAATGTTAAAAGACTCCGCTACAAAGACTCTACCCTCTGGGCCTGCCAGACACTTTCTATTCATTTTAATTTTCCTTTTCAAAGTGACTTTTGTTTTAAAAAATCTAAAATATATCAATAACCTCTCACAACAGGCCATAAATCTATCCGGAAGGAAGGAGAGAATGGAGTGAAAACAAGAGATCCATCATCTACAGAAAGAAATTAATCAAATGCTGTCATGAAATAAAGTGAAAAAGAAGAAAGGACCCGATATTCCTACTGACACTGGGAACTACCTTTCCCTCTCAGGTGCTAGAACAGCTAGCCTCATGCCTTAGTTCTAACTCCTCATTTCATTATCTGGGAAAGCATAAGAACATAAGAATAGCCCTGATGGATCAGGCCCAAGGTCCATCTAGTCACTTATCTCTTTCCGAGGTGGCTACTCTCTTTGCCATCTCTTTGCCGGGTGGCTACATTCCTCAAACCACTAGAGCAGAGGTTCTCAAACAGTCCTGCAGATGTTGTTGAATTACAACTCCCATCAATCCCCTTTAACCATTGTGTCAGGGAATGATGGGGATTGTAATCCAACAACATCTGGGGATCCATGTTTGAGAACTCCTGTACTGGCAAGTAAAATAGTCCAATACCTTGAAATAATCCCTAAACATCCAAAAGCATAACTCTAGCCCAGTATCTTGGATCCAACACTCATAATTCACACTTCAAAAGTCATGAGAATCTGTGGCCTGCAAGGCAATTATTGAATAACATCCTCACTAAGCAAAAGTCTCAGCAAATAAACAGGCCATCAGTTCAGATGTCCCACTCCTTGGGGTTCTTCCTGATTCAACTACCTCAGTCCCGTCCAGAATAACTCCTTATTGGTCACTTTCTTTCCAGGCCTAGTCCTAACTGAACACCTTACAAATATGTGCTTGTAGATGTGTGTTTATTTTTATTGAATAGATTTCTATGCTGCTTTTCTATTAAAGAGATCTAAAACCACTTAACAACCAATGCAAACACATCACAGAAAAGCTTCAATACAACTTAATCTAAAATGGTGCATTCTTTTTTTTAAAAAAATGAAACGGACCAGTATCCCATAAAAACAGCATTAAAATCTACCAGTAAAGAGCCCAAGAGGTTTTACTCTGTTGTTGAAACAATACAAGCATTTGTGCCTCCTAAGTCCTATGCAGACATTATGTTTAGGATTGTACAGCTGTCTGTACATTCATACATGGTTTTGCATGAATGAGTTCATTTATGTGATTTATATATTTATTTAAAATTTCTTGTATATCACCTCCCCCAAAGGCTCTAGGTGGTGAACAACAATAATACCAATAGCAAATGGTATTTCACAAATACAATTGGTATTTTGCAACAGCCTGGTGAAACAGATAGGTCTTAAGAAGGGCCTTAAAAGCAACTAAGGAGGAGGCTGAATGAATCTGGGGTGGGGGGGGAGCGTGATCCAGAGGGGCAGCCACAGAGAAGGTCCTCCTATGGGCCCAGGCACCACACACTACACCAGGGCCCAGGACACTAAGGAGGACTAGCTGAGAAGACCCCACAGGACAGGATACAACTGGCCGAGAGAAGCAATCCTGAAGATATACAGGTGCTAAGCCCATAAGGGTTTTGTAGGTGAGAAGCAGCATTTTAAACTGGACCCGGAAGCGAACAAGCAACCAGTGCAGTGACCATAAAAGGCAGGCCACTGCATTCTGGACTAGTTAAAGCTTCCAAATCATTTCCAAAGGCAACCCTAGGTCGAGCGTGTTACACTAATCCAAACAAGAGGCAACGAAGTTACTGTTGCGAGGGCCTGCCAGCCAAAAAGGCCGTAATTGACGAACTAGCCGAAGCTGGGCATAGGCACCCCTGGCCACGGCCTCCACCTGCTGTTCAAGTAGGAGCTGCGAGTCCAGAAGGACCCCCATATCACGAACCGTCTCTCTCAAGGGAAGCACAATCCCGTCAAGAGATAAACTCACACACAGCAACTGGCCAGATCGCAAACTGAGCAAGTGCAACTCGGTCTTGAAGGGATTAAGCCTGAGCTTGTTCTGGCCCATCCAGGTCCTGACAACCTCCAGGCACTGAGCCAGCACATGGACGGCATCACCTGTTTGGCCAGTGGTAGAGATATAAAGCTGAGTATCATCAGCATATTGATGAAAACGTACCCCAAACCGACGGATGACCAGGCCCAGGGACTTCATGTAGATGTTAAAGAGAATGGGAGCAAGGACCAAGCCCTGTGGGAGCCCACAAGAAAGGGACCGGGGCGCAGAACACTCACCCCCGATTGACACTGACTGGAGTCACCCAGTGAGATAGGACTGGAACCACTGAAGAACAGTGCCCTCAAGGGCCAGCCCACTTAAGCGCTCCAGAAGAATAGCATGGTCAATGGTATTGAAAGCTGCTGAGATCAAGGAGGACCAAGATAGGTGCACTTCCCAGATCAAGGTTACGATACAGATCATTCAACAGGGTGACCAATGCCGTTTCAGTGCTGTGCTGCAGCCTAAAACCTGCCTGGCAAAGGTCCAGAAAATCAGTTTCCTCCAGGACTCTCATCAACTGAGCACAAACCACCTTCTCCAAAATCTTACCAAGAAAAGGAAGATTGGAGATCGGACAACAGTTATCTAGCTTATCAGGGTCAAGAGAAGGCTTCCTTAGAAAAGGGGAGACCACTGCCTCTTTTAGGGCTGGTGGAATAAACCCCTCCCAAAGAGGGGAATTAAACGTCTCCCGAAGCCAGGAGAGAACATTTCCCCTCGCAGCCCTAACAAGCCAGGAGGGACAAGGGTCCAGGCTAGAGGTCACTGTGCCCACATTGGTGAGAATCCTGCTCACTTCATCAGCCTCAACAAGCTCAAAGGTATCCCAGATAGACCAGCCTCTATTACCTCAACGGATACTGAGCAACTGGAATCCAACTCCAATTGAAGGTGAGTAACTTTATCAGTAAAAAACTTAGCAAACATGTCCCAGTGGCCAGATGGAAGATCACCAGAAATCAACCCTTTCCAGCAAAGAATGGGTGATTTGGAAAAGGGCCGCCAGACAGGAATCTGCTGGCGCAATGAGCGCAGAGAAATGATTAGATTTTGCCACCCTTAGATTTCACTGCCCTTATCACCACTGTATACTCCCAAACATGGGCAAACAACCATGCTCAGTCAGCTTCTGTCTTAGTAGTCCTCCAGTGGCACTCTAGGTGTCTTATGACTCGCCCATAAGGGTTTTGTGGTTTCATTTTAAAAGTGTACCTGGATACAGAACTCTCAAATGCTTGGCACAGATAGAAAATGTACTGCTGTACCTATGTGGAACATAATATGTGAATCACTGGACCTGTGTACACACGTCGTACAGTTGTTGACTATAACATGTAAATAATATGACTATAGAATGTCAGGATTTGAAGGGACCTTGGAAACCTTCTGGCTGGCTCCCCCCTCCTCAGTGCAGGAACCTGCTATAACATCCCTGACATAGATGGCTGTCCAGAGTCTGTTTGAAAACTCCCAGCAAGAGACAGCCCACCACTGCATGAGGCAGACTGTTCCACTGTCAAACAGCTCTTATCGTTAGGAAACTCTCCCTAATGTCTACCCTACATCTGCTGCCTTACAATTTCAACCCACTGCTTCTTAGTCCTGCCCTCAGGAGCAGGGCTCAGATAATCCACTAGTCTACCAGTCGGCGATGAGTGAAAAATGATGCCTGACGAGTGAGAAAAATCCTGTTGAGTAATGTACCAGCATAGCTCAAGGAACCATCTGACGAGTAAAATAATTTTTTCTGGCTGGTGAACTGAGCCAACACTTCTTGACCCGTGCTCAGAAGCAACAGAGAACAACCTATGTGATGGTCCTTCAGAAGGCTATCTAACACCCCTTAGTCTTCTCTTCTCTAGGCTAAACATACCCAGGTTCTTCATCTCTTCCTCCCAGGACTTGGTTTCCAGCGGGTATTCCACTGTCTGAGGAGGGCATCCATAAATGCAGCACCAGCACTAAGAAGAACCATTCCTGGGTCACTGCTCACCTCACTTCTGCCAGCACAGACACTCTGTGGAGGGCCTCTGATGCATCTCTTAAACGACAGGCAGTTTCATTCGAGAGAATGCAGTCTTTTAAATACTCCAGTCCAATGCCATTTAGGACCATAAAGGTTAAAACACACACACACACACCTTGAATTATGCTCAGAATCACACCAGGATTTCATTCTGTTTGTAACAGAAAAACCACCTTGGTTGGATTTAAATATCACTCCTTTTCGGTTCCCTTCATCTCATCACCCTACAAGCAATGCTGTTGACTCAGCTTCCTGTTCTAAATCATAATATCTAACAGTCACAGAAAGGTTAACTGGTGCCAGTATTCGGCCATTTGAGACCCTTTTCTGCCAGGGAAACCAACACAGAATGACATCTGTCTTGTGCTGCTCAACTTTCAGGTTAAAATGTACTTCCTTCAGTGTTTCAGATTAAGCTATTCCCCATAACCACTAGGTGTCACCACTGCGCAATTCTGACTTATAGAGACCAATTTCTGGCCCTCATATATAGCCAATGCTTCTGTCAAAATGCCTCTGAATCTGGTGGCTCAGTCATATTTATAAACTGCTTGCTGTGTGAACTGACTTGACTACATGACAATGTTCTACATGAACGGTGTTCAGAGCTAAAGTAGCACAGAGGTTAAGAGTGTGAGCTAATGAGATATATATACTTGGTAAAATAGTTCCATCTTATCTTTACTAGACATGGGTGTGTGTGTGTGTGTGTGTGTGTGTGTGTGTGTGTGTGTGTGTGTGTGTGTGTTTATCTCCTGGGCAATAAGGGGACTTCTGGCTAAGCCTATCCATATTTGCTAAAGCATTTACTTTAGGTGCATAGATATAATTCGGCATAGGTGTCGTGTGTGTGTGTGTGTGTGTTTGGGGGGGGGGTATTTGGGATACCGTATTTATCTTATATCATAAGCTGCTTTTGCTCATTTTGCTATAATTTGTAATGTTACGTGATTCAACCAAAAAATTGTTTTAAGTAAAAGGAGTGGGAGAAAGTATGAGCCACGAGTTGGAGATTTCCTTCAGATCATATCTCAGCCGAACCATAAACTCACTCTTTGGGTGGCTGCCGTTTCTCTCAACCTTATTAAATGTGGGGATGATGATAATATTGGCCTAGCTAATAACCATGGTAAAGAACACAACAATTAAAAGAATCCACAAAACCAAAATAAACTTAAAACAGAAGCATCAAAAAAACGAACCTCACAAAGTACTAGAGCAGATATGGATAAAATTGACTCATCTCCAGAGAGAGGCAGCAAGCTTGCTTATATTTCCACATTCTAGAGATAGAGGGGATGTTAAGTATGTGGGCTGAACACTCAAGGAATGAAGGCAAACAAGGCCTCTGCCCATCATCACCAGATAAACTGCCCTGCAATACGGCAGGGCCAGGCAAATTGGTACTCTTCTTGGATTTAGCAGTGACATGCCAAGTAGGGCAGGACAGCATATGCCTGATGAGTGAGCTCTTGGCAATTGTGCCCGAGGTGTTAGAAATCAGAGTATTTATATAGGCATAATAAGCAGCACTGATTAATCCCAGTTTAGCTATAGATGTCAGGCTGGAAAATCCAAGATGCCCTGTGCTGAGGGAAGTCTGAGTCCAGCATTTCATGACAGTTCCTCTGTGAGACACATAACTTCAGGAACAAATACCATATGACTGCTGAGTGAGGCTGTTTGTTTGGACTTGGCCCAGTGCACTGTAATTAGAGATAGGATATTTGGCTAGATGGACCATTGGTCTGACCCAGTAGGGATGTTGTTGTGCTCTTATAATTGGGAACAGAACAAGCTGAAGAGATGTGTATAAAATTTGCCTGCAACTTCCCAATTTGGAAAGGCTTTCTGGAGCCTCTACATCACATGACCAGGTTTGCCCATGGCCAAAATAAATCCCCAATCTTAAATATAATTAACACAACTTTCCCATTAACAGTAACAATGGAACAATTCATCATTATGATGCATTCATGTCCAACATTCTTTGTGACAGCTGCAGTAAGAATGCCGAGTCTGTTGAATTTGGGGACAGAGCTTCTTCCTTCTGTGAGAAGAGCTCCATCTCTGATAGATTGCCTTCACTTCTCCATTTTGCAATTCCTCAAATTAACTGCAAGACAAAGAGTGCCTCATGGGATCTGCCAGGTATATCAGCTTCCTGTTGTAGGAAAGTGTAACCAAAATGATCAAAGAGTTGGGACACCTTTCCTATTGGGAGAGGCAAAAGCATTTGGGGCTATTTAGTTATGAAAAAAAGATTTCTAAGTGGGTGGGGGCACACAACAGGATTATAAAATTATTAAAAGTCAAGAGGGTGGAGAGAGTTTTTTCTCCTTTTTCCATAACACATAATGCTAGAACTTACTGTTAGTCACCAGTGAAGTTTGTGGTAGATTCAGAACAGATAATGGAAATTTTCTTCACACAGTACATAATTAATTTATGGTATTCAGTGACACAAGATGCGTCGTAGCCACAAGCTTGGGTGGCTTTTCAAAAAATTAGAGCAGAGGTTCTCAAACGGGTCCCCAGATGTTGTTGGACTACAACCCCCATCATCTACATTGTGGCTGGGTACGATGGGAGTTGTAGTCCAACATCTGGGGACCCATGTTTGAGAACCCTTGGATTAGACAAATTTCATGGAGAATAGGTCTGTCATTGCTGATCAATAGTGCACTTTGGCTTGGTGCCCAGTCCAAGGGGACAAGTGGCAGAAGAGACTGTGACTTACATGTCCTTCTTGTGAGCTTCCCAGAAGCATCTTGCTGAAAGATCTTCTTTCATCCTATTTAATTGCTAGGCTGGATGGACCCATGGTCTAATCCAGCAGAGCCCTATGCGCTCTTTATTCTCAAACACTGTCATCTTCATTACAAGGCAAGAGGTGCCCACATTGCTTGAGGCTGAAACACAGCTGCTGCACATGGGCTTCCTTGGTTGCACATGTGCTTCGTTAGTCAGGATACTGGCCATAGGATTTTCAGTTTCTGCCATCAATGCTCACAGTGCTTGCCATGTGAAGTATTGCACAGGGATTCCAATATCAAATGACAACACACACACAAATTGCATCCAGTAACGTAAGCCTTAAATCAAAAAGATTTTGGTTTCTCAACCATGGTGGATGGTATGTGCATTGGATTTTAAGAGTGCTGCCTTCTTCATTTTAGCCTACATTAAAAGCATTCACACATAACACAAACAGTGCAAGAAAGGTTCAAAGGCACTTTTGACTTGAATGTCAGGTTTTCTTAGACGGAGAAAACAGTCTAACCTGTGGACCTTGCACAAAGCTGTCTCGCAGGCATTGCTTTCTTTTCTTCATATGGTGACATAATTAAAACAGGAAGTCACATATTAACAGTGCACAGCCACTAAGCAGAAAAAGAAATTCCATTTTTGTCCCATTGTCTTTATGAGGCTATTTGGCTTACTCTGTTATGCCACAGTAAGACATTAAGAAACTGACAGAAACCAGTAGTGTAATGACATTTGCACGACACAGGGACAGCTGAGAAAACAGTCCTGAGATTGCCTGAACAAAGGAAAGATCTCCACTGTGAAGTCATCAAGGCCAGACTACATGTTATACGAAATGTGTAGTTTTACTTTGCATGTTTGGTTTTCTTTAATGTAAAGACTAGTCATGGGCCCCCCGATCAGGATCAGGACCATGATGTGAGGAGGGGGCTTCCACTCTTTGCTGTGGGCCTGATCTAGATGAGCCCCGCCCACCCCACAACTGCTATTTGCCCTGGGAGGAGAGCACCCATTCATTTGCAGAAGAGGACTGGCAGGCGGAAGGGGTGCTTAGCCCCTTTCCTAAAGTAAAGTGTGCCATCGAGTCAGTGTAGACTCCTAGCGAAGACAGAGCCTTGTGGTTGTCTTTAGTAAAATACAGGAGGGGTTTATCATTGCCTCTTTCCACGCAGTATGGGGGTGATGCCTTTCAGCATCTTCCTATATCGCTGCTGCCCGATATAGGTACCCGTAGGGATTCAAACTGGCAACCTCATGCTTGCTAGGCAAGTCATTTCCCGCTGTGCCATTAGGTGGCTACAGCCCCTTTCCTGCACACCTACAAATAGCTACTAACAAATGCCCCACAGTTTATTTACTAACCAGTCAATCCTGGCTATCTATCTTGGTTAAATGCTAGTTAACCCGAGTGTTTTGACCAGGATTGCCCTGGAATTCTGGGTTCTCACCATCAGCTTAGTGTATTATTTCTTACCAGTAGGACTGGAACCAGCTTTATTCCTATGGTGCTTCCTCACTTGGGATCACATTTTATTCGCAAACCATTTTCAACTATTCCTGCAACTCACCCCCATATCTAGGAACGTAACATGGGAAGGACTTATAGAGAGGTAGCTAAAAGCACACGTTTCAGAGACAGAGTTGTTAAACTGCTCCAAGATTCAGATCATATCTATACCAGAAACTGAATCTGGTTTTATAATCATTTATTCCTTCTCCCCAGGGAACCCTGGGAACTGTAGTTCGGGACAGCACACGGGTGTGGGAGAGGGTAGGGATATTAACAGAGAACTCTCAGCACTGTCATTCACTAAATTACAAGTTCCAGGGTTCTTTGGGCAAGCCATGACAGTTAAAGTGGTATAAAATTGATATAAATGTATAGTACAATTCTATTCTCAGTCTATATGGCTCTTTCTCAGAAGTAGATGAGGGTATATACTGTAAACCATTCTGTTTAGAGACATAAAAAAACTTGGCAGGAATGACTTAAACACACAATGTGGGAAATGGCTCTTACCCTCACCAGTCTCTCGTCTAGCCTCCTCCTTGAACAGCAGCACCATCCCTTTCTGAAACATGCCAACCAACCTTCTCCCTGAGTTTCAGACCCCAAATGACCAATGTGCACCTTTCCTGCTAAATTAGGTCTTCTCAGGAAATTAGCCAGAAGCTCCAGATCCTTGTAACCAGAGGCTCAGGCATGATCAGGCATGATCTAGCTGGCCAGCTGGCAGTCCCTGAAATTAATAAAAAACATTAAGAACTCCGTAAAAGGCTAGGAGAACCTACTGAAGAAAGCAATTAGCTACGCTCCTGGATAGTGGGGAGAAAGATGGAATTTTAGAGTAACTAATTTGCCAGTTTGGCTTCTTGCCACATATTACCAACTCCTTCGCATTCCCTGCAGATGAAAGGTGTTCAGATCTAGGTTCTCCAGATCTTCTCTCTCATTAGCAGGCCCAGCTCCAGGTATCAGGTGGTCCTCGGCAAACTCCCCCTCCATGGGCTCCCTCCTAAGGATTGTGGAGGGACTTACTTTGGTGGATTGATATTATTATTATTATTATTATTATTATTATTATTATATTTATATCCCGCTCTTCCTCCAAAGAGCCCAGAGCGGTGTACTACATACTTAAGTTGATCTTTCACAACAACCCTGTGAAGTAGGCTAGGCTGAGAGAGAAATGACTAGCCCAGAGTCACCCAGCTAGTTTCATGGCTGGATGGGGATTTGAACTCGGGTATCCCCAGTCCTAGTCCAGCACTCTAACCACTACACCACGCTGGCTCTCATATAAATATGAAGCAACAACAATGTTTTTCTCAGCCACGACAGTCATTCCGCAACCACTGATTTGATCATAGGGGTGCTCTCAGGGACTAGCAGTGGGCGCTTCGGAAGCCTCAGAGCCTTCGGCAGCTGCCCAAAGATACTGACCTCTGATACCACCCCTGCTCAGTAGTCTCAGTCATTGCGGCCTCACTTCTTTTACTGATTTCTGTTTACTGATTCATCCAATTTGAGGGATGAACTTTCCAGGGGGAACATGCAAGTAATAATAATGGTTAGTGCTTTTTCTAAGTGCTCAAGGCACTTTATATACATTTTTTCAGGGCCAAACTACATGTTATATTAATAATGTGCTTGGGCCTGAGGTGCTTAATTGCTGTTCTCTAAATAGCACCTGCCAGAGGAAGCAGCAGCAGCAGCAGCAGCTGTAGTAGTAGTAGTAGTAATCTGGATTGGGACCATGGCAGGGACAGAGTTAAAGTTCCCCTCTTCAATTGCACAGTCATGTTCTGGAGCATGCCCCCACGACACACAGACACACACACACATGATGACTGCTATTTAGAGCAGGGGATTCCAACCTTGGGTCCCCAGATGTTGTTGGACTACAATTCCCATAGTTCCCAGTCTCAGTGGCCAAGGCTAATGGGAGTTGTAATCTGCCAACAACTGGGGACCCAAGGTTATAAATCCCTGCTTTAGAGAATACAAATTTAGCCCGTAAAGGCTAAGCACATATTTAACACAATGTGCAGTCTTGCCCTCAGTCATTCTTAAAACGTATACGTTTAGTTATTTATTTACATTTTTTATGCTACCCTTTGTCCTGGAACTCTAGGGCATTGTACAAGCATTAAAAATGTTAAAGCATCAGAATGTCCATAAAACACAAAATAAAACTATATGTATATACTGCATATCTAAAGAATCCACATGAGCCTGCTCACAGGCTTTGATAAACAGGGGGAAATCTATTTTGTGTCTATGTTGTGGTGCCTGGACTGTTTATTCCACTCTCCCGGGAGTCCCTCTTCCCTCCCTGTTTTCCAGCAACAGGTTAAAACTGTGCTGTTCGGGAGTCCCTTTCCTTAGACTGTCTCATGGAGTAATCTACAATTCCATGCCAGACAATCCTGGTTAATCCTATGGAAAGATGGTTCCACCCTGTCCACCTTCGTAGCCATCTCCTGTCTTTTTTTGCTCTCCCAAGAACCAAAATATACTTACCCAGTATCTCCTAACCAAGCAGTGTCTATCTCACATCTCTGTCTCTTTCTCAGACCTACTGACCATAGGGTTACCAACAGTATAATGGACAAGTTAAATAAGGCCCCATTATGGAGGTGTCAACCAGCCAGTATTTCCTGAGTACCACCAGACAGCAACACTTTGTTCTGTCAAGTAATCAGTACTGTGGTCTGAAAAGCCAGTACCGTACTCCATTTTCTGCCAGGCTCATCCACAGTCCATTGGCTCCACCATGACTACCTTGGCTCCACCATGACCTACCAGACTGAGCTAGTTCCATCCTAACTGGCCAGATTCCATTAGGCTTCACAGTTTGCCAAAAATGACCTTGTTTCTCTAGCTTCCGGCCCACCCCCACCCCCCGCTTTTTTCCAGGAGAGCTGGTCTTGTGGTAGCAAGCATGACTTGTCCCCATAGATAAGCAGGGTCTGCCCTGGTTGCATATGAATGGGAGACTTGATGTGTGAGCACTGTAAGATATTCCCCTCAGGGGATGAAGCCGCTCTGGGAAGAGCAGAAGGTTTCAAGTTCCCTCCCTGGCTTCTCCAAGATAGGGCTGAGAGATCCAGCCTGCGACCTTGGAGAAGCTACTGCCAGTCTGTGAAGACAACACTGAGCTAGAAAGACCAATGGTCTGACTCAGTATATGGCAGTTTCCTAAAAGTTAATTTCAAGCCATCTGGGGGGCACCACTGGGTTCCATGATTACACTTTTGCTCTGCCTTTCACCAATGGGCTCCACCCCAGTACCAGATTTTTTTACCCCATTTGTCAAGGATTGGTAGTCTTGTGACATCACCAGGCCCTATTCATTCATTCATTCATTCATTCATTCATTCATTCATTCAGTGTCTATACTGCCCTTCCAAAAATGGCTCAGGGCGGTTTACACAGAGAAATAATGAATAAATAAGATGGATCCCTGTCCCCAAAGGGCTCACAATCTAAAAAGAAACATAAGATAGACACCAGCAACAGTCACTGGATGTACTGTGCTGTGGGTGGATGAACAGGGCCAGTTACTCTCCACCCTGCTAAATAAAAGAGAATCACCACATTAAAAGGTGCCTCTTTGCCAGTTATCTCAGGCTTTGGGGTATATCTCAGGCTTCTGGATACATTCTGACCTGGCAACCCTAGATTCCATAAGGTTTTGCTCTCCGCCTACCAGATTCCTCCAAACTTCATCCCCCGATCAGTCAGATTCTGAACTAGCTTTGCCCAATTTGGTTTCAACTCTTGGCAGACCAGAAGTCGGCAGCCCTGCCCTAATATCACTCAAAATGCCACAGCCTCTGCTCAGATCCTTAGGGCACTTCTGAAGTTTAGGCTATTACTTGTCCTGTATCCACCAGAGAGCAAAGAAAAGAAGAGGAGCCAGCCATTGTGATGGATCAAGAAGTTTTCAACAGTTTCAGACCTAAGTGGGTAATATCCAAACTGTTCAATGACACAAAACCCCATTCCCACAGGCTACAAGGCCAACTGACCATCATTATTTATCAAGATTCTGCTTCCAGTCCCCTGTAACAGCTATGGTCAACCTGGGACTCTCTAGCTATTGCTAGACTACGATTCCCACCCATCTCCAACCACAACTGTGTCTAGGGATGATGGAAGCTGGAGTTCAATAACTGCTACAGAGCCTCAGGTAGGCCACAAGTTGCCCTATAATAACCCAGCACCAAGGGAACACTGAGTGACCTGGACACAAAGGAAAGCTAGAACACAGTGTTGGCACTTCACTTCAATTTTCTGCACTCTCACAGAGGAGGCTCAATGAGGACATGGGAATACAAGGTGAAACCTGTATGCGCATCTTTAGCCTTTGGTATGTCCTGGCCAGGGACAAGTGCAACCATTCAACCAGGGTCTCTAATATGCCTTCCTGTTTGTGAACGTATGCCACCAACCCCCTTATTATCAAGGGGCGGGGGAATGATTTATCATCCTAAAATTAGGATGAGAAATTGAGTACAATTTTCCACTTTAAGCTTCTAGTTCATTGACCAAGACCACAAGTACAGTCACACCAGGACTGTCACACCAGGTTGAGTTTTGGGCTAAAACCCCAATAACATGTCAGTTATTGACATGTCAGTTAGGAAATCCTGACATGTCAGTTAGGAAATCAAACAGTGATTTGGTGCTGTTACACTATTCCATAAAAGAAAGGAAAGTTAGGAGAAGGGATGGTATATGATAACAAGTAATGGTGAACATTTGGTTGTCGTGTACGGACTGAACAGCTGCAGACTGAAAGGCACCTGTCATTTCGTCAGCCTAAAGAAAAAGCTGGATGAAGTCAGAGAGCAGAGGACCCAGTCTTTCTCAACTGGCTTGTACAAGAACATGGACCATGGTTTGAACTGGGACCCCATGAGTACTGCAGGACTAGTGATTAACCCCCTTCCCCTAAAGTTACACTATACTCTGTAGGACAAAACATACAGGTGACCTTTGTTATCCATGGGGGTTCCATTCTGGCCTACAACCGCAGATAATGAAACGTGGATAATGAGACCCTGAGTCAATGGGAATGGTGGGGAGATAGGTTCTTTAAGGTTAAAAAAGGGCTTCAAGGTTAAAAAAAAAAAGATGCAGAAATAAGCGAAATAAAGCACTGTACCATGCTCTCCAGGTCTCCAGCTGTCCAGCAATGCCCCCACCTCCAATTCCTCCAATTTTCCAGGAGAATTTTTTTTTAAGCAGGAACCATAAAATGGCTTCCTGCAAAATGGTGGCCAGAAATGACATCAGAAGTTCTTTCCAGCCTCCCAGGATAAGCGAATTTTGCCTGTTTTTAAAACCGTGGATAACAAGGTTGGGTCTCCATTGCCCAACCACAGATATGAGAGACAGCGAGTGCCAGGACCACAGATAATGAGGGTACCCACATTATAGTGGACATTGTATGTGTATGTTTTGCT
The DNA here is from genome assembly GCF_027244095.1 of Hemicordylus capensis. NCBI lineage: Eukaryota > Metazoa > Chordata > Lepidosauria > Squamata > Cordylidae > Hemicordylus > Hemicordylus capensis. The sequence goes on from NC_069660.1 coordinate 52,172,816, forward strand.
CCAGAGGGCAAGTATCAGCTTCAGGGGAAGGAGAAATGGCCCAGGGGAAAAGTTAAACCTCTTTCCCTAGGACTGTGATCCCAATAAGAATTTGGTCCCCCTGCAACTGCTTTTAAAAACTTTTAAAATTTGCAGAAAATCCCATTCACAGATCTCCCACATCACATTTAGTCTGGTCTTATTCACATGCAGTTGCTTACATCCTTTCAACTATTCCTTCCACATCTCTGGAAAACATCAACTGAAACCATAGAAATCAACTCTAAAAGGCTCAGATTCTTATACCCTAAACTCTGTAATCAAACTAGTCGTCCCATGCTAAGCCAAATGGAAGAGATTCCTGTCTGCAAAGTAGGTGGCAAATTCATCACAGTGGGTAGGACATGACTCAGTCTCTGGGCAAAGGCAGTTTATATTTTTACCAGGCTGTTTACCATCTCTGTTGGGTAGTATTTGGCACATATTATGAATCTCATTTCCTACACAGATGCAAAAGTTGGTACATAGTCTTGCCCAATTTTATTTGGCACCTTCCCCTAAAGCTATAAATATTGACCCCTGCTAAAATTATGACTTTTGGTTTGGATAAATTTGACAGGGATCAGAAGCTTAAATTGCGTATGCGGGAAGCCCTTCCTATCCATCCCACCCTCCCTAGTCACTAGCCAAGGAAATGTGATCCAGTGTGGTGTAATTGGCAAAGGCTGACATACAAAGCAAGGATGCACCAGTGCAGCAAGAGAGCAGCCTAACAGAACTTCCCAACTAACTGCACTGGTGGGGTGGGGAAGCAGTAATTTTTGACACCCTCCCCTTCCCCAGGACGTCCTCTGTGCCACCCAAAAATATATCCCTGAGGACTTTGCAACCCTTGGGGACATATTTCTGGATGGCACAGAGGGCTTCCTGGGGAAGGGGAGGATATCAAACATTTACACTTCCCTACTGCTCTGGTGCAGTTAGTTGAGAAGTTCTGTTTAGGCTGCTTCCCTTGTTGCTCTGGTACATCTTTGCTCTGAATACAACATGGACAACCTGAATTCAAATCCTCACTCAGCCATTAAATCCTCACTCAGCCATCCTCACTCAGTCACTATCTATCTGAGTCTAACCAACTTCAGAGGGCTGCTGAGAAAATACAATTGTAAAATTCCACCATAAGGTACTTGGAGGAAGGATGGGATTAGAGATGTAAGATCTCCAGAAATTTCAAAACCATGAAAAAACCTGGGTGGTTTTTTTTTAAAGGGGAAATTTTGAGTAAAATTAAAATATGCACAATACTCTTTTATTAATGCACTTTACAGATCAAAATCCACTTTGTTTCTTTAGAAACAGAATTTATTATACAGAACCTGCTTTGCTTATAATATTGATGTTTGGTGTATTATTACATTTAGAAGTGTAGTTTGTTCAGACAATAATTACAAAGGTTCTAACTGAATTGATTTTTAAATGTTTTTAAATTTTGTTACAAATGGACCACAAGCTGCTGAACTCCAAGGAATCCAGCATCTCTTAGTTTTGCCAATTCATGAGAAGCAAGCAAAAAGTTAAAGTTGAAAACAGAAGACACTGAATACATACAGTGCAGCGCCCCACTGATCCAGGAACAGGGTACGTGCACTCGTTCCGCACATTCTCAAACCCAGTCCTCACTTCTCCTGAGCTCACTGAGGCGCCACCATGACTAATGATTCTGTCATTGTTGCAGCAACTAGCCTCCCATTAGTACCAGTGGAAGGCTTGTCGCTGCAGTGATGACGCAATTCTTAGGAGCCAGGAAGCTCTGCAAGCCCGGAAGAAGTGAAGACGTTGTTTGGGGATGCACAGAATGGGTGCGCTGTATCTAAGGCACTATCAACATTATAGAAGAAGAAAACAAGTTATTATTTGTCCTGGACTTCATCTCCTCCAGTGTCAAGCAAATACAGAAAGCACTCATTTTCAGAAAAAGAGTGGGGGTGGGGAGAGAAGAGTAAAAAAATAATAATGCAAGACTTATTGAATACAGGTTTTTGCCACAGGAAACTGTCTAATCAGTCTTGCTTTCTGAGATCTCACTATCAAATATTTCTGCTTCTACCAATCCTTTATTTTTATCATCTTCATTCATTGGCTTCTCTAAAAACTGAAGCTTTGCCTGGATTGAGATAAGCTTCCCTACCTTTTCACATGTAGCATTTTTCTTGATCTGGTGTATTTCCAAACACAGACCAATTTCTTTCACATGCTGTAGAGGATGGAGGAATCTGAAGCAAGCAAGAAGCTTGGGAGAGTAAAGGCCAGACACTTTTTCTTATATGAATATATTTGAACACCTTTCCCCTAAACACATTTTCAGTCTGTTGGATTCCAAAAGAAAATATTTCATAATCCAAATGTTTTCTTTTTTCTTTTGGTAAAAATACAAAAACGTTCTTTAAAAAAACCCAAACAACCCCCCCCCCATTTTTTTCCTGATTTCCCCCGGGTCCCGCCCCAACGGCAGGCCTTCATATCTCATGGGGGGATACAAGTGTCAGAAATACTTTTAAAAAATCCTTCTATTTTCACACTTCACTTTAAAACAATTACAATGATGGTGTATAATTAAAGAAAGAACATGTGCTCCGCCGCAATATCCCACACAGATTCTAGGTCTGTAGCAAGTTTCTCCTACAATGGAACTGCTATTCTTTTGTTTTTGTGGGGGCTAAAAGAAAAAGACCAAGTTCTGCCTCCTTCAAGTTGATGTCTCTGTTATAACAACAAACAGAAGCTACCTTGCGGTTCTGTTTGTCTAAAAGGGTGGGGAAAGGAACAGATAAAGAGAGAGCAGGTTACAAAGGGTGGTGGTTGCTACAGTCTGTTGGATTCCTATAAGATACGCAAGAAATGATTGTGCAGCTGTTTCCAAAAATGGCACAATTAGTTGAAGAGAAGGATATGTTGCTCACCATAGATTCCAAACAAGCTCAAGGTGTGGTTTAGAGAGACAAAAGGGATAGTTAGCTTGTGCTGAACATGGCTCCATTAACTAAAAGTCATAGCTAACCCCTGCTAACTTGGCAAAGAGGGACCTTTTAATGTGGTGATTCTCTTTATTTAGCAGAGGGAGAGTAACTGGCCCTATTCACCCCCAGCACAGTACCTCCAGTGACTGTTGCTGGTGTCTATCTTGTGTTTCTTCTTAGATTGTGAGCCCTTTGGAGACAGAGATCCATCTTATTTATGTATTATTTCTCTGTGTAAACCGCCCTAAGCCATATTTGGAAGGGCGGTATAGAAATCGAATAAATAAAATAATAAATAATAATAATAGCTCTGGCTTGGTTTTCCAATTCACTCTGGTGGACAAGATGGTGTCATCATACAGCCACCAGATATGGCAACAGCCCTATTCACATGTACAACCTGTATGCACTATTCACACTGTACAACCTGTATGCAACATACACACAGACAGATCTATTTGCATGTACAGTTATTCACATGTTATGTTCCGCGCACATAGAGCAGTGTACTTCCTATCTTTATTCTGCATTTCAGAGAGCCTGTACTCGGGTTCACTTTTAAAATAAACACACATACAGACATTTACACACACACAAATGTACATGTGAACAGAGAGCTGAATTATTATTATTATTATTATTAACATTTATATCCTGCTCTTCCTCCAAGGAGCCCAGAGCGGTGTACTACATACTTGAGTTTCTCTTTAACAACCCTGTGAAATAGGTTAGGCTGAGAGAGAAGTGACTGGCCCAGAGTCACCCAGCTAGTTTCATGGCTGAATGGGGATTTGAACTCGGGTCTCCCTGGTCCTAGTCCAGCACTCTAACCATTACACCATGCTGGCTCTATGTCTGAATCGGGCTAATGTGGCAGCCGTTTTTTTTCATATCCATTCTATCTGTACTCTTTGTACACACCACACAAGTCTCTTTTTTTCTGTGCCAGCAAATGGGTTGGTAGAGGGATTGCTGTCTCCAGCACACATCTGCATCCAATGCCAGCTGCATCACACAGCGACATGGCACAGGCCTCCATGGGTGAAAAGATAATACTATTCCCATCTCTGAAAGAACAATAAGAATTTCAAGTGGTCACTCAGTTAATGACGGACAGACATTTCTTTAACTTTGCCCTTTTAAATTTCAGGTCCAGCTATATGTGACTTTAAACATGCCTTTAAAGTCAGCAATGCTTTTTAATATCTACATGAAACCGCTGGGTGAGGTCATCAGGAGATTTGGTGCTGGGCGTTATCAGTATGCTGATGACACCCAAATCTACTTCTCCTTTTCATCTTCAGGAAATGGCACTCATACCCTAAATGCCTGCCTACAGGCAGTAATGGGCTGGATGAGGGATAACAAATTGAAGCTGAATCCAAGCAAGACGGAGGTGCTCATTGTGGGGGCTCAGAATCTGAGGGGTGAGTTAGATCTTCCTGTGCTGGATGGGGTTACACTCCCCCAGAAGGAGCAGGTGCGCAGCTTGGGAGTACTCCTGGACCCAGGCCTCACCCTGGTATCTCAGGTGGAGGCCATGGCCATGAGTGCTTTCTATCAGCTTCAGCTGAGTTGACAGCTGTGCCCATTCCTTGAAGAGGATGACCTCAAAACAGTGGTGCATCAGTTGGTAACCTCCTGGCTCGACTACCGCAATGTACTCTACATGGGGCTGCCTTTGTACGTAGTCTGGAAACTTCAGTTAGTTCAGAATGCGGCAGGCAGACTGGTCTCTGGGGTAACCCGGAGAGACCATATTATGCCTATTCTGAAACAGCTGCACTGGCTGCCAATATGCTTCCAGGCAAAATACAAAGTGCTGGTTATTACCTTTAAAGCCCTGAACGGCTTAGGTCTGAGTTATCTTAGAGAGTGCCTTCTTCTGCATCATCCCCACTGCACATTAAGGTCATCTGAGGAGGTCCATCTCCAGTTGCCACCAGTTCGTCTGGTGGCAATGCAGAGGCGGACCTTCTCTGTAGCTGTTCCTGGGCTGCAGAATGCACTCCCGGCAGAAATTCGTAATTTGAGATCATTAGTGTCCTTCAGGAGAGCCCTTAGAACCTATCTGTTTGGCCTGGCCTTCCAGGGTTTTAAATGATTGACAAACTGTTTTAAATTGTTTTAAATTGCTGATTTCCAGGGTTTTTAGCTGTTTAATTGGTTTTATTGTGTTTTAATAGTTTGATTTTAACTGTTAACTGGTTTTAATTATTTTTATCATGCTGTAAACCACCCTGAGTCATTTTGGAAGGGTGGTATATAAAGCAAAGAAAAAGAAAGAAAGAAAGAAAGAAAGAAAGAAAGAAAGAAAGAAAGAAAGAAAGAAAGAAAGAAAGGCTGCTCCCCTTTTAAAACCCCAAAGCCATTATGGGAGCCATGTTAGGGGCTGGAACTATGGAATGGGGGTAAAGGATTTTAACCATCCCCCTTGCCATTTCCCCACCAAAATCCTATTTGCCCCCAGTGCTTGCACACTTTGTCCTTCATCCAAGACCCTGTTCTTATAGAGTTGGAGTGTTCAGTTAATATGAGCCGGATCTTTTTGGTAATGGCTCCAATACTCTGCAACTTCCTTCCATTGGAGTTAGATGGTCCTTATCCTCTTCTTCAAATGCCAAGTCAAGACCTGGATATTTTGCAAAACATTTGGGAGTGGGTGATCTGTTCTGCTTGTTCTGGTTTTGTTTGACCAGCTGGTGGCTGGCCTAACTATCATGATTGAATTTATTATCGGGGGTTTGGCTTTTTTTTACTGCTGTTGCACTGGTTTTTCTTTGTAAATTAATTATTGCTATTTTATTGCATTTCTGTTTCTTTAACGTATGCCACAAATATATATTTGCCCCCAAAGCTGCTCTATATGGCAAAAAGCAGTTTTTGAGGGTGTTGATTTTTGTTGGCAGGAGGAAAGAGTCTCCTGTCCCTGTACTGGGATTCCAATCCAGATTGGGGTGGGCGGGGGGGGGGGCGGGGGGGGCATGGATGCTTCCAAACAAAAAAGCAAAGAAGAGGATCTTCAAGATGTGTAATGCCCACTTTGGCCTTAAGGAATCCTAGCCTTGTGGTGCTCAATTAATCTATAAAGAAAGCTTTTTGTACAGCGATCACCTGATTCCCATTCTTTCTTTTATCCAGGATGTGACAGCTATAGAACATAACAGATGTCTCTGTTTTGACCATGGTTTGCAAATGCACCACAGCATCCTTATTTTTGGAGCTTACTTTTGCCAATTCTGCCTGTCAACGAACAATCAAACCCTACTTAAATCCAACGCATCTGAGCAGTGTTCCCTCTTATTTTTTTTCATTTGTGTGCAGAATGAGTTCTGTTCTGGACAGCAGTATCAAAGCAGTGCACGCATGCAGTTTTCCTTTCTCAGCATTGCTCCCTTTGGTAACAACATACATGTAGCATAGCAGAGGCAAACCACCCTCACTCAAAGGGAAATAAGAACAACAACAAATACCTAGAAGGCCTGTTAACTAAAATTTGGCTTTGGGGGGCGGGTAAGAGGCATGAAAGGAAGATGCTTGTCTAAGTGATGGGCTAGTGCTCACAAGGTTTATATTTTTTAATGTAAGCATGTTTTTATTAGAACATTTTGCATATTGGGTTTTTTTATACAGGATAATCGTCAACCATGAGATAAGAATCAAGGCTATGGTAATACAAACATAACATCCAAATTAAGATTTTGCAGATAGCAGTAAGACGCTCTACTAGAAAACCAATGAAAATTCTGACAGAAGAGGAACAGAATGATAGCATTCATCTGACCACCAAAACCCAAAGCAACAAGAACTCTGAGAAGGAATACAAAATCCTGATCTATGGGGAAAATATGGAGCTGCAATATACTGAGTCAAGACTACTGGTCCAGCTAGCGTAGTATTGTCTGCACAGTGACTAGCAGAAGCTTTTCAAAGTTTCAGACAAGGGTATTTCCCCAGACCTAATTAGAGATGCCAGGGATTAACACAAAACACGCTGTATGTAATATGTGCTCTACCACTCAGTTACAGTTCCTCCTCAAAATAATACAAAGTTACGTATGCCTTTGTATGTAGTCCGAAACGTCAGCTGGTTCAGAATGCGGCAGCCAGGTTGGTCTCTGGGTCATCTCGGAGAGACCATGTTAATCCTTTACTGAGGGAGTTACACTGGCTGCCAATAGGTTTCCGGATGAAATACAAAATGCTATTTATAACTTACAAAGCCCTAAATGGCTTAGGCCCTGGGTATCTAAGAGAGCGTCTTCTTCATTACAAGCCCCACCGCCCATTGAGGTCATCTGAGAAGATCCGTTTCCAGTTACCGCCGACTCGTTTGGTGGCTACACAGAGACAGGTCTTCTCGGTCGCTGCCCCAAGATTGTGGAATGCGCTCCCTGCTGAGATACGATCCTCTCCATCTCTGGCAATTTTCAAAAAACACCTGAAAACCCATCTCTTCACCCAAGCTTACTCGGCATTCTAAATTTGGGGGTTTTTAAAATCTGGTTTATTTTAAAATTAAAAACCTGATTTCGGGGGTTTTAATTACTGTAATGGTTTAATTGTTGTTTTAAAATGTTTTTAAATTGTTAGTTGTTATATTGTTTTTAATTTGTTTTAGCTCTTTAGTGTTTTAGTGGTTTGTTTTAACTGTAAACCGCCCTGAGCCATTTTGGAGGGGCGGTATATAAATTAAATAAATAAATAAATAAATAAATAATACGTGAAGCAAAGAAAGTCAAAAAAGATCTTATCCAAAAAGAGTAAGGAATGATGAATGGCCTGATAGATTCATAGTCTAGCCCCACTATCAGTTAAATGGCCAACATGCTGTGGAAAGGCCTCTGCACTATTTTAAGTCATGGAGCATCTGCCTGCCTCTACAACACCACTAGGACTGCCCTCAATATGTACAGCAGCCCCAGAGGGTCGGAAACACTGAGGTTGGATTGTGCAGCATGTTGGCCAGTGTTTTTATTACTGATAAGCTGCCATGAATTTCTTTAAGATGGTAAAATAAATAATAAAGCAAACAAGTCCCTTCCTGAGCTTACCAGCTTTGGCAAGGCCTCTAGGACCTCTTTGGACATCAGGTTGTTGGTTTTTGGTTTTTTGGGCTGCTTTTTTTAATGTATACTTTTCTTTTTAAGCATGCATCTAAAAATGTAAACTTGACAAACAGATGCTTGATAAGACTTGTACGATATGAAACATTTGTAAGAGAGCATGATAGTTGCTGATCTCTGTTGAGTTTGCACTTGATGGAAAAAACCCAGGTCTGCAGCTATGCAATGTGTGAAATGTCCCCAGTTGACACAATGGAGCTTGGCCAGTACTGCCTCCAATCATCTTTCCCTTTCCTAACAATGGATAAAACATTCTTTTATAGCTGGGTGGACTAGAGACAGCTATTCACTGGTCACCTTCCGGAATATTATTATATGTCCTAACCATTCAGTGACTACATCCTGGGCCATTTCTTCTACTTTCTCTTTCATGATGTAGGGAAATGAGAACAGTCATATTCTATGGATATCACAAGAGTAACAGCTTGTCCTCCCACACTATAGGCATTTATGTTTGCCTTGCTGCAAGTCGATGGCTACAAGAAGCCAACGTTCATGAGGCAATTCTACAACACAGAAACACAAGCTTCCTTACATGTAAATGTGTGGTGAGCAACTGAGGATATGCACGCATGAAATGAATTGTTTCCCTCTCAACACAAGAGGGAAACAAGAGGAAGAGTGAGCTTGCATTACCTCTTCTCAGTCCTTTTCTTTAATGTTCATAGCAGGAGCCAACAATCTTCCTAAATACCTGCAGTTCACATATTTCCCCATTCTAGATGTTAACACAGAAACATGAAAATAGGACACATGAACTTATGTAGACTCATATGACAAATTTCTCTGTCTACTGATGAAAGGTAGCCACAGCTGTGACGACGTATAAGAGCCTCCAACAATGCATAGCACCATTATTTAAGAATTAAGGGGAGAAAGCTCTATGGTCTGTTTGCCAAGGTGACCAAATCAAGGCAAGGCATATTTTCCACGCTTTCTTTCTCCAGTCTGCTGGCAAGCCACTGATCTGGAACTTATGGCCCATCCCAAAGCCCAGAGAAGTCATTGAGAAGACTCATGATGCTCTTGCCATACCTTGGGGGCAGTCTATAAACATACATCCAAAATGTCATCAACGTTTCACACAACAAGTTAAGGAAAATTAAAGCACAGATGAAATGCAAACCATTCCAGGAAGGACAGTCCAATCTGGGTGCTGGGATGAAACTTGAGCTGGGTCCCTCCAAGGCTTTGCAGTGCCTGTGGAGTCTGACTCAATCAATACTGATGCTGTCATAACTGGGCCAGAGCCATGCCCGGTGCCTGTTTTAACTTAAGTCTTCCAGTACTAATAGGATCTGAATGCAGAACAAGACGAAGGGAAATTCATTTAGATTGAGTGGCAAAGTCTTTGTAGTGCCACATGCCTCGTTGATTATCAGGAGAGAAAGCCAAAGTTAATTAGCATCTTCTCAGTTCTCAGGATGCCTGGCTTCTGGGTTGAGAGAAGAATATGATCAGTGACACAAATTGAGGTGTCAGCTGCAATATCCTGGATCCACCCAAAACTGGAAAATGAGAACTGGCAAATGGGAACCGGGAGGCTACAGGAAACCTGTTAGAAATCCGTCTGCTTCATTTCCTCCAGCAGCCAAGTAAATCCGTCCTCCTCCATAATGCTTCTTCAGTACACCTGATCTAACATTATTTTCCCAGATATCAACTCCTGACATGATACCAACATATTTTAAATAGAGCTTAATCATCTATTCAAAGGTCTTTCTTACAGCCATTTCTACTCTCGAATATTTTTTGCATCGTTTTTCATTTGATTTTTTCCCAGTATTCTTCCAACATATCTAAAACGTTTTGGTTTATGTTCTGATTATCTCAACTTATCTTTACACCAGCTGCGTCCATTTCTTGAGATGAACAACCTCAAAACGGTGGTACATCTGCTGGTAACCGCTAGGCTAGATTACTGCAATGTGCTCTATGTGGAGCTCCCTTTGTACATAGTCTGGAAACTACAGTTGGTTCAGAATGCGGCAGCCAGGTTGGTCTCTGGGTCATCTCTGAGAGACCATATTACTCCTGTGTTGAAGGAACTACACTGGCTGCCAATACATTTCCGGGCAAAATACAAGGTGCTGGTTATTACCTATAAAGCCCTAAACAGATTAAGCTCTGGGTATTTAAGAGAACATCTTCTTCTCCATGAGCCCCACTGCCTGTTAAGATCATCTGGAGAGGTTCGTCTGTGGTTGCCGCCAACTCATTTGGTGGCTGCTCAGGATTGGGCCTTTTCCGTTGCTGCCCCTGGACTTTGGAATGAGCTGAAATAAGAGCCTCCCCATCTCTGGTAACTTTTTAAAAGGCACTGAAGACACATTTATTCACCCAGGCTTTTAATTAGATTTATAGTTTTAATATTTTTAATATTGGATTTTAAATGTTTTCAATGTTTTAAATGATTTTAATTGCTAATTGATTTGATGTTTTAAATGGTTTTAACTGTAAACTGCCCAAAGACACAAGTTTTGGGCAGTATAGAAATATTTTAAATAAAACAAACAAACAAACAAACTAGTAAGATTGGTTGGTTTGCTAGTTCCTTGTTAGTTTGTTTCTAATTTTCCACATGTTGCCTGTTCTATATTTTGCACATTATGTTACCTGCCTTGTTATTCTTCTTTTTTAAAAAACCAACAATGTATCATTATTATTATTTATGTAGTGCCATCCATGTACATGGCACTTTACTTCAAATGATAGGACAGGCCCCTGTCCTGGGGGGCTCACAGTTTAAACAAGGGAGGCAAAGGAGAAGCAAAGTGGAGGCAGCGCAAACAGGGAAAGAAATGTGATGATTTCATGTGCATGTACTCAGGGTTAGTAGCAGTGGGGTATAAGCACTAAGGAGTTATGCCACCTCAGGGGGCTGAGGTGAGACAGTGGAAGACCAGAGAGGAGAGGGAACCAGCTTCCACTTGCTTCCACTCACTAGAACATGAATGCCACCGTGAACATAGCCTGTACAATTTATAGAGAGGAAAAATCATTCTGTCATTGAACCCAAGTCTCATTTCCTGTAATTTAAAAGATAGTGCTTCTATTTTTGTTTATTAGAATATGTATCTCCCACCGTTCTATCCTATATAGCACCTGTAAGTTTTCCTGTGTAGGGCAAACAGCAACTTCAAGGGGTGTGTGTGTGTGTGTGTGTGTGTGTGTGTGTGTGTGTACGAATGAATTCAGATCAGGAAAATGGGATGGCAGGAGAGCCCAAAACAATCCTCTTTACCCAGTATCTTAGTCTAAAGTAGGAGTCTTACAACTCCTCCATTTACCATTTTTAAAAACTTCAAGGGATCTGATCATGTATCTTTTAATCCTATGTGATTTGGCGCAAAGTTACACCTACCAGACTCCTTCAGCCTGCATATTACTTGCCTTTTATTACTCTTATGGCTGTCCGCTGAATGTCAGCAAATGGCCCAGCATATGCCTTATCTGGCCAAACCCAACATGAGAGCAAGTGAGAGTTCCAAAGGCAAGAATGAAGGAGAGAACAAGTCTTCCTTTTCATTCAACTAAAATCAGTAGTGAAATCTATTCTCTTGTGATTTTCCTTATTTTTTATGTAAATCATTCATTTTTTAACGTTTTGAAGTGGAAAACGTACACACACATACGTAAACATGCACACTGTACTTGTGTTGTTCTCGGCAAGTAGACACATGAAATAAACTTGATAGATGATGCTCATTTGGTGGAGATTCATGACCAATAGTTGTTGTCTGACTCCATTACCGCATTTAGAATTTTGGAGTCCTGAACGTTGCCTGGTTTTATAATGACCCCAGCTGGACAAGAAGTGGTGGTTCCCTGGGGCAGACCTGGGGAGAGATCCTGACAGGCTACAGAGGAGGAAATGGGGGTGGGGGGGGGGGAACTAGGATGGATTTGCCTTTGTCATGAGTTGCTTGTAGTGGGAAGAGAGGCTTTCAGGGACCTGGCTAATTCACACCTGTATTTTGTACTCTGGCACCCTAACCTGAGAGCGAAACTGTCTCATAAGCAGCAAGCCGTAAAATAGTACTGTTGTGGTTTAGGAAATGAGTCCATGGGCCTGTTTCAGCCTTTAAAAAAAAACTTGGTTATGGTCAGCCCCACCATTCACTGTGTTAGAAGGGGAAACAGAATATAACATTAATGGGCTTATAGTGACCACAGTATACTGTAATCATGACTTTTTTCTGTCACTGTGCAGTATGGAGTTGGAAAACAGGCCACAATGCCTAACTATAATTATTTTAAATTTGAAAATTAATTTCAATTAGCAAGTTTAGTTTGGAAAGTGAGAATGCCAAACAAAATAACATCCAGCCTAAATTACTCATGAGAAGTTCTACTGAAATTAATGGGACAAATTAGTAATGATTAACATGTCCCATTAATTTCCATGGGACTACTCATTAATCATTTGGTCTAGCTGTCAATGACTACTGAATCCTAAAGGAAGGTTTCAGCACCCCTTCCTGTCTGCTGCTTCTCCCCATGAAATTACACACCCCACTTTATATCTATTTCGGTTTGGCTGCAATTTATGTTTTAAAACCAGCTATAATTCTTCTGTGCTATATTTACCTGAATCCAAGACTAGGTTTTTCCAAGTTTTTTGATATTAGATATCAGGAGGTAGTCTTAAAATCAGAGTCCTGTTCCTTTCGACAAAATAGAGGCATAACTTATATTTAACTTCTAAGGGGGTCATCTTAAATTCAGAGTCATCTTCTATTCGGGTAAATTTGGTACACTTCCTTGATACTAAGTCCCACTGAACTCAGTAGGGTTTACTTGCAAGTAAACATGCGACTGGACTGCAGTTGGCATTTTTACCATTACTCTCACTTGCATTTAAAACCCCTTTCCCCCAAACACCTGTTTTCTAAACTGTTAGTCCTGATTGTTCAAATCCAACAATTCTGCCTTCACAAAAAATGGTGATAGTAATACAATACTTGGGTTAGGGTCAATTAAAAATCCTGAAGTAGCGTGCAAGGTTTTGTACGCACCGGAACTCTTTTTTCAGGCTGGACAAACAAACGCAGTAAAGTCGCTATTACTGGGCATGATTTAAGTCCTGCTCTGCAGTTTGTAAGATTTAAGATGTAATGGAGGCATTTGGCAGACTTAATCAGGTTAGATATGTCTGGAAAACGCTGGCTCCCCTTTGTCTTAAGACTTACAAACTGCAGACTGGGTCTCCCATCAATCCAAGCAACATCCCCCCCCCCTTCTCTCTTCCCCCTCACCCTTTAACACCTAGCCTGAAAAAGAGCTTTGGCACACTCATAACCTTGCACTCTAATTTGCGACTTGGCGGCTGGGCCTGCTAAATATATTGTTTTTGTTTTATTATTCCCCCTCCCCACCGTACGTGCTTTCTGCTTTTAAAAACACGGAGAAAGGCCATCCCTTGTGGTATTCTTATGGGTATTTGTCCCTAAATATGAACCATTCGTGAGCAGGACGGGCAGATGGCCAAAACTACACGACTCGACGGATGGAGCGCATGGAATTGAGAACCGGTTCCTAACGATCCCCAACATCCGAACAGCTCTCTCATCTCATCCCCCACCCCTTACACTCACACCTACCTTAGTCAACAGGAGGTATTTCCTTTCTATTGCACTCCCATGCGGTTCTCCTTTGCACCAGGCCGGGCCCCGACAAGACGCTGCCGCGCCTGGGCCTCGCCTTTCCTTTGAACATGGGGGAATGTTATTAATTGCCCGCCCTGGGGGGACATTCTCGGCTGGAAACTATTCAGTCTCCCCGGGGTCCCTTTGTAGTGGGACCTGCGGCTGCTCCTGCCGGCAGCCAAGAGGTTCCAGGAGCGGCTCCCACACGTACAGGTGTGTCTGACTCACTCCCCCCATAGGGGCTCCTTTCATTTGAAAAATCCTCTCCCTTCGAGCAGGGTTTAGGCAGCTACAGAAAGGTTCTTGGAGGAAGGTGAGAGGCAGGAAGAACAGGGCGCTTGAAAGTCTGCTCAGAACACCACGCTATATGAGGCAAAGGCCCTCCATGTTCAAGAAAAGGCCCTCCTCTGTGCATTACAAGTCTATGGCAATGATTTATAGGGTTTAAAAGATTTTTTAGACCAGGGCTCCAAACCATGCGTCCTCAGAGGTTGGGATACAATTCCCATCATCCTCAGCCAAGCTGGGGATGATGGGAGTTGCAGTCCAACACCTGGGGACCCAAGTTTGAGAATCCCAGATATAATCTATATATCAATAGATTTTAGTTTGCCATTTTATTTTCAGTCTGTTTCCTAATAACACCCAACACTGCATTTTCACTGACATTTTTTAGTGAGCTGTTGCCCACACAATACATTTCTCATCTCTCTCCAGAGTAGTCACAGCTAGTTCAGCCCTCGTGACTTTCTCTTTAGATCTTCCTGTTTATTGTTGTGCTAAATGTGGCTGACTATTTCTCTAAATCTCTAAATGTGACATCTGAAAAGATGAAACCTTCCTCTAAGCCAGACAATCCAGTTTCCCTCCACACTCTCATCAGCTTGCTTGACCATGGCAATATCTTCTTCTCCAGACTGGATAGCATCCATTGACTGACTGACTGATATTTATTTATTTATTTATTTAAAATATTTCTATGCCACCCAAAACATGCGTCTCTGGGCGGTTTACAATTAAAATCATTTAAAACATCAAATCAACTAACAATTAAAATCATTTAATAAAACATTTAAAATATTTAAAACCCAGTATTAATTTTTTTTAAACTATAAATCTAATTAAAAGCCTGGGTGTATAAATGTGTCTTCAGTGCCTTTTTAAAAGTTGCCAGAGATGGGGAGGCTCGAATCTCAACAGGGAACGCATTCCAAAGTCCAGGGGCAGCAATGGAGAAAGCCCATTCCCGAGTAGCCACCAGACGAGTTGGTGGCACCCGCAGATGAACCTCACCAGATGATCTAATCAGGTAGTGGGGCTCATAGCAAAAAAGACGTTCTCTTCAACAGCCTGGGCCTAAGCTATTTAGGGCTTTAACCAGCTGCTAAGGGCTTTAACCAGAACCTTGTATTTTGCCCGGAAATGTAGTTCTTTCAGCACAGGAATAATATGGTTTCTCCTAGATGATATTCATCCAGTACTAACAAAACAGATTCAAGTAAGATATATTTCATTGAGCACCACTGGCTTATTACATCCCATCCCATCACCCTTTCCTTCCACTGGTTCTTCTCTCTCCAATGAATAAAAAGCATGCATGCCATTCACGTTTTCTTGTAAACTTCCATCATTTATCACATCCTTGCTTCCCATCTCTTGTATACTGCTGCCATGCTAAATTTGTCCGGCTGCTGCCTACAAAAGACCCTGCAAAAGACAATGGGTAATATTGGAATGATGACACAACAGCTTAGCAGCTGCTTATAATGCTGTCACCATTCCCTATGTTCCCTTGTTCCGTCTGACCTGCGATTTGTCTGTAGAAATCTCCAGCTGCTCTTCAGTTATTGCATGTCCTTTAAATCTGAGGCCATGCAGTTGTTAAGTATGTACCTTGCCATCTGTACAATCTGGTATAAAGAACCATGCATAACCATGCATGAAATCATCAGGAGAGGTCCGTCTGCAGTTGCCACTAGCTTGTTTGGTGGCTGCTCAGGGATGGGCCTTCTCAGATGCTGCCCCAAGCTTTGGAATATGCTCCCTGCTGAAATAAGAGCCTCCCCATCTCTGACAACTTTTAAAAAGTCTTTAAAGATGCACCTATTCACCCAGGCTTTTAATTAAATATTGTTTTAACAGTTTTAGCAGCATTTTAAAATGTTGTTTTAAAATTTTAAATTGTTGTAATGTTTTAACTTTTACTATGTCATTTATTTTGTTTTATCTACCATTTTAAGTTTTTTATTGTCATTCATTTTAACTAATGTTTTAGCTTTTTGTTTGTTGTAAACTGCCCAGAGATGTGAGTTGTATAGAAGTGTGTATAAACAAACAAACAAACAAACAAACAAACAAACAAACAAACAAACATAAAAAGGCTGTTTGCATGTATTTGCTTATTGCACATGATTTATTTCACTGCTACTAGTTATTTGGTTAGTCTGGTGGAAAAACTGCACGGAGGGAAGGTAAAAACCCCACCCCCTTCACCATGCACACCTCTTATTCATGCATTCCTCCTGATGTGCAGTTTGGCCCTGAATCTGTAGCAACCTCGGGATCTAAATCCGACAATGCAAACATGGTGGGGAGCCATTTATAGGATGTACCACCCAGAGGTGCTCTTACCCCTGGATTTCTGGGCCGAAGTCCAGGGCCTCCACACCCTCTGCCGCCCCCACCCCCAAATCCTTCTTAGTCTGTCCCGAGTGGTGTGGTCGCCGTGCCTCCAGCCCATGCTGCGCCAGGTGGCCGAGCGTGACTGTGACCCGCTGCACCCGAGCATGACCTCTGCTTTAGAGACAGAGGAGAGAGTGGGGAAAGAAATCTGGGATGGGAATAGGTTAGGTTGCATTTTGAAATGTTTCTGCTGGAAACATTCACCTTCTCTCTTCTCTGTTGCTGCTCCCTGAACTCGAGCAGGTGCAACTGAGAGAACCGAGTGCATGATATGGCATTCCGGGCTGCCCATGCCCCTCCCCATTCACCCTTCGGCATCCCAAGGCCTGCCAGGAAATAAAAAGGGTTCAAAGCCAGTCTTAAATTCCTATAATCGCTAGTTAGAGCTCCTCACGCGCAGATCTAAGGGCATGAGCTCAGTGTTTGCAGTGCCCTGGGCAGATGAATAAGTGGCTTCTCCAGAATGGGGAGGGGCGAGGCAGGGAGGGAGCTGCCAGGCACCGCTTGCTCTGTGTGTGTGTGTGTGTGTGTGTGTGTGTGTTGTTCCCTCATCCTTACAAAGGTCTGGGGAACTGCTGCTGCTGCTCCAGTGTGAGCTAAGCAGGCAACGAATTCTCTGCGCTTTCATCTGCCTGTCTAGGGCAAACATTGATGGTCCTGCCAGTCTCCTCCAGTTAGAGGCTCCCTTTGCCATCACTTCAAGGCTGAACCCTTGTGCACGGCTGCCTCCCTTCCCAGAGACTGAGTGTGCTTTTCCTTCAGCTAGGAGCATTTATTTCCTACTGAGCACAAATCTAAAGTGCTGACATCTTGTTCATGTGATGCCTTTCATCTGGCACCCTGTGTGGCTCTGAAGAACCCTGAAAAGGCATGTCTCCAGAGTTTTAGTTGCTTAATTAACTTTTCACTTACAAAAACAATACGAACATTTCTATAGCAATTTCATGTGTTGAAATCACTGCACATACATTATCTTGGAATCCTTACAACCAGGGCCAGCCGGTGCACTAGACAGAACTAGGTGGTCGCCTGGAGTGCCAAGTCTTAGAGGGTGCAGCTGTGGCCGCTGCCACCTCGCCTCCTACAGTGAATAGCGGCTCCCAGTGGTGGCTGAGGCAGGGGGGCAGTGAGAAAGCAGATTACAAATACCTTTAAAACAGGCCTGCTCAACTTTGGCCCTCCTGCATATGTTGGCCTACAACTCCCATAATCCCTGGCTATTGGCCACTGTTGCTGGGGATTATGGGATTCATTGTCCAAAAAGAGATGGAGGGTCAAAGGTGACCAGGCCTGGTGTGCAGAGGGAACTGGACTTGGACAGGTTAAGATGTCACCCCCTCCGCACGTCAGGAAGATGGATTAACGCAGCTAACTCCCAATCAGATAGGCAAGTTCTCTGATGACAAGGAGGCTAACAATAACAGCAACAATAATGTGCAACAAGCAATTCCATTTTACCCACAAGGCAGGTTCACATGGTCCACTGCAAGTCAGTAAGCTGGTCACATGACAATAAAATGTCAGGATGCAAGAGAGTGCTCGTGGCCCCTGATTGGTGGCGGCCCGGGTTGTTTGAACCCATTCACCCAATAGTGGCTCTTCCCCTAAGCATATGGTCCCTGTAGTGATCAGCTTCCCCTTCCACTAAAGAGTTAACAGGGAGTGAACCCTTGTCTTATCTGACAGGCTGGTGAACGCCAGGGCTCAGCCAATCAGCACACCAGTTGGGTGGGATCTAGAGAGCTGTTGCCAGGAAGAAGGGAGTTATTTGTTGGGAGAAGCTAGGCTGGAGGTGCAAAGGAAAACAAGTGGCTATGGAGGCTGGCTGCAGGAGGATAACTGTAAAGCCTGGGGAGAGAGGATTACAGAAAGCTTGAAGTCTCATCAGGAATTTGGTGAGTTCAAGAAAAAGGGAAGTTTAGCCTAGGAAAAAGTTTGTTTAGTCAGACTTTGTGTTAGGGATCTTATATTGCTTTGTATATGTGTGAGCTCTGCGTATTCTGGATATTGTTCTAGCATAGTTTACCTGCCATGTAATTGAAATAACAAACACTAGCCTACACCCACCCTACCTAGGGCATTGCAAAAGACTCTATAAACATTTAAGTGTGCCTAAGACAACCTATTTTTGCAACCTATTAAGTATTCTTAACTGTATCTAAAAGCTGATAAAGCTTCAGATGGAAGAAGTCTGTAGTAATTGAATAAAACTGGGTTTTTAGTTCTTTTCTTTTTACAGGCCTCGCCGAATTGGCTTTTAACTCAGGAAAAGGGGGATTTATCTGGTGCAAACACCTCCTCAAATATTCAGCGGCTATCAGTTTTCTCACCACATGTAGGCTTGCACGTGGAAGATTTTTGTACTTATCTAATAGCAAAATAAAGAGAGTTTTCCCTGGGATTCCACCCCAAGCCCAGGAAGGTTCAAGCTCTGTTGATAAGAATGGTGGTGGGGGCAGCATTTTGAACCTACCGATAATACTGAATAGTTTTAGGAGAATCCCAACCAGGCAGCTCAGCAGGGATGCTTCTGCATTTCCCCCCCTCATGTGAGCTTGCTCTGAGACAAAGGCTGTAATCTGCTACACTCCCAGGTCAGAATTAATTATTCTTCTAAACCCAAGGTTTTGCACACGTGAGGGTAGCTTGCTGATAAAGGTCCAAACCATGGCTAGTAGAGATGAGATCTGCTGCTCATAACAATCCCTGGTTTCTTAACGATAGATTTAAGCGTCTGCACCTGAACATCTGAAGACTGCAATCCAACATACACTTACTTGGGAGGCATGCATCTGTCCGCCTTGTAAGATATTTTTAGAGACAGCTTCTTTCGTATGTCACATGCTTCTGAGACTCATTTGATGGCTATGTGGGCCTTCATGGGAGTGACCACCACTTTGTGGAGCTTCCTCTCCTGGGAGCTTTGATTGGCACCCTCCCTCTTCCTGTTTTGTGGCTTGTCAAAACTTGGTTATTCCAGCTGCTCCTCTTCATTTCTGCTGGCACTTTTAAATGGACTATGAGGTCTTTTATTCTTCTGCTATAGCACACACTCTGTTATTTTTATATTATTTGTTTTATAAATGGTGTCTTAATAGTGGTTTTAACTTTCTGTAAACTGCTTTGAATTAATAATGATGGATGGCAAGGCATGTTTTAGAAAAATAAATACATAAACAATGAGATATTTAAGTCATCAGAAATCTCATTGAGGTCAATGGGGCTTATCACAAGTAACAAGTTTAGGCTCAGGCTGCATATCCATCACTTAAAAACTGCTTCTGGCATGAGTAGGGGAGAGAAGATGTGGAAGAAATCAGCAAAAGTTAACCCAAATCAGCAATGGCCTGTCTGTCTGTGAAGCATTTGGGTTTTATCTCTCTCTTTCTGGAGGAGGAGAGCCAATCCTCTCCCATGCTCTTGCACTCATGACTTTATTTTTAACAAGAAAAGAACTGAAGGCAGCACAAGAGATTGCACTACTGTCATTGGAAAGGGGCTTGTGTGGGATTATTGCATGAAGGCTAAAATAAAATGCAACCTGGGTGTGATTTGACAGGCTGTGTGGAGAAGCCCTTTGTTACATTTGGGGGAGGCTCATTTAACAGCCACCTAATGGTGCAGCGGGGAAGCAACCTGCCTAGAGAGCAGAGGCTCTTGGTTAGAATCCCTGCTGATGTGTTTCCCAGAATATGGGAAACTCCTCTATCAGGCAGCAGCAAGCTGCTAAGAGGCATCATCTCATACTGCGTGGGAGGAGGCAACAATGGAAAATCACTGCTGTTATTCTATCAAGAAAACCACATGGGTCTGTGGTCTCCAAGAGTCAGCACGGACTCGACGGCACAACCTTTCCTTTCCTTTCCCTTTCATATCATTTGCAGCTGGACTGGGGAGGCTTATATTATAAATTTTGGAAATCTCTGCTCTAGACACACTTAATTCGTGCAATTTATAGCGGCTCCTTCCACACTAGAATGCTTTCATGTTGCTGAGGCATTGCTTTCGCCTAATTAGCTGGAACTGGAATTAAAATGGAGGTTACACACAGTACTTAATATAGCAGTATTATATTATCAACCAATGCCCCCCGGGCCAAGATCCTCCTATAATATTTACTAACAAATAAGTCCCATTCAGTGAAGGTCTTTCTCAGTTTTAATTGAAAGTAACCTCCTTGCAGGTTCTGCCTGCTTGATTGCTTCTTGTTGATCAGGGCTGGATTGATTGATAGATGGATTGATTATAATTGTATATCCCCAAACTTATGTCTCTGGACAGTTTACAACAATATAAAACAAATTAAGACAAATTAAAATATTAAAACCACAATTCTAGTTAAATAGCTTGGATGAACAAATGTGTTCTTAAAGACTTTTTTAAAGCTGTCACTAATAGATTAGTGATCAGTTGCCCTTTAATTGCTCCTTGAATCACATCTCTAAATTTCCATTGTAGCTTCTGTTCCTGTAGGGGGATGAGGACAGGTTTTAGAACTTTTTCTTTCTTTTTCATTTTTTAAATAGCAAAATAGTGCTATTTCACTAAAACCATGAGAAGAAAAAAATAATGGACATGATCGTGACAAAGTCACTAACTTTAATTTCGATGGAACTTAATCACAACTAACTTTGTTTGGATCTTGCCCAGAGGGAAGAAATTAGTATTAAACTCTCTTCCCTCCCTCCACCACCATGCAAGAACAGAAATGTACATGGGGCAATTAATAGTTAATCCTCAGTCCTAATAAAACGGGTATAACCTGCATTCAGGGCAAAAAGGAAAGTGTGCCAACAAGTTGATTTCGACTCCTGGTGCCCACAGAGTGCTGTGGCTGTATTTGGTAGTTTACCGGGCGGTGGGGGGGTTACCATGGCCTCCTCCCACAAAGCATGAGCTGATGCCTTTCAGCATCTTCCTTTATCACTGCTGCCCAATATAGTACCAGCAGGGATTTGAACCAGCAGCTTTCTGCTTGTTAGTCAAGCATTTCCCCACTGTGCCTAAGCATTTCCCCACTGCCCATTGCTCTTATAGACTGCATATAGGGTACTTCCTATTAAAGACACAGGAGCTCTGAGTGGGTTCAGTAGTGCTTTGCCTGTCCAGAGGCTAGTATTACATTTTCATTTGTCACTGGGAAAGACATTGCTGTAAATCAGCTGTGGAAAAATACAGGAGGCCAACAAAGAAAACCCTGGGCTGCAATGGTTTGACAATGATGCTCCATAAAAAGGTGGAGGAACTAAGGGTGGCAATTTTAGAGAAAAAGAGTGTGGAAGCAACCCGTGTCTTTAAAAATGGATGTGCCATATGACTTGCTGTAATCATCCACAATATGTTGCTGCAAACAGGCCCAGCTGCCCTACATGGGATCATGGGAACTGTTTCTTTGCTGCCCAAGACAAAATGCAAGGTGACATCTGGTATGGCACAGCCTGCATTGTACCCTATTGTGCCTGTCTTCCCATAAGATGTTTAACTGCCAGCTTTAGTGATGATTAGGCCCAGTTCCAACGTAACACGGTACATTTGGTTTTCTTTCTGCTCACATGATGGCTTGTAGGTCTGATTGCACATTCTTGGATCTTTCTGAATGCTAATCATGCTGTTGTGCAAGGCCAGATGAATGCATTCATGCAGTCTTCCCTATGCAAACACTACACTCGCAAATGCAATCACTTCAGCAATGGAATTGTACTACTTGATGTGGGAGGGAATTTCACAACTACTTGGTCAGGAGCCCTAACAACAAAGCACCTGAGAATGTACATACCATATAAAGTAGCTCTGTCACTAAGAGATGTGAAGTCCAGGGAGGCAGGAAGGGAAAAAACTCAGAAAAAAGTGTCGGGGTGGGGGGTGGGGTTTGTAATTCTTCCCACAAGGCAAGAGATGGAAAAATTGGAAACAGGAAAATTGGAAAAGACTGTATGAAATATTTTCTCTCTTAGAATGATGCAAGAATTTTTTTTTACAAGGTATAGTTTTGAAATATTCTTTTTAACTTCCTGCCCATTGCTCTTTCTGATAACTATGTAATGTGAATGTACTATATGTAAGACAATGGAAAATATTAGAAAATTGCAGTTCTAATCTAGAATTATATGTAACTCTCACATCCCAGAGGCATTTTATCCTTTGCCTCTTACAGGATGCACTGTCATCTTTAGAAGAATGCAGACCTCCTTCTCTGCTTGTGAATGGTTGCTCTGGCCTGTCGTCCTCTTTCATCTGGAGAATGGTGGATATACTCTCCTCCTGATTTGGCTCCTGTTCAACTTGGAGATACTTTATCACCTCAAAGAACTGTGACACCATGTTTCACTCTCCTATGGGGAAACAAGCAGCCTATTGCTGTGTTTACCTGCGTGGGAAGAGTTAAAAGAAAGTCAAAGGGGGCAGATGCTGAAGAGACTTGTGGGTGGTAGCAAAGCCTCAGGAGAAAATGGAACATTAAAACTGAGTAGTGTGGAGTCTGGTTCTTCTTGGTCCCATCCGATCCCACCTTGACACTAAGCGGGCACATAAACTTCATCGTGCAGCATCTTTCAACTCCACCACCTCCCTAATTTTCAGCTGGCAGATATGTCCAGATACCTCTGGTTGTGGAAACTTGCAGGTCAATTTCTAGTATTACATATATTTGTAATGATTATTTAGTACATATGACATTTAAAAGATGCCTTAGCTTTATTTTACTAATGGAAAATCTGATGTGCTAAGCAAGCTGTACATAGTTTATTTTGTGTCCTTTTAAACAGTAAAGTAAGTTTAAATATTATACAAACATATGTATATATTTCAATCCCCCCACCCCTGCTCAAATTTTTTCCTTCAGAAAAGGGCGGCGGCCGAGGGGACACTAGTTTGTTTGTTTTTTACCCACGGCTTCAAACCTTCTGAAAATTTTACATCTCTAGATTGTATGTATTAGAATTATGTCCCACTCAACTAGCCAATATCCTCAAAGTGATGTGTTAGATAATACATGTTGCTCTAATGCCAGTTTCACAAAGGTTATGCACCAAAGGTTTACACAGTTTACCAATGCTTGCTGAAAGCCAAGGTCTGTACATGGTGGTGATGACTCCAAAGTTGTGATGTGAAGTTAACGTGCACAATGCTGTTCAAGCACATTTCCCATAGCCAGCGTGTGACCAGTAGTCAAAGTGATACATAGGTGGACCAAGGTGGACCATTAGAATGTGCTTTCAGTTAGATAGTAAAATAAATTGTCAATAATAATAATAATTAGATTTCTATACCGCCCTTCCAAAAATGGCTCAGGGCGGTTTACACAGAAAAATAACAAACAAATAAGATGGAACCCTGTCCCCAAAGGGCTCACATTCTAAAAAGAAACATAAGATAGACACCAGCAACAGTCACTGGAAGTACAGTGCTGGGGGTGGATAGGGCCATTGGCCCTATCCACTCTCCCCCTGATAAATAAAGAGAATTACCACGGTAAAAAGTACCTCTTTGCCCAGTTAGCAGGCATTAGCAAGCATAGCTTATGGCAATGTAGAGATTATTCACTGTTTAAGTTTGAAGATGCAAAAGTAAAAATGCCATGGAACATCATTAGCAGGAAGTGATTAACAAGACTGCTTACAGTCTACTTCTAGTTTAAGCGATCACCAATTTCTCCAGTCTAGTCTTGTGTTTTGGTCAGTAACAAATGCTGTCTTTCCAGGCAAGACTGAAGCAGTGTGCTGCAGGAGAGTTCTTTGTCAACCCTTCTGCAAAACAGGAGCTTGGATTTTACTTTGCCAGACAGATTCCCTCTGTTCTAAATTTCCATCCAGACAGACTAAACCACTGTTGGCTAATCGGCTCTTGTATTTGAGCATAGCTCATGATCAGCAATGCAAACCTGTTAGGGCAAGGGTTCTCAATCTTGGCTCCCCAGATGCTGGACCACAACTCCTAACAGCCAGAGGCTGGGGTGATGGGTTGTAGTCCATCAATATCTGGGGACCCAAGTTTGAGAATCCCTGTTGAAGGGTACAGTCCTATACTTCAAGATATATCTTTGCTATTTCTGATACACTAACACAACTGTGTTACTGCACAAGTTGAACTCTACACTGGTATATCTGCAGAGGCCCCCAAATGGGGTGGGATTATGGGGAGGACAGGGAGGAGCTGACTTAACATTAAATCTATACAGACTCTGGACAGGCCCCTGATGACAATGTCACATTACATCAGCTCCAGAGGTGGCATATGTTAAAAAGTGCCCATTGAAACAAGTGAAGACCAAAAACCATTGAGCCCCCGCCTTCACCTCCTATTGCACTCATCCTACCCACTCTGTTGTTATGTAGTATAGAGTTCAGGCTATGCTAGGTTGGTGTAACCAGGATGCTGGTCCAGCTGCAGTATAGCATTGCCTAGTTAGTCTCTTGCACATAACGTTGGCTTCCATAAACCTTACTTTCTAAAATTTATTTTATTTATTTATTTATTTATTTATTTATTATTAGAAAATTTATTCCGCCTTTCCAAAAGGCTCAGGGCGGTTTACATTAAAAAATTGTAATGTATTATGGATTTATGTTTGTAATATTTTATATGTTCACTACCTTGGGTGCTTTTTGGCTGGAAGGATGGAGGACAAATCTTTAAATAAAATACTTGAGATTTTAGGGTGCTATGCTTCCTTTCTGGCTGCTAGAGATTCTAGGAAACTCAAAATGCCAACATACTCTTACATCAGCCTAAGCAAGTTTAAGGAAGGACATCATATCATACACTCTGCATCTCTTATCCAATCAAAAGCAGAGAACAGTATATGATTCTCCAAGAGAAAGCAGTAACTAGAGGGTGCGAGACTTCCTAGGCAGTAAGATGATGAAAACACAAGATCCACTGGAGCTCTGAACATGGCAATCCGGTCTTGGGGTTTAGCACTACTGTACTTAATCAGCCACTGGCCAAGTTGCCAACAAAATGCAGCCTAACTGTTGGAGATCCAGTTCCAGATGGTATCAACCTTTTGCACCAGTAACCCTATGACCACTAGGGGCATTGGGTTGCAGTATAGCATTGCACCAGTAACCCTATGACCACTAGCCGCCCAGAGACGTAAGTTTGGGCGGGGTAAAAATTTAATTAATAAATAAATAAATAAAAATTGGGAGTAGAGATAGTTAGAATCGCCTTCTCTTTCCTGTTTATCTCTGCCTCTATGATCCCTCTATGGATAGAATGTACTCAGGAACTTTCTGAGAGTGAGTGACTTCCTCCTCCTCCTCCTCCTCCTCCTCACAATGCTTCTAGCGCTCTGAGCACTCTTCTTTTATAGGTCTCTCTCTGACCAACATGTAGCCAGCTGTTAGATATAGGTCTCTTCTGTCAACATAGACTTCTGAATAAAGTAGATTAGTTTAACCTTACATGTATCTCCATGCTGATTGGAGATAAAACAAGCTGTTGCCCCTGTTAACTTCTGCTGTAACGGCAGTGAGTTAACTCCTAAAACACTCTGTTATATAAGTAATTGTCTCTAACACTAACAGCCTGGTCTCCACAAGAGCCTGAGCCACACTGAATTTAATGGAAATAGGGGCGCCATAATAAAGCTTCCAAAAATCTGGGTGGCCTAATTTGCATATTATACTGCAACTAATTTGCATCTTTATTTACTTATTTATTTGACAGATTTGTATCCTTTTCTGCCCTCCCATGTGATCAGATCCAGAGAAAAATCCCAGCAGCACATTTGAAATTTGTGTAAATCTGGGTGGAATTTAGCCAAGTGGAGGAGCCAAAACCTGGGGCTACCCTAAATTCCGGGGGACATGGCAACCCTAAATGGAAATCACTTCCTCTAAGTATGCTTAGGACTGTGCCCAAATGGCATGAATATATATGCATGTTTAAAAAGTTGTATGGAATTTAACAGGCCTTATTACAAGGCTGCACAGGTTTGCAATCTTAATGCTGCCGAAAGAGGAATCTTGACCTCTGTTACTAGAAAAATATGTGAATTAAACAGCAGTAATCCTAACTGATAGGTATGTTTCACACATTAAGACAGTTCACACAAGCATTAACTGGATAGGAGACACATCCTGTGCACACCCTCTATTTTTGATCATCTGCAAGAGAAAAACAAAGTTGTGACATGGCAGCTGGGTATGAGGGCTTTTCCTTTTACCCCATTCAGCAGCTAGGTACAGCTGCTGGGTCGTACTGAGTCCTCGTAACCAACTGCCATTTCACCAACAATCACTGCTGGAGCCTCTGACTTTGTTTTTCCTTCACAGACAATAAAAAATTGGGAGCATGCATAGCTCTGAAACTGGGTAGGATGGGTCTCTTACTCAGTTAATGCTTGTGTGGACAAGTCTAGTAGATACAGACACCCTAATGAAGTTGCTGTGCTAAACTCTAGCATGATGCTGTCCTTAGTTTGATAGGCTAAGCTAAGGTCAGCTGGTCAACACATTTATTGCTTGTATGTAGTGATAATATTCCTGCCCCTCCCAATGAAGGAATGTGTGATGCCATGCCCACCCCACAATCAAAGTTGGTGAAAGAGATTTCAGTTTCCTGGCTATTATTTATACCAAATCCCTGTCACAGTTCTGCCTCAGTATATTGTCTTTCACTTAAAAACATAAGAACAGCTCTGCTGTTTCAGGCCCAAAGCCTATCTAGTCCAGCACCCTGTTTCACACAGTAGCCCACCAGATGCCTCTGAGAAGCCTACAGGCAAAAGAGGGCATGCCCCCTCTCTTGCTGTTGCTTCCCTGCAACTGGTATTTAGAGGCATCTTGCCTCTGAGACTGGAGGTGGCCTATAGCCACCAGACTAGTAGCCATTTATAGAACTGTCCTCCATGACTTTGTCTAAGCCCCTTTTAAAGCCATCCAAGCTAGAGATGGCAGAGAATTCCATAGATGAATTATGTGCTATGTGGGAAAGTACTTCTTTTTGTCGGTCTTTAATTTCCTGGCCATCAGTTTCATGGGATGACCGCTGGTTCTAGTGTTGTGAGTGGCGGCGGGGGTGGTGGTGTTCTCTCTGTCCACTCTCTCTACTGGTTGCATAATTTTATACACCTCTATCATGTCTCCCCATAGTTGCCTCTTTTTCAAACTAAAAAGCCCCAGATGCTGTAGCCTTGCCTCATAAGGAAGGTGCTCCAAGCCCCTGATCATCTTGGTTGTCCTGCGCACTGAGTTGACACTTCCAACAAGCTGTCCACCACGACCCCAAGATCTCTCTCCTGGTCAGTCACTGACAGCTCAGACCCCATCCGTGTATATGTGAAGTTCAGTTTTTTTGCTCCAGTTTTTGCTCCACTTTACACTTGCTTACATTGAACCACATTTGCCATTTGTCACCCACTCACCCAGTTTGGAGAGATCCTTTTGGAGCTCCTCACAATTTGTTTTGGATTTCACTTCAGTACTGGCCAGCAAGAAAGGCAAGTGAAAAGGGCAAAGCCAGCTCAAACTCTCTGGAGCCAGGCTTTGGGGGGAAGATAATCCAAGCTATGTTATTTGAACAGCGCTCTTTCTAGTTGGAAGTAGGATGATAAAAAGCAGAGAGAAAAGGTGGCACTTGGGGTTCAGATTCACAGTCAAGCTGTGAAATTCCAGAAAGTTAGGAAGAATCTTGAGGCTATCTGCAAACTCCTTTAAGAGCTTCTACTGAACTGCATTCCTTTTGGAGCATCACAGGAGTGAAGTGCTCATCCCATTTCAGGCAGGCAAGCAAGTGGCATCAGGTGCAGTTTCAGCTGAGTGTTAGGGACTGACTCTAAAAATGACTGAATGGCCTGTGCACCATTTATACGGCAATAACAGACTAAGCATTTGCAGGTATTGATGCTCCCCCCACCCATTAAGAAATATAAAGCATGTCACCTTTCACGCTGCTCTCCATTCAGGTTTGTGAAGATTGCTCAGCTGGCTTTCCACTATTCAACTCAGATATTTTTCCAACTTCTTACACACACCTAATTTTTTTATGTATGTATGTATGTATTTATTTATTTATTTATGTATTTAAAAATATTTCTATACTGCCCCAAACTTGCAACTCTGGGTGGTTTACAGTTAAAATCATTTACAACATTTTTGTAAGCTTTTAAAGCTGAAGATCCCTGCTATAAGATTCTGCCCCATGATTGATTAAGTGCCGTCAAGTTGGTGTTGACTCTTAGCGACCACATAGATAGATTCTCTTCAGGATTATTTGTCTTCAACATGGCCTTTAAGGTCTCTCAGTGGTGCATTCATTGCTGTCATAATCACGTCCATCCACCTTGCTGCTGATCGTCCTCTTCTCTTTCCTTCAACTTTCCCCAGCATTATGGACTTCTCAAGGGAGCTGGGTTTTTGCATAATGTGTCCGAAGTATGATCATTTGAGCCTGGTCATTCTGCTCCATATAATGACACATAATGGTCCAGTTCACCACTGATGACTGACAACTGAGAGGACTGCACTGAGGCAGCAGAATGTTTTGGAAATGTTGGTTCAGTACTATATAGAAGTAGCCAGTGGCAGCGTTGCACCGAGTTAGGATTATACTCTCTTAAGACAATTGAGTTAAATATATCTCTCTCTGTTAAAATTGGTTGCTACATAGACCAGGGTCTCTCCAGTTTACTAAGAAGACTCCCTGTTCCTAACTGCTGGTTTCTAACAACCCCAGATACTGGCAAGTCATCCCAAAGTCTGGGAGAGGAGAGCTGGTCTTGTGGTAGCAAGCATGACTTGTCCCCATAGCTAAGCAGGGTCTGTCCTGGTTACATATGAATGGGAGACTTGATGTGTGAGCACTGCAAGATATTCCCTCAGGGGATGAAGCCGCTCTGGGAAGAGCAGAAGATTCCAAGATAGGGCTCAGAGAGATTCCTGCCTGCAGCCTTGGAGAAGCCGCTGCCAGTCTGTGAAGACAATACTGAGCTAGATAGACCAATGGTCTGACTCAGTATATGGCAGTTTCCTATGTTCCTATGTTCCAAACATGCCTATTAATGCTAGGACAAGTCAGAATATGCCTCCTCTAGTTCTGTATCAGGTAGATAAGACATTACCTCTGGAAACTGCTCCAGTTTAGGATGAGCAATTTCTTCTTGTCCTTTGTTAAGGGTAAGCCATACCATATCAGGGGTTCCTCAATCTTGGGTCCACAAGATGATGTCAGACTACAAACCTCATCATCCTTTTGGTCATTGTAGCTGTGGGTGGATTGTGGGAGTTGTAGTCCAACATCTGGAGTCCAGTATCTGGAGGCCAACACTGGGAACCCCTGCCATATATCAAGGTCTTTCATAGGACAGTCATCTCAGTCAGTCCCTCTGGCTTACTGTTCTTCCTAGAGCACGCCATGCCCTCAAGCTACTTCCCAGATAGGCTTTTCCTACAGCCAGGAAGTCTGGAGCAGCTTGTAAAAGCTATGCTGCAGCTTCTGCTGAGGAGGCAGAGAGGGATGGTGATATCTAACCTGGGAACAACTGCTTGTTATGGTTCCCTAGTAACAAAATAAGCTATAAACTACCTGCCTACTATGTCATCTCAAGGGCAAGTGATACACTTAGAATCAGAGTTTTGCGCTTTATTTATTTGACTGCAATAGTAAATAATAAATCTAACCTCTTGGTTAAGTCTGAGTATTCCGATTTGTATCTATGCTATAACTGAAGACAGACCTAATATAAAAAGGGAGCTCACAGGACGGAGTTTTATACGAATGCCTATCTTTCACATATGGATCGAAGACTGGCATGTTGTTCTTGCACGTCCCTGCTCTCTTTCCTTGCTGCCGCAACCACCTCCCTACCTGGTTGAGAAAGAAGGCAACCCACTAGAGTTGCCAACTCTGACTAAAGCAATCCTGAAGATTCCAGGCAAATTCTGTTGGATCAACAACCCTACAACCCACAGTCAAGTGCTGCCTGAGATAGAAATGGCATAGTTTCCCCTGGCCTTAAACACCTGCAAGGCGCCTTAAATAAAGTTTTGGTTTTGAGGGGCTCTGCGCAGGATCTTTGGAGGTGCCCCTCCAATCAGCTTCCCTCCTGTGAAGGATGATAGTTAATCCTCCATTTTGTTGCTTGTTTTACATGTTTAATTAAGTTGCTTATGTTCTAAAATATAATATATAATAAAATATGCTCTGCAGTGGTTCTGCTCCTTCCTCTCAGGCAGGTTCCAGATGGTGTCCCTTGGAGACTGTTGTTCTTCAAAATCTGAATTTTTGTATGGTGTCCCTCAGGGCTCCATATTGTCTCTGATGTTGTTTAACATCTACATTATTTGCTGGTCAATGACCGAATAAACTTATAACTATCTACATTAAACTGCTGGGAGAGATCATCAGGAGATTTGGTGCAGGGTGTTATCAGTATACTGATGACACTAAAATCTATTTCTCCATATCTGCATCATCGAGAGAAGGTATAACCTCCCTAAATATCTGCGTGGAGGCGGTGATGGGCTGGATGAAGGATAACAAACTGAAACTGAATCCAGATAAGAGGGGTACTCATTGTTCGGGGTCAAAACTCGGGAGATGAGTTTGATCTGCCTGTTCTTGAGGGGTCACACTTCTCTGGAAGGAACAGGTACATAGTCTGGGGGTGCTTCTGGATCCAAGCCTCTCCCTGCTGTCCCAGGTTGAGGCAGTGGCCAGAAGTACTTTCTATCAGCTTTGGCTGATACGCCAGCTGCGTCTGTTTCTTGAGATAAACAACATCAGAACAGTGGTACATATGCTGGTAACCTCCAGACTGGATTACTGCAATGCGCTCTATGTGGGGCTGCCTTTGATAAAGTCTGTAAACTACAGTTAGTCCAGAATGCAACAGCCAGGTTGGTCTCTGGGTCATCTTGGAAAGACCATATTACTCCCGTACTGAAAGAGCTACACGGGCTGCTGATAGGTTTCTGGGCAAAATACAAGGTGCTGATTATAACCTATAAAGCCCTAAATGGCTTGGGCCCTGGGTATTTAAGAGAACATCTTCTTTGTTATGAACCCCACCACCCATTGAGATAATCAGGAGACGTCCGTCTCCAGTTGCCACTAGCTTGTCTTAGTAGAGGAGAGCTGGTCTTGTGGTAGCAAGCTTGACTTGTCCCCTTAGCTAAGCAGGGTCTGCCCTGGTTGCATATGAATGGGAGACTAGAAGTGTGAGCACTGTAAGATATTCCCCTCAGGGGATGGAGCCGCTTTGGGAAGAGCAGAAGGTTCCAAGTTCCCTCCCTGGCATCTCCAAGATAGGGCTGAAAGAAATTCCTGCCTGCAACCCTGGATAAGCCGCTGCCTGTCTGTGAAGACACTACTGAGCTAGATAGACCAATGGTCTGACTCATTATATGGCAGCTTCCTATGTTCCTATATCTGGTGGCTACTCGGTGACGGACCTTCTCTTCTACTGCCCCAAAGCTTTGGAATGTGCTCCCTGCTGAAATGAGAGCTTCCCTATCTCTGACAACTTTTAAAAAGTCTTTAAAGACACATCTGTTTACCCAGGCTTTTAATTAAAAACTGTTTTAATAGTTTTAACATTGTTTTAATTTTTTTTTACAATTTCAAATTGTTGAAATGTTTTAACTTTTTCTGTTGTCATTTATTTTTTGTTGTAAAATGCCCAGAGACATAAGTTTTGGGCAGTATAAAAATATGTTAAATAAAATAATAAAATAAATAAATAGAATGAAATAAAATGGCTGCTTGTTCCCCACTCTGTGTTCTAATAGCTTGTGTTCTAAGGTCAAAAGTTCAAAGTTTCTGTTAAACTGTTCTGTCTAGAAATTGAAAAAAATTCTCTGGTCTCTGTTAGTTCTCATTTGAGAGCCCTCCAAGAGTGGGAAGAGTTGCATGTATAAAAAGGGATGGATTAGGGCAGCTGAGGTAGTCTTGGAAAGCCAGGAGAGAAGAGCTGACTTAAGAAGAGCTAGTGTAAATAGAGCTGAGAAAACACTGGGAGAGTTAAGCTGAAAACTCTCTTGAGAACTGAATCACTCTCAAAGCAGCTGAAGGAATAGTCTGGAATTGAACCCACCAGTACTGGAGAGAAAGAGTAAGGCCTATGGCTGAGCAAGGGAAAAAGCAAGGCTCAGTGCAGAAGCTGATTATAGGTGATCGTAAAAAACACAAAAAACTGCTGGTAAGGACTCTGGGTTAAGGCAGAGTACTGTATTAGGGGCAGATTGGATTGGATGTGTTTTTCTCCCATTTTATTTGTTCCTTTATTCTCACATGGCTTCTGTTTTCTTTGTACTAAATTTAAAACAAAAAACAAAACAAAACAAAGCACCCAACTACTGTTTTGAATTGAACTTTTTTTTAAAGTAAAATTTCTCATTTTGAATTTAAAAAATCTGTAGCTTCTGTCTGTTTTCCCCCACCCCACGCTCTGAAGCCTTTGCACACAACCAAAATTTGAATGCAACAGAGGTTTGGAAGGCTGTTTTAGTAGACACAGCCAGAGAAAATATAAAAGTCTACTTGATGGCAGTGGTGAAGCTTAAAATCACAGGACTGGCTCAGGACACCTCCAAAGTGCCATCACCATCTGGTGCTCCTTTCTGCCAGCACCACTTATCCTACCCACCCACACAAATAGACAGGCAAGTGACCGGCAACCGTGTGGGGGAGGAGGAGTGTCTACCACTGACTGATCACTTACCTGCCCTCCCCTTCCAGTGGTGGTGGGAGTGGGCCCAATTTCCATTACTGCTCAGAGGGAGAGGACAGGTGAGCAGCATCTGCTCCTCTTTGCCACCATCACTGCTCACCTGCCACCAAGAAGATGGACCAGAGAAGAGCAACGGTGAAGATGGATCAAAGACCAGCAGCATTAGCAGTCACCAATGCCTGTGCCCTTTCCTGGTGGGCCAGTCCTCACTGCCACCTAGTGGGGAAGGCAGGCAAGTGATTAGCTGGCAGCTGCTGTTCCTTCCTCACTCAGAGGCTGAGCTCTTCCAGATGGTGATATATTCCAACCTGAGTACAAATCACAGTGAAGAAATAAAATGGGAAATCCACACTATATTCAAATATGTTGCATAATCTTTTTTGAGCCATCTGCTGGCAACCTGCAGCAATTTGTGGTACATCTGTGGGTTTTTAAAAATCAGAATAAAAGGAGTTTTAAAAGGCATCATTTCACAGATTTCCAGCAGAGATAGAGCACATATATTTTTTTTTACATGCAGAAGGTCCCAAGTTCAGTCACTGGCATTCCTAGCTAGAACCGCATAAGACTCTATTGCTATTTGTAGAGACAATACTGAAGTAAATGGACCGCTGGTCTGAGAATCTGACAAAGTATAAGAAAGCTTCATATGTCCCTCTCATCTAGGTTGTTAGGGTAAGGAAAGGGAGAAACTCCCAACGATCCTAACGATGCCAAGGTTGTGATGAGGTAGATCAACAATTACAATCCTGAGCACATCACATAGGTAGCATTACTCAATTCGACATGTGGATTTACATTATGGGATCCATCCAGCCCTTGGAGAATGCAGCAGAAAGAAATCAGTTTTATCTCACTTTACAGCACAGTGCACAGCAGAACAGCCAGGAGTTTAAAGGAATAGATAACCTGAAAAACTTCTCTACTTGGATGAAAGCCTTGGGAGCGTTTCATGGGTGATTCCCACAAAGAGCTGTCAATGGCGCCATCACATGCCCAAACTGGGTTACTGTATGTGGGAGGAAATGTTCTTAGGAAAGTAGCAAGAAAACTGCAATCAGCTTTGCAATCCATTCCACTGACCCCTTGAAAGAGCTTGCTCAGAAATATTGACAGGTATAAAGCAACAAAAGTGTCCTGATTTACAGACACCACAAACTCTGAACAATCCCGGCAGGAAAAAGGAGTGCTGAGCATCTCTGGAAATGTGATTTGAAGCCTGAAACATATTCCAGAGAGTATCCCAGATGTTGCAACCTTCATGACTCCTGGGCTATTCATGGGTCACTGCAGCCAGGAATATACTCTATGAGATCTGGCAGTGTTGCTAGAGCTGTTGCAAAACCCTGATTACTCAGGGGCAAACTATCTGTCACACACCAGTGTGTCCAACAGTGCCCTGATGTCTTTTCTTTCTAAAAGCAAATAAATCAAAGCTGCTTCAGGAGAAGCACATGCAGAACAGAGGAGCTAGGGATGCTTAGCCATTTCCCTCAAGGGCGGCCCTTCTATGAGGCAAGGTGAGACAGTCGCCTCAGGCAGCAGATTATTGGGGTGCTAGATAAGCGAGGCGGCAAGATGCCTCCCTGCCCCTGCTTTTAAAAGGGGGGAGGAGGGTGCATACAAGGCAGGGTGGCATTTAGCACCCTGCCTCAGGTGAATGGTGGTCTTGAGCCACCACTGCTTTCTCCACCTGCCATTTCCTCCCTCTAAATTGCCCCACAGGATTTCAAATGCATGGTTGCTTTTCTGCATGTGGTACTCACATGTGGACATTCCACAATGTATGAGGGTTTATTATGACAACCTTCTAGTCACTTCCAGCCCCACAGCCCTAATTGCCAGACTGTGCAAGTGGAAGTGCTGGATTAATAGGACATTTGTTGTTGGCTGTTGGAGGGGAGCTGAGCCAGTTAGGATACCCTTTCACTACTGCCTGCCTGACATCTCTTACCCTTTTGCCATCACTTCTTGTTGTGTAGAAGTCACAGCATCAGTAGCAGCTACGCAGTTAGCAGAAAGGGAAAGAGGAGGAGGAATGAGGGCAGGGAACTTCCGCAGCCTGACTGGGGGAGTCCTGAATCCAGGGCTGGCCTTGAGCAAATGGAGGAAAAGCTCATACCATGTCAGAGCACTGGCCCATCTGACTCAGTATGGTCTACGCTGACTGGCAGCAACTCTCCAAGGCTTCCCACAAGGGATCTTTCCCAGCCCTGCTTGGAGATGCCAGGGACTGGACTCGGGACCTTCTGCATGCAAAGCAGATGCTCTTCCACTGAGCGACACTTCTTCCCTACTCCTCTAAGGAGAAGATGAATGGCGATGCATGAGGAAGACTTGACAAGTTAGGCTGGGTCCCTTGACAACACTTTGTAGAGGAGCATCATTTATCAGTGGGATGGTGAACGGCTGTAGCAAACTACCCTTACAGCCCATCACATGCAACTCTGAGCAGCCTCCCTCTGAAATAATCAACATTTGTATCCACATTTGTACTGGAGTTACTGATTCAGACAAACACATCTGCAGAATCCCTCTGGATGTAATGCTCCTGCTTTTGAAGGCATGCCATGTGAGGCCAATATCCTCAGGGTACCATGGGTGTGTACTGTTTATCCCAGCAGGATCCCTTGTGTGTGTCATGCTTCTCAATCAGCTCGGAAAGCATCTCCCTTCAATTGTAGCTTTCTTCCCTGCCTGCCCAACTTCTCCCTCCTCGGGGTTCATCAGGGCGTCACAGCCTACAAGCATCTGCCACTGAGACAGACAGATTCAGGAGTGCAGAAGTGTTGTTGGTAGGGACTCGTACAAGGAAACTGGTGCAGCCTTTGAGCGAGTGGGCTAGAGAGAAAAGAACCCTTTGGCTGGCCCTTTGAAAGAGGTGCCGCAGCTTGGGGAGATACTTGAGAGGTGAGTGATCGCTCTCCAAAGGGGGTCAGGACTCTCCGAGACAAATCTTCTGCCAGCTTCTCTACTGTGAACATTAGACAATGTGCTGCCTACAATGGGAACAAGCCAACCTAAACACTCATTGCCAGGTATCTAATTGCCATCATTCTTTTCAACAGCCTTGTGGGACGTCCTCCTGAAACTTTCCGCATTATCTGCATGCACCAAAAAAAGCCAAGTTGTCTTCATCATTGCCTCAGCTCAGCACAGGGTTGTATTTGCTAATCTTTCTGTGAATAAATAGACCAAGCACCTTTCACAGGTAATGCTCGTTCTCATCAAAGAGAAAGCAGCGTGTCCTCCCCGTCCCCCAGCCTTTCCAAGGCATCCTTGTCGCACAGAATAAAGAAGCACACAGCAAACAGCTCTTCCAAGTGGGGACCTTGCTGGGATCAAAATGGAATTCTTTGATGCACTGGAAGCCAAATGTCAACCCTTATTTCCCTTTCAGCATCACTGTGCCCAGCAGAGCTGGGAATGTTTTCCCAAACTCACTGGCCTTTCTGATTCCCTGGGAACAAGCTGGATCCTGACATCCCCTCAGCCGGCAAAGCCCTGAGTTATCATTGCCTCTTGAAATGTTTGAAAGAGGGATCCCATAGCAGTTTGCAGTAATTACTCAGTATAAATACTCCATTATGCTCCCAAACAATCAGAATCAGCCCAGCAAACAAGCTCTGTCTCATCTGATCCGTAGCAATCAAGAAGTAAAGCATGCAGAACATCACAATCTAAACAGGCTTTCCAGAGGACCACAAGGGGAGTGCTGGGTGGGTGGGTGGAGAGAGAGAGAGAGAGAGAGAGAGAGAGAGAGAGATGGCTCTCCTGTCAGAACAGCTGCCTTTTCACATTCATCTTGGCTTTTTAATTGCAAGTGGAAACTTTTATTTTAGCCAACTTTGGCCCGAGGATGTCAGGCACAGGCAGACGGTTCTGTGCGGGGGCACTGCCGCTCGGTCTC
This sequence comes from Hemicordylus capensis, assembly GCF_027244095.1. Classification (NCBI taxonomy): domain Eukaryota; kingdom Metazoa; phylum Chordata; class Lepidosauria; order Squamata; family Cordylidae; genus Hemicordylus; species Hemicordylus capensis. The sequence goes on from NC_069660.1 coordinate 52,209,850, forward strand.
CCTCTCTCCCTCCCTCGGGAGAGGAAAGCGAAGGGATCTGACCGTTCTGTACTTACAGGTAGGCTGTTAAGGGGCTGAGGCCGCCCGGAACAGAAGAGAGCGCCAGCTCGGAGCAGTCCACAGACAGCATGATGCCGTCCTCCTCGCAGTGGCACAGAGGTGGGCAAGAGGGCGCGGCAGCACCTTGCTCCCCTGACACCGCCTGGGCAATGCCAGAAGCAGCCAGGAGAAGCCAGCCGGGCCAGAGCGGGCTCATTCTCAGCCCAGCGGCAGCCAGCATGCTGCGTGTGTGCGCTCCTCGGGGGACTCCTTCAGTCGCCGGCTCTCTCGCCTGTCTCGCTCGGCTCTTTGCTGCTCAGCGGGCAGGAGAAGGACCCGGCGCCTACAGACAGCTCCCTCCGAGGCTCCGGGGCTCTTCCTCACTGTGGGAAGGATGCAGCCAGTGACGGGGAGGCATTGTGGAATGATCTTGGTTATTGGGTTTCACACACGGGCTGGGCTGGGCTGGGCTGGGCAGGGAGTTGGAGACTCTCATGGGAGGAGTTAGGGGAACTTTCTCCTCGCTCCCTCTCCCTCCTTGAGAGCTGGCAGGAATTTCATTCAAAAGGCGAGGCGCGGGGAGGAGAGGGACCTGTGAGGAGCTCAGGAGGAGCCTGCTTGGAAACATTGGGGGGGGGGGGACAGTGGCAGCAGAGCATAGAAAGGAAAGGGCCTTTCAGAGGGAGCACGCAGCACTGGCCCGGAGCCACTACTCTCGGTCCCTTCCGTTTCATGGTCTTTTTGATTGATTGATTGATTGAGTGAGTGCCGTCAAGTCTGTGTCAAGCACATAGACCGTTTCATGCTCTTTTTACCCCACTGTTTTATTTATCGCCCCGTGCTTGTGCATGTGTAGCTGTTAGTAACACAGACCTGCCGACAGAGGAGAGCGCTTCGTGCATGGGACAAAGTGGGCTCTCGTCCAGGAAAGGCTCCCATAAATCTGTTCGCCTTTTAGGTGCCCCCAGACTCGGAGCCGATCTTCTTGCAACCCCAGACTTGGCCTATTAAATGCATAGCACAGCTTCAGTGGTGTCATGTCATGTCAAGCTCCCGAGGAGGTTCAGCTGGATCGTTTCATTCTTGTCTTCGTCCAGGAAAAGGGCAGGGACCGGTGAAGCGGAAGGATTCATTTGACAAGCTCTCTGGGATGCAGGGTGGAGAGGGGAGTGTGAGATTATTGTCAGGGATTCCGATTCAGTAGCAAACATTAGGTAACAGTTTGACATGAAATGGTTAAGATCGGTAAGCAGCCGCAATCTTGCCAATCAAAACCGGCAGCAATCAGCTCATCAAATAACTCGTGCATAGACTGACTCCGACCAATCAATGGATATTCATGCATTTTTATTTAAACTGCTTCCACTGCTTTTACTTTCTTCTAGTTTGTTTTACTCCTCCTCATACTAAATGCTTTCCTAGGGCTAAACTGCACATTAAGTTGAACGTGTCATTGGCTTGGACATGCTTGAGTTTTATTCTCAAAATCAGGGGTTCTCAAACTTGGGCCCCCAGATGTTGCTGGACTATCTCTCCTACCATCCTTTCAGCCTTTGTGGCTGGGGATGATGGGAATTGTAGTCCAACCCAAGTCTGAGAATCCCTGCTCTAAATAATAACCACAGGGATGGGGAGGATGGGCTCTCTCGACTGGGACAGTGGCAAAGGGAAGGGAAACTTTAGGATCCAAATCCAGACCTCCTCCCTCACCCCCACTCAGAGCTGTTATTTGCCTCAGAAGGGAGACTCCATTGGCACTAAAGAAAAACTAAGCACATCTCAGGATCAATGACTCTCTGGCATCTCCAAGATAGGGCTGAGAGAGATTCCTGTCTGCAGCCTTGGAGAAGCTGCTGCCAGTCTGTGAAGACAATACTGAGCTAGATGGACCAATGTTCCCGATTCAGTATATGGCAGCTTCCTATGTTCCTATGTGATGACATATTTTACAGTATGTAGCTTGGCACTAACTCACACGCTTGCAGGTTCACTTATCCTGTCTAATCCCATCCAATACCTGTAGCCCTTGCATGGAGCTTCTTCCTCCCCCCCCCTCCAGTTTCTGTTTTGTGGGGAGTATTTGCACTGGTCTTTTCAATACAATCTACTCCAGTTGTTACCAGGGTTAGCCCTTTGCTGATTGCACTAAACCATGAGTTTCTTGACTAGCTTCTTTCTTCTGGATTCTTTTTTATAAGCAGTTCTTGACTAAACAGGCACCGACACTGCACAGTCTTATCAAGTGTCCATAATGGGGAACTTTGAGGATGGCAATATTAAAAACTTTGAGGATGGCAGTATTAAAACCGTGTATGACTGTTAAGCTACTATACAGCCATTTCATCTGTAACCGGAACCCACCCCCAATTAACCAAGAAGCTTTCATGATATGCTTCTTCATACATTTTAAAGGATATATTTGAGTGATCTGCAGTCCTTCAAGATCTCCTGTGACTGAAATCTCTAGACATCAGTATATCATGGGGTGTACAAGGAAACATGCATGGGGCTATCCCATGTTATTCTCACAGCAACCATGTGAAATTGATTACAAAAGGTAAGAATGGATAGAAGGCAGTCTCCAGCAGCTCTGTCACAAAAGAAAGGAAGGAAGGAAGGAAGGAAGGAAGGAAGGAAGGAAGGAAGGAAGGAAGAAGGAGTGAGTGCAGGATAAAAATAATTCAAATTATTTGTTGACAATTTTAAATGTTTGGAAGTCGAAACCACCAAGTGTCAAAAGAGGCACTATTTAGAACTGTTAAAGTAAAGGTAAAGTCAAGTCAATTTCGATTCCTGGTGCCCACAGAGCCCTGTGGTTGTCTTTGGTAGTATACAGAAGGGGTTTACCATTGCCTCCTCCTGCGCAGTATGAGATGATGCTTTTCAGCATCTTCGTATATCGCTGCTGCCCAATACAGTAGCAGCGGGGACTGAATCGGCAATCTTGTTAGTCAAGCATTTCCCCACTGTGCCACTTAAGGTGAGTGATATTTTTGTGCAGGAAATACACAGTCGTTATCAATTCCTTCTAGCAGATGCAGACAATGTCTTCCTAGTTAGCATACCTTTGATGATGAAATCCCATTCCCCCTGCACTCACAGTGAGTTGCTGCAAAAAATGTAATTCCGCCATTCCATTTCAATCAGCGGTCATAGAGTAGAGACAGGTAGAACAGCTAGGGAGACCCTCACTAACTACCTCTACTTCCAGTGCCGCTAGTAGTCATTAGGATAGTTGGTGCAAAAGGTCGATGCACTGGAACTCCATATCCAACTCTTGTTAGGAATGATTAGTGACAAGATCTTGGTGTTCCAGTTCCTAGTGTCACTGGCACCTATGGGTTGGTGCCTGTGAAATCACTGCAAGGAGAGATGCAAGTCCTTCCTCCCCCTCTGCCCATGTTATGAAGAAAATTCTTCCCATTTGGTTACTTTCTTTTCTTAATGTTTCTCCACCGATTATACATTGCCTTTCTTCAGTGCTGCAGCACCCATTTCCTTCAATATACAACCCTCCCCCCTCTCCCCACTAAAGTGGTTAAGCCCCACAGCAAGGCTACTTCTGGGCCCTTTAATTACATGGGGCAGGGATATCGTGCTGCTTCCTGGCCCAGCCAGTACACAGAGACAAACAGAGCAATCAGATACCCACTTGAGTAAGCTTTGCTCTCATGCATGAGCAAAGTGATAAGGGTAGCAGACAAAACCCTGCTGCAGAGAGCTTGGGGCCTCCCCATGCCCATGCCCCTAGAGATGTCCCTTGCTAACTCAAGAGGCACCTTTTTTAAAGTGGCAAGTCTCTTTATTGAGCAGGGAGAGAGCAACTGGCCCTTTCCATTCCCAGCACAATTTGCTGGTCAGTGACTGAATACATGTTTGTTTGCTTGTTTGCTTGTTTGTTTTTCCCAGCACAGCATCCCTCCAGTGGCTGTTACTGGGGTCTATCTTAGACCTATCTATCTTTCTTTTTTAGATTGTGAGCCCTTTGGGGACAGGGAGCCATTTTGTTTATTTATTTATATTGATGTAAACCACTTTGGGGACTTGGGTTGAAAAACAGTATACACATTTCCACTATCAAACACCATACATGGTAGGGAATCATACCTTGTAGACACCTAATGGCTCAGTGGGGAAACAACCTGCCTAGAGAGCAGGAGGCCGTTGATTTGAATCCTCGCTGGTGTGTTTCCCAGAACATGGGAAACTTCTATATCAGGCAGCAGCGATATAGGCAGATGCTGAAAGTCATCATCTCATACTGCACGGGAGAAGGCAATGGTAAACCACTTCTGTATTCTACCAAGAAAACCACATGGGTCTGGGGTCACCAGGAGACGACACCAACTCGATGGCACAACACAACACAACGCAACCAGACACACCATAAGCTATGCAGCACAGTGCTAAATATATTCCTTCGGTTTAAGCAGGTCCCACTGTTTTCAATGAGGTTTCCTCACAGATTCATATGCATCGGACTGTGGCCATGCAGCCCAATCCTACACATGTTTATTTGGGGAAAGGGTCCCACAGTTTTCCTCACGGTTGAGTGTGTGTTGCTGTTGTTAGCTTTAAAATTTATCAGGGAGCACGAGCAGTACATCTGGTCATCATTTGCGGTATACCAGTGATTTGTTAAATTTATTGTGGTACACCAGATGGGCTTCTGTAACACCGTTTTCTGACTCCTTTGGAAGTGCATACACAGACAATAGAGGAGAAGAAATGCCATAAGATCCCTGACCTCACCACTGCCAGCATTAGCCTTGTATATGAGATGCTGGACATGTCATCTGGTTGGAGAACTGAATTGTTATCATATTATTATTATTATTTATTTACACAGTCAGACAGGTGTTATTGACTGGTTTGTTTTATCCAGAGATCAAGTCCTTCCCAAGGACCTGGGATGCCAGAATTTTATTGTCAATGTTGTTGCTGTTATAGATATCGTCGCAGAATATAGGCTGTTCCCAGTAAAGCTGCTTTTTGTAATTGGCTGATGGTGATTTCTGTGGCCCCTATGGTGTTGAGGTGCTCTTCAAGGTCTTTTGGAACTGCACCCAGGGCGCCAATTACCACTGGGATTATTTTGGTCTTTTTTGCCACAGCTTTTCAATTTCAATTTGTAGATCTTTGTATTTGGTGATTTTTTCTATGTCTTTTTCTTCTATTCTGCTATCCCCTGGTATTGCTATGTCGATTATTTTGACTTGTTTTTCTTTCTTCTTGACTACAGTGATATCTGGTGTATTGTGTGGCAGATGTTTGTCTGTAGTTGGAAGTCCCATAATATTTTTACATCTTCATTTTCTTCAACTTTTTCAATTTTATGGTCCCACCAATTTTTGGCTACAGGTAGCTTGTATTTTTTGCAGATGTTCCAGTGTATCATCCCTGCTACCTTGTCATGCCTTTGTTTGTAGTCAGTCTGTGCAATCTTTTTACAACAGCTGATTAGGTGGTCCATGGTTTCATCTGCTTCTTTACAAAGATGGCACTTGCTGTTTGTTGTTGACTTTTCTACTTTTGCTCTTATTGCATTTGTTCTTAGTGCCTGTTCTTGTGCAGCCAGTATTAAACCCTCTGTTTCTTTCTTCAAGTTGCCATTCTTAAGCCATTGCCAGGTCTTGGTGATGTCTGATTTTCAAGTTATATTGTGCAAATATTGACCATGCAGTGGCTTCTTTTTCCATTTTTCTGCTCGGTTCTTGACTTGTTCTTTCTTGTAGGCCTGCTTTGTTTCATTGGTGTTGAATAGTTTCACGTTATTGACCATTTGAAGTGCATCTTCTTCACTGCTTTATATATTCTTCAAGGCCTCTTTTCTCCTCCCCTACTGTTTGATGGACTTGCAGCATTCCTCTTCCACCTGAGCTGCGAGGGAGGTGTAGCCTATCGACATCACTGTGGGGGTGCAGAGCATGATTGATGGTCATGATTTTCCTGGTCTTACGATCTAGCATCTCTAGCTCTGCCTGGGTCCAGTCTATTATTCCTGCAGTGTATCTGATAACAGGTATAGCCCAGGTGTTTATGGCTTGTATGGTGTTCCTGCCATTGAGTTTGGACTTTAGGATTTTTCTAACTCTCCTGATGTATTCACTTCCCATTTTTCTTTTAACTTCAGTGTATTGTTGTTGTTGTTGTTGTTGTTGTTGTTGTTGTTATTAATTCAGTTTCTATACTGCCCTTCCAAAAATGGCTCAGGGCGGTTTACACAGAGAAATAATAAATAAATAAGATCTGGAGACAGGGTCGAGACCCAAGTTGCCTGCTTTCACTTGGTGTCCTTGAATGTAAAATATAAAGTGTGTGCAAAGCATCTGGCTAGTATATTATGGTAAATGTGGAAGGCGAGTTATCTGCATGTCTCCTAGTGTTGTCTGGGATACAGAGTCCTGTGGCATTTATTTCAGATGACCACACAACAACTTATGGCTTTGTGTACCAATTTAACTCTCCTGACCTCCCAAAGAATCCTAGAACTGTAGTTTGGTGAGGGATGAGGTCTGCCCTGAGAATTCTTTGTGAGAGATCCTTCCCTAACTGCTCCCCTCTCAGAACTACAGTTCCTGGAGTTCCCTAGAAAGAGGAGATGACTGTTGAGCCAATCTGTAGCATGGATAAGAACATAAGAACAGTCCTGCTGGATCAGGCCCAAGGCCCATCTAGTCCAGCATCCTGTTTCGCACAGTGGCCCACCAGATGCCGCTGGAAGCCTGCAGGCAGGAGTTGAGGGCATGCCCTCTTTCCTGCTGTTACTCCCCTGCAGCTGGTACTCAGAGACATCCTGCCTCTGAGGCTGGAGATGGCCTGTAGCCCAGGATATGCCTGGTAAGTGTTACTGCCATGGCCGAAAGCCTCCTAACAAGGAGGGAGATTGGCCATTGGTGCAATCTATGGTATAGTCCTTTCTGATTGGCAGTTGCTGTCCAGGGTCTCAGGCAGAGGGTCTTTCCCATCATCTGCTATGCAAGTCCTTCAAGTGAACCTGGGACTGCATGCAAAGCAGGTGCTCTGTGACGGAGTTATAGCCCTTCCCCTGAATGGTTCTTTCCTGGGCAAATCCATGTTGTCGGACAGCAGTGGAGCTCATTATGGCAACCTTCTCTTTCCACTTCCCTCCTATGACGCCAAGAGTCCAGTACTTCCTCCCCTTTGAGTTGCTACCACACTGTTACAAGAACAGCAAACCTCTGCCTTGGTGGATATGCCAGTAGACTGAGCAAAAAAGGCACTTTTAAAAATGGAGACTTCCTTATATTTAGCAGAGCGAAGCAAATGTCTCTCTTCAACCCAGCACAGCGTCCCTCGCAGTGGCTGTTGCTGGCGTCTCTCCCTTGTGTTTCTTTTTAGATTGTGAGCTGCTTTGGGTCAGGAAATTCTTCTCTCATTCCTCTTCCTCACTCCTTTTGCGATGTACTGCTGCTGAGCCAAGAGGTACCTTTCAGTGTGGTGGTTCTCTCTTATATTTAACAGGGTGAGATCAACTGTCCCTACTCAGCAGCATCCCTCCAGTAGTTGCTGCTGGTGTCCCCCCCCCACTTCCTTTTAAATTCGGAGCCCTTTGGGGACAGGGAGGCATCTTATTGTCTATTTATATTTTTCCATGTAAACCACTTGGAGCACTTTGTTGTATATAAATATTATTAGTAGTAATCGTATGTAAGCTACTTTGAGAACTTTCCCCTAGAAAAGCAGTATGGTGGTGGCGGTGATGTTGATGATTGATGATGATGACTGATTGATGATGATGCCTTCACTGCATAGGGTTGTTGTGGCACCATCATCGCTTAGGTGTTATATGTTTTCTGTACAGCTTGCCGACATAACACAAGGTGCTGGTTATTTTTTTTCTGGCTGTGAGCTTCTTGGACCCACTGTGGTTGTTCTCAGCATCGTTCTTGGATGATCATTTGCTCTGGGCACTTTGGATGTGCCTCTAGCACACATGCTGCTATGTTCTTATTCAGCATGGAGGTGCTGAATGCTCTGTTTCCTCCATGGCAATTTCTGCTCCTGCTTTCTTCTGCAGGCACTTGTTGTGAATGTTGTTGCTCACATTCTTGTGGCTTGGCTGGATGCTCAGTCTGTGTTCTCTGCTCCCCAAACACCGAGGGCAGGAGCACTGGCTTCTTTTGGTGCTATTTTAGGGCTTCTGCCTTCAGGTTCTCCAGAAAGCAGAGCAAAGCTATCAATGAGCAGCACAGATGGGAAGGGAGCCAGATGCCTGGGGCTGTGTTTATGTGCTTGCACTCTGTGCGGCTTTGAGAATGCCACAGGGGAGCCATTGCTGTGACCAAAGAGGAATGGAAGGAGTCCCTGACCCACTGCACCCAGCAGGGCCATCTAAGGTTTGAAATGCCACAGGCAGCACCGTCAATGCCTCCTGGAGGTGTTCCAAGATGTAAATATAAGCCCAAGGCAGTACAAAACAGACAGCAGGCTCCCACTTGGCCCAGGATGGCTCCAAAGGTCAGGAGCCAGTGGCCTCAACCACACACATTCCGGGCTCCTTTTCCTTTTTGAAGGAGGCTCAGTTGCAACAGCATCCTCCTCTTTTGAACACAAACTCTTCAGACACCGTCGCTCATGCAAAGTCCTTTGCTCTGACCCTCAGTAAAACCAAACTGTCCCTCGATGATGCAGAAGCTGCCTCATAAAGGGCTAGTTACCTGTTACATTGTGTGCACCTACAGGTGTCTGTGCACATGAACACATTTTCACGCAAATGAATATTGAATATATATATATATATATATATATATATATATATATATATATATTCATTTTAAAAGTCAACAGAGAAACTAGATTCCTCAAAAATGTAGAGTACAATTCATAAAAAGAGCCAATATGGTATAGTGGTTAGAGTATTGGCCCAGGGACACCCGGGTTCAAATCCCCATTCAGCCATGAAACACATTGGATGACTCTGGGCCTGTCACTTCTCTCTCAGCCTAACTTACCTTACAGGGTTGTTGTGAGAATAAACATAACCATGGACATCACTCTGGACTCCTTGGAGGAAGAACAGGATAGAAATGGAAAATATAAATGCAAAAATAAAATTAAAGAAATGTGTACTGTTGTGCATGCACTGAATGTAAAATGGGAATAAGATTGATTGATTGATTGATTGATTGATTGATTGATTGATTGATTGACCCCAGCATTATGGACTTCTCAAGGGAGCTGGGTTTTTGCATAAGGTGTCTGAAGAATGATAGTTTGAGCCTGGTCATTTGTGCCTCGAGTGAAAATTCTGGATTGATTTGTTCTATGATCCATTTGTTTGTTTTTCTGGCTGTCCATGGACCCACATGCTGTAATCAAAAGTCTTCTCCAGCACCAAAGTTAAAAAGCCCAAAGTTCAAAAGGGAGTAGGATACATGCATTTAAGTCAACAAAAACCCTGTCCATACATTATAGCAAAGACACTGTATGTGAGTACACGGTCTAAAATGGGGCCAGAACCCCTGCCCCGGCTTTGTCAGTAATGACTGGCAGCATGCTGCTTGCACTTGGAGTGGCGTTGCTCTGAAGAGGTTAATGCAATATCCATGATAGAGGGCCCTTCCCTGATTGGGAGGCTCGGATGCCCACACCTCCCATTCACAGAAGTGCCTGCCATCATGGATATGGCATTTGCCTCTTCAGAAATGCCCTCACACAGAAGGTGTGAGTGGCATGCTGCTGTGATGAATGACTGAAGGGGCCATGGTGGGACTTCTAGCCCCATTTTAGATGCTGTATTTGGCTCTCATATAGCATCTTTGCTATACTGTAGGAAAAGGGCTATAGTGTTCATTCATTCATTCATTTGATTTCTATACCGCCCTTCCAAAAGTGGCTCAGGGCGGTTTACACAGAGAAATATCAAACAAATAAGATGGATCCCTGTCCCCAAAGGGCTCACAAAAAGAAACATAAGACAGACACCAGCAACAGTCACTGGAGGTACTGTGCTAGGGGTGGATAGGGCCAGTTACTCTCCCCCTGCTAAATAAAGAGAATCACGACATTAAAAGGTGCCTCTTTGCCAGGTTATACAGTTAGCTGTACACTGCACAGTACATTGAACAGCAGGCGAGTTCAGATGACACAGTCCCTGGCACACACAATTATTAAGGGAATGTGCTGAGAGTGTGCCCACTGGGATGTCTTCCATGGACATCTTGACGCCCCCTCAGAGAGAATGTCCCTTTATCATGTGGCGGTCCTGTTCATCCAAATGACCCCTATACATGACCTCCATACAAATACTTGGAGTGGATGTATGGGGACCATTTGAATGACCAGCCCCCGCCGCCCCCAGTCAAGTGATAAAGGATGCTCTGGGAGTGTGCTGGGACATCTGTGGGGGACATCCTGATGGGCCTACTCTTGGTGTGTCCTCTTCCTAACTGTGTGTGCCAGGGGCTGTATTGTCCACACTGGCCCATAATGTGTGAATAAAATTTCAGTCGTTCCATCCCTTTGATGAGGACAGTATCATCATTTTGCAGGGAATAATCCTGGAGGCAAGAAGTGGGGGGGTGGGGGGGGGAGAGAAAGACTGGAATATGCAGTCACCTGGCAGGTGCAGTATAAACGAATGAGAAAGTAGTGCAAGAAACCCACCTCCCCAGGATTAAACAAATTCCTTGTAGCAATAGCACTAGCAATAGCACTTACATTTATATACCGGTCTATAGCCGGAGCTCTCTAAGTGGTTTACAATGATTTTAGCATATTGCCCCCAACATTCTGGGTACTCATTTTACCGACCTCGGAAGGATGGAAGGCTGAGTCAACCTTGAGCCATCAGGATCGAACTTGTAACCTTCTGGTTACAGGGCGGCAGTTTTACCACTGCGCCACCAGGGGCTCAATGCCTGTACTCATAGGCATTATGGTCAGGAGTCTTTAATTCCACACACACACACACACACACACCTGTTGCTAACCAAATAATATGTGCTTTGTTGCTAACCAAATAATATACACTATGTGCTTTGCAGCAGAAATGAGATTATGAGGATGACCATAGACCCTGTGACCCAATCTCTCCTTGTAGCAGAGAATAGTGTTTACATTATTGATAACATTGCATTGATAGCAGAGAATAGTGTGTACCTTCATGCTGCTAAAAGCTCCCCCCACCCCAACGCCTGGTTTCTGCTGATCAAGCTTCTGCTAAAGTCACAAAAGCAGGCCAGTTAATTTTATTTGGTCAGCTGGCAACCCTCTGTAGGGCACAGTTAAAAGTAAAGTTGTGCTGTGAATTGGTGTCGACTCCTAGCGACCACAGATCCCTGTGGTTGTCTTTGGTAGAGTACAGGAGGGGTTTTTTTTAGTTTTTTTTAAAAATCCGATTTCTATACCGCTCTTCCAAAAATGGCTCAGGGCAGTTTACACAGAGAAATAATAAATAAATAAGATGGATCCCTGTCCCCAAAGGGATCACAATCTAAAGAGAAACATAAGATAGACACCAGCAACAGTCATTGGAGGGTTTACCATTGCCACCTCCCGAGCAGTACGAGACGATGCCTTTCAGCATCTTCCTATATCACTGCTGCCCAATATAGGTGTTTCCCATAGACTGGGAGACATATCAGCGGGGATTCGAACCGGCAACTTTCCTGCTTGTTAGTCAAGCATTTCCCCGTTGCGCCACTTAAGGTGATCTGGGACACAGGGGACCTCAATCCAAATTTATCCTTTTCCTAACTCAGGGGTACCCCCTGCCTTGTTTTATTTGACACCAGCCTACATTTGGCTTAGCCCAAATACAACTCTACAGATTGTTTCAACCAATGATAAAGTTGCCACCTTTTGTGGGGTGGGGCAAAATTCCTATGCCTTTAAAAGGAAGAAATCTGATGGTTACTGCTTTCCCCATCACTGCAGTTTCATGCCACGAAAAGCTGTTAACCTGTTGGATTGTTGCCTGAGCAACTAAGGCAGATTTATTATCTTTAATTTAATCTGCACCTCCTAGTTTCTAAAGGGCTTTACGATTACTGCTTATTTATTTCCACAATGTATTATTTATTTCCTGTACCTCATCAGGATTAAACAAACTTCTTGCACTCACAGGCATGATGATCAGGAGTCTTCATTCCTCCCCCCACCCCCACCCACTTCGGTTACTAACCAAAGCATTTGTGCATGCACATACTACATGTGCTTTGCAGCAGAAATGAGGCTATTTATTTATTTATATCTGATTTAATTTATATTTAATATTATTATTTTATATTTATATTTATTTATATTATTTATGATTACTGTTTCTTTATTTCCACAACATCCTGTGCAGAAGATAAGGCTGAGAGAACTTGGTTTCCCCTAGGTTGCCTAGAGAGATTCACTTTTGAATGGTGATAAGAGGAACACCAGTCTTCCATATCCATACCTAACCAGCATTCTATCTATTGAGTCATAGGAACATAGGAAGCTGCCATACACTGAGTGAGACCATTGGTCTATCTAGCTCAGTATTGTCTTCACAGACTGGCAGTGGCTTCTCCAAGCAGGCAGGAATCTCTCTCGGCCCTATCTTGGAGATGCCAGGAAGGGAACTTGGAAACTTCTGCTCTTCCCAGAGTGGCTCCATCCCCTGAGGGAAATACCTTACAGTGCTCACACTTCTAGTCTCCCTTTCATATGCAACCAGGGTAGACCCTGCTTAGCTAAGGTGACAAGGCATGTTTGCTACCACAAGACCAGCTATCATCATAGGATCATAGGAAGCTGCCATATACTGAGTCAGACCATTGGTCTATCTAGCTCAGTATTGTCTTCACAGACTCACAGTAGCTTCTCCAAGGAGAACAGGTCATGCTTGCTACCACAAGACCAGCTCTCCTCTCCTAATCATACCAAGAGTAAGTTCTCAGTGTGCTAACGATGATCTGCTGACATCTTTAGCAGACATGGGGTGGGTAGGTGATGAGCCTGAAAACAAGTGTCAAGAGCTTTTAAGTGGGTCATTGTATATAGGACTATATTTATGATGAGTGTATGTGTGCACAAACATGCTTGCATAATGGGCATATACAGACAAGTGTCAGCATATGTGTGGGAGTGCAAAAATAAGAGCCAAACTAGACACGGAAATTCCCTTAGAACTCCCCACATCTTTTTATTTTTCAAAACATAAGATATGGGGGATATGATTTGGATTGGGGCTGTGGTGTGTTTGAGGGGAGTTATGCAAGTGCCCCCAGATTTTTTCTTTTTTAAGAAATGAAAGGAGATTAATTCATTCAGATGAACAATGAGATAACATTTCCCTTCCTTCCTTCCTTCCTTCCTTCCTTCCTTCCTTCTCTTGGCAAATTATGATGAAAATAGATGAAATCAGATGAAAACTGAGGTAAAATATTCCCTTTTTTGAAAAGAGAGAGAGAGGAAGAAGAATCCTATATAATAAAACCCTAAGGTACCTGCGTCCGTGTCTCTTGCAGGTGTTCTGCGCATGCGTGGCGCAGAGGTGTGGTGGCGGGCCTGGCCCGGGCCCGGGGAGGCCAGAGGCGGCGGCCCCGCTTGAGGCACAGATGCTCTGTGCCCGGGCCCACTAGTGTTTATATAAAGATCCAGAGAGAGTTTTCTGTCATGCTGTTAAAGTGATGATTGGGGTGTGTGTGTGCTGAGGGAAGGGCATTCTCCCCAGCCTCAAGGTACAGTATATGGAATGCACAGGGCTTCCTCGCTTGAGGGCAGGAGTGAGAATGTTTTACAAAGGTCTAGAAGTTTCCAAATGCTGCTCTACACAGGTGCAGACCCCCCCACATGTGTGACATCATAGAGACAACCAAGAAGAACCGTGTGTGTGCCTATATGTTTTCTCATCCATGCTAATAGCTTTGTGGTTGCTTTAGAAAATTGGTGTGGGGCCAAATGATGACAACCCCTCCCCCTCCGCCAATGGCTGGAGCAGGGGCGTAACAAGGTTGGAGTGGGCCCAGAGACAAAATTTGAAAATGGGCCCCTTCCTGATACACACGCGCACACACACTTCACATCTATTGTGAAGTGGGGGGGGGATTGTAACCCAGCAATCTCATCTCTTGATCCTTCTGGACTTTTCAAATGTGTGGGAAGGAAGGATCATTCAGAATAATGAAGGAAGCTCGGCGGGCGTTGGAGAGTCATGTGACTTGCCTCTGGGAGGCCCCTGGAGATGTGGGGGCCCCCAGGCAACCGCCACCCCTTGCCTAATAGTAGTTACGCCCCTGGGCTGGAGTCTCAAATCATGGGTCCCACATGGTGGTCTTTTGGAGGAGAACTGGTCTTGTGGTAAGGTAAAGGTAAAGTTGTGCTGTTGAGTTGGTGTCAACTCCTGGCGACCACAGAGCCATGTGGTTTTCTTTGGTAGAATACAGGAGCAGTTTACCATTACCATCTCTTGCGCAGTATGAGATGATGCCTTTCAGTATCTTCCTATATCACTGCTGCCCAATATAGATGTTTCTCATAGTCTAGGAAACATGCCAGCAGGGATTCGAACCAGCAACCTCTTGCTCCCTAGGCAAGTTACTTCCCTGCTGAGCCATTAGGTGGTAGCAAGCATGAATTGTCCCCCTTTGCTAAGCAGGGTCTGCCCTGGTTTACATTCAAATGGGATAATATATGTGAGCACTGTAAGAAATTCCCCTTAGGGGATGGGTCTGCTCTGGGAAGAGTGCCTGCATGCAGAAGGTTCCATCTCCAACATAAGGCTGAGAGAGACTCCTGCCTGGAAACTTGGAGAAGCTGCTGCCAGTCAGTGTAGACAATACTGAGCTGGATGGTCCAATGGTCTGACTCAGCAGAAAGCAGCTTCCTATGTTCCTATGGTTGCTTTTGGAAAACAAAAACATGCAGAGGGCTGAAGTTGGGAAACTCCCACATGCTAACTTGCTAACTTGGCAAAGAAGCACCTTTTAACATGGTGATTCTTTTTTATTTAGCAGGGGGAGAATAACCGGCCCTTTCCACCCCCAGCTCAGTACCTCCAGTGACTGTTGCTGGTGTCTGTCTTATGTTTCTTTTTCATTTGTGAGCCCTTTGGGACAGGGGTCCATCTTATTTATTTATTATTTCTGTGTGTAAACCGCCCTGAGCCATTTTTGGAAAGGCAGTATAGAAAGGGCGGTATTCGGAAGGGTGGTATAGAAATTGAATAAATAAATAAACAAATAAACAAAATCTCATTTGGCCGTGCATGTGTGACCAGCTGTGCAAGAACATTAGTGAAGCATGTGAATGTGTGCATGAGAATGAACATGTAAATGAGCAAACAGGCCATTACTTGCTTCCTGACAAGTACAATAGATTTTAGCATTAGCTTCTTTGTGCCTCGGTCTCTCCAAGTTCAGTAGTGAAGATGGTTTAGGGATACTGGTGATGTTGGGGGTCCCCAAAATGTTTATCACTTGATCTGATGGTGCTGGGTGCTTCCTCGAACTTCCACCTCTAAGAGCCAAAGAGTTGTGAGGCAATCCATCAGGAATCTGAGGCAATTAATTCATCAGCTTGGCTATAGATTGCTACCTTTATTACGGCCCTTTCTCCCATGCCTCACAGTAGCTTGACAAGAAAGAAAGAAAGAAAGAAAGAAAGAAAGAAAGAAAGAAAGAAAGAAAAGCTTTCTCTGTCACTAGCACTATGCTGGGAAAATCTCACCTGCTCAGTTTCTGTATGTCAGGTGGATAGGCTGCTGTTAAAAGCACAGGAGCAAGGCCAGTAATAAAGGTGGCAACCCTCACTGCTATGTAAAGGCAGAACTGAGGTTGCAGGTGGGGAAAGAAGAGAAAGAGTGTGTCTGAGCTCTGCCCTGCCCTGCCCTGCTCCTTTGGTCTCCCATTTACTCTGTCTCCCATTTCCTGGCGACACCCCTCAGCTCAGGTTGCTAGTACCATTCCCATTGTAGACTCCAATTGCTTCTAGTCTTTTCTTTCCCTCTCTTTAATTGTGATGCTCTTGGGAGCCAGACACTATCTGGGGCCTTTGTTCCTTGCTTAGAGTGATCTCCCTAGCTTTGATCTCCATTTCAGGGCCTCCTTTTCTTAAGGCCATTCTCCAGGAACGAAACTCAACCAAGCCGGAAATCTAAGACTCACTCTGAGCATGAAGCCTTCTGCCCACCTTCTTTGTCTGCAAAGCATCCCCAGAACCTGGGGAGCGGGGGTGGGGGTGGAGGGAAGCAGGGGTTGCATTCTTAACAGATGTGACACTTCCATTGCTACTGGATTGGTGCTTGGCTGAGGTTTCGCCTTTTCTGCAAGGTGGCTTCTTTCCTGGGAAAGGGTTGATCCAGCTTCATCTGCTTGCAGCCATGAGTAATAATCAGACAGGCTCTTTAATCACAAGGTTTCTGACCTTAGCTGCAGAATCGCTGCTTTAATCACAAACAGTGGGGTACAGTCTGACTTTTTTCACTTTAGATGGGTGAATCATGTAATCATATGCTTGGGAAGAGAGGGGGAAAGTCATGTAATGCTACGAAGCAGGAATGTCTACTTAGGAGGACCCCAGAGATAGTGCCAAGCCAGAGATGTGTATGCTACAAGCAGAGGGCAGGTGTGCCACATAACGGTGCCAACAGTACAAATAGCAGCAGGTGACTCAGCCAAGTGATCAGGTGTGGGAGTATTTAAGATTTCCACAAAACCTGCAGTGCTTCTGATATGATTCAAGAGTTGTCTCCTGCATCTGAGAAAAAATGGAGCATGGAAGGCCTGACTCACGCCTAGATGGGCATGGGTTTCCTGTAGCCCTCTAAGTTTGGAGTGTGTGTAGTTTATGCCGTCAGATACAGCCAGCCAGGCCTGGTTTGGGCAAATGTTGAAACTGGATTAATGTTTGGTTTGGGGGGATTCAGTTAACAACACCCAGTTAATGAATCTGGCTTTTGTGAATTAACCGCAGGTCGGGGTACAAGGTGTTTGCCCATCTCTAGTATGTGGGCCTGACTGTGGCCTACCTAGCTAGGTTGTGGTAGAATTGCCAACTCATCAAGATTAGCCTAGAGACTCTAGGAATCAGCACCAGTTCCCAGATGACTATTACATATTAACAATCCTGAATATTTTTGTGGCTTCATATTGTGAAAAATATTGGGGTGAGGGTGGGGGAAGGCTCTGGGAATAGCTTCAGTCAGAGTTGTCATTGGGCAACCCTGGATTGTGGGCTGGCTTTGCTGTAAATGGCTAACTTGCTATGCTCACATATCTGAGGATGGTGAAGAGACTGTAGATGGTTCTTTGGGTGCTACCATCTTCTAGGCCTATGGGCTTCTCGGAGGCATCAGGTGGGCCACTGTGTGAAACAGGATGCTGGACTAGATAAAGTTGTGGTAATTTGGCCTTGAGCCTGATCCAGCAAGACTGTTCTTATGTTCTTAGAGCAAGGGTTCCCAACTTTGGCCACAATGACCAACGGGTCCCCGACCTTTGGCCAATGCCAACGGGTATTGTTCTTGAGGATGTTGGGAGCTGGGAGTTGTAGCCCAATAACATCTGAGGACCCCAAGGCTGAGAGCTCTTGTTCTAGTAGAGCCAGAAGGGCAGGGTTTCCTTGACTGTTTAACTGCCAGCCATTCCTTCTGAGGCTGGTGAAGAATAACTCCACATTAATCTAATTAATATAAGAGTAATATATGTATGTTTTTCTTATTCTGTAAATCTTTCTGAGAGCTCATTCAGCTGGAAAGCAACTAATATATGTATAAATGGAATTAAAATCCTCATGTTACTATTGTTCAAGCTAGCACAGCAGTGATTCTGTGGCACTCCATGCTCAGCCATTCTCATATGTTGAGACTTGCACATATGTTGTCACACTACACTATCTTGCAACATCTCACCAATATGTCAAGGTGTTCCTTTTAATTCCAAAGTTTACCTGATGCCCTTCCTGCTTGCCTGAGCATAATTATGAATCAATTAGAGCCCCATTGCTCAGTAAGAGTAATTAATATACTTTTATTCTTTGTTTCAAATGGAAGTTGTACATTTTCACATATGAACGGCTATGCACCCCTGCTAGTATATCATAGTCCCAGTTCCATTGCCCTGTTTGGTGTCCACTTGTGTCTCTGTCTGTGTATTGGGGGGGGGGGGGCAAAATAATGCCCACCATTTAAAACAATGTAAAGGCATTGGTTTTATTGACACTGGTACATATTTAAGCCGGAATGGGAGACAGAAGAATGGGAGGCTGGATCTGACAGCAACACCTATGTTACAGAGTGCCACTAGCACAAGATTCTCTAACAGTTGTACATGCTTTTTTTGCAAATATGCACTGGTCTGGATTGAAAGGTAGGTTCTCTGAGCTAATCTCTATGTGTAGCAGGAGAGATTACACCCTTTTTCTGGGCTTGCCTGTTTCATTTCCAAGACCATCAGAAATCCACACAGGTTGTAAAATGTGAATAGGGTATACAGTAGTGTACAATCAATGTACACAGGCCTGAAAACTGTGGCAATATCCCACTTACAACCCAGGAGCTATGCAGTTTGGAAGATACTGGATAGATTAACAACAACACTATCCCTTCTAGGGTGAATGATGGACAGCAAGAAGAAGCAAGGCCCTCCCTTGCCTTCTCTTCCCTACACTTCCTCTCTTGTCTTCTTAGTATCTCTTTAGATTGTCTCTTTGGGACATGGAACAGTGTTCTCATTCTACATAAAGAGGTCATTCACACAATCAAAAACTGTGTTCTGCCAGGGTTTGGGAGCTGTGTGTGCTCCAAGAGCAGCATATAGATGCTTAAAATAAGCAGGCACAAACCTGGAAAACTAATCACAGGTCAGATTGTTTCCCACATGATAAGGATATATCATACGTTTACAACAGAAGCTCTACTATTTTAGTTGCAGTTGTATAAGATAAATTTCCCTCTGTTAAAATGATATAATAAACAAACATTGGGTTGCTTGTCTGTTCAACAACTGCTTCGATTCTGCCCGGATCTATTCAGTCGACATCTCCAACACAACATTGTTTCATATAAACTGTTCTGCAGCTTCTGGTTTTACAAAATTTACTGGTTCTAAAATGCTCAGACTCACCTTTTCTTCATCCACTTGCCCTTTGAAAATAATCCCTACCGTGTGAATGATAAACTGACTGTAGCACTGCCCTCTAGTGGAACACTACTCACATTATACTTTGCCTATCACAAACCACAATTGAAGCAGACAAAAACTTGCAAAATAGAGAAATTAAAACAAAAACGTTTTTAAAGAATAATTTATTATTACAAAACAATTTGCCCCTTTTCTTCTGTTTCGGAGAATCTGAGATAATTCATTCCCATTATAATCACATATGTTTGGCTCACCCTCAATCTCGTTTTTAAATTGTGACCATTTAAAAAAGAGAGTTAAGACAGAACTGAGTTTGAGACCAAGTTGCTTTCCAGATTAAACCCTACAACAGTGTCAAGACAGATCTGCTAAGTGTGCTTCTGTACTTCCTGTATTGTGACACCACAGTCCCTGCACTGACAGCAGGGTGCCATTTACATTTCCGATGCTGCCTTTCAGATTTTATCTTTGCGTTATAGTGCTACAACATTGCATGTGCGTCGCAAAAAATATTTTCCCATTTGAGATTCTGGGGATTGTTTTCAATATGATCCTGCCAAGCCTAAGCATTTTACCCCTGTTGTACTGTGTAATCTGGAAACAACCCAAGAAAGAGAAAATAAAACTTTCCAAAGCATGGCTTGGGATGAGAGAACCCTGTCTTGTCCTTCCATGGAGAAAAAGAGACCTAAAGGCAGAGCTGCAAGAGGGTTTGGAAAGTGGAGATGTGTCCTAGAGCCCTGCTCTCAAGGAGGCCCATCCGTGTGCCTCAAATATATAATCCCCCCCACACACACACACAGAGTGACCGCCAACTGCAGTCTTTGTTGTTTGGCAGCAGAGTTATCACAGGATGGGGAACTGACAGAGTCCAGGGAATCAGCAGCTGGGAACAGGGAAATGAGACAGGAATGGCAAAAAAGCAGAGGGTGCTAAGAATTTATGATGAGTCTTGCCTTGGTTTTCTCTGGAAGCAGCATGTGGAATATGAATCAAGGGGGCTGTCATCAAAACATGCTGGACTGAACCAAGAGTTTCCATCTAGAAGAGCATATTGTCTCCAGCAATGGCCACCCATGTGCTCTGGGGAAATTCACAAGTAGGGCAAAGTGGTCATATCCACACTTTGTTCTCAGCATCTATTCCAGTCTATTCTGTGTAATCCCATCTGTGGCTGGACCTGTCTTCCATGAATTTATTTACTCCATTATATAAACCTTTATCTTTATGTTTTTAATTCTGTTCACCGCCTCGAGATTTTTATACTAGGCGGTATATAAATTGAATGAATGAATGAATGAATGAATGAATCTAAATGTGGAATCGTGACACTCCCATGGCACTGAATTCTATAGGCTATTTGCATATTGCATAAATCAGTTTTTGTAGCTCTCTTGAATTGGTTTCCCAGCAGTGTCATTAGATTACCACAATTCTTTGGATCTAATTGAATATTTTCCCCTCTTTTTAGTACCTTTCTCCAAACCACACAATTGCATTAAACCCTGTCTTTATCTCCACAGTCACACTTTTTTAAAAGCAAAAACAGTCATCGATTATTTAATTCATTTTCTTGTATATGGAAGATGATCCATGCTTGTTTTAGTTGTGTTTTTTGTGAGGAAGACACTCCTACGCATTTTACAGTGCCATCTTATCCTTGACTTGGGCCAGCTGGCCAAGGATAGGATATTAATTAAGTTCCCTTGTGCCAGCAGATCCCACAGATACAGGATCCATTAGCATAATTGATGTTGGTGCAAGTGCTGGCATGGAAAACCAAATATAGGCAGCAGCAGGGGAGGTGTGTTGGGAAGGAGCAGGACATTGGATTGCTCTGCCCAATGCTCACCACCCTTCTATGTACTCTCTCTTCCTAGCTACAGGCTGATCAGCTTTGATGGACATCCTCCAGAGATGTTTTCTGCACCTTTTCCAGCTATGCCCTTTTAGAGAATGACACAAATTATCCTAAATGTTGAGGTGCCATAGAATGGCACAGTGACCTTGATTCTGTTAGTGGGCTGCCACAAATTCCAGCCATATGTTGGAGCTTTGAGTCCCCCAAATTCCAAGGCTTCTAAATAGAGGTGAGGAAGATTCGGGTAAGGTGCCATTGTTGCTGCAAATAATACATCCTGAATGAGGAATACATTGCTCTTGCTTGACCATTTCTGCCTTGGAGCACTGCTGATAGAAGAAGACAGGAACATTGTAAGTCACTGTTGCTGACTCCTGATTTTCCACTTCCCACACAGACTGAGCATAGGTCCCCTGGGGCAGTTGCTCATCTCTGCATTGGAACAGTTTAGTTCAGTCTGTGTGCCCACAGTCCTGCTGTGGTCTTGTGCAGCTCCGATATCTACCCACCATTTAACAGAGAGTGGAAGCCAAGGCCTATTGTGGTCCTAGACTTGTTTCTGAGCGATGATGTCATGGATGCAATTGTATAGATACATGTACTTATCCTAGGGAGAAAGAGAGAGAAAGAGTATGAAATGCCATAGATAGATAGAAGACAATGCAGGGAGAGCTCTACTCTCATATCCCAGGAGCAATCAAAAGAGTTTGCAATATTATTCCCATATTCTGAGAAAACAAGAACAGCATCTATGGTGCAGGAATGAGGCCCATGAATCTACAGTGAACTGGGCATGTACTGCTAGATCAAATCACTAATTCCGCAGCAGGAGCAGGGACAAATGGTAGAACCCCTATAGCTGCTCTGTGGCTTGAGGAAGCATTGGCACCATTAAACATGCACAGCTTCAGCTCTTTGTTAAAAACACACAACCTTCACATGTGTGCATTGCCATGGCTAAACCCTTGGTCACTAGGGAGACCCACATTCTTCCCCTCCAGCTGGCCCCTCCAAAGCAACATCAGGGTGTTCTGTATGCAAGTGATCTGTGCCAGGGAGCTGCAGTGGGGGAGCACTCATACTGTCAGAGGGCCCTTCCCTGCTGCATTCGGGACAATGTGGGCCGATGTGGTTCTTTTTGATCCTGCCTTCTGTTGGAAGAGGGGTAAGCTTTTTGGTGCCTGCTCTCCTGGCTTGCTAACCAGGAATGATGCATATTTTACATTACTGTCTTTCTTTCAGTATGGTGTGTGTGTGAGTGTATCAGACATGAGAGAATTATATGGAAAATCTATGTAATACAAGTTGTTTTGCTCCTCACAGTTTTCAGTCTCAGTAGACAAGATTTGAACTAGCAGGGCTTGCTAGTGCAATGCCCTCTAGTGGCCAAATATATTGGCCACAAGATCTAGGAAAATCAGCAGATGTGGAAGCCCCCTATGGCTGCAGTCAGATGCATATTTAGAATTATTTCTAAAGAAGCATACATTGGATTGGGCTGGAGCAGGGGGTAGGCAACCTCAGCTCTCCAACTGTTGTTGAATTACAATTCCCATCATCCTCAGCCACAACAGCTGGAGAGCTGAAGTTGCCTACCTGTGGGCTAGAGGAATGTTTCCACTAATTTTTTGTGCAATACATGCATATTTGTCCCTTACACATGTCTTCTCTCAGGAAGATATTGAGATCACATATTCCCAGCACTTATAGGGCAATATTTTGCTCTAGAAAAGCTGCAATTTCCTCCTCGGATAGCACATTTATTGCTATTTGGTCTGCTGGGTGAAGTGTGGAATGTGGCAACATCAGTGAAAGAGGCAACTATATGTTATTGCTGGCTGTTCATGCTGGCCAATTGTTTCCTGTGACTTGGCCTGGAGTCACAAGCCCCTTGACAAGTCTGTGGTCCTTATTTGCAAGAATATTTGGAGGCGGTGCACTCTTCCTTTGTTGCACAAGAATGCAGATCCAGCTTATTGGTGAACAGCAGCAGTCGTAATTCTTCCATTGTTTACTGCCTGCTGTAGATGGAATATATCACAAACTCAGGTAGCAGGTTGGAGATGGCTTTGGCTTTATCATGTAGTAGGCTTGAAGAAAGAAACCTCACTGACCTCCCTCGGCTCTCTTTCCAAAGAAAGCAATTCCAAGAAGACTCAAGCGGACTTGGTAGAAGAGGTCTGATACTTGCCTATTCCTCCCTGGATATGGAAGAGCTGGTGGGATTTTGGGGTGAGGGTAAGCAAAGCTGTAGGCAAGTATCCAAAGGATTCGCTAAAGGAGGTCAGACTAGATGAGTAATCTAGGGCAATTATGTGCTTCCTGCAATGCTTGCTGATGACCAAGCAAAATGCAAGACTTCTTGCCTGGAAGCTCAATTAAGGTTTCATTTGTTCTGTTATCTCAGTCAGAGTGACACCCACTGCTGATGACCACAAAAATATCAATACAGTTAAAAAACAAACAAGATGCTGGTTCTCAAGATCACCCTGCATAGGAGGTGTGCCCAGCCAGGGTAGGAGAGCTAAGTACACTCTCAATCAGTGAGGATCAGCAAAGAGGGGAGAGTGATTGTGTGGGAGGCAGGAGCTGGGTAGGACGGGAGCACTCTACACAGATTCTCTCCCCAGCATTTTACCGAGGGTAGATGAAAAGCTGCCCTACCCAGCTCCCACACAATCACTCTTCCCTTGCTTTCTGAGAGCACACAACCACTGATCATAAGCATGCCTGGTTCTCCGGCCCTGGCTGGATTCTCCTCCTACCCAGATGAGAATCGTGTGGACAAGCCTAAGGATTCTAAGACTTCCTTGACTGGCTTCAGAGATGGAGAGCAAAGTGAATCTGCAGGCTATAAAAGAGCATAGCTCTTCTTGGCCTTGACACAGACCTTGGTCAGACATGCCATTACTGATCATGCTTTTCCTTTGTTTCTTACTTACCAGTGTTGGAGTCATGAGACAGCAGCTCCTCACGAGCCTCAAGACAACACCATATACATCCACGCTTTTCTCTCCTTTCAGCTGCTGCAACAGGGTATCCAGAGCAATCAGAATCCCCATCTGGGCCACACCACCCGAACTTGGACAGGAGTAAGAACCAGCAACATGTTAGTAGGCAGCCCCTTCACTGCTGGATATCTACATTCAGCCCCATCACCTGGGAATACCCACAGAGGGACTGGTATCCATGCTCACAAGTCCCAGAGGCAATCACCCCAATTGGCTGGGCAGGAGTCAAGGGTAGAGAACATAAGAACAGCCCTGCTGGATCAGGCCTAAGGTCCTGTTTCACACAGTGGCCCACCAGGTGCTGCTGGAAAGCCCACAAGCAAGAGCTGAGGACACACCTTCAAGAGCTGAGGGCACCAGGAGCCTACCTGCAGTGAAGAACCAAGGGACTGGTTTTCTTCCGATATGGTAACAGTTGCCTGACAATGGAAATGAAACCCATCAGGACCTCGGAATCCGGCAATTCCTCTCCTTCCCACAGAGGGAACAGGAATCGTTGTAGCAACCTCTCTTTGGCCTTCTTCTCCTAGCAAGACAGAGAAAGATGGCATGATTAGCAGGCAAGTGTGCAGGCAAAAGGTATAGAGAGCTGGCCAGGGAACTAACAAAGAATTCTGTGTAATTCAAAAACATTGACAAAGAGAGGTCCAATTCTAAAAAGAAAAGAAAAGAAGAATGCCAAAAGAACAACGGTCAATACAAAGTGGTTTCTTGCTTGCCCTTTTCTGGGCAAGTGGAGCTAGGGAATGCCCCAGTGTTCCTTACGGCGTAATGCTGCAGTGCATTCACTTTCTTCATCCATGGAGCTATTATCTGGATTTAGGTCTGTAAACAGTGGCCAACATCTGGACAAATAAAGTGCTGATGTAGCAGTGTGATGTTCCAGACTAAGGCTGCACACACAAGTGAGGTGGAAACCATCTTCCCTTCCTTCTGCAGCTGCTTGCCCCACTGGGACATATTTTTGGGTGGCACAGGCAATTGCAGGAGGAAGGGAAGATAGTTTTTTCGTCTCATGTGTGGTGCTGCATGCAGCCTTAGTCTGGAACACAGCACGGCTGCACTGGTGCTTCGTTAGCCAGGTTGTCAGCCCGTGGGGCACTAAGGATGGTAGCAACTATTTTTTGTAACTGCTGTTAGTTTTTAGCTGCAGGCTTTAGTTGCTGTAATTGGAAGAGATGCATGTTTTAATTGAAAACACCTTGGAAATTTGTATTTGAAAGGCAGCATATAGACATTTTAAATGAATAACTATATGAATAAAATAACTGTGGTCTCAACAGTAGTGGTAAAACAAAAGTCTGCCTTAAGCAGCAGGATTTGGTTTGCTTCTGGTATAGATCCTCCAACGGGTGACATCACCTGGGGTCTTCTATCTGCTTGTCTCACACCTGCTGCAACACTAAAACACCTGGGTTTTAATAGAGTTGTATAGGGACAGTTTGTTCAATTATCAAGCTGTACAGGGCTAGAAAGCTAAGCCCAGTCCTGTGGCACAGGGCATGACCACTGATTTACCAACTTCCCCAACATCAATCAATTTCCCCACATCAGTCCAACCACAGTGAGCCACAAGTGAACTGCCGGTTCACTACGGACAGTTTACAGAGCAAATAGCTACAGATAACTCACACATACAAGCCAAGCCACACACTTCAGGAGAAGGCACCTCCCTTCACAGTCCTTTGACATCTGATTTGAGGTCAATAGTGACCAATTAGCTCCTGAGCATGATCAAAGCCCATCCATGGACCCATCTTACAGTAGGGATGTGCTGAAACACGATTTGGCAGGTTGCAGGCAGGAATCTCTCTCAGCCCTATCGTGGAGATGCCAGGGAGGGAACTTGGAACCTTCTGCTCTTCCCAGAGCAGCTCCATCCCCTGAGGGGAATATCTGACAGTGCTCACACTTCTAGCCTTCCATTCAGATGCAACCAGGGCAGACCCTGCTTAGCTAAGGGGACAAGTCATGCTTGCTACCACAAGAACAGCTCTCATGGTATAGGCTCATTTGCATCCCACAGCTCCCCACTTTCCCACCCCACTCCCTCCCACTCCACTCACGTACATATTTCATTCTGAGCTGAATGCATGGCCATCCTGAAACAGCCTTCTCTGGGCCTTGTTGTATGGTCAACATCTCTGTACAGACAGGTTCACCCTCAGAGGGCCAGCATGAGTTGTCTGGAACCTACATGAAAACAGGCACTCTTGTTACAGTTTTATCTGCTCCCAGCTGGGAGCAGCAAAGACAATGCCCAGCAAAGACAAAAGATCCATGCGGTAATCTTCTGCAAGGACGCAGAAGAAACAGAGGAAACTGCAAAGCTATCCAGCAAGTTCCACATGGATGACTAATTTGACTTTACATGTTTTACATGGACATTTCTGCAGGTTTCGTTCCAAAGTCTCCCATGGTGAATGGTGTCCTCAATGTACACCTGAAGGCCCTCAAATATGGGAGCAGGCCCGATGGCATGGATTTCCTCCTCTGGCAGGGCCTTCCTTAGGGCGGGCACTGGGATGGGCCCCACACTGCTCAGCAGTAGGGATGTGCATGAACCGGTTCGCAGGCCATGATGGAGGCCTGCGAACCAGTTCGCATGGTGGCCGGTCTGACGAACCGTCGGCGGGCGGGGCGGGGGTTTGCTTTAAGGGTGGGGGGGTTGTACTCACCCCTCCCTCTGCTTCTCCCCTCCAGCGCTGTCGTTTTTGTTAAAATCTTCGGGGCGGCTGTGGTCCTCCCTGCCGCCCCTACCCCCTTGTTGGTGCCCACACCCAGAAGTAACAGGCGCGCATGTGCCCGCCGCTGACATGCGCACATGCAACACACATGTCACCATGATGCGTGCGGCATGCGGGTGTCGGCAGGCGCATTTGCGCCTGTTACTTCCGGATATGGGCACCAACAAGGGAGTAGGGGCGGCAGGGAGGACTGCTGCCGCCCCAAAGATTTTAACAAAAATGACAGCGCCGGAGGGGGGAAAGCGGTGGGAGGGGTGAGTACAACCCCCCGCCCTTAAAGCAACTCCCCCGCCTGGCACTGGACCACACTTCTGCAGTCCGTGCACACCACTATTCAACAGCCTGCCCCTGCTTGACCACTGCTCCTCCACACTGCAGGAGCAGCAATTCTTCTGGCCGGGTGTTCCCTGCTCAGCTGCCTCGCCTCGCCTCACCATCCCACAACAGCCCCAGCAGCAGCCCAGCAAACACAGAGTAAGCAGCAGGGGCAGATGGAGTGTGTGCGCACAAGGGTTCAGTTGCAGCACCCCCTGTGGATTTCTGTCCAGATCGGCAGACAGTTCCTCGGCGGCAGCAGAGACAAAAAACGGGTTAACTGTTCCCTTCTTGCTGCCTGTCCCTCAGCCCTCCCCCAGCAAGAACAGCTGCAGCTGCCTGATTGGTTCACCTGGAGTCTTGTGCTCCTCCCCCACTCCTGCCTGAACTTGCAATTTTAGAGCGAGGAGGATGAAGCCAGGAGGACGAAGCAGCCGAATGGCAATGGAGGTGGTGGAAGGAAGCTGGCTGTGGGCTCGTCTCCCTCCAGGAAAGAAAAACATATAAGCCCCCAACCTTTATTTGACTGGTATTTTTTGTTTGTGTGGATTTGCTTGCCCTGCTTATGCCACTGTGTTTCTCTCCCTCCCCTGCCCCCTGTATCTGTGTCCGTGTGAGAAAAGCCCCAAACTTCACTTGAAAACCTCCATTTGTGTGCCTGTGTTTGTTCCTTGTGTGAGAGTTTTAAACTTAATTTCCCCCCCCCAAAGTACAGTATAAGCCAAAACTGTCCTACTACAAATGTCTGTAAGAAAAACCCTCCCCATCCCAACAAGATACCTTCTTGTGATGAAATTAGTCAGTACAAAACTTTAAAAAGAAGGGAAGAAGAAATGCTCTAACAAAATGGATTTGTTTTTGCTCCTACCTTGGCTTACCATGTGCTGCTGGCTGTTGTGTTCCTTATCGCTCTAATCTGGTCTGTGTGTATGGTTTGTTTGTTTTTTTCCTTATTAAAATATTCATCAAAAAATTTTTTAGCAACTAAGTTCTCAAAGTGGCTTACATAACAAAATATATGAGAAAATGGTTCTTTCCATTCAGAGGTGCACCTCGATAATTTTGGAGCCTGGACTTAAAGGCCTGTGGAGGCTCCCCCCGCCCCATTAAGCATCATCATGCTCAGCACCACCCAGAACAGACTAAAGAGGATGGCGGGGGTGGGGGGGAGGAGCTGTGGAGGCCCAGGACTTCAGCCCGGAAGTCCAGGGGTAAGAGTGCCTTGCTTTCTATTAATAATACTTACTACCTTATTTACTTTGTGCTTGTAACAACACTGAGAGATAGAGAAGATAGCAGATAAGCCACAACAGCCTAGGTAAGTTCATGCCAAGCTAGCAGAGGGGATGTCTGGGCAGGTGTTGTGAGTGACCATGGATCCCCACAGTGATCATAAGTTACAGGTAAGCAACCTGTTTATCTCTGTAGGGATCCATGGTCCCTCACAACTGGATGAGTGATTAGCTCCCATAAAAAGAAGGTGGGTGCTAGCAGTTACAGTACTCTCTTAAGACTGCCTGACCAAAATTGGTCTCTGAAGCAAAATGCAAGTCCACAGCATAGTGACGGACAATGGGCAGATCCAAAGACCAGGTGGCAGCCCTGCAAATGTGCTTCATACTGATGTCCGACATGTGGGCATCTGAGGTAGCCATGGACCTAGTGGAATGCGCCAATATTTTAGAGGGCGGCTTAACACCTTGCTTCTTATAACAAAGTAAAATCAGCTGCACCAGCCAGTTGGACAATCTTTGTTTAGAAATGGCGAAACCTTTACTAGCTCCTGCATAGGAGATGGACAGTTTGTTACAACGCCTGAATGTCTTTGTGCAATCCAGGAAATAAAGGAGACACCTGTGGGTATCTAGGGCATGCATAGAACGCTCAAGAGGTATAGATGGGTCATAGAAGAACGTAGGCAGAAACGATTTTTGGATGAAGGGCAGGAACCGGATGCAGGTCCGGGTAACCCTTGTCCGGGTAAAATTTAGTATATGGGGGATCAGCCCTTAGATCCATGAGCTCACTTACACCTCTTGCAGAAGTGATGGCCATAAGGAAGGCAGTCTTTAGGCACAGCAGTTTCACAAAGGCCGATAAGAGGGGTTCAAAGGGGGCCTCTATAAGCGTGGACAGCACAAGAAGGAGACTCCAAGGCTCAACTGTAGCCCGCACTGGGGGTGGTGGTGGTAACAGGTTGTTAACTCCTTTCAAAAAATGCTTAGAGTTAGGGTGAACAAAAACTGACTTTCCGTCCCAGCTCGGGTGGCGAGCCGAGATGGCAGCGAGGTGGACCTTAAGGGAGGTGTTGGAGAGACCAAAACTCTTGAGAGAGGCGAGGTAGAACAGTATTTGGCAGATCGAAGCCTGGAGCCGGTCAAAGCCCTTAACAGAAGCATAGGATGTGAAACGCTTCCATTTGCACATATAGTTGCATCTTGTAGAGGTCTTTCTCTCATTTAATAGAATCTCATCTAAAAGTTCAGCCTCCACGCTGTTAGTGAGAGGGTCTGAAGGGCATGGCGTAGGACCCTCGTCTCTCATGAGGAGATCCCATCGAGGTAGAAGGTGAAGGCAAGAGTTCTTGCATAGCTGAAGGAGAGCCGGGAACCAGGGTTGCCTGGGCCATCAGAGACAGACCAGGATGCACTGCGTGTGCTCTTGCAGTATCTTCCCCACCACTCTGGACATTAGTGGTAAGGGGAGTTAGAGGTATTACAGCTTGTCCTTCCATTGTAGGTGGAAGGCATCTGCTAGTGAGTTCTGGCTAATGCCTGCCCTAGAACAGAACAGAGGACACTTCACATTTTGCACGGTGGCAAATAAGTCAATCTCAGGGACACCTCAGGAGTCAAACACTTCCAACAGAAAGGAGTCATTCAGTTTCCACTCATGAAAGGTAGAGAAGGAGAGATCGCGGCTAAGGGAGTCAGCCAAAATGTTATCCTCCCACTTAATATGTATAGCCATGGGTAGGATATCAAATCTCAGGCACCACTCCCATAATTGCAATGCAAGGTTGTTCAGGGACTTGGATACAGTGCCCCCCTGATGGTTCAAGTAGGCGATAGCCGTAGTATTATCAATATGGACCTGAACCACTTGGCCCTGGATAACAGGTAGGAATGCCTTGAAAGCAAGGAAAAATGCTAGAAGTTCCAAGAAGTTAATATGAAGCTCCTGCTGCTGGGAGTTCCAAAGTTCCCAAGCCTGGAGGGCACCACAGTGAGCACACCAAACCTTCATGGAGGCATTGGTAATGTGTGGACTTGACTTGCAGCATGTAGTCTACCACTAGCAAGTTTGGTGCCAGGTGTTTGAACAGAAATGGGCAAGAAGCCTCGTGGACCCAATACAGACCCTCCGTCTTTTTACAAGGAAGAGTGGATGTCACTGGAGCAGACCAAGCCGCTTTGGAAGCAGCGACCAGAGTCGGGAGCCTGGGAAATGCAGTAGGGTGAGCTACAGGTGTGGTAGAAAGATAGCCACAAACAGGATCTTTGACTGTATCCTCAGGAGGGGATGCCTCCAGGCCTAAAGCCCTCACCATGTCATGTATTTGCACGCAGTAGGATTTAGTCTTCTCCATAGGATAATTAGATGCTTAGTTTGCTACATTGTCATCTGGTGACATGCCTGGTGGAGCTTCCAAGACTTCAGAGTCAGACACATAAGAAGACTCCCCATCAGGATCCTCAGGTAATGGAGTCCTCGGATGGGGAGGAACAGGAGGAACAGGCAGTATCATAGGAGCTGCTGGACCTGGCACAGGCACAGATGGGAGCGTGGGCAGTGAAGCCCTGGGCATTGGCGTAGCAGACCTTGAAAGGGCAGCTGGAGTGGCAGGGCATTTAAAAAGATCTACCGGATCTAGAGTAAAAGGTGCTGGGAAAGCCTCCCGGAGATGCATAGATGTCCATAGCCTATATTCTTGGAAGTCATATGGCAATGTCAGGGAGCTGTAAAGGGAGCGTGAACAGAAACATTCCCTTGCCCACAAATGTGGTGGGTCAAAGGCCCCCTGGGGAGCTGCTATAGTCCTGGGGGTCCATTGGGACATGGGCGGTAGAAATGTGGAAATGTTCATTCCAGGGTACAGCCAATAGGCAAACCAGCATTGAGGTGGAAGGGCCACACGTAGGAGTTTTGGGAATAGGCAGAGATGAGCTTGGTTCATCACTGTCCAGATCTTGGGACAAAGTGAAACCCTTGAAAGTAGAGCCTGAGGACGCTGAATTTGCAGAGCTGAGTAGGCACTCCAGTCCTTGTTGAAGTAGGTTTGCCAGTGCAGGAGAGTCCAAAGAAGGTGTAGCAGGCTGCAACGGTGAAAGGCGGAGAGGAGACCAGGCAGGCATTGACCCATGGGAGATGATGATGGGTGAAAGCAGCACCAAATGCACAGGTGAGAGATGAAGAGCAGTCGACTAGGCATCAAGAGAGGTCCGCACCTGTGGCATTGCCATTGCCGCGGGCACATTCAGGGCCAAAGCAATAGACACCAGTGAAGGTGAGTGCCTCGGGCCCAAAGGAGTTGAAGTCGATGCTGAAACAGGAGGCACAGGCTGTCACTGAGGAATGTTCCAGAGTGCTGAAGTCCCTCGATGCCGAGGGGACCAGAACCAAAGCATTGGAGCTTGAAAGAAGATGAAGGCCGAGGCGAAAATGAGGTGGTTGGCTGAGCTGTAGAAGGCGATGGGGTCTTAATGGTAGACAACGTCGATGACTTAGGGGTCAAACTCGGGGCCGAGTATGACTTTGGCAAAGCTGAGAGAATTTGCTTTTGCGTTTACATGTTTAGGATTGGAGAGCATGTGGCTAAAAGTCTACATAAATATGTATATGTTATAGACACATATCCTATTCTTCCTCCAAAGAGTTCAGGGTGGTGTACATGTTCTTCCTCCCCACTTTTATCCTCACAACAGTCCTGTAAGGCAGGTTTGGAGGAGAGAGAGAGAGTGTGTCTCACCTAAAGTCCCACAGTGAGTTTCATGACCGAATGGGTATTGCAAGTCCCCCAACCCTAGTCTCAAAACACTAATCACTACACCACACTGGTTCTCAACTGTGTCGGTATTGATCGCAGGAGAAATCCAATTCAGGATAAAAAGGAGATTGACTTTTAGTGGTGAAGTAAACTAGTGGGATGGAGAGCGTTGGATACCTTTAGAGAGCATGAAATGTGATTTCATGAAAAGGTTTAATTATCAAAATGTGGGGAGGCTGTGGGCCTCGGCCAGGCCCTGTGGGCCCAAGCCCTGGATCTTTTAGGTACCTAACAACACATCTGCAAGGGAGAGGGGCAGGAAGGATTGTCCATGCAAAATCTGGTGTCAGCAGGTATGTTCTTCAGAACTTCTAAAAAAACACCACAAATCAGTGTATTTTGGTGTAAAAAGTAATGCATTCAGCTAATTTAAGTGGCAGGGCAACGTGGTGGTGGGAGGAGGGGGGAGAAAGGGAATGAGAGAGCGAGAGCGGGGAGGAGAAGGAGTGCATTTGTAAATGCACTATGCTCAAGTTTGTAATCCAGAAAGTCTGAGTGAGAACTGTGAAGCAAGGGGCATGTGTTGTGCTTTTAACTTGTTTCCTTACAAATGCACTATATGTCCTAGCTGGTTGGATATGTCCAAAGACCTCACTTACAAACATTATTTACATAGTGTTTCATCAGTCAGTATGTATCTGTAATCATGAAATGTTAAGGGCCCCCCGTACATTCTGATTTGCCCCCAGCCCTGCACCCCACTAGGGATGGCACTGCCCCCTAGATCAGCATCCTGCCAGGAAGGAGGGTGCCCACTAAGTTGAGAAGACACACAAAGTTGGTTGTATCCTTTAGGTGCAGCCCATGGCTGCATGGGATCTGTCCATGGAAAAGCAGCTCCCTTGTGAATGGGATTATACTTCAGAGCACTCCTCTCTATTCCAGATGCCCAACTTGAATTTCTCCCATAATTCCTTGCTGCTGCACCATTGAAGGTCACCATTTCTACATGTTATATCTCCACTATTCTCTGTGAATCAATATAGCAACTGCTTACCGGGCTGTTTGTCTGCCCAGGTTGTAAAGTGATGATGGTGTGGACTCCATGTTCCCAGACCAGCCCCCAAAACTCATCTAGGGACAACTTGTCAGGTCCTTCAATAGCTATATAGTCCTTAGGTGAGTGGTAGCCCTGCCAATGAATGAATGAATGAATGAATATTTAAATAAATAAATACATCTACATACATACATACATACATACATACATAGCCTCATTTGGTACAGTATGAGAAGAGAGGAATATTATATTGATGTGCTGTTAGAAAAAGGTACCTTAGGTTCAAACTAGATGTGCACATACTTGATTTTTTAAAGGAGTGCTCAAACCTGAAGTGCTTCTTATTTCACCAAAAACAGTTGTGTAGATGTGGGGGGTGGGGTGGAATCCTGACCGGTACATTGTACTCAGGGGAAGAGGTGAACCCTTTCCCACATATTCCCCCCATCACCCCCACAAAGCTGCTACTTGCCCCCCACTATGTAGCTTGGAGTGTGTGTGTGTGTGTGTGTGTGTGTGTGTGTGTGTGTGAAATAAGAGTTGCTTTCAGGTTTAAGCAGTCTCTCGAAAGGTATAAGTGCACATCTAATTTGATCTTTAGTTAGACAAGTAACTTGTAAGCTACAACATCTCTGTCAATTTCTCCCTCACCCCTGCAAAGCTAATAGCAACTATGCAGACAACTTAGATCACAGAAAGGGCATAGAGGAAAAGAGAAAAACCCTCCTCCAAAGCATCACATTCCTGATGTTGAAAGCAGCAGCCAGGTGTGGCTGTTAATTCCCAAGAAAAGTGAGAGATCCTGATCAGGGACCCTCTTGCCCGCCATCTAGGTTGGCTTTTAGGCAACCACACACTAATTCGCTAAGGTTGGACAAAACTAATTCTAGTGAAGAGACAGAATTAAAGCATATGTATTATCTTTATTTCAAGTATTTGACTACACTAGATTTTTTAGGTTTCATAGTTAAATAATATTGATTCCCAAGCTTGTTCCCATAGAACGGGTTCTCAACCTTGGGTCCCCAGATGTTGTTGAACTTCAAGTCCCATAATCCCCAACCAAAGGCCAATTGGGCTGGGGATTATGGGAGTTGAAGTCCAACAACATCTGGGGACCCAAGGTTGAGAATCCCTGCCATAGAAGCATGAACAGGATATTTTGTCTGCTAAAAATCTACTTGTCTATCTCATCTCTGATCTGGAAGTCGTCTTCCCGTTATCTCTTGCATCAGTGTCTCCTATGCTGATCACTAGCAGACTAGTCACAAAGTTTCTACAACTTACTGAGGTCATTCACACAATCAAAAACTGTGTTCTACCCAGGTTTGGGAGCTGTGCGTGCTCCCAATTTTCGGTTGTGTGGAAGCAAGTAGGGGTGAGTCCGAACCGGTCCGGTGGCCATTCTAAAGAATGGCCGAACTGCCGGACCGGTTCGGCCCTTGCTGGTCCGGGTCCGGGTGGGAGGTATTGCTTTAAGGGCGGGAGGGCTTGCTTACCCCTCCCGCCTCTTTGCCCCCTCCAGCGCCCGTATTTAACAGACTAACGGGGCGCTGGAAACCAGCCGCCCCCGCCGCCGCCCCCCCGCCACGGGCAGATTTACCCACCAAAGCTACCAATACCCCTGCCGCCACCGCCGCCCGCCAGCCCTCCCTCCCTCCCTCCCTCCCAGCTGCCCGCCCGCCCGAGGACTCACTCAATGCTTTAGAAAAAACGAGAGGAGCTACCGGACGGAGCTCCTCTCGCTACGAAGGCCTGCTGCATACTGAAGGCGCTTTGCGTGTGCGCGCGCCGCAAAGGACGCCGATCGCCAGAGGCCCGGTCTACCCGCCGGGAAAAGGTCGGGTAGACCGGGTCTCCGATCGCCAGAGGCCCGGTCTACCCAGCCCGGCAGGTAGACCGGGCCTCCAGCGATCGGCGTCCTTTGTGGCGCGCGCATGCGCGCACGTGCAAAGCGCCTTCAGTATGCAGCAGGCCTTCGTAGCGAGAGGAGCTCCGTCCGGTAGCTCCTCTCATTTTTTCTAAAGCATCGAGTGAGTCCTTGGGCGGGCGGGCGGGCAGCTGGGAGGGAGGGAGGGAGGGCTGGCGGGCGACGGCAGGGGTATTGGTAGTTTTGGTGGGTAAATCTGCCCGCGGCGGGGGGGGCGGGGGGCTGGTTTCCAGCGCCCCGTTAGTCTGTTAAATACGGGCGCTGGAGGGGGCAAAGAGGCGGGAGGGGTAAGCAAGCCCTCCCCGCCCTTAAAGAAAGGCCCCCCTTCAGTGCCGGTCCGGACTGCTCCGGACCGTGCACATCCCTAGAAGCAAGGTAAGAGGAAAATCTGGGTAGAAGTGATTGTGTAGAAGCAAGATAGGAGGAAAAAATGGGTCGCTTTCATTCACATAATCAAAAACACATTTTTGATGGCCTCACTGACTATTTGCTTCTACTGTTATTGTTTAACTGCTGTTTATCATCAATAGGATGCTTGGTGCTCCTTTGTCTTGGATATATTCTGCCAATGGAACCCAAAAGGGTGTTTGTCATTTTTAAAACAATGATACTCAGCTGGGTCATATGTCAACCTCAATAGAGTTGCTACTTGCCTCTTATACAGTAGTTTTATATATGTGCACCAGATTTTCATTTCCTTGAGTGAAATACTTTTATACTTCCACACACTTTCAAGATCCCCAGTTTATAAAAATAATTGATTCCTAAAATATTTACATGTGATCTGCATTGAGTCATTTGCTAATTAGAGTATATACAGTATAGAGTATATACTGTATATTCCACACTCCTATCCATGTTTTGAATGAGCAGGTGGCTCCAAGGAGGATTTCTGCAGAATTCATGTTACCTCTTCTCAGTTTAACAGCATCTGAGTTATGCTTGAGTAGTGTGCTACCACATATTTTATGAGTATATACTTATAAATATAATTTAACACGTGCACGTTATACCAAGGTGAAAGCTAAACCAAGGGACACACACACATTTGGCATGAGCAATTAACTCCATCTACAAAAGTGCAGCATAAAGCGTAGCTGGAGACAACAGCAGGACTAACAGGTAAACATAATTCATGGTAGACTTACAGGGATGAACCAGACATGTGCAAGGTCAGAGAAGGGATCTCGGCCCAGTGGTGAGAACTTCACTTTAGAACGATCATCTGCAAAAACAATCTGTGTGAGCCCACTCCACCAATAGCCTTATTCAGCAGATTTTAATACTTGCTATTCCCCTTCCCAGACTGGCTAATTCAAAACTGTTCCAGCGTCACCATGCTTACACAGACCTAATCATGCCTTAAGTTTACTTCCCTTTGAAGTTGGAGTGTGGACAGTATAGAAGTGGAGTATGTTTTGGGTAGAGTAAAGAACTGCTTTTTGAGAGCATAGTTAGAACACACCATAAGTATTAATGAGAGATAAGATCACAAGAAATATAGTACTTCCCTTTCTTTTCTTCCAAGATCAGTGGCCACATTTGGAGGGAGCAGCAGGGTTGTGTGTGTGTGTGTGTGTGTGTGTGTGTGTGTGTGTGTACACACACAGAATGCAACGCTTTCTGCCTCAAGCCATTATACTTTTTCTGAAAGTGGTATAGTACATGCAGGTGCACGGTGCTATACCTCTTTGGAGGAAAGCATTCTGCAAGCTCATTGTGATGACTATGGGCCACTTCATATGCACTATTTCTTACACAGATCCTGCAAAGCTACCAAAGCCTCTGTGCCCTTGAAGTCTAGTCATAGCTGGTTCCGCCCCTACACAGATGTTTTCCCAGTCCAGTATTAACAAAACACCATCACTCACAAGGGATCTTGCTGGAGCAGAGGTTGACCTGTTGATTGCCAGAAGGTGAGACTGGAGAACTGACTTCCTCTTTTGCAATTTCCAAGAGCATCTGCTAAAGAAAATCAAACTAGGAAAGGAAGAGGAAAGGAAGAGAGAGAGACCAGAAAGTGGGCAGGCTCTGGCACGCCCTTTCCACCACAATGGGCGTGGCAGGATCTTGGATGCCAGGGTCCAGTCAGGTGCATCAGTGCATCATCACTGATCCAGTCACTCATGCAGAATCAGGCCTTTTGAAACATCCAGAGCAAAGTTCTGCTGAAGGCCAAATTGCACATTGACATATAGTTGCATGAATCTTTCCCCTGGCATGATCCTTTTTTTACTGAAAGAAGCCTCTGAGCCTGCAAATTTGCCAGAAGGGAGGGGAGGAGCTCCTTAGCCCTTTTACTTCTAGTCACTTTTCTACTTGGGGGGAAAAGGATACAGGTTAAGCCGCTTTTTATTAAGAAATTACAGCCAGTGATGAAGATGACAGGAAGGATGAAGGAATAGGTGGGAAGAGGAGTCCCTACAGTATTTTCCACCTGCTTCTGCTGGAAATTCAAAAGACATTAAGGGTATTCACATGGCCAGGAGGTGAGGAGGGCGGGTGGGTGGGTGGGGGGAAGGCTGCGTTAAACTTACCTATCCCCCAGACGATCCTGCAACACTGGTGGGAAGTGTGGATCACACTCCCACACAATCTCACTGCTGCATGTAGAGTGGATCTCCAGAGGCCAGGACGATGTGTCCGTGTATTCCACAATGCACCATGTGACAAGCACAGTGCAATGGGAGATATCCTTGTGTGACGGGCACTCTAGGCACCCTTCCCTGTGTTTGTTTGGGCTGCAAGCAGCCCAAGCAGTCACACAATCCTGGTGCTAGGGTTAAAGGTGCACTTGTGCCCTTAACCTTGGTAAAAGGCCGGGGTGAAAATCTGGGTCAGGCGTATCTGCACCAGGATCCGCTAGGATCCATGAGGATCCTGGCACTTCACATGCACAACCTAACCCAAGCTGGGCTGCCCTACCCCTGGTTAGGCTGATGTGTAAATACTCTTAATGTCTCTGGTATCCAGGTAAAAGTTGGTAGCCTTACTAGGAGGCTTTACAGACAGGGCTTTTATATTGAATCCACTCTGGAATGGAGTGTGCCAGTCCGCATATTAGCTGGATTTACCCACAAATCCCTGCGGGTTGTTAGGGACCAAGACAGTCATGACTTTGTTTTTCCCCCAATGGAGGCTGTGCATTCTGGCTTAGCCCGAAGTATGTCAGACTTTAAAAAATCCCCTCGTTTCAGAGGCTTTTTTTTGGGGGGGGGAAACTGGGGCTTCTGTTATGCCCCACTGTTTCTCTGTTATGTGTAGGGTGGTCATGCCAGTAAATCGGCGTTTTTCAAAACTCAATGAAGGGGAGTTTGACTGCTATTTTGGGTATGGTCTGCTCTAGGTGATTTACAATTGCAAGCGCTGGGTGTGTGTGTGTGTTGTTGCAGATTGGGGTGATACTCTGTTGAGGGAGTCCAGAAGGGGAGTGGAGGGAGAAATTCCTGAGTTAAACACAAGCATAAACTGCAAAATGTGTGTCTTGCTGTTTTACATATACTTTAGATGTGCAGAATGGATGTAACCTGAGCCCTTTTTTGTCTGAGCTGATTCCATTAGGTGTGTGCATGGGTGGGGGGTGACATGAGGTGATGAAGGCAGTCACTCACAATGGCAAGGGTTAAGTGTCCTGCTGTTTGATCCAACTGGGGCAACTCCTCATGCCGTCCTTCTGCTTTTAGCTGTCAAATTAAAAAAAACACACCCCACCACTCTCTTGCCTATTCCTCTGTGGTGTGATTTGTGATTGGTTGGAGAGAAAAACCCGGAGCAAGTAGGTGGGAACGCACAGGAAAAAGATTTGCCAGGGAGTGCGGGGAGGAGCTGACAGCTATGTGAACAGTCAATTAAATCCCCCAAATTAAACATCTTGAGAATCTGCTGCGAAGCAGAGTCACTCTTCATTATTCACACATGAAGTCATGTGTGAATAACTCCCTGGCAAGATTCCTAAGCACTTCCCCACAAAGGGAACAGAGCAGGTAGGGTCTCTTTCTTACACATCTAAGGGCATGCGAAGTGACTTGATGAATTGCAATTGAATGTGCAAACTGATTCTATTGAAAAACATTGTGTTTGAAGGGACATGAACACTCAATGAAGCTGTTCTCACGATTAGGCAAAAATGGGCTAGGAGAGTCTAGCCTGATTTCACCTGACCATGAGAACCACCGGGCTCGCAGGCAAGTCCGGTGGCCTCCAAGCAGTTAACCTGTTTAAATAACCCTCCCCTAAGCCCAGGTTAGTGGAGCAAGCATTCTGCTAACCTGGGCTCTATGATCATGAGTTGCTGCGGCAACTCATGAGTAGACCCCTGACCAGGAGGCTTAAAAGCAGCCTCCTGGCTCGAGGATCTCTCCAGCAGGTGGCCTCTGATCCCCCCAGCCTCCACCGGCCCCATAATGGAGCCGGCAGTTGTGTGGGTGGCCAGATCGGCCACCTAGAGCAGACTGCTTGGTTGTTTGCGTGGAGAGCGGGCTAAGCCCACTCTCCCCGCTAACCCTCTCCAAGCGGCTCCCACTGATTGTGGGATCCGCCTCATTCTGTGATAGTGTATTCTCATATGTGCATCATAATTTGATGCTGCAGTTATCATGTTATCAGCATACACAGGTCAACTTGCCTTAAGGAAGTATTGGGAATAATCTGAGTAAAAGATCTCTGGCACTTTGAGTACCGACCAGAATGCGGAATGTGTCAGTGGGGATCTCTGGCTGGGAGCAGAGGCAGCACATAAATGTATGGAAGGGAATTCCCTGCTTGAAGATTAGTCTATTTACCCTTGGCTCTGTGTGTGTGTGTGTGTGTGTGTGTGTGTGTGTGTGTGTGTGTGTGTTTGTGTGAAGCCTCAGTTTTGTGTTCTGCTAGGAGAGTACACTAGAGTGTGAAGTACCTATGGCAATGAGTGCTGAAGTCCTGCTTGAACCGGAGATTCCCTTCTAGTGGAGAAGCAAGTGGTAAGATATGTAGGTTAAATGGGAAGTTTGTGGTTTAATATTGAGGTATATTTTTTCTTGAACATCTTTCATCCATCAGCTAAACATGTTGCCAAGCATATGAGTGCTGCTGAAGGAGAAATCAAAATGGCTGATGCCTAGGGTTGGCCCTAGGATAAATAATGCCCTGGGTGAAGAGTGCCTCTGGTGCCCTCCATAGGTAGTTTACCAGTGTTGTCATTTTCTCTCTCTCTCTGTCACTACAAAGAATGAGCCACCAAGTCCAGTTTGATGCTTCTTCAGGCAGGTGCTCTGGGTGATCATCTGGTTTGCCTGCTCCTAAGGCTGGCCCTGCTGATGCTATTTGTTCAATAAACTGGCTATATCTTCATTATTAATAATCACACAGCAATCTTTCATAGCTCAAATTAAAATAAATGTTATGCTTTTTAATGTTTTTATTAGGTTCTTCAGCACATGTGGACCTAGCAACATATAAATTCCAACTCCTTACTGAAAGTTGTACAAGGGGGAAAATACCACAATTTCCCACAGTACCTCACTTGCTCCTCCACTATTATAGTGAGCAGCACACAGCTCTGACATAGCCCAGTCTTAGCCCCATTTTCTCCCACTTGGCACAAGGGGGCTGCTGCCTCAAGCCTAGTACCCACTGTGACCAGCTCTTACCTCATGTTCCCTCAGGAAGCCAGCATTGGCCTTGGAGCAGTTCCGTGCATGGTGCTGAACAAAGCTCTTGAGAGGAATTGGGTGGGAGCTTGAGAAAAAAACATAATAAATCAGTTGAATAATTCAGTGTATGCATAAAATCCTTTTCATACAAGCTGACAACACCAATATTTCTCCTCCATGCTTGAGGGAGGTGGATGAGGGTTTCATATCACTGGTTACAGGCACAGCACACTGAAAGGAAGGACATGTGTCAGTGGCAGTGATGAGTGCATTGGGCAAACTGCCCACAGAATCTGAAGGTAGAGATAACAGGAAACTGTAGTCCTGGGGACCTCCAGCGATGCTTACTGATGAAGAAGCCACTATGCTACTCAGGGCAGGCACTCCACTTGCAAAGAGCAGGTTGCTGTTTCCTAAAGATCCGCCCCCCTCCATGTAATGCTAGTAGTGTGCTAGTCCTTCTACACAACATGGAGGGGTAGGAGGTAGCTTTGTTACAAAAGGGAATAGCTTGGTTATGGTGGGTAGCTAAGCACCCCACCCAAAAGCATGCAAGGTTGATTCGTGCAGAAAAGAAGAGACTTACAGCTCTATCCCAGGCAAGCCAATAAGTGGGTCTTCAGAAATCTTCTCTAGGATGCAGCTGTGCAGGAAAATGTACTGCCCCTGGAAGAGAAAAAAAATCACTCAGTTGTCTATACAGGGACTTTTGGTACCCAGTGGCTTCACAGCTGTTAAGGTTCCTGATAACAGCACACCTTGAAGCAGCAAGCCAACAGTCCAATAATTATGATGTACAACTGGGAGCTTCTAGTCTCTGTTCTAGAATTAGTACTGACTTGCTGGGGCATTAGTGTCAATCCTTGGACTGGGATGTTTCATGACAGGAGTAATAAACTAATGAAGCCAGCTGGCTGGGCATCTTCAAAAACACAGGCGAGTATGCAGTTCCCTGAGCCTAAACAATGAATTGATGAGGAGAACAATTGTCAGGAACACTTCCCACCCCAAGGCAAAGAAATGCAAGCTGAGACTACTTGAACTTGGGTCTGATGCTTCAGTGACAGTCATAATAAGTGGCCAACACTGCAGCATAGCACACCTCTTGTAGACTGACAGGAAGGATACTTTCCAACCAGCTCAGGTCATCCAATGCTCCTTACAAGTTCCTAGAAATATCCATATGTGCCCACCACTATTTCTTATAGCTGTCTCTGGATTAAATTTCCATATCAGCCAGAAATAAACTCTAAGCAGGCTCTTTGCTCTCATGGGCTCATAGGGTAGGACTCTCAGTGGATATGGCAAATGGTGCTGCAGAGGATACAAATGGAACAGCAGCTGCTGGAACTTCAATATGTCTGCTCTGAAAAGAACAGTTCCAGTTAAGTGACACCCACCACCCCATGGCAAATTCAGAGCTGATCTGTGAATGCAGAGAAATCAGGCAGTGCTACTTTTCTGGGCTCATCACACTTCAGACTGATGTAGGGATCTCATGTTTGAATGTCTCCCATGGAAAACACCATTTACATTTAGAAAAATAGCACATCAAGGAGGAGGCCAAGCTAGAACCTTTCCATCTGACATGCTACTTTTCAACATGCAGGATATCTTGAGTGGGTTCAGATATCACAACAGCAAGTAAGTAGGAGGAAAATGTCAGTTTCCACTGAGTGCATGCATGTCCCCACTACTGACATCTGAACCCACCAATGTTGGGTGAAGAAGGTCAGTAATCCACCTCAGCCAGCCTTTCGGAACCAGACATTTGAAGCTGGCTTGAAAAAGTCAGGCTGAGGTGGGTTACCAGTAACTTCATCTGACATTGGTGGGTTCAGATCATATCAGGGAAGTGGCAGCAGGAGTATGCACTCAGTGGGAATTGCTGTTTTCCTCTTACTTGCCACTGTGATGTCTGAACCTGCCCTTTAAAACATATGAGGGCATGTTCAAATATGGCATCACCCATTGGAAAGAGGACAGTCATAGGAAGATGACATCACCCTATTTCTCTGCATGTGTTCATCAACTCTCAGAAAGTCTGTTCTGAGGATTTGTCAGAGGGCAACTAGCACAAAAGCACTACTCATGCAGATTGCCTGCTCACATAAGCAGTGCAACATGGAAAAAGTGAAGTCACATGAATTTGTTGCTGCCTTCTGTGAACCGAAAAACTATTTTTTGAATTACAAGAGTGGCACAGGACATTTTGCATAAATTAATTGCTCCCATGTTACATAGCTCATAGGAAGCTGCCTTATACTGAATCAGATCATTGGTCCATCTAGCTCAGTACTGACTGGCAGCAGCTCTCCAAGGTTTTAGGCAGGAATCTTTCCCAGCCCTACCTGGAGATGCCAGGGATTTAACCTGGGACCTTCTGCATGCAAAGGAGATCCTCTACCACTGAGCTACAGCCTCATGCTCATAGGCTGCTTGTGTGAGCATTCTTTTTTGTGCAAGTTGGCCTCAAAGTATGTTTTGTCTGACTCACTTATGAATTGCATTTTGCATTGCTGTTATGGCCCATCGCTGATATGGAAATATAACTGTATTTGAAAAAAATATGATAGTGATTCAAGCAATTGGATAGAATAGCTGTGAAGATGCAAGCCAGGGTATTTGGGATGTAAGGCTTACGAATACAGTGGAGCGGGGGCGGGGTAAGGGCTCTCAAATTTGGGTCCCCAGATATTGCTGGACTACAGTTCCAATAATCTCCAACCACAATGGCCTTTGGACATTGTCACTGGGGATTATGAGAGTTGTAGTTCAACAACATCTGGGGACCCAAGTTTGAGAACCCCTACCCTAAATGATTCAATAATAAAGCAATTGTGGACATAAGGGGAGCTCCCAGCTTCTCACCAGAGTCTGAATCATCAGGTGGCGGCTCATCCGCAGACTGTAAATGGTATTGAATACGTCCACCAGCTTCTCGTACTTCAGTTGCTGCAGGAGCCGGTCAAGGGCAATGAAAGTGCCTGAGCGGCCCACACCTGCACTGCAATAACATAGTGAAACCAAGGGATAGTCACAGGTTGCTCTCAGCTCAGCTTGGAGGGCTCTGTTCCCTTCTCTGTGTTCATTCTGCTTCCCCTCCCGCAACCACTAACTCCATTCTTTCCAGCTAAAGCAGGCAATGAATTTGGCTTGAAGAGTCATTTTG
The DNA here is from genome assembly GCF_027244095.1 of Hemicordylus capensis. Taxonomy (NCBI): domain Eukaryota; kingdom Metazoa; phylum Chordata; class Lepidosauria; order Squamata; family Cordylidae; genus Hemicordylus; species Hemicordylus capensis. The sequence continues at coordinate 52,253,678 of NC_069660.1, forward strand.
GACAGGAGACAATCCCAGATATGAATAGAAAGTTCTAGTATGGTTCCCATGGGTCAGACCTTCTCATCACCATAGCCACATCAGTTAGAAACCCACCCCCACCCCCCACGGGCTCCCATCTCTAGGATCTTCATCTGTGATAGATCTATCACAGATTTCAAGGAAGGTGGCCTGATCACAGCATATACTTTTGTTTTCTGTTTATAGTTGATTCCTTGCCAATAAATAAAGGCTGAGGTAACACGAAGGAGCATGAGCACTTCACTCATTTCTAGTTGGCAATGTTAGCATCAAACACAAAGCTCATCTCCCACACAAAAAATAAGGTATGATCTGTCATGGGACAAGACTATGCTGACAGCAAAGCCCATGTCAGTCCTGCTGTTATACCTGCCTAGAGTGCCAAGCAGCAGGAAACTTGCTCTGGCTAGAAAGGCATAGGCATATAGTCTCAGGGGATCAACTATATCACACATGCACATCACTGAAGAAAACTCCATGTAGGCTGCCCTGTGTATAAACACAGACTCGTAAAAAAAAAGGGAGGCCCCCGGTTTTAGATATGTACATAGCTTGTAATAACCAGCCTACCATTTTTAAAATGACTTTCTCAGCAACCATCCATTACAAGACTCTGCCACCTAAGAGCTAATTCTCCCAGAGCCTTTTGGATGGGGTGGAATTAAAATGTAATAGATAAATTAAATTAAATTAAATTAAATTAAATTCAAGAGGGGAAATACATTGTATATCCCTCCTAAGACTGTACTACTCCAAAATGCAGACAGAGGACCTTTAATCTGAATGCTCTCCCAGGTCAAAACTACATGAGTTTAGAAAACTAACATATCAGAGAAAAGGCAAGGCAATAACTTTGTTCTCTGATATGATAGTTTTCAAACACAAAGAGCTTTGATGCCAGAAAGCATTCAAACATACTGCCGCTGTGGGATGTGTGTGGAACCCGTTTAGTTGGTTCAGTTTGAATTTGGACTGAATTCGAACCGACTTCACCTGCTCCTGTTCTGGGAGAACCAATTCACAGACTGGTTTGGGAGTTATACTTGTAAAGGGGAATCCAGCGAGGGGAAAAAAAGAGAAAGTACCTTCTCTTTCCAGGTGGCGGGGACAGCTCCTTCAAAACCCCCACTGGCCTCCTGAAGAACAGCCCAGGCCGGCTGCGGCCCAGTTTGGGCCTCCACGCCTTTGTGTCACCATGCAGTATCCTCTACCTGCATTTTGAAGTGGTACTGTCCAAGGAAGATTGTGCCTGACTGAATAGACTCTTAGCTGACCACAGAAAAGTTGGTCATCACTTGGCTGACTTTTTGTCGGTCCTTCCCTAGACCTTTGTTGCCTTCACAGTTTCTGAGAGAAGCAGCTAGGTGGATGACCTGTGACTTACCTACAGTGTACCAGTGTAGGCCCGGATTCCTTTGCACTCTGCGTATGGGCTCTCACCAACTCCATGAAGTTCATTATGGAGACTGTGGACTCAGGGATACCATGATCAGGCCATGCTGTGTAGTGCAGATGGATCACTCTCCTTTCCACATTTAGTCCTTCCTGTGATCAGAGAAGGCCACATTAGTGCCCACTGCAGCAGGTCAGACAGCAGATGCTCACTGAGCCCAACAAAGGGAGTTGATTGATGAATGTTGTCAAAGGATTTGGGGAACACAAAGATAACAATGGGTGGACGACAGGAAATTTTGAAATCACAGGAGACAGAGTGCCTGTTATTAGGAACTTTGTGAAAACAGCATTTATAGCAGAAAGTGCTACTGCACATCTTGGGTGCTGCAACCAAGACAGCCTGTCCAGGAGCAACTCCTGTTAGCTGGTGGGTACTGGCTGGTTCCTAGATCCATCCAGTGCCAAAATTGCCCAGTGCCCCACCGTAAAGAATGCCCTTTTAAAACTTTCTATTCCAGATGTTCTCAACCATCTACAGAATACAAAGGATTTGCTTTATCCTAGATTAGAACACCCTAAAACAGCACAATTCTACGGTTTACACTGTAAATACAATTTTGATTTGGCAAGCTTAGTGAGAGCTGTCATGTAGGGAGAAATACTTCTTGGTCTTTTACTCACATGCTGGAGCTTTAGCTCCCGTGTAGTCCATTCATCTGCAAAATTCTGAGCAAGCAGGTGAATACGGAACTGCCCAGAAGAGATAAAAGAGGTGTCTGAGGGCCAGTAGTATTCACACAGTACCTATGAAGAGAGGCAGATTCAATGAACACTTTCAAAGGAAACAGATATGTAACAATCAAAGAGGTAGTAGGATCCAACCAGATGCCAGCATAAAGGGAAAGGATATGGCCCCTGTCCAAAATAGCACACATCAACAGGTTGCTTACCTGTACACAATTAGATCAAGAATATATTTTGCTGAGGAGCTAAAAACTATCTGAAGCGTCTGAACACCTAGGCGGTCAGATAGAAACTGAAGAAAGGGATGCCTAACCGCCAGTATAGGTACTGCAGGCTCGTGCAGAGGCGGTTAAAGGCGTCTTGAGGAGCTAACGACAACTACTACTACTACTGCAAGTCTGTGCAGGCGCAGAACCCATGATTATGACTGTCGCAGGGAATCACTATCCAGATCTTTGGTTATATTTCACATTTTGTTTCCTTATTTATTGTTCCTAGCTGTCCCTGTGAAAAAAATGTGTTTTGCTTTGGTATTCAGAATCTTTATTATATCAAAAGATATACCTTTGGAAATAACTTCGAAGTTAAGTTTTCTCATTTAAAATAACCCCAGGCATGAACTGAGCATCAATCTGATATACTTCTAAGAGAGATATTTTTAAAGAAATTGTCTGAATTGATGGGTGTGGGGGAATACAGGAGGAAAGGTATTGGTGGTTCAGATTGGGAAACTAGAGACTGACCATAAAAATGTGATCAGACATTTCTTATCTTATCTGCATAAAAATGTGACCAGACATTTCTTATCTTATCTGCATTATTGGCTTTGCAACAAAAGTTAGAATCTAAATTAACAGAATCTCTGAAGAATTCTAAAATTTTATTGAACAGAAATTCATTGAACATGAGAATAGACAGGGGAAACTATTGGTTACATTAATGACACACTTCCTGATCTTGCAGTAGAAATTTATTTAGTTTCTACTGCCCAAATCCTTTATCATCTAATATTTTCAAGGCAAATGATACAGGTACATGGTCGACAAAAGTCAATAAGATAATTTTAACTACCAGCACAAGAGAGATTATGCCTGAAGTTGTCAAGGGGGAAATCAATTTTTGAATATGAATTATATTAGAAAAGAATGTGCATTCTCTATTATTCTCAAAGCTCCATATATCCACTAAATTATTTCTTCCCACTCCTGAAAAGAAAGATCTAGGAAGCATCCTAGTGGTGCCATTCCCATTAGATTTATCCAAATTCTTATTTTGTACTTGATTAAAATCTCCCCCAGTTATTGCCTGAACAGCCACCACTTGCTCTCACATTTTCATAAAAGATGGCAAAAAGCTGGTTGAATAAAGTTTGGAGCATAAACATTAGCCAATATCAAACCATGACCATTCTGTGCTCCAGTTATAGTAATAAATCTACCTTCCTTATTTTTAGCATCTTCTAGAAGGAACAAGCATGGACGAAGATATTTTAATGTCATAATTTCTTGTCCTTTAATTATAAGTTTTCCCCTCTGCCAAGCTAATTGCAATATAGTATTCCTAACCCTCAAGCTTATAAATATCACAAGCTCATCTTGTGGTTTCCAAAGTTTCTTTGCAATCATTATCCTATTTAGAGTGGTAGCTCCTAAACAAACTGCCAACGCACTAACTCCAAATAATCTTTCAGACCTTGCTCTAAACAAGTGGATAAGTGCCTGATTTCTCTCTTCCCATATCCCTTTAAGTTTTAAGTTGTATTTCCACTTTTATTCTGCATTTCCTTCAGATTAAATTTACTTTTTTTCTATAACAATGCTCTGTGTTTTTAATCTATCTTCATAGGCTCCTCAGTCTGCTGGATTTGGTCTAGCCAGTGTCTCTAGATCCATCTGCCTAGCCTTGACTACTTCCAGCTGTCTCAAGCCCTTTTCCCCATGAGGATATGTTTCCTAAAATATCAGATAATTCATAATTCATGTCTCATTCTTAGTCTCAAAATCATCTTGCTCCTCCATTCCTTCTTCTAATTTCTTCTCTTTCTCATTCAGTTTATAAATCAATCTATTTTCTGACTTCTTCAATTCTGTTGCTAGAATTTCTTTCAGGATTTCCAACTTAAGCCCTTGCTGGTTTAATATTTCATCCTTTTTTCTTTGTTACTTTGCTTGTTCATATTTGAATCCATTTTTTTCCAAACAAGTTGTTATTTGCTTTTGACCCTTCAGAAGTTCCCTGCAGCAATCACATATATCAACCAAATTAATCAACAAATTAATTTAGGTTATAAATGGCTCTAGTGCCAGGAAGCTTACACTTGATCAAATCACTGAAGGGTTTTAGCAACACTGTACAAACAATAAGTTGATATGTTGGTGATGCAATGAGTATATTAACTCCAACAACAAAAAGACCTTTTATTGTGCAAAAAAAGAAAAATTAAAAGCTGGTAAACATAAAAACCTAAGGCGAACTTTATTAAAAAATCATTTCTGAAAGGTCATATACAAATCTAGAATGAAATCTTCAAAATATACAAAATATTAAAATCTGAAGCAAAAGTCCATTAGATAGTATCTGAGTTCAAATCTGTTCTAGAGATTTATTAAATTTAGAAGAGAAAATCCACCAAGGGATGTCTAAATTCAAGTACTATCCATGAATAAAAAGTATTTATAAAGTTTGAAGCAATAATTCTCAAAGAAAGTACAGATAATGCCCCCCCCAAATAATATCCTTAGAATTTATAACAAATGTTTGTGAGCTGATGGAAAGTGCTGCAATTAGATGACTGCAAACAGTATTTTGTCAGCTTCATTATTAATTAATTGCTTGATTTGATTGACTGATGATTTGATTTATATCCTGCTCTAGCCCATGGACCCAGAACAGCCTATAGCATTTTTTCTAAATGTTAATTGCTTGCCTATAATTACAGTATTTGCCCATACACATATTATTATTTATTATTTTTTTAATTTTATTTATTACATTTTTATACCACCCCATCCAACGGCTCTGGGTGGTGCACAAGTAAAAAACAAAAACAAACACCATTTAAAACAAACAGCTTAAAACAATATAAAAACAAATTTAAAAAAAATTCAGAACCATTTAAAACCAATTTAAAATATTTAAGAACAATTTTAAAAACTTGGAAGGCCAGGCCAAACAAATAAGATTTTAGGGCTCTTTTGAAGGCTAACAACAAGGCCAAACTACAGATAAATGCCAGGAGTGCATTCTACAAGTCAGAAGCATCTACAAAGAAGGCCTGGTTCTGAGTTGCCACCAGACTAATCAGTGGTAACTGGAGACTAACCTCTCCAGATGACATCAACATGCAATGGGGGTCATACAGAAGAAGGCACTTTCTATGGTAACCCGGACCTAAGTTCTGCTCCGGGTGCCGACAATGAGGGAGGCTAAGTTGTCGTGCACTCGGGACAGGGCCTTCTCTGTTGTTGCCCCCAGACTCTGGAATGCTCTCCCGGTGGTTATCCGCTCCTCAGTCTCCATCACAGTTTTTAGAAAGCATGTCAAATAGTGGCTTTTTATATCCACTGTCTCCACTGCTAATGCTTGTATTTTGTACTGTTTTTATACTTGTGTTTTAATTTAATTTGTTTTTTAAAATCAGATTTGTTTATATATATTTTTAGCTCAACATTTTAATGTGTCTTTTTTATAACCTTGTTTTTAAATTTTATTGTGAGCCGCCTTGGGATTTTCTTAATGAAAGGCAGGGTATAAATGTAACAATAAACAAACAAACAAACAAACAAACAAATAAGCTATTCAGGGCTTTAAAGGTGATAACCAGCACTTTGTATTTCGCCCGGAAACATATTGGCAGCCAATGCAGCTGTTTGAGGACAGGCATAATATGGTCTCTCTGGGTTACCCTAGAGATCACTCTGGCTGCCACATTTTGAACTAACTGAATGTTTCCAAATTCCAAATGCTCCCAATTCATTGACAGGTTAAAACACAACTAGTTAGGCAGACAAATCCAGTCTAATCTTGGCAAAGAGTTCTGCAATATAAATCTCTTCTATAGATTTCCGAATTAATTCAATTTCTACACGCTAAATAATATCCAGAAAATGTTTAAGGAGCAATATCCTTGTCCATTGCCCTTTCTTGTTTGTTTGTGGCATGCACTAGTGGTGTGGTCTCTCTGGTTGCTACCTCCAGGTAGAAGAGAACAGGGGTGGAAGTTCTCTTAGTGCAGCTGATGTCTCCCTGTTCCCACACCCAGGAAGCAAGAAGAAAAAGGGCCCCGTGTTGCTGTGGCTTGTTTTGTGCACAATGAGAAATTATTGCTATATTTATATACATATCCCTCTTTTTCAAAGGAAAATTGCTATTCTAATAGTCAGGCCCTTTAATTTGCTGTTCTTCATATTCATAATTTAACAAGATTTTATACATTTTTGATGCTTTTAAAATATTGCCTACGTTATCTTCTCAAAACCTTTTATTACACTGTGTTCAACATGTTGGATTCTTTGCTTATATAAAAACTATCTCCATTGTGCTATTTTCATCTTCAGGGGGGAAATTTGCTTGAGGGGGGCAATTTTGAGTGGAAAACTGTCTCCAAGGTTGATTAATGTTCTTTTTCAAAAAGGCAGGAAAATCTTACATCTGCAAGTAAGGCCTACCCTGGACTGCAGGATTCTGTGCACTCAGATCTAGAGCAACAGACTTCTGGGAATATTCAACCTCAACCCAGGGGCACAGCCACCACTGCTCAGGGAGGTTCAAAGAACCCTGGCCGCCGCTCCTAAGAGGCCACGCCTGGCCCCCCAGCCATACCCCCAGTGTCTGATGTCAGATGCAGGGAGCATGGCCATGTTAGCAAGTGGGGCCGTGCGCTCTGTTTGTAAGTAAAATCTGGCCAACGCCATGTTTTCAGCATGGCTAGTATGGCTTCTACCTGCTTGAGAGGCATTAGCTCAGCGCTGGCTGAAACTTCTGAGAAGCCATCCCGGCCATGTTGAAAACTTGGCGCTGGCCAGAGTTTACTTACAAACGGGGCTCATGGCCCCATTTGCTAACTTGACTATGCCCCCTGCATCTGATGACAGATGCAGGAGGTGTGGCTGGGGTGGAGGGGGCTGGTGGCGGCAGGTTGAAAAGGGGCCACTGGTAACCTCCTTACACTATTGCCTCAACCCTGCATGCCCATTCAGGTTCTCCCACTGCCTACATAAGAGACACTAGTAGAAGTATATTGTCAAAATGCAGCCCATCTTTCCTCTACCAAACACAACAGGACTCTCCATTAGACCTACCCGGCCATTCTCCATGCCCACAGTCAACATGACAATGGTGCAGATGTGCTGCTCCCAGACCAGTCGCCAGAAGTCATCCAGAGTTTTCTTCAAGGGCCCCTGCGTGACAATGAACTCCTGTGGGGAGTTGTAACCCTGCAACCAAGGAGATATGCAGTTAGCAATGGACACAGGATTTCTTTCTTCGATGTTTCTTTTTATACTGTGAGCCCTTTGGGGACAGGGAACCATTTTATTTATTTTATATTTTTCTGTGTAAACCACTTTGGAAATCTTTGTTGAAAAGCAGCATATAAATAGTAGTAGTAGTGATGCAGGTAGCCACATAGTTATTTATTCAATTTCTATACTGCCCTTCCAAAAATGGCATATATCCAGAAATAGCTAAAGTGTATTGATTACATTTTGAAACAATTATTCTTTATTAACTTTAAATCTTGTTGTTTTATTGTTGTTCTTGGCATACCTTAGTTAATAACCTTGAAAGAACATTGGACACAACTCAGCAAAATTAGTAGTGACTAAGTCCTATTGAAAGCAATGGAATGGGGCATTTTTGCTGGCCTTCTCTACCAGAATATAGATATTTATTTTTTCATAATGCATTCTAAACAGTAAAACAATTATCTTTAAGTTATTTAGTCTGAGATATTTATATCTTGTGAGCTTATATATGTATTGTATATAACAATTTAAAAAACCCTCTTCCATGTAACCAGTTATTAACAGATGGAAATATTTTCATCAGTATTGAGTTACATAGATTTTCTTTGAATAGATTCTGAGAGTCTCTTCCTTTCCATTTTCCCTTAATTTTTAAAAATGAATTTTCAATCCCAATGTATTATAATTATTACTTATTAATATTACATAATATTACAATACCCATGTCTCTACTCCAAAGGATTTGCAGTCTAAAAACAGACACGGGGGAAGGGAAGGAGAATGGAAGCAGGATCAGCAGGGGAAGAATATGTGATTACTTCTTAGATACATATTTAGGCTTAGTTACAGTAGGGAATGGGGGATAGGAAGGTTGTATCAAAGGCTTGATGGGGAAAGTGAGTTTTGAGGAGGGATTTGACAGAAGTAAGAGAGGAGGCATCAAACTGATGTTCTGAGAGGGAGTTTAAGGCATAAGGGGCAGCAAGGGAGAAGATGGGATTATTTGAGGGAGCAGGAAATCTTAAGATGGTTGAAAGTGGTGGAGCTGGAAAAGAGAAGGTGAGACAGGAGTGTGGCGGTGCATGAGAGCAGAGAGAAAAAGAAGAGGCGAGACCATGGAGGCCTTTGAAGGAAAAGCTAAGAAGTTAGTACTGGAGTCAGACGTGGACAGGAAGCTAGTGAAGAGATTTAAGGAAGGGCATGACACAGAGTGACAAGAGAGGTGAGTGATTTTGGCAGCAGAATGAGGGGGGTGAAAGGTGGTGAGGGGGCTGAAATAAGACAATGGAATTCTGTGGTAGAGAAGACTGTAGTAGTCAAGGTGAGACATGACTTGGGCAGTGTTCTCTCAATTTTTTTTAATCTGTGTGCCGAATGGGTTTTGTTCTGAGCAGCAGTATCAAGGCAGTGTGTGCGCACATGCATTCAGAATGGGGCCTTCCTGATTCAATCTGAGCGGGATCTAAAATTAACTGAGTGGACATCAAAAAAAATTGTGAGTGTACACATGTGTGCACGCCTTAGAGGGTATACTGGACATGGGCATGAGCTAGAGTATTATCTGAGGGAGCAGAGGATCATATTTTTGCAATATTGTAGAGGGAGAAGAGGCATGATATGGCCTGAATGAGGGCAAAAGAGAAAGAGGAGTCAAAGACAAAACCAAGGCTTCAAGTTTGTTCAATAGCAGAGGAGAAATGTGGCTCAAAAGGCTCAAAATTCAGACTACTCCCATGTCCTGTACATATACTGATAATTCAGCATAGACCTACTGAGTACATGAGCAGTACTAAACAGAGAAGGAAGATAGTCCTTTCTGGAAAAGCTTGCGAATTTCTGGATTACAGTCATCCTCGCCAACCATGGTTTTCCCAATCGTGGTTTTGAGTATCCGTGGCTGGGAAATTGTGACCAGTCTCGCCAGCCACAACCCGATTATCTGTAGTTTGGCGAGATTTTTTTAGTGATTTGGGGGGGAGGGGGTCAGCAGTTTTGTGGGGTTCAAAGGTGCAGTCTGCTGACCCTGCCAACTCCTCATGGTTAAAAGTGACTTTTAGTGGTTTTGGGGGTTCAAAAGTGCCTTCAAGCGATTTGGGGGGATTTGTTAGTCTTTTTGCAACCACAGTTCCCCTAACCCCCTGTTTTCCATTCATTTCAATTGCTCGCCAAAAGCAAATTTGCCAATGGTGAGGTTTTGCCAGAACAGAACCCTCGTGGTTGGCAAGGGATGACTGTATCATATTGTGTAGGTTATTTTAGCACGTGGCTGCCCTAGATCAGGTGAGGTTCTTAAAGTCAGAGAATACAGTAAGCACAATGTTATGGGCTCACCACATGTGAGGACACTCTCCTTACCACTTCACAGAACTTGAATTTTATTGAGCTTGAAGGGATCTGAAGATCATCCAGTCCAATTGCTACTCTGTGATAGAAACCACGATGCACCACCAACCCATATTTATGCTATTCACACACATATACAGAGAGATTTTCCCACATCATGCATGCTCTAATGTGCCACAAACAGGGAGAAGAAGTGAAGAACGTATCCCTCAACAGAAGCCCATCCACTATTCAGCTTTAATAGTAAAACTGTTTAAAACAAAACGAAAACCAAACTGTTCCAAATCAATCAACTGTTAAAAGAAAAATCAAACTACAAAATAATTTTTTTAAACTGTTCAAAGTCAAGCCCAAAATACATCTGGAATCAAACAACTGAACCAAGCTGCACACTACAGGGGAAGGCAACCTACCTCTTCCCTCCCTCTTCCCCAACACCATACCTTGAGACTCACTAGCTCATTGGTCGTGTGGGCAGAAGGTTTTTTTAATAGCCTAATATACGTTGATCAGTTGGACCCTGAACATAAAACAAAACTGAAATCCTGCAAGACAGAATTCTCTGAGCCTTCTGGTACACCTAACATCCCATCTCTAAATGTGGAAACAACAGAGAAACTTCCCCCTTTGCCTTTCTGCCTATTGAGCTGGAAGGGCCCCACATCAGAACTTAGATGTGTCGAGTTGGATCAGAGCAAAGCCCATCTAGTCCAGTATTCTGTTTAAACATGTCCAGTCAGCTTCATACTTAGAGGCAACGTAGGCCCTATACAAACGCAATGGGAAACCGGAGTTAAAGGGGCCAGAGGATGCCAAACCTGTACATCTGAATGTGAGCAACTCCTGCATGAAGAGCAACATGAGGTTTTGCTCTCCAAACTCCAGTTTGAACCCTTGGTTTGTAGTGAATTTTGCTGCTCCTACCCAAGGTTAACAGCTGTCTGTAGTACGTCCAAATGCGGAACTGCAGGCTTGGCTGTCTGAAACCAGAGTTGAGGGAGGAAGTTCCTCCCTCTCTCTGGCTGTGATTGGCTGTGCGGAGTGTGCTTCATGCAAGAAGAAAGCCCTCACAGCCAATTCCCCCTCCTCTTTGCAGAGAGCCTCCTCTCCATTACATCTGAATGAGGACAGGAGGTGGGGGGTGTGGAACTGTGGGTTCATTGGTTCACCTGCGGCCACAGCTTGTAAAGGAGATAAATCTGCCCTTGTACTAAGGAGTATTTGTTTCCAACCTCAAATATGAACATGCAAATTAAGCACAGTGTTCTTACACAGGCATTCTGTGCAAACACACACATGTACCATGTATACATAGGCAAGCTTGTATGTGCAAACATGAGTAGTGCATGCACACATAAACACATGTTTCTGAGCTATTACCTGGATAAATCACCAGAGAGGCATGAAGGATTCATCCAAGCTCTTTAACATGCAGCTGTAAATAGCAGGAGGAGAAAGAGGAAAGAAAGGATGAAGATAGAAGTAACGTTTTTAGAGCACTAGGGCAGCTCTGGGAGCATCCTCACTGCATTCATCCCAAACTTATCTATTCCCCTCCAGGGTTGAGAATTGGGAGAAAAACACCCTGTTCTTTGGAACAAGACAGGACTGGAACTGGAATATCATCAGGAATCATCTAATTTTAATAGGAAGACTTCTAATTTCAATAGGTCTGGTCTGATTGGTGCAAGTGGTGAGCACAATCCGTATAATGGATGTCCTCCTACACTATGGGAGAAAATCCAGTTCTGCAAGTTTGAAGCAGAAGTCGGCTGTGCGTGGTGCTGATTGGCCCCACCCCCCATGATGTCACAACAACCCATCTGTAGTGAACGGCCCCTCCATCCTCTGAAGAGTGAACCAGAAGTGAACCCTGTCTTGACTGACAGGCAGTGAGTGACCTCTAGGGATCAGCCACTCAGCACAGGGTGGGCAGATCCTAGAGAGCCTTGCGGAAGGAAGAAAAGGGGTTCTTTGTTCTCGGTTGGAGCCAGGTGGGGTAACAACAGGTTGACTGGCCAGGAAATAGCTGCAACCAGGAGGAATGCAATCCTGGGAAGTTAGGACTGCAGGGGCCTGAAGTCTCTACCATGGATTTGGTGAGTTCAGGAAGGAAGCCAGGGCTTTGGTTTCAGGGAAAGGTTTAGTCTAGAGCAGGGTTTCTTAACCTTGGGCCCCTAGATGTTGTTGGAGTACAACTCCCATAATCCCCAGCCACAAAGGCCATGTCTGGGGATTCTGGGAGTTGTAGTCCAACATCTGGGGGCCCAAGGTTAAGAAACTCTGGTCTAAGGAACAGTTTGTTAGTTAGCTTGCATTAGACTTCATTGTTTTACTTTGGTGTACCTTGCATGACCTTGCAAGTGTTTTACTGTGTTTTATCTGTAATGTAACCAGCTAAGAAACAGAGCCAGTGCCATTCCAGCAGGGTGTTGCAAAAGCCTCTGTAAACTCTTAAAAGGGGCTTTTTGTATTTTCTTACATCTGTGTCCTTTGCAACTGGGTAACTACGATTTTTAAAGTGTGCCGCCCCAATATCATATGAGGGTGCTTTCTGAAGTATTCTTGTAGTTACTGAGTGTTTCTTTTACCTATAACTAAAAGCTGAGAAAGCCTCAGACATAAGCAGTCTGTAGTATTTTAAATACAGTTTATTTTTCCTTGTGTCCTTTGCAATTTTAACCAGCCTTTTTGAGTGGATTTTTAACTCAGGAAAGGAGGGCTGAAAAGGGGTTTTACTCTGGTGCAACACACGTCTCAAGTTTGTTTGCTCAGCAGCTCTACCAAGTATGCTCCTCACATGTAGGCTGCACGTGGAAGGGTTTTTTGTTTTTGTTTTAACTTTTCCATTGGTAAAGAGAAGGAGAGTTCCTTGGAATTTTATTCCCCTCCAAGGTTGAGAATTTTTTTTTTAAACCCTGTTCTGTGGAACAAGATAGGACCAGAACTGGAATATCATCAGGAATAATCTAATTTTAATAGGAAGACTTCTAATTTTAATGGGGGGGGGGTTTAAACTCTGTTAAAAAGTGGGTGTTGTGGCAGTGATTGAGCTACTAAAAGAACAATTTAAGTTTAAAGGAACAGCCTTTGTGGGTGAAAGAGAGGATGATTCAGTATTTTTCTTCCCCTCATGTGGGCTTGCTTTGGGACAAAGGCTGGATTAAATCTGCTATGGCTACACCATTTCATTGCCACAATCCTGGAGTAGTTTTACACTTTTAAAAAGGCTTTATTTTTTAAAAAAAATTAATAAGCAGATAAATGAGAAGTTGAATGCATGAATGGTGCTTTTAAATTTTTGAAAAAAGAGGCAGATTGCCCACCTGAAGCCTGGGAACAGAGTTGGGACAGTTGGCTGAGCCAGCATTCTGTTCGCGTCTGTTATTTCAGCGATTAAACTAGGCTGAGGGGCGCAGTGTGAGCTCTCTTGTTATACAGTGTTTGTCTTCACTTGGGAACAGACTAAAGTAAGCAGACTGAAAGAAAAACTACCCAACAAAGAGAGTCGATATCTGGGACAACATGCACACTGCACACCTCAAAGTATATGCGAATGTCCCAGTGCTTTTCCAACCCCTCCCCTGTTGCTTGTCAGGTCCTCCATCCTTCACTAGCCCCAACTGTGCTAGTTTCGGCATGATCAGCAGTCCTGTCTCCAGTTTCCTGCAATTTCTAATGCTCTCTCAGATCTCTAGGAGTTCTGCTTCATTCATGTGAAGAATTCCATATAGAGTTTTCGCTGCAGGGCACTGGCACAATGCTGCATAGTGTGGGATACAGATCAGGCTGAGGAACTCAGGAACTCACTGGCACAAAGTTGGCATTGATGTAGTCAGAGTGGGGCTCCCCATCCAGCAGGCTCAGCTTTACTCGGGAGTAATCATCTGCAATGACCAGATAAAGAAATTATATGTTACAGAAACTACAGTACACAGATGACTGCTGAAAAGCAGACAGAGCTGTCCCTTTTAATTGTGTGTCTGTGCATTTTTTAAAACAATTTTTATTCCACCTTTCTACCCAACAGGAGCCCTTAAGGTGACTTACAACAGAAACAATAAATCACAATATCTAAAATAATTCAAATTAGGTTTTAGAATTTTCACTTCTGACTCAGACTAGGGATCAAATGGTATAAAGTTGTTGAGCTAACCACTTTCACTTTCAAGAGAGGTTCATCAGAGGGACTAAACTCTGCAAATCATTAGCATCTAAACTTCCATTCAGTAGGCCATGATCAGCTCTTAAGTCTAGCCCACTATCTTCTTAGCTATTGATGCCATGTGAGATGTCATATAGGGAAGCACTGAGAGTAGCAAATTAGCCATACAAGGTAGAACATGAAGGTATCGATTCTTAGAGGTGTTGGCAGGAAGTTCAGCTTCTGTTTTTGGTTGATCTTTCCCCACTTCCTTCAGCTCCTGTAGGAGAGAAGGAGAGAATCATTCTTGGCATGAACCCTGTCTCTCAAGATCCCATTGGAGGGCATGAGTCAGACTTCGATCTTATTGTGGGGTCTCAGGGCATGGCCTGAAAGCATATGGTGATGCAACTTTGCTGAAGGCTTGTCTCCATAAAACACACCTTCTGCCCCAATGCAAACATTGCATAGAAGTTACAGTCGATTTCTTTCTATAGCAGATGATATAGCAGTATATACCAGTAATAGTAGAGATGGACTTATCCTTCCAGGTTAAGTAGCACATTGGCACAACGAAGCAAGATGAAAGAAGAGTAAGTGCTCTTCTGGCCCAGTCAGTCTTGTGATGATTCTTGCTGGCCATGGCTTGGCTTTGATGGATATTTCATAGGTGGTGAAATTTTAATAGCTGGCAAAACTCTGCAGCTCACAGATAACAATGAAGCTGTCCAAATAATGCCACATTATTTGGCACATTTGCCACATGGACTAAATTTGAACTAGAAGTAGTAAGAGGCAATTACCTCAAAGTCCTGAAAGAACCCATGATTGGAGTTTGCTGCTCTTGTCTCATAGTATTGCCTGAAACTTTGTATGGGGATTGGCCGGTGAGTATTTCTGCAAGACATAAAAACATACAGCAGAGAGGGGAGTGAGACAGTGCAAGTGCTGAGCAGTGATGTTCTTTAGGCAGAACGAAAATGATAATAGGGTAATAATGTATATCATAGCAAGCAAGGTATTCTCTAAGATAGGCCCCAAATCAACAAACAAACAAATCAACAAACAAATAAATAAAATCAACAAGAGCATTATGAATTGCTACTGTGGCCAAAGGAGCTCAGATCTCTATTCACATCTTCACTCTATTGCTTCAAATAGGAATTTATCATAGCCATGAACTTCAGTCCCCTTGAGTCCCCTTGTAGGACAAGAACCAATAGGTTAGAAATATTGGTGCTGAGAAAATCAAATGCATTTGTGTCTTATTTACTGGGACTAGCACGGATATAAGATTCTATAGCCAACTACCATGCAAAATAGAAAATGCTGAGATTTGCCATGGGTGACAGAAAATGGGCCAAGAGGCAGGGATTCATTGTGTGAATCCCATGAAATGAGCCCTGAACATAAGGACTGGCTCCATAATAGGATGTAACTGGAATGGCTACACCTCCCTAGCTGATTCTACTATGTTCAAAAGCCTGGCTTGCTGCCAGTCACAGCTGGGGTTCCTAAACCTCAGGGGTATACTCGTGAGTCAAATGGGCCATAAGCCAAATCTGGCAACAGAGCTCAGGAGACAAGAGAGTAGGTTCACTCACCTCAGACTATATGTGGTCATTTCTTGGGGCATGCTACCCTTTTCCATTCTGAAAGCAATAAACGTGGATGGTTAGTTCTTGGTAGGAGATGAGAATCTTGATTATGGCAGAGACTCTATCCTTCTAAGGGCCGTGAGTGGTGGTGAAGCACCCCTTTCCTGCCTGCCCATTCTCCCCTGCAAATCGTGCCCCTGCCACCACTACTTTAGTAGCATCAGCAAGTAATCATGCATGGGGTCTTTCTGGGATTTTATTCCTCTTATCCAGAATGTCCAGAAAGGTTTTTCAGCTCATTCAAAAACTCATATCCCAAGAAGAAAATCCCCCCTCTTGTTGCCCCTTGTCCAGCAGCAATGTCTGAAACTTTCCTTACCTCCTTGCTCTTAGATGCTTCCAGTATACCCATGCACTAATTGCTGTGACTGTCACTAGGAATCCCATAATGATCCCAGCCACAACTGGGGCAGATAAAGCAGCAGAATCTGCAGAGGCATCCGATGCTGGACAGAAAGACAATGAGAAATGTGGTTTCTACGAGGCATCTTTTTCTCTAAGAGATTTAGGATATTCCTGAGAAAATCCTTGAAACTATCAATCTTTCTCACATGCACATGAGATTTCTGCTGCCACCCCCTTTGCTAGAGCATTGTGAAGCATCAAGAACAAGACAGTAATCAATGATTAATGAATCCTTTTAAGTGATTCTTCTCACCTGAGAATGCCGTGAATGACACTTTAGGAGCTTTTTGGCTATATCTGGTGAATGCAGCAATGCTGAACCTATGGCAGAACAAAACTGAGGAATGAGTTAGCTGTGTTCTACCATCATCCCTGCCCCCCCCCACACCCAATTCTCGACTAATTTTCTTCCTACAGTACTTTCAGAGCAACTGGTCTTATACTGTTGTTCATATAAGGCCAGAAGAAGAATGAAGCTAGTCCACAACAAGCTGAAATCCTCTGATGCTTTATTCCATACCTTCATGTACAGAGGAAGCATACTTCTGATTAGCACATTCTAGAGTTAAGGTACAGAAGACAATCATGTCTCCACCAAGCGAACTTCCCCAAGACATTGGCTGACCACTGATAAAGACACACTGTTGGACTGAACAGAATTTAGTGTTATCCAGCAAGACATTCCTTATATTTTTACCTGTATTGTGCATCTGTCTTCAACTTCCCATTGCAGGTCTGCCGGGAGTGGCTACATTCCTCTGTACCCACTGTCACTGGCCATGCCTTGCGATTGGTGCTCTCATTGAGATGAAATGGGTTTGGTACCAACACAGCCAAGTATGAGTCTTCCTGTCCATAATAGTGGTCATACCATGTGCGGTAGATGATGTCTTGAGTAGGTCTCAACACTAGTGATATGGAGAAGAAAAGCCCTGCAGTATTATTACCAAGGGAGCAGCATGCATTCCCCCGCACGGATGGCATACAGATGGTCAGGCACTTACAAGACTCATTGGTGGTGACAACAACACCATAATACTCTATGAGGCCATTCTCCTCGCTGAACATGTCTGGGGAGATGATGACTCTGGAACTGGCATCAAACTGGGGGATGTCTGCTCGCACAGGAGGGGGGAAGACTGCAGTGGAAAACCAAAAAGAAGAGTTGTTAGTGTGTTATGAATAAGTGGTGCTTCAGCTCCAGGTCAAGATTTGTGCATTAGCATGTCATTAGCATACCAGTAATACAGGTATGAATTAGCATACCAATAATCTATATATTTAATTCTTTTACAGCTGAGGAGAGAACTGTGTGGTAATGTGGGGATGCATGTGGATGCTTGGCAAGCCCTGCCCCTGCTGCAGCCACGACCAATGAAAAGGTGGGAGTGGAGCTGCTGCTCAGCACTGGGATAGACAACAGGCTTAGGAGGGGATGCAGCGGCAGCACGGCCGCCCCAAAATGGCTGCCTAGCTGGCTGGCAGGCAAGGAGAGAGGGAAGGAGGCGGGTGGCAGGCAAAGCCCCGCCGCTCAGAGGAGGCTGCCAGCAGGATTAGGAGGAGGTGCAGTGGCGGCAGCGGGGTGGGTGGAGAAGCGGCCTGACAGGGAGGGGGAAAGAAGCCCCGCAGGCCTCAGGAGAAGCCCAGCCAGCGGGCAAAGCCCCACCGGCCTCAGGAGGGAGGAGGCGGTGGTGGGCACAGGTTAAGGAGGCAGTTGTTGCCGGGCCAGCCAGTGGCCCGAGAAGAGGGCACGGGCTGAGAAGGCAGCTGTTGCCAGGTCAGCTGGCAGCCCGAGGAGAAGCGGCTGCTGCCAGGCCGGCTGGTGGGCCAAGGAGGAGCAGCCTCCAGCAGGCCAAAGGCGAGCGGCTGCCAGCGGGCCGAAGAGGAGCAGCCGTTGGTGGGCCAAGTGATGAGGGACAAGTTGAGGGGGGAAGAGCGCACGCGCAAGAGGCTTGTGGGGGGCAGAGCGCACGCGCAAGACAGTTGTGCAGGAGAGAGCTCTGGGGGGAGACAGAGAGAGCAAGTTGTTGGGTGGGGAGAGTGAGTTGTGGGAGGAGTGGGGGATGCCATAGACTCAGTGTATTACCACACAGATGCTCTGTGAGGGTTCAGCTAGTACTAATATTAATACAGGTATAATATTACCCCGCTAACTTGGCAAAGAGGCACCATTTAATGTAGTGATTCTCTTTATTTAGCAGGGGGAGAGTAACTGGCCCTAACCACCACCAGCATAGTACTTCCAGTGACTGTTGCTGGTGTTGATCTTATGTTTCTTTTTAGATTGTGAGCCCTTTGGGGACAGGGATCCATCTTATTTATTTATTATTTCTCTATAATGAGCCATTTTTGGAAGGGCGGTATAGAAATCAAATAAATCAATGAATGAATGAATGAATGAATGAATAATACTAATGCAGGTAGTGTTTGAAGTGCTTCACACTTATGATCTCCATAACCTTTACAACAGCCCTGCAAAGAAAGCCAGTATTATTCCCATATCATGGATGGGAGGTGAATTTGGAAGAATACTGGTTTACTGTGAATTCTTCTGACTGACTGGTTCATGGCTCAAACACCTCATCACTACAGCACATCACTACAGCAACTCTGTGGGATCCATCAGAGAGCCCTGTATGCCAATAAACATATCTGTTATCTCTTGATCCCAACATTTAGCTCCTTTCAGAGTCCAAGCTCTAA
Organism: Hemicordylus capensis; assembly: GCF_027244095.1. Classification (NCBI taxonomy): domain Eukaryota; kingdom Metazoa; phylum Chordata; class Lepidosauria; order Squamata; family Cordylidae; genus Hemicordylus; species Hemicordylus capensis. The sequence goes on from NC_069660.1 coordinate 52,272,556, forward strand.
GCCAATCAATTGAACTGATAAACTGTGGGCCAGAAGTCCATCTTGTTGCAGTGGGGCGACCAAAGGTACATACCTTCCACAGATGTGTTACAGAGCACAGTCACAGGTGGACCCCTCATGCTGTTGCTGCCAACTGCACTAACATTGATTTCATAGGAGGTGTTAGAGGTCAGTTCTGCCAGAGTGGCTTCAGCCCTGGAAACAGCAAGAGGAAACATAGACGGCTTGAAGTCTTTTGGAAACTTCTTCACTGCTACATCAAAAGCCTCAATATCACCCTCAGAGATAGTCCAGTTCAGGAAAATGCTGGTGGTGTCAGGCAGACACTGAAGGTCCTTCACTCGAGTGGGCTCTGGAGAGACAAGACATATTGAATTGAGCAGGCTTAGACTGCAAGAAGCTCCATGATACATATGTAGGGGAAGAATGGCAGTTCAATTCCCAAATAGCAGAGCAAAACCAGTTTGGGGAGAATTCAGCCAAGCAAGAGGTCTGGAGACAGTTCTTTAGTACTGAAGAATTACAAGTATTTATTTAAAGAAAAGGTTACAAACAAACATGAAAAGGCCTGTAGCTTAATTTCAGCTATAGCTCATGGCTGAAGAGAGAGACCAAAACAAACAGTCATCTTTGGAGAGACAAAATGGAGACTAACACTGGAAGAACAAAGAGTGGAGGAGTCCAGCACTTTTATCCATAACCCTAACCCACTCCCAGTGGTTACTATGAGACATTGCAGCAGAGAGCTGATGCTGCCAGGGTCCTAGCTCCAACAACATGTACAGCACCAGGCATCAGTATTTATTTACTGGCTATTCACAGCAAATTCTTTGGTAAAGATACAGAAAGAGATGAAGCCCGGAAATCTCAGGTGCCTGCTATTACAGGCATCAAGAAGCCATATATAGGTTGTCCTCTTCCATGTTTTATACTGACATCTGAAATATTTTTTGAGACCTGAATGAGTGTAATGTAAAGGTGCTTGTGGTATTTGGACAATTCAGTGGAAGCCCGAGATCTCTGGAGACAATAATGACGATGAGAAAAGTGGATTGAGTCTTGGCACTTTCCAGATTAAACTCTACAACAGTGTCACTACAGATCTGCTAAGTGTGCTTCTGTACTTCCTGTATTGTGACATCACAGTCCCTGTGCTGACAGCAAGGTGCCATTCACATTTCCGATGCCTTATTTCAGATTTTATCTTTACGTTATAGTGCTACAACATTACATGTACGTCACAAAAAAAGTAGCTGTACTTTCCTGTTGTAGGAGTTTGAGACTTGGGGGATTGTTTTCAATACATTCCTGCCAAGCTGAAGCATTTTACCCCTGTTGTAGCATGTAATCTGGAAAGCGCCTTTGACCTAGCTCTGCAACTTGTTGCTAAACTTGTTAGGGAGTCAGCAGCTGGCCCAGCCTCCTCCTCGTTCCTGCTTCCTGTACCTGGAGCAATCATGCAACACCCTAAAAGTTCCCAGTCACTGATGCAAGAAAAGGCCTGGGGTCATCTGGAAGATGGAAACATGAAAAACAAAGATAGTCAGAAGAAAATGATCATCAGAGAATAAATAGATAGGCTTTTGGAAGAAAAAGACTATCTCTGGAGCTGACACAGGATTGAAAGAACTGGGTGGGGCTGTCCTTCCCAGGCTCGTAAAGCTTTTCTAGCTAATTAGCATAGTCCTGCCTCTGAAGCGCATGCGAAGGATGACCCACACGAGATGTCTTCATCCAGCAGCAGAGAATGGTGGCTGACATTCTCATCTTGCAGGTGTGTTGTGCAGATTAAAAACTATGTGCACAGCACTAGCATCCCTGCTGTTGAAGCCTGAGGGATTGCATGGGGGCGTGTTTTTGCCAAAAACAAAAACAAAACAAAACAAAAAAACCCCACACAATTTTCAAGACTATCACTGCTAGTGAAAGAGAAAGCAAGCCTTGTAGTTCTCCACTTCACTGCTTTGGCACACACTCTTGACCCAGGATAAGCAAATACCTACCTACTGGGATTGCCACAGTCTCTGAGCTGTTCTTATATGGTCCAGCAATGCAGTGGAGAGATACAGAGTAATTTCTTCCTGGGACCAACTCCTGGAAAACATGCTGGACTTGCCACTGGGCCAGGACATGGTGCCGTAGCCCAGTGCTGTTGCCTGCATGCCACAGCTGCAGCTGGCAGCGCTCTGGCTTGCTAAGGGGCTTTCCCCAGGACACAGACAATTCACGGCTGTTCTTCTCAAGCATTATGGAGAGTTTCCCAGGAACCAAGGGATCTAGGGTGTAAAAACCAAAAAGGAGAGAGTGAACTAGTTGCTAAAAGACTAGCAACTGAGATGCTATCCATCTCAGGATTGAGAAAAGTCATCTTAGAGGAACTATCTGCCATATAATAAATCAGACTAGTTGGTCCCTTTAATCCAGCTTTCTTTAGCCATACCGGCAGAAACTCTCTAGAACAGGGTTTCTCAACCTCTGATACTCCAGATATTCCCCAGCTACAATTTGTTATGGCTGAGGATGATGTGAGTTGTAGTTCAGCAACATCTGGAGTACCACAGGTTGAGAAACCCTGCTTTAGAAGCCCCAGGCAGGGGTCTCTCTCAGCCTTTCTGCTCTGGATTTCATAAATGAAGATTGCAGAGCTTGTGCTCGGGACCTTATGGATGCAAAGCATGTGACTGACTACTGAGCTATGCCCCTGCCTCAGGATATTTGTGTTGACAGGAATATTCCTCCTCTTCCCTCTCCTCCTCCTTCTCCTCCTCGAGCAATTGATCTATGTACACTACATTTCATATATTAACGTTTAATTATATATGAAATAATATTATTTAATGAGAGGTTGCAGGGCTCAGCAATGTTGTACCCCAGTTTGCATTCCATGTAAACATGCCAGTGTTTAGTAAACCCTAAGCTGATCCCATCCCCCATGCAGACATATGTGCTTTGGTTTAAGAGCTATCCAGTGACGTTCAGATTAAATGTGCTCCCAGACTACCAGGATGGAGCTGGTCTCAGCCTGAAATCAGTGCTTAGTTAGGAAATGCACAGGTTCCTGCATTCCAATAATTACAATTTACTCTTACATATAAATCACCAAAAAATCTTTCGGTGGACACAAAAAACCAGAAATGGACTCATACTCACATGTCCAATCACTAACATTCGCTGCTGATGTCTGGTAGGGTCCTGCCATGGAAGCAACTTCTAGCAAGTATTTACTTCCTGGCATCAGGCGCATGAAGGTGAAATTAGTGGCATCCTTCTTTACAGATGTCTTGGCTGCCACAGTGCCTGATCCAGCATAATAAAGTGTTAATGCATAGCCATCTTGTTCTCCTTTGGTGGGTTCCCAAGAAGCACTCAACTTGTCAGTGTTCCCTTTGTTTGACAGCTGCACCATGTTAGGAGGCAGAGGACCTGAGAAAAAGTCACCACCAGGAGAGAAAAAGGTAGTTGTGTGTATCACTTTTTATAGACAAAGGCTATGTATAAATACTCCACACTACACAAGTCTGAGCCAAGAAAAGCTGAATTCAGCATTCAACATACACCATAGACTCATTCAAACATTATTAAAAATGAGGCTGTACCCTAGTACAGCTTCCAAAGTTTTACTGGAAGTCCCACCTAACATATCAGTCATTCAACTCTCCTGATGTGCTCCACATGCTTCAGCATTCTTCTGAAGAGGTGAACACTGTTAGCATCATGGTGGGTGAGTGCCAGTGGGAGACTTGGGCTCCCAACTCTCTCATTCACAGAAGTTCCCGCCATCATGATCACAGCATTTGCCTCCTCAGATGACTGCTGTAAGCGTGTGGTGGGGCATCAGGAGAGATGAATGACTGATGCGTCAGGTGGAACTTCTGGTAAGCTTTTGGAGGCTGTACTCACAGCCTCCATTTTATAACATCTGAATGAGGCTGCAGTCAACAAGGAAATCAGATGAATGCTGGAAGCATGTGGGGCACGTTGCGAGATTGATTGACACATCAGGCAGGACTAAAAGTAAGTAAAAGTAAAAGTTACAGTAAAGTAAAAGTAAAAGTTACTTACTTCCAAAAGTAAGCTTTTGGAAGCGATATACCCGAGTACAGCCTCCTTTTTAATAACGTTTGAATGAGGCTATGGTGTATGTTGAATGCCAGATTCAGCTTCTCTTACAGCTAACAGTAACATCCTTCTGCATTGAATCACAACGCTTTCACCACAGTGAGGCTTTGCTGACTATTTCTCCCAGAGAAAAATGTGAGATGTGGATTAAAATCAGATGCCAGCCTGTGCTACTCACTTGGGCTGTGTATCGTATCAGACCAATATTCAGGTCCAAGGTGATACTGAGGCATTTATTGGGGCTGTGTATCATATCAGACCAATATTCAGGTCCAAGGTGATATTGGGGCATAAAAGGGCCTCTGAACCAGTTCTATGAACATCCCTAGTAGACAATTCAATACAATATTAAATATTGTATTGTATTGTGTTGTATCAAATAGTATCAGAGGTAGGGTTTACCTTTTAATGAAGATCCAGCTTCTCTGAAGAAATTGCAGCCGCAGGGGTGGCATTTCAAATTACCACCTTTCCTTCCCTGGTCTCACCCTATAATACACCAGGAAAGGAAGCAATGTCATGATCTTGCATCCTTTTCCTGGTGCATTGTGTGGGGGGTGGGGGAATGGCAGCACCCTGCTTAGTTACTATACAGGGCTTTCGAGTAGCTACACATTTTATCTTCATTAAAAAGTCCTGCCCCACCCCCCAATGAATCGATCTGATACTGATTTACCGACTCAATACAATCCAGACGATCCCCTGCATCATGTTCATGATGAAAGACTGGTGTTGATTGTTAATGGGATTGAGATGATAATTTTGCCCAACTACTCACTTGTCCAGTCACTGAAGTTTCCTGCTGAAGTCCCATAGGGTCCTGCCTTGGAGATGATCTCAAACATGTATTTGGCTCCTGGTATCAGATTTGAGAAGGTAAAATTGGTGGCATCTCTTCCCAGAAATGCTTGTGATGCCATGGTGCCAGATCCTGAGTGGTAAAGGTTCAGCTCATAGCTATCCAGCCTACCAGAGGCTGGTACCCAAGCCACATTCAGCCTGCCTGGATATTTTTCATTCCACACTTGCACAGATGTAGCCGGCAAAGGGTCTGTGAAATAATAAGAACATATGTTAAAATGACAGTTGCTAATTGAAGGAACTGGCTGCATTTGAACTGACTTCAACTGCTAATTGAAGGAACTAGCTGCAAAATAAGGAGATAGCACATTTATGCACCACCCCCAACTTGTCTCTCCAGGCAGTTTACAGCATAAAATATAACATGGGAATTAAAACAACTAGAACATTTTAAAACGATTTATTATACAATAAACCTATTATTTATAGATTATACAGCCCATCTGTATATAGGTTACACAATAGGCTCTACACAGAATAGCTTGCAGGTTGGCTTAAATCACCAATGACTAGCCCTACCCAACCTATCTCAATGCAGCAGCTTCCTCTCTCTCAAAATAGAAGTGGAACCAGCCTAAATGCCAAGTATCTTTGAAGACCAAGGAGAAAGTGGACTAATGCAGTCTACTTTCCTACACAGCACAGATCAGAGAGCCTTATTCTTGCATCCAGCATGGATCTTGTGGTCTCTATAGGCATGTATTTAAGAGCGGGTGTGGCTATTTCTGGAGAAATGCATGGGCTAGGCTCCCCTATTCCTGCCTGGTTTATGTGAGCCAATGTCTGCACATATCTGTAAACACACACGTGCAGAGTAAATGATCAAGCCCTTCCACTCCTCAGATCTCTCACATTTCCTCTAATGATTTGAGATTTTATTTATTTATTTATTTATTTATTTACTTACTTACTTACTTACTTACTTACTTACTTATTTAAAATATTTATACCCTGTCCCTCCGGTACACTACCGCTCAGGGTAGTTCACAACATTAATAAAATACGTACTATGTAAAATAAAAGATTGATAAAGTAAAACAAGTTAAAAGACCAGGCTTTTTAAAAAGCTTTTTTAAAAAGTTTCAAATTAAAAGTTATTAATAAAAAGCGAAAAACTGAGAACTATAAAAATTAAAGAACCTACAAGATGTAAGCAGCAGATAAAACATTTTAAAGCCTCTTTTAAAAGATGTGTTTTTAAAAAAATACTGAGGGGGGGAGCATGGCGAAATTCTCCAGGAAGGGCATTCCAAAGCTGAGAGGCCACAACCGAAAAGGTCCAGGCACAACCAAGTCTAGCAATGTCTGAACAGCACATGGGGAAATATTCTTCTTTTTCATCCTGGGGATTTCAGACAGGGGAAGAGCATGAAGGGGGCAGATCTGCAGGCATGGAGATGGGGAAATGATAGGGTCAGAAGAGGCTGCCATACCCAGAGGAAAGAGGCAAGATGGCCCAGGACCACTGGAGAGAGAGGTTGTGGGTCTAGAACTGGACAGAAAGGTTATGTGTCTAAGGATAACAGGCACATCTCAAAACTGAGAGTAAAAGAGTAAAACCCATGGCTAATCACTCACGTGTCCACTCAACAATGGTGGTAGAAGAAGCCTCAGCTTTGCCTTTCACGGTGATGATCTGTACAGCAAACTGGCTGCCTGCTGGTAAACCTGTCCAGATGAAGTCCTGGGTTCCTGGCCCCACAACCTGAATTCTCTCTGTACCTGGAGGCTCTAGGCTGTACAGGATTATTCGATAGTGGTCTCTGCCTCCTGGGGGCTCTGCCCAGGCTGTGTAGAGTACAGAAGGGTTGCCAGTGTTTCTCAGGGTCAGGTTTACAGGTGCAGCTGGAGCTGCAGGAAAAGAGAACAGAGTTCAGAGAGAAGCACAAGGCCTTTGTTTAGCTTTTCATGACACAGCAGCAGTCCACACAGCTCGTAATGATACAGTGAGAGTAGCAGTCACCTTCCACTGATAACAAGACCAGCTCTGAAGAGGCCAGATCATGCAACAGCTCCATGAAACACAGTATGGACAGATTTCGCATCTGAATAGTGCCGCAAGACATCAAGCACAGTAATTCCAGTGGAACAGCCACACTGTCATAAAGATCTCACTTATCTTTAAGCATGAGAGTTCATCCAGTGTGTGGCTCCACGGCATTGCATAGAGGCATCCACTGAAGGATCTGCAACTTTCCCCGTGGCCTGGGGTTTTGCCACAGATCTTGCATTAACAAAGCTCTGAGACATTCTCCCACTCTGACAGCCAAGCCTAGTTCTAGACATACCTGTGCAGCCTGTGCTGTTCCGGGAAGCAGAGCTGTAGGGTCCAGCCAGTGACCACACTGCAATGAGGTAGCATGTTCCTGGGGTTAGTCCCACAACAGTGATATTAGTGCTAGATTTCACCACAGGCATGTGACTTCTAATAGCTGCAGAGCCTTCTTCAGACACAGAAACCATGTAGCTGTCCCTCTGTCCAGGTGGAGCCTTCCATTGGACAGTCAACACTGAGGAGCCATGACTATTCACCACCAGGGAGAGTGGCATCGAAGGTACTAAGAGGAGAACCACAAGAGGCTTCAGGAAAGATGGATTGATACAGAACATTGCCATTGACTACTATGTTACATTATCCCAGGCTGCACCTGAAGGAGAGGATGATACAGCAAAGAAGCCCCCCTTCATCAGCTAGGTCTGGACCAACTGCCATTTGATTCCAATGTAATGTATTGGAATTACATTGTCTTCCGCTGTAGATTAGGAGAGGCAGATTGGCAATCACTCTGGAGTCTAATGAATATTTCTTTTCTTTTCTTACAGATCATAAAAACAGTTCACAGAACCAATTAATTAACAATCAGGGAAACACCTATATTGGGCAGCAGCGATATAGGAAAGATGCTGAAAGTTATCTGTGCAGGAGATAGCAATGGTAAACCCCTCCTGTATTCTGCCAAAAGACAACCACAGGGCTCTGTAGTCACCAGGAGTTGACACCGACTCAATGGCACACTTTACCTTTACTTTTAAACAAAAGCAAAACACAGATAACCCAACTCTGAACCACTGTCAGTGGTAATCAAATAGCAGCTTCTATAGATGCATAGAAGGAGTATTCCAGGACCTGTGGGTTAACACCTGTTTCCCTCCTGGGCAGAGCCTCGGCGGTTCCACCATCACTTAAGAATAAGCTCTGACTCCACCTGCACCCAGGCTAGCCCACTCTGTAGCATCTCTTCCAACAGTTGCTATTGGCTATTGGTGCTGCTGCTGAAGGTGTATGAGCTAATATCTACCTATCACATGGGCAAAGCTCTAGAGACACTAACACCATCAAATTTGGGACTGAACTACCTACCTAAATACAATGCTTTCAGTATCAGTTCCCTGCGCTTGTTCATTCTTACTTTACTTTCTGCTATCTTATCTGTCTGCTTTCTTCTCCCTTAGGTCTCTCTTTAGCTCCTCCCACCCCACTCTAACTGCTTCAGCTCCTCCTCCCTCTCTAACTGCCACAAACTGGCCTTTCCCCTCTTGCTCTTTCTCAACATTCTATGCCCCTCCCTCCACTCACTCTGCATCCCATAACATCTTAAGAACATGCATTACGCCTCATCTCCCAGTACTGCCTCCATCATGTGCCATTCAGCCTGCCTGTGTCTGAGGGAGAGATGGGGCCACAAGGCCTCCCTCCATTGACTTGGATGGAACCAACTGCCATTTAGTAGGGATGTGCGAACCGGTTCAGATCCGGATCGGTTCGGATCGGAACCGGGGGCGGTTCGGCGGTTTGGATCCGAACCGAACCACCCCCGGTTTGGTTCGGATTCGAACCGAACCGGGGGTGGTTCGATTTGGACCAGTTCGGACACCTGAAAATTGGTAGGATGCTAGCTGGCACCCAGGGGTACCTGTCACCCAAACCCCAAAGCAATCGGACACTCGTACGATTTTTTATGAATTTTTGAAAATTATTTATATTTTTTTCTCATAGGATATAATGGGACTCAAACCAGGCCATTATTCCTTATTGTGGAGCACCCATGGGTGCCAACAGCCATGCAAACCCTGAAGCAATCAGACACCCCTATGATTTTTTATGAATATTTGAAATATTTTTAATTATTTTTCTCATAGAGTATAATGGGACCTGAACCAGTCCATATCCCCTATTGTGGAGCACCTAGGGGCACCAAAGCAGGGTGGGTGGTAGACAGACAGGGGTGCCTACCACCCAAAAAATCCCAAGGCAATTGGACACTCCTCTGATTATTGGTGAATTGTTAAAATATTTTTGAATTCCTCATAGAGAATAATTAGGATTGCAGCAAATGTATAGCTTCACGTCGGGGGGAAAGGGGTGTCGTAGAGTGCAGTGTGGTGGGTGGTAGTTCCTAGGTTTGGCAAGGAAGCTACCTGAATTATTTGAAAGGAATTGGGCAAAGGGGTGATTTCTAAGTGATTTTTGAAGTTTACGTGTCTTTAAGGTTTTTCTCCATAAAGAAGCATGGAGGTGTCAGCAAATGTATAGCTTCTCGTCAGGGGCAAAGGGGTGGCCTAGAGCAGTGTGGGGTTGGTGCTAGTGCCAGGTAGGGGCAAGGAAGCTACCTGAATTTTTTCAAAGGATTTGGGCAGAGGGCTGATTTTTGGTTAATTGTTGAAGTTTACGCGTCTTTAAGGTTTTTCCTCATAATAAGTTATAATGGAGCTGTCAGCAGCCCCTTAAGTGCACTTGGGGGTGCTGGGGTGGCCCAGAGCGAGTGGTGGTGTAGTGCACAAAGGGTGCCAACCACCCCCATGGGTTTCTAACCCATGGGGTACAGGGTTCTCTTGTTTCTGAGGTATTGAGTGTGGATTCTATGATAGCAAATGAGATTTTCAATGAGACACCATGAATCCACTCTAATATGCTATCATAGAAGGCCCACCAGATGCCTCTGAGAAGCCCACAGGCAAGAGGTGAGGACATGCCCCCTCACTTGCTGTTGCTCCCCTGCAAGTGGTATTAAGAGGCATCTTGCCTCTGAGGCTGGAGGTGGTCTACAGCCACCAGACTAGTAGCCATTGATAGACCTGTCCTCCATTAATTTATCTAAGCCCTTTTTAAAGCCACCCAAACTAGTGGCCATCATCACATTCCATGGCAAAGAATTCCATAGATTAATTATGTGCAGTGTGAAAAAGTACTTCCTCTTGTCGGTCCTATATTTCCCGAACTTCAGTTTCATGAGATGACCCCTGGTTCTAGTGTTGTGAGATAGGGAGAAAATTTTCTCTCTGTCTACTCTTTCTACTCCATGCATAATTTTATACACCTCGACCATATCTCCCCTTAGTCGCCTCTTTTCCAAAGTAAAGAGCCCCAAATGCTGTGGCCTTGCCTCATAAGGAAGGTACCCCAGGCCCTTGATCATATTGGTTGCCATCTTCTGCACCTTTTCCAGTCCTACAATATCCTTCTTAAGATACGGTGACCAAAACTGTATGCAGTACTCCAGTTGTGGTTGCACCATAGATTTGTATAAGGGCATTATAATATTAGCATTTTTATTTTCAACCCCCTTCCTAATGATCCCTAGCATGGAATCTGCCTTCTTTATTGCTGCCGTGCACTTTCTATGGGCTGTCCACTATGACCCCAAGATCTCTCTCCTGTTCAGTCACTGACAGCTCCAATCAGAATTCTAGCCTCTTTGCCCCCACTGACTCTAAGAGACTTCCCTAACTGCCTTGGAACATTCCTATCCATCACATGCAGCTCCATACTAAAATTCTAAAATGCCTAGGACATTACATGTGGCCTGACAGAAAAGGCACCCTAGACTGTACCTGTGTAGCCAATAGCTGTTTGTGAGGAAATGTGGTGAGGTCCCGCTCTGGAGACAATCTCGACACGATACCGCATTCCTGGCACCAGGCCATCCAGTGTCACCTGAGTAGTTCCATGTGGTACTGATACATTCCGGATAGCGGACAGGGATTCATCTGAGTAGAGCTGTACCCAGTACTCTCGTCCACTGCCTGATTCCATCCAATTCACAATCAGCTGCCGGGGGTTCTGGCCAGATTTCACACTCACATTAGCCAGAGACAGAGGATCTGCAGTGGCAAGAAAAACGAGGGCTGCATCACAGTAGGATAAGGAAGGCAGGAACACTGAGTGAACCTCACCATAGATGCTTTCACACAGGCATCTGATATTAGCTTTTAACATAGTAGCTACTACTGCAGGATGTTGGGTTCCATTCTAATGTCTTCCAAGAGTGGATGCATCACCACTAGAAACGTCTGCTTCCTATTTGCTAACAATCTTTAAATGTACATATTTCTGTGCTTAATTTATTTTACATTTATATTTATACAAGGAGCCCAGAGCTGTGTACATAGTTAAGTTTCTCCTCACAACAACCCTGTGTAGTAGGTTAGGCTGAGAGACAAGTGACTGGCCCAGAGTCACCCAGCAAATATCATGGATAAATGAGGATTTGAACTCGAGTCTTCCCGGTCCTAGTCCAGCATTCTAACCACTACTAGCTGGACATGTATTAACTCTTTTTAGAATCTTGGCTAAGTGTTAAGTTCTTGATAATATTTTAATGTATGCCCGATGCATACAAGTATTCCAGTGCCAACTGCTAAATATGGTCATGGATGAACACAATAGCTGAGACAATGGATAAGAAGAGGAACGTAAATCCATAGATATCGTTGTTTGTTATTTACCCTGTTATTATGCAAAGGCTTGTGATTTCATTACCATATTTTCAATGCTACTGAGCTGCCATCAGCTTTGGCATACGTTTTAGCATTGTTTGTTTTCTTTGTATAGATGAACTGGACTGTCCATTAGATCATAGAAAGGTTCCTAATATGAGCTAGCAAAATGAGATCCTAAATTTGTCTACTGTCCAACATGAGAGAGGCATAAGGACAATGGCTCAAATGACATGCACTGCCTCTATGAAGATACTAGAGGGAGCTTCATTGGGATAGATTAATGAGCAGGCAGGGAAGTCTGTTCTGAAGAAGTCTTAACTTGCACTAATTTTAATTCCACTTATTATTTCATCCTGTGATCAAACAGGCCAGCTCAAAGTGCCCTCTTTTAAAATATATGTATAAATTTATATTTTAAAACTACTGAGTATATTTACATTTTTACAACTCCCTCTCTCATACACACACACACACACACACTCCAGTTCCATCCTCCTATTGGCTCAGTAGGAACTTCAATTATAATCCAGTAGAATAGGACTACATTCCATGAGTTTAAGATTTTTTTAAAGGCCGATTTATGCATCTAACATAAGAGAATTCCTTTGGCAGGCACGCAGGGAAAATGCTGGATTTTCTTTGCGCCTGAGTGGGAATGGCAGATGAACTCAATGTGTCAGGTAACTATAAGGCAGGTACTTGTATGTCACTCTGTCTGTTCTTAATCTTAACAAGCTGCTGAGATGTCGGATTGCAGCACATGCTGGCAATATAGGCAAAATTGCACTTATACCTTACAGAAATGCTTTCGAGTACTCACATGTCCATGCAGAAACCACCTGGGATGAGGCCCGATATGGTCCTGCCAGTGCCGTGACCTCCAAGAAATACTGGCTGCCAGAGAGAAGCTGCTGGAAGGTAAAATTCTGCATGCTTGGTCCAATTGTGATGTTCCTCAGCAGTCGGTGCTCCTGGCTGTAGAATCGCAGAAAGAATTGCTCTCTGTCACCTGGAGCGGGGTCCCAGGAGGCAATAAGACTGGAGGGCCACTTGCTAGTAGCCAGGGTTACTCTCAAAGGAGCCAAAGGATCTAAAAGAAAACAGGCTTCTTGTTGGTACCATGCAATTGCGGGGGGGGGGGAGGAGAGAAGAGGCACAAAAGATACTCCACATGTTTTCCAGAGCAACAGATGTTCAAGAAAAAGTCTGCTCTTGGCATATCAGGAAATGTACATAATGGTTGCTATTTATGATTTCCTATGTTTATTTAACATATACAAGAGACCAGACAAATTGGAATGCAGTCAATAAACATTACGGGCTTGCGAAGATCTGTTTCAACTATGCAAGCGTGCTGGAGTGCCTCACAGTTATCAAGAGCCGCTGGGCCAAATGGACAGGTCTGTCATGCCCTTGAGCTCCGACAGCGAGGAGGAAGGGGAGGCTTGCAGCTTTCCGGCCGAGTCAGGAGTGTCTGAGGGGCAGAGCCCGGCTGTCAGCGTTCCTGAGACAGCTGTGATAGACCCAGCTGATGGTTTAGAACAGGCACAGCAGCCTGAATCAGCAGAAAGTGTGAGAGACCAATCAGAGGAAGAACTAGGCATTGAAACACCGTTGACACCACAACAACGCAGGCGTTCTAAATGCAGGACGCAATTAGAAGCTGTTAGGAGGAGCAAACGCCTATCGCTGAGGGCGGACAAGCCGTAAATTCCTACCAGCTGGGAGCTCTCGGCTTGCTCCATAAATTACAGCACCAGACTCCTACTCATTGCTGAGATTCAACGCACATCATTCAGTCAGCAGCGTCCAGCCAAGCCGTGAACTTCCCTGGCCGTGGGCCAGACCTTGACAAGGTCCAGCAGTTGCTCTGGCTGCCATGGGGGTGGGAGAGCCTGCTCGGCTCACCCCCCCCCAGCCACCACCCTCGGCTGCGCGGCACACATTGCGGCTGAAATTCGGGGGGCCCCCGGAGGTTTGGCATGGTGGGGCTGGCATGGTGTGGCTGCAGGAGGCCCCTCACAGTGGGGGTGGTCTGGGTGCCAAAATTACCTAGGTGCGCCCCTGGCCATCTTCCAGCCAGCTCTTGTATTCCAAGAAGAACCCACGTTTTTCCCCAGCTTGAACAAAAGTAGCAATGAAAAAGGGTGGGTTCTTCTTGGAATGCAAGAGCCGGCTGGCGGGTGGCTCTGAGAAGATTGTGCAAGGTCCCTGCTCAGTGTGTACCCAGAAGATAAGATTGCACTAGGAAGTCATGTGGAAGTTTGCTGCAGTGTGTGTACTGGGAGTAAGCTTGCGTTTGGAACTTGTGTGAAAGATCCAAACACCCCACAACTTATTGATATCTAGAAAGGTCTTTGGATGCTCTGCTCTGCCCAAACACCCTGTCATAGAATGACAAAATGAATAATCTGCTTTGGATTTCACTATCCTAAATAGTTTAGTGTCATCTACAAAATTAGCCACTTCGCTGATTACCCCAACTTCTAGAACATTTATAAATGTTAAAGAGCACTGGGCCCAGTACAGATCCCTGTGGGACCCCACTTCTTACTTTCCCCCATTGTGAAAACAGTCCATTTATTCCTACTCTCTGTCCTTCAGCCAGTTACTAATCCACACATGAACCTGTCCCCTTATCCCATGACTGCTAAGTTAACTCAAGAGCCTTTGGTGGGGAACTTTGTCAAAAGCTTTTTGGAAGTCCAAGTATACTATGTCAACTAAGGATATGTACGAACTGGTCCAGAGGTCTGGAGTTCAGGCCGGTTCAGTGGCAAGGGTGTGTGTGTTTACCTTTAAGTAGCAGGGAGGGTGCTCATCCCCCCTCCTGCCGCTTTACCCCTGCTGGCACTATCTGTAAAACTGCTGGCACAGGGCAACAGCATACCACCTTGCTGCCCCGGTCAGCGTCACGCACGTGCACGCACATCGGTCACTTCTGGTCCGACGCTGACCAGGGTGGTGAGGAGGTATGCTGCCACCCCGCACCAGCAGTTTTGCAGACAGCGCCGGCAAGGGAAACGTGGCAGGGGAATGAGCACCCTCCCTGCTCCTTAAAGGTAATCCCCCCTGCTGCCGAACCAGCCGAGTGCCGGTTCGTGCACATCCCTAATGTCAACCGGTTCACCTTTATCCACATTGATGTTGACACTCTCAAAGAACTCCAAAAAATTAGTGAGGCAAGACTTGCCCTTGCAGAAGCCATGGTGGTTCACTATTTATATACCGCTTTTCAACAAAAAAAGATCTCAAAGCAGATTACAAAGAAAAAGGCATGCGAAAACAGTTCCCTGTCTCGAAAGGGCTCACAATCTTTAGACAAAAAAAACCAAACCCACATAGGAACCACCAGCAACAGACAGGGATGCTATACTGGGCTGAATCTTCCCCTGCAAAATATAAGAAAGCTGCCACTAAATTTCCATTCAAGAATTCCAACAAACAATAATTAAAATGTATGATCTTAAAAGTAAAATAAAAATGTTTGAAATTCCAAAATCAAATGCAAATTCTGAAATCTTTGCTGAATTTTGAATTTGTGTGAAATTTTGTTCTTCTTCAGCAGCAAAGACTTTGCTTGTCCCTTGTAATATCCCATTTATTATTTCCTGGTCTTCTTTTCCTACCATTCCTCTCTTCCTCCCTTCACTCATCTTCACAACCTGGACTTTGATGCACTCACAGCACCCACTGCTTTTTGCATGGCATGCCTCCCTCTGATAGCAACTCTTTTTTATTTGTGTGTATAGAGGGAGAATCACCAAATGCAAATCAGAGACAGAACTTGCCTGGAAACACCCTACTATTTCTCCTTAGAGTGGCATACTCACATGTCCAATCACTGGCTCTTCGAACAATAGATTGGTATGGTCCAGCAGCTACCACCATCTGCAGGGTGTACTGACGTCCTGGGACCAGCCGTTCAAAGCTGACATTTGTCCAGTCCTTTGCAATTGTCATGTTTTTGATCACCATTTGTGATTTAGTTTCCAAAAGTGTTCCTACATAGTGGCCTCTGCCCCCAGAGGGATTCTGCCAAGAAGCATACAGTGACCTTGTGCTGTTACCTTCATTGCTGAGTCTCAAATGCTCTGGAGGCAAAGGATCTGAAAGGAAGAGATCAGGGCATTTAGGCCTTGTTGTGGTATAGGCAAAATAGTCAGTTCTGCTTTTCCACTACAGTTGCTGCCCATTCATAGTCCTTGGAACCTAACAGTACACTGGTCTTTCTCATTCACCCATAATTTCACAACTCATTTTAGTCAGAATTCTTGCCTGTTCCTATTGTGCTTCGATTCCTCGCTTTTGCTTTGGCCCTTCCCTGTGGTATTAGAATGCCTTTCATTTATTGTCCACTGCTAATCCTGCATAGGATGTACATTAAGGAAGGGGAAACATCTTCTGTTGACTGAAGCAAAATTACTGCTCTAGACAGCTGCCCAGAATTTCCTCAAAAAATTCTGAAGGAGCTGCTTTGAAGGAAACAATTCAAAGACCGTGGCTCTCAAACTGATCATATTTATCTCCAGCCTCTATGTAGATGTATCCTAGTTGTGTCCAAGGCAGCAAGGCAGAGTCCCAAATGGCTTTGTACATCATAGTGGCTGGCTACCACTCTGGCCACATTTGAAAAACCCTGCACTAATTCAAGGCTTTCCAGGTGTGGTAGTAACTGCCTAGCCACCTCTATTTCCCTGGGCACTCACTAGCACTCTATAAACCATACATGACAATACATTGTGCTTCTCCTGGCACTCACATGTCCAGTTGCTGAGGCGGAGGGGCAGGGAGATGTGAGGCCCAGCAACAGCGCAGATCTCCCAGGCATAGTGAGTGCCTGGTCTCAGCCCCTCATAAGCCAGGCTGGACTTGCCCTTAGGCACTGAATTGTTTTGTACCAGCATGAGGGGCTCCACGGTGTACAGTGCAGTCACATAGCCAGTCCCAGCCACTTCTTTCCAGTAAGCCTGAAGTGTGTGCGCATTCCCCTGGCTCAGCAACCTCCCACCTGTTGGAGCTGTGGGATCTGAAAAGGAAGAAAAAGAGTCGCAGAATTATGGACAGGACTTCCCATAAAAGATCCCAAGTAGGGAGCACTTTATTCCAAGTAGGGAGCACTTCTTTGGGGTGCAGAATGGAAGACATTGACAAAATGTATCTCTCCCACAAAACTTGTGGTGGAATTTCTCCCCTTAGCATCCAGGATGGGATGTATGCATAAGTAGCAGAATACGTCCTTGTACAGGTTCATTTTTGAAACTAAGGGGTAAACTCCATCTTTCTCAGCATCATACTCAAATACAGAAGGTTTGTTTTTTTTCCAAAGCTTCACTGAAACTACAAGATGGAGATCTGTTCCCTGGAAGTCTCTCTCCAAAGACTTCATGTGAGTCAAATGAGTCACCATCTTTCCATGCTGTCCTTGGCCCCCAAGCTAGAACAACCAACACAACTATCTTAGGCGCTGAAATGCCAAAGATGATATGTGCTATCATCTGATAGCACTAACATAGGCTGCCCCATGCAACATGCTCTTCTAGCTAGTCATTCAATTGCTTCCATCCTCAAACATATATCCAAGAGTGTCTACAGTAGCAACTCCCTCCTTCCAGAATCTAAGCGCTGAGCCCATGCTTACATGTCCAGGCCGAAGTGCTCTTTGTGGATGCTGTATGTGGCCCAGCAATAGCTGTCACCCAGGCAATGTAGTGATTCCCAGGTCTTAAGCTGCGGAAGATGACATGTGTGCCGTTCCTTCCCACTGACATATTTCTGACAGGTGTGCCACTCTCTCCTGACTGCAGAATCACCTGATAGGATTCTCTTCCTCCAGCTGGTGAGTGCCATGCTGCCTTCAAAGTGTTATTTCTGTCATAGTTGATCAAGCTCACATTGGTTGGCTTCAGGGGATCTAGAAAGATGAAAGGGTGGGTCATCATTCTCAATGAATGAACTGCCCAGAAACATTATAGATTTGAAGCCTGGGGACAGGGCCCATGTCTTCCATACTTCATGTACAGAAGAGTACAGCTAAGCATACAATTAAAGTTAAATACTCTGCAAACATCTGCTCTGCAACTGATTGCTCAGATTAATAAGAGAATATTTGTCCATTCACAAAAACAAACACAAAAGATGCAGAATCTGTCTTATTACAAATATATTTGATGTGAGGCAAACTTATACTTCAAAGAAAGGAAGTGAAATTAGTTGCTTTGCATAATACAGGTTAGGAAAGGGCAAAAGGCTAAATTTACAATTAGCTTGAATTATCCTAATGAACTCTATTAACTGCAGCAACACCTTGTAATATCTGGTTCATGGGATCTGAAGAGACTTTCTGAAATATTTATTTAAAATATTTCTACCCTGCCCCTCCAGCACACTGCTATTTGGGGTGGCTTCCAATAAAAGCAACAATAAAATACAATTAAAAAACAAAGCAACTAAAATGAACAGCAACAAAAATTTAAAGCAGCAACAAAAGGCTAAAATTGGTTAAAACTGGAAAACCAGGTTTAAAACACTTCTCAGAAGAGAAGGGCCTTCAAGCGGTTTTTAAAACTTATCTGTGAGAAAGACTGGCAAAGGAGGAACATATGTACCAGTTGATTGAAGATAATTTTAATGAAAGAAAGCAAATCTACCTGGCTTTCTCAAATTCACAGCCTTATTACATAAAACAAAATATCTCTGGTTTAGCTATACAGAAAGATAATTACAGAAATTATTTTACACTAGGGAAATATAGGAGTACAATAAGGCATCAGAATATACCATTTGTCTATCTTACAAAGATAGCTTCCTCATCACACAAAGAGCTTCCTTATACAAATTCATCATGTGCATATTTGGGCCAAACCAGATGTGACTTGAATCATATTGTTTGTCCTTGCATGCCCCTTGAATGTCTGCAAACAGCAGCAGAGGAGACCACAAATTTAGACTGGGACATGGCATGAGGAGAGGGATGATTAACTCTTCCTCCCCAGCTATGGTCCTAATCTGGATTGTAAACCACCCCATCCCCAACTGCTATTTGCCTTTGGCAAATATAATGCCAAAGAGTGCTATCCTCCTAGGTCAAATAGTGAGTGCTATCCTCCTAGGTCAAATAGCAGCCATTATGGGATGGAGGGGGCCAGTCTGAGGACTGCAGCACAGGAATGAGAGAATCATCTCTCTCTTCCATGCTGCATCAAAATTTATATCACCCCCCCATGATTGCTATTTACACACACACACACACACACACACACACACACACACACACACACACACACACGATGTAAGGGCGTTACCATCACATCTAGTCTGGCCCTATGTCATCCATATCCAAATGAGTCAGACAAGACTTCTTGGTATCTCAAGACAGGAACTATCTGCTCCTGTAATGCTAGCTTAATCCCATTTCATAGACTCTCAGTAACATCTTATTTCATGTTAAGTCCTGTCTGCCTACCAAGTGCCATGAGCAGTATCCTGCCTCCATACTCACTTGTATAAGCAGTGGCGCTGGGTCCCTCAATCTGGTAAGGCCCAGCTGTGGCTGTAACCTCCAAATGATAGGGGGTACCCGGTTGCAGGTGCTGGAAAGTGTAGTTGGACAGACTGCTCCTGACTGACACTGTGGTGCTCTCAGCTGGGGTGTGGAGGTTGTGGAGAGTGAAACGCAGCCATTCTGCTCCACCTGTGTTGGCCCAAGAGGCAATCAGACTGGAAACGGAGTTACCACCCTGGAACGTCAATGTCTTGGGACCAATGGGAGCTGTTGGGAGACCAATGGGGAAAGTTGAAGGGACTGAAAAGCTAAAGAGGTCTTGGGTGGGTTCAACCAAGTATGCGAGTGGACCCAAAAAGCTCCAGTTTTGTCATAAAAAAGCCAGACTAGAATTTGCTAAAATGCATATTGACAAGCCACAATGCTTCTGGGAGAATGTCCTTTGGACAGATGAGACAAAACTGGAGCTTTCTGGCAAGTCACATCAGCTCTATGTCCACAGATGAAAAAATGAAGCTTTCAAAGAAAAGAACACCATACCTACTGTGAAACATGGAGGAGGCTCGGTTATGTTTTGGGGCTGCTTTGCTGCGTCTGGCATGGGGTGCCTTTAGTCTGTGCAGGGAACAATGAAATCTCAAGACTATCAAGACATTCTGGAGCAAAGCGTACCGCCCAGTGTCAGAAACCTCTGTCTCAGTCGCAGGTCCTGGATCCTCCAACAGGATAATGACCCAAAACACACAGCTAAAAGCACCCAAGAATGGCTAAGAAAAAAAATTGGACTATTCTGAAGTGGCCTTCTATGAGCCCTGATTTTAATCCTATTGAACATCTATGGAAAGAACTGAAACATGCAGTCTGGAGAAGGCACCCTTCAAACCTGACACAGTTGGAGCAGTTTGCTCTGGAAGAGTGGGCCAAACTACCTGTTGACAGGTGTAGAAGTCTCATTGAGAGCTACAGGAATCGCTTGTTTGTAGTGATTGCCTCTAAAGGTTGTGCAACAAAATATTAGGTTACGGGTCCCATCATTTTTGTCCATGTTGTCCATTTTCATTTGTGTTATTATTTGAAATACTAGTGTTTTCAGGCCCGTTGTAATAACGGGCGCTAGTAGGGGAGAGTTTCCCCCCCCTGCCCCACTCCCTCTGGCCTTTGCCCCCCCCCGCCCTTCCAGCTGCCCGAGACCTCCTTACCCGAAGCAGCCCGCGACAGTCGGGTGAACTAAAAGCAGTTTTTGCGAAGAAGAGAGGAGCTCCCGAACAGAGCTCCTCTCTGTGCTAAGCCAATGCCCAAACTGCTGCTATGGACGCAAAGGACGCAATAGGCATCCTTTGCACCCAAAGCACCAGTTCGGGAAGAGGCTTAGCACAGAGAGGAGCTCTGTTCGGGAGCTCCTCTCTTCTTCGCAAAAACTGCTTTTAGTTTGCCTGACTGTCGCGGGCTGCTTCGGGTAAGGAGGTCTCGCGCAGCTGGGAGGGCGGTTGGCGGCGGCCGCGGAGGCATTCTCCTGGGCCATTTTGGCCCTTAATCATTTGGGGGGGGAGCAGGGAAGGAGAATTTGGGCAGCTGGGAGGGCGGGAGAGCGGGTGGCGGCGGCAGCCGGGCGGACTCTGGGGGCGCCACTGCCGGTCCGGTCCGGGCTGCCCCCGCCTCACGTTCCCGGCCGGTCTCCCCGGCCGGGCAAGGGCCCCAAGGACTCCCAGCCGCCCAGCTGCGGCGGCAGCACCAAGCCTCGGCAGCGGCTCTGCCACCACCTTGGCCGGCTTCCCCCGCCGCCTCCTCCCCCCGCCCGGCTTCGGCGGCGCGGCCAGGCCGCGGCCATGGCTCCGCTGCGCCTTGGCCGCGCCTCGGCCAGTGTCCCCTCCTCCGCAGTCCCGGCTTCTTCGGGGCGGCCGTTTCTGGCCGCCCAAGATGGCCGCTGGGTCCTGCCTGTCATGCCTGCCTTGCTCTGTTCTGGGCATGCGCAGAGCGCATGCCCAGAACAGGTGAGGCACGAACGCACGCTTGGTGTCCGTCCACGGACGGACACCAAGCGTTTTATTAGAGAGGATTCTGTTGCATCAAAACTCTAAAGCAAAGTCTGATTTTTGTTAAATGCGGAATAAACAATGATGCGTGCCAATTACATTTGTCAGTTTCAAGTTATTTCAGAGACGACTGTGGGTTCTTAATTTTTGTGGAGGGGTACCAACACATTTGTCCACATGTACAAGAAATGTCACAGTTTGCAGATCAGTCCTCCATATGTTGACTTTCTGAGTATCTGAATATCCAATGTGAATTAAAGAGGAATCCAGTTGTCCTTGAATAAAGTAAGAATGTACATTTCGTATCTTATGAGGAGTTGACCAACCGCAAGTCGCATATAGGGAATATCCTTCCTTATCTACTACAGCCATATGTGTTTTGGCCTATAGTGGGCCTTCTTCAGTGGCATTACTTTAAAGGAATCCTTGTATTTCCCCAGGTAGCACCTATGCTGTCAAGTGGATGACATCCTTTATAATAATGCCACTGAAGAAGGGGAAATGGTGGAATTGGGGGTTTTCGGGGACGTTTCTGGACAGCTGGAGAACTGTTCCCTCTAACAGGGATTCCCAGATGTTGTTGACTACAACTCCCAGAATCCCCAGCTGCAAGGGCTTTTGCTTGGGGATTATGTGATTGTCAGCAACATCTGGGAATCCCTGTTAGATGAAACACTGAGCTGGACACCTGTAGAGCATGGCATGGCAGGTTATTTCTCCAATTTCTGCCTTTTTATTGCTTTTTTTGTCGTCCAGGAACCTAACCCCACAATTGCCATTGATATAAGGTCTCATTATCCATAGTTCCATTATCCATGGAAACTGATGGGAACAGAACCCTCGTGGAGAATGAGAACTACCTGTATGTCTCAACAGGTATCATCAAACAGTCAGAGTCAGAGTTTATTCATTGTATACAGCCAAAGGCCATTGTACAAAACAGGTACAGCCACCCACACTCAGGCACGTGCAAATATAAACAGCAACCCACCCGAGAGAAAGAAAGTCCCCTTTACATTCAATAACTACATATTTTAGGTAATTAGCCCATATATTTTGAACTGCTAAAGCAAATGAGGCTACACATTGGAAAACCCTAGAATCACTTTATTATTAAGATATTTATCTTACACTGGTAGAGATAGAGGGCAGTGGAGAAGGTAACGGGGCAAACCTTCAATATAAAGCTGGCCACATATACAAAACTTTTGCTCCAAAGGGATTTGGCAATATCCGCCATCAATCATTGCCATCGGCATAGTTTGAAATCTTAGAGCTGTGAAAACGTGGCACAGTTAAGAACATAAGAACAGCCCTGCTGGATCAGGCCCAAGGCCCATCTAGTCCAGCATCCTGTTTCTCACAGTGGCCCACCAGATGCTGCTGGAAGCCACAGGCAGGAATTGAGGGTGTGCCCTCTCTCCTGCCATTACTCCCCTGCAACTGGTTCTCAGAGCCATCCTGCCTTTTGAGACTGGAGGTGGCCCACAGCCCTCCGACTAGTAGCCATTGATGGACCTCTCCTCCATGAAGTTATCCAAACCCCTCTTAAAGCCATCCAGGTTGTTGGCTGTCACCACGTCCTGTGGCAGAGAGTTCCAAAAGTGGATCATGCGTTGTGTGAAAAACAACTAGTTTTAAACAACTATTTTAATCAGGGTGCTTTCCAGATTACACGCTGTTCAGCGGTAGTTTACTTTGACTTGGCAGGATCATCTTGAAACCGTAAATAAAGGGTGTTGTGCAAAACAACCAGGAAGGGGAGCAGTCTTTTCTAGCTTGCACGAACCTCCTACAATGGGAAAATACAGCTATTTTTTTTTTACAACATTGTAGTACTGTAATGCAAAAATAAAACCCAAAAGAAGGCATAGGAAATGTGAACAGCATCTTGCTGACAGCGTAGGGACTGCGATGTCAAAACACAGGCAGTATGGAAACACACTTAATGGACATGTAGTGACACTGTTGTAGGGTGTAATCTAGAAAGCTCCGAGGTAGCAAGCTCTCCAATGGTTGATTTTCAGCCTGCCAAACCATGGGGAGAATCTGGTAGTTGTGATTGCTCTCCTATCGTCCCTAGCATCATGTTCTAAATCTTCCAGGAATATTCACAGAGGGGGTAGCCACAGATGACAAAGGCAGAGGTGCACCTAGGTAATTTTGGAGCCTGGACCTAAAGGCCTTTAGAGCCTCCCACCCCAACCGCTGCAAGTTAAGCATAATTTTTTAACAGGTAGGTTCTTGAGGGCACAAACCACACCACCCAGGCAGACTAAAGAGTATTTGGGGGCCCCCAGGGGTGTGGAGGCCCTGGATTTCAGCCCCAAAGTCCAGGGGTAAGAGCGCCTCTGGACAAAGAAGAAACATTTGCTCCTGTGTGAGGATGAGAAATGAATGACTTCCAAGAGTCATTCCTGCAGTCTTAATTAGTTCTCATATTAAAAAATTACTAACGTTTTTAAAAAATGTGTTGCCCCATTAATGAGAGATGCCTTTTAAACTGATTAAAGTGGTTTTAGTAGATGAATCTGATTAATCAATTCAGGCTGCAATCCTGTAGTTATGATTTAAAAAACAAAACAAAACAGTTTAAGTGTCATAAGCTGGCAGAACTCAAGCTATGCCTCTGCACTCTCCACTACTGTATGCTGAGATAACTGTTCCACTGTGGCAGTTGAATGCTATGCTGACATATCTGCACTGCCAGTATAACTCTCTACATTGAAAGCCGTCAAAAGAGGTGGAAATGTGGGTGTGTGATGGGCAGGACAGGGAGGAGCTTTTTTTAAAAGCTTGATGGTCTGAGAGAACAGAATAGAAAAGAATCAATTCTCTTCCAGGTTAGAAACATTTTCTTGCCTGGATGCCTGGAAATGATTCTCACTTCCCAGAGACAACCACGTGAGTGGATATTTACAGGCCTGTCTGATGAGTTCTGAAGATGCTGTGCATTAACTTAACCTCCCATTTATCTGTTTAGTCCTTGTGTACTATCACCTCATTATTCCTTAGACATGTGGGTACAATGAGATACTAGAGGCCCATCCATATAGCTGATCCATATAGCAGACACCTCCATCTCTGCAGAAATGAGTTTACCTCAGGATCAATGGTGGCCCTCTCAGGGTAGTGAGGTGATGCTGGTCCTGTTTTATTCTCTGGTCACTCACAGTCAAAGCACTAACTTCACATACCTGTCCACTGACGTGCACTGGTGCTTGCCATGAAATATCCAGCCAGTGTGGTGATGCGCAGGGCATATTCACTGCCCGCCAGAAGCCTCTCAAAGCGGAATGTGGTGGCATCTTTTGAGACGGTCACATTCCTGACAACTGCCTTTGAGTCTATGTGGTAGAGAATCAGCTGGTACCCATCCTTCGCACCTGGGGCTTCACTCCAGGAGGCCAGCAACACTGAGAAGCTGCCATGACTGTTCAGGATCACATCCCTCACAGGTGAAGGAACTACAAGAAGATGTGGATTCAAAAACCAGAGACACCAGTGAATAAGGGTACTTGAGCTAAGGGTACTTGAAATAATACTATATATTATTTACCTGAACCCCAGACCTGTGCCCTGGCCCCCGCACTTCCTGGTCAAGAGGAGAGCTGGTCTTGTGGTAGCAAGCATGACGTCCCTTTAGCTAAGCAGGGTCCACCCTGGTTCCATATGAATGGGAGACTACATGTGTAAGCACTGTAAGATATTCCCCTTAGGGGATGGAGCCACTCTGGGAAGAGCATATAGGTTCCATGTTCCCTCCCTGGCATCTCCAAGATAGGGCTGAGAGAGGTTCCTGCCTGCAACCTTGGACAAGCCACTGCCAGTCTGTGTAGACAATACTGAGCTATATGGACCAATGTTCTGACTCGGTATAAGACAGCTTCCTATGTTCCTATGTTCCAAAATATGTTTAATGTGCAATGTTCTGCTACAGTCTTTCCAATGTGTGATGGGGCTGTAATTTGAACTAAAAGATGCATGCTCCAAATGCTCAAGGCCCCCTACATGTGCATGCAGAAGGGATGGCAGGAGAATGCTGCATTCCATACAACTGCCATGAATGGGTCTAATCCCCAGCAGTCTAACCCCTGCAAGAGCATTGCTGCTGCTGCAGTGGGAAAAGAGAGGGGAAGAGACAGAAAGGGAGAAGCAGAGCGGGGAGAGAGATGGAGTGAGGGAAAGAGACAGAGGGAGACTGAGGTATCAGGGAATTTAGTCATGCCTCAGGGAGTAACAACTGCAACAAATATGGCAGCCTTCAATGGCCACTTCTGGGGCAGACACTTCTTCCATCTGCCCTCCTTAGGAGCACTGCTGCTGAGGACGAGAGTGATTGCAGTGGAGCTTGACAGCAGGGGTGGGAAGCTGGCCATGATGGGACAGTTAGCTGTTATCACCACTTCTGGGAAGGGTTGCTACTCCTTGGTGTCCACTATGGGTTCTCTGGAGGAGATACATTGAGGGAGAGTGGCAGCAACGACCAGGGGCCCAAGGAAAGCGCTTTTTTCCATCTGGTCCCCTTAGGAGCATCACTGTCAAGGAGAAGAGTGACTAATTGGTATTGTGATTGTTTTGATATTTATATTTGATATTTATATTTGTAAACTGCCTTGGGGTTTAGGGACAAAAGGCAATATAAAAATGTAATAAACAAACAAACAGACTGTAACCACTCTTTATCCAAATACAAAGGAACTAAATGCAAATCAACTGTAGCTCTCTTCCACTTACCTGTTTGCCCAGTGATCCTCTTCGTGGAGTTCCTTGCACAGCCCAGTAATGCAGTGACTTTGGTGCTGTATCGTGTTCCAGGAAGCAAGCCTTGGAAGCTGAAGCTGGTGGCATTTTGGCCAGCCGATCCATCCTGCAGTAGAGTGTCTGTCTCCAAGTCATAAAGGGCCAGTGAGAAGCCCTGGACTTCTCCCAAGAGTTTGTCCCAAGTTAGGAAGAGGGAGTCAGAGCGGCCCTGGTTGCTCACACTCACATTTAGGAAGTGTTCTGAAGAAGACAAATAGAGTAGACCATAAGATATGATGATGATTGATGATGATACAAAACGTTTGTGTAGTACTTCTAAGTGTTCGAAGCTCTGTCAATGTATTGTCTTGTAATCCTTACATAACAACCTTGTAAGGTATTACCATCCACATATTGCAGATGAGGGTCTAAGGCTAAGTGAATGGTTTGCTCAAAGCCATGAAGTGAGATTGGAACCAGGGACTTCCTGTTTTGTATATCATTCTTTCGGCTCCTGCAAAACACCAGCTCTCAGTGCTTGGCAGCTGTAGCCTCTGACACTGTCTGGTGTCTTCAACTCCTGTTGCCAAAGGACTCTGTTCTGCATATCCACAGGCAAGAGTGGATTATTATTTATTTTAATAACTGTTTTATATTATTGTTTTTATGGTGCCTTGTGTTTTTTAAATGTGTGTTGACTTTTAAATATTACTTTAAATTTTGTACACTGCCTAGCAGGGGCGTAACTATAATCCCCTGCTAACTGGGCAAAGAGGCACCTTTTACCGTGGTGATTCTCTTTATTTAGCAGGGGGAGAGTAACTGGCCCTATCCACCCCCAACACAGTACTTCCAGTGACTGTTGCTGGTGTCTAGCTTATGTTTCTTTTTAGATTGTGAGCCCTTCAGGGACAGGGTTCCATCTTTTTGTTTGTTATTTCTCTGTGTAAACCGCCCTGAGCCATTTTTGGAAAGGCGGTATAGAAATCGAATAAATAAATAATAAATAATAGGGCAAGGGGAGACAGTTGTCTGGGGGCCCACTGCCTTGGGGCCTCCCCCAGTGGTAGGTCACATGACTGATTCCCTCAGCAGCGCACTCACATGGGCTTCCTTCAGTTGTATTCATCCTACGAAATTGATGTGGGTGTTAAGACCTGGAGCTACCAGAACAGCATGTCTTTCTCTAGTACCATTAAATGACTTGCATCATCCACAATTTACAAAAACTAGAAACTGGGTGATCACTACATGTTTCCATCTTCCAACCAAACTACACCATACATGACCCATTATCTATTAGGGCTGTGTGACGCTTTGTAGGCTGAAATAGTTCTGAATCAAATTGTCCCGATTTGGCACAATTTAGCCCGAACCAATCGGCCACCCACTTTGGGTGTCAGGATCCGCCCTGGCTCAACCTCTGTGGGTCCCTCAGAGGAGGAGGGCCCCAGCATGGCCCAAGGGGAATCCTCAGGAAAGGACCATGACATGGCCCCTGGAGAGATTTGGAGCAGGGAAGCTCCAAGGCTCCCTAGGGCCCAGGAAGAACCCCAGGAACAACTCCCCAAATGTGGCCCAGGAAGAACCTCAGGCTGAGGATGATTCTGACAGGACCCCTGAGGAAGACCCCAGCACAGCCCCTGATGAGGAGGACTGGTAGAGCCCCATATGGGATCACCCTAAGCAATGACACCAAGGATCCGCAACCATCTACTCCCTGGGGTTTTCCACCTTCTCCAGACTCCCAGGCAGACCTTCTCCAGACCCCAAAGGAGAGGAGCTGCCAAGCCCCCTGAGAGTGCCATTGCTGTTGAGGCACAGCCTGTTGGGGTTTGTGATTATTTAGCAAAGCACCAAGGAAGCTACCACTCCAGTTACAGAGTGCAGAGTTTAGTAGTTGCAGCTATTTCAGTAACACACATGGAGATCACTGAAGAGTCTAAACTAAACAGGTGTATTAGTAAAATACATTTGGGATAGGAAAGACCTATTCTGTCTATCAGCTACATAATGAACACGTAGGGAGGGAGAGAGAAGTTTCCACCTTCTCCCTAGGAGGAAAGGAAGAGGACCGACTCACTACAGGAAGTACCTGAGGAGTCAAGGCAGGAGTCATAGAGCAGAGGAAAGCAGGGACAGGTAAGGAGACCCTCACTAGCTACCTCTACTCCCAATGCCCCTAGTGATCATTAGGATAGTTGGTGCAAAAGGTTGATGCACTGGAACTCCATTTCCAACAGTGTCAACCTGCAGGAACAGTGGAGAAGCACTCGCCTGGCAGCATGACAGCATTTGCTGGGAAATCTCCTCCTCAAGGCCAAGAGGTCTACTCAGGAGGAACCTTAGGACCAGCTCCAGCTGCAGTACCTAATGACCCAAAGACCAGCAATCAGCTGGAACCCCTTAAAAACCTTCCAGAATCTCAAGATGGCTGCTTTTGCAACCATTCTGCTAGCTGTGTTCTCCAGCTCCCTTTTTCTAATACCATGTTCCCCACAGCAGAAGTACTCTCTAGTGTACCTACTTTCTGCTTGAACAGCCTCAGTACTGGATGTCCTTGGGATCCGGCCTCAGCAGACCCCTACCCTCAACCAAGCCTGAGCACTGACCAGCCCAGCAGTGCTCTTGCCTGGTGAGCAGAGGCGTAACTATAGGGGGGGCAGAGGGGGCACGTGCCCCGGGTGCCATCTTTTTTGGTCACATGGGGGGCGCCGCCATGACAAAAATCTTTTTTAATTTTTTTAAAATTTTTTTGTTAATACAAATGTTTCCTGCTCAGTGCAGCAGCGCTGCAGCAGTCAAGGGAGCACGTCGGCGCCCCCTCCCCCATGAGCGGTCCCTTCCGCGCCGCCCGTGCCCCCCCCATTGCTTTGCTGGTGCCTGGCGGCCAGTCAGTGGCCTGGCTTGGTGGCGGCGGCGGGTGCTTGTGAGGAAAAACCTAAGTATAATGTAGTATGTTGGGGGCGCGGGGGGCGCCATTTCAATGCTTGCCCCGGGCGCCGTTTTCCCTAGTTACGCCTCTGCTGGTGAGTTTTCACCCCCACCTTGCTGACCCTGTGGAGGCATTGGGTCAAACTGAGGCTAAATTGAAGTTGGATCTGTCAAACTGATTCAGAACTGGTTTGGCCTCCAAAGCGTCTCCCTCCTTTCCCCACATACTCTTCTTACTGGGCTCATGGAGAGGTGAGATACTCCTGGCAATGAGGGACCAGCAGCTGTGACATATGGCCCCCTCTTTCAGTCCTGGAAGAGGTCTTTCCTTTTTATTTTCCTCCTTCTGCAGAACTTTCATTGCAATCCTGAGAAAGCAAGGTGCAGAGTTTCTTGGGAAATTATTCTTTTCAAAGGTGATTGAAAATACACATTTCCCACGGAACTCCTAGCCTTTCTGGGGTCTGCAGGGTTTGGGCGGTGGGGAGAAAGACCTCTTCTAGAACTTTTGAAAGATCAGCCATACATCACAGCTGCTAAACCTACCTCTCCTCCAACCCAGTAAAGTAAGTATAGCAAAAGAGATTGGGGGTGGGGGGGATGCAAGCCTCAGCTCCAAACCAAAACAGCTTTCAATCATGTTGAATCAGGCTGCTCCCTGAAATGCTGATTCACACTGGGGAGCCCTTGAAACACTGAGACAGGCTCTGAATTGAATCCTGCCTCACACACACACACACACCACACACATACACCATTCTCTATAGCAGAGTCCTCTCTATAACCATGTCTCTTCCAGCTCCTCAGGCAGGGACTCACCTTAACAATTTACATAAGGCATTCCTAAACCTACAACACCCACCCAACAAAGAAGAAAATAAAACTGACAAGGCCAGATTGGTATCCAGGAATAATCCATGATGGTATGGACCCAGAAGAGTAAGTGACTTCTTGTTACCTACAGCTTGCAGCTAGAACCTCTCCAACATATCATCAATGACCTAAAGTCTATCCTAGACAATGACATGTCCCTTTCATACGTCTTGGATAGTAGACCTTGCTTAAAGACACCTAAGCTAACATGCACAGCAATGATAGGCCACCTTACAGAGAAGTAAGGTCTGAGCAATCAGACCCTGCAGCAAACCAAGATGCCAAATTAGCCCTCGTATCCATCCAGGCAGCAGTAGTACAGGACCTTCCAACATTAGCTGGAACCTTCAACTAATTAGTTGACTAATTAGTTGGAACCTTCAACTAAGCAGTACAGGACCTTCCAGCCATACCATTCACCTGCTCATCTCCCAACGTGATAAATGCCACTACCAGTCAACAATGCCCTTCTCCTGCCTACATAGGACAAACAGGCCAGGCTCTGAGCAAGATTATAAATGGACACAAATGTGACATTTAAAAATGGCAGTACTGATAAACGAGTAGGAAAACATTTCAGGCTCCCAGGACACAATGCTGCTGATCTGAAAATCACTGTTTTTCAAAGGGAGACTCTCCAGTGTGACGTTGCAGATCTACAGTTTTTCAGTAAATTTGATTCTATTCATTCTGGCCTCAACAGAGCCAATGACTTCTCTTTCCCAGGACAAGTATTAAATTAGCATAGCAAAGCTAGGAAAATTGAGTTGTCACCTCCTGTTACTGCTGTGGTGAACAGTCACTATGCTGCTCATTGTGTATGCATCATTTGAGCTTAGCATTAAAATGTGGCAGACTGCACCTCTTCCTTTTCATGGCCCTTTGACCCCACTGTTTACATTTTTCTCCTACCTTGCAGACTGAGAACACTGAATGCATCTGAAAAAGTGAGAAGTGGCACTATTCAACAAAAGCTTATGCCACAATAAATTTGTTAGTCTTTAAGATACTGTTTACTGGACTCTTTGCCCTTTTGCCTGGGACTTCTACACACAGCAGGATTTACCTTGAGTTCATGGGGGGGGGGCTATACCACACACTCAAAGTTGTCCAAAAACCCCTGCACAAATACCCTGGATATAAATCGAGTGACATTCTAACATGCAGTGAAAAACCCAAATTGTGTGTGAACTGCTCACCGATAACTCACAGGGACCTTGGGGTAAATCTAGCCAATATGTGAACGCACCCCCTCCATTCTGGAGGAGATAAGAGTTAAACGGCTTCAAAAGCCCCATGTGAAAAGCTACATGGTAGGCTTTGTTATGCAGGAGGTGAGACACCTTGAATTATCTAGTTAATTCAAAAAGTGTGTGTGTGTGGGGGGGGAATGGTAAAATGTGCCATCGAGTCAGTGTCGACTCCTGGCAACCACAGAGCCCTGTGGTTTTATTTTGGTAGAAAGCAAAGCAATTTAACTCATCAGCAGTTTAAGACAGACCCTGGCCTGTTTCCAGGCCACTGTGGAGAAGTATCTTAGGACTGAAGCATTAATAAGTTGCTAGGATTTGTTAATTTCTTTTCGGAAAGAAAGACCTTCTTTAGTGCTCTACAAATGTATTAGAAGGTGTTTTCCAAATTAGACCCTGCAATGGGATCATGTCATATCTCAGAAGTGTGCTTCCACACTTCCTGTGTTGTGACATCGCAGTCCCTACGTGGACAACAAGGTGCCTTCACATTTCCTATGACTTGTTTTGAATTTAATCGCTGCGATACAGAGCTAGGACATCATATATGCGGCGTGGAAAAGTTGCTGATTTTTTCAGGTTGTTAGTTTCCACGAGACTGCTCCCCCTGCTGTTTACACTTCAAGCGACTTGCCTGAATTGAGACATATTGCTGCTGTCGAGCAGCTAGTTTGAAAAGCACCGAAGTGCATCTAATTTTCTGTTTGCCAGCAATATCTTTTTAATGTCTGTGCTACTTTCATCCTACATGTTTATATGTGATTGTTGCTAATGTATTCTTGTCAGGCTGTGTGGAATTCACCTAGTTAGAAATTCTGACTACTGCAATTAATGATTGTTCACACATTAATGCAGGTTAATTAGTACTGACAGAAAGCTCAAGGAAGTTCCAGATCTCTACAGATCCTCTGCAACTCCCCTCGTTAATAGAATTTGGGTTCACCTGGAGGTTTTTCACACATGGCTTTATGCCTCAGGGTATCTGAAGAGCGAATCTGCTTCGCAGCAGATTTGCAAGATGCTTACTTCAGGGATTAAATTACATAGCTGTGGGCTCCTCCTGCACTTCCTGCGATCTTCCTCCTATGTGCGTTCCCACTGTTTGTTTCAATTTTTCCCCTCCAACCAATCACATCCCAGGAGGAGGCACGAGATGCCTTCCTTCAGTATTACTTTTTTTTTTAGTTTGACAGCCGGATGCAGGGGTGTAACTACTATTAGGCAAGGGGAGGTGGCTGCCTGGGGCCCCCCACGCCTCAAGGGGCCCCCCAGAGGCAAGTCACATAACTATATATTGTGAAGTGTGTGTGTGTGTGTGTGTGTGTGTATCAGCGAGGGGCCCATTTTAAAATTTTGTCTCTGGGCCCACTCCAGCCTTGTTACGCCCCTGGCCGGATGACTGCAAAAGTGTCAAGTCAAAGCAACAGAATTTAACCCCAACCTGCAGTCTCCATTGTTAAGCTTCCAGACATCTGCATATCCAAACATCTGCATATGTCAGCTGTGTTGCTATGGTGACCAACCTTTGAAGACACACATTTTGCTTGTGCTTGAGTTTAACTCAGGAATTCCTCCTTCTCCCCTCCCAGACTCCATATAATTGCATCAATCTGCCACAACCCGTCCCCCTGCCCCCAGACCCCAGTGCTTGCAATTGCAAATCACTCAAAGAACACACCAGACTGAGCTATCAAACTCTCCTTTGCTGACACTTGGGTGGATTTATGGAAATCCACCCAGCAGACATTTTTTTAAAAACACACACGAAAATGTGAGTAAGGCAAATTGTTGGCAATAGCCGCTCCGCACATCAAAGGAAAAATCGAGTTTTTTTTCAAAAGCCACTGGAAATACAGGATTTTAAAAAGCCGGACATACTTCAGGCTAAGCCAGAATGCCCAATCACACTTTGAGAGGAAACAGAGTCATGTCTGTACTGATCCATGATATGTCAGGGTAAATACTACTACTATGTGGACTGGCACACTCCAGTCCCTCCAGAGTGGATTTTAACCCTCCTGGCAGGGGTAAGGGAAGGAAGAATGACTTTGACCAGTCCTTTTGGGGACTTTCCACACAATCTTTCCCCTCCATAATAAATGGACATTTGTTTCCCTGTGTTACATACATGATGAATATCTATCTCAAGGGCAGCACATTTGGATTGTGGGAATATCACATTTCCCAATGTTTCAAGTGGTGTTTGCTTTCATTCAAGAATCAAGCAGGAGTTATATAATATTTTTTTTATTATTAGAGACCTTCCTGCTCCTGCTCCATGCTGTAATTAGGGATGTGCACAGAACTGTTCAGTGCTCCATTCTAGGTTCTGTGGACAGGCATTCAAGCTGGTTTGAAGGTGGGTGCTGGAGGATAATTTTAAAGGCAGGGGAGGGTGCCCTTCACTGCCCACCACATTTCCCCCTCTGGTGCTGTATATTCAAAAGTTCTGGCGGGGCAGCAGAGTACCTCCCTGCTGTCCTGTTGTTTCCTTGGACTGGATTGCGTATGCAGCGTGTGCACACGTTCGAAGTGCGCATGTGCCCCTGGGACTTCCAGTCACTTCTGGTCAGAGGAAGCAACTAGTCGGCAGGGAGATACACTGCTGCCCTGCCAGACTGTTTGAATACACAGTGCTGGAGGGGGAAATGTGGTGGGAGGGGGTAAGAGCACCTTTCCCTGCCCTTAAAATTATCCCCCGCCTGCCTTCGGACCAGCAGGCGCCAGTTCCGTGAACATCCCTAGCTGTAATCCCAAGCACTTCCTAGTACAGTAGCTGTCCCTCTAACTGAGTCTACCCTCTGTGTTACTGAGTTATTGTTCCTATCTGCTGCCCCATCTCTGCTACTTAGTTCCACATACATTGATACATGCAGGTTCTCAGAATGCAATATTTTATATCTAGATGAAATGAATATACTTGTTCTGTATATTACTTTTGTAGCAATATTGGCTGGAAAAAAATAGTAATCCAGAATGCCCAGCCTCATCAGCTATGCTTTCCAGATGGAACAAAGTCTTTGTATCTGAAATCTGAAACATCTATTGAAAACACATTTTTCTGTACTAGGTCGGTTGAATTTCTTGCCAATTAAGGTCGGGGGACTTGGCTAATCAAGTTCATTAGATTTGTCAATAATGTTCCTGGTACTGTAGTTCTGTTCGATTGATTGATTGATTGATTGATAGTTCTGTTCTGTGTGGAAATTGGAAATCACAATACACCGAAGAACTTCCTTCCTTAGTGAGGAAGAAGAGTTATCTAAGTGAGTTACTTACTACTGAATGTATAATTACTTCCTGGATCTTTGTTTAGAGAAGTAGCTAATCTGTTCTCACTGGCTGACATCCAGACTAATGCAACACTTGTTCTGGCAATACTGCATTAAGAAAGGGGGCACTTCTCATCGACCTCCCCTTTGCTCTGAAATCCCCTGTGCCTGCTGAAAATATGTCCCCAAGGGCTGAGCAATCTTCAGGAACATATTTTCAGCAGGCACAGAAGATTTCAGAGCAAAGGGGAGATCAATGAAAAGTGCCCCTCCCCTCTAGCACCTGCACAGCATTAGCAGCACAAATGTTGCATTAATCAGGATATCATCCACTGTCTTAATTTGCTCTTATTGATAATTGTGTTATTAAAAAGAAGTCAACAAAACATGTCTTCCTCTTTCTTTGGTGTTGTCCTCTTTCACATTTAGGAAGTGAAAAAGAAATCTGAAATGGAATAGAAATCTGAACAAAATCTGAAAAACTGTTTAGAAAACTCAGGGAAGACAAGCTTTCCCTTAAAACAGAAATCTAGTTGTAAGATTTTGTTGCTTGGGGAAATACTCCCACCCAATGTTATCAGTCACAGATTACTACAGGTTATGGTAGAAACACGTGGGGAATGTGGAGAAGCTTTACTAGGTCAAAAAGCCTCCAGCCTTTATCACACATTAGAATATATTGAAGAAAATCACACACTTGCACAAATAAAGATGACCAAGCAACCACATGGCAACCACAGCTTATCACGTCATGAGCTGTATGCATCCAATATTACTGTAAGGGAAGAGGCAGTAGCAGAAATGTCACAAACACCTATAGGATATATAGATAGGGCTAGCATCATGTAGCACATCCAAGGCCATTGTGGCTGGGGGTGATGAGAGCTGTAGTCAGCAACATCTGGGGACCCACATCTGAGAAGCCCGATATAGCAAATAGAGACAGTCTTGGACTGAGAAGAACTAGTTTCAAATCACCACTCAGCCATAAACTTCACTGGATGGCCTTGGGACAGCAGTTCTTTCTCAGTCCAGGGTTGTTCCATGGATTAGACTGTATGTTGCTCTGAACTTCTTGCAGAAATAGCAAGATAAACATATCTATCTATCTATCTATCTATCTATCTGAGAGACCAGAAGCAACACAATTCTCCACTTCAGTGACTACTGTTTTGTGAACTTTTTTGGTTTTTAAAGCTTTTTGGAGGATTTTTAAAAATAGCATCTTTATTTCTCTCTTAAAATAAGATAATTCAGTGGAGGGTATGCTGGAGGACTCCTGATCTGTAAAATTCATGTGTGAAAGTGCACAACCCCCCCCCCTTTTTTTTTTAACTTAGTGAAAGGCCTTCTGCACTCCCAGCAATCCTAGTATCATTTTGTGAACTTTTTGTTTCAGGGTTTATTTGTTTTTTAAGTTTAGTACAGCTCTGGCTGTCCCTTCTCATGTCCCTTCCATGAAAGCCAGGTAAGAAGAAAATTCAATCCTGTTACCTCCCTTTCCCTTCAAGAAAGGTAGTTAGGAAGGAAGGGAATATCTTTCCACATCTTCCTCACACTTTCTTCCTCTCCCTGCCTCAGAGCTGACTCCTGGGAATATGTCTGGTTCCAAAATTGCTTGCACCTATGATGAGTTTGATAACACACAGCTAGAGTGGTTATTCCAGTGATATTCCAGATACTTCCCCCTGGCTAGGAACTCCTTGAGGAAGAAGGGAAGCAAACTCACCGTTCTCATCAGACACTTCTTCTGTTGTTGAATTCCTTTGCCAGTTGGTTTCGTTGCATCTGTCATCCTATGAGATTGAAATAAAGATCCTCAGTGGGTTCATGACAGAGCCAAGGCCCAGAGAAAAGGAGTATCTCTGTTCTGCAATATGAGCAGAGAGAGAAGTAGCATCTCTATCTTTCCTACATCATATTTTTCTCCAATGACTAAAGCAGAAGTTTCCAACTCCTGACTAGGCACAGAAATGTTTTTTAAAACTCCATGACACCCAGGAATTGTCCACCCAACAACGTTCTGTAGGATTGATTTAGCACTGCAGAGTTAAACCAAGTAGAGAGAAAGGCAGTGCAAGCAAGAGGCATGTCACAGAAGGTTTTTGCACGAGAATTGCTCTTTCACCTATACCAAACTTGCTACTTCCTGCTGTATGAAATAACAGGAATCAGCAAGTGGATGAGTAGACCCTCCAATTCTAGGAGCACCGAACTGGTTCCGTGGACCGGCATTCAAGCTGGTTCAAAGGTGGGGGGGATAACTTTAAAGGGGTGTGTGCTCTTACCCCTTCCACCACGTTTCCCCTGCCAGCACTGTGTATTCAAACAGTCCGGTGGGACAGCAGCATACCTCCCTGCCACCCCATTGCTTCCTTGGACTGGAACATCTGGACACTTCTGGTCCAAGGAAGCAACAGGGCAGCAGGGAGGTATGCTGCTGCCCCACCGGACTGTTTGAATATATAGCGGGCGAATGTGGCAGGAGGCCAGGTAAGAGCATCCTACCCCACCCTTAAAGTTATTCCCCCTGCCTTCGGACTGACAGGTGCCAGTTCCATGCACATCACTAACAACCACTGGCACAGCAGTAAGCTGGTAACATCTCAGTAAAGTGTCAGGACTTGAGAGCATATGCCTCTGTCGGGCATGACATGAGGCCACCTTCAGCCTCAGAGGCACGATGGCATGCGGTCTCTGTCATGAGGGCATGACATGAGGCCACCTCAGTACGTGTTGCAGGGGAGCAACAGCAAGAGAGAGGGCATGCCCTCACTTTTTGCCTGGAGACACAGAGGCATCTGGCGGGCCACTGTGTGAAACAGAATGCTGGACTGGATAGGCCTTGAGCCTGATCCAGAAGGGCTCTTTTTATGAATCTGAACCTGCCCAAGTCCAGTTCCCATGCTGAGCTACTGACAATTTACTGACTTCAAGTCGACTTTTGTAACCAGGGATTGAAGTTGGTTTGCCCAAATCGGTAAAATGTCAGCAACATGGCATGGGAATCAGATTTGGGTATGCCCAATGGGTGTGTGCTCTTATGTCCCGATATTTTACAGAAATCCCAAATTGTTATCCATTTAAAGCCAGCTGGTTGTGTTGCCAGAAAAGTTTAGTGCCTGATGGAAACACTCAGGGCCAGACTAATGTTACATGTAGTCATGTGAAACTTTCCCTTCTTATGTACTCCCTATATAAGAGGCTAGACCAGAAGGCCATGTAAGTGAACGAAAGGAAATTGTTTCAGTTTTGTAGAAAAACCTGTTTGAGTGGTTGGACCTGTATGATTTCCTCTGGGGCCTGAATACTCCTAGGCTCTGATGGACTAGAAACTAGTGACAGTCACTCAGATAAGTGTTCCATTTACATATATTGTGAACCGCCCAGGGACTTTTTTGTATGTATATAAATGTACTAAATAAGGCTTTCACAGTGCCTTGTTAGTAATACAGAAGTGAGAAGTGGTCTGCTGTATACTCCTGTTCTCACATAACCAAAAGAAGCCTCACATACCTAGAGGTTTAAGTGATGGAGGGGCTGCTTAACCCTTTCCTTTCTCCTTTGGCCATTTTTCCACCTGTGGGACCTCTTGAAAAGAAAAATTATTGGAAGGGGGAAGGGTTAGGCAGGCTCTCTCCACTGCTGCACCTCAACTTAAACTTGCAGCCCCTGGGAGCTAAAAGGAAAAATAATGTGGGCAGGGGAAGTTACACACACACACACACACACACACACACACACACACACACACACACTCATATGAAAAAATCAGCTCAGGCTACATCAAAATGACAAGACATAGAATGAAGGGATGGCAATGTTGGAAAGGATAGGAGGAAATGGTCTGTGGAGATTTTTTTCCTCCTTACATACATCTAGGTGCTTTCCAGATTAGACCCTGCAACAGGGTCATGACGAATCTCTGAAGTGTGTTTCCATACTTCCTGTGTTGTGACACCACAGTCCCTACGCTGACAGCAGGGTGCCATTCATATTTCCAATGCCTTGTTTCGAATTTAATCGCTGCAATATAGTGCTATAACGTCGTATATCCAGGGTATAAAGGTTGCTGGCTTTGGGGGGTTAGTTTTCATGAGACTGCTCCCTCTGCTGGGCGCTTTCCTATTTATGTTTTTAATGTGATTTGCCTGAACGGAAGCATTTTGCCGCTGTTGAGCTTCTAATCTGGAAAGCGCCTTAGTATCAGGTTAAACTTAAGCCCTGCCCCAGCAGGTAAGTCCCCCATTGCAGTTACTGTATTTTACGGATTATCAGACGCTACAGACTATAAGACGCACCTTAAATTTTCATCCAGTTTTTGAGTTTTCGAGCTTTCCTTCTCCATCTCCCCTCCAAGCCCTCCCACCAAGCCCCGCTCTGTCCTTTCCCTCCTGCCAGCAGCAGCGAGCCCACGTTGGTGACCCGCAGCGGCAGCGGCTGCTGCTAGTTGTTGCTCGGGACCTCCTTCACCTTGTGCCTCCGGCGGCTCCTACGGGCTGGCGCTCGCCTGGGTGGGCTCGTGCCATCCCTTTCCAGGCTTGGCTGCAAAAGGCTTTAAGAAGCCTTTTTAAGCCTTTTGCAGCCAAGCAGGGAAAGGGGCATCAGGGAGGTATCCTGCCGCCGGATTTTGGAAAGGAGCCCAGCGGAAAAGGGGCGGCAGGGACCTCCCTGCCGCCCCCTTCCCCGCTGGGCTCCTTTCCAATATCCGGCGGCAGGATACCTCCCTGCCGCCCCTTTCCCTGCTTGGCTGCAAAAGGCTTTAAGAAGCCTTTTGCAGCCAAGCCTGGAAAGGGGCGGCAGGGAGGTATCCTGCCGCCTGATTTCTAAAAGGAGCCCAGCGGGGAAGGGGGCAGCAGGGAAGTATCCTGCCGCCCAATTTGAACAGAACAAGGAGAAAGGTGCGGCAGGGAGGTATCCTGCCGCCCGATTTGTAAAGGAAATACGGCGATGGAGTGGGGAGAGCGCGGGAGGGGTAAGTAAACCCTCCCCCGCCCTTAATGGACACCCCACCCCAATCCTTCCGAACCCTTCCTCCTCCTCTTCCTCCCCCTCTCTTTCCCGACAAGCCCTAAACTTTCAACTTCTCCCCGGCCAATCGGAGTATAAGACGCACCTGAATTTGGGGGGATATTTTTCAAGGGAAAAAGTGCGTCTTATACTCCGTAAAATACAGTATAAGATAATTGGTGACATCCTGACTAAGAAAGCACCACTGCAGCAATAGGATCAAAATAACAGCACCGCCAGACTAACTGCACCATTGCTTGAGAAGAAGTGATTATTACCTCCCTTTCCAGAAAGCCAACTTTGCCACCTGAAAACATATCCTTGAGAGCTAGTGTGCTGAAAGAACTAGTGTGCTGAAAGATGACAAGCTTTTTATACATTGGTTCTGATGCTACTTTCTCTATGGGAAAACCCCTACTAAAATAAAAACAGACTTATTTATTCATCTGGACATTTATATACTGCTTTTCAGTTTGCTTCCAAACACCCAATAAGGTTGTTCTCATGACCTTGGAAGCAAGGTTGGGGAGTGCTGGCAAGTGGGGGGGGGGAGCAGGAAAGTTCCTGCCTAGACAAGTGACAGCCATCTTGGGATCTGCCATGCCACATGCTCACACGAGCAGTGCCATGGTGAAGTCTTGAGCTTAGGAGAGTAGAGCTGGTCTTGTGGTAGCAAACATGACTTGTCCCCTTAGCTAAGCAGGATCCACCCTGGCTGCATATGAAAGGGAGACTAGAAGTGTGAGTACTGGAAGAGATTCTCCTCAGGAGATGGAGCCGCTCTGGGAAGAGCAGAAGGTTCCAAGTTCCCTGCCTGGCAGAATCTCCAAGACAGAGCTGAGAGAGATTCCTGCCTGGAACCTTGGAGAAGCTGCTGCCAGTCTGTGAAGACAATACTGAGCTAGATAGACCAAGGGTCTGACTAGTATATGGCAGCTTCCTATGTTCCTATGTTCCTGAGCTGGGACCGGGAAGAGGAAATCCTCCCACATCCCAATGTGCCCCATGAGAGCAGCTAGGCTTGCCAGCCATTCTTTGTTTCAAAGAACAATTCTTTGTTTAGCATTAACATATACCTGTCCTTTTTCGAGTTAATAAAGAACACAGTTTGTTCTATATTTTCAGCACTGATCAGTGATCACTGCAGTCACTGACCAGAGATCACTGCAGTCAGCACTGGTATTTTCAGACCAGTCACTGACTGCAGTGCACACATAAGGAAGAGGCTGACTTCATGTTGCAGGCCTTTAGAAAGCTGTCTTCTTCAGCCCTGCAGGCTGGATAGCAGATTGCTCTCTGGTACTACAACTCCCATGATGAAGCTTGTTTTTGGAGCCAAAAGCTTACGTTTGCCCCTGCAGGCGATTGGAGGAGGCTGAGCCTTGTGGAACAGAGAGCAGCCAGGCCTGTGAAGGTGTGGCCCATTCTGCAAGAGTCCCTCCCTAGAGTTGAGCAGCCTGTCTGTCACTAAGGCTTCTTCTTCTTCCACCCAATCTTCAGCCAAAAAAAAAAAAAAAAGGCAGACAAAGAATGTGAAGAATAGGAAAAGGAGTTATGTTGGTTGTCTAAAGTGCATGATAATGCTTTGAAAGCTCATTGCAATATATGCAACAGAGCCTTTTTCGTTTCCCACGGTGGAGTGTATGAAGTGAAACAGCATGAAGCTGGGTGCTTTCCAGCCTAGCTGCTCATAAGCAGCAAAATGCCTCTGTTCAGGCAAGTCGCATTCAAAATGTAAACAGCAGGGGGAGCAGTCTCACAGCAACTAACAGCCTGCGAAAAAACAGCAACTTTTGACACCCTAGGTCTATTTCGCAGTGATTAAATTCGAGACAAGGTACTGGAAATGTGAACAGCACTCT
Source organism: Hemicordylus capensis (assembly GCF_027244095.1). Taxonomy (NCBI): domain Eukaryota; kingdom Metazoa; phylum Chordata; class Lepidosauria; order Squamata; family Cordylidae; genus Hemicordylus; species Hemicordylus capensis. The sequence goes on from NC_069660.1 coordinate 52,313,737, forward strand.
GCTGTCCGAGTAGGGACTGCGGTGTCACGATGCAGGAAGTGTGGAAGCACATTTCCGAGATACGTCCTGACCCCATTGTAGGGTCTGCATATTGCCCTGGAGAAGGTCAAATTTGCAACATTCAAATGAGGGGTCAAAATCAAGACATATCCAAGTTCCTAATTAATGAAAGTTCATCATAAGTCAATAAAGTATCTCTTTTTATAATCCCTTGTAGTTGTACCAGTTAAATGAAAGAATGAAAGAGATTTGAGAGGCTCTCTCTGGTAACAAAGCTAGTCGCACTGTGTATGAAAAAATGTTAAGAACACTAGTATTTCTTCTTCGTTGCTAATTTGTGTATATTGCTGAGCCTTGGTGGTTGCAACAAACTCCCTTGTTTTATTTATTCATTAAAACTTTTGTACCCCACCTCTCTAGCAAGCTATTCAAGGCAGCTTATAATACCAAAATTGTACAAATATTAAGTCACCAAAAATATTGCAAGGAGTAATAAAAAATGCTTATGGAAAAGAAGAGATGCAAAAGAAAGGGCAAAAAGCAACTTTAATTTAACCTGCTATTTGCTTTAAATGGATTGAGACTGTATTGTTATCAGCTATGTTGTTTTCTTATAATGCTGCTTTTCAAAAGTACTATTGTTTATTATGGGTTAGCATCCAGACAAAGTTACTCATGAGAAGCACCACTGAAATAACTGAATTATCTTTAATACCTTAAGACCGATAGGTTTCAATGGAACTTAGCTATGGCTAACTTAATCTGAATGCTACCTAACAAATTGCTTAGAAAAGCAGTATATAAATATATTAGATAAATTTAATACATTAATACATTACACTACTAATACATCATGGTTCATGTTCAGACACATAATGTCATTTTATTAAGGATTTACAGTCAAGCTGTTCTCGTGTGCAGCGTAACCCAGGCTAGGGATGCCAAGCTTGGGTTAGCCTGTGTGTGAGAACCGCCAGGATCCGGCCGGATCCCTGCGGGGCAGCACCGCCTAGCGAGTGCTCCCTTAACCCCAGCCACCTGCTCATACACAAGCATGGGCTGCTTCCAGCCTGGCCTCGCACAGAGACTGGAGCCTAGAGTGCCCATCTCTCAGGGGAATTCCCCAATGCATCATAGTGCATTGTGGGATTCCTAGAGGCTGGGACACTTCATCCCGGCCTCTGGAGCTGCGTGCTGCACCATGCAGTGCTGCTCATCTGGGAGCGCAGTCCGTGCTCCGAGGAACACAAAATCGCTTGTCTGGGGGGAAGGTGAGTTTAAGCAGCCTTCCTCCCGCTACCCTGCCCCACTGCTCCACCTGCCCAGTCATGTCAACAGCCTCAATGTGTTCTTTATTTTGGAGCTCTTCAGGTGGCAAGCCTAGGAGCAGCAGAGGTGTGGCTGCTCTCAATAGAGCAACTGCTCTACTTGGCACAGCCACTCCTTTCCCCCTGGCTCGCTGCTCAAAATGGTGGTGGGCCCAGGGGAAGCCCAGCTACCCAGTGACGATCACCCACACGATCACCTGCTGAGGCAGAGCGAACCATTGGTTCACTCTACCTCGATAAAAAGCTAGGTAGAAAAGGTAGGCTATCCAGGCCTGGAGTAGCCGGGAGCGGAGGGTGCTCTAGATCAGGGATTCTCAACGTTGGGTCCCCAGATGTTATTGGACTTCAATTCCCATAATCCCTAGCCCCAGTGACCTTTGGTTGGGGGTTATGGGATTTGAAGTCCAATAACATCTGGGGACCCATCGTTGAGAATCCCTGCTCTAGATGACATGAACTACCTGGGCAGCTTGGGTCGTGAGAACGACCTCAACATGGTACACAAGTTTGAAAACAGCAAAAAATATCAGTTAAAAAACCAAACAGCAGAAAACAGAACTCGCCACAATTCTTATCCTAGCTCATAGGCCTAGTGAAACAGGGAGGCCTTCTTCAGCCTCATGAAAACTGCAGCCGAGGAGGTCAGGCCAGCCTCACACAGAGCTGGGAGCCCGATGGACTGGCCACAGTGGCAGAGAAGGCCATTTCCTGAGTCCACACCAGCTGCACCTCAGCAAGTGAAGGAACCTGGAATTAGTGCTACAAGTTTACCTCTTTGGGATTTTGGCATGCAAATGTTGGTAGGTAAGCCACACATTTGGAATAGCATGCCATGTGATTCTAGAATGGCATTTTGGAATTTGCAAGGCGATGGAAGACCTACGCTAGCCCTAGGTCTCACTGTGGCTGTAACAAGATTCTTGTGGCATAAAGGAAGTGATGAGGCTCACCAGGAAGTTTTCCACAACCGGCTTTTAGCCCACATCTCTTCTGGAAAGGAGCGGGTGCATTCACACATTGGGCAAATTCACCCCAAAGTCCCTGCGAGCTATCAGGGAGCACTTCACACACGATTCGGGTTTTTCACTGCTCGTTAGAGTGCAACCAATTTATAACAGAGGTTAAAAAAACACACCATTTTTTTGCATCGGGTTTTTTGGATAGTGTTGAGTCCACAGTAAAGCTTTGCAGAAAATTTGCAGTAAAGCCTGCTATGTGGAGAACTCCCAGGAAAGGCTCCTCTTGGCGCCTGAGGGAAGTTTAATCCGCCTGCCTGAGCTATCCTTGCATTTTCTGAGGGCCAGCTCACAAAAACAAGGCAAAAGATTAGGGAGTAACAGCTCTGAATGTGTTGTGAGGGCAGGCCTGTCCTTTGCTGGCAGCAGGTCACAGAGTTATGTCTGTGTCATTACGGTGTCTCAGCCTGACTAGTGTTCATTTGTTCAAGCCACAAAAGCACAAATAAGCCCAGAGGGGGAGGCAGGAAACATCCCAAGTAGAACCAGACTTGCAGGGATTTAAGGACAATGATGCACATAAATTCCAGCATTTCCACCAAACCCGGCATCCAGATTGGGAACTCAGCATGTTTTTGAGTCAATGAGGCTTCCTGAGACAAACGTGTGAGCAGGGGTTGGATACATTACAAATTTGGAGTTTGCCATGAGAAACGGACCTCTCTCTCCACTCTTTCTACAGCCACACGCAGGCATTCTATGGGGCTTTGCACCTCCTTGGGATCCAGAGCCCTGCAGCAAACTCCCATGCACCAAGAGGGGAAGTACTATCCTTCACTGTTCAGCCACTGCCTCAGTGCAGGGCTTTGTGGTCTAGGAGAGGCTGGGGAGAGACAGCGGGGAGAGCCAGACTGCTGTAATGGGTAATGGTACTAATTCAGTGCAGCTGTGTGGCCAGCAGGCAGGAATGCTGTCATCCCGCAATGGAGCAGGGGTATGGCTTCAACTCGAAGCCAGCATCCACCAGCAAGAAGAAGAAGAAGAAGAAGAAGAAGAAGAAGAAGAAGAAGAAGAAGAAGAAGAAGAAGAAGCTACAGTGGAGGAGACTTGGACTTACCTTGGCCAGGGTCTGCAGGTGTGCCAGCAGCAAAGGTGCCCAAACCATGGGCAGCAGCAGCAGGAGCAGCAGCATCGGGGACCAGAAAGGCTGAGGAGAGGAAGAAGCAGGCGGGGAAGAAACAGCAAGTTAGTCCATTTCTACAGGCAGCTGCCCTCAGCCAGCTGTCCCTACGGCAACTCCTGCAGACTTCGTGGGTGACATCAGGGCAGTGGCATGCAGGATGCCAGGGGCACCAGCCAGTTTGCTGGGGATTTCAAAGGTGTCTGTGAGAGTCTGTGCATATGTTTGATCCTGAGATAATGTGAAGGGGTGTGTGTGTGTGTGAGAGAGAGAGCGCACTCCTTTTAGTGTGGGGGAACACATCCACCGCTCACTCTGTGTGTGCGACTGTACGTGTGTGGCTCTGTGCATGTGTGTGAGCAAGCCTTGCCTGCGGTGTTCCTCCATGTGGGAGTGTCTGTTTCGAATGGGTGTGTGGCTTAAAGAGGCTGTCTTGGGTCTTGCCTGTATTTGGAGCCATTTCTTTTGTGCTAACAACTTTGTTGAAACGAACAGAAGCTGCTAGAGAGTGACTGGTGGAAGTTTGCTTTTCTGACTCAGAGAGATAACGGAGCAAAACCTTTTCCAAGAAGTTACAAGTATCTTTGAGTAAAATGTGTGTGCCTTTCTGTGTGTCACTGTCTCCCCCCCTCACCCGCCCCAGGTCGCCTGAAGGACTGCAAGCTGCCTGCTAACAGCAACACTGCCCCCCTATAATTCTTGCTGCGTTCCAGGAAATTCAAAAGCCCTGAGATGGTCCAGAAAAGAGGCTCATTAAGGTGCTGTTTCAGCAGCCTTGAGACTTCAGGTGGAGCCAGGTCCCTAATATGAAAAACAGCTATTTCAGTGAAAAGTAGAGTATATGGATGTAGCTGATTTTCACAGCACACCAGTGAGGAGCTTGTAGTATTCCTTGGAGCATGAGGTCATTATCTGGACTCATTATGGGGTCTGGTGGAGCTACTAGATCAGCAACAACTTCTGATTCTGATCACATTTTCACATCAGGCTCTTGGCAAGCTTTGTCCCCCAAATTGATGATGCACTTGAGTTTGATCTGAGCTAACATCTGGCACGGACGATCACTCTGGTAAAGGAATATTTCAAACACTGCTGGGATTGCAAGTATTAACACCACAGAATACAGCATGCATGCAGATGGGCTATAAACTGAATTATGTACACTTCCAGCAACTTCCCCAAATTGCTTACAGGAGTTTGTTTGAGAAACAGAAACACACCCACACACCCACATGGAAGCTATGAAGTAAGAAAAGGGATGCATTTAAGTCAATGAGCAGCCTCACAAGTGAATATAAACTATGTAACATGAAAATATCTTTTAAAATCATAAGCATTCTTATATGCAGGAAATGTTTAAGGTTGTCACTATATAGGATTCAATACCTATTCAATAATATTCAATAATAATAGGGGCCATCTAAGCGATCAGCCATCACCAAGTCCCTATTATTAATGATTCAATAATAGGATTCAAAAAGTGTGCCATGAAGTTGATTTCAACTCCTGGTGACCACAGAGCCCTGTGGTTTTCTTTGGTAGTATACAGGAGGGGTTTACCATTGCCTCCTCCCATACAGTATGAGGTGATCTTGTATGAGGTATGAGTATGAGGCATCTTGCTATATCGCTGCTCCCCGATATAGTACCAGCAGGGATTTGAACCAGCAACCCTCTGCTTGTTAGTCAAGCATTTCCCTGCTGCGCCACTTAAGGTGACTTACTACAGGCATAAACCAGGCATATAATTAAATACTTTGATCTTCAAGCACACATCGGCAAAGCCTCTTGACTTAACTAAATTGGATTTCCTCTGAAACAAGGATTTCTCACTCTAGGGATTGGGGTTGGGATTATAGATATTGGTAGCTCACATATATATACTGATTTTAGCTGACTTGGCAAATTAGTATATAAAATGAGAAAACAAGGGGTTCACCAAAATCACACAGCTAGGACCAGCAATCTGAAACAAACATATATTACTTATGTGAGAAAATACACATTTATGAGAACTACTGCAGTTGAATCCCAGACTCACTCACTCAGGTCCCGCAAATGTACTTGGAGAAGCCACTGTCAGTCTACCCTACTTTACAGGATTACTATTATGACACAATGCTGCTTTTGAGCCTCTTAGTAGGAAATAAATTTAACACATTTAATGAAAATACTCCATCCATTTTCTATCCATCTCTCGTGATTTTTAAATAATTGACTGCGTAAGTTAGGCCGTGTAGCCTGTCATTTGTATTGTTAAAAGGTTCAGTTGTCTCAATCCATCACACTCTTGAAGTATCCTTCATAGTTCAGCCTCTGAAATGGGTTGTTTAATGTGTGGCCCATGAAGAAAATGCCATGCATTGTGGTGCCAGGTTCTTGACAACTGTTCTGCTACTGAAATCTTAGGTGGGCAGCTAAAACACAACATACACTGAGCTCCTAAAGACAGCCATGCACGGATGGTAGGTTGCACTGACTTGGTAATTAACAGGTTATTCAGATATGCTCTTAAATTACCATCATTCCAGATGAAAACCGAAGAACTGAAACTGTCAGGGAATACTGGTCCTTTTCAGTCCTCATATTTACCAGGGTGGTTTCCAGATAGCGAGCTTTACAATGCAAAAAGTGGTGTAAACTGCAATGTTTTGTGTGTCAGATTCAAACTGCAGTTGAAATCTGTTGTAAGCTACAATGGGGAAATACAGCTATTTTTCTGCAATGCATTTGCCACGTTATAGGGCTACAATGCAGCAACAAATTCCGAAAGAAAGCATCAGAAATGTGAATGGCATCTTGCTTAATGCGCCGGGACATTGCAAGCAATGTGGAAGCACTTAAGGGATATGTTGTGACACTGTGGTGGCGTGCGATCTGGAAAATGCCCAGGAGCAATTAAGAATATGGGGACGACAAATCATCATCTTGGAGACTGACTGTGGAGTGGATTCTCTACAGCAAGTTAATGTTAGCATATTCAACATTCTTGCTATATGCAGGATATATTGAAGTGTGTCAGCTAGGGTTTTTGTTTTACCTCTGGAGCAGGGAGAGGGAGAACATGCCGGTGAGCGGTGGCGAATATGCCCACAGGGAAGTTGTATATTGCTGTGTTTACACTAGACTGAAATCTAATTCCAGTGCATAATTGTGTGAGACAATAAGTGTGTTAAGAAATCTTTGGGTGGGCGTTATGGGTAAGATTATCTGAGTGGCTTAGTAGGAGTGGCTCTGCAACCTGTGTGACAGGACAGAGTGCAATAAACCAACACTTTCTTTCTATATCCCTCACAATAAGAGCAAGAAGCTCCTTCAGACTATACTGGCTCCCATGATTCTCAGTCTTGTGTTAAGTGTGCTCTTCTGACATTACACTGCTTATGCGAGGAGACCACTTTTGCAAGCAGTTGTTTGTGGGGATTTGCGATCTGATCTACAGTAATGTCTGTACTTGCCCTTAGAGCCATTTTATGCATTACCAGGAAGCAGGCAGTGAATGGGTGAGTATTTGCATATCCTATTTCCATGCTTTTGTACATCATGTGAAAGGAGAACTAAAGCATCTTCCTTATGTGGAGCTGCAAGTGCTCCTTGTGTATAAAAAGAACCTACTGGATCAGACCAAATGTCCATCAAATCCAGCATCTTGTTTCCCACTGTGGTCGGTTAGGGCCTCCCAGAAAGTCCACAACAGCCTTCCCATTGTTGCCCATCCCCACAACTGCTATCCATTCCATACAGTTTCTGAAGCTGAAAGTTCCAACTATGGCTAGTAGTAATTAATAGGCCAATCCTCCATGGATTTGTCTAATTCCCTTTTAAAGCCATCTAAGCGATCAGCCATCACCAAGTCCCTATTATTAATGAATTCCATGTTGTTGTTGTGAGACTGGGGTAGTTAGCTGGATGGCTCCTTTTGTTGTTGTTGGTTAAGCACTGTGCAATGGATGAGGAGTGTTACTAATAAATTACGTTGGCCAACATCGAGACTAACAAAATGCTTGTGCAGCAATGATGTGAGGGTGAGGCAATGTTTGTCACTCTCTCCAATGTTTGTCACTCTCTCCTTCCCTCTGAAGCAGACTGACCACTGAAAATATGTCCTTGAGGGCTGTGAGATCCCCAGGGGCAGCCCAGAGGGAATGGGAAAAGATGAAAAAACAATTAAGAGAGAATTAATCAACATTGCCCCTCCCACAGCCCCAGTGCTCCAGCACTTTGTTAGTCTGGATGTCAGCCTCTGACTACTCTGAATGAGCAACCCCATGATGGGTCTAGCAAAAAGCACATAAGACCCACCTGAAAGGAGGGGCTGAAGTTGACCTTTTCTGTTGCCTGATCTCCTCTTCCCTGCCAGGTTTTGTGTGCTATGCTACTGTTAAAAGAGTAGACACACTGCTAAAGAGAGAGAGACTTAATGAAGGATTTCTAGAGAGAGGTCCTGGAATGGAGCAGCCAAGACAGGAGTTGCAGAAATTCAGGATGCAAGATTTGGCCTCTCCGGTGTAACCTATTGCTGATGTCTGTGAATGTTCTATGACTTTAGGAACATAGGAAACTGCCTTATACCAAATCAGACCACTAGTCCATCTTGCTTAGTCTTGTCTACCCTGACTGGCAGCAGTTCTCCAAGGTTTTAGGCAGGAGTCTCTCCCAGCCTTACCTGGAGATGCCAGAGATTAAACCTGGTACTTCCTGCATGCAGTGCAGAAGATGCTCAACCACTGAATTATGGCCCCATCCCTATCTCTCTTCACCCAAAGCCCAACCTGTGTATTTGTATACATAAACCAAATACGACAAAGACACAGCACCAGTCTAGAGTTACTTTCTTCCAAAGCAAATCAGAATCCAAAGGGCTGCAGGCCCCTGGAACTTCTCACTGTTCAGTGGGGTGGGCCAGATGGAGGCAGGGTAACATCATGAATGTGTTATATGAAGATGTTTTTTCTTTTGCCTGTCCTGGATCTCCCACCAATCAATGTAACTGGGTGGCCACCCATTCAGTGAGAGAGGGAGCAAGTCTATGCCTGACACCTGAAAACATGAAAAGAAGATTTGTGACTCACTCATTTGGACTCTATTGATGCTTCTTTTATGGCTACGTTCAAGCTGCTCAGAGTTCCGGGGAACTTCATATTTATTACATTGTGAGTAGGAAAAACATTTCTACTTCATTGGCTGCTGTTGTGCATTGTACTGTATTGTTACCCTCCCAGATGGCCTTGGGATTGAGCAGACTAAAAAAACCCCAAACAAAAACACTTCCTCAGCAGATTAGGGCCTGATGGAAAGCAGAATAGTGGTCTCTACTTCGTTGCTGTTTACAAAATGGGAACAAAGTTTTTGCATTTCATTTCTTGGGCACAGGAGCCAAGGTTCAGATAATAACACTAGGATATTTAAAAACAAGCAAAGACTCACTTGGAGAGAGGAAGCCCAATGGCGAAGGAACTCAGGGATGTGGTTGAGCATCCTTAGTACTTGGCTCTTTCTGCTGGGTAACAGGAAGCAAAGAGGCCTGTTGCTCTTGGGGTGGGGAGGGGAGGGGGGCTGGAGCTCCTTGCCATTGGCCAGAGCAGGAGGGAGGGGGCCAGTTGGCCCCCGGATGGGAAGCTGTTTGGAAAGGCTGCTTTCCAGGCATTTGCGGTTACAGACAGCCCAGCTCAGGCTTAATGTTTCCCTTGAAATTGGGGGTTGCTGCCAGTTTTAACTCTTCATCTAGGCAGATCCTAGTCATCACAGTACATAATCAAGCTCTCTTCTGTTGTGGCTAAAATACAAGCTTGCATTATGACCCAAAAGTTACTGGAAAGAATGGCCATAGTTAAAAGAAGTGGTGGAGATGGAGGAGAAAGGCATGACATTAGCCAGAGTGTAGTTGGCAGAAGCACAGTTATCGTCTTCTGGGCAAGGTCAAGTGACCAAGTTGCATGCAGATCGAGAAATAAGAAATGAAGGCTGCTGAGCTGTGAAATAGTATGGAAACATTTGTACAATAATATGGAGCAAAGCTGACACTTTGCAGGGTAGATACTGGGTTGTCATTAGACTTTCAACAGCAGTGAAAATGCATAGCCACCATTACAGGTTGGTTGCAATAATAGCATTACTTAGGGTTTGACTCTGTTGTAGGGTTATGAAAAATCAGTTTAATTATCTTAGCCAGTTTATAAAGTTGCACATAATAATATAAACGTTTTATTGAACATACAATGAATCATACACTATCTTGAAAAGCTTGACAATGAGTGCCAGAAGATGAGACTTCAGCAAATCCATCTGCATCTCTGCAGTGCCACATTCCTGCAAATTTATTCCTTATATAACAAAGGAGTGGCAAGCTATGGGTCTGTACAAATTTATAGTGAGCAGCATCTCTTTTGGCAGCACAATTAAAACGATTAGAAAGGGTGAGCATCCACATGATCAAGATTTAGTAGCTTGCAGAAATTGTCCATAGCCCTCTTAGTCTTCCACCATTTTGATATCACCATTGATGGTGGATATGTTCCATTGTCAAAACTGGGCTCTCATAGCAGCTGATAAACTAGTTGGCAGAAATTGAGTTCAACAGCCCCTGGACATTATTTGAGAATGGCCTCAGTTCAGCTAAGTGGCCTCAGCTCATAAAATTGCCTTGGCTCAGCTAAAACCTGAAGTGGATGCAGTGCAAGAACTAAATGCAAACTAAACTTGGAGGCATTCTAGATCTCCACTGGAACCAAGAATGTTAAATGACCAAAAGGGACAGACTCCCCACCTGAAGGAAGGAATGGCCTGAGGGCAGTGTTTCGACTGTGACTAGTGATAAGAGCAAAATACCAACTTCCTGATGTGACATATTTATTGCTGCAACCTAGATTCAAGTCACATAATGAGGCTAGACAGAGTTCATTCTCCTGGGAGATGGCATACAATGCACATTTGGACAGGTGCATCCCATATAAAACAAAGGAGAATATTGGTGACTAATCTATAGACTGCACGTATATTAAACATGTTATTGAGACTTCCTTTTTGGAATTCAGCCAATTGTTGAGATAACCTTTTGTAATAATAAATCTGTTTTCAGGCTCGGACTGGCCCACAGGGCAACAGGGCATATTCCCGGTGCGCCCCACCCACGAGGCGCCCTGCACCCCACCACACTCGGCAGCAGTGAATACTCCCACGCTTAAGCAGCCATTCTGCTCGAAACCTGGCGCCCTCCCCACATACATTCCACCGCCCTCCCAGTGCTCCCAGTCTGACCCTGTCTGTTTTCCTGCTTTTGTGAAAATCCTTTTTGGCCACTTTCAAAGCTACCTCCATGTATTGCGTACCAGTCTTTTCCAAAATATTCAGGAGATGGTTGTTAATACTTTTGGAAGTGTTACATGCTTTTCAATGCTTTGCAATCGTTGATTCGCATTGGTTATTAGCCACTAGATATTGTATTTTAAATAGGCTTGTTGTAAGCCACCTTGAGCACCTCATTGAGGTGAAAAAGCAGGATGCAAAATCTTAATAAATAAATAATAGGTCCCGTTCCTATGATCAATGCTAGTTTGATGAGAGTCAAAGATTCCCACTGCCCACGTACTCCCGCACACAGCATGTCATGTGAACTCATGATTTTTTTTGCCCATCTCAGCTGGCAGTGTGCTAACCCAACATGGACCTATCCAGTTTTGTACAAATTTGGAGGTCGAGTACATGACCTGTTCCCAGGCAAATGGGGAGAACTTGTGGGGAGGCAGGCCTGCCTCCCTGCACATGATGTCCCTCCCCACTTTGCTCTGGCAAGTGGTAGAGCAAGAAGCCAAAGGAGGAAGTGCTTCAGCATCCCTCAATAGATGTGCAAAGCATTGAGGGATCCTCCCTCAGCTGGGCGGTCTTGTCGCCTGGCTCACTACTCCAGCACCAGGGCAAAAGGCCAGGGCAAAAGGGAGGCTTAGGCAGGGCGGGAGTGTCGGGATCGGGAGCATTCCCGGTGCTCCACACAAGCAGCGTAACCCAGGCTAGGCTGCCCTAGCCTGGGTTAGGCTGTTCATGAGAATAGCTTCTTGGCCTCCTGAGGCCTACCTATGGCTAGCATAAGGTGGGGGGACCAAAAGGTCAGTGTATAAAATACTTGCTGAGGAAGTATACAGCAATTTGGGAAAAGGTAATTCTAATTTTCACTTCAAAGTCATTTCAGGGAGGACCTTACATGGTCTAGTATGCCAGTCTGGATTAGGGACTCTTGATGAGGAGATGTGCATGATGGCTTTGTTTTGAGGGCAAACCTAACAGACGAAAACCTGACCTTTTCCAAATTTTGTAATGGAAGAGAAACATGCCCTTGTCTCCTATATCATCTTCAAAACCAGAGAGATTAATATGTGTAAACAACACATCTTTGCTTTATTTTCTGTTTTGCTTCTTTCCTGTTTATTAAATATTTATATTTAAATGTATTTTGTCCTGGGGTCCAAGGAACCGAACTTATACATCTGACATTACACAATTTTATATTTCAAAATGAGTTTCATATTCAGAGTTGACAGCTGGGTGTCTAAAATCCAAAAGCCTAACTGAACATCTAATGGACCATCATGGCTAGCTGGATTTCTGGGTGTATGTAGTCCTATGTAGAGAACATTGGCCTGTTCAAAAATTCAGGCAAGACTTAGTTTTTTGGTGGGGGGGCAAGAAGATTTGAGCCAGACCAGTTCAGGTTGGAGATCCATCTGCACAGGAACATAGGAAGCAGCCATATACTGAGTCAAACCATTGGTCCATCTAGGTCAATATTGTCTACACAGACTAGCAGTGGCTTCTCCAAGGTTTTTAACATTGTCTAGCATTGGCCAATCAGATGCCTTCCAAGGTTTGCAAGTAGGACATTGAAGTAGGGCTTGCAAATAGGACATGATGGAGAAAAATGTTGTGTCTCATCTGTCCTTATCATAGGAACATAGCGTAGCAACATAGGAATCTGTTTTATATACAGTCATGCCCTTGGTCCATCTAGCTTAGTATTGTTTACACTGACCGGCAGCAGCTTTCCAAGGTTTCAGGCAGGAGTCTTTCCCAGCCCTACCTGGAGAGATGCCAGGGATTGAACCTGGGACCTTCTATATACAAAGCAGATGATCTACTACGGTGCTACAGCTCAAGTCCCATTCAGCTGCTGGCAACTTACTGACTCTAAATATGGAGCCACCACATTCTTAGTCCTTTGACGGACTAAGACACATTATTATTAGGCACATTAATGTGTCCAATACCAACCTTGTAAATCATCCATGCTAATAGACATCACTACACCTATGCAATGAAAGGCATACATTAATTATAGGTTGCAAGAAGAAATACTTTACGTTTAATTTCATTAGGTGACCCAGCCCCAGGTTCTAGTGTCCTGGTAACTGGGCAAAGAGGCACCTTTTTAAAGTGTCTCTCTTTATTTAGCAGGGGGAGAGTAACTGGCCCTATCCACCCCCAGCACAGTACCTCCAGTGATTGTTTCTGGTGTCTATCTTATGTTTCTTTTTAGTTTGTGAGCCCTTCCGGGACAGGAATCCATCTTATTTATCTTATCTTATTTATTTATTTATTATTTCTTTATGTAAACTGCTTTGGAAACTTTTGTTGAAAAGTGGTATATAAATATTTTGTTGTTGTTTTGAGAAAGAATAATTTATCTCTGTTAATTCTTTCCGCAACATTTGTAATTTTGCACACTTCTGTCATGTCCCCTCTTTACGCAAATGAACACAGAATCCTAAAAATGCTTGGAATATGCAAACGTAACTGTAGGCATTTTTCTGTGTGAAGGGAGACACAACTAGAACATCAAAATGACCAACACAGTACAAGGACCAAAAGCCTTAACTGTGGGTTACAACAGACTCATACTAATTGTTACATGCAGGTGCTTGTTATGAAACCTTAGTGGCTTTTTTTTATTTAAAGAAAAGGCAACTTTGGGAGAGAGCAACTTAAAATAGAGAAGAAGGGAGTGCACAACTCTTCCTGTGCCATTCCCTTCTCTGCTCTAAGACTTCCCCTTCCAAAATCTACTCTTTTAAAAAAGAGCAGCCATTGGGATTTCGTTACCTGTGATTGTTGTGGTGTTTTTGGTTGATCCATTCCTTGATCCAGGCCAGCTTTTGAATAGGGCTTTAGTTACTTGTATTCCAGTCCTGGAATGGAGGCAGGGCTAACAAACAGCCAGCAGCAAGAGCACGGAAAAGCAGTCTGCACTTGCCTCTCCGTACATAATATCTATTTAATTAAACTATGAATATTCCTGATTCCACCACACTGCCTTGTCCTTACGTACCACAATTCTTCCCCTTGGATTCTACAAGTGTATAACCTGAGGCTCCAAGGAATAAGACAAGAGCCAATTCAAACTTTATTCAGCAAATTAATTTGTCACTTGTAACCTGCATATTTCCTGATGAACACATCAGTGATTGAAAGGGACACACATTTAAACAAATACATGGAGTTGCTTGGTGGACTTGCACTGGGAAACTGCTCAGCCAAGTTCCCTTGACAGGTGTGTTTATCAATTCAGGCTTTCTCTCCAGAGCACTTTCCAGCCTCTGTTCAGGCAAGTTGCATTCGGAACATAAACAGTAGGGGTTGCAGTCTCGCAGCAACTAACAACCCCGCAAAACAGCAACTTCCTTACACCGAATATACGACATCCTAGCTCTATATCGCAGCAATCTAATTCGAGACAAGGCATTGGCAATGTGAACAGCACCCTGCTTTCCACGTAGGGACTGCGGTGTCACAATGCAGGAAGTGTTAAAGCACACTTCTGAGCTCTGACGTGACCCTGTTGCAGGGTCTAATCTGGAAAGCATCCAGGAGGCTTTACAGACAGGGCTTCTACCCTGAATATCCTTCAGAAGAGAGTGTGTTCATTCATACACCAGCCAAACTTACCCCCAAATCCCTTCGAGATCCATGGACCCACTCCACACACAAATTGGGCTTTGTCTTGCGAATTCTAGCTTATCTCGAGGTATGCTGGTTTTAAGATACTTTTTCTGAAAACGCTGGAGCAAATAGGGATAGGCACTGCCGTAAAATCAACATTAGCATAATAAGAAGGATACTCTCTTTAGAAATGCAGATTTAGAACTCTCCCCCGCCCCACCCCATTGGCTAGAAGGAAAACACGGAGGCATGCCATGTGAACTTACAAAAACAAAAAACAAGAGAAGAATTGAGGGGCTGCTTCCCTCAATGTTGCGAGTGCGATTCAAACTGGCTTCGCTCGACATTTACCCCACAGCATGAAGCCATGCGCAAATAACTCCCAGGTACTGCACATGTTTACCAGGAGCAGAGTGGACAAGGAGAAAACTTGTCTGATGCACCAAGTATGCATGAGTCCTAAATCCTGGCTCATCACGGGGCGAAGTAGGGGCTCAAGGGGATAGCAGGCAGTGCCCTCTTAATTGTTGCAGATGGGGAGACCCATAACCAATCTGTAGTCCAGGCCTTTGATCTGAAATCCCAGCAACAGGCAAAACATCGCTTTCCCTTGGGCATTTTCTAAGCATGGGAGCTGGATAAAGATGTGTTACTTTTTAAAAAAATACAGATTGATGACAGTTGATAACTACATTGATGCTTCTGGGCCCGAATGGTAAAAGCATGTCAGCATGAATCCATTTTTCGATAAGAGGTGGGGATGTACCCGAACCCCAGTTCAAAGCATGGTTCAAGCACTTTGCAGAAAATGGGATTGGGAACTTTAAGGGAAAAGAGAGCAGGTGCTTTCTGAAATCCTGTTCTCTTACCTGCTCTCCGCTGCCCCTTCCAGCTTCCTGCGGGGGCGGTGTACACATCCCCAAAAGCTCTGCATGCTGTCAGCTCGCACATGGCGTCCACGCGTGGGCAGGTACCATTTGCATGGTGTTGCTGCTCGTGGTTTGAGCACACCCCTAATAAGAGGTGTGTCTATTCAGTCAATACCCCAGGAACATGTGCAAAGGAGCGTCCAGCCCTTCAGATTCCATATTCAGTGCTACTACAGGATGATTGTGATGTGACAAATCCTCCACTGCCTACTGCAGAGAAGGGGAATCACAGGCTGAGTACTGGTGGTGCAGTTGACTCCGCAGAGATGTAGGCATGAGCGCAGCACTGGAAACACCGCACCTAATTGTACATGCTTTGGGCATTGGCTTCTTCCTGTGGATCCTGTGTTGATGCTGAATATGGGAACTGAGGGGCTGGGAACTCCTCAACAGATGTTCCTGGGCTCTAAACATACCTCTACCTGGCACCACTGTTCCCTCTGTTAGGGATTCCCAGATGTTGACTACAATTCCAAGCATCCCAGCTGCAGTGACCTTTGGCTGGGGATTCTGAGAGTTGTAGTCAACAACATCTGGGAATCCCTGTTAGAGGGAACACTGGCGGGCACTGTCTGCAACAAATCACAGAAGAGTTGGTTTAAGGGTTGGCTCTGTACAATACAGAAGAAGAGGAATGCATTTCCAGCTTTCATTTATTTCTCCTCTCACTTCACCTGTTTTGCCAGATTCTACTACAGTCACAATGAGAATTCTTTTCCATGTCCTTCCTTCCTTCCTTTCCTTCCTTCCTTCCTTCCTTCCTTTCTTTCTAGAACATGGCACAGTTGCCAACTCAGTCCAAGTGGAAGTTCAGCTCATGGGATGGCCTTAGTCAACGCCTTATCTTTTAGCCTCAGCCCCTAATGAGAAATATGAGACAACTAGCGCTGGCCTACCTTGCATGGCTGTCGTAAGGGTTACCGAGATAATGTAAGTAGAGCATTTTGAGCACAGGAAAATTGTTAGATTTATAAATTCAGTTATTAAAGTGCACAAAATGAAGGGGCATTAACTACAGAAAAGAAGGTTAGTTGTCAAAATATAATGGCCTTCCTTCCTTCCCTCCTTGAATGTGTGTATAAAAGTCACGGGTGGACCAGAAGGTGACTCATCAATTGCCAGTGCCTCCTGGTGTGAGATTCAATGGACCAGCCCCCTGCACTACATGGAGAACAAAGAAATTTACCGGCAGTGCAGGCCTGTCTTCAGCCTCTGCAGCAGAGAGCATGAGCTGAACAATGCCTGAGCAGTCCTTTATGCAATGCCTCTGCCTGAATCTCTACTGAACAGATGGCATGAGCATAGAGCAGCAAGGGGAGAACCTGTGGACACCAGACTCTTACCCTCCGCCCTCCGCCTTCGGCGCTGAAATTGCAGGCAGAGCCGGACTCAAAATAAACCTCAGGAGCTCCCTCCACCCAATGGCTGGAACAAGGCCTGGAAACAGAGGCTGCCGAGTCATCACATTTTCCTAAAAACAGTGGAGGCTGCTGTTGGGAGTAGGGTATAGGAAGAGGGCGGCTGGGGGCGGCAGGAGATGCTGTAGAACGCAGGGTAATTGGAAACAGGAGGGCCGGCAACAGGCAGAAACTGCAGGCTGCGGAAACAGGGCTCGACAGGCTCCTTGGAGACCTGCAGGCCTCCACTGCAGGGACTGCTCAGCGCTCCCTGAGGCAATGAGGAGTTGGGGTGGGGGGCGGGGGGCAGAGGGAGTGCTCAGCATGATTTGCTGGCATTGGGGAGCACACCCAGCCTCTGCTGATGGAATGCTCTGATCCAACGAGAGAATAAAGGGAAAGTTGCATATGGGGGGGGGGGGACAAACCCTACAGCATTGCTCAGAGGAAGCCAGGGACCTGCTTTTGACAGTCCTAGTTTCCTAACAAAGATCACTGCCTGAGACTCCCTCCCTTTATGACCCATGGAGGAAGATGCTATTCTGCCGGCTAGAGCCATTTGCTCTTCAACAGCCAACCTTCTGCAGCTTTGGTTTTTGAGTACTGATTTAATGTCTCCGTAATGTAAACTATTGTAAGTCATATTGATTTCCCTGTAATTTTGTATTTGTATGTTTGTTTTGTTTTTGTTTCTGGTCTTGGATGGTAAGGGATTTGATCAAAATATTTAACATAAAAATCTTAATCAAAATATTTATCAATATCTTAATCAAAATCTTTAAAAGCCAAGACAGTATTTGTTTTTACTTTCATGATAAATAGAAAAGCATGATTATCTTGAGCTTAGACTACACATGAAGCCTGTCGTTGGCCCTGACAGGTTTATTTTTCTTTGCTAAATAGCAATTGTAGGCAGCCTCGATCCAGATTGGGTCTGCAGTGCAGGGGGCTTTAACTATCCCAATCCAAATCCAGTTGCTATTTGCCCCCAGGAGGGAGTCTCCGATTAGCTTTTTCTCTTGGGGCAAATGGCAGCTGCCACCTCAACAGGAGCAAAGCCTCCTTCATCCATATCATGACACCAAATCAGACCGGGGTGGGGTGGGGTGGGGGCTGCAGCTGCTATTTAGCAAAGAAAGAGACTCAACACCCTCTGTGTGTAAAATTGCAGGCTGTAGATAGCTGGTGCTTAAGTGTTTATGCACTTGATGCACGCCTGCCAGGTGGCAAGATGCATCCCACCCCCACTCTGTAAGTTCTAGAGAACTTGCAGAGGGAGCTGAGCCCTGAAGACAGGCAACCTGGCACCTCACACAAATAAGATTGGACAGTGCTTGACCAGGGGCAGGTATCAGAAGACAGGGAGTGTCCCTGGTAAATATTTGTAAATTACATTACCATCCTGCCTTTCTTCCATCATGCAAATCAAGGTGACATACATCGGGTTCCCAGACAGTCATCCATCCAGACACTGACCAGATCTAGACACACTTGGCTTCAGCCAAGATGGCTGTGTCACATGCCTTCTCTCTGACTATGCCCTACTGGGACATATAGGGAATAGGAAGGGAAGCAGAGGCGTAGCTAGGGGAGAGGGGGCCCATGTTCACCCCTCTCCTCGCCAGCCCGAGGGAGATAATGAAGGAAATAGGGAGGGGTGGAGCTGGGGGGTCAGGGTTCTTTGAATCCAGCCACTCAATTATAGGTATACTCTTAAAGGGAAGGCCTTCTCTCCAATGAGTGGGGTTAGGCTCCGTATTTGGTGATGGTTAGCTAATGTGGTGTGAAAGTACCTGTTTTGGTGTCAGGGGATCAAATGCAAAGTTGCAAACAAAGGAGGAACTGTCATTGCTTTCACAAATGTATATAAGCAGCCTTGCTGAATCAGACCCATCTAGTCCAGCATTCTTTTTCCCACAGTGGCCTATCCAATGGGAAGCCCACAGATAAGAGGTGAAGGTGCATGCCCTCTCTCCTGCTGTTGCTGCCTTGCAACTGCTATTCAGAGGATTCCTGCCTCTGAGCCTGGAAGTTGCTTGTAGTCAGCAAGACTAGTAGCCATTAGGGACATAGGAAACTGCCATATACTGAGTCAGACCCTTGTCCATCTAGCTCAGTATGGTCTACACAGAATGGCAGCAGCTTCTCCAAGGTTGCAGGCAGCAATCTCTCTCAGCCCTGTCTTGGAGATGCCAGGGAGAGAACTTGGAACCTTCTGCTCTTCTCAGAGCGGCTCCATCCCCTAAGGGGAATATCTTACAGTGCTCACACTTCTAGTCTCCCATTCATATGCAACCAGGGCAGACCCTGCTTAGCTAAGGGGATAAGACATGCTTGCTACCACAAGACCAGCTCTCCTCTCCCGATTGATAGAACTGCCTTCCATGAATTTGTCTAAGCCTCCTTTAAAGCCATCCAAGCTGGTGGTCATTCTCTGCTGTGGCAGAGAATTCCATTGATTGATTATGCACTGTATGAAGAAGTACTTCCTTTTGTCAGTCCTAAATTTCCTGACCTTCTGTTTCATGGGATGACCCTTGGTTCCAGTGTTGTGAGAGAGGAGGGGAAAAACCTCTGTATCTATTTTCTTCATGCCATGCATAATTGTATAGACCTCTGTCATGTCTCTCCTCAGTCACCTTTTTTCTATACTGAAAAGCCCCAGATGCTGTAGCCTTATCTCATAAGATGCTCTAGACCCCTACATCTTGGTTGCCCCCTTCTGCACATTTTACAGTTTTATAATGTCCTTTTGAAATATGGTGACACAGTACTCCAAATGTGGCTGCTCCATAGATTTGTATACCGCCTAGATATTTTTTATACCAGGCAGTATATAAATCCAATAAAATAAATAAATAAATAAACAAATAAACAAATAAACAAACAAACCATCAAATAAATAGATAGATAGATAGATAGATAGATAGATAGATAGATAGATAGATAAGATTAGCAGTTTTATTATCTCCTTCCTAATGATCCCTAGCACTGAATTTGCCTTTTTCATAGTTGCCTCACATTGATTCATTGACTTTCAATGAGCTCTCCTCCATGACTGCAAGATCCCTCTCCCAGTCAATCACCGACAACTCAGTCCCCATCAGTGTATATGTGAAATTTGCCCCAATATGCATCACTTTATACTTACTTACACTTAGCCACATTTGCCATTTTGTTGCTCACTCACCCGGTTTGCAGAGATCCTTTTGGAGCAACTCACAATCTGTTTTGAATTTCACTACCCTGAATAGTTTGGTGTCATCTGCAAATTTGGCCATCTCACTGCATACCCCAACTTCTAGATCATTTATGAATAAATTAAAGAGCACTGGTCCCAGTACAGATCCCTGGGGGAGCCCACTTCTTACTTCCCTCCATTGTGCAAAAGGTAAAGTTGTGCCCTCACTGTCCATTTATTCTTACCCTCTGTTTCCTGTCTTTCAACCGGTTACCAGTCCACACATGAACCTGTCCCCTTATCCCATGACAGCTAGGTTTACTCAAGAGCCCTTGGTGGTGAATTTTGTCAAAGGCCTTTTGGAAGTCCAAGTGTACCATGTCAACCGGATCACCTTTATCCACATGCCTGGGAATTTTGGCCAGAAGTTTGGCAAGGAATTTTGGCAGGGATTCTCAGGAACATGCGAGAACATCTGTGCCTGCTGAAATTCCCTCTTTATTACAAAGGTCACACCTTTCAGCCATGCACTTAGCAAGCTGGCCAGTTCCTAACCCCTTTTCTTCTTATCCCAAACCTGCTAGCCAGCATTACAGCAGTGCACATGAGTTCGCATGTCTGTTGCTTTTCCATGCTCCTTTTAGAAGCATCATTGTCAGATCTTCTATGCCAACACCTGATGGCACAGCATGCATGCAAAACAGGTTAGGCCAGTTTTCAGGAAGCTGCTGGAGAACACAGAATTAATCCACCCTTTGGGCTGTGCCCTGCCTCTCGCAACCTCAGCCATGCAGGAATCAAAGCTTCCTCTAAACTAAACTGCAGCTAATGTGTGGAATGTAATGTCCGGGTCAACCTTGTCTCAATCAGACTTTGGCCTCTCTCCCTCTGTAGCATCTTTGGCTCTTCCTGTTTATTTCCAAGGATCACAAGACTATAAACTCTGTGAATATTATAAAACCAGTCAGTATCTGTTCTCTCTACACTCTCCTGAGATATCTCTGACACCAAACTATCTCACCAGCGAGTCACAATTGGCTGCTCTTTCAAATACCATGCAGAAGCTGTTCTGCCTGGCCATCCTCCCTCACATTTGTTTCCAGTTTTGAAGGCCAGGCCCTGAGCTAAAGAGTCTTATGCTTAACCCCTTCCATTGTCTCACATTTGATAGCAACAATAAGGAAATATGTCCCTACCCCCAGAATCAAATGCTCTTAAGAACAGTAGGCTATCAAAAAAAATCCAGTTCCATATTCAGGAGCATTGTGGGACTGCTCGCTGTCTTCCAAATGGGCCACAGTTTGTGCTCCATGGGCCTCTCAGGCAGAGCTGCACTCCAGTAGGAAGAAATGCTTCCTGAGCCCAGAGCCTGAGGCTACTTATACCAACCTAGAAGAGGCATCATGTTGATGCAGGTGGGGCCTGAAGATGGGTTCAGGGTGGGATGATGATGATGATGAGGACATTTATATCCCATTCTTCCTCCAAGGAGCCCAGAGCAGTGTACTACATACTTACGTTTCTCCTCACAACAACCCTGTGAAGTAGGCTAGGCTGAGAGAGAAGTGACTGGCCCAGAGTCACTCAGCAAGTATCATGGCTGAATGGGGATTTGAACTCAGGTCTCCCCAGTCCAGCACTCTAACCACTACACCACGCTGCCATATACTGAGTCAGACCATAGGTCCATCTAGCTCAGTATTGTCTACACAGACTGGCAGCGGCTTCTCCAAGGTTGCAGGCAGGAATCTCTCTCAGCCCTATCTTGGAGATGCTGCCGGGGAGGGAACTTGGAAACTTCTGCTCTTCCCAGAGTGGCTCCATCCCTTGAGGGGAATATCTTACAGTGCTCACACATCAAGTCTCCCATTCATATGCAACCAGAGTGGACCCTGCTTAGCTAAGGGGCCAAGTCATGGTTGCTACCACAAGACCAGCTCTCTTCTCCATGCTGAGACCCAAAGCTATGTGTAAAAGGCTCCATGGCACTGAATATATATATTTAATGAAAATAGAAATAATAAAACTTTATTTGTACTTGGCAAAGATGAAACGAAAAATTAAGAAGCTGACCCAAACTGTTCTCTTGGAATAAGCCTATTTGCATTAGATATACTTTTAAAGGACAATACATTGAGGCTTCTCATGAGCATCCAAGCACAGACTTAACCAGCCAGGCCTGGGCTTGGCTGGCTGTGAGAACCGCCAGGATCTGTGCCGATCCCAGTGGTGCTGTGGCGCCAAACCCAGCACTGAAGCCCAGTTCTTAGCTGAGGTTAAGGGCACAAATGCGCCCTTAATCCAGCTCACAGGATTGTGTGTCAGCCCAACCGCATGTACATGCAGTTGTGTGAATAGCCCCATTATGTAAAACTCAAAATTTAGTCTTTTTCTTTTTTAATTCAGAGCCCCCTTCTAATGTAAGGCCCTAAGCTGTAGCTTACTTAGCTTGTGCCTAAATCCGGCACTGGATGGGTTTGCTTGCTTTAAGGACTAACCACATAGCCTCCTCCTGTTTCAAAGGGAGCACGTTAGTTCACAAGCCTGTCAAACTGAAAGCTAAGCCCAGGTGGGTTTGCCATTACTCAGAAGCCTAAAGACCCATGTCCTGTTTTGCATTTTCTCAGAATACTGAAGGCCCATGTCCTGTTCTGCATTTTCCACCTCTGACACAGTGACAGTACTAGACCTTTTTTGGAGCCAGTGGAAGATGCCTCATCGCCCATCCATCTCTACCACACGACATGCTGACCGATCTGCAAAACCACTAGGCCGTTGCATCCAGGCTTCTCCCCCTCCCCTCCCCAACACTTGAGATTTCTGCTTCAGGAAAATCTTGTTTGAGGGATGCCTACCTGTTCCCGCTGTTATTCCTCCAAAGCCTGCAAGATCTCTTGTGGCCATAAGCTGCACACACTGCTGCTGGCATGCACAGCCGCCTACTTCTGCTGTCTCAGTTATGCATAGAGCCCAGCAAGCAAGTCCCAGCTGGCCCTTGTGGGCGGCTTGCTTAGGCTCGCCCCAATCCTCTCCCCAAATCTCCAGAGCCCTGCAGAGAATGGAGGCAGCACCCAAGAACTGCAATGGGAGGAGAGAGAGAGGGTGGTTTGAAGCTGTCTGCTTTAAACAATCTCCTGAATGTGCTCCAAGTCATCTGCCAGTGGAAAGAATCTTCTCCCATCTTCTTGGCTCCCAGCCTTCACTGTCTTCTCCAGAGCCTGCTTTTGACTTCTGTCGCTTCCCTGGCCTTGGACTGTGTCACATTATTGACCCGTCTAATGAGAGAGAAAACTTCGACAGCCTTAATTCAAAGGCTCCTCTTCTTTGAGTCTTCCGCTCCACGGCTTTTGGTGATGGTGCTGATTCTTTGTCATCCTCTGCTTTTTGTCCATTTGAGAGTCTGTCTGCAAATAGAATTGCAGTCAGAGACCATATCTATGAACAGATCCTAGTCCTATAGCCTCATACACACTTCCTTTCCCCATATATAATCTGGTATCCAGTTTCTCTGCTGTCACTTTAAAGATGGGCTGATGTCACTCTGAGCTCCCGTTGTGGGCAAAATAAAATTATCTATCTATCTATCTATCTATCTATCTATCTATCTATCTATCTATCATATTTATATACCGCCTGATATGTGTATCCCTAGGCAGTGTACATAATTTAAAATACAAGCATAAAACAAGATAAAATGATCAAAACAATATTACAAAATAAAACAAGTAGCTTAAAATTAATTAACTAAAAGCCTGAGAAAACAGGTATGTCTTAAGGATCTTTTTAAAAGCAGCCAGAGATGAAGAGAAGCTGTTATTTTGACAGGGAGTGCATTCCAGAGCCCTGGGGCAGCCATTGAGAAGGCCTGGTCCTGAGTCGCCACCAAATGGATTGGTGGCAACTGTAACTTGAACTCCCTAGATGATCTTTGATCTTTTTATATTTGAGTAGAATTCAGGCACAGAGAATTAACTGTGAACTGTCCTCTTTAGTGCAACGTAGCCTCCAGATGCCCTCTTCCACTGGTCTAGAGAAATCCTGCTGCAGACCTGTGTTGTTGTTGTTGTTGTTGTTTAGAATATGTATATATATCATTTTCCCACAAAGAAATCCTCAAAGCAGTTTACATAGCAGAAGGAATGTGATGATGGTTCCCAGTCCAAAAAGAGCTCACAATCCAAAAGAAACACAAGAGAGAGATCAGCAACAGCTACTAAGTGAGATGCTGTGCTGCCGGGATTGAACAGGGCCAGTTGCTCTCCCTCTGCTAAATAACTTCAAGGAGGCCCCTCTTTGTTTCATTGCAGACCTAGCACTGTGAAGGAGATGTATAAAACCCAGCTAATAAAGTAGTAAAGGAAAGCTGGTTGTGTGATAGCAAGCATGAATAGGGTCCAACTGTCCAACCTTTATTTGCATCTGGATGAGTGACCACATGTGAGCACTGTAAGTTATTTCCCTTGCAGGATGGGGCCGTAACCCAGTAGTAGAGCATCTGCATGCTTGCATGCAGAAGGTCCCAGGCTCACTTCCTAGCATCTCCAGGTAGGGTTGCAAGAGACTTCAGCTTGAAATCTTAGAGAGCAGCTGCAAGTCAGTGGAGATAATACTGAGCTAGATGGACCAATGGTTTGACTTGGTATAAGGCAGCTTCCTTAGTAGGGATGTGCACGAATTGAAAATTGTGATTCAACTTGTGTTCAAATCAAAACATGCTGTTGAGACCAGGTTGATTAGATTCGTACTTGATTACGGTTGAATCAAATCCAAATAGATTCAACCTGTGCTGTGTGGGGAGAGCGGGGAGGGAGGAGGAGAGCCTCACCTCAGCCTTTAAAAACAAAAACAAAGAGGCACCAGGGCCCCCCAAATTACTTCTAATGTGCAGAGCCCCCAGCAGTGGGGAGGCGGAGGCGGCAGAGATGCCTTCGAACCGCTCCTGGTGGGAGCAGTAACTGACTGACTGACTGCAGTCAAGTAAAGTTTATTTACGGTCAAATACCAGAAATCAAAACATATGTACAAATAAGAATCAACAGTTCTTACAGTAGTTTGGTAATAATGTCTCAGCATAATAAATAAACCCCAAGTTACATGAGCTGGTGTACTACTGATGCCTAACTTTCCTAGCCAACACACAGAACTTTGCAACATTAGTCATTATGTCCTTTTTCTGATCAGAAAGCAAATAATTAACATAAAATATGTCTGTATGCCCTGGATAATCGACCAATAGCGGAGCAATAAAATGTTGATGAAAGTCCTTGTAAAGGGAACAGTAAAGTAAAATGTGAAAACTCAGTTCCTGATCTCCAGAATCACACAGGCAAAGTCTCTGTTCTATAGAAATCCTTCTGAACCGACCCTCCAAATCAGCCGAAGGGAATACATTAAATTGTGCCAACGTGAACATCCTACGATATTTAGCAATTGTAAGTTTATCTATAAATAACTCACAGGTTTGTTCTTATAGGGCTGTAGCCCCCCCCCCCCCAATTTTTTCTTGGGGATTAAAGACCGATCAATTTGTGCCTCCATATCATATATCCGTTGTTTTAGTGCCAATCTCGCACAGATGAATCCCATCTTCAGCAGGACATCTAAGCTAAAACCATAAAGGGTTAGTTTACAAAAAACTGACCATTTCCAACAGGAGTTAAAGCTATCCATAAGGGTAAGAGGAGCAAGGCCTGAAGGGAAGAAATGTAACTTCAGCCAGTAACAGAAAATGGAAAGCCACACCTGGGCCTCCACTCTCGGAATACCAGCTTCCAGCCTCAGGATCATGTTTGGGAGGCATCTAGGGGTCTGCAAAGGAGCCGTAACTGCAGAGCCCACAGCAGGGGGAGGGGCCTCCCCACAGAGAGCCTGGCTGCTGACTGACATTGGGCTAAGCACATCTGTGTTCTAGCTAAAAGAACACCGGGTTGTCTCTTTAAATGGCCTCCCCGTGCCTGTGCAGAGGAGGGATGACAGGTCTGGTCGCCACCTCTCCACTGCTGCCAGCTCTGCAGTCCTGACCGCTCCTTCCAGGATCAGTTCAAAGTCGCCTCTGTGCCTCTTCATTGTAAAAAAAGCAACCAGCGACTGCAGGGGGATGGTGAATCGGGTTGTCGCCTCCCCCTTCTGTGGGTTCTGCAATTACTGCTCTCGTCAGAATTGGTTCAAAGGTGCCTCCACACCTCTTTTGGTCAAAGGGGAATGGTGGGGCGGGTTGCTGCCTCTCCCTGCCCGTGAGCACTGCACATTAAAGGTAATTCTGGGGCACCCTGGCACCTCTTTGTTTTTGTTTTTACAGCCTGAAATTAGGCTCTTCTCCCACTCCTTCCCCCCTTGCCCCATACAGTAGAATTCAAATCGATCTGGCTACATTCAGTCCCAATCTGGCTGCTTCAATTCGACTTCGAATCTAATTACCCCTTTTGGGGGTGAATCTATTCAAAGTTGAAACACTCAAATCAGCCAGATTCGAGTCAAATTGATTTGAGTCCAAATTGATTTGCACATCCCTATTCTTTAATCCCCCCAGCACTTAGAAAACTGAGCAAGATCTTCTCTAGGGAAGAGGTGGAGGCAATTCACTCTGTTTGGACTGCAGCCATACAAACTGGCAGTCTGCTCCAAGCAGCTGCTAGAGCAACATCCCTCCTATGTTGGTGGACCCAACTTTTGTGGATTTGCTTGGAGCTAGCCAAGGTTCTTTCCCCTTGGAGCTATCTGAAGTCTGTTTCGTTGATCCCTGCCTTGCTGGAGACCTGGCTTGGCCTACAACAGAATAGCAACATGATATTTAAAAAATCAGAAAGGAAGGCCACAAAGGAAAAAGAAGTCCTCATACAGTATAAGGTTTAATAAATGTTTTGAAAGTCAATGGTGATCAGCTTTGCCATCTCTGAATATTTGTGGCTTGCCATACTGTGGATCAGGTACTATCTGAAGTCAGGGTTGGCGCTGGGAGTGTGCTTAATACTCAGTTAAGCAGTGAAATTAAAGGTGAGTATAACTGATTAATTAGGTGTCAGGGATTTATGTTGCAGCTGTAAGGCAAGTGAGATCATTGTCTGGAGCATGAAAGTTATGAGGGAGAGCCAAGCAATCTTCAGCAGCCACCCATAGCCCTGAGACAGACTCAGTCTGATGATGGAATTGAAATAAATGAGAATTATTAGCATGTGGATCAACATGAGGCAGAAGATCCAGAAAAAAACTGACTGACATGGACCTTGCAGAGTCTGTCCTTTCTTCGCAATCATTAGGAGAGATTTGTGCAGCTTGAACCACCAGGAGGGACTTTTACACATAGCAGGCTTTACCGCAAGTTGACTTGGAGGCTTTACTGCGAACTCGAAGTTGACCCCCAAAATCAATGCAAATAGTGGATTTTTTTTTAACCCCGGATATAAATCGGGCTACACTCCAACATGCTGTGAAAAGCCCGGATTGTGTGTGAGCTGCTCCCTGATAATTCACAGGGACTTTGGGGTAAATCTGACTGATATGTGAATGCACCCCCTTCTTGCCAGAGGAGATGTGAGTTAAAGGGCTTTAAAAGCCCCATGTGAAAAACTTCCAGGAAGTGGAAATATTGTTCAATTAAAATGCTTGGAAGGATTGTGGGGGATTGTGCCCTCTAGTGGTGCATGTGCATATTGGCTTATTGTACCTAATATGAAAAAGATTACAACAGAGCCTTTTCAGACAGAAAAGGGTAAAATGTGGGAAGTTCCGTGGATTCTGACTATGTGGAGTCAGTGCAGGTTGTCCACACACATTCCTTATCCTCCCGCAGCTTGCCTGCAGTTCCCCATCCACACTAGTTTATCCACTGTGGACTGTTATGGTAACTGTTTCCCTGAAGCTTCCCTCCCCTTCTGGATATCCCACCTACTTTCTCTTCTAATTCCCACCCACGGTCTCTGCTGGCTTTGCAGCAAGCTCCGGAATATTCTGCAAAGACAAAAAGAGTGGAAACAGCAGAAATTGAAAGATGTTAAGACAGCAATCCAAAAAAACCTATTTTTTAAATTTACCCTGTGCTGCTATGCTACCCTGTTGCTATGGCTTTGTAAAAGCATTTAGCTTTGCAGATGCAAGTTCTCACTAGAGAATACACACTGTGAAGGAATACTCTGTGTTGTTCGTGTCTGATCATCTGATCATGGCTCCACAATTAACTAACTTTAGCTGCCATGCCACCCTCCTTCTGGGGCCTTTAAAACTCTTCAGCTGCCTGTGGCTGCAAACATGCACCCTTGTGTGCGTGCAAGGGGCTGCTGCGGGAGGGAGGGAGGGAGGGGGGGAGGGAGAGTGCACTCCTTCAAAAATGAACCTTAAAGAATGAGCTGCACCTTTTAAAAATGGGAGGGGGGTTTGGATAGCTGGGGATGGATGACGGGTGGTGGTCCTGAAAAAGACGGTGTGGTGTGCCCATTTATGTCACTCAGAGGGTGTGTTTGGGCGACAGCCTTTGGCACCATATGTTGCTGCCCACATGGGAAGCCACACCTCTGAGGGTAGCGCTAAATCTGTCCAGGGTAGTTTCCAGACAGCAAGCTTTACACTGCAAAAAGTGGTGTAAACTGCGACGTTTTGTGGTGCCGATTTAAAACCACAGTGGAAATCCGTTGCCTCCTACCATGGGCAAATACAGCTTTTTTTTTTGCAATGCAGATGCGATGCTATAGTGCTGTTAATGCAGCAATAAAACACGAAGGAAGGTGTCAGAAATGTGAACGGCACCTTTCTTACAGCGCAGGGACTTTTGTTGTACTTGTATACCACCCAGAGCCTTTGGGTGGGGCAGTTTATAAATGTAATAAATAAACAAACAAACAAATAAGACACAGGCAGTAGAGAAGGACACTTAAGGGCTATGTCGTGACACTGTGGTAGCATGCAATCTGGAAAGCACCCAGATGCTATTTCTCCTCCTGCTTATTCATTCAAATAAGTTAAAAAGTAAGACTGAAAATCTCCAGCTCTCTCACAGAATACAGGGCTATTTGTGAACCAAACATGTGTGAAGGGCAGTACATTGTCTGGTCATCCAGCAACACTGCCTGCAGGAATCAGCAATCAAGGCGGTATAAACTGCCATCTGAAAAAACTCATTGTTAGCCAGGAGCTTTTTCAGAGAGCAGCTTTACTGCGACTTTACTTTGGGAGGGTGGGTGTTCATTCACATACTGGGAGTTTTACCCCAAATCCGTGCAATATTTCAGAGAGCACTTCACACATGATTTGGGTTTCCCCCTCCATACTGGAACCCAGCCCAATTTCTGTCGGGGGTAAAAAAAAAAAATCTCTTTTTGTGTCAGAGTATCTGTTTTGCCCCGAACCCGCAGAAAAGTCTCACAGTAAACCCTCGTGTTAAAGCCTGCTGTCTGAAAAAGCTCCAGGGGAACTGTAACACCTAAAGCAATTCATTCCTCTGGTTCCTCCCATTCAGAATGTCATTCACAGGCATGGACTCTACAGGATATGTACATTAACCTGAAGTAGAATGAATGAATGAATGAATGAATAGCAGGGGTATAGTGGAGGGGGGATGCACAGGGACGGAGCACCGGTACTTCTCGGCTTCTCTGGCTGTTGGGGTGGCCATGGCCATGGGGGCTGTGACATGTAGAGCACCTCCACTTCTGAATTTGCAACTACATAATTGATTATTAGGGAAAGGAACAGAAGTGAGCTAAGGTGAGAAAAAATAATGCCTACTGAGCATAGAAGCCACCTAATGGTGCAATGGGAAATGACTTGCCTAAACAAGCATGAGGTTGCCAGTTCGAATCCCCACTGGTACCTATATCGGGCAGCAGCGATATAGGAAGATGCTGAAAGGCGTCATCTCATACTGTGCGGGAGGAGGCAATGGTAAACCTCTCCTGTATTCTACCAAAGACACACACAGGGCTCTGTGGTCGCCAGGAGTCGACACCAACTTGACAGCACACTTTAACTTTACTGAGCATGAGGAAGGGGGAATCCAGAAACTCATTACTTTAAAGGGGTAACAGTGACAGAATGAACAGAGAGAAGATAAGTAACATCAGCCATAAGAAGCTCCAAAATGAACACAGCTTTTAATGAAATGAACTTGAAACTTGCTCCTCTTTCTTTTTCTTCAAAGAAAGATGATACTTAGGAATGGGGATAATACTTTTCTGTATCATCCCCAATGGGGAATCTTGGGATGATACTTTTCTGCACCCAATTTTCTTCACCTCCACAGAATCATGGTGGAGCTACACTGTGACCAGAGTACACTCATGGTGCACACACTCTAAAGCCCTTCTGTCATGTCTCTATATCCTCTACACTCTCACAAAGAATCTTTGGCTGGGTTCTTTGAGCTCAGTGTAAATGTGACACCCCCCATATGACTGGTGTCACATTTAAATGCATTTACCTGATGTGTATACATGTGCAATCTGCACAATGGTTGGTGTAGAGCTGACATGCAGACTCTGCATGTATATGATGCAGTGTGTGTGGTAAATGTGTGGATCATCCGGATTCTACATAAATAAATGTCCGGATGCAGCCACAGGAGGGCAGGCACAGAGTAGACTTTCTAATATATGAAGGCGAGGATGTCTTCTTCTTGAGATACAAGAAGTGCACTGAATAATTCATAATATAATGCAGCCTTAACAGAAGTCTGCATGGTTAGAGAACTACACCATAACACAGGCTATATATGTGCTTGGCTAACACAGAAATGTGTAGGCACAGTGAAGAACTCCTGACATAAGTTAGAATTTCATTTGAATAGATGAATGAAATCACAGACAGAATAGCAACAAGACTCTGTATTGCAAAAGCATAGGGGAAAGCAGCACCACCAGTAAGGGTGAAGTAAAGTAAAGTTGTACCGTTGAGTCAGTGTCGACTCCTGGCGACCACAGAGCCCTGTGGTTTTCTTTGGTAGAATTCAGGAGGGGTTTACCATTGCCATCTCCCGCGCAGTATGAGATTATGCCTTTCAGCATCTTCCTATATCACTGCTGCCCGATATAGGTGCTTCCCCGTAGTCTGGGAAACATACCAGCAGGGATTCAAACCGGCAACCTCTTGCTCCCTAGGCAAGTTACTTCCACGCTGTAAGGGTAGTCTGGTTATAATATATTTGGAACATAATATTTCATTTCTAATTATTTCACTGCTATTTCTGCTTAAACTTCCAAACATTCCAGTGATGAGGATCCAATAAATACATGTGTTTCTAAGCTGATATTGTCTGCTAAATACTAGAATTCGAAAGTACATCCAAATGAATTGTTCCTGATGAGATTGTTGAACTGGATGTTGAACTTGATATTTTATATAATTACAATAAAACAGGAGTAGGCAACCTTTGGTACTCCCTTAATCCTCAGGCACAATAAATATGGCCATAAGCCCCTGCAATAAAATTTGAACTAATAAGAAATCACAGATGATGGAAATAAAAGCTGGCAGTTTTACAGAGACGTGATACCCACCAGACGTACTCTGAAAGCAGGAACAAGCAAACCAACAATCATTTAACACGCTGATACACAATGGCGCAGAAATCTATCACAAACTTGAATGCATTCAGATGGAGTGCTGCAGCAACCCTGCTAAAGCAGCTTGGGGAAAGTGGGATACGGTCCCTGTTACTGAAACAGCTTGTCTTGGGGCTGCAAATATAGAGGGCTGCAAAATCCCTCTATGTGATTTGGAGTTGCAGGCTTGCAACCTCCATCTTGGATACCTGAGCTCAGGGGATTGTGAACTCTTATAGTGCCCATATTTGGCAAAATATGCAATTTGGTCGCTTGGCACAAGCAAACATGGGGCAACACTGCCCAAGGTCAGAAGAACAAATGACTGAATGAAAGGTGGAAGACCCTCATGGTTTCTCCTGCAAAAAGGGAGGAAGTTAGCAGGCAGACTCAGGTCAAAGAGAGCTTCACAATACCTAACTCCCTTTGCAATGGAATTAGTTTCACGACTCACTTTCACAACTGCCCAGATAAGCATGTCACACCCCCAGTCTCCTATCATAAAGCTAATGAGCTGGCAAGGACTCAAAAGTAGGATAGTTAACAGAAAAGTAAACCTCTCTTCCCACCCCCCTCAGGAAGAGACATCCCAGTTTTGATAAGGCTTTTGAGTCTACTCATCCAGTACTCTGCACACACCTCTCAACTAGCCATTATACTTTTTGTTTCTTAAAGATCACACCTACTTGATCGGTTCATGTAAACATTAACTTCTTTGTTATGCACAAGTTTCAGACCCTGCAGTCAGGGTGCTTGACTTGTATTGCCTCAGGATATGTTTCTGAGTACAAATACCCCTGGCCAAGCCACATGGCCTCGGGATCAGAATTGGGATCAGAACCCACATAGATCTTTGCCCTGCTGGTTCTCAAGGGTTCAAGTGGTAGCTTTTTGTTCCACACCCTTTTTTCTTCCCGTTTTTCTGCTGCCTTCCTCCTGCAAGGAAATCCAACCTGAAAGTGTATCCAACACACCAACAGACTGGGACGAGTAATACTAACTGCCTAACTCCCTTTAAATCTCCTCTGCCGCTTCTCTCTCTTCTTTAAGCCTACATCTTGGTCCTTTCTCAAGTAAGGCTTTAAAGCTGATTTAATTGACAATTCAGACTTTAAGCTAAAAAGCCTGCCTCTACATGAGACTCTAGTTAATATTGTTAGTTAGGGTGTTATTGCTTCCTTATCCTGCCTAATCAATCTTTTTCTCTTCTTGTACCCCAGTTATCCCTAAATAAATCTGATTGTACCATATTTCTGTCTTCTCTTCATTTTCCAAACCAAAACTTTGCAGAAATTTATTCTGTAACAAACTGTTCCACATAGTCACACTGATCCCCCCCATGTTAGCCCAAAAGCCCAATTGGAATGTTTAGGCAGCAATCTGGAACAGTTTCATTAATATGCCCTTCGACTGAACATACGTGCACACCCTCAAATGGGCAAGGATGAGCATGAGTTCCTGACTGCATCTTCTGTAGAACTGCCTGCTGCTTGTTATATGCATTGCACTTCACTCAAGTCCTTCCTCTGTTTAGCCAGTGGGTGCCACTAACAGTGTTCTTCATTGTTCCAGTGTTGAACCCACCAACCCTAAATGTGGCTCCCTGACTAATTTTTTATTGGGCCTGTGTGAAGATTTGGCCAAAGCTAGATACTCTGCAGAGTCCCCCTGGCACCATGTGCAGACATCCATATGACCACACTAAGCCGTGCTGCATTTTGCCCAGTGCTGGTGGGGCTCGTTTAATGGAAACAGAGCCCCCTTGAACCCCTGCACCATCTTTGAAGGCATGCACAGAGTGCTGGGAAGTGTAGCCCTAACCAGCACTTTCCCCACAGAGTTTTTAAGAAAGGGCTCAATTTCTCTTCCAGTCCCTTCCAGCACTGAGAAAAGTGCAGTACTGTGTGGAGGTCAGCACCATGGTGAATGGCTCTCACCTTGATGGCTTTTTTTTTTTTTTTTTTTTTTGCCGGAGTGGCCCCTGCTTGAAAAATAGTGAAGCTCATTAGTTTAACGATTGCACTGTTGGCTGTTGGGAGTTGTAGATGGGAGTGTAACTGTTAGCACTGCAGCAGGGTTGTGGGGGACCAGCTGAGTCATTCTGCCATCTGCATGCCAGGGCTTGCTACATCCCTTGAGGGATAATGCCCTGACTTGATTGCTTCCTGAGCAGTTACTCTTGGACCCCTGTGAGCGTGTTTTCAGGAAGTGAGCTTCCCACCCACCCCCCAGGAGGAGGAGGGGGTGGAGATTGCCAACCCAAGAGAACTCAGACCGTGTGACTTGCTAGTTGCCACATTGGTCAGAAATATATTACAGTTACAACCTTGTCTCTCCAAAATGGCCTAGGAAACTCAAATAATACTTAGCATTTTAGATAAATGGGAGTGCTGTTTTCATACCTCATGTGCACATGGCCCCATGTGAGAGAAGATAGAGGTGTTTTTTTAAAAATACTTATGCAGTAGGGAAATGACGTGACTAGTTAGACAGAGGTTGCCGGTTCGAATCCCCGCTGGCATATATCCCAGACTATGGGAAACACCTATATTGGGCAGCAGCGATATAGGAAGATGCTGAAAGGCATAATCTCATACTGTGTGGGAGATGGCAATGGTAAACCCCTCCTCAGGGGCGTAGCCACCATTGGGCAACTGGGTTCAAAGAACCCGGGCCGCCACCCCTCAAGGGCTACACCTCGTGGCCTCGACATCCCCCCTCCCGTGTCTGACGTCAGACGCAGTGGGAGGGCTGGCTTAGCTCCTCAGTGGAGCCGCACAGCCCCTTTCAGGAGTTAAATGGCCATCGCTGCATTCGCAGCATGGTCAGAAGCGTATCTTCCCTGCCTTAAAGACAGGGAAGTGCCGCTCCTGGCAGTGCTGTGAATGCAGCGCTGGCCTGAATCTAACTCCCAAATGGTGCTGCGCGGCCCCATTCGGGAACCAGACCACGCCCCCCACATCTGATGTCAGACGTGGGGGTGTGGCTAACCCCTGCATCTGATGTCAGATGTAGGGGGTGGGGCAGGTGGGGCTGTGGCGGCAGCTGGACATGGGCTGCCGTTGGTCTGGCTCCGCTACTGCCCCTCCTGTATTCTACCAAAGACAACCAAAGAGAACCACAGGGCTCTGCGGTCACCTTGAGTTGACACTGACTTTCCAGCACACTTTACTGTTACTTTAGTAAGTCCCACTGAAACCAGGAGCTTTCCAGATGTGAGTAAAATGCAGGTTTTAAAAAGCTTCTGTTCAAGAGTCTAATGGCGTCTCACTCACAGTCCAGACTCTTTTGCAGAAAAATGTAGGCTCCCTCAAAATGTGATTTGACTGTGTGGCCACATGCAGAACATGGAGTTTCCAGGATTTTTACAGCACCACTTGCTGGCCAGTAGAAATGGCCATTATTTTAAAATTGTGAAAAGAGAAAGATTTGCAGGTGTTGGCCAGCAGGTGGAGCTGTAGAAATCCTACAATCTCTGTGCTCCATGTGTAGCGACACAGGCAAATTTTGGGGCAAGGGAGCAGAAGAGCCTACAGCTTTCTATGAAAGAGCCTGGACTGTGAGTGAGATGCCATTGGAAACTTGTGCAGAAGCTTGAAAAAGCCCACTGTTTGCCCATGTCTGGAAAGGTTCCTGGTGTACCATATGGCTGCACCACTTCAGTCTGCAGGTAGCAAATCAGAACTCCCTGGAAGTAAAAAATGAACAGCAAGGAGCAGACCAGTCACTAGCTCAGGCACGGAGGGAGGCCTGGGCTCAGCTGAGAGGCCCCGTTTGGGAGCTAAACCACGGCCCCCTTGTCTGATGTCATAAACTTCTTTGTGCACAAGATAGAGGTGAAATTGTTATCTTTTCTTGGATCTTCTAAGTTTCTGCAGGGTTCCAGAATGATTTACAGGGACATCTCAATAAAGACCTGTGGCGAACCTGTCCAAAATTTCCACACTAAGGCTGCAATCCTATGCATGCTTTCTTGGCATAGGAACCTAGGAAGCTTCCTTATACTGAGTCAGACCATTGGTCCATTTGGCTCAGTATTGTCTACTCAGATGGGCAGCAGCTTTTCCACGGTTGCAGGCAAGAGCTTCTCTCAGCCATATCTTGGAGATGCTGCCAGGGAGAGAACTTGGAACCATCTGCATGCTCTTCCCAGTGTGGCTCCATCATCTAAGGGGAATATCTTACAGTACTCATGCCTGTAGTCTCCCATTCAAATGCAAACAGGGCGGACCCAGCTTAGTAAAGGAGACAGTTCATACTTGCTACCACAAGACCAGCTCTCCTCCTTAACATCGGAAGCTGCTTTATACTGAGTCAGAGACCATGAGTCCCTCTAGCTCAGTATTGTCTACACAGACTAGCAGTGGCTTCTTCACGGTTACAGGCAGGAGTCTTTCTCAGTCCTCTCTAAAGATGACAGGGACAGATGAAAGCAGCGGCCCCATACCCTAAGGGAAATATCTTACAGGGCTTACATGTAGTCTCCCCTTCAAATGCAAACCGGGGCAGGCCTTGCTAAGCAAAGGGGACAATTCATGCTTGCTGCCACAAGACATTGGACTTTGTGGGAGTTACTTAGGGGAGACTCTAGTTTATTTACCCTAATGAAGCTTGCTTGACATTTTCAAACTTATTCAGACAATAAGCCAGTTTCCTCTTAGAAAATACGGAGGCTATTCTCATGATCGGCTAAAATCGGGCTAGGGGAGCCTAGCCCGATTTTAGCAGAACGTGGGAACCACCGGGCTCGCCAGCGAGCCCGGTTGCCTCAAAGCAGATAACCTGCTTGCGAAGCCCTCCCCTTAGCCCAGGTGAGCGGAGCGAGTGCTCAGCTAACTAGGGTTCCCAGGTCGTGTGTGGCCGTGCCGTGGCTAAGCCCGCTCTCCCCGCAAACCCGCTCTGGGCGAGTCTCACCGATCGTGAGACTCGCCTCACTGTCTTTTTGGTTTAGGCCAAACGTTTCAGTTTGCTTTCCAGGCTGGTTTGTTCTTCCTGACCAAGATAGTGTGGCAAGAAAAACTGGTGAGACAGCTCAGTACCAAGCCAGCTAAAATCTGCAGGGGTGTGTGTGTGTGACCCTGCACCCCTACTGAACACCATAGTCTCACCCAGCCCAGTTCCTGAACAGGAAGGAAGCGAGGGGGTTCGCTTAAGCTCAGGGGTAGGTAGGGAATCTCCCACCTACCTGGCTGCACTGGCTTCTGCTGTTTGTTCTGGGGGCACAGGAATGAGTGAATGAGGCTTCTTTAAACTACGGAAGTCTTTTAAAACAATTAAAAGTTTTGTACTGACACTATGTTTTGTACTGACTGTTTTGTACTGACACTATGCTGTAAAGTTCCAGTCTGGTGGATGGGGGAGTGTAAAATGTTTTTGGGGAAGCATCTGCTATCCCTTGCTACCCACTAGGAGTCATCCCTGGACTTACTTCTGAGAAATGGGCAAGTTTTGGAGTGTAAAACTTAATAGGAAGTTTGACTGGAAGCAGGTAGCAAGGTGAAAGTGGAGAGTATTTTTAAATCCCCTCGATTTATGGTGTTATCTCTTTCTCTTTTAACAAAGTCTGAATAGGAAGCTGTGTTCTTGCTGATTAAGCTCTAACACGATTCCAAGAGAGATAGGAAACCCAGCACCGGTTTCATCTTGCACAGGGTCTGCAGAACCTGGGTGCAGACGTCCTAGTATCTGAGACAGAAGTGAGCAGTTTCTCACCACTTCCTCTTCCTCCTCCTCCGCATTTGCTCTCTCTCAACCATCCTGTTAATTTCACTTCCTGTTATTGATAATTACACTCAAAACACAAAGGAAGGTCAAGGTCTGAAAAAGTCCATATTGTGATCACTCAATATTTTATTTCCCTTTTGATGCAAATATGCTGTTGATTCCTATATCAATCTCATCACCTGCATTTTAGTCTATCGGCCAGGGGTCTAAAAATAGGTTGATCGGTACATTTTGAGTGATAAACCGGATAACGTTTTTTTGATTGCTTATGACCCTAGTGGAATTATTAGACATTATGGCCTTTGATAATGAGTAGATTTCACTCTCTCTCTCTCTCTCTCTCTCTCTCTCACACACACACACACACAACCCAGTTTATTGTGCAAAAATAGCTTTAAAATGCGTAATAAGCAACAGTGATCATATGGTGGCCAAACAACTTTACTAATCCAACATTTTCTATCTGAAGTAACAGACTGACAGCTAAAATTGAAAAAGTAACATTTCCCATGGTAGTGTTTATTATTTTATTAGTATTTTGAAAGCATTTGTCTACAGAAAACACACAAAAATCACAACAATTCTGTAGAAATTTTTAAGGAGCTACAGAGTTTTCAAATAAAGTTCTTTTAGCTAACCATAAAAGTCATGTTCGTCATCTGCCTGTTTTAAAGTCATCCTCGTCTTCGTCAGCTTGGTTGTCTCATTCCTGCATTGGCTTATTGCCATGCAAATCATTCTTTATAAAAATACATGTGAGCCCAGCACAAGACTGATTGCATCTGCAGGACAACAGTTCAAGAGAACTGAATCAGGAGCTAGTTTCCTAGCCATTTACCGAATAGTAAGTTCCTCTTACTGCAATTTCATCCATAGCGGTCTGGACTAGGAATTTCTGGAAACTGGATCTGGCAGTCTCTCCCCCACCCCCCTTTGTTAAATTAGCATGGTGAATGTGCTGTTGCGGGGGGGGCGGGTTCCACAACAGGGTGGCTGTTGATGTCATTCTACTACACTAGGGTAGGCAACCTTAGGTCTCCAGCAGTTGTTGAACTGTTGTTGTTGTGGCTGAGGACGATGGGAGTTGTAGTTCAACAGCTGGAGAGCCAAAGTTGCCTACCCCTGTAGTACACCTTTTTTGCACACAAGTTTCTGTAGCGTAACTCATTTATGTCTGTTGCTGGTACTCAAAAGATCCAGGGACCAGGCCCACAGCTTTCTTTTGATAATTAAACTCAATCATACCCGACCAAGAATAATTATATAGATTTTTTTATCGCTCTAATATTATAATAGAGCACCTATAAAGGTAGAAGCAGCAGAGAGCTAGGTGAGGCTAGGAGCTCTCTCCCATGAGCTGTGCAGGTGCCTTTACAGCTGCACTTCCTTTCTGGAAAAGATCAGGGAGGAGGGAGGTGACTGAGTTGATTCAGGGGTCTGAGCAATTCATTGGGGGTAAATGCCCGATGAGCCACCCACTAGCGATGCCCCTGGCTCTAACAAATTCATTCATATACAAAAAGTCATGGGTATTGTAAATTAAAGCTCCTGCCTTAACTTCCGTACAGTGTATCAGTAAAGGTGTTCTATTGCCTTGTGTGTCACGGTTGCATACAACGAGACAGACATAAACCCCCTTCAGCTCACTAAGAAAATTAATAGGGCTGAATAGATTGTTCTAGTCCATTCAATATGAACACTCAAAAACCACAATTAACTTTTGCCACTGCTCTCTTTCTCCCCCCCACCTTCCCAACAGATACACACATTTTCCAATTACAACTTCTATGATTCCCCAACAGGAAATGACATTGTGCATCATTTGCAGCTAGGGAGAGGCCTTCCAGGGCATCTTTTGTCTGGGAAGGAGCTCTCTGCTACTTGTTATTCCCCTCTGCCTCGCCTTCCTCCAAAGTAAGGCTTTTTTTTTTTTAAACCTGAGGAAGACAGGGGGCTAGCAGGTAAGAGAACAGTGGCAGAGGTAGCGGGCCAGCAAACCCCATTTCAAGTTCAGCCCAGCTCACACAGCTGGGTTTGACTCACAAATGGAGCAGGTGTTTAAAGTGCAGGGGAAATTCACATGACGAGCTTGACGTCTCACACCATCCTACTTAGACATCAAGCAGCACCTCCAGCTCTGAAGCCTCAGGCCTCCTCTTCCTGCTGTTTGGTGCATTGCCTTCAGCTGGATGTGTAGCAAGCAGCACATCTAGGCCCATAGCCTCCACTCCAGCAGGAAGTGGGGGGAACTCCCCTTTACACCGTGTGGCAGGTTTGCTTTGGGACTGCCCTGAAATAATACAGTGGGAAGTGGGAAAGCTTAATTCCCTCTCCCCATGGTGTAGCAGATTGGCACTGAGACTGCCCCCAAGCCTCAGCAGCAGTACAGGATGGAAGACACTAAATCCACTCCCTGCACTCTTGCGTGTCAGCTAGAGCTGGGTGTGCAGAAAACAATACACCTAGCCCTGAAGTCTCACATACAGCAGAGAATGGGGAAGTTTCAACCTCTCCTTCCCATGGCAGAGTTGGCTTTGGAACAAACTCCTTCTTTGTTGTACTGGGACAGCCCCCTCATATCAAGCTGCCCCCTTCCACCTCTGTCCCTCTCCATCTCCTCCTAGTAGGCTAGTGGTACAGTTGTCAACTCTTTATTCTCCTGTGCTGCCTTCATTATCCACAAATGACCTGTGCTGCATAACTACCAACCCTTCATTCAGAACTGACCAAAAAGATATCTATATAACCTCCTACTTAAAACTATGCAACTGATTTTCAGCAAAGAAAAGAAAAGACTACCCCAACAGAACACTTACTTTTATTTTTAAAGCAATTGAAATTATTTTTAAAGTAATTTGAACCTCCAAGGGATAACTGCTGGCATGTTACCAGTAAAAAGTCCTTGGAAACAAGACCCATGGTCATGGCTTTTAAGTTGTTGTAACCCATTCATTTGCATTATGCTTTTTACATTGGACAACTCGGATGCCTCACTAAGTAGGTACTCAGTACTAAATTTCATACTGATGGGACAATTCTATACAAGTATACAGAACAGAATTTTCATGCAATGGTAAAACATTCAAATTCCACTCCACTTTAATTATAGAGATGTGCCAAATCTTTTTAATAAAGCAGAAGAGAGCCAAATTTAAATAATATATTCTGATAAAGTGTGCTACTTTCGTTTAATTCATAGACAGGTTTGAAACGTTTATAGCCATTTGTGCAAATATCCTTAAACCTACCAGAAACCAGACAGCTCTCTTCTGTAGCTAGCTCAGACTGTTGCCCTGTTTTCTGGTGATGAATATTTTTTTCTTTCCTTGAATGAGAGAGAAGAAATGTTGGCATGAATAGCAATGTATGCTTTAGGAAAGGAAGCCCTGGCTCTTTCCAGCTGATTTATGGATGTATTACCGTATATTGAAACATTATCCAGAGAATGCTTTAATCTGATGATCCCAATTACCAACCAGAGGAGGGCCAACTGCAGTGGACACAAAGGAGTTTATCACAAGCTTGGAATGAGAGAAAGCACATAGTGCAGCAGTTTGCTGGAATTACTAAGCAGTTTAGGGCCTAGTCAGCCCTGAGATGGGAGACAGCCTGGAAAGGAACCCTATGTGTGCCGCTTTGAATTCCATGGAAGAAAGGTGGGATATAAAGAAAATAAAAGGAAGATATCCCTGGTGTATGCCTTTTGAAATTATGTATCAAAAGAAATGCTCTCTGAAGAGAAGGGGGGCTTGAAGATGGAGAGTGTATTTTCTGGCAGACGTTTGCCACAATGAAGACGGCAAAGCCTCCGCTGAATGAAAATAGAGGCCGAAACTTCAGACAACAATGCAATAGCTAAACCACACAAACTTTTTATGAGATTCTAGATCACTGGCTGAATCACAAAGTTGAGTTCACGGACACTAGCTTTCAAGATTGGTTTGATACTCATTTCTGATAAGATGGTGATGATACAACTAGTAGATACAGAGGGCGAAAGAGAGAGAGAGAGAGAATCGGGGACCTAGGGAAAACCAGTAAAAACCTTGATTGTATTTTAGGTCTCCTCCTCCAGGATGCTTGCCCTTTAAAGCAGGTTTCTGTTGGTAACAAATTCCAAGACTTCAAACTTGCCAAGACCACAAGGGTTCCCATTCCCAACCTTTGGTCCCAGGTGTTGTTGGACTACAGCTCTCGTCATCCCCAGCCACAATTGCCAGAGGACTCTTGGACTATAAAAATGAGAAGAGGCCAAAAAGGCCTCTGCAAACAGAATGAGTGGTGTATTCTTAGGAAGTCAGTTGAGTGCAGAAGTTCTGCACAGAGCTGGCAATAATAGGGTAAGTTTCATCAATGCTTTTTCTTTTCTTTTTGAAGATTCACTTTTCAGAACAGCTATCTTGATGTGGGATTGTTGTTTTCACATTACACAAACAACAAAGGGCAGGAAAAAGGAAAGAAAGGAACGTGAATGTTAAAAAGCCTAAAACAAAATATAGAGCCCTTTCTCGTGATCATGTGAGAGGGCTGCAGGGCGGGTGGTGTGGAAGGCAGAGGAAGCTCACCTTCCCTCAAACAATCTTCCCCACAGATTGAGTCCCCTGGCAGCGCAGAGGTGCAGGGGTCAGGATGCATTGTCCCGGCCCCTGGAACCCCCACCATGCACTGCATGAGTAGCCATCACTACACCTATGCAATAAAAGCCATACATTAATTATAGGTTGCAAGAAGAAATACTTTACATTTAATTTCATTGGGTGACCTAGCCCCAGGTTCTAGTGTCCTGCTAACTGGGCAAAGAGGCACCTTTTTAATGTGGTGATTCTCTTTATTTAGCAGGGGGAGAGTAACTGGCCCCAGCACAGTACCTCCAGTGACTGTTGCTGGTGTCTATCTTATGTTTTGTTTTAGATTGTGAGCCCTTTGGGGACAGGGATCCATCTTATTTATTTATTATTTCTCTGTGTAAACTGCCCTGAGCCATTTTTGGAAGGGCAGCATAGAAATCGAATGAATGAATGAACAAGATAATATGAGAAACAAAAAAGGACAGAACTTCCTATTTATTCCCTCCCCCACCCCATCATGGGGTGTGTGTGAGTGCAATGTAATATGTAATCCATAAATAATGTGAAAATGTCCATACATTTCCAGCTCAGACTCATGAATAAAATTTAATGAGAAAACAAAGTTGCCCAAATGTTCACAGATTGATTTATCTTAATAATTCTGCTCACATGTTGAAATTGCTCAGTAGTTTTATACATAATGGCAACATCCCAAAGTTTTGAAAGCTATTGTTTCAGTTAGGAGCTATTTCATTGTTGTGCAATGCAAATTTTTTTGCTGCAGACAGCATCTGCATAATTAATTTCTTATGAATTAGAAATGGGGCCTCTTTCTATTCTCAGGTCACTAACTCAAGGGAAGGATCCAAAGGAACAGATTGGCCTGTAATTGACTGGATAATTTTTACAACTTCCAGACAAAAGGCCCTAATAAAGTTTTTCTTTTTAAAGGAAGTTTTTCACACCCGGCTTTTAGTTCACATCTCCTCCGGAATGGAGAGGGTGTGTTCAGATATCAGCCAAATTTACAGTCCCTGCGAGCTGTCCAGGAGCACTTCATACACAATTCAGGATTTTTTAATTGTGCGCTAGAGTGTAGCCCAATTTTTATCTGTGGTTAAAAAAATCCACTTTTTGGTGTCATTTTTGAGGGGCAACTTTGAACTCACAGTAAAGCCTCTCAGTAAACCTGTGGGAAAGCTTGCTGTCTGGGAAAGCTCCAGGTATGAATGTATGTACCTAATTCCTTGCAATCTTTCCAATGCAACCTTCATCTAGTCTTAATAACGTATTTAATCAGAAGAGCAGCACATACCATTTAGACAGAGGTTTTCTTGTGTTCCCTTAAATGTGGCTACATTTGATAGCTTGGAATTAATGCTCCATATCTCTACCTATTCAGCTGTACACAGTCTTAAAAAGTAGTGTGCCGTCAAGTCGATTTCGACTCCTGGCGTCTGGAGAGCCCTGTGGTTGTCTTTGGTAGAATACAGGAGGGGTTTACCATTGCCTCCTCCCATGCAGTATGAGATGATGCTTTCACCATCTTCCTATATCGCTGCTGCCTGATATAGGTGTTTCCATATTCTGGGAAACATACCAGCAGAGATTCGAACTGGCAGCCTTCTGCTTATCAGTCAAGCATCTTACTCAATCATTTAGTCATATATGTTACATTTTCATGTATTGTACATGAAGTCACAAAGTGCCTAAGGTTGGAACTACTGAAAAAAAGAGAATTGGGAGTCCTGTATCTTCTGATCAATTAGTAACATCAATATAATTTGTTTTCCATTAGATACCTAATGTTGCAGTGGGGAAGCAACTTGCCTAGTGAGCAAGAGGTTGCTGGTTCGAATCCCCACTGGTATGTTTCCCAGACTATGGGAAACACTTACACTATATTGGGCAGCAGCGATATAGGAAGATGCTAAAAGGCATCGTCTCATACTGTGAGGGAGTTGGCAATGGTAAACCCCTCCTGTAATTTACCAAAGAAAACAACATTGCTCTGTGGTCACTAGGCACAACTTTGCCTTTAGATACAAATATTTATGCTCTATGTTGCACCTAGAAAAAGCACATCATTTTTGACCAGCTTAAAAAGTGAGTGCACATACAAATATTCATGAGCTGAGAGAACAGATATAATCTTCTTCTTCCAAGTGTCCTAGAATTTAAATGTGGTAACTTATATACCAGGCATGACCCTCCAAAGAAATAAAGGGTTAATTCACTGTTGGTTTTAATACAACTAATATCTGATCCAGGTATCACAGTCTTGAGAGCAGATATTCCAATATCTACTTCTACATCTTATTCCACTTATGAGAGTTTCTGAAATGCTAAAATCCAGTGTCAAGAGAAAAATCAAGATCAAGCAAAGAAAACTAGATGAAGTTCTTTGATCATGTAAAGTCAATTAGTAATCTTTCAGTAATGTGATTAGGAAGTGCAGAGAGCCAAAGTATTCTTCTGTAAGTGAGAATGGATCATG
This sequence comes from Hemicordylus capensis, assembly GCF_027244095.1. Taxonomy (NCBI): domain Eukaryota; kingdom Metazoa; phylum Chordata; class Lepidosauria; order Squamata; family Cordylidae; genus Hemicordylus; species Hemicordylus capensis. The sequence continues at coordinate 52,357,951 of NC_069660.1, forward strand.
ACTAATTTACTGTTGTCCAGCTGATGAATCAACCTTCCAAAAGATTTATCCTAAATAATATAATTTGATGGATTCAGTGGCTATTCAGTATATTGCTGCTGCCCGATATACTGATCTTGACTAATGATGCACATGTGCTTCTAACAAAAGTGTGTGCACAGTGCTAGCTTTCCTGCTTCTGAAGTGGGCACCACATGAGCACAACAATTTTGGCCATTCTTCCCTTGCTCTTGGAAACTCTCCTTGACAGTGAAGACATGTCCTTGAAGGTCACACAACCTTCATTGATGTGTTTCTCTGGGTCAAAGAGTGCTTCCAGAGCACAGAGAAAGCAACACAAATCATTACATTGTTGCACACGAGTGCTCGTGCTTCAGAAGTGGGGTGGCTAGTGCTGCACCGGTGCATGCTTTTGTTAGAAGCTCATATGCACTGTTAATCAGGATGTCGTCCAGTATCAGTATTACTGTCAGTGCCTGCTGGAATCATATGTAGCACTTCATATCCTCAGCAATGACATCTGCTCAGGAACTGAAAGATATTTAGCCATTCAGTTTTAGAAAAGTTTTTCTTCATACATTCCCAGAAGTCACCCTCAGTGTCATTAATTACTGGCCTTCTGTGTCTTCAGGCAGTGTTTATCCCTAGTCATTGCAACCTTTCTGAGAAGGGAGGAAACTTTTTTTAGGTATGCTATGTCTTCTGAGATAGAGTTGCCAAAATTAAGACTGAATGTAGGAGAGGGTTCCCTATGATTTCACTCAACATGATTTAGAACGTATTTGTTACTGTTCTTCTCGAGATTCTAAAAATACCTTTGATGATTTTTCCACCATGTTTGCCAGTCTAGCATATTTTGTCCACATGGCTGCCCACATCCTCTTCCAGTTTGGCTGTGGCTTGTTCAGAACCCACCACTTTACTGGTTTCAATGGAAAGAGTCCCACTAATTATCATTATCTGCCCTTGATCTTAACTGCAGAATATTTCAACGGACATTGTGTTGCTTAATCATGTTGCTGTAATACTGTGTGGACTTCCACTGCCAGTTTTATAACTGTTTCAAAAAGTAAGAGCCTTCATGGAAGCAAGCCTCCTACAAACGGAATGAAGATTTGCAGGGAGAGTTCTTATATTTCATAGCATTATGTTTTTAAGAATTATTCAATTACAGATTAAAAAACAACACCCAGCTTTAATTTACTATTCCATGTACACATCCTCAGGAGGAATCCCTACTGAACTTCTCAGTAAACCTGCCTAGGATTGGGCAGTCAGTATTGGGTATCTCAGGTCAACTTTCTAGCAAATATGCTGATAGCTGGAATAATCTATCTTTTTTTCCTTGACTGTCTTGAGGTAAATGCTGGGGTTACAGGGCAATTTTCCCCCCAGATGAAGCTAGGATTCAGTGTCTTCCTTACTGTGGCTTTACTTGAATAAGTATACTTTGTTAACTTTACATTTTCATCTGTGTGTCTTAAGCCTTTCCTAGACACGGGACTGAGATATCCCAGGGACATTTTTACATAAGAGGCCTAATTGAGTTTCATTTAAAATGGTCTGTAATGCAAATACAAAACGTGCATTGGTCAGGAATGTGTGTATTATTAAGAAAATGCCTCTCTTTGGCATTCTGTCCCTCATTACCAACATTCACACAAGACACAAACAGTGTGGGAGGCTCAAAAGCGTTTTTAGTGTCTTGCGTGCCAATGTCCTGTTTCTATTAGCAACAATAGCATTATAGTACAAGAGCTAATGTGGTCATGGGATGACATTACTAACTTAGCTGGGAGAGCCAGCATGGTGTAGTGGTTAGAGTGCTGGACTGGGATCGGGGAGACCCGAGTTCAAATCCCCATTCAGCCATGATACTTGCTGGGTGACTCTGGGCCAGTCACTTCTCTCTCAGCCTAACCTTCTTTACAGGGTTGTTGTGAGGAGAAACTTAAGTATGTAGTACACCACCCTGGGCTCCTTGCAGGAAGAGCGGAATATAAAATGTAAACAAATAAAATAAATAAAACTCTAGGAATGTTGCTTTCCCCTGGCAAAAGGGTGCTTATATTTTCCCATCAGTATTAGCCTCAGAAGCACCATGTGTTAGCTGGTAACATAAAAGCACACCAGGTACACCAGAAGTGCTGCTGTTTTGTTTTTCGCAGCATCAGTTATTCTGATATTATAAGTCTCAATGGACCTTATTCAGAGAAAGGCTCAGGATTCCTACAGCACAGCAATCTTGTGCTGTTATAATCTTCCTTACAATCAGCCAGCTCAATCCACAGAGATGGTGGTGTAACATGTAGGTCTTCTAGAACAAAAGGTTCTGCAGCTGTGGATGTCTGCAATAAAATATGCCCTGGAATTCTAAAATAAGACTCATCTTGTCATCTTAGATGCAAGACACACAGAGAGGCTCTGATCCTCCAGGCAGTCTTGCACAAGCTCACCCAAGGGCTGAGCATGCTTGCGGATGGAACTGTGAAGTTTGTGGCCAGTACATGTGTGGGTGGCTGCAAGGGTGGAGCCAAAGGGGGGAAGTTTCAGAGCAGCCACCAGGCAGCTCAGTGATAAGAGGTTTCCTGCATTTGCTTTTTTCATTCTGTGTACACATCTCTTGGAGCCCCCATCGCCTGACTAGAAAAAGCAGGGGAAATGGGGTTGCTGACAGCACTGGGTGAGTGAATAACTAACTGGGAGGCCTGGGAAGGGTGGACACGAGAAAAATCTCAATATCTGCCAAACATCCGTTTGTAACAGAGAAGATGGAGAAAGAAGGAAGCCAAATATGGGCACTGATAGATTGTCAAGAATGTGGTGTCTCCACCTTAGAGCCCCACGGATCTGGAATTGCCTTGAGTAAGCAAGGCCCGTCATATTAAATAGGCCTGTGACTTCCTTGAAAAAGGACACTATGGTGATAGGTTGATAGGTTTCAGGAAGTGAACCTGGTTGTCCGTTTACCTGCCGTTACCTCCCGTTATTTATCTGCCATTATGTGTTCTCCCTTTAACGTTCCTAGGCAGGACAATCATTGTCCCTAGGCAAAACATGTCCATCCCCCAGCTCTGCAGGGTTTACAGCCCACACGTTCTAAGCTTGTGACTGTGAATTTGTGGTGATGAAGCAAGATCATTCCAGCCCCTACATTATGGATTTCTTCAGGAAGTTGTGACCTGAGCTTTCTACTGCTGAGAATACTTTTCCCACACAGAGAGCAGAGAGTGGTTTTCTTTTTGCAGGCCCTGTTTTGCTCATTCAATGAGTCTGAAGGACACCAAGGTGCTAAGCATTCTAATGTGGATTTGATTGATATCATTATGCTTCCTCAGTTGCTCTACTTCACTGAATGCTGAGACATTCCAGGGGTTTTCAGTGCACCTTGGATTTTGGTTTCCATTGAAAAGAGAGTCACTGCAGTCTTTGAGGTGTTCGTTTATTTGCACTAGCCTACAGGCTGGATGAAGTTGAGAAGAGAAGAGCTAATTCTTACAAGTCAGCAGCAGGTTGTATCAGAGAGGCCAAATCCTGCATCTTGAGATTCTACAGCTCTCTGCCTTGGCTGTCCCATAATGGGGTGGCCCTTTTATGGGGCAAGGTGAGGCAGCTGCCTCAGGCAGAAGATTGTCGGGGCAGCAGCAGGGTGGCAAAAAATCCTCCGCTATGGCCATCAGTGCAACTCTTTTGGACAGTGCCGAATCTTGCAGACTTTGCAAGGAGCACCTCTCCTCAGACTCCTTGCAAAGCTTGCAAAAAGCACGAGGAGAGAAGAGGCTGCTAGCAACCTTCCCTCCTCCCTGCCCCACATGCAGTTTCAAAGCTTGCAAGGGCTGGTTTTGAAAGAAGGCTGGCCCCCACCAGGTGCATGAGACAAGGCAGAACTTTATGCCTTGCTTCAGGTGCCGCAATACCTTGGACTGCCCCTGACCCCATTCTAGGCTCTCTTCAGTCCAGTGGTGGCACCAGGAAAAAGAAAATGAGGGGAGCACATATGGGGCAAAGTGAATTTCTGGGTGGGAGAGCTGTATCCCACATGTTAGATTCCTGAAAGAGAAATGAGGGGCAGCTGGGGGGACAACTACTTTTCCAAGGGGGCGCTTGCCTCCCCTTGCCTCCCCTTGAGCCACCCTTGCTTTAGTCTCACGGAGTGGTCTCGCGAGATGGAGTGGACGGAGTGGTCTCGCCTTCAGCCCCTCCTTTCAGATAGGCCCTGCATGTTTTTTGCAAGAACCAGCACTGCATCACTCACTCAGAATAGTCAGCGTCATTAGCAAAACCTCCGTTTGGCTTCTCACGCAGCGATTAACTCACAAACAAATTTCCAACCAACTAACTGCCCCATATTTGCAACAAAATGCAAGAAGATTATGGAACTCTCTATGATGAATGGTTTTCTTGATGGTTTCTAGGTGCTTCTCCAGCCCCAAGAGCTCACTGACCTGCATGGTGCCTCCTTTCAGGGCTCCTTTGGTCTCTCATACCCCAGTGCAGAATATCTGTGGCTGGCACAGCATGGTCCTGGCTTATTCAGCATGTCCCAGAGTTTGTAGTTCCGGCTTGCTGCATGAAAGCATGAGGGCAGGAATGGACAAGCCTACCTCCCGCAGTCAGGAAGTTAAGAAGCATGTGCGCCTGCAGGAAAGGTATGTTGGTTGTGCTCCTGAGACCCAGACTCTATGCAAAGATCAGTGCACAGTAAGAGCCCCACTATGCCGGTTCTCTGAAAGGAAGCTATGCTTTCTGACACTTAACAGATGGGAACTGTGAAAGTGAAGAAGGCACTTATACTGCCTTGATAGGATTATATTGCTTCCACAGGGGCCTGGCAGCATTTAGACCCTATGTAGGACCTACAGCTGCCAATTGCGCCTTCTAATCAGTCTGGACAGCCAGTTCGATGCAGTGGTTAGAGTTTGGGGTATGCATGTATAAAACTGAGTTCAAAATGTCTGCTCATGTTTGAATGGCCTCCCTTGAGCAAATCTCTATTTCTCAGCCCAAGCAACTATGCAAGGTGATTGTGAGGCTGAAATTCCACTCTAAGCTTCTTGGAGGAAGGACAGAATGCAAAGACTATCAGTAAAGCCATTGTAACATTTCTCCCAAGCACAAGCTTCCCCATGCCCACAGCTGCTGTTATCACTGCTATTATCACTCAGTAGTGATGATTATAGCCCTATTCACATATTATAGTCAACATATAATGTGTGTGCATTCAGATCTGTGCATATGTGCAGTTATTCATACATTGTGTTTGACATGTGTACATTTCCTATCTGTACCCTCCATTTGCGTGGGCCTGTACGCAGGTTAACATTTAAAATGAACTCTTGTACAGTCAACGTAAAACTATGTGCATGCATACAGATATCTGAGATTCTCTACACATGTACTCTATAATGTCTGGATAGGCCTTATGATAGGAACCAAAGTATTATCTTGGTGTTACATACAGGGAAGCATTGCAAAGGGGCGCTTAGCAAATAGAAGAAAACCCAAAGGAGTTCATTCATTAATTTTTACCCCACCCTGCCTCCTCCCAGGAGCTCAGTACATGGTTCTTTCCCCTGTGACCCAATTAATCCTCACAACAACCCAGTGAAGCCATTTAGGCTGAAAGCTACTCTTTGGGCCCAGGTAACCGAGTGAGCTTCGTGGCTGAATAGTGTATGAACTTGAGGCTGTCTTCAATATTGCCCAGTCTCTTTCCTATTATATTGCATTGTAGACTCATTGTTTAATATATGGATGTAAGAAGCTGCCTTATACTGAATCAGACCATGGCTTCATCTAGCTCACCATTTCCTGTGCTGACTGGCAGCAGTTCTCCTGGGTTCCAGACTGGGCAGAGGCCTTCGCCAGCCCTACCTGGACATGCTATGGATTGAACCTGAAACCTTCAGCATGCATAACAGCTATGACTCCTCTTCCAGCTTGCACATTCAGGCTTCTTTGCTTTTCAGGAGGGGCTCCAATGTGTCACTGGTGCTGGACATGAGTTCCCTGAGCAACACAGAACCCATTCGATCGGTCTCCACCCCTAGAGATGTCACAGTGCAGCTCCTGAACACAGCCAGCCATGTTCTTTCTCGGGAGATGCTTCAGCAGCAGAGCTGGAGTCTGGCGGAACTTCAAGAGGAGTTCGCGGTGAGAAGCTTAGAACTCCCTCGTTCTGATTTGACTCCCAGCCAAGCTTTCATTGGCTACAATCCTGCTGCTCGTTAAGGGCTGCATCAGATATACCAATAGCAACAGGCCTTTTCCTGTGGTTTAGAAAGATCTCTGGAGGCTGATCCCGTCAAGGAACCTATTACAAACCTTATTACCATAATGAGCATTCGTGCTAGTATCTTATCAGAGCAATAATCCTATCTCTTTTGTTCCTTTTATTCAGAAGTGGGCAGGGCAGGGAAGGCAGGAATGGGAGATTTGATTTCCATAGCAGCCATTATCACCTTGGGGTGGGAGCTGATACCAGATTTGAACAGGAGCTCTTTAGAGCAAGTCTATCTGCTTCAGAAAGAAAAAGGAAGAAGCAATTGATAATCTCAGGTCCTGGGTACTTTCAGTGATTCCTCTTTTAATCCTTAACAGAAAATGCCCTCAAATTTTGCCAGTCCAGAAGAGTTGAACATTCCAGGACGAGCAGCAAAGGACAGATACAAATCCATCCTACCAAGTATGTTTATTATTATTTTATCTTATTTTATTTTATTCATTTATATTTATATGCCTCCCTTCATTCCATGGCACCAGGACAATAAACAAAATTATTAAGGCAATCATAAAAACATAATAAAAATACAAATCAAACAACCAACAGATACAGCTATGCAAGTCAAACTAAAATGGCAGCCAGAGGGCAACAAATCACTAGCTAAAAAATGAAAAGGGCAGTCTTCAAGCACCTACGAAAAACTGGAAGCAGAGGAGCTGTGAGGATCTCATCCGAGATGTTCATCTTGGATCCTCCAGCAAACAGGAAGAATGTGGACATCAAAAAACTTGTGTGTGCGTGCACATGTGCACGCCTTAGAGGGAACACTGATCTGGATCATGTCCATTATCTTGCTCAGGATTTGTGTTCTTACACCATGGAGGCCATACATTTTGGAAAAGTAGCAAGGTCCCATTGTCAGTGGTGTCTCCAGTCAAGGCCCCTGAGGTCTATATGTAGTCATTATCCCACCCATGCAACCACCCACATCACCTAAAGTAAGGTAAAGTGTGCCATCAAGTCGATTTCGACTCCTGGCGCCCACAGAGCCCTGTGGTTTTCTTTGGTAGAATACAGGAGGGGTTTACCATTGCCTCCTCCCGTGCAGTATGAGACGATGCCTTTCAGCATCCTCCTATATCGCTGCTGCCCGATATAGTACCAGCGGGGATTTGAACCGGCAACCTTCTGCTTGTTAGTCGAGCATTTCCCTGCTGCACCACTTAAGGTGACGTTACCCACATCACCTGCAAACTGGGAAGTGGTATGACTAATGCAGTTGCTGCCACTGTCATCAGTGAATATAAAGGGAACATTTACAGGACAGCTATAGAGCCGCTGGCTTTTAACCTCAGGTTGTAAAGACACATAGCTCTCCTTAGCTTCAGAAGATAATAATTCAGTTCCTGCTGTGCTAATACCAGGGCAGACACCACATACAAGTATAAGCTCATTGAGACTTAGAATACTGTGATCTCCTGAAGAGCCAATGTGAGAATATTGGCCTGCGGAGAGAGACCTGCTTCAAAACTCTGCTCAGCCATGAAGCTTACTGGTTGGCCTTGGCCTGGTTTATATGGAATGCCAAATCAGAGGTGGGAGAACCCGCACTTTCAATTTGAAACTCCCAATTGTACTGCAGACATCCGTCAAACAGTGGCCTGCCAAACTCCAGTTCCAGGAGAGGAGAGCCCCTCCCTGCTGCTCGGCCTCCGTGGTAGATCCCAGCAAGCTCCATGGCCAGACCGCGGGCAAAGTGTGACCACATTAGTAGGACGGCCACGATTGGCCATGATCATGAAGGGGGCGTGTCGAGTGCAATAGTGCATTTTTGGAGTGCTCTGCCGGACCTCAGCATGGAAAGGGCATTTAAATCCATCTGTCTTCCCCATTCTCACATTTGTCCTGTTTGCTAGAGGATCCAGGATGCCCTGCAATGCCCTTACATGCCATGCAAGCGAAGGTATCACTGCCCCACAAGGAGCCCCACACCCTTGTAGTCCTGCACAACCACGAATCCCAGGGTGTGTGTGTGTTTGTGGTGGGTGGTATTCTGCTGTTACTAAGGGAGGGGAGGGGAACATGGGATGTCGTAGGAAGTCATATGTAGATGAGGGAGGGCTGGTCTGTCCCATCCAGAACACTGGGTGTCTGTCCCAATATTCCTGAGGGATACTGGGGGGTTATCCCTTGGGAAAATCTTTCCAGGGATTATCCTGGCAAAACAGTCCATGCAGACCCAACTGAAATCCTGCTGTCTAGCAGCTTGCTGCTGAGCAGGCTTGCGCTCTCATGAGAGGGGCGGGCCAGTCTTCTGGGGAAGACCGCACTCAACAACAACAACAAAATGTATATACTGCTTTTCAGCAAAAGTTGCCAAAGTGGTTTACATAGAGAAAATGTTGACAATTTTACCCTAATTGTTTGGAGGTAGGGATAAAGAAGGGGTGATAATGCTGTCACATATTTTCCACCTCTAGTGGGGGTAGCCATTGCCTCAAATCATTGGGAGTGTCCGTTCCCTGAGTACCAATGGCCAGAATTTGTGGGCCTGACTCATGGACTATAAAGGCTCCTATCTTTAGCTTCAGAAGACATTAGTTCAATCCCTGCTTGCTGGTCTGTGAGGAGAGAAGATGCCTCAGATTGCCCATACCATTGTGCTTGTCTAAGATGTCCATTTGTGTGGAAGGGGAAAATAACTAAAAACTGGAGAAGGTGAGTTAGCTTCCCAGTTGGGCTTGGGACCTGATCCTTCATTGTGAGATGAGATGGGGTGACATATGTCAGTTCTGGCATGAATGTTAGAAAGGCAAATTTATTGTGAATAGGAGGGGAGTCTGGCCATAGATGCAAGAACAATGTTAGAGCCTGAGGCAGTGGGAGGCAGTGTCAGTGGGAGGCTCCTGTTGGCCCTGACCTGACAGGAAATGCTACCATCTCTGTACTCTCAATGGCCTCGTCTAACCAAACTGTCTCTCTAGATCCCCAGAGTCGTGTTTGCCTCAAGAGAGCTGAAAGCCACAAAGATGAGAACTACATAAATGCAAACTACATTCGGGTGAGCCAATTAATCTAGACATGAGAATTCTGAAGAGAGAGATGACTAGTGGGGCATGTCTTAACTCCTGGGCATTTCTTTTCCTCCCTCTAGGGTTATGCTGGACAGGAGAAGGCCTACATTGCCACACAAGGGCCCATGCTAAACACAATCAATGATTTCTGGACAATGGTGTGGCAGGAAGAAGCTCCTCTCATAGTTATGCTCACCAAACTCAAGGAAGAGAAAGAGGTATTTGGGGTGTGGGCCTGTGTGTCTGCATCTGCTCTGAGTGAATATGAATGAATTATTATTATTATTATTTCTTGTTTACACAGTCAGACAGGTGTTATTGACTGGTTTGTTTTATCCAGACATCGAGTCCTTCCCAAGAACCTGGGATGGCTGAATTTTATCGTCAATACTGTTGGTTATTATAGATATCGTCGCAAAATATAGGCTGTTCCCAGTAAAGCTGCTTTTTGTAATTGGCTGATGGTGATTTCTGTGGCCCCTATGGTGTTGAGGTGCTCTTCAAGGTCTTTTGGAACTGCACCTAGGGTGCCAATTACCACTGGGATTATTTTGGTCTTTTTCTGCCACAGCCTTTCAATTTCAATTTGTAGATCTTTGTATTTGGTGATTTTTTCTATTTCTTTTTCTTCTATTCTGCTATCCCCTGGTATTGCTATGTTGATTATTTTAACTTGTTTTTCTTTCTTCTCAACTACAGTCATATCTGGTGTATTGTGTGGCAGATGTTTGTCTGTTTGTAGTCGGAAGTCCCATAATATTTTTACATCTTCATTTTCTTCAACTTTTTCAATTTTATGGTCCCACCAATTCTTGGCTACAGGTAGCTTGTATTTTTTGCAGATGTTCCAGTGTATCATCGCTGCTACCTTGTCATGCCTTTGTTTGTAGTCAGTCTGTGCGATCTTTTTACAACAGCTGATTAGGAGGTCCACTGTTTCATCTGCTTCTTTACAAAGGCGGCACTTGCTGTTTGTTGTTGACTTTTCTACTTTTGCTCTTATTGCATTTCTTCTTAGTGCCTATTCTTGCACAGCCAGTATTAAACACTCTGTTTCTTTCTTCAAGTTGCTATTCTTAAGCCATTGCCAGGTCTTGGTGATGTCTGATTTTCCAGTTATATTGTGCAAATATTGCTCATGCAGGGGCTTATTTTTCCATTTTTCTGCTCGGTTCTTGACTTGTTCTTTCTTGTAGGCCTGCTTTGTTTCATTGGTGTTGAATAGTTTCGCGTTATTGACCATTTGAAGTGCATCTTCTTCACTGTCCTTGATATATTCTTCAAGGCCTCTTTTCTCCTCCTCTACTGTTTGATGGACTTGCAGCATTCCTCTTCCACCTGAGCTGCGAGGGAGGTATAGCCTATCGACATCACTGCGGGGGTGCAGAGCATGATTGATGGTCATGATTTTCCTGGTCTTACGATCCAGTGTCTCTAGCTCAGCCTGGGTCCAGTCTATTATTCCTGCAGTGTATCTGATAACAGGTATAGCCCAGGTGTTTATGGCTTGTATGGTGTTCCCACCATTGAGTTTGGACTTGAGGATTTTGCTAACTCTCCTGATGTATTCACTTCCAATTTTTCTTTTAACTTCAGTGTGTGCGATGTTATCAGCCTGGAGAATGCCCAAGTATTTGTAATGTTCTTTCTCTTCCAGGTTCTTGATCTTGCTTCCATTGGGCAATTCTATTCCTTCTGGTTTTTTTATTTTCCCTCTGTTCATTATTAATGCAGCACACTTGTCTAGTCCAAACTCCATTGCTATATCGCTGCTGAATATACGGACGGTGCTTAGCAGTGATTCGATTTCTGACTGGGACTTTCCATACAACTTCAGATCATCCATGTACAGCAGATGGTTGATTTTACTTGATGTTTTAGATGTTTGGTATCAGAGGCCTGTTTTGTTTAGTATTTGTGAAAGTGGGGTCATGGCGATTACAAACAACAGAGGGGATACTGAGTCCCCTTGGAAAATGCCTCTTCTAATGCTAACCTGTCCAAGTGTCTCACCATTGATTGTTAACTGTGTACTCCACATGCTCATTGCTTTTTTAAATAAATATCTGAATGTTTTTGCTGACACCAGTTGTTTCTAAACATTTTAGTATCCATGAGTGAAGCAATGAATCGAAGGCTTTATTGTAGTCAATCCATGCAACACTTAGATTGGTTTTTCTTCTCTTGCAATTTTCTAAAATCATTTTGTCAATCAGCAGCTGGTCTTTTGTGCCTCTGGTGTTCAGGCAATTTCCTTTCTGTTCAGCTGGAAGCTGTTTGTTAGTTAATAAGTGTTGCATGACTTTATCTGCTATTATTCCAGTTAATAATTTGAACATGGTTGGCAGACAGGTGATCGGTCTGTAATTACTTGGAACTGCACCTTTTGCTGGGTCTTTCATGATGAGATGAGTTTTCCCAGTTGTTAGCCATTGTTCAATATCACCTCCTTGCAAAATGTGATTGAACTGTTTTGATAGTTGTTTATGAAGGCTTGTTAGGTGTTTAAGCCAAAAGCCATGCAGTTCATCGTCGCCTGGAGCAGTCCAATTTTTAATTTTCTTTGCTCTTTCACTTATTAATTCTGGTGTTATTATTAGATCTTGCATTTGTTGGTTACATTTTTTGACCTCTTTCATCCAGCCTGCTTTTTTATTATAATCTATTGGATTGTCCCATAATTTCCCCCAGAATTGCACTGTTTCTTCTTTATTTGGTGTTTCTAAGTTTCTTGCAGTTTCTCCTTCTGTGCTTTGGTAGAAACGTCTCTGATTCGACTGGAATTGGAAATTCTGCCTGTGTTGTGTAGTTCTGGCTTCATATCTGCTAATCTTCTTTGACATTGCTGTTATTTGCTGCTTTATTATTTCCAGGACTTCTCTAATTTTCCTTGAATCTAGGTGGTATTTTTGGATCAGATACTGTTTGGTGTTTTCATTCTTCAGCTTCTTGTCTTTCATATCTTTCAATTTACTAGCATCTGATCTAAGCCTGGAAATTTTATTTTCTAATCTAATCTTCCATTTAGGTGATGTACTACTTTCTTTTTTTACAGGTCCATTGATCTTATATCCGAGTTCTTGTGTTGTTATTGTTGCTGCACTGTACATTAGTTGTTTCTTGCAAATTATTGGTTGTTATTTCTGCAAGTGCAGCATTGACAGCTTTTAATACCTGAGCAAGTTGTTTTTTAGCAACTGTTTTTAGAGCTGGAAGTCGAACCCTGGTGGTTGTTTGGTTCATGTGCTCAGTTATTTTTTGCTTTAGTTCTTGTTGCTTTTCTGTTAAACGGCATTTGGGTTTTTGAGGTGAAGGCAAAGGGGAGGTTGCCTGGTTTTGATTTTGAAACAGTTCAGCAACAGTGGTATCCTCTATTTCCAACACCTCCTCCACCTGCGCCTGAGCAACTGCTTCAGTTGGTGGTAATTCTTCTTCCATATCTTGAGCCAGTATTGCTCTTTGCAGTTCTTCCAGCTCAACTTCTGTGAATACTTTATTTCTTATTATGAATCTTCTCTGGTCTGCTAGCCTTTGTTCTGTTATTTCTGTGTCTGGATGCTTCTCTTTCCAAATTTGGTGCATCATCATCATCATCATCATCATCATCATCATTATTATTATTACATTTTATATCCTGCTCTTCCTCCAGGAGCCCAGAGCAGTGTATTACATACTTAAGTTTCTCCTCACAACAACCTTGTGAAGTAGGTATATATATTTATTCAGATAACATCTAAATTGAGTAGTTGACCGTTTTGTTCCTTTTGAGGGCCTATATTTGTGTCCCTGTGCCAACTGTGGAGAGAAACTAATGTTGGTTTTATTCAGTGCTCCCCACTTTTCTGAGCTGTGAGAAAACCAGGAGCTATGCTATGTGGTTTTATTTCCTTTGAATGAGAGAACACTGAAGACTTACATTGTCTTATATTGTCTTTATAGAATTCATAGTTTTGACTTTTAGAGGGAAATTTGAGTCCAGGGCTTGCTGACCTCTTAGACCATGGACCAGCTGCCATCTGCTACAAGAGGAGAGGAGAGGGATCTGTCAGGTCTCCAGTATTACTTTCACTCTCCTGAAATGCATCCCAATAGTTAAGCTGACCCAGATTGCAGTACAGCACAAGACAGCAAGAGCTGGGTCTGTTGTTTACACTCCAGAAGCATTGCTTTAATGTTTCTGGAGGCTCAGGTGGCTGGCATGAATCTCTACAGATCTGGTGCATATTAAAGTACTGGTGCATATTAAAGTACACTTTCCCAAGATTCACAAAAACTCTCTTCGCCCCATAGGGTAGCTTCAGGAAGCGTCAACAGAGAGGTGGTCTTCGCTGTTTTTCAAGTGGGGGCCACTGTGGCAACAAACGTTTAATGTCAGAGCCATTTCACATTCTGCTGACCTCCGCATAGTTTTGCACTTTTCTCAGTTTTGCGAGCATGAGCATAGAGCCCATTGGACAAGGGGGGGGGACACATGTCCCCATGCCCGGAGGGTCAGGGGTTCCACAAGGCTCTGGGTGTGCCCTGCTGCCACCACCCTTTCTGTGCCAGGAGCTGGTGCTCTGCAGCTGGGGCGCGCGGTGCTTTGTGCTCGTGTGATGGGAAGTGCGCTGGGACTTCCTTTCTCCTCCCTCCATGCTTCCTCCTCCCAGTGGACCACCCCCGCCGCTGTTCCACCCGCTGCCTGCCATGCAGGAACCACCAAAGGAGGGGCTGCCCAGCCTTGATCCGCCACCGGAGGAGGACAGCGACCCCACGGCAGCCCCGCACCTGGCCTGGCTCCACACCATTGAGCCGGTGCTGCAGCCGGCCATGGTGGTGGCCACCCTCCCGCTCCGCTCTGCATCAGCTGACCGAATGGTGATTTCAAGAAATGGGGAGGGGAAGGCTTGGGTGGGTTAAGTTGCCCCGCCCCCTTGCATCTGACATCAGATGCAGGGGGCGTGGCTTGGGGTGCTGGTGCGCATGCGCACTTTGCACGTGTGATAGAGGCCCCCTGGCTGAAGGTTGCCAGGAACCTCGCTATGCCCCTGTCTGGGAGGGCCCCTTAAGAGAGACAAAGCCTCTCTTCAGAGCTCTAGGAGGAAAGTGCTGGGAAGGGAAAGCACTGGGAAGTACAGGGGAAGTACTCCAAGCAGGCCTTCCAAGATGATGCAGGGGCTCAAGAGAGCCCCGTTTCACGTAAAGGAGCCTCCTGTGTGCCAAGCAAAATGCAGCACTGCATGGTGAGAATGGTCACTTCTGCATGGTGCCAGGAGGACTGTGTAGAATATTCAGCTTGAGCCAAAGCTTCACACAGGCCCAGTAAACAATGAGTCAGGGAGTTGCACTCAGGGTTGAAGAAGGCCGCCACTGGCCCTCAGGCCTGACAATGCAGAACATTTGGTCTGGAGGCTATCAGGACTTTCTGCACACCACTGCCTTGTTCAGCTTGCTGTTTGCTCCCTAGGCCCCTTTCTGCAGCTTTGCTTGTGGCACGCATGGCACACGGAGGTCTGCACGGTATCGGTGGGTCTGTTGGGACTACAGCTGGTGGAGGAAAGCTCCTTCTGCTTTGTGTTCTAGGATTCCGTGTCAGGCTCTTACATTTCTACTTCCTCTCATGGGGATCCTTGTCCTTTGCTTTCAGAAATGTATCTGTTACTGGCCTGAAACAGAGGCAACCTATGGGCCATTCACCATCCGCGTTCAAGGCATTTGCAAGTGTGAAGAATACACCATCCGGGATTTTGCCCTGCAGGTAGGCCAATGACTCAAGAGGGTGAGCCCGTGTTCAAGCAATACGCACGGGTCGTCTCCTTCCCCGGCGGCAGCGCGGGGCCCATCTACAGAGGCGTGCATGTGCTCATGCATGCGTGAACCCCCACTCACCCCCACTGCCTTGCCACCACTTGCTTGCTAGGGCTTCCAGGCTTGTCCTGCTTCCATCAGGCCCAGAAGCCCCCTGGGAATGAAGGCACCCATGCACCCGGTGTCTTCTTCAGGGTGCACATGTGCCCTCATTCCCAACAGGCTCGGGAGCCAGGACAAGTGTCTGGGGGAGGCAGCTGGCAGCAGCGGCAACAGAAGCACTGTCCAATGGGCTGGCTTGAGGGGGGAAGGGCTGAGGGCTGCCACCTTTCTCCCATTGCTCGGGAGCTGCCGTACAGAAGCAGTGTGGGCAGCAAGCAGGTGGCAGGTGAATGGCTGGTGTCAGCAGCAACAGAAGTGGCCAGCTGACCAGGGAGAGAGGGGAGGGGAGTGAGGCAGCTCCCAGATGCTGGGTGGCTCCAGTTCCTTGAACATGTGTGCCCAATTATAGCTCCACCCCCGCAGGAGGGCTCGGATGAGAACGGTTATACCCCTGATTTGAAATTTTCTTCAGCGGCCTAGACACATCTGCTTTCTGAAGCCTGACCCATAGAATGCAGGAAGAAGTGTCTTCGCTCTCTCCCTTTAAAGAAGCACTTTAATTCAATTTTAGTTATGATTTCTTTTGGTTCTTTTTCAACCGTTTTAACTTTTGTAAACCGCAGTGGGATGTCTTACAAAAGGAAGTATAAAATTTGACAAATGAATAAAATCTTAATATCGGTAGGTTGTATCCTAAGCACTTGTAGTGTGAGCAAAAGTAGATTTGCTAATTCCCCCCCACTTCTTGCTGCAGCCCTCTCCCCAGCCATATTGCTCCAGAAAGCTCCACAACCTCAGGAGCAGATCTTGGGAGGAGCACAGAGGGGCTGCAGAGTGAAAGGGAGATCAGCAAACATTTCTCCTTCTTCTTGCATAAGTGGAACTTACAGTATTCTGCTTGCTCTGCGAGTACTTAGGACATAACCCATGGTGTTCCTTTTTACTTCATTAGCCAATGTGGGTTTCCTTTTCCACCCACCCCCAAAAGGCAGGATAAACAAAATTAGAAATTAAAGCGTTTCATCTCATGATGATTCTCAGTTCAGAGACGACTGCCGCACAGTGAAGCACATTGTCTTCTCATCCTGGCCAGACCAGAAGGCCCCGGAATCAGCTAGGTCACTCTTGCACTTGGTTCTGGAGACAGAGAAAATTCTGCAGGCTGCAGAGAGCACGGGGCCGATCGTTGTGCATTGTAGGTGAGCATCTTTCTTCATAACCTTGCAGAGCTATAAAGATTCGACATTAAGGAGCCTTGGTCTGAGCTTGTTGCAGGTCACTGATCAGGGGAGAGTCAATTGAGCCATCTTGCATGTGCCTAGGATCGGGTAGCTCCATTGTGTAGGAAGCTTCCCTTTCCCACAAACGTTCTCATTAGCAAGGCTTAATTTGAACAAGATTTCATCAGCTGTCAGTGGTGGAACCTCTTTACAGAAACAGGACTTAGATTCAGACATTTTATTATGTTTACATGGGGTTCTCCTGGAAGTTTTTCACACCTGGCTGTTAGCTCACATCTCCTCCGGAATGGAGGTGTGCATTCACATATTGGCCAAATTTACCCCAAAGTCCCTGTGACCTATCAGGGAGCACTTCATACACAATTTGGGTTTTTAATCACATGTTAGAGTGTAGCCCAATTTATATCCAGGGTAAAAACAGTCCACTTTTTGCATCATTTTGGGGGGCAATTTCAAACTCGCAGTAAAGCTTTGCAGAAAACTCGGAGTAAAGCCTGCTGTCTGGGAAAGCTTCTGCTAAAGTTGAATAGTTTCTCAATAGTATTAGCACTTTTTTCCTAGTGTACTGTCAATCTATCTATCCAGCTATACAATATAATCTATCCAACAGATGAATCACTGATTTTGACTCTGAAACTTATGCGTTATGCAATTTTTCACTGAATATAGAGGCTAATGCAAAAGAGAGAGCCTCTGGGCATAAGCTGCCATAGCACTCAAGGGTAAATGGGGCAATTTCTACATAGAGCTTACCAGACTGAAATCTCCATTCAGAACTTATGCACCTGCTGTTTTGCTAAACTTGTTGCAACCTCCAATAAATAAATTCAGCTTGATTTGGGTGCTGGTAAAAGAAGCAACATCTGTGGTTCTGAGGCATCTAGATGTCTGTGTGAGAGAGACAGCATTGTACCCAGTGGGGTTGAATGTTTCTAGTCCCCAACCTTCAATTATTATGCAATCTGATTTCGTCTTGGTGTTCCATTCAGTGCAGGAATTGGCCGGACTGGTTGCTTTATAGCTACACAGATTGGATGCCAGCAACTGAAAAATAAAGGAGAGGTGGACGTCTTGGGAATAGTTTGCCAGCTACGTATAGACAGGTATACGTAATAATCGTCTTGCCATATGTAAAATCCCTGTACAGAGTAAAAAAGGAGCTCTTAAATGGCTCCAAAGCATATGTGAAGCATCTTCTCTGCAGCAGAGGGAGAGGTCAGAGAGCCAGGCCCCCTCCGATGGCCTGACTGGGACCAACTGCAGTCTGGCTCCTTCCTTCAGAGTTGTGCCCATCTGCAGCTAGCCAGCCACGGTTCATCAAAGATGTTGGTGCAAGTTTTATGCAAGGATGTTGATCCTTTAAAATAATAATAATAATAATAATTACCCACTTTGGGAACTCTGGTTGGAAAGCATCATCATCATCATCATCATCATCACATCATCATCAAAACAACAACAACAACAGTAGTAGTAGTTATTGTTGTTTTGAGATTAGCTAAGTTGTATTTCTACTTAACTTCTGCTTGAAGATTCATGTTGAATCATCATTGTTAACAAAGAGCAGTTAAATTAATAGCTGGTAAAGAGTAAGATTTTTACTAGGTCAAATCTGCAGCCGAACTGTGCAGTCACAGTGTGCATTCTGGGATACAAGAAAAAGGGGCGTTTCTGTTTCTCTGCTCAGCTGTCTTTAGGTTAGCTCAGTGGCTTTTGCACTGTGTTACGGGAGAATTCTAGAGTTCCAAAAAAACTTATAAAAGTTGCTCAGTAAGAATATCAGTATTTTAAAAATTTTATTCATTCATTTATTAAGATTTTTATCCTGTGCAAACCAGTGGACCAGCAAGCTCTTGTGGGAATTAATAATAAAATGGAATTAGGATAATAATGTAAAGCAACATAAACCCATAGCAACCAGCCATCAAACCTCTCAAAAGCACACTACTGTTAGGAGCTATCTAAGATGGAAATGTCTTTCTAAACATGAAAGTCTTCATCCATTTCCTGAGGGTCCTGAGCAACCTGGTCCATTTAGTAATGGAAAGACCAGCTCCAACTACCAATCTTCCTTTGCAATGTGCTGCTACAGTGGAGTGTTTCTCAGTGCATGCAAGTTAATAGTGGAGTTCAATAGGCCTGACCAGCTCTCCATATGGACTATGCATCCAGCCTAGAATATGCCCCAGAACATACCACATGTTCTGGGCGGACACACAAAGGTTCCTTAGTATAAAAATCAGTACCGGTATTTAATTTTTTTTTAAAATTTAATGTTACATGTATATACTGCTTTTCATAAAATATCTTGAGGTGGGTTTCCAGTACAAACAATAATAAACAATAATAAAATCCAACATAAATATGAAAACAAAAATAAAAACAGGAACAATTACACATGCATAACAATAAAACCACAGCAGACAGATCACAATACAGCACTAGTAGTAAAAACAGCACCCCCAAGAGGACAAGGGACTGTCTAAAATGACCAAGTCTTCAGTTCTCTTTTAAAGGTAGCAAGGGAAGCCACAGAGCAGATGGCAACTGAAAGAGAATTCCAAAGCCTGGGGGCAATGACCGAGAAGGCCCTGTCCTATGTCCCTGTCCTATGTGCATGAGAACTGAACCTCTCTCAGTATCAGCACACAGAGCAGAGACTGCTCTGGTGATTTTGTGAAGTGGGCAGAAACCTCCATCCAGGAACAGGCAGTCCTTTAGGTATCTGGAACCCAAACCATTAAGGACTTTAAAGGTAATAAATATGGAAAGAGTGTCCCAAAGGTATAAAATTTGAGAATCATTAGATTAACTGAGGAAGTGTCCATGAGACCTATTGATTTTGTAACAAGGCTGATGAGGATGATAAATATTTATATACTGTTTTTTGGCAAGGGGAAAACAAATCTTAAACTGGTTTATTTAGGAAAAGGTATGAGAAAATGTTTCCCTGTCCCAAAAGGGCTCACAGCATCTGCTACAGTTTCCCATATGGCTTCCCATAGCATCTGCTACAGTTTCATTTTCTCCAGCATCGCCCACACCCATGGACCTCACTGTGACTACTTCCTAGCAGCCTCTCCAGGTCTCCCGGTGGCTTTCCTCTCTTCTTCCCCCCTAGGTTGGCCCACACGCCCTGGATACCACTTGCAGTGAAGCTCCAAAGACTTGCTGTTTTTACTTCTGCCATCTTCTCTCATTGTACTAGTAGTCCATAGGTGCTGTAGCAGTTCTAGTTCAGTGAACACCAACCACTTGAACTATTTGCAAGCTCTCAGTTTGTCATTTAGACACCTGGTTGTAGACTAAGAAAATAGCAAATGGCCCAGAATGCCTATTATTAGCAGCTCTTTTTCACTGTAGAACTAAACACTTTTCTCTGTATTGCAGAGGTGGAATGATACAAACCAGTGAACAATACCAGTTCCTCCATCATACACTGGCCATGTATGCTTCACAGCTTCCCAAGACAACAGACTGCTAATGCCATCTTCTTGTATTAACACCAGCAACTGGCTGTTTCTTGGTTGATGGAGCATTTTTCAGACTCTGCTGGGCAAACCACCATCACCACCACAACCACAACCCATTGTTGTATCTTTGTATATATCAACCACCCGAAGTGTAAACTGTGCACAAGAAGAACTATCCAGTTGCTGGGTGTAAATAATTTGAATGTGTTTTGTCTGGACACAGACTTGTTTTTTTTATTATTATTATTATTTCGAATGTCCTGAAAAATGTGTGTGAACCCAGATCTGCTGTCATGTTCATTAAAAAAGATTTATTTGCCCTGTTTGCTATCCATATTACACAACTGGACAATAAAAAAGTCTATTAACATTTAGACCCAGTGAACAGACTTTGTTGTACTTATAGGGAGTAGAGAGGTCATTTTTCACTGCAATAAGAAAGGTAGCCTCAGTTCAGCTAGCCATTTTCCATGTTTATTGATGGAACAGGAGAGTCTTCTTGATGTAGCCTATTGGAAAAAGGCTCATTTGCTTATGGTCTAGGATGCAGCGCAACACACCAGATAGAATATTCCTCCTTTATGCAAATATGCATACAGACAAAGAGGCAGAGGACAACTTCTTCACTAACCATGCAGCTGCACAAGGAGAAGGTGCTCTCTTAAAAACCCTAGGCCTGCCCCAAGTCATTAAAAGTTTTATAGGTAATAACCAATACTTTTTATTTCACCCAGAAACATATTGGCAGCAGCCAGTGCAGTTCTTTTAAAATCTGTGTTATATGGTCCCTTCGGGTTGACCCAGGGACCAATCTGGCTGCCACATTCTGTCCCAATTGTAGTTTCCAGACCACCTACAAAGGCAGCCCCACGTAGAGTGCATTACAGTAGTCAAGCCTGGAGGTTACCCACACTGTTCTCTTGGGCAGAACAGAAAGGGGAGTCAGAGCAATCAATGCCAGCCTAGCTAGAGGGGTACGGAGCCCTGAAAAGGAGGAGGACTTCAGGAACCAGCACTTTGAAGGTATGTGGTGTAGAATCCAGTCGTGGTATGCAAGGACAAGGCAGGGGAGTAGAATCAGGAATATTAATGGTTTAATGAGACATATTATTTACAGAGAGGCAAGTGTTGTCTGCCTTCAGTGCTCTTGCTGCTGGCTGTTGGGTTAGCTCCGCCTCTACTCCAGGACTGGAATAAAAGTAACTAAAGCACCATTCAAAAGCTGGCCTGGATCAATGAATGGATTAACCAAAAACACCATGTGTGTGATCCTGATTCTGCAAACTGGCCAGGGCTGTTCTTAGAGAGCCCTGGCAGGGTGTGAGGCCCAAGGCAAATCAGCCAGTGCTGGCCCCCCTTCCAGTTAATTCTAATGGGGGTTAAAAGAGTGGGGCCCAGGGCAGTTGCCCTGCTTGCCGTGCCCTGAAACTGGCTGGTCACTGGGATCCATCAGCTTCTTGAAAGTCCAGCCCAGCTGCCTTGGAAGTGTTTAGAGGAACACAGAGAGGATCTTTTGCAGCCCGATCATATTAGGAGTTTGTTGCATATATATCTAAGCCCATTGGTTTCAACTGGCTTGTATACCTAAGTGGTTAGGAATCTAGGAAGTGTTGCTGGTATCTTTCTTAAGCCTCAGACCTATTGGAAGATCTGGGGCCATACAACACCCTCTTCATCCAGCCCCTGCTTTTAAATTCTTTTGTGGAGCTCAGTTTGTCTCTATGTGGTTTTAAGAAGCAAAGTCAGTGGAGCTTCAGGGACACCTCGGAGAGCATTTGCGAAGTAAAAATAGCTAGTATTACAGAAATTATTATGTATCACTGAACCCTGTCATTCCTTATTAACTGTTCTTATATGTGTTAGCCAAAACTCCTGCTGGTGTAGTTGCTGCACAGAGAATAGAATATTGTCGGAAATTTTGCTTTTCCAAAGATGATTAAGAAAGTTAATCATTTTCAGCAATTTGTGTTTGAAAGAGAAGATGACTCAGGAAAAATGCCAACCATTCACAGAGGCCAGAAGCTATAACGCTATTGCCTCCCCACCCCCCAAATCATAGCAGTTCTGCCAGGGCATGTGCAGGCACTTAGCACCATGATTTGGCCCCTTTGCTAAGCAAAGACCCACCTTGGTTTACATTTGGAAGAGAGACTATGTGTGAGCTTTGTGAAATATGGGGCCATAGCTCAGTGGAAGAGCATCGGCATGCTTGCAAGCAGAAGTTCCCGGATTCACTCTCTGGCATCTCCAAGACGGCTGAGAGAGATTCCTGCCTGCAACCTTGGAGAAGCCGCTGCCAGTCAGTGTAGACAGTACTGAGCTAGATGGACCAAGGGTCTGACTCGGTATAAGGCAGCTGCCTATGTCCCTATGACTACCAGCTGCATAGTGCAGGTGGAAGTGGAATTTTGCAGCTCACCCAGGAGAAACTCCTTCTCACAGCCCAGAGGGAGAGAATGGGACACTTTCCAAAGTGGTCCCAGAACACGACTGCAGAAGTCCCTCAGGAGGCTACAGAATTTAAATGCTGTAGTGCAGATCAAAATATCCCTCTCTTCAACCCACAAGAGGCTCTGGAAAGCCCCTAATAGGGATTTTCCACAGGAAAAGACCAAAAATGCTCAAAAATGTCACATAAACAATACTCAACAGAAATATTGATATATTTTAAAATAAAATACAAAGCAGAAAGGAAATCATGTTGCTTAGTCCCAGCAAATATAAATGGCATTGTTATTGCATGGAGGTTTGCAAAGGCATGGCCATGATAATTAACCATTATTCTTAATGATCTCAAAGGGGCATTTAGGAGAATTTATTTCTATTAGAAGAGTAACTAAGTTATATTATGCATGTTTTTTTCTTTGGTTTCGGACCCAATACAAGTGCCTTTTGTCTAAGATTGGTAAGAGAAGAAAATAAATATGTATATTTTAAAAGAGTTTTAGTTTCAAACAGACATTAGAGTCATTTTTCTACACCATTGTAAAGAAGGGGTGCAGTTCCACTTTAGAGCTGGAGAATTAAACTTGATTAAAGAACTGATACCAAACCAATCACAGAATTTAAACTGATTGAGTCTACTTCATTTAGCAGCATCTATTTGTTCTCTCTTCGGCTTTCTTTCAGTACTGTCAGCACACTGCAATTGTCAAACATCACCAGCCACCAAAACACACACACGCACGTGTACACACATAAACACACACATATATTATTCAGGGATATTGAACAAAGTGGGGGGGGGACACAAATATCTCTGCATGACAACTTGGTCTTTGATCTTCCTCTTGCACCTCTCTGAAGATGTGGGGGATAAAGGCCCATTTCCCTTTTGCTAAGCAGGGTCCACCCAGGTTGCATATGAATGGGAAACTACATGTGTGAGCACAGTAAGATATTCCACTTAGGAGATGGAGCCACTCTGGGAAGAGCATCTGCATGCAGAAGGTTCAAAGCTCCCTCCCTGGCATCTCCAAGACTCCTGTCTGTAACCTTGGAGAAGCCGCTGCCAGTCTGTGTAGACAATACTGAGCTAGATGGACCAATGGTCTGACTCAGTATATGGCAGCTCTCTATGTTCTAGATTATCACATATCTAAAAAGCAACATGAAATATAGAAAAGGTCAAATTTTTATGTAATTTAAAACAGATTAAAATCCCAAACTTACACCTCATCTTGTTATACTATCTTAATTCTCTTGAACACCTGAAAGCTTGACTAGATAAGGTCTTCCAATTGTTCTGGAAGATGCTATCTTAACTGTTGGCAAGTCTCCAAGAAAGGGAAATTCTAAATGGTGTCTCTCTATAGGACCTAATCATATGGATTTGATATATGGAAGGTGAGCTTTGTGGATGTAAGGACTTGTCAGCTTTGCAGTCCCTTTAAAATAAATGCTCCTTTGATCCTTTCTCAATTGCGACAACAAAAAATATATGCACGTGCAATATCTGATGCATATTTTGTGCTTGGATACCGGCTGACATCCAGACTAAGTCACTCAGTGGTACCACACAGGAGTTACTCTAAAGAACGAGTAATTTAGTCAGGATGTCAGCCATTATATCCAAGTATAAACATGCTCTCATATGAAGCAGACCTAAAAGTGTTACGTGCTTTAAAGAAAAAGCATGCACTATGAATAAACACACAAAATAAACAGTGCTTTTTGTGTGTGACGGTATGCACTGGTACTGAGTACCAGCACCCTTTCCCAGCTGGGATCGCAGCACCTGGCAGGGCTTTGTCTTTGTTCCCTGCAAGAAGGCAGGGAATGAAGACAAAACCCTGCCAGCAGTTGCAATCCTGGCTGGGAAATGAACTATGAAGTACTGCATTGGGTGCTTCCAGAGCTTGGCCACACCTCCTTTGTGTGCGACGGGAACTATCCCCAGGTGGTGTTTCTATCCCTGTCCCCAAAGGGCTCACAATCTAAAAAGAAACATAAGATAGACACCAGCAACAGTCACTGGAAGTACTGTGCTGGGGGTGCATAGGGCGTGTAACAAGGAAAGAACTATAGTGGTGAACTTAATTAGGATGCAGGGCCTAGCTTTTGAAGGTCTTGCTAAGTAATAAATATCATGAGTGGTTTGTAAGCTATCCTTCAGATAACAATTATGAAGGGAATGCTCCAAATGCATGTCCATTGAGATGTCTTCCATGGATGTCCTGACACCCTCCCAGCGCATTTCTATATCACAGGAGGGGGCTGTTCATCTGAATGACCCCTAAACAAGTACTTCAGAGACTTATTTAAACTCTTGACACATCCCCTTCATAACTGTGTGTGACAGGATCTGTATTGTCGGAACTGATGAGGAACGTTTGATAGGCCTCTGAAGAACCCCATTTCCCCAGAAGACAGTAAGAAAACCACTGCTTTAACTAAGTACTGGTGAATTCGTAACTTGAGTGAGTTATACAGGTGGACATCCTTATTTGCGGATTTGTTATCTACGGTTCCATGTATCTGCAGTTGGGGTAATGACACCCAACCTCGGCACACGTGGGGGGAAAAACAAAACAAAAAACCCATTGACCTCATGTATCCAGGGGTGTGGGGTGACTGTAAATGACCATGGAGGTCATTTCCAGCTGCTATTTTAGGACTTGAAGCCACATTTTAGGACCTGGCTCCTGTTTTTTGGGGGGAAAGCATGATTTTTGGCTGTTAAGGGGAACGCGAGTTGGGGGGAGCAGCAGAGACAGGTAAAGAGCTTCCCCCCCACCCTCATGAAAAATGGTTGGTTTTTGGTCACTTTCAGCTGATTTTGGGGCATTTTCGGCCAAAAACGGCCAATTGAGAATGTAACCCCCCTAATCCCATAGGGATAAATGTTTCCTTATTCACGGTGTCCATATCCATGGTACAGCCGCAGCGCAGAACGGAACCCCCACGAATAAGGAGGTCCACCTGTATGTTATTAGCAATATTCACATATCACTTTCAACAACAAAAAATCTTGATAAGAAGCTTCTTTTTTTTTAAAGGGCATCATAGGAAAGCTCAGTAAAAGGAAAACATGTTGCTTCCTGCACTAAGACCTGCATTTATTAAATTGTGTTTTCATCTGACATCCTCAGCTGCAACAGAAAGTCACTATAACAAGGTGCCTTGAGAACAATGGGTATGTCCAAAACGTCTGCAACACATTGAAGCCTTAGAGCTTTACCTCATAAAATGCCCTCTGTTTAATGGCATCAGAGATAAAGTTTTGGCAGGTCTTCTGGGAACACATAAATTTGGGTCAGATTGCTGCAGCTGTTTGGCTTTTGTCGTCTGATCATGATGTCATCACGGCGACATATTAAAAAGTGCCTGTGTTTGCCTTTACAGCAAGGAAAATCAGTGCTAAATTTGTGGCAGCCTTATGGGTGTGCCCATTTTTTTGGACTTGTTTCATTAACTTTGTTTACGCTCTGTTGCTCTCTCTATATGTGCTCTTTCCTTCTTGTCATAGCATTTGTACAGGAGTGTAAATCCTCCCCAAAGCATTTGATGACACCCCCCCCCCACAGCTCCACTTTTAGCCAGCATGGTCTAGTGGTTAGTGTTGGACTGGAACCAGTAAGACCCGAGTTTAAATCCTCTTCCAGCCATGAAGTTCACTGGTGACTCTGGGCCAGTCGTCAACAACAACAACTTATATACTGTTTTTCAACAAAAGTTTCCAAAGCGGTTTACATAGAGAAATAATAAATATAAATAAGATAGCTCCCTGTCCCCAAAGGGCTCACAATCTAAAAAGAAAAGAGGATCACCACGTTAAAAAGGTGCCTCTTTGCCCAGTTAACAGGGGTTAGACATGTATCTCTCAGCCTAACCTACCTCACAGGGTTGTTGTGAGAATAATCACAACCATGTACAGCGCTCTGGGCTCCTTGGAGGAAGAGTAGGATATAAATGCTAAAATAAAATCAAATTAAAATTTTTATTGAACTCCCCACAAAACCTATTGTCCTAAAGTGTTCCCCCCGCTCCCCAACAAAAGATCAAGTGGAGAGTCGCTCCTCGACAAGATCTTCCTCTGTCTGTCTACACAACTGTGTACAATAAAAGTTTGAAGAAGGCTGCAGAGGAGCTCCTGAGCGCTCCACAGAGACCCCCAAGCGACCTCGAGGAGCCGGTCCCGGTTAAAGCGTAGGGAGGGAACAACAAGGAAAAGCAGGACCGCCGCGGCCTAACCGCGCCACCAGGCCTCCTCGCCGGGGAGGATTTCCGAGACCGTCGCGGGTCCTCCCCTCCTGCAGAGGCCGCTGTCGGGTTCCAGGCGGAGGCGGTCGAGAGTCGAGTCTCCACCCCGGGACGGGGAGTCGCGAAGTGACCCCACCCATCGGCAGCTGAGCGACTCGAGCCGAGTGTGGGAGAGAGAGCCCGGAGGCAGCGCGCGACGGCGGTAGCGGCAAGGCCGGCTCGTTCCGGGGGACAATAGAGGCGCTGGGCCTGGCTGCGCTGCGAGATCGGGGGCCGGGAGCAGAGGCAGGATGCTGGCGCTCTTCACCAAGCTGCTGGACTGGTTCCGGGCGCTCTTCTGGAAGGAGGAGATGGAGCTCACCCTGGTGGGGCTGCAGTACTCGGGCAAGACCACCTTCGTTAACGTGATCGCGGTAAGGCGCCTGCCTGGCCGGGGGCTGCAGCGGGCAGGGCTGGGCCCGGCGCAGAGCAGGAGCCACCATCTTCCTCCCTTTCCAGGGCATCTCTCTCCGCCCAGGCAGGACGGACGGAGGCCTCCCTCTCCTCCAGGGGCAGCAGGAAGACGCCCCACCCAAGATCATGTGTGTGTGGGGTGGGGGGGGGGAAGGGGTGGGGGCGGCATTATGTCCCCTGCCCTCCTTCCCAACAACGCCGATCCCCCTTCCTCTTGTTTTCTGAATCCTGCCACAGCGGTAGCTGCTCCTCGTCGACACCTCCCCCATGTAAATGGGGAGGCGGGGGGATACGGTGTGTGCAATGCGGGAAGATCCCCTTGAGCCTCCTCAGATCCCTCTCTCTCCCCGTTCACATGGCTTGTCTTCTTGGATATGTTCCTGGGGGCGAGGAAGAGGCGGCGGCGGGCTGAGGCGATTACTCTTGGATCCTAAAACCGGTTCAGAGTTCTGGGCCTGTGTTTATTCGAATCGGGGGGTCTGACAGCCCTGTGCGGGTTCTGAATACCGGGGTGGGGGTGGGGATTGGAGTATTGAATCTAGGCTCCGGATTGCTGGATCTAGGCTGGGTCCCTCATGGGGCGGAGGGACGCTGTTCCGTCTTCCTGTGATGGATGGTAATTTCATCTCCATCTTTTCTGATCAATACAGCAATTAGGAGGCATTTGTGTATCTATAGATGTGAATTACCTAGAAAAGGAATTTAAAATAGCATTTTCTATTTAAATCTTCGCAGCGCAGGATATAAGGAACCATCTTGGGAGACAGAGCAGCAAGATCCCAGTTGCAGAGAATTTCCCATATGGAAAGCCGCGACTTACTCAGGCTTGCCTTTCTCTCTCTCCCCCGCCTCCTGCACATTCTGCAGTAATGGCCTCAAAGTGTGCATTTCACGAAAGAAGGGGGGAAATACATTAGAGAGTACTGGAAAGAGAATATTGGCCATAGGAAATTGGTGGGGGATATGGATAGCTAGCTATCTTGAGCTTTCTGTCCCAGGCCTTCAGTGGAGCTGGTTGAACTGTGAGGGCATATTGTTCTAGGTGAGTTTGCAGAACTGTTGTTCTTCCATCTTCTGCTCTTCCTGGAAAGAGGATTGCAGCATGGCTTGGGCCACAGTCACGCGACACCTTCTTTGAATACTAAGCATTTTTTCTCCAGTCGAAGGAAGTGGATGGCAGTTATGAAGGTTACAACAGCCTATTGCTTCTCCTATCCTGCCCATCAATCTTTCATACAACTGGAATCATCTTGTTACTGGTTCCCTGCTGTTCTCCACCTCAGCTGTAGAATATGATAGGTGGGGGAGATTTATTTCCATCTGTGTTTTCATTTTGTAAAATAATAATTTCCCCCTATAAACAGCATTTTAAAGAATATTTTCATTTTACTCTGCTTGTCTACCTAAGATATATCATGAGACATTCAGCATAAATGATTTTAAGTTAAACTTGACAGCTTCAATATAATTCTCTATAAGCTATATATGCTGCTGAATACTTTTAAATAAGCCTTTTGGGATTCCTTTTTACATGCAGAGTCTTTTGAAACTCTTGGGTGGGGGGGGGTCACCTGTAGATGTTGGTTCATTATTTCTTATTTATGTTTTGTTTTGATTTCTGGGTGCTGAAGATGTGACAATGAGCATTGCTAACAGTGAGTTCTGTCTGGAGTGAGAGATCCTATCACTGACTACAGATTCAGCCGTGTATTCTGGACAGAGCCATAGATCTGGCACATGGGTTTTTAAAGATTTCAACCAATTAGTGAGCTCTTTTTCACAAGTAGTGAGAAAGGGCTACCCGGTTTGCGGGGAGGGAGCCTTAAAGAGCTTACCTCCCTGCAGACAATCAATCCAACGTCCCTGGGTGGGTGGATCGCCTGCCCATATGAGCACTGTC
This sequence comes from Hemicordylus capensis, assembly GCF_027244095.1. Lineage (NCBI taxonomy): Eukaryota > Metazoa > Chordata > Lepidosauria > Squamata > Cordylidae > Hemicordylus > Hemicordylus capensis. Next base: position 52,386,906 of record NC_069660.1, read on the forward strand.
TGCTGCGGGTAGCTCCACGGGTTGGGGTGCCAGGACGCGTTGCCGTGCATCGTCCCACCCCCCGGAGCTCCAGTAATGCACTGCGCGAGTGCGTGGTGCATTATGGGGATCCCCCTCCCTGAGTCTGCCAGCCACAGCTGCTTTCAGCTGGGGCTGACACATGATCAAAAAACCACGATCAAATCCCCATTTTGAAGGGTGTCTTTGTAGGTGGGTTTGCCACCAGGATCGGGCCTGATCCCAGCGGTTGACACACTGGGCTGGGGTCCTTTAGCCCAGTTTGATTATTTAAAGTTGGGAACCTTGCATATTCAATACAAATAAATAAATAAGGCTTAAATAAGGCCTCTGAGTAAGTAAATATAGCCTTAATTTTGTTTTAATCCTCACAGCAGCCCTGTGAGGTGGGTTAGGCTGACAGAGAGAGTGACTTGTCCAGAGGCACCACTAAGCGTCCTGGCAAAGCAGTGGTTTCAAGTCACAATAGCTGAGCCCTCCACCAAACAATATATTTTCACAATAAATTGAAAATAGTTTCCCCCACTAAGCCCATTGTAGGTTTCAAGTCTTAACACATGGTGCCACTTAACACCATGTGCCACTTAACACATGGTGTCACTGGTGCCTTCCCCTGCCCAAGAGTCCTCCTCCATCCACTTCCCCAGCTTAATCAGTGACCGCCAGGAAGGGTGTGCAGTGGAGCCCTAAATGCTGAAGCATGCACTGAGAACTTTCAAGGCTACCCAGGACCACTGAAAGTGTTTCCATGGTTCCTGATGTTCCCTGATGTTGTCAGAGCATATCGTGGCACTGTTAGTGTCTAACAAAAGCCTTGCTTGCTGCTGGGTAAGTTTTGGTGGGAGAAAAGGAAGCAAGTGTGTGGCAGAGATTACAATTAGGGCTGAAACAAATCTGAACTTTGAAGAGTTCTGGGCTTGATTTTAATAGATTTGGGGAAAGGTCAAACATCTAGAATATGTATTTTGTGCCCCTCCCTTTTTCAGTATTTGCTGCATTTCTAGGTTGAACCTGGTTCTCCCTCATCCAGACTTGACCAACATATTGCCACTGATTTCCCAGTTTTGATGACGGAGTGGTTTTAAGGGCATGGCTTATGACACTTGAGTGGGTTAGCCAGCTTGTCATGCAAAATATTGATCTTTGGGAATGATCTCTAATTCTCAGATTATGTAGAAAACTGGGCATAGGCTTTGGTTAAAGTTGGAGCTACACATGTCTAATATTGGAGCGGGGTTAGGTGACTCTTAACTCTGCCCTCAGTTTTGTTTCTCTTATTCTTGTTTGTTCATTTTTGCCCAAATGCACCTACTCTCCTATACCATTTTTTTCTGCCCTTCCAATCTTCATGCTTTCTGCCATGCTGTTCCTTATGCTCAGAGCAGCCATCTTTCTTGGTTGTACTGTTTCCCTCTTCTTTTTGAAGTACTTCCTTAGGACATGTTTGTTTAGGGGTTTGCTCTCTCTTCAGCTTCTGCAGTGCCTCTTGATTCTCCCCAAACTCATTCTCACAACTTGATGAACCTGATTTTCTTGCTACTTCCCATTTATCTCTGGTTAATGCAGAGTGTAAGCTTCCTGGACAGGTAGTTACCTTTTCTGTCCTGTACAGCAGCTGGCACATGCTGTTTAGCATGGCTAACTAGATGGTTAGCAACAGTAAGATCCAAGCCTATCCCAAGCTTTTCCTAAATATCAGATGGTAAAGTGTAATGAGGAAAACAAGGCATGGATTATTGGGTTATTATTAAGCTCCCTGCATTGTTTCAAGTCTTGTGCCCTTGGAGAGAGGATACTAATGTGCCTAAGGACATACGTTGGGAAGGTCCTGATTTTAAATAGCTCGTTCATTAATGTGGTAGGTGGCTTGAGGCAAATTGCTACCTCTCAGCCTACCTGTCCCTCCCCTTAAATATGGGAGCAGTATCAACTTACCTTGCAGGGTTGTAGAAGAGATTGAGATAATTTATATAAAGGACTCTGGACACTCAAAAATGCTTAGTGGTCGTTTCTTTTTTCTTATTAGTCCTGGTAATTGTTCAGGCGGGGATCTGCTTTCCCAAGCCTCTTTCTATAAGGGAGTGTCAGTTTAGGAATTTTGTGACAAGTCTGCTCAAATTACAATTTTTTGCACTGTATACAATAAAAGAATGCCTTATTATGATGAGTCTGAATGGACCATTAGGCACCTTTTAAAGTGATAATTCTCTTATAATTAGCAGGAAAAGAGTAACTGGCCTCATCCATCCCCAGCACAGCATGCTTCTGGTGGCTTCTGCTGGTATCCGTGCTTCTTTTGAGACCCTTGGGGTCAGGAAACTATTTCTTTTTTTACCCCCTGTGTAAACTGCTTTGGGAACATTTTTGTTGAAAAGTGGTTTATAGATATTCATAATAAAAAATAATTTATGGTAGATTTATCTAGAAACATTAATTCTTTGTATTTGGCTATCTCCAGTAAAGCTCCCATCTTGAGATGAGACTGTGTCCTTAGTCTCTAATGTCAGTGCTGTCCCTAATGTCGTCTTCACAGCATTACTGTGGTCATGTCACTAAGACCTTCCAAGTAATGCCCTACAGAAAGCTCATCTAAATATATATATACAGTTGCTGTATAAGTGCTTCTGCAAGGGGGGAAAAAGCTGCATCAGATAATCGGCAGAAGCACATTTGGAATGTACTGGAAGGAGGGAGGTCACTTGTAGGAATTTTTTATATTGTATGGTAATGTAATTGAAAGCACATCCTTGCTGAGGATAATATTTTTTTGTGGTGTCATACCAAGCCTAAAACAGTCTGCTTACTCTTGAGCGTTGCATGCAAAAATACATTAAGAGCAGGTTGTTCCTACACATTGTTGTAGGATTCTTTAGGTGTAACTTGTAACATTACTAGATGGCATTTTTGGCAGGTATGATCGTTACCTTGCCTCTTTGAAAAGATGTAAGCAGACCAGTTTTGAGCTAGACACAGATGAAAGCTTCCCCTCTCGGTAAGTCAGGTTGTGCTCTTTTAGTGTCTGATGTCATTCTGTTTGTTCTCTGCTTGTCCAGAGTCTTCCAGGAAAACAGCCTGGACAGGACCCGAATGTCTAACAAGCAGAAGAGCTTTTCTGATGGGTGGTGTGAGGGGGGGAGTTTCGGGCTAATCTTAGAAACATGTACACACTTGCTTACAGATGTGTAAAAGATGTTGCTCTCTTCAACAAGCCACCACAGGCCTAGGCAGGAACCCAGCCAACCTGCAATTAAAGCTGCATTGTTTCAGCCTTGGCTCTAGCTCCTCCCTGCGTAGTGTGATGGCTTCATGCATGATGGGAGGAGTTTGCTGGTATAAAGTGGTCAGGAATGTCTCTGGTACTGTATCCCTTGTCACTTTGGGCTATTTCTGTGGGACATGAGGAGTTACACTTGCTCTCCCTGCCTCTGTCTGTAACTCCTTTTCCTAGTGTTGTGGGACATAATAGAGCCATGTTGATTGGTGCCACAACCAAGGCCACTGTGATAAGACTGTGAGCTGTGGCTATTTAGGTTTTGTCACATGAGCTGCCAGAAACTGTGACTCTTACAGGGATTCCAAAGTTCCTGGTTAATTTTCAACCCCTAAGGTTACTGGAGCCGGTTCAGTGCAATGGGCTCTTCATTTTCTTCAAACTGATGATGATTTTACATTTATATCCCGCTCTTCCTCCAAGGAGCCCAGAGCAGTGTACTAGATACTTGAGTTTCTCCTCACAACAACCCTGTGAAGTAGGTTAGGCTGAGAGAGAAGTGACTGGCCCAGAGTCATCCCAGCAAGTCTCATGGCTGAATGGGGATTTGAACTCAGGTCTCCCCGGTCCTAGTCCAGCACTCTGACCACTACACCACGCTGGCTCCACATGTGATCCACATGTAAATATAGCCTGTAGTATGGGAACCATACTTCTTCTTTTTTTAAAAAAAACTGTTTTTAGTGCCTTTCTTTTGCTTCCCACCCCTGTTTTCAGGCCCCAGGTATGAGAGTTCCATTTAACACCCCTACTAGGGTGAGTCCATTAGGATTCTGATACAAGCAAACATTTTGTGTTTGGTACAAAGTGTGGGAGGTTGGGCTGAGGGGCAGGGTGTGTAGAAAGTGGGGGAGCCAGCCAGCCCAGTCCAGCCCAGCGCAGGCAGCAGCTTAACACACACATATGAGAATGAATTTGTGTATATGGGAGGGAGGGAGGGAGGGACAGGGCCTGATCTGAACTTGTCCTCTTTTATTCTGAGGGTTTGCTGCCATGTGGGGAGGAAAGAATGTGTAAATCTGGTCCAATTCACTCCCAGCACATCATCCCATCAGTGGCTGTTTCTGGTTTCTACCTTGTGTTCCTTTTGGACTATAAGCCCTTTTGAGACACAATCATGTTGTTTGTTAACTTTTGTTGACAAGTGATATATAAATATTTGTAGTAGTAAAAATGGAATGGGGGAAGAAATGTAAGAGTAAGGGGAAGAGGGGAAGTTTAAGGAGGCAAAGAATGAGCAGGAGGGAAGGGGATGAACAGGGTAGGAAGGAGGGGGTAACATAGTGGGTGTGGTAGGAATGAGTAAAGAACATGCTGAAAGATGGAAAAATTGGGAAAGGAAGGGGGTATTTAGAAAGGAGGAAAGAGAGCACACAGTGAAAACAGGTCAAAAGTGAGGCAGAGAATGATAGGAATGTGTCAAAAAGAGAAGAATAAAAGAATACAGAGAGTGAATGAATGAATGAATGGGAGAAGGATAAGTAGAAGGGGGAGGAGCAAGGACTGAGGGGACGTGGTGGAAGTGGAAGAGGGCAGTGGGTGATGATGGGAACAGAGGAGGCACCCTGCTGGCATGGTAGGGAACATTTGAGACTGAATTTCTGTCCTGCATGGAAGGTACTTGAGTAGCAGCAAGGCAGGACTCTGACTTGTCAGCCTCCACACAATCTCTCCACACAATTAGTGTGAAAGGGTTTGAAACTTAGAATTCAAATCACAACCCAACAGATCCAATGAGACAATAAATTCAAAAAACGCATAAGTGAAATATATCAACCTTGATTGTACAGTATTATAAATCATATAGAAAGAGTGATAGTAATTGATAATACAAAGTAAAAATACTAATGAAAAATGAGATACACTAAACATCCAATCAAAAAAGAACTATACAGCCCATAATATGTGCCAAAATTACCACAACCCAGTGATAAGCTGATTCAAATGGCTTTCTCAAGTGTCCATGTTATTTATGTTCTTCATATTGTTTCTCATGAACATCAATAATATCTTCACTGACTTTGTATGATCAATTACTATTACTATTTCTATGTGAGATGTGTGTCTTTGCATTTATTGTATCATTGGATTTGCTGGGTTGTGATTTGAAGCCTTCAGTAGCTGCCAGAGGCTGAGAGAGATTGTTGGGTGAAACCTAGCTTGGTTGGGTAGATTTGTCTTGAATCCTGTGACTTCCCAATCAGGCAGCACGTGGCCAGCTTCCTCTTTGCTCCAAGATTCAGCTCAGTCTGTCTACTTTCTGGGACCCTCAGTAGAGCAAAGAGGAAGGTTGCTTCTCTTAGAAGCTGTTTGGTCCTTGTAGCAGGCCGATTCCTTCATGTGTGCAGGTCATAAAAACCTGCAAGCCACAAAATGTTGAGGATTAGGAGCATACTTTTAAAACGAGATTGGATTCTCAGCAGTTCCTCCCAAGGTACAGCATAAAATTTTGTCTGTGCGGCCTGAGTAATATTACCCTGAAGAAGGGGCAGCAAGGACAGAAACTTTTCCCAGATAGTTCTAGTGTAGGGAGTTGAAGGGGACATGTTTTACATCCATGTCTACTGCTACAAATATTTATATACCACTCTTCAACAAGTGCTCAAAGCAATTTATATAGAAAAATAAATAACGGAAAAATAAGATGGTCCTGTCCCCAAAGAGCTCACAGTCAAAAAGGAAATATAAGCATGCCGGAAGAAAATTATGGCAGCAGGTGGGGAAGAAAACGGTGACAGCGGTGGGTGAGGGGGACGGCATGGGCGGGGAGGCAACTGTGGGGGTGGCGAGCGGCAGCAAACTAGAGGTGCAAGGCTGCTCTGCTCCCTGCCCAGCTAGCTTAATTTATAGTTTTGACATTCTCTTTTATTTACTATAAAAGTATTTGTTTGATCATTGATTTCAAGCAAGTGGCAGTGCAGTTTTCCCTACCAGTGCCTCTGCTACAGTGCTCTTTCTGGGGCTAATGTGGGGCTGTACTTACATCTTTGGCCCTTTAAAATTAAGAAATTCTGCCTTGCTCGTCCCATAGTACTGTTTTGTGTGTAAAGTATGCACCATACAGCTTTCTGAGAAGCCTACAAAGGAGGAGCAAAGATAGTCCTCTGTAGCATTGCTCCTTTTGGCAAGGGAAACAATCAAGTGGGCTAGTGTTCAAGGGATCAGATCGCAGCAGACATAGAGAGGTGGGAGCAGAGACAGTGGCAGAGATGGGGTGGGCAGACTAGTTCTTAGTTGTCAAGCTGTTTTATTGCATTTCTAACTGTGGAGTTGCACACAAGCTAGACAGTAAAAGTGGTTAAGCAGAGATATTAAAGCCTGCCATATTTTAGACAAAAAGAGATGTATTTTAAGTTCCACACATGCATAGTCTCTTGCACAATTGATCCATAAAATGTTTGTCAGAGTGGATCTTCCTCACTTTTTTGCATGTTGCGCCTGACCATTAGAGGGAGAATGACACCTTTTTCTGTAGGAGCCCAGAGCAGAGGAGAACTCTGGAATAATGGTAACTTGTGGGGCTCCTTCTTTGGAGAGTCCTAATCTCATTCACCCATTTCCTGTCCTCTTGTTCTTCAAACACTTCAGTGCTGCTGAATGGTGATCATAAAACACCTTTGTGGATATAGACAGAAAAATTACCTGCTCTTCCCCTTGCCTTAAACTGTAGGTCAGGTGAGTGACTATCTCTAAATCAGTTTTTAAGTCAGGCTAAAAATACTGTGTTGCATATTCTCCTGTGCCTGCCCCATGAGTTTTCATCAATCATAATGTTGTATTTGAGGCTTCTATTTTTTTTTTATTTTTTTTACAGAAACAAATCAGCTCTCTGTGATTCTGTGATTCTTTCTCCCTCCCCACTGCCTGCAGTAACCTGCAGTGAGTTAAAGAGCACCCTCCTTGCATAGGGCCTTCTCTCTCAGGCTTGTCCTCTTGCCCACAGTTATCTGCAATTAAAATACATCACAGCAGCAGCAGCAGCATCAACATTTCCTTGTTGCTAATGACAGATTCATTGTCTATTGCATTACATTTCAGCATTTTATAAAAAATCTTATCTGTAGATGTAAATCTCACTTGTTCTCTGTGATTTTTGTTAATAGTTATTGGAAATATATCTGCTTAGGATGTCACCTCTATATGCCCATTTTAAACTCATCATAAAGCTGCACGTTATCAAGGGTTGAGCCTTAGATCCCTTGTTTTCTTTATTCCAGCACTTGTCAGGATCTGAACAGCTTTCCTGCATTTTCTATTTAATACAGGTGTCTTCAGCAAAATATAATTGTAACTTGAACAGAGAATCCTCTTGACAGCAGACTGGCACAGATCAGTTAAGATAGTGTGGTTAGAGCATGTTCATATTTGCAGACGACAATTCACTGCAAGTATCTTAAACTCTGGGGCTTGAAAAATCCAAGGTGCCAAGGCATTTGAAATATTTCTTTAGGCTTGAGCAGGAATTACTGTTAAAACCTAGTACTGTTTCCTTTTTAAAAGGGGGGGGGGAGATGTCTGTTCTGGGGGTGGGGGTGGAATTCAGCACTATATGTCACTGTCCCAGGAGTTTCTACTGTCACTGGTACCTAGAGGTCTGTGAGACCAGAAACCACTGGCCAGGAATTTACTGCAGTTCCTCAAAACTTTAGTTTGAGGGTTCCTTTGAAGGAAAATTGTGACAGTTAAATCAGCTTAAAACCAATCCGAGACAGAGTTTAATAATGTAGATGGATTCTATCAAGCCTACACAAGCAAAAAAGGAATTGCTTTTTTAAAAAGTATTTCCAAGCTCTAGGCATGGCTCTAACAATTCAGGGGATATTAGGGGTTTCGGTCACCTGCTCAGCCCACAAAGATTGTCATTGGTTGTGCAAATGCTTTACTGTTGGTGTAACAGGATGCAATGCATATCTTTGCAGAAGGCAATCATGGTCCAGAAAATACATGGAATAGACTTTACATGAAACCATTATTGGCTGTTAGATAAAATCTGTCGCTCATTAGGCAATAGATAGTTAGGTGTCCATCCTTTTTTCATGCTGCATTGCTTCAATTTTAAGCTATAAACTTGCACTCTGCAGTCTAGACTATGTTTCCCTTGAGATGCTGAACTTGGCTGACTGTCCAGCTGAAAGTGGAAACTCCTTGGAGGGCTGCATAGTGTGTGACAAGGGGGTTAATGATTGTTGTTCCTCTAGATGAGGGTGTTGACAGTTGGGTTTTTTGCACCTGTTCCCCTTGCTCAGAAATGGAATTATAAGATCTTGGTTCTAAGGGGAGTGTGTATGTACATGAAACATCTCTCCTGATTTGATCTAGCTGGATAGAATTAGAATGCAGTTCAATTCAGTGACCTTTCATTGGCATAACAAGCAGTTCAGAAGCCTACAAATATTGACCAGGATTTGGATGGTTTTACTCCTACATGTAAATAGAAATAACTATACGGAGGATGGCACAAAACATCACTTGGATTTTGATGCCTTTGTTTTATTTGCCTAAACTACTAGTCTGGCATTCCTCGCCCATGCAAGAGCTATCCTTCCTCTACCAATGATCAATATTACATTTTTCTTTCTCTCTTACCATTAGTACTGCAATATGCAACTGCTAGAATTGTGCAAGCCACCTAATGATGCAGAGGGGAAGTAACTTGCCTAGGGAGCAAGAGGATGCTGGTTCGAATCTCCCTGCTGGTATGTTTCTGAAGGTGCTGAAAGGAGATGGCAATGGTAAACCCCTCCTGTATTCTACCAAAGAAAACTACATGGCTCTGTGGTTGCCAGGAGTTGACACCAACTCAACAGCACATCTTTACTTTAGAATTATGCCACATTTTGCATTATTTCCTGGGAACTTTGCAAATTTGGATTATAAGAGAGCTTGTGGGCAATACATTATCCAGTGACTGTTGCTGGTGTCTATCTTACATTTCTTTTTAGATTGTGAGCCCTTTGGGGACAGGGATCCATCTTATTTATTTATTATTTCTCTGTGTAAACTGCCCTGAGCCATTTTTGGAAGGGTGGTATAGAAATCGAATAAATAAAAATATGAAAGTAGACAGTCATACTAGAGTAGACTTTTCAGATAGCAGTGCCATAGAGGAGGCAAATCAACCTTTCTATGGCACTGGTACTGTGGACCTTTTCTGCTGCTGGCAAACTAAGGGATGAGGCACCCCTGCAGGCAGTGGTGGTAGGACAGGGAGTAAAATTTGCCAAATGAGGTGGGGACTTTAGTTTCCTCATGCTCAGGTCCACTCTGCTGCTCTGTGTAATCTTTCTAGACACCCACCTTTCTTTTTTTATCATCACCATGTTCAGAAGATCTCAGAATGAAAGCTTTGTTCCTTCCTCACTCATGGGCAGGCACAGCTGTGTTGAGCTCCTGGATAATAATGTCCTGACTGACATCTTGGCACTAGTTCCTAGGGGTGTCCACGGAACTGGTTTGGAGGCCCTTTATAGGCCTCCAAATTGGTTTGAAAGACTGGTGGTTCAGCTGTTTCAAAGGTCGGGGGGGTGCTCTTACCCTTCCCGCTCCATTTCCCCCACTGGTGCTGCCTTTTAGAAATGGTTTGGCAGGGCGCCTCCTTGCCACCCCGATGCCTCCTGGGGCCGGAAGGGGCCGGAAGTTGCGTATGTCACAACATGCACACGAGTGAATGTGATGTGTGCCTGCGCAGCAGCAACTTTCTGTCAGTTCTGGTCCGAGGAGGCATTGGTGCAGCAAGGAGATATGCTGTCGCCCCACCAGACCGTTTTTAAAGACACGCCGGCATGGGAAATGCGGCAGGAGGGGTAAGAGCACTCTCCCCCATCCTTAAGAGATATCCCCCCTCCCCCACCTTCAAACCCGCAGGCACCTGTTCCATGCACACCACTACTGGTTCCTACTCTCCATTTTGTCCTTTGGTATAAAACTTATTGGGCCCTGCTTCTCTCATGAGCCCAGAGCCTGAGAGGGAAGAGTCAGGTGGTGAACCCCATCACCAAAAGCAGTTGCAGAGGTGCAGCCCTAGTGGTAAGGATGAACTAGGCAATGAGGAGCCCTGGGAATCTGAACTCCCTGAGATGACCCCCCTTGAGCCGGACTCACCCAAAGGGTTGGACCCCAGACATAGCAGAAGCCTCTCACCCTTCAGTGCCCACTTGGTGATGTGTGGACACCATGTGCGTGCTGACGGCATGTGGGGCTTTTGGGGACATGCAGCGCCCCATCAGGAAGCTGGAAGGGGCAGCGGAGAGCAGGTAAGCACCTGTTCTCTATTTTCTTAAAGCTCCCTTTCTGATTTCCCTCAGAGTGCTCAAACTGCACTTCAGACCATGGTTCGGGCACATCCCTATTCCTAGGAATCAAAACAAGAACCACCCAACAGGCCACAGCCTGCACCAGCTCTCTGTCGCCCATCAGGCCCTAATCCAGTGGTTCCCAAACTGGGAGCCTCCAGATGTTGCTGAACTACAACTCCCATCAGCCCCAGCTATGATTTGTGGCTGGGGATAATGGGAGCTGTAGTTCAGTGACATCTGGAGGCTCCCAGTTTGGGAACCACTGCCCTAATCAATATATGTATGGGTTTGAGGGGTCGGGGTCAGGGCGTGGTGTAGTGGTTAGAGTGCTGGACTAGGACTGGGGAGACCCGAGTTCAAATCCCCATTCAGCCATGATACTTGCTGGGTGACTCTGGGCCAGTCACTTCTCTCTCAGCCTAACCTACTTCACAGGGTTGTTGTGAGGAGAAACTCAAGTATGTAGTACACCACTCTGGACTCCTTGGAGGAAGAGCGGGATATAAAATGTAAATAATAATAATAATTAATCTCCTTGCAACTGCTTGCTCCTCTTCTGAGAGGCCATCCTCATACTTGGAATTCAGTGGCTCTGACGTTCAGTAGGTCTCCTGTAGGGTAACATGCCCTTGTGTAATGTACCTCAGAGTTTGTGTGCAATCAGGGTAACCCTTTGCATGCTAAGCTTGGCAGTGGGAAGGCTCCATCAACAGAGACATGTCCCTGAAGCCTAAGCATAGTTGCGATTTCTCTCTGGTTCACACATTAGAGATCCCATTGAGTTAAAAACCATCATGCAGCTTTGTACAATTTTTATTTTATTTAGAATCAGTTTTGCAGCTTCTTTGCAGTAATTCAGGTTACTGCAAGTGAGAGGTCTTACTCTCCAAATGAGAGGTCTTAAAACCTCTCTATCTGGTACACACTGAAGCTGATACTATAGATTGCTGATGTCCTTGAATAAACAAGATACAGTTATCCCTGGATTTACCTCAAAGGGGTTGTATTTGTATAACATTTTCTGCTGACTGGCAGAAGTAAGTGGGTTGACCTCCTTGCTAAAATATTTAACTTATCCCTGAAATCGGGCTCTGTACCAGAGGACTGGAGAGTAGCAAATGTAACACCGATTTTCAAGAAGGGATCCAGGGGCGATCCGGGAAATTACAGGCCGGTTAGCTTAACGTCCGTTCCAGGCAAATTGATGGAAAGCATTCTCAAGGATAAAATTGTAAAGCACCTAGAAGAACAGGCCCTGCTGGGACTCAGCCAGCATGGCTTCCGAAAAGGTAAATTTTGCCTCACCAACCTTTTGGGCTTCTTTGAGAGTGTCAACGAGTGTGTGGATCAAGGTGATCCAGTTGACATAGTCTACCTGGACTACCAAAAAGCTTTTGACAAAGTTCCTCATCAAAGACTCCTGAGGATAAGGGGACAAGTACATGTGTGGATTGCTAACTGGTTGCAAGACAGGAAACAGAGGGTAGGTATAAATGGAGAGTTTTCACAATGGAGGGAAGTAAGAAGTGGGGTCCCCCAGGGATCTGTACTGGCACCAGTGGTTTTTAATTTATTCATAAATGATCTAGAAGCAGGGGTAAGCAGCGATGTGGCCAAATTTGCAGATGATACCAAACTCTTCCGGGTAGTGAAATCCAAAACGGATTGTGAGCAGCTCCAAAAGGATCTCTCCAAACTGGGGGAGTGGGCGACAAAATGGCAAATGCAGTTCAATGTTAGCAAGTGTAAAGTGATGCACATTGGGATGAAAAACCCCAACTTCATGTATATGCTGATGGGATCCAAGCTGTCGGTGATGGACCAGGAGAGGGATCTTGGGGTTGTGGACAGCTCATTGAAAGTGTCGACTCAATGTGCGGCATCTGTGAAAAAGGCAAATTCAATGCTAGGGATCATTAGAAAGGGGATTGAAAATAAAATGGCTAACATTATAATGCCCTTATACAAAACTATGGTGCGACCACACTTGGAGTACTGCATACAATTCTGGTCACCACATCTTAAAAAGGACATTGTTGAACTGGAGAAGGTACAGAAGAGGGCAACCAAGATGATCAGGGGCCTAGAGCACCTTTCTTATGAGGCAAGTCTACAACACCTGGGGCTTTTTAGTTTAGAAAAAAGATGGCTGTGGGGAGACATGATGGAGGTCTATAAAATCATGCATGGTGTGGAGAGAGAGAGATTCTTTTCCCTCTCACACAACACTAGAACCAGGGGCCACTCCATGAAATTGATTGCCAGGAGGTCTAGGACCAACAAACGGAAGTACTTTTTCACACAACACGTGATCCATTTGTGGAACTCTCTGCCACAGGATGTGGTGACAGCCAACAACCTGGATGGCTTTGAGAGGGGTTTGGATGATTTCATGGAGGAGAGGTCTGTCAATGGCTACTAGTCGGAGGGCTGTGGGCCACCTCCAGCCTCAAGGGCAGGATGCCTCTGAGTACCAGTTGCAGGGGAGTAATGGCAGGTGAGAGGAAACGCCCTCAACTGCTGTCTGTGGCTTCCAGTGGCATCTGGTGGGCCACTGTGCGAAACAGGATGCTGGACTAGATGGGCCTTGGGCCTGATCCAGCAGGGCTGTTCTTATGTTTCTTATGGTTTCTTAAAGTCATGTGAATACAATATGGGCGGGGAAGTGGTTTGCTTAGGTTAAGCCATTTCTCTTCATAGTTAAAATTTTTCAAGCTTTGTGGCACAAATATGCATAAAATATGTATTTCATGTAGGAAAATAGCCTTGTAATAATGGGTGAGTTTTCTGAAAATCTGATTACTGTAGAAAAAGTACAAGCTTAATGATGGTAGTTGTGAGGCTCCCTGAGGTGCTTTGGATTATGTGAGCAGCGTCTTAGACCTCAGGGCTTCTCTGCTGAAGCAGCAGGGAGCTAATGAGGGAGGGACTATAACTCAGTAGAGAGAATGCGTTCATTGCATGTACAAGAGTTACGGTAAAAAAAGTGAGGTGGTTGTGAGCCATGCCAGCTGCCCTGGATGGAAGGCCTGCTTCTGGAAAGTTGGAGTAAGCTGTAACTGCTCAGATGAGAGAGGCACTCTACACATGCTTAGAAGCACTTATGACTTTGCATATCCCTGCACTCAGTCACAGTACTGAAAACGTATTCTGAATAGAGAGCGTTCTGGTGCAAATCTGGTACTGAGACAGCTTCATGTCTAATCCTAATTAAGAGGGCCTAGTCAGATTTTTGTTTGGAAACAAGAATCCTGGTTGCAAAATGCATCTGCACAGCAGTTATGAATGGCATGTATGCATATAAATTGCAGTTTAGCCCTGTAATTGATATGCCTGTTCATACATGATATCTATATGAATCTTGCCATTTGGAACTGGTTTCAGAGTATACAAAGCATACAGTATAACATCTGAGATGACTCATGAGTGCTAAAGCTAGGAAAGGAATTTGAGACCTTGGGAAACTGCAAGTGCAATACAGGCAACCTCTGATATATGCAGGTGTTCTGCTAAAACCACAGATAACACAACTGTGAATACAGAGTCACTGAGGCAATGGGTTTGGTTCCTGGAGGCACAAAGAACTGTGGAAAGGGGGCCCTAAAAACTGCGAGGGGGGAGAGGTGCCCTACCTTGCTCCGCAGGTCTCCAGGTGTCCAGCAATGCGCCACCCACCCCCGTGTTCCAAATATGGGTTTTTTTCTGTGAAAAATCATGTGTGTTTTTGTTTAAACAAATGAGCCTCAAAATGGCTCTTCTCAGTGGCAGCCGGAAATTACCTCAGAGGTCATTTAACTAATGGATACATGGAATTAACACTTTGCAGACAGTTTCCCTCCTATGTATGCCGAGGTTGGCGGTCAATTATTTATTTATTTATTTCTCTGGTGCGGACACGTCCTCAAACGTTCAGCAACTATCAGTTTTCTCACCACATGTAGGCTTTCATGTGGAAGATTTTTGTACTTGTCCAAGAGCCAAATTAAGAGAGTTTTTCCTGGGTTATCGCACCCCGAGCCCAGTTAGTTTATGTAGACAAAAGGGGTGGTGGCGGCAGCAGCATTTTGAACCTACCAACAATACAGAATAGTTTTAGGAGAAGCCTAGCCAGGCATCTCAGCAGAGATGATTCAGCATTTCTCTCCTTCACGTGAGCTTGCTCTCAGACAAAGACTGTAATTCTCTACAGTTCCTCAAGGCATGTCCATATGCTTAGTTTTCTTATGCTGTTATCCTTATGCTGTTATTTTAAGAAGTTAATATAGGAGCACTTCTTTTGTGTTATGTTCACATGTATCTAGATTTGTATGTCACTTCATGACTGTCTTGCATCTCTCCATACCACCTAACCTTGTGACTATGGAAAAAGAAAGTATAGCTGGTCTTTTGCATTCAGTTTAAGGGCATGCTTTTTAAAATGTGTAAATCTGCCTGCTTTGTTTTCATCTTTTGTCCTTCCCATCTGCTTTTCCTAGGGCGCTTTGGATGATACCTTACCAGCCCACGCAATTCGATGGGCTGAGAGCCTGCCTGTCACATCTTCTGCAAACATCTAGACATCCTCTCAGCATGTCCCTTTATCATGTGGGGTGGGGGTAACCTCTTCATACAAATGGACAGCCTTTGGAGTGCATGTAGGTAGAGTGACCATTTTGATGAGCAGCACCCTCTCCATGATAAAGGGACATTCTGGGAGGGCACTGAGACATCCTTAGAAGACGTCACAATGGGTGTCCTCTTGGCACATCTCCTTCCTAATTGTGTGGGCCAGTAAGGTTTCATTTGAACTGGCCCCTATCTGTTTGAAATGTGAGCCTAAAAGTGTTTTGCGGGTGGAGCTCTTTTATACATAAACTGATAGGGCCTCCACACCCACATATCTATGGTTGCATTGTTCCAAACACTTTCTCAGTGTTGGTACATGTCTGTAAGCTATTCCAGGCTTTTAAAAGTGCCTTTGAAAAAAAGGTGTTTAAGCAGGGGCTGTGGGGAGAGGCATGGGACTGCTAGTGACAGTGCTACTTGTCAACCAGAATTTGAGTCTGGTTGTCTCAAATGGAGAGTTATGCAGTCATTTTCAGAACTATTTGTGATGCTGTGAATGCCTGGAAAATGTGATACACCCACCTCAGAAACATATCCAAAAGGTATGTAATGTATGAATCCTTCCAAATACAAAAGAACAGAAGAGAGGATTACTTCTAGTTATGAATACCCACTTTGGCTGACTGAACCAGCTATGGGGCTGCTTTCACTTGTTTATTATAGCTGAAGTGGGATTATCTTTGTGGATCTTGTGGTGTCTGTTTAGAATTGAACTCTTAGGGTGTATCTACACTACATACTTAAAGTAGTTTAATAGTAATCCCCTTGCTTCAGGAACCCCGAGGAATATTAGTGCTGTGAGAGAAGCTAGGGAGCTGTGGCATAGCAGAGCTCGCCCTTGTGCTTTCAATTAGAAGAATCTACTAAGGAGTGGTAAGTTGGACTGCTGAATTACTTTTAGGTGATTTTGAAAAGCAGGCTTAGCCCAAGTTCCTCCCTGGATCCAGCAGCAGGAAGAGGAGGAGCCTAAGCCTATAGTACTGAAGAAGGAAGCAGCCAATGGGGAAAACCCAGAGACAAATACATACTCTGACTAGAAATGTGGAATATTTCTCACACAGTGTAGGGGGTCATGCTTTACTGTGGTTGTGTCTCCAACATGCTCCTATAGACAGCACCTGGGTAGCCTTTCCCTCCAGCAGGCAGTGGGATCAGGATCCTCCCAGTCCTGTCAAGATTTGTTTGGGGTGTGTGTGTTAGTGAGAAAGAGAGAATGTTTATAGAGAGGTTTTTTGTTTTACACACTTTGTACACATTGCCCTACTGCACAGTAGACCTGACTACTTGAATATGTAAATTCTAACGAATTTTGAGTCTAGCATAACTAAAGGCCACCCACCACAGAATCTAAGGGAATTCTCCAAATTCTCACCAAATTACATTTCCCAAGATTCCTTGAGGGAAACTATAACAGTTTAAATAGTATAAAGCTGATACGCATTTATAATAGGTCCGTCATCTGCTGACCTGGGAGCTTTTCCAGTTTCAAATACTAAATGCAGTTTAGGAGTTCTGTATACTTTCATGTGCCCCTTTGCTGGAGTTCATGAGGCCTTATCTTCAAAAGGGAGTGTCTGTATTTGCATTACCTTTCATAGCATCCCTTTTCTCAGTAATAACACTTGTTCTTCTGAACTATGCTGTGATATAGCCTCTGTAGCCATTTATGATGTTTCTTCATTGCGAGGCACTTTCAAAGGCCATAGAAGAAAGAGGTCTTGTTTAGAGAGACTGGCAGGTCTTTTTCAGGGTTGTGTTATCTTAGCATTGTTTTGTTCCTTCCACTTGAGTTAACTTGTGTGGTCTGTGAAGCTACACAATAGAATGAGATATTTGTAGAAGTCACTTTTCTCCATTTCTGTAGGAAGGTTCTCCCTGTATCATCGTGGTGCCAGACTCTGTTGTTAAAGCAATGAGCTTGAATTGAGTATGACTCAGGAGGCTGGTGAATTTATCCAGTAAGATTGTCTTGATCTCATTTATCCCATGAGGATGACAAATTAGAAGGCAATGCGCTCAGAATGAACATATCTCTGATGGGCAGTGTGTATAACCTTATAAAGAAAAATGCCTGATGATTGTTCTCATCTCTGACATCTTCATCTATACATTGAACTTTATCTATTGAGAAAGAAGCTGTTGTGCTCTCAAACATAGTTAACATATACATTTGAACTGCATATCATTCTGCATTGATATTCAGAGGGTTGGCTAAATTGTGATCCAGGATTAAGCTGTGCAGTTTTGCTAGAGTCTAACCCTTTGGCTGAGTTTTAGAAACAGTACTGTTCCTGAAAAATCAGGAATGTTGGTGTACATGTTGTTGTGCACACACAGAGTGATTTATCCAGTACGACAAGGAGTCATTGGCAATGATCCACAGTTGTGTTGACCAAACTGCCAGCAGTGAGTATACCTCTAAACCTGGTGAGTAAGGTCGCCCCAGGTACAAGATAAATTGTGTAGCAGCAGGAAGCTTGCAGCTTCCTTGTCTTGTACATGGCCAAGACTAAGCCAGTTGTTTTAAATGACATTGTATTTGGTTTGGTTTTATATGTTTTCTGTCCTCCATATTAAACTATTGGATTGAGCTATAAAAGTAAAACACAGGGACTCAAAATGTACTTGCTGCTTATGGCAGTGGAAGCTTTTTCTTTTCTTCAGCCAGCATATGCCAGGTTTTATAAGCTCTGAAAATGAGCAAGTCAGCACAAGGGCTTGGGCTGCACAGTGGAAGGCCTGAAATCTCCCAGAGTAGAACTTGTTTTGCAAACACTCAAAGTTCTGTAGAACAATAATGTGTCTGGGGACATACTCATGTATTCTGCTAAACCTGGGTTGTCATCTGCGCACTTCGGGATCAGTAGCAAATACTGTACTAGTGTACACACTACTCTGTCAATAAGCAAGTTATCAGTATAAGAATATATACAAGCGTGTGTGTGTGTACACACACACACACACACACGCTTGCCCAAACTGAGGAGGAGATTTGCAAAGAGGTAAAGATGCTTTCCCTAAGCACAGGCATTTTCCCCTAACCTGTAAAAGACAAGGAAGTAGAAATTCCCTTTGAAAAGAATCTCCCAATCATTCTGGGCCAGGCCTGCACCTGAACTGAATTAATGAGGGTGCTAGTTATATGAGATCCCTTTCTGCCACAAATTGGGTTGGTTTTGACCTTTCTTGCCACGTTGATACCTGAACACAAAGTTTTGCTGGCAAGAAAAGATAAGTTGTGCTGTCCAGCAAATCTCAGGCATATGCTGTCTGTACAATAGCACTCTGCTTAACAGTAGGAGGATCTTGCAATACATGTATATGAACTGTTCCAAAATGAAGGCCAGAGTCTTTTCCACTCCTTAATGACATGGGAGCACCACGATTTCATGCTCAAAACCTTGTGTGTCAAGTGACAGACCCAGGGACCAAAATATTCTGAACGGAGGTCTGCAAGTGCCTTACTGTTGCCCTTGCAGTCATATAAAAGAGTATCTTGGTCACTGTCCAACTTGTGGCCCAACAGGTTCTTGCACTGTGTTCTAATACCTGCTTTAGCATTTCCCAAGCTGAAGCAGTATTTTGCTGCTTCTTTCTACTTTGAAGTGGTTTTTGTTTTTGTTTGTTTTTTCATTCTGATGTGAGGTGCCTTGGGCTGCCTCTTTGCAGCAAGCATGGGCATATACATGTTTTGAAACAAATACATGATGATGATGGGGTGGGTGGGGGAAGCCAGCTTTTGAAGACAGAGGTGGGAAAGCAATGCCAACAGTGCAGCTTTTTTGTGAGGTGTATAGTCTTAGGAAAGCCAGACTACAAAGAATATAGAATCTTGGGAGTCCTCTGAACACAAGACCAATGTTGCAGTTGTAATCAGGCAAGACCTTCTGAGGACATGGAGCACGAACTCCCCTCACTTTCCTGGTGAACCTCTTAGGTATAGATTTTAGACCATTTATTAATCTTATTTGAATCCTCCAAGAAGGGAATACTTGGGGCTGTTGCACCCACCCAGTAAGGAAGGTTAGGCAGAGAGATGGTGAATTTATGCAAGACCCTCTAGTGAGCTTCATGGATGAGCAGGGATTTGAACCCAGATTTCTTGGCTTGAAATTCAGTGCTCTTATCTACTGTATCACACTGGCTCTCCCTACTTCTGGACAAGGTGTGCTTTCTAAGTTCTTAACAAAAAGACTGATGTTTTATGTTGTTCCTGCACTTAATTTACTTCAGCTGTGTGCAAAACAGCAAGAGCCAGCGTGGTGTAGTGGTTAGAGTTCTTGACTAGGACTAGGGGGACCCGAGTTCAAATCCCCATTCAGCCATGATACTTGCTGGGTAACTCTGGACCAGTCACTTCTCTCTCAGCCTAACCTACTTCACAGGGTTGTTGTGAGGAGAAACTTAAGTATGGAGTACACTGCTCTGGGCTCCTTGGATGAAGAGCGGGATATAAAATGTAAATAAATAAATAAAATAAAATAAATCAAACTATATAAATTTGAACATTTTAAAAGCAGAATGAATACACGTGGGACCTCCTTCTCAGTTGATGCCAGGGTTCTTACTTGTGTCTGCTGGTTACCTTGGCTTGTATGACATTGTGACAAGGAGAAACTCCTATTGGTCAGGCAGAAATTTCTGCTTTAACTGTGAAATCATTATTTATATTATATTATATTACATTTTTATACTTCCTGATATGTACATCTCTAGGAGGAATACAAAATTTAAAATATTTAAAAGTCAACACAGATTAAAATATAAGAGACACAATAAAAACAATTGTATAAAACAGTTATTAAAATAATTTTGAGGGTCTTCCTGAAAAGAGAGGAAGAGATGCTCTTATTTCAGCAGGGAGCATATTCCAAAGCCCTGGGGCAGCCACAGGGGTCCTGAGTTGCTACCAAATGAGCTGGTGGCAACCGTAACTGTACCTCTCCAGAAGATCGTAACAGGTGGTAGGGTTTACCCAACCTTTGTAATTTTCTTGGAGAACAAAAGTAAAAACCATTAATTACTGACAACTGTACCCAGTACCTAGCTTCAAACCCCATGTACTCTAAATAGCCAGTAAAACTAGTTATGAAGGTAGAATGCCAGCAGGGGAGGGGCCACTTCCCAGGGTATTGCACAGAATGTTGCATGTATGACTATCTGCCTGAGGGGCAGAAGTCATGGGTGTGTGCTCAGTGCAAAGAGCTCTTGGCTCTCAGGGAACAAGTTCGTTCCCTTGAAGCCAAGGTGGTTGACCTGGAGAAGCTCAGGGAGGCAGAGGGGTGTGTGGATGAGACCCTCAGGGATGTGGTAGAGGCATCCCACTCCCATGCTGACGACCCTTCTGTCATGGAGAATGAGGGTCTGAGGAAGACACTCCCTTAGCAGGGACCCCTTCCTTGGGTGATGCACCCATATCTTCTTGCACAGAGGATACTCTTCCAGGGGGTGGGGGCCTCTTAGTAGTGGGCTTTTCAATATTAGAGAGAGAGATAGACATAGAGAGAGATGGGTCTGTGACCCACGTGTACACTGCACGCTTACTTGCCTGCCTGGTGTGAAAGTTGTGGACATCACACTGAATCTAGGTAGACAGTGCTGGGGAGGAGTCAGCTGTCATGGTGCACATTGGCACCAACGATGTTAGGAAATAGAGTTGGGAGGTCCTGGAAGCCAAATTTAGGCTGCTAGGTAGCATACTGAAGTCCAGGACCTCCAGGGTAGCATTTTCAGAAGTGCTACCTGTTCCACGTGCAGAGACAGCGAGACTGGCGGAGCTGAGGGGTTTCAATGTGTGGATGAGATGGTGGTGCCGGGAGGAGGGGTTTAGATTCATTAGGCACTGGGATACATTTTGAGGGAAGCTAAGCCTGTACAAAAGGGACAGGCTCCACTGGAACCAGAATGGGACCAGACTGCTGGCACTAAAAATCAAGGTTGCATAGCAGCTTTTAAAATGACGCCTGGGGGATTGCCGGCGGGAACAGGGTGGTACCTGCTTCGGCCGGCAAAATCCCCTAAGGTGTGAGGGTGAACATGTTTTGGATAAACCAGAAGGGGACGGAGTAGAGCCAGGAATTGAGCAGAAGGAAACATAGGACACCTTGCCAAATAGGTCAAATGATTGTAAGGGGGATAGCACACACCAACACCAGGTGAAGGACCAGGTATAGGTGTCTGTATACCAATGCCAGAAGCCTCTGAGCCAAGATGGATAAGCTGGAGTGCTTGGTTACTGATGAAAACATAGATATAGTGGGTGTAACAGAAACCTGGTGGAATGGTGAGAACCAGTGGGACACAATTATTCCTGGATATAAACTCTATAGAAGGGTCAGGGAGGGGAGGATTGAGGGAGGAGTGGCACTGTATAGCAAAGAAGGGATAGATTCCAATAAGCTAGAAAACCTAGGTGGACCACAGTCTTCCACAGAATTATGGGTAACACTATGAAGACTGAAAGGAAATGTGTTACTAGGGATGTGCTATCGCCCTCCGGATCAAAGTGCTGAGAGTAACCTGGAAATGGAGAAACAAATAAGAGAGGCGTAAAAAAGAGGCAGAGCAGTAATAATGGGTGATTTCAACTACTCACACATAGACCGGGTAAATTCACATTCAGGTAATGACAGAGAGCCCAAAATTTCTAGACGTGCTAAATGACTGTGCCGTAGAACAGTTAGCCGTGGAACCAACCAGAGAGATGGCGACTTTGGATTTAATCGTGAGTGGTGCCCAGGACCTGGTGTGAGATGTTAAGAGTTGCAGAACCATTGGGTAGCAGTGACCATAGTGTAATCCAATTCAGCATATATGCGAGTGGAGAATTGTGAAGGAAGTCCAACAAAGATGCGTTGGACTTCAGAAGAGGAAACTTCTCAAAAATGAAGGGACTGGTAATGAAGTTGAAAGGGAAAGTCAGGAGCGTCAAATCACTCCAGAAAGCATGGAACTTAGCACAGTACTAGAAGAACAGTTGGAATGTATACCAAGAAGGAGGAAAGGTAGCACCAAGTCCAGGAGGACACCAGCGTGGCTAATAAGTAGAGTCAGGAAAGCTATAAAATGGAAGAAGACTTCCTTCAGAAAATGGAAATCCTGCCCAAATGAAGAGAACAGGAAGGAACATAAACTCTGGCAAAAGAAATGCAAGGACATACAGTGGGTATAGGAAAGAATCACCCCCTTTGATAGACCTTAAATTCTGGTTCCCTTACATCCTGAAATGAAAACACAAAGAAAATTCCCTTCACCAGCTGTATTTATCCAATGCAACCTATAACATACAACTGAAAAACATCACAATTACAGTCCAGAAAAAGTGTCAGAAATAAAAAACAAGAAATACTGAGATTGAAAAAGGATCACCCCCCCCCATGTCAATATTTTGTTGAACCACCTTTTGCTTTAATAACAGCCTTGAGTCTGTTGGGATACTTCTCTATCAACCTTGCACATCTAGACGGAGCAATATTTGCCCACTCCTCCATACAGAACTGTTCAAGTTCGGTCACATTGGATGGTGGGTGTTGGTGGACTGCTATCTTCAAATCTCTCCACAGATTTTCTATGGGATTTAGGTCTGGGCTCTGACTGGGCCACATGAGGACGTTCACTTTTTTCTCCTTCAGCCACTGTGTGGTCAATTTTGCTGTGTGCTTCGGATCGTTGTCATATTGAAAGGTGAATCTTCTGCCCATCCTCAACTGTCTGGCAGAGGGTAGCAGGTTTTCTTCCAGAATCTGACGGTATTTTGCCCCATCCATTTTTCCTTCTACCCTAACGAGAGCCCCAGTCCCTGAGGCAGAGAAACACCCCCACAACAGGATGCTGCCACCTCCATGCTTCACTGTAGGTATGGTGTGTTGTGGATGGTGAGCTGCGTTGGATTTACGCCAGGTGTACTGTTTGGTGTTGAGGCCAAATAGTTCAATCTTGGTCTCATCTGACCATAAGACCTTTTTCCATTTGGCATCAGAATCTTCAAGGTGCCTTCTGGCAAAGCTCAAACGAGCTTTAATGTGGCCTTTCTTGAGAAGTGGCTTTCTCCTTGCGACCCTCCCGAACAAGCCACATCTGTGGAGCGCTCGTGAAATTGTTGTCACATGCACAGAACAACCACTCTTTGCCATGAAGTCCTTTAACTCCTTCAGAGTGGCCATTGGCCTCTTGGTAACCTCTCTTACCAGTTTCCTCCTTGCTCTTCCATCCAGTTTGGAGGGCCGACCGGATCCAGGGAGGATAGCAGTCCACCAACACCTACCATCCAATGTGACCGAACTTGAACAGTTCTGTATGGAGGAGTGGGCAAATATTGCTCCGTCTAGATGTGCAAGGTTGATAGAGAAGTATCCCAACAGACTCAAGGCTGTTATTAAAGCAAAAGGTGGTTCAACAAAATATTGACATGGGGGGGGGTGATCCTTTTTCAATCTCGGTAAATCTTGTTTTTTATTTCTGACACTTTTTCTGGACTGTAATTGTGATGTTTTTCAGTTGGATGTTATAGGTTGCATTGGATAAGTACAGCTGGTGAAGGGAATTTTCTTTGTGTTTTCATTTCAGGATGTAAGGGAACCAGAATTTAAGGTCTATCAAAGGGGGTGATTCTTTCCTATACCCACTGTAATAAGGGATGCAAAGAGAGAGTTTGAGGAGCATATAGCTAGAAGTGTCAAGAGGAATAACAAAACTTCTTTAAATATATCAGAAGTAGAAAACCTGTCAGGGAGGCGGTTGGACCCTTAGATGATGAGGCTGTGAAAGGGATTATTAAGGAAGTTGCAGAGAAGCTGAATGAGTTCTTTGCATCTGTCTTCACGACGGAGTATACTGACCATATAACCTCTCCAGAACTGAGTTTTTCAGGTTTAGTGGCTGGGGAACTGGGTGAATTTGAGTGACAAGGGAGGATGTTCTAAACTGTCTTGAAGAGCTAAAAATTAACAAATTGCCAGGCCCAGATGGCATCCACCCAAGAGTTCTGAAGGAACTCAAATGTGAAATTGTCGATCTAGCAAAAATATATAACTTGTCCTTACAATCGGGCTCTGTACCAGAGGACTGGAAAGCCAGTGTGACTCCAATTTTCAAGAAGGGATGCAGGGGAGATCTGGAAAATTACAGGCCAGTCAACTTAACTTCAGTGCTGGGTAAATTGATGGAAAGCCTACTTAAGGACAAAATTGTTAAGCATATAGAAGAACAGGCCTTGTTGAAGGAGAACTAGCATGGCTTCTGCAAGGGAAAGTCTTGCCTCACTAATCTTCTGGAGTTTTTTGAGCGTGTCAGCAGGCATGTGGATAAAGGTGATCTGGTAGACACAGTCATAGTCATGGTCATACTTGGACTTCTGAAAAGCTTTTAATAAAATTCTCCACCAAAGGCTCTTGTGTAAACTTAGCAGTCATGGAATAAGGGGACAGGTTCATGTGTAGATCGGTAACTGGTTGAAGGACAGGAAACAGAGTAGGAATAAATGGAGAGTTTTCACAATGGAGGGAGGTAGGAAGTGGGGTCCCCCAGGGATTGGTACTGGGACCAGTGCTCTTTAACTTGTTCATAAACGATCTATAAGTTGGGGTGATCAGCGAAGTGGCCAAATTTGCATATGACACTAAACTATTTAGGGTAGTAAAATCCACAACGGATTGTGAGGAACTCCAAAAAGATCTCTCCAAACTGGGGAACTGGGGGACAAAATGGCTAATGTGGTTCAGTGTAAGCAAGTGTAAAGTGATGCACATTGGGGCAAAAAACACCAACTTCACATATATGCTGTTGGGGTCAGAGCTGTTGGTGACGGACCAGGAGAGAGACCTTGGGGTTTTGGTGGACCGCTCATTGAAAGTGTCATCTCAGTGCTCGGCAGCTGTGAAAAAAGCTAATTCCATGCTAGGAATAATTAGGAAGGGGATTGAAAATAAAAATGCTAATATTATAATGCCCTTATACAAATCAATGGTGTGGCCACATCTGGAGTACTGCGTACAGCTTTGGTCACTGTATCTTAAGAAGCATATTGTAGAACTGGAAAAGGTGCAGAATAGAGCAACCAAAATGATCATGGGCCTGGAACACCTTCCCTATGAGGCTAGGTTACAGCATCTGGGGCTCTTTACCTTGGAAAAGAGGTGACTATGGGGAGACATGATTGAAGTGTATAAAATTATGCATGGAGTGGAGAGCGTGGACAGAGATAACATTTTCTCCCTCTTTCACAACACGAGAACCAAGGGTCACCCCATGAAACTGAAGTTTGGGAAATTTAGGACTGACAAGAAGTACTTTTTCACACAGTGCATAATTAATCTATGGAATTCTTTGCCATGGGATGTGGTGATGGCCACCAGCTTGGATGGTTTTAAAAGGGGCTTAGACAGATTCATGGTGGACAGGTCTGTTAACAGCAGGAGAGAGGGCATGCACATGCCTCTTGCCTGTGGGCTCCCCAGAGGCATCTGGTGGGCCACTGTGTGAAACAAGATGCTGGACTAGATGGGCCTTGTGCCTGATCTAGCAGGGCTGTTCTTATGTTTATGACAAAGGAGGCGCTCTCTTAAGTAGCCTGGACCCAAGTCGTTGGGTCCAGCTTACTCCAGCTACAATGGGTAAGGAAGCAGTTTTCCAGTATGTATATTGAAAGAGCTTTACCTGCTGCTCTTAAAAGTCTCCATTCAAGGCAGTGGCTGACGTGATAGGCAGCCCTCTGTGATGCTGGAGAGCAGTGCTGTGCTGCTGCCCAGAAGCAGTTTAAAATCATTCTTCAACAACCCCATCACTACATAGTTAGGGGCTGCCTTTGAAGTTCATAGCAGCCCTGGCAGGTTCCTACCATGGATGGAGAGCTGCCCATCATGTTAGCCAGTATCTTCAGCACCCCAGTGGGATCCATTTCTCTAAATCAGACTTGTGGGATCTGCACTGTCAGACCACATTCACCAACACAAATCTATCAGGGCCCTTCAAGATTCAGTTGGTGGAGACAAGTGATGGGGCCTTTTCAGTTGTGGCCCCTTGGCTATGGAATACCCTCCCAGAAGAAGTTTGCCATGCTCCCTCCCGTAGCAGTTTTTGGAAAAAAGATCTCAAAACCCATCTGTTTAGAGAGATGTAAAAAATATTTTAATTATAGATTGATGGAATTTTTATTTCATTTTATCTTGTTTCATTTTTAATTGGGGTTGTTTTAATTGATTTTATACTATGCTGTGTTTTGTTTTTGTTGTTTTAAACTTTATATTACTTTCAGTGTTGTGAACTGCCACAAGCAATATTGTACTGGAGGGGCGGGGCATACATATTTTTTATACTTTTTTTAAAAAATTAGAAAATGAAAGACCATCGAACAGAATTGGGTACAAAATGGTACTGCAGGGGTGGAGCCAGATGCAGAATGACTGCTTGGGACAAAACCAGTTATTTATTGCACATCATGAGCCATACACTGGAATATCCTGTTTATATAAATCTAGATCTGAGTTACTAGAGATTAAGGATTTAACTTCATAATTTAGAAGAAACATGTCCTTTTTTGCTGCTGCTGAACAACTGGAAGTGAAATCCCTTCCCAGTCATCAGCAAATCATCAAGTAATGTACCAGTAGATCCTGATTTACCTTCTGCCCATCCCTGCTCTAAATGGCTTGCCTATCTCCACACTTTGGAATTACAAGTGTGAGAGTGTGTATGTGTCTGTAACTCCAAAATACGTCGAGTAATACTGACATGCTACTATTTTGGAAGAGCAGTAGATCAGAATAAGAGGATACTTCAGTCATCCTAGCAGTTCTTTCATAGGTCTGAGAAAAGAAACCAAGGAATATAATAGCAAGGTATGTTAAATCCCAGGCGCAGACTGTATAAGTTGACCTTCAAAAGCATGTTACTTTTGAGCACTGTATTATTCTCTCTTTGACAAGTATCAGGATATGCCTTTTAAAATGGAAAGCTAGGGGAGAAACTTTATCATTTCCAGTGCAAAATCTTTAAGAGTCTGGTAATCCTGGAATTTGCTGATGTGTCATATCTTGGAAAGCCAATGGCTAAAAGCACTTTTCTTTTAATCAGAGAGTTACATAAATTCATTGCTGACAGTTAGACTTGAGCTGAGTAGCTAGAGACTTGCGAGCTCGTAAAACTTTGCAGTACAGATTAAAAGCAAGAGAAGTTCGAGAATGTTGGTGATCTTAAGATTGTAAATCACTGAAAAATAACAACAGTGGACTGAATTCTGCTGACAGATAGATACATGGATTTCTAAGGTCTTCTGACATCCACAAATCCAATGTTGCAACGCATTGTATGCCGGAAATATCTGGAATAATGCTGGCTTTGCACAGCACAGACTACATTTTATATTTCTGTTTGTTCTCTGTGAAGATTTGGCAAAATGCCATTGTTTGAGATTATGTCTGTACTGGAGGCTAGGGGTGTGCACAAAATGAATCTTGCGTTTTTGTTTCGAGTTTGAAATGAAATGTAAAACGTTCTGTTGAAACAGTGGTTGAACCAGTTGTTTCGACGGAACAAAACTTGAAATGTTTCGACCATAGAAAACAATGAGGAAACTCGAATCACCCCTTTGTTCCCCATGGGTAGCTCCTAGGAGCACCAGAGTGGGTTGGGTGGTAGGGCATGATGGATGTTACCTACCACCCAATCCACAAAAGAAAGGAGCAAGTGGATGATTTTAAACAAACTTTTAACCTTTCCCCCAAGCCCCCATAGGATCCTATGGGGGTTTGAGGAAAAGGTTAAAAGTGTTAAAGATCACCCACTTGCTCATTCCTAGAGCACTAGGGTCTAGAGCACTTTCCTTATGAGGCAAGGCTACAACACCTGGGGGATTTTAGTTTAGAAAAAAGACTGTGGGGAGACATGATAGAGGTCTATAAAATCATGCATGGTGTGGAGAAAGTGGATAGAGATAATTTTTTCTCCCTCTCCCATAACACTAAACCAGGGGTCATCCCATGAAATTGATTGCCAGGGAATCTAGGACCAACAAATGGAAGTACTTTTTCACACAACACATAATCAACTTGTGTAATCCTCTGCCACAAGATGTGGTGACAGCCAACAACCTGGATGGCTTTAAGAGGGGTTTGGAAAACTTCATGGAGGAGAGGTCTATTAACGGCTATTAGTTGGGGGGCAATAGGCCACCTCCAGCCCCGGAGGCAGGATGCCTCTGAGTACCAGTTGCCAGGGAGTAATAGCAGGAGAGAGGGCATGCCCTCAACTTCTGCCTGTGGCTTCCAGCGTCATCTTGTGGGCCACTGTGTGAAACATGATGTTGGACTAGATGGGCCTTGGGCCTTAACCAGCAGGGCTGTTCTTATGTCTTTTTGTGGGTTGGTTGGTAGGTAGCATCCATCATGCCCTACCACCCAGCCTACTCCTAGGAACTACCCATGGAGCTCAAAAGGGTGTTTCAAGTTTCCCCATTGTTCTCTATGGCCGGAACAAGCTACACTCAGCACTGCACACAAGTTTTGCATTGCAATTTTGCATTCCTACCTTGAAAAACACTGCAGAAGCACACAGTAAAAGGGAATCTGTCCCTCCCAACACAGAACACACATTTTCAACGCAGTCCAAAAATAGTCAAATAAGAATCAATGACCCAGAATCCACTTCCAGCCACAGTGCCTGCTCAGCAGTAACATCATTGGCAGAAGTTGTGTGTGCATACACACACACGACTCCTTATTTCCTGGCATTGCATCACCTGCCACAGCAGCACCCTTAGCGGCAAGTATAGTTATAAAAGCAACTAGAGCCACATTTTGACTTGCATCTTTCAATGCAGATTGCAGAGCAGTGAGTGAAACACAAGGCCAGACATGGAGCTGCTCATAGCAATCGCCAAGAAATATTGCACGCACGCACGCAGATGCCACTGTGCATTTCTCACCACAACACTATCTCACAAACAAAACAAACCACAACTCAAGGAAGACGGGCACCCAAGTTCTCCCTTTGTCATTCTGAGATTAAGCAAAACCAGCTAGTTAATGGCTTCAATAATGCAACATATTATACTCAGTGCTGAGAAAACCACAAAATCAAACCTTCCTTGCTTCCATCCTGATGTATACTCTTCAAGAAAAGCACACTATAAGGGCTATCTCTGCCTCCCAGTCCTTTTCAGTACATTCTGAAATTCCCTCCTTGGGCTCCCCCCAATTGGGGCACAGTTGCCCGTGACACTTGATTTGTATAATAACAAGCCAACCAAGGAGATTGCAAGCCATTCGGGAGCCAGTGCCAGAATAGCATTTGGCAAGGGAAAAACTGGTCTCCAAAATGGTGCTCAGAATGTTGAAACATTTTGAACAGAAATTTGATTGTTTTGTTTCAAGCTAAAAATGGCCCATTTTGAGTCAAAACATTTTGACAGTGAAACATTCTGAACCTCCTTTCCAGAGACCATTGAGTTCAACTGAGCACACATTTCCTGTATATATGTAGTATTTCCTTGAGTGATTGCAACTATTGTTTGGGTCCTTTATGTGTAATATATTATATTATGAACACAATTTCATCTCCAGAAAGCTTTTTTCTAGTGAATAGGGCTTGTACTCTGGTGAACTCTGGTTCACTGGAACCTTGGCGCTCTAGCTGCTGTTGAACTAACACTCCCATCATTCCCAGCTACATTAAATTGTGGCTGACGATGATGGACATTGTAGTTCAACAGCAGCAGTCAGGGACAAGTGGAGGATTGATTTTGTTTGTTTGTCTGTCTGTCAGATTTGTAAGCTGCCCCAAACTTTCATCTCTGGCCGGTTAACAACAACATAAAACAAGTTAAAACATACACAAAAATCTTAAAACAATTTAGGCAATCTAAAAATTAAAAACAAATTAAAACTTGAAAATTTAAAAAGCTGAAAAAGCTTGGCTGAAGATGTGGGTTCTCAAGTGCTTTTTAAAAATTGTCAGAGATGGGGAGGATCGGGGCAGCAACTGAGCAGGCTTGTCCCTGTGTGGCTGCCAGCCGAACTGGCGACAACTGGAGATGGACCTCTCCAGATAACCTCAGTGGGCGGTGGGGGTCATAATACTCGCTGGGGCAGTAGACATGATTGAGCCTAAGCATCCTCTCCAACCCGCTGCAAAATTGGCCCTTTGGTATACAGAAGAACTACAGGGGCTGAAGCGGCAAGGTAGACGACTAGAGTGCAAATGGAGAAAGACTTGGCTCTAATCCAACAGGTTGCAACACAGAATACATTTGAAGATCTATACTCAGGCAATATGTGTGGCAAAGAAGAAATTCTTTTCTGTCTGTATTGTATCCACAAATTCACATCCAGCGGAGTTGTTCAGGGTTGTAAGAGGGCTAGTATGTGCCCTTCCTCCTTTGAATCACAATCTGGAACCATTGATTACCTGCTGTGACGTGTTTGATGGATTCTTTCTGGGGAAAATCTCTATTATTCGGGCTGACTTAGATTCAGTCTCCGCAATTACTTCAGTGTCTGATGTAGAGGTGTCTAGTGATTCCTCTTGTGTGGTTAGGTTGCATCAGTTCCAGTTTGTGACTCCTGAGGGCATGGACAAGCTGCTTAGAGTGGTGCGGCCTACCACCTGTTCTCTTGACCCTTGCCCATCATGGCTTATACTATCTGGCGGGGGGGGGTTTATTTATTTATTTATTTATTTATTTATTTATTTATTAGATTTACCGTATTTTACGGACTATAAGACGCTACGGACTATACAACGCACCTTAAATTTAATCCAGTTTTTGAGAGCTTTCCTTCTCTGAGCTTTCTTTCTCTGAGCTTTCCTTCTCCCCTCGCCTCCATCTCCCCTCCAAGCCCTTCCACCGCGCCCCGCTCTGTCCTCTTGCTTTCGTTCTCTTGCGGGGTGAGCAGCAGCGAGCCCACGTTGGTGACCCGTGGCGGCAGCCGCTGGTTGTTGTTCATCGGGGCCGCCGGCGGGCAGCAGCCTCCCTCACTGCAGAAGCATCGGAGCGGCAACCGGAGGGAGCCTGGGGAAGGGGGCGGCGGGCGGGCTGACCAGGACGCTCCCGGCAGGCCCCAGCGAGAGAGGAAGGGAGGTGGGAAGCGAATCCTCCCTGCTTGCCCTTCCTCCTCCTCCCCCTCCTCTCTTTCCCGACAAGCCCAACTTGGCAGCAGCTTCTCTCACTGCAGAAGCATCGGAGTGGCAACCGGAGGGAGCCTGGGGAAGGGGGCGGCGGGCGGGCTGAGTAGGACGCTCCCAGCAGGCCCCAGCGAGAGAGGAAGGGAGGTAGGAAGTGAATCCTCCCTGCTTGCCCTTCTTCCTCCTCCTCCTCCCCCCCCTTTCCCAACAAGCCCAACTTCCAACTTCTCCCCGGAGTACAAGATGCACCTGAATTTGGGCGGTTATTTTTCAAGGAAAAAAGTGCGTCTTATACCCCGTAAAATACGGTATATACCGGCCTTCCAATACGGCTCAGGGCGGTTCATAACATGATAAAAACAATTAAAAACAAATTAACAATTAAAATCAAACTATTAAAACACAATAAAACCAATAAAACAGCTAAAAACCCTGGAAATCAGGGCAACAATTTAAAACAGTTTAAAACAATCATTTAAAAACTCTGGAAGGCCAGGTCAAATAAGTACGTTTTAAGGGCTCTCTTGAAGGACAGCAATGATCTCAGATTACGAATTTCTGCCGGGAGTGCATTCCATAGCCCAGGAGCAGCTACAGAGAAGGCCCGCCTCTGCGTCGCCAACAGACGAAGTGGTGGCAACTGGAGACGGACCACCTCAGATGACCTTAACGTGCGGTGGGGATCATGTAAAAGAAGGCGCTCTCTTAGATAGGGTTGTTGTAGGAGGCCTGGTAGAGATCATAAATGCTTCTCTGAGGAAGGGAAGGATGCCTCCTTGTCTTAAGGAAGCAATTATTAGACCACTTCTGAAGAAGCCTGCCTTGGATCCCTCAGAGTTGAGTAACTACAGGTCTGTTTCCAACCTTCCTTGGCTGGGCAAGGTAATTGAGAGGATCGTGGCCTCCCAGCTCCAGACAATCTTGGAGGAAACTGATTATCTAGACCCATTTCAAACTGCCTTTCGGGTGGGCTATGGGGTAGAGACTGCCTTGGTCAGCCTGATGGATGATCTCCAGTTGGGAATGGACAGAGGAAGTGTGACTCTGTTGGCCCCTTTGGACCTTTTGGCGGCGTTCGATACTATCAGTGTCAACCATAGTATCCTTCTGGAGCATCTGAGGGGGTTGGGAGTGAGGGGCATTGCCTTGCAGTGGTTCTGCTCTTACCTTTCGGCAAGTTCCAGATGGTGTCCCTTGGAGACTGTTCTTCAAAATCTGAACTCTTGTATGGTGTCCCTCAGGGCTCTGTATTGTCTCCGATGTTGTTTAACATCTACATGAAACTGCTGGGAGAGATCATCAGGAGATCTGGTGCAGAGTGCTATCAGTATGCTGATGACACCCAAATCTATTTCTCCATGTCAACCTCATCGGGAGAAGGCATAACTTCCCTAAATGCCTGCCTGGATGCAGTAATGGGCTGGATGAGGGATAACAAATTGAGGCTGAATCCAGATAAGACGGAGGTACTTATTGTGCAGGGTCAAAACTCGGGAGATGATTTTGATCTGCCTGTTCTGGATGGGGTCACACTTCCCCAGAAGGAACAGGTGCGCAGTCTGGGGGTGCTTCTGGATCCGAGCCTCTCCCTGGTGTCTCAGGTTGAGGCGGTGGCCAGAGGGGCTTTCTATCATCTTTTGCTGATACGCCAGCTGCATCCGTTTCTTGAGATGAACAAACTTAGAACAGTGGTACATCTTCTGGTAACCTCTAGACTGGATTACTGTAATGTGCTCCATCTGGGGCTGCTTTTGTACGTAGTCCAGAATCTACAGCTGGTTCAGAATTGGTCTCAGAGATAACCCGGAGACCAACCTGGCTGCTGCATTCTGAACCAACTGGAGTTTCTGGACTACATACAAATGCAGCCCCACATAGAATGCATTGCAGAAGTCAAGTCTGGAGGTTACCAACATATGTACCATTGTTTTGGAGTAGTTCATCTCAAAACAAGAAACAGGCACAGCTGGCGTATCAGCCGAAGCTGAAAGAAAGCTCCTCTGGCCACTGCCTCAACCTGGGATACCAGGGAGAGGTTCGGATCCAGAAGCACTCCTTGACTGCATACTTGTTCCTTTTTAGGAAAGTATGGCCCCCATTAAAACAGACAGATCAAAATCTCTGGAATTCTGAACCTGCACAATAAGTACCTCCATCTTATCTGGATTCCATTTATTCTCCATCATCTAGCCCATTACTGCTTCCAGGCAGTCATTTAAGGAGGTTATGCCATGTTCTGATGATGTTATTTATTTGATGTATATATCACCCTTCCAAAATGTCTCAGGGCGGTTTACAGCACGGTAAAAACAATACCAGGGTGAAGCCTGGGTCCAGGACTACTCCCAAGCTGTGCTCCTGCTCCTTCTGGAGGAGTGTAACCTCATCCTACACAGGCAGAACTAACTCACCCCTCAGATTCTGAGCCCCCACAGTGAGCACCTCCGTTTTGCTTGGATTCAGCTTCAGTTTGTTATCCCTCATCCAGCCCATTACTGCCCGTAGGCAGGCATTTAGAGAATGAGTGCCATTTCCTGAAGATGAAAATGAGAAGTAGATTTGGGTGTCATCAACATACTGATAACACCCAGCACCAAATCTCTTGATGACCTCACCCAGCAGTTTCATGTAGATATTAAAAAGCATTGGTGACAGAATCCATGTTGACATGGAGAAGTAGATCTGGGTATCATCAGCATACTGGTAACACTGCCCCTTTTATGAAGCAGTAAGAGGATAAACACTGGGCCAGATTCCTGATAAATTCACAGCTTCTGAATCTGATTGGGTTAATTACTTGTTGGTGGTTATGTCGCTATGTTAGTTATCAAGTGGTTGTTTTCACCTTGTTGTCTTTTAAAATTAGAAGGAAAATTGTATCTCTTAAACCTTCTAGATATCTGGCTAAGTTGTAGTTTTAGGATTAGCCCTAGTACCCATTAGATTTATAACTATGTTTAGGCATATGGTTAGGAGAGGAGATCTGGTCTTGTGGTAGCAAGCATGATTTGTCCCCTTAGCTAAACAGGGTTTGCCCTGGTTGCATATGAATGGGTGACTGTAAGATATTCCCCTCAGGGGATGAAGCCGCTCTGGGAAGAGCAGAAGGTTTCAAGTTCCCTCCTTGGCATCTCCAAGATAGAGCTGAGAGAGACTCCTGCCTGCAACCTTGGAGAAGCCACTGCCAGTCTGTGAAAACAATATTGAGCTAGATAGACCAATGGTCTGACTCAGTATATGGCAGCTTCCTGTGTTCCCATTTAAGATTGTTATAATTTTATTTGCATTTTATTAAGCATCTGAATTCTTCTTCTTTAACTATGATGTATTATGTTTTATGCCTATGTTATGATATGTTGTGTTATGACCTGTGATTACAACAACAAACTTAAGGTTGCCCACCCCTACTGTAAATGAAGAGAAGTTCAAACTTCAGAATGAAGAACGGAGAACTCCTGTTCGAGCAGACGATACTTAGCTACATGAACCAATGGTCTGATTTAGCATTTAGCTGCTTCGTGGGTTAAGCTTCCATGTGTTCAAAAATTAATATTTTATTTCCTCACCATATTCCACTCTATAGATTAAGGAATCAGGTCAGGAAATAAACACAGGGACCCATGAAGGTTCCTTATGCTGCATCATGCCCTTGGTCCATGTGTCTATTCTGATTGACAGCAGCTCGCCAAGAATGCCGACAGAGGGCTTTCTGGCTCTTCTGCCCAAGTTCTTTGAGGTAGAGATGTGGGGACCTTCTACTGAGGATCTTCTACTTGTAAAGCATCTCCTCTGCCACTGAGCTACAGACCTTTTTTAACCTTGTAAATTCATGGAAAATCACTGTGGCAGCATGAAAGCTGGAAGGCTTATTCTCAGCCCCTTCAGTGTCTGCAGGCATTTTGTATCAGGAGAAAAGTGTAGGGAATGGTGAAAATGTAAGCTAAGGGGACAAAATGGAGAAAGAGGCGGATACATACCGGCTATGGGTTTCTGGTGTATGTGCAAAGCAAATCTGTCAAAAGAAACAACATAAAGCTTTTATTCTTTGTTAGCTCTTAGCCCATGTCATGTGTTCTGGTGCATGTAAGTTGTGTTCTCAGGAAGCTTGTCATACATTAGTTTGTCTTACTGGCTGTGTCTGCAAAGAAGCCAAGTACAGAATGGGTATGGAGTTCAGGTTATTTAGTAGGCAAATATCCATTAAAAAATAAATAAAATAAAAATATATCCATAAGGCTAAGGAACAAGCTTGCATTGCTTTTACTTGTATTTTTATTTTACTTTTTAAATAAAGCATACTTCTCATTAAGATGGTTTCAGCTGACCTTTGGGCTTTTTTTTTTTTAAAGCTAAATACAACACAAAAGAGATAAATACTGTGTTTCAGTGCTCCCAACCTCTGAAATTTGGACACAAGGCTTGCTGTCCATGCAAGGAACTGACATGGCCTCATTTCCTGCATTCATTGTGGAACTGTCTCAAGGAACCTGTTGAATTGCAGATGTATTGAAACACTTCTTATTGGTATCAACCGCATCCTATCTATTCAAAATATTTCTATGTTGCCTTTTGACCTACAGTAGTTTACAGCGGCACTACACCCCCATAAAACACAAACCTCAATCTATCCCATAATGCAAACTACTCAACCACCCCATATTGCCCAGGCAAAAAAGAATGGTCCTGATTAACACAGCACTAGTGCTGCTGATGAGTTCATCTTAATGCTGCACTTGTACTGGCACATGTACAGATATAGGGGGGAAGAAAACTTTGATGACCTCCCCTTCCCTGGAAGTGCTCTGTGCCACTCAAAAACATGTCCCTGAGAGTCGTGCAGCCCTCAGGGACATATTTTTGTGTAGCACATAGCGCTTCCAGTGGACACACAATCTCACCCCACACACGCAAGTGCTACATTAAGTCAAACACAGCAGCAGCACAGCACTTAGTTGAATGTCGGCCAATAATTTTTACCTGGTGCTTGAATGCTAGTAAGCAGGTAGGTACCTGGTAAAAAGGTACTGCAGTAAATAGCTGGTGTAACAATTGACTATTTCCAGTAAGCTGTTTTGGAGCATTTGGAGCTACTGCTGGCCAAGGTGTCTCTACTGCAAGCCACGAAAATAGTATCCTGGCTTGGCACTGTTTTTCCACACACACTTTCCCCTTTGTGGGATGCAATCTAGTATATTATTCAAGGTGTCTGTGTATTTGGAATGCAGAATACTTTGCAAAGACTTTTTTACTGCTCCTTTCTGGCTAGGAATTACCTTCCAGTGCTCATCACAGACTTGACTGCTGAGGTGGCAAGGTGGCACATAATAGACTGAAACTGCCAGGCCTTGCTTTTGAATGACTAATCAATTTTAATTTTCTTCTAGTCGGGGCAGTTCAATGAAGATATGATCCCAACAGTGGGCTTCAATATGAGGAAGATCACCAAGGGAAATGTTACAATAAAGGTAAGATGCAAGATGTTAGGTATGGCATGTAAGACTAGCTTAGCATGAAAGACTATGGCATGT
Organism: Hemicordylus capensis; assembly: GCF_027244095.1. Taxonomy (NCBI): domain Eukaryota; kingdom Metazoa; phylum Chordata; class Lepidosauria; order Squamata; family Cordylidae; genus Hemicordylus; species Hemicordylus capensis. The sequence goes on from NC_069660.1 coordinate 52,423,739, forward strand.
AAGACTAGCATGCAGACTAGCTTAGAGGTGTAAAGAAACTCAGTCAGACTAATGGGATTTGGTTCACATTACCTGCTTTTGAAAATGATCATCTTCTTCTATGTGCTATAACATGTGGGCTTTGAAAGACAGGTTAGAAATGCATGTAATAGGAAGTATAGGTTATTTGTCTCCACTGAAAGGTTTCTAGTTAAAGTGTTAAACTGTTGGGGGATTTTTGAATGCGCCCCGCCCCCCTTAATTAGATACCCTAATTCTTCTGCAGACTCTCTGGAAGTTCAAATTTCTCTCTGCTAGGAGATGTGAATCCTAAAAGGGGTTTTCCATTCTGAATAGCAGCAACACCATCTAATGGTTAACCCAACATCTTTATGCCAAGAGGATATTTAATATCCTTTTCATGTGTTTTGGTTGGGAAAACACGATGCTGTATTGAATTAGTATAGTCACTAGTTGCATTACTATGGAGGGGGATGTTTTGGGTACAGAATTTCACAAAGTTCAGTAAATCATAATTTGCAATAGTAAGCACTAGGATATTTTGCTAGCCCTTCAGATTGTTTCCTTAGCCTTGGAAGGGTGTGGGTTGAGGAGGGAGTGTGGAAGAGCATGCATGAAAGGAGGACATAGGGTTGGGCTTGCGAGGTCTTGCATCCTAACTCTCATATTCATTCTTGGTTGCTGCTTCTTATCTCTTCACAGCTCTGGGATATTGGGGGCCAACCTCGTTTTCGTAGCATGTGGGAGCGGTACTGCCGTGGAGTCAGTGCCATAGTGTAAGTAGTTCCCATCTGTGCTCTTGGGTCTGCTGTCAAGCTCTATAACTGCTGCACACTGGTTGTCCTTTATGCAGAAGACATGGCATAGTCCAGAATGGTTTAAATTGCATACACTCAAGAGAACAAGCTGCATAGGCCAAACACGTCGGAATGCTGGGAACGGAAGATCTGTGCATCCAGAAGTTTAGAAATTTTGTCTAATGAAAACATAGAGCTGATAAACTCAGACTTACAGCATCTCTTACAGTGTGTTGAGCTGGCAGAGTTCTTTGTTGCTTAACTTGCCTTTTTAGCTGCATTTCCAGCATTTTTTACTGGTAGGCTAACCGTAACTATACAACCTGCTCTCTTGCGCACATGCAAGTGATTGCTGCTTGAGTTAGTGTGGGGCCACAGTTGGTGGTGTGACTAACTAGTATTTTCCCGCATTCAGTTATCAAATGAAAACTGCCTTCTATCATATGATCAAGACAATATGTGAATGTAATTTAAAGGCAAAAACTAATCTGAGTCAGTGAAGTGCCTTTTATATGAAGCTCTTTAGTTTCTATACTCAGACAACTAGCAGAATAAGTGGTTTTTTAAAATGTAATAAAAAGTTGGATTAAGCCAGTCAAATGAGGCTTTTCTTAATAATCCAACTAAAGGAATAGGAGGTTTTAATAATACGGAATGGTTTATTTTGAATCTCATCTTTAAAAAGAAAAATATCTACTCCCTCTACTGAAAAGTTGGTGATAACTGCTAAAAAGCTTAGAAACCTTTGGCGTGGACATATGTTGCATTACATTTGAAAACATGAGCTTAAACGTGCACATCTCTCCTGTACTCAAAACATTTGGTAGAACTGATTAATACACATACTCACTTGGAAACAGGCAGATGGATAAAGCTACTTTCTGCTGAGTCAAACCACTGCTTAATCTAGCCCGTATTGTGTTCTTGGGCTGGCAACATCTCCCTAAGGTCTCGGTCTTGTTTCCTAGGTCTCTTTCCCAGCTCTGCTGTTTGGAGTGTATTAACTGGAGAGGCCTAGGTTTTAATTTTGGACCTTTGGACTGCACGTGCTCTACCACTAAACTATGTTTCCTCCCCATATGAACATCCAGTATCTTACAGTTTTTGTCTGTCTTCAAGCTGTGTCTTAATCTATTCTACAAACAATTCTTGAATATTGAAGGGGCTATTGAGGATGCTTCTAATGTTGGAAGTGTGTCCTTCTGTCTTGTGCATGAGACTCACTTTCACAATTCCCTCCATCACCTTGATTTTGGCCCTTGAAGAGATGCAAGGATCTGGTTCCTGAAAAATGTCCTCTGCCTCTTCGTGATACATTCCCCCCGGCATCCTGAACCAGCAGCAAGTGTCTGCTGGCTTCTCTATTCAGAGACCGAAGTCCATATATGATTTGGTGTCTTTCAACTCTAAGGCTTGTCTTGTCTGTTTTATAGATGTGGCTTCACTTCGGAGCTGAAGTCAGGTTCCTTTGTGCATTTTACAGTGATGCAACGAATTTTCATTGGATGCCAGAGCTCTCTGGAAGTACCTTGTCTTTGAACTGTGTGTGAATGCCCCATACTATTGGGCTGATAGTGGTGTGTGTGTGTTACAACACGGTCTTTGGATGGCCACTCGATCTGCACTGTTCTCATAGGTCACAAGTAAAACACTGCTTCTGTATAAAGACACCTTCACACAAAGAGTTGCTTGTTTAATCTGCTAGAGGCATGGAAGGCAGCAGGAGGAAGCCTCTTTGGGCTCCCATTGAGATCAAACCCTGTCTGTCTATAGGCGGTGGGGCTGGGCCAGGCCCTTGTTGGCAGCTGCAGACTCCTGCGCTCTTGCTGAAAGACCTCTTGTCCGTGCTGCTGCTGACTCTCCAGTCCAGTTGGTGCTGCTTTTTCATGAAACCCTCTTTTTATTCCTTTGAGGAACCTGGTACGGGTGGACAGACGAGCTGCCAGGCGTCCTGCTGCTTTCTGGAGGCTGCCTTCCTCCCTCGGATTTAACCCGTGCAGCGCTTTCTGTAAAGCAGGCGTGCACAACTCAAATGACCTGGTGGGCCGAAACCGACTGTGACTTGCCTCATGGGTGCCAAAGCCAATTTTTAGGGTGCTGATTATTAAAGTAACACTTAATATCAATCAGTTAATTAAATCAAAATAAAGAAGTTTTTCTCATAATGAGAAGATTACACTTTGATTTGAAGGGAAGCGGGGGAGAAAGAGGGCAAGGATGGGGCAGGAGGCTTGGCTTGAGAGAGAGGGGGGAGTGTGTGTGTAGGCTTTATGAGAGGAGCTACCCTGTCCCACCAAACCTCCATGCTTTTTTTCATTTCTACTGCCTCGTGGCTGAGGGATGGCTGCCGGGGGTGAGGGGGGGTGAGCCAGGAGTGGCCTTTCTCTCCCCAGTGGTGGCGGCTCCTCCCACTCCCAGAGCGACACAGGGCCTGCCTTTTGGCCCCACATCTCTTCCCAACTGCGAGGCACTCCTGCGCAGTGGGAAGATTGCTGCAGCTCCTAAGGCTAAACATTTATTTTTTAAAAAATGGAGGTTCAGGTCAGGAGGGAGGGGGGAAGCAGAATGGCCTCGCGAACCGCCTGCAGGCCATCTGTTGTGCAGGCCTGCTGCGAAGGGACTGCCAAGCTTTGCTCCCCCATCCGGTATGAATTACCTCGTCGTCCCTTGCTTAAGTAGAAGTTTGGAAATGAAATGTCATGCAGCGTGTGTACCCAATCTGGTACTCCAAGCTGGTTCAGTCCCCCCACCCACCTTAAGCTTCCCGCTATCACTCCTTCTGACTACAGATTTCCTGTGCCTGGGCTGCCTACCTGTCCAACCCAGTCAGGTCTCCTGCAGATATGAAGCTGGCTTATACAGTCAGACCATGAGTCCATCCAGCTCAGTATTGTCTATACTGACTAGCAGTGGCTTTCCAGGGTTTCAGACAGGGGTCTTTCCCAGCTCTCCCTGCAGATGTTGGGGATTGAACTTGGGACCCTTCTGCACGCACAGCATGTGCTCTCTTACTGAGCTCCTGTCCCTTCCTGCAGATCGTTGTGTGGCTGGTAAAGCCCTTGTCTCTGGCTCAGTGCTCTGCCCAGCCCTTGATCTTCTTAGCAGGGTCTTTTTTGCGGTTGAGCTTGGCACATCTGTTATGAGCCTGCATAACAAGAGCGCTCAGGCTTGTTTTATACAAATGGTTTTTCTGCAGTCATGTATGGAGATAGAATCCTCCACTGCTGTGTATGCCTCTCTCTGCCTGCCCTGCAACCTGTAACATTCCAGCTTGGCGCCTAAATTGATTTTCCTATTCAGCAGTGGGGAGAGAGGCTACAGTCTATCGTGCCTATCCTGCCACTGAAGCATCTGCCTGCACCTAGGCTAGTGTGTGAGAGAGGGTAAATATTTTGTGGGAAACATTTGGAAATTTGGTAGGAAGACTTGGGAGTGTATTGGATTATGGTTTTAACTGACTAGATCAATTTGTGCACAAGGGTCTGGTGCGAGCATAGTCTACACATGTGCAGTAAAAGCACATCATTTGGAACTGGGCACAGAATTTGACATCCTAAAAATTTCAGCTTCCACTTTTTGTTGTTAACGGGAGTGGGTGGGACCATGCTTCTGGCTGTAGTAACTGCTAAGATTGGTGTGAAGGGACGTGAGCAAAGCCTGCTGAAAACCCAAAATGGAGCTTTGTAGGATTTCCACCGGTCAGGAGATGAGGCTTTCATGCCTTGCATGAGTGACGGCCATGAGTATTAGAAACAGAGGAAAAATACAGAAAATGAGCAAAAGGGGAAATTTCCTTAAGCAAGTGTGTGAGTGTGCGTGCGTGTCACACCCAGCCCTGCAAATAAGCTGCTTCTATGCCTTGCTTTGGAGAAAGGCCTTATTGGTAGGGATATATAGATACCACACTGATCAGTGGAGCAATTTCAGAAAGGAAGATGTCTGCTTGCACTGCTGTTTTCTGTTCTGAATCTACTTCTAATCAGTTTCATCTAATGAGGGATTATGAATGCACGGTCCCTCATTCTGGTATTATGAGAGAGGAAAAACTGCTCTGTGCCCACTTTCTGTGCTTTACAGGAAAGGGCCTTTTTAATATGCAAGAGCTGCACATTAAAAAGTGGACCGAAATTGTTTCATGTTAAGAGGCAACCAAATTAAATTGCTTTCCTACTGCCAAAGTCAATCTTAGCTTCTCACCCTTCAGCTTTAGGCTGCTTGGAAGAGCAAGGTTGCTGTGGGTTTTGGAGGGCCCTCAGGCAAAGACCTGTGAGGGTATCCCAAATGATGGGCTTTCCATTCATCTCTCTGATCATGTGCATGCATGCTCACCCCACCCACCCCGGTTGGTGCCAGATTGCATCTTCCTTCACGCCACCCACAAACACAGCAGGAGCACTGAAGGGGACTCATCCATCGGCTGCCCTGTTGGCTTTCTGGGCTGGGCATCACTCATACCCACTGCTAGCAGTGGTCTCCACTTGGGTACTAGCTTACTGGGCTATAATTGGCAGCAGCAGACTGTTCTCCTTCATTCACCCTATTTTACCATTCCCGGCAGATTGCTTCTCAGTGTTTCCTAGGCACTGTGTTCCCAGGGCCCAATGGAGAGGTTTACAGGTGGTGGTGGTGAGCAGTGGATGTTAGTTTTCTTATCGGCACCATTTTACGATCACCCCAATAATGCATTGGGAGGGCAGGTCTTATGGTAATTGCTGCTCCCCACCAATGGTCTGGCAAATGAGGACCCTGTGGGAAGCCTTCCTGGGCAGCTGTAGAGAGTGCAGTGGTAGCGGACCCTCTGGGATTTCAGGTGTGGGCCTTTTTAATGGGAATGGGCCCTCGTCTCATGCCCAGCCTGGCCAAATCCTGGCACTGCCCATGAGAAACAGCCAGGTGATGGGAACGTATGTGCTGTTCTGGCTCCTTAGATCAAAAAGAGATGTTTTCCTTCCTTTTCCAGTATCTTGCACTGACTGGAACTGGGAGGAAAGCCAGTATGGCTGGCTGTGGTTCAGTACAGATCAGTCAGGAGTGTGATGCTCTCTTGTATGCACACAAACTGAGGACCAAGTGGAAGTGTGTGTGTCTTTCTCTCTGGAACTGTTTATTAGTCTACTTAATAGCATCAATGTACATGACAATTATAGAATGGCCCAAGCAAAAAACAAACAAAAACAAACCACAGGTCCCTGTTTCAAGAAACTTGTGGCCATAAGTCAAAGTGGCTTACATACCATTCTGTATCTGGACCATGGCAGTTCAACAGGAGCTAAAAAGGCCTGTCAGGTATGTAGAGTAAACTGAAATTGAAAGAGTAGGCTATTTTGCCAACACAGGCACCTGAGCTTCTGCTGCACCAGATTTCTGCTGCTTTTCAGCTGAGCTTACCTTGATGACAACTAAAAATCCTGCATAAAAGGCAGTTCAGATTGGGTTTAGTTAGAAACTGTTAGTGAAACTGCTCCGGGGTGATTGGTGAACACCCCAAAATCTACCTTTTGGGCTTATGTGGGGAAATTAGCTCAGAAAGGAACAGTTTCATTTAAGTTTTAATTTGAGCAAAGTTGTGGACGCAAGAAACAAATAGGACTGAGTTTAAGTTTCAAAATAGAAGAAGATATTTATTATAGGGAGGGGGTACAGAGGAGAGAAATGTGTGGTTAAAGCAATATTACTATTAAAAATACATTTAACTGCAATGAGGTGTTCTAGCTCAGAGTCCTAATTGTGTAAGTTCTAAGGTGGGCAAGATCAAGACATTTTTAGAGAAGGAGGTGGTTGAATTTAAGAAAGGGAGGCAAAGATAGAATTTGGTCCCAAGGAGGTGTGAAGGCTCACACCACCTGGTCTGGACAGAGGGCTCTGGGGACCGCTGATGAACTTTGTTCCTCAGGAACAGGTCGGGCCAAGGCGGATGCAAGAAGGTTGAAGGGATTAGTCACTGGAGGTGATTCCAGAAGGGTGTTTCCTCCTTGGACTCAGCTTCCCAGGTTAGTGAGGAAGACTGGGCAGATCAAGCTGGGCAAGAAAGTCGATCTGGAGTGGCTGGAGGTCATTAAATCTCCCACAAAGCTGATGGTAACTCCAAGATAGTTGGTGTGTATAGAGCACTCAGATAACAAGGAGCATGCAATGGAGTCCCAAGTGAAGCATACAAGAAAGCATGCAAATTCCAAGGAGCACGCAGGAGTCCCAAGTGAGAGGCACAAGGGAGCACACTGAATCATGTAATTGGGGGTCCTAATATCCCCAAACATGTCCTGGGGGCAAGCTCCAATTGACTTTTGCTGTCTGACAGGTGTGTTGGGAGGGACCGGCAAGGATCCCATTGTTGCTGGTCTTCCTTCCTATGTGTAACAATGTGGGAATTGCTGACTATGCCCAGGCTTTTGCATAGATGCGAGAAGGGGCATCTGCATAAATGGAAAAGTCCAGTAACCTAATCAGTACTTTTGATGGGTGCATCTCTTAGGTTTGTATCTCTTGCTCAGCCTCCTTTGTGAGGGGAGAAGCCTTATCTATGTTCTTCCTGTTGAGCTAATTGGCAGATTAGCTGACCTCTATCTCCTTTGAAAGGAGAGGAAAGACAAGGCAGTTCACCCTGAGTGCAGAGTGGTCTCGGGGTCTACTTAGGATGTTAGGGAGGGCGTGCATCTGCTCTGCTTTACAGTTTGCTTGTTAGGAGCCAAATCTAGGGGTGACTGGCCCACTGTCAGTAAGTGACCTGTCCCCATGTGTATAAATGGAGATCTCACTATGCTGTGAGGCAAGTATTTGCTTCTGAATATCGACATTACTGAATGCTTCCCTGACACTTTGATGCGAGATGAGTGCCTGTAATGTGTAATACCTTTGTGTGGGAAATGTGAACAGTGTGTTTGATATTCACTGGCTACTGGCACTGCATAGGTGAGCTAGCTCAGCACGCTGCACCTACTGCATAATTCAACATTGACATGGTGAATGAAGTTCTCGTTGTAGAACCAGCAATTAGATTAGTTGAGTTATTGCACTGCTTAAGCATCTTTAGAATTTCTGGAAATGAGGAGAACAAAAGACATGGATAAGGATTTTCTGTTGGGCAAGAGACAAATCCTCATCAATCTACAAAGTCAGTATATAATAAGAGATTGGGAGGAGAAGGCTGTAGAGTAGTGAGCAAGGAATGTGATAACAGGTGAGCAGCGGCTCCAAGCATCCAAGATCACCATTACACTCAACATGCCCCTAACACAGAATTTTATCCCTGATGGCTACAGGAAACTTGCACATGTTTTCTCCTCTGCCGCCAGACAGCTAAAAAATGTTTTGGAAAGTACCCTGCCCTTAGAGGCCTCCTATCTGTTTTCATTTTTCCATAAGAATCCACCTTCTTTCCCAGGCCCTAACAAACAATATGAACAGAATCTTTGAAAATCTGTATTTAAAAAAACCCAAAAGCAAACCCAGGGCCCTTAGACCTCAACCCTCACAAAAGTGCATTCCTGCACAGATGTTTAAAGTACTGTATGCAAATGGAAAGGATTTCTACAACTTGACCAATGCGTAGCATTTCAATAGCTACACATTTCAATGGAGGTTTGTGGTCTTACAATTGTGGATCCCCTGAAAACTGATGGATTGCCAAAAGGAGAATGGAAGAGTAGAGAAGACAGCATAGTGGATGGGAAGAGTCCCTGTGTAACTATTTAGTGGATGAGACTCAAATGAAGGCTCTGTGTGGACCACCTTATTTGCTGGGAGCTGGTTAAGTTTGTATTAATTTGGTCTCTGAGATTAATATGGTCTCCTTTTGCGGTTTTGCTGGTGCTTATCACCTCTTGAGCTCAGTGCTAATAAGCTTTTTTCATTCCAGATACATGGTAGATGCTGCAGACCAGGAGAAGATTGAGGCCTCGAAGAATGAACTTCACAACCTGCTTGATAAGCCCCAGCTCCAGGGCATCGCTGTAAGTTGATCTGCTTCTGAAGAGGCCAAGAGCTGTGGCTAATGCTGTGTGAACGGACAGATTTATCTGGAGCATTTGCTGGATCATATGAGATCTAGTTGCAAAGACTCCAAACCTGATTCTGGAATAATTTCAACCTGGCCTGTTTTCATGCTCTACTCAGTAAGCGTGTCTCTTTTGAGACACATTTTTCTAAGAAGCAAAATTTTAGCTTGAAGGAAACTTGCACATGTTTCCTCTGCTGCCAGACGGTTAAAAAATGTTTTGGAAATTACCCTGGCCTTACAGGCCTCCTATCTGCTTTCATTTCCCCATGAGAATCTACCTTCTTTCCCAGGCCCTAACAAACAATGTGAAGATCTTAAGTTTTTTTTATCTGCAAAACCTGTAAGATTTTGATCTGCAAGGGAACATATTTGGAATATAACATGGGGAATTGATTCTTGTACTAGCGGGGAGGGTAATGTGTTCCAGGAATGCAAGTGGACAGTGTCCCAAAGACAGCTGCTGAGTAATTAGAGTGAAGTTTTGAAATGTAAAACATTGTTGAGCTTTGGTAACACTTACAGTTTTGGACTAGGGATGTACCCGAAGCGGTTAAGCACCTCCTTAGGGAAGCCGGGACAGGCACGGTGCTTGCGTTGGCCATGTGTATGTTGACACCACACGCAGGCTGCTGGGAGCAGCACTGCAGCCGCGCGAGGCCTTTTGAACAGTGAGTGCCGCGCCTGGAAAAGCTGTGGTGTGGAGGAGGAGCAGGTAAGGACCTGCATACCTGCTTTTTAAAGGAACTGACCTCCACCCCACCAGCGGCTGCACAAGCCGTTCGTGCACATCCCTACTTGGGACCCTTAGCTGGCAAATACAGTACAAGGAGCTGAAGTAAGTGGGTGTGTGTGTGTGTGTTGAGTTTTTAACATTTCTGTTCTCTAGTGAATCAGTATCCCTGATGTGATGACTTTGCCAACTGGTGGGGTAGAAGGTTCCAGGTTCAATCCCTGGCATTTCCAGAAGGAGCTAGGAAAGACCCCTGAAGAGCTGCTTCCGGTCAATGAAGACATCCTGAGCTAGATGGACCAATGGTCTGACTTAGAATGAAGCAGCATCCTATGTAGCATGACTAAGGCTATAGCAATTTGCATGGAAGTAGATAGTTAAGGTGGTGAGGGGCTTAAATATGCAAGGACCACCCCCACCCCCCAATATTCTGTTGCATGTTAGGAGACATGCTGTCGTGGTAAATCGTGCACTATTCTGTCATGGTGAATCTTGACAACTAGTTGCAGTGTTTTGACAAATTCTGAGCTTTCATTTCAGTAGTGTTGTACTAGCACAAAACAAAGCATCCACACATCTGTGCTATCACATATTGTTGGTTTAATGGCTCAGTAAGAGCAACTCCTTCAGTTAGAAAATCAAGGAACAGCTAACATTCCACACAAAGAAACCCCACCCACACTCTGCAAACCATCAAACTCTTTTCTCAGTCAAAGAGCCACCTGAGTTGACACAGTGGGGATTGAAAACTAAGTAATGGCGATAGAAAATAGGAGGATTCATGTGGGTAGCTAGGCTTTAATAGCATATCTGTACATAGGAGGACAACTTGTAGTACGTGGATGATTAGAAGGATGGTAGTGGCTCCCACAAGGGGTTTCATTTAAAGACTGCTCACAAGAGCCTTCTGTGGACATTCATCTTCCCCCCCCCCCTTTGTGTAAGGGAGAGGGGGTGCAGGCATAAATTATTTTATCTGGAATGACTGTTTATATCTGTCATTCAGGTATAGAACAGCTCTGTTTTGCTTATTTTATGAATGGTGTTATTGTAACCTGTATGCTGGAAGATGGCATTTTGGAAGTTGGATTTTTAATATTTCCTTTTGATTAGCTTTCTCATATTTTTTATTGGATGGCTGTAAACTTTTATTTCTACCATTTACACCATGGAAGAGCAGAACATGAATTACTACTTAGTGATTTCTCCTGTATCCATGTGAACTGTGCAAGGCTGATTATTTTGGCTGTGTCTGATGTCCATAGAAGGCACCTGTGATCGGTCTAAGTGAACTCCCAGTGGCAGCCACCACCATCCTTCTAATTGCCAATCCCAATCTTTCTCACCCACCCACCCTCCACCACCTATTGAGAATATGGGAGGTTTTTTCCTTCCCTTGCTGATGGACATCAGTAGGCTCAGGGCCAGATAACAGCAGTGCTTAATTTTTACTTTCCACATAAACAGGCACGTAATTTCTGAGAGGCACAAGACGGGCTCTGGACAGACTCCACTTGCCCTATTAACTCTTTCTTTCTGGTTGCTTATCCAAATAGTTGCTAGAGCGGAGAAATCGGATGGCTTTCTTTCCACAGTAGCTCTAAAACAAAGGAAAGACTTGGAGACCTTAGCCCACTCATTTTAAAAGTGTACCTGGATATGGGCCCCATCAAATGCAACATACAGATGGGAAATGTACTGCTGTTACTTTATTATTTTTCTCTGTAAATCGCCTTGAGAGCTTTTGTTGAAAAGTAGTATATAAATATTTGTCACGGTAGTACATGTGTGAAACATAATGTGTGATTAACCTACATGCGTACAGATCTATATGTGTGTACACTGTACACAGATTGTCCATGTGTCTAACATAATGTATGGATAGGGCTCTTGACTTGCTTGAACTTGTCCTGGGCTGGACATGTAAGCTTGCTGGCGTAAAAAAAAAGGCAAGAAAAAGCTAGCGTCTGCTCCATATGGTTTTAATTGCATGTCTGACGTACCACACAACTCCTTGTTAAGCACTTGATGCTGTGAAACATTTTTAGAGTTCTGTGTTTGAAGTGTGTAAGCCTAGAACATGCAAAACAGGGGTGTTTGCCATTGTGTGCATATAAAGATATGTTTTGCTTTAGAAGTGGAGGGAAGCTCTTGGTGTCCTCACTGAAGCCTCTTGCTAGCTCTACTGCCTTTGAGTTTCCTCTCTCTCAATCTGAAAGTCACACTCACCATATTCTGAAGCTGTTCTCTCATATGAAGTGCAGCTGTAGAATATGATGAGTGTGGCTTCAGATTGAAAGAGAGGAAACTCTAAGACGTGTTTGTGCTTAAGAGGATAGGGAGGGGGGGTGACTTGGCTCAACTCCTCCTGTTGAGGAAAAAGTATTTGGAATTGGGCACAAGGCTGTCCTCATCTACACCTCTCTATCAGTGCTGCCACTGGATTGTCCTGGTGTTCAGAAACGGATATATGGTTTGAAGCACCGTCTTTGAGTTCCTAAAAAGCTCTTTCTGTCTACATATAGAACTGTGTTCCTTGGGGGAGAGCAACTGGCCCTATCCAACCCCAGCACAACATCCTTCCAGTGGCTGTTGCTGGTGTCAAACTTATGTTTCTCTTTAGATTGTGAGCCCTTTGGGGACAGGGGACCATCTTATTTATGTATTATATATTTGTCTATGTAAACTGCTTTGAGAACTTTAGTTGAAGGACGGTATATAAATATCCATAGTAGTAGTAGATCCAGGAATCGTGTTGGGCTGAGAGCTCTGCTTTCTTCTCTCTTGCAGGTCCTAGTTCTTGGGAACAAGCGAGATCTGCCTGGTGCCTTGGATGAGAAAGAGCTCATTGAGAAGATGTAAGTATTTGCTGTTGTGGCTGAGCAAGTGTGTGCCTCCTGTTGGCTTCTGCATCTCAGCAGGGGCCTTTGTCATGCTTAGCTGAGGCATGTGCATTGCAGTGATTAATTGGGCTTTCTTGTTTACAAGTTGGGGGGGTCTTGGAGATCAGATCTGCACGTCATTTTAATGCGGTTAAATGTTCACTAGGTGGTAGTAACATGTATGTGCAACGTTTATGGACATTCAGAAATTTCTACAGTCCTGTATGTACTCTTGCTTAGTGTCGAATTGTCTGCCCCCCACTCTCTTTACAGATGTTTTTAAAGGATCGTGTATGCTTTCCAAAGTGGGTCCAGAAGTCCCGCCTTTTGGCATGCCACTCAATACCCCTTTGCCCCCATTCACAGAAGGGGCGAATGCTCACGGTTACAGGCATGCTTGTGAAGAGACTAATGCCATAAGCGTGATGGTGCACACGTCTGTGATTGGCAGCCTATGACACCCTAGGCTGCTGATCACAGAAGTGCCCACTATCATAGTTATGGTGTTCATCTCTTCAGGTGAGCACCTGTAACCATGAGTAACGCAGGAGGAGGAGTGAGTGACATGCCAAGGGGCAGGACTTCTGGACCCACTTTGCGCACTCTACCCAGATGTTTTTTTATATGTCTGAGAAAGACTTTTCTCAGTCTCTCCTATCTGAGTGTGCAGCCTCTGGTGGCCAGATCTATTGATTCGAAGCGCCTCCTGCAATGCTCCAAGAGGGCTCTTGCCAAGGCAGTCCTGTGGCTCAGCATCAGTGATCATACTACTTCTCCAGGCCAATTGAATGCAAATCAGGTTTGCTACTAAACTCAGGCTGAACACTTCCTGAGTACTCTCTCTTAAAGTACTTTTGTAGAATGTGACCAAGAGGAGCAGAATTGTATCATAGTCCTGATGAAAATATACTGCCCCCCTCACTGCTGTTAACCCCAGAAGGAACCTCCCACAGGTGCCTATGCAAGCTTTTCTCTTACCATGTGCCAATTTGCTGATCCTGATCAGTGCCTCTCCCCCATGGCTGCTAGATAACTTTGGGTAGGGAAATGAAACTCTGATAATGAGTTTAGTGTTGCATCTGATATGACCCTTAGATAAAGGGAGCTCTCTGTGAGGACAGGGCGACCACCCAAAGCTCATGAGAGAAAAGCATCATTTTCCAGGATGTGCTGAAGATCATCAATGATAACCTGCAGCAGTTTTTAGCTGGGATCTGTAGATGATTATGAAGTGTTTTGTTAGCCTAGTTTCCTTAAGGAAAGTAAGCTTATGAGATTACCTGGTATTCCATGTTTGTCTGTCCGTGTGTGTGTGTGTGTGTGTGTGTGTGTGTGTGTGTCCCCCTATCAACTTCACAATACCTGGACCAGTATGAGCCAAATTGGGTAGCTGTAGGGACACCTCAACAGTGTAGTTTGAGATAATGTCTTCTATCCCATTTCAAGATGGCAGACATGTGAATGTTTGAGGCACAAGTGGGCTAACTTGTGAACTGCCTAACCGGTTTGGACCAAATTTAGTCTAGTTGTAGGGATGGTGAAAGGAAAGTAGGCAGATTAGTTCTTACCAGAACTACGTGTTACTTTCTGTGGTTGTCTGGCAATCGGATGCTCTTCAGTACTAGTCAGGGCTTGTTCTGTTTCTTCACATCATTGAATGAGTATTGTAGGTTTAAGAGAGTGCCGGATGTAAATCCTTCAGGTGTGACTCCCTATCTGAGGAACTGGAACAAATGCAACTGTCATAGGATGTGGCCATGGATAGTAGAATAGGAGTCTGCTCTGGACACTACCTTGGAAGCAAGTCAGTGTCATTGGGTTTCTAGTGTAAGGTAGTGTTGATGTGGCCATCATATTTGTACTCCGGGATACGGAAAACGAACTTGTTGCCTGGACTGGTCCAGACTTAGGTTGATAGTGGGGTGAAAGCTAGAAGTCCTTGTAAAATTTCCCAAGGGCTTCTTGCCTGAGAGACCGCATGATTTTTATTAATCTCCCAAGAGGAATAGGTGGAGAGCCTTTGAGAACAGAAGCTGAGGAAGTGGTGTTGCAATTTAGCTGTGTGTTGTCCTACTGTGGAATCATGTCATCATGTCCTGACAGTGCCATTGGCCTGAAGATACAAGCTGTTCCTAAACATAAAGCTTGTTTAAAAACCACATAGAAGCTGAAATAATGATAGGCAAGGACACAGTAGCAAAGCTTGTTGGAAGATGCACTGAGTGCCTCATTATTTTAAGGCACTCCTGATGCATTGGCAATCATGGCAGAAGTATCTGGCTGTATGAATTCCATCGCTGGGCTCTATATTATCAATGGTGTTATTTTGAGACACCATTGACTTTTTGAGGAAACTACAGTTTCCTTTGACAGTCTCCCAGAAAATACTATCCTGGCAGTCTTGGGTGCAGTAAGGCTCTATACTCCAAGCATATACATAAATGGACGATAAGCTGACAGAAATGTTACCCTGGATGATAGATAGCACAGCACATCTGGCCAGCAACTTTGTCACTTTGCATCAAAATGGCACAGCTGTATTGTACCTGCTATGCTTCATCCCCTTCTGGCTCTACCGTTCACAGTGGGTTTTTCTCTCTCTGCACCTCTGTGGGTGTGGGTACTACAAGGCTGTTTGCCAGTTATATTGTATTGATCTTTAAATGTGTGGGGTTTAAAGCTTTGTTCGTGCAAACTTTATTGCGCAAAAATAGCATTGAGGAAACCTTACACTTGGCAATGTGTGTTTTTGTATCACCATAAGTATTACATCGCCTATACCACATGGTGGCGCCAGCGGCAGGCCTGTATTTTCATTTTATTTATTTATGGTACTGGCTGAAAAAGCTAGTTCAGTGGCTGAACAGTGGTCAAGGACCATAGGCGTATTTATGCCCATAACCACTGAAAATGGGACATAATTCCAGAAAGCAAAGCTCAGCCCAAAGCAGGTAGCTTAGAACTTTTTGGAGGGTTTTGAGAGGAATTCTGCTCTGTCTGTGAGGCCTGAACAGGGGCCATTATAGCGGCCTCCTTATGGCATTTCTCTCATAAGATTGTTTTGGGAAATTGTGTCTCAGAGTTCTTTATCATCGTGCAAATGACAGATAAATACTGACCCTTCTCCACATCTTTTTCACCACTAAGGAGGTCTAGGCTGAAGTGATTTATCCAAGGAGTTGAGGAGCCAGGGACAGAAGCTGTTAGTTTATAATACCCTCAGGCTTTTAGGCTTGTCTGGGACTCTGCAGTTTGCTTATCCTGGGGAGACAGGAGGAGAGCTAAGCAGCGACCTTTCCTTATCATTACCTGCTAAGCCTCTCTTTGACCACTTCCATCCTAATTTGCTTGCTCTGTCTTCCCACTTACTGCCTGCAGAGTCTTGTGGTTAGTTTCCAAAAACTGCAGTAGCTTACATGATTTTGCTATCAAAACATGACGACATTTCCATTGCAATAGCAGCAAAAGGGAAGTTCCAAAAACTAATGCTCTATACATTTTTGACATGCACAGTAGAGGCACTTTTAATATGGATGCTGGCCAGCGTGAGAGGCAGCCCTTGGTTCATATTAGGGACCTGCCAGAGCTGCTGTGCAACGTGAAGGGCAGCCCTGCGGGTGTAGTGCAATGGGATTGCTGTGGGATGACTTAAAACTGCTTTCAGGCGGTCACTCAGCACTCCTTCAATGGAAGGAGCACTGCCTCGCTGTCCGGAAGTGGTTTTAAGTTGTTCCACAGCAACTCAGTCACGCTACACCTTTGGGGCTGTCTTTAAAGTTGCACAATAGCCCTAGTGGGTCCCTATTGTCATCATAGGGCTGCCTGTCATGTCAGCCATTAAGTATAATACATGGACATAAACTGAAACTTGTGTTTTGCAGTTGGAGACTGTGGGTAGCTTCCCCACTCACCATGAAGGGTGGTTTAAAAAACACACCAAAGGACAGTTAACAGTTAAACAAATATAAGATTTCAATGTGTAAATGTTTAATAGTCTTCTTCTTTCTATATAATTCTCTTAAACGTACCCATCGCTAATCCCATGTGTGGCAGCTCTTGTGAGAGTTTGTGAACAGCTGCTGTAGGGTTAGCGACTGGGACGGGGGAGAAAACGGAGATGGCAGCCAGTGGCGGGCTGGAGGAGGAGGTGGGTCTGCCAGCCGGCCGGCGAGGTAAAGCATAGCCAGCAGGCCGGAGGAAGCGGCAGGCCGGAGGAGGCAGCGCGCCCACCAGCCGGCCGGCGAGAGAAAGTGCTACTGGCCAGCGGGAGGAGGAGGCGGGCCCGCCAGCCAGCGAGACAAAGCACGGCTGGCTGGCAGGAGGAAGTGTGGCCAGGTAGGCGAGAAAATGCTGCTGCCAGCGGGAGTGGGTGGGTGGTGCCAGGCCAGCCCGCCGGTGGAGGTGGCAGGTGGGTGGACCGAGGGGGCCAGCAGGAGGGTGGACAGCTGGCTGGCCGGCCAGTTGGCCAAGAAAATAAGCGGGGCCGGGGGAGAGGAAATGGCTGGGGCAACTAGAGGTGCAGGTGCTCTGTGTCCGGCCAAGCTAGTTTATTTTATTATATTTACATCCCTGGTCCAAATCAGATTGTATGTGGGATATCCTTCATACAATTCCAGCAGGCTCAAAGGTGGGAGAGGTGTAGGAGTGTGTGGGAGGGGCAGTCTCACGGCTTCATCCCACACAGGGAACCAATCATCCAGATTGGCTCTCCTTCATGTTTCTGGAGCTGCTAGAGGGGGAAAGGTTTGTTTGTCAATCTACTTGGCCTCCTAATATGCCCTTTTGCTGCCATCTTACTTCTAGGAAGTCTGATCTCGTGCCTCTGTTTCTTCTGCAGGAACCTGTCTGCCATCCAGGACCGAGAGATCTGTTGCTATTCCATCTCTTGCAAAGAAAAGGACAACATTGGTAAGGAAGGAGGGAAAGTGGGTGGGTGGGGGCTTAGAGGGCCAGAGTACCCTACGGCTTGCAGAGTAATGGTGGAATTGAACGTACAGTAACATCTAGATTTCCCATGAATTGATCCTGCCTTATGCCCAGTTACTTGTTCTGCCATGTGAGCACCTTGAGACAAACCATTTAGGCTGTGGGGCTAATTTTATAGGGGCCACGAGTGGCTCTTGTGTACTGAGAGGGAGGGAATCAGTTCACTCTTATGCGGTAGTAATTCTCTTCTGCGTCGTATGTTGGGGTCCTGGTTGAAGAAATGGAGCTTCAAGTTAGGCCAGTGTTTGGGGAAAGCTCTCTCTTTAGTCACCTGCATGCTTTCTTGACCTCCAACTAAACAGTTCAGACAATCTTTACTCTCTCCTTGGCAGTCACTAATTGTGTGTTGTATTTGACAGACATCACCCTACAGTGGCTTATCCAGCATTCAAAGTCCCGGCGAAGCTGAGAGCCCTTTGGCCAAGTCTTGGATCGGGAAGATGCCATTGTAAAAGCCCAAGCGCACCTCCACCTCCTCCTCCTCCCCCTCCCCCTCCCCCCCTATCTCCTGCTCTTTTCATCCCTCTCGCCCGCCTCCCTCTCCCTAGATGGGTATTTTTAGGGGACTCCAGACTCCTCTTCTGCTGAGATTGAACTCCTGTTTTTATTGTAAAGAAACTGTCTCCCTCCTGCTCCCTACTCTGGTTTTGGCACTGTTCTGTTGTCGTCGGTGTGTGTACAGTATATATATATATATGTATATATTTTAATTTTTTAATTTAAGCAATTATGCTGTTACTAAACTGGGCCTGAGTGCTGTCATGGGGGCAGCGGTGAATGGATGGGCTTGGAAGTACCACGTGCAGTATTGGGAATATCATGAGCAGCTTCAGGGCGGTGGGGACCTTGCTGGGGTGGAGCATGGCTTGGAGCTGTACTCTCCCCGCAAGGATCTTCCTCTCCTTCCCCTGCAAACACCTCCCCCTTCCTCCTGTGATGGTATCCAACAGGCTCGGCTAGTTCTGCGGATGCTTCTGCTGCCCCTAGCTGCTCAGTAGCACCGATGGGGGATGCACACTTGGGAAAGGCTCATCGAGCAGTATTGTTCCCAGTTAGTCCTCTGGTCTGAGACTGTAGGGGAGAGTCTGTGTTGTCTCCTCCCCCTCTCCTCTGAATCCTGGGAAGCAAAGAGCAACTCTCTTGTTTCCTGGCAGGCAGGACATGAAGTGATCTCTCCACATGAGCTTAACTCCCCCTCGGCTTGCTTCTCAAGTCCCTGAACATCCTCTCCCTCCGCTGCCCTGTACTTACCCATTCCTTGTGAGTGTTCTCATTCTATGCACTCTGTCGACTACCCTTCCTTTCAGGACCGGGGTCTTTTTTCCTAGGGATTGGCCAGCCGCTGAACACATGCAGACGCTGTATGATAAGTGCTCCTTGATCATGCAAAGACCAGATTGGAGTCTCAAAATGTTAAAGGGCTCTTAGGAGCTGGAATGCTGGGATTCACTGAGGCCCTGGCCCTAGGCCTGCCACTCACACAGTCCCTTGTACAGTGTCTAGATGGTGGGGGAGAATGGCTTACACGCAGAATTCCTTCAAAGCTTTTTGGACAAGAGTAAGGCCTTGGAGATGCTAGCTCAATCCATTTTCAAACCCTACACCCCACTGATAGGGATTGGAGGGGAGGGGAGTCGGAAACCCCTCCAGAGCTCTGGGTAGTTCAGAAGTGTTGCCGCAGACCTAATGTTGCTGCCTAGGTTCTAGGAGCAAGAGCTGTTCCTCATGGTCTTCTGGGATTGACCCCTTCCGCTTCCTCGTGAGTCCAGGACTGAGTATGTACACATGTCTCTCCCCCAAGTTTGGGTGTTAGGTTTTGCTCTTGGGATAAGGCAGTGGAGTAGGACAGAGGAGCTCTCTCATGAGCAGGGAGGATGGTGCTTTACACCCCACTGGGCATAGGATGCTTGAGTTTCCAGCTAAAGGCTGCGCTAGGAAGAGGAAGGTATTCCTGAACAGGGAGGATAATCCGGCACAGTAAAGCTGGCTTCTGCTCTGTACCAGTGTCTGCTCACCCTGGGATTGACAGCAGCAGCTGCAGCAGGGTCCAGGAACGAGATGATGGGAAGGATCCTGTGTCTTCATGTGCTAGCCCCTTTTGCCTCCCTTGTACGGGCAGCTGACTGCAGGCCACAGGTGACCATGTTGTCGCCTGTCCTGTTAAGCTACGGACAGGTGTGAGGCTGTGGGGCCCGCCCTTCTCTTGCCTGGCTTGGCCCTACCCTGCACGGAGGAGCTGCTCCCCCCGGGGGAGGGGGCTTTCAAACTGCATCTCTTTTTTCTTCATCTTCTCATTGTCACAGAACTGCACAAGGAGATACTTGCTTTTTTTAATTTAATGAATTGTAAAAGTGTCATTTATTCCTTTTTTAAAATATATATTTTGGCTCATATTTTGACCTTCTCTGTTGGGAAATGATTCTTGTAACAGTACATTTTTTGCTTCCTAATAATAATAATAATAATAAATTAACAAATTTGTGTTGGTACTGGTTGCATTGTGGTCTTATTTCCTTTCCATTTTTTTGTGGGCACGGGTCTCTCTTTCTTGGTTTAGTCCTCCTTGCTTGTAGCAGGACCATATGGGGCTGGCGCCTCTTTCACATTAGTGCTGAATGTGTAGCCACAGGAGAGGTGGTGGTCAGCAGACACATTGACATTGGGAGGTGAGGGCCTATGGCCAACGGGCGTGATCATTCACTGGGCACATGAGGGGTAATCAGTGAACAAGACTTTTGAAACTGCTGCCGTCTACAAACCTGAGTTCACATGGCACACCTGGGGTCTCTTCTCAGTCTGAAAGAAAAATGCTTTCAGGATCTCGTGGCAGAATCTGTGCAGGAGAATAGCAGCAAACTGAAGAAGGCAGATTCTCTTTAGATTTAGATAAATGTCACTCCAGAATGATTGCGGTTGTCCAACTGTGAAGATGTATATTTCCTGGACAATGTATATGTGCTGATGATAGTCTGATTGCCTGTTACTACTCCAAAAAAGGATCTTGGGGTTGTGGTAGATACCTCCTTGAAATGGTTGCCTTAGCATGTAGTAGTAGTAGTGAAAAAGACAAACTAAATGTTGATAATTAGTTGTCAAGGGGTTGAAGATTAAAATGGTCATTATCAATGCCTTATATAAATCTAAGGTGTGGCTGTACTTAGAACATTGTGTACTAATCGATGTGGCCAGATCTGCAGATGATACCAAACTCTTCGGGTAGTGAAATCCAAAACTGATTTGAGGAACTCCAAAAGGATCTCTCCAAACTGGGTAAGTGGGCAACGAAGTGGCAAATGCGGTTCAATGTTGGCAAGTGTGAAGTGATGCACATTGGGACGAAAAACCCCAACTTCAAGCATACGGTGTTGGAATCTAAGCTGTCGATGACTGATCAGGAGAGGGATCTTGGGGTCGTGGTGGACAGCTCGTTGTAAGTGTCAACTCAATGTGTGGCAACTGTGAAAAAGGCCAATTCCATGCCAGAGATCATTAGGAAGGGAATTGAAAATAAAACTGCTAATATTATAATGCCCTTATACAAAACTCTGGTGTGGCCACACCTGGAGTACTGCATACAATGCTGGTCACCACATCTAAAAAAGGACATTGTAGAATTGGAAAAGGTGCAGAAGAGGGCAACCAAGATGATCAGGGGCCTGGAGCACCTTTCTTATGAGGCAAGGCTACAGCATCTGGGACCTTGTAGTTTAGAAAAGAGGCAACTATGGGGAGACCTGATAGAGATGTATAAAATCATGCATGGAGTAGAGGGAGTGGACAGAGAATTTTTGTTCTCCCTCTCAATACTAGAACCAGGGGTCATCCCATTAAACTGAATGCTGGGAATTTAGGACCAAGAAGAAGTACTTTTGCACACTACACATAATTAATCTGTTGAATTCTCTGCCACAGGATGTGGTGATGGCTACCAGTTTGGATGGCTTTAAAAGGGGCTGAGACAAATTAATGGAGGACAGGTCTATCAATGGCTACTAGTCTGATGGTTATAGGTCATCTCCAGACTCAGGCAAGATGCCTCTAAATACCAGTTGCAGGGGACAAACAGCAAGAGAGGGGGCGTGCCCTCACCTCTTGCCTGTGGGCTTCTCAAAGGCATCTGGTGGGACACTTTGTGAAATGAGAGGCTGGGCTAGATGGGCCTTGGACCTGATCCAGCAGGGCTATTATGATAAACTTTTGGGGGAGGTGGGGGCTGGTATTTGGTTTGCCAGCTTTGGATATAGGATACTGCACTACATGGACTTTCAGACCAATCTATAAGGATATTAAATTTTGTTCTCTATAGCAATAGCTTCCCTTAGATGCTGTTGCCATTTTTCCCCATTTGGTGCCAACTTAATTGCATGGCTTCTTCACACAAGAGAAGGGGGTTGAATGCTCTCTGAAAGAAATGTGACCTGGGTTGAAGGGCCATAAGAGAGGTTGGTGCTTATACTGCCTTAAGTGGACTTGGGAATAGCGGCTGAAATTCAGGCCAAGTTACTCTAAAGGACTACTTCATTTCAATAGGACTACTCAGAAGTAATTTAGTCTATCAGCCACCATCTCTGAACACCAATGCTGGCCATATTTCCTTGCAGTATTGGATGGAAATCAAGCCAAGCTGGGATATATAGAACCTTGGAGATGGAGCGACTTGATACAACAGAGATAAGTGTCCACAGGCAGGCAGTGCTCTTTAAATGGCAGTGTGCTGCTATAGCCTGTGGGGGGAAGAGGAGATGCTCTTCTTACTTGCTCATCGTAGATCTATGAACTGTGTTCTATTCATAAGTAACTCCTGCCTGGTTTTTCTTGCTTTCTTTTCCCAGCAGAAGCATATAATGTTGACAGAGCTATTTGTGTATTAGCCGTTCGGCTTCCCTCTTGCAAGACTGAATGGAGAAAAGCTTCCCCCTATTATCCCTATACACACATGTGATTGTGCACACCCTTAACATGTACATACTTTCTCTCTTCTCTGAAGTAAATAAAGACTTGCATTCCCCCCCCTCCCCCGGCTCATAAAGGGCTTTGGATATTCTGAGACCATCATGGATAGTCTATCATCATGAACAAAAGGAATGAAACGGATGCTTTTCTCAAGGAGCATGTTTAGCAGGGGTAATGAGAGGCTCCTGGTGAGCCGGTGTCATTTTCCTGGGAGTCAGAGAGAGCAACTATCTTAGTCTCTAAGGTGCGCTGCACTTTGCCAAAAATATGTTCATGTTGCCGCAGACTAATACAGCTACTCTTCTGGAATTTGGCTAATCTCAGCATCTCATATACCAAGTGGACTTGAAAGTGCTAGTAAGACACAAGACTTTGACCTCGATCCAAGTGTTCCCTTTATTTCAGTTCAGTATCTGAACCATGGTAACCTAAGTGCTGAATATAAAAATTGCAATGCTGGATCACACCAAAGTGGTCTGTGGATGCCCCTGAGAAACTCACAAGTGGAGCAAGAGAGCGAGCGAGCACCATCCTTTGCTGGGTGTCACTTTCTGCCAGCTATACTGCTTCTAACATGAATGTTCTGGTTTTAGTTTACATCGCCTAATAGATGTTGATAAACCTTTCCTCCATCAGTTTGTCTAATCCAGGGCTGTTCAACTTTGGCCCCTCTGCAGATGTTGGCCTACAACTCCCATAACCCCTGGCTATTGGCCACTGTGGCTGGGAATTCTGGCAGTTGTAATCCAAAAACAGCTGGGGGGCGGGGCTAAATTGAGCAGGCCTGGTCTAATCCATTGGTTCTCAAGCTTTCTACCTTGAGGGAACCTTTCCCCATCAACTTCACTTCTCAGTGGACATGTTCACATGGTTACAAGGGTAGGACAAGTGTCCTACCCTAGATCAGGATCTCTGTGCTCCTGTTTTGTGATCGTGTGCTCATAACATTGGAGGAAGAAGAAATGACTGGGAGAGAGGAGCCGGGTCAGAGCAGGGTGTTTCCTCCTACCTCAGTAAAGTGCTGGGTATGAGAGTTGGGTGGGAAGGTGCCCTCTGACCCAACTCCCCTCTCCCAGACAATCACTGCCTTTCCCTCCAACCTTGCTTTTTAAGGGCACATGATCACAAAATGGGAGCGTACAAAGCTTCTGCACTAGAGTAGGCCATTTGTCTTGCCCCTAGTAATAATTGTGTGAATGAGCCTAGTATCTCTTATGGAACTTCAATCTGCCTTAAGAGGATTGAGGGATGCATTCTAGGTCGTATGCAGTCCCGGTGGAGCACAGGCCAGGCCTCACCCACCTCCCCACATCCACTGAACGTACGGCATAATACATATCCAACTCTCCTTTGCAGCTGAACAGGAAAACTAGCTTGAACAGGAAGACCAGTTGTGGTAGACGAGCTGTCTTGTAGGGGAGCTTGTCTGCCATTACTGATCTCCTTTGAGGAACCTTGAATAAGCTTTCAAGGAACCATAGTGGCCTCCAGTAACTTTTTTTAGGCCTTCTATCCCTGTTCAGTGTGAGCTACTTTGATTCTGCAAAATTTCTACCAGCACTATCGAGTTCGTCCCCTCATACATGCTTCATGTTGGGGAAGGGGAGGAAATGGTATTTATTCCCCGAAAGATCCCCAGATCCTGACAATTTGAATCAGAGTACTATACTTATGACTGCTGTTCTTCATTTCGTTGTCTTTTAGTCAGTGCCAATGACGATGCAGGGTTATGTTGACTTTGCTGTCCCTTCTTGGCCTTCAGGGATCACCCCAGCTCCTCTGGCTATAGCTTATGTTGGAAATAGCACTGCACGGTGCTTCTTGCTGTATTTCCAATGAGGGAGGCTGCCCTATCTGGCCCCAGCTGCTTTCAAATGTTAGACACACTCCTTCCCCCCCCCTTCTTTCCACAGTATTCCAGCCAGGCTTGGTCTCTTCCCCACCCCCAGCTCCCTGACCAACCAGGAGCTGTTGCAACAAACCCAGCATTGTTCTTGCTTGGCCCTTGCTCAGGGTAAGACAGCAGGGAAAGCTCTGCATGAATAGCAGTTCCCCTCTATTCCCTTGTTAGGCATTCAGCTCACATCGGCACTTAGGCTATGCAAAAACTCCTCACCCCACCCGCTAGGAGGGCTCAGATGAAGTTGGGTGGAAATGTTGTACAATTCTTCTCTTGCTCTGGGTCTGAACCCCGATTCCTTAGGCTGGCTTCATTCATCTGGAATACTTAGAGAGCCATAATTAGGATGGGACCCTATTAGCAAAATGAATCGGCTCTCTAGTGTATAGGCTGCCTCCAACATATAGAAATTGTTCTCATGGGCAGTCTAACCTGGGCTAAGGATACCCAGCCTGGCTTAGGCTGCAAGTGAGAACCTCTGGGATCAGGCCCCATCCCAGCAGGCCAGCTCCACCTAACCCCATTGTGAAACCCGCCTCTTAAATGGGGTTAAGGGAGTGAGCACTCCCTTAAGCCCATTTCCCTGTTCATGTGCCAGCACCGGCTGCTTCCAGCTGACACTGAAGCACTAACGAGTGCCCGCCCATTGCTGGGGGAATCCCCACAAGGCATCTTGCACTCCTGTGGTGTATTGTAGGATATCCAGGGGCTGGGAGGACACATCATAGGAACACAGGAAGCTGCCATATACTGAGTCAGACCACTGGTCTATCTAGCTCAATATTGTCTTCACAGACTGGCAGCGGCGTCTCCAAGGTTGCCGGCAGGAATCTTGGAGAAGCCAGGGAGGGAACTTGGAACCTTCTGCTCTTCCCAGATTGGCTCCATCCCCTGAAGGGAATATCTTTCAGTGCTCACACGTCTAGTTTCCCTTTCATAGGCAACCAGGGTGGACTCTGCTTAGCTAAGGGGACAAGTCATGCTTGCTACCACAAGACCAGCTCTCCTCTCTCACACACACATCCCAGGCCCCACGCTGTCAGGGGCAGTGTCTGAGTGCATAATCCATGCTCCTAGCACCACAAGACAATCTTCTATGCGGGAGGGAAACTTTGCAGGGCTTGCTCCTCGCCCTCCCTCATGTTTGATTGTGAGAATGGCCCTGTACTGTTCTAAAGGAAATATAGGTTGCTTCCAGCATAAACTGGAAGGAATTATGTCTCATCCAAAAATTGTTTTTCAGATACTGGTCAGTGCCGACAGAAGCTGGGAGCATGAACATGGGGAAGAAGTGCTATTCCGCAGTTTTCAAAGCTGTGAGCAGAGTTGGCTTTGAGTAGTGAAAGCACTTATTTAATCTATGTGATGCTGCTAGTGCTGCCACACCAATACATAATTGGGCTTCTCTCTCACCATGTGCACAAGCTCTTCCTCTTTCCCCTCTGGGTAGGAGTCATGAGAGGTCTGTGCAGTAGATTGACAGGAGGTCCTGGGGCATTCTTGGGGTATAAGAAAGGGGCTGTCTTTGGGAGTGTGGCAAGTTCATAGGAAGGACTAGAGGATGCTGGGAAGGGAGAGAACTTAGAGAATGAGATGCCAGCTGTAAAAAGGGACATCTTGAAAACGCCAGCTGTAACAGGTGACATCTTGACAAATATCAATTGTAGTTTAATTTCTGTTCTCATGCTCAGGTGGTTGTAACTTCTAAAACTTTTTCTGTAATCCATGTTACTTATAATTGGGAGTTCCATGCATATTCCCTAAATAGTGTGGGCTGCTACCAGTGCAAAAGGATTTGGCAACTGAAACTCAGTTCACTTGTCTGGATTCTAGTACAGCAGTTTTCGAGCTGGGGGAGTCCTGGGGTGTCTCAGATGATTCCTGGAAAGACAGTTTGTCCATGGTGACAGTGTCTCTCATGCACAGCCAAGTGAAGGTGTAGTTGGAAGGGGTAGTTGAGTCAGTGGGAAAGGGGCAGGAAGGACTGCCAAAGTCAAAGGGAACTCCACCATGGTTTACCCAAGAGATCATTGGCAGAAACCAGCAACCTGATTAACTACGGTTGAGCAAAGAACTATAGGCTAGGGCAAAAGTAAACCAGCAAGAGACCTTGACCCACTTGTGCTTCTTCAATAATCAGGAAAGACTTCCGCAATCCCCAAACATGAGAGCAGAAACCCAGCCAACCCAAGACTGCCACAATTTATGAAGACAAGACACCAGAAGCCAAGGAAAACTGGATGAAGCAGCTCCTAGAGTGCCAAACCCTGAACACCTTGCCCGTCATGCAAAGTAAGAGTTGTACACACGCAGTGTTCCCTCTAACAGGGATCTCAATATGTTGTTGACTACAACTCTCAGCGTCCCCAGCTGCAATGGCCTTTGGCTGGGGATGATGGGAGTTGTAGTCAACATCTGGGAATCCTTGTGAGAAGGAACACTGTACACAGGAAATGCTCCCATGTGATCTTCAGCCATCCCCTCTTCTCTGCAGTCTCCTGTCTCTCCGAAAAATATATCCCTGAGGGTCCTGCAACTGAAAACTGCCCTTCCCTTTCATGCATGCACACAAGCAGCATTCCCTGCATGCAACCCTCACTCAGAATGTAGGGCCTTGTCGGCAGTATGGAACTGGAGTACCAAAAGCAAGGTCACTCACTAGTTAGAAATGCCCACAACCAATTTGTAGGGAGTAGACATTCCTGTGGCTATTCCAGGTTTGTTTTGTTTTGTTTTTTGCTTTATTTGTGATTTGTTGAGAAACTTGATGGTGAAGACACTAAATACCTTAAAGTGACTTTGAGTTTTGTTGGTCTGGGCAGGCGCTTGCACTTCTACACCTACCACTACCCCTCTGCAGTATCCAGGTGGAAGGCAGTATTGAATCTCTGTTCACCTGCAGCAATGGTGATCCCATTGGTTTTTTTACGAGGTAAATATGCACCCTAGAACATTTCCCATAATTCTGTGCAATATGGGGAAAGTTCCATAACAGATGTGTAGGGTTCCTTAGCAGACATCAGCACAGAAAGAGTTCCTTGAAAATAGAAAGTCACTGCTCTTGGAGAAGGCATTCACAGCACACTCCCCTCCCCGGTACCTATGGTCATCTTTTCTTTGTCCATGACCTTTCTGTTTCCTGTGGCTCCTTATTTCCCTCCCTCCCTCCTTCAAGCCAGAAGTGCTTTAGAGGACTTGAGCTCCAGTCCAGTCTGTTTCCTCCCCCGCCCCCCCCCAGCCGCCCGGCACCATCCTGTGCATTTCATCAAGTTTCAGCCCAGATGATTAATAACTCCAGAGCAAAGGGGTTGCCCCTGACGAGAGTACAGACAGAAAAAGTGCCATGGCCCAGTCTGCAGCTGAGAGATGGCTCCTTGGGAGAAGCATCAAGTGTGCCTGCCCCCAGGACTGCTCCTGTTTGCTAAGAGGGGCAGCAATCCAAACATCACTTTCTTTGTACAAAGACAGAGGCTTTGTCTCCATGGCAGCAGGCCCAAGAAGGAACTGTGGGTGTCATTGCCTATACAAAGCCCTCACTGATCCCCCTGCGTTGCAACCCATCCCCTAGCAACTGCCTCCCTCTCTCAGTGGTGTTTATTGCTCCTGAGGGCGCAATCCAAAGCGAGCAGAGAACAAGGAGCTTTAACATTTCTGCACCAAAGGAGCCAGGAGTTTTGCTAACAGAGAGATGTGACAGAGTGAGGGGAGGAATGTTGTAACCAAGTTGCAACTCTTAAAAGGTGTCCTTTCCCCCACACCTCTTGCCTCTGAAGGGAGAGAGACTGCTGGACAGTGGAATGGTACCTGAGGCTGACTATATAGGATCAGGGCCTCTTTCTACCTTTTTGCAGGGAAGCTTCACTTTTCTTCTAGGAGAAGCTGCCAAGGTGAAAATATGATGAACCTTGTACAAATGAACTATTTAGGAAGATATCTTATACTAGTATCTTCTACTGGCAGGAGCAGTCAATCCCCTTGGGATTTTTCCCACTTGGGTGCCATCATTGGCCACAGACTTTCAAAAGAGGCTGCACAGCTAGGAAGAGAAAGGCCTGACATCTTCTCTCCACTCAAACTGAGGGAAGCAAAGAATGTTAGGTCTGGAAGCTTTCAAGAACTTTCTACCTCTACCTTGCTGCTGTGAACAGTCTGCTATTCACAGCAACTCATAAATTAGGGGCCTTTGCATCACCCGAACCTCTAGATGGCCTATAAACTGTTGGTTCTTTCTGTTGTCTTGTGGATTTGGAGCATTTAGGTCACATGGAGGTCATGCTCCCAAGCTATTCTCTGCAAGAGTGAAGAAGCACAATGAGGTTCTCATAGACCAAATATTACCCGCTTCTGAAGCCTTTGTGTTGTGTTAGGGGTGGTGAATGAAAAGAAAGGAATGGGGGTGAAGAAGAATCCCTGTGAGTTGGTATAAAAGAGATTAACTCCTGTCCCAAAGTGCTACAGCAACATCTTCTTGCTTCACATGATACAGGCAATTCTGGTTGCACGCCTCTGAGCCCTATTTAGACATTACGGTATGTTGTGTGAGTGAGTACGTACACGTTCTTGTATGCATGACTGTACATACATTCTTATTAAAAGTGAACCGGGGTATCACATTCCTGCCAACATGTCAGGTGAATGGGGAAACAGGGACATGTTGGAAGGTATGGGTACCGGCTCCCTCAAAGGCAGGTACAGCTAGGAAGTGTACTGCGTGCAACACAACATGTGAATGATTGCACACAGGTACAGCTCTGTACTTGCATACACTGTACACAGATTGTATGCATGCTGAACATAACGTGTGAAGAGGGCTATTGTTGAAATTGTCTGTCTCTAGCATCTGGCAAGCAGAGTTATACTGACCTGGTTCACACAATAGTTCAAATCTAGGTTTAATGTGAATTACCAACATTAGTGTGATTGCGTGAACTCATGTCAAGGTAGTTTATGGCCCACAATGAATCTGACATTCCGCCTTGGTGTGGGTTCACATAATCACTCTAATGTCAGTAATTTGCATTAAACCTAGTTTTGAACTATTGTGTGAACCAGGGTGCCGTGCGTGGACAAGCAGTTTTCACTTTGAGCTAGCAAAGTTACTATTTAAAATGAGTAGATCTTTCCTTCAAGAACGTAGCTAATGCTGTCTAAACAAGAATATACAAGTGAATATATATACAGAGAGAGTACAAACAACAAACTGTTGGAGAAACATGCACAGTTGTCTTACCACACTGCTAGGGGGCATTATGGGAGCCTTTGAGCTTGCCCATTCTGATGGACAAGCTTCCAGGAAGTCTTCATGTATTTCTAAGAGTCCATTGGGCTCTATCCTGCTGATTAAAAGGGGTACCTAATCTGGAGGAAGGGCCTTGTAGAGGACATACCCTGCAGTGGTGTTAGGGCTTGCCCAGCTGGCTTTCCACTGGTTCTATGAAGGGAGAGCCTTGCCCATTCAGAGGCAGACTTGAAGGAGACCATACACCCCTGGATACAGAGATGAAACTTCCTGGCTCAGGTCTGAACAGATGCCTATTTGATCTCGCTCTTCTGTGACTGCACTGTGTGCTGGTTTTGTGAAGCACTCCATTCTGGCTTTATGGGCAAGTCATTGCTTCCCCCCTCCAAAGCGTGCAGCCACAGGTGCTGCTTTAAGCCAGCAGAGAGAGCTCTTTGTGTCCCCGCTGGCTGTTGCTGCCAGAGATGGGCTTCTTCAGCAAGTGCACAAGAATCTGAGCTGGTGTCTCTGTGTGTCAGTGGGAGGTGCTTCCTGGTTTTCTGGGGGTTTGCAAAATCCATTGTAGCTAATCATTGGGTAGATGCACAGATAAGCCAGCATTTTACAGATATCCAGGAAAGTGGAGAGACAGCTCAGTCTCTCAACATCCTTACCCTGGGTTAAAAGATTCAGCTCCTATCCCAGTGTAAGAATGACCTCACTGAGTGCAGGAGTTACCAGTGTTTGGTTCAGGAATAGGGAACACTTAGCTTGTGATCAGTGTTCCCTGTTACAGGGATTCACAGATGATGCTGACTACAACTCCCATCATCCCCAGCCAAATGCCATTCAGCTGGGGATGATGGGAGCTGCAGACAACAACATCTGGGAATCCCTGTTACAAGGCACACTGCTTGTGATGCATTAGAATTCAGTAGGTTATACTACTATGGAGATCTGGCTAGGTGAAAATACCCATACCTTTCCAGTGCTATAATTTAAAAAAATCATAGTATCCTTACCATAAAAATGACACTATCCTTTGGAAAACATTACAGCTTATTTTGGCTTGACTGGAGAAGAGAACTGTTAGAGAAGATGCTAAGTGGGTAAATTCACTTTGGGCCATTGGTAGACATTTAGAATGCAGCTAGAATGCAGCTAGAATGCAGCACGTTCAAAACATTTTTGGCACAGGAAACCTTTTTTAATCTAGCACATTGGTTTATTGAGGCTACGGAAGTGCTTATCTTGTATAGGAGGCTGTCTCTGGGGCTGGAGTGGAGAAGGGGACAGTGAGATCCTACAAGAATGCAGGACAGGTTAATTTGTACTAAGTCCTCTATAAGACACTGTGGTCTTGTCAGTCCTTGAGGGGCTGAAGGTGGAGCTTTCCCCAGCATCTCCCTTATGGAGGGCAGTGGCCTGCCTGGTATCTGGGGGATTTTGGAGATGTTTGCACCCGTGCTAATTGTTCAGCAAAGAGAGATCTGTCTGTGACACCTCGCCACTGAGTTACCCTCATTGGAGCTGGTGCTGGAATAAGCACATGGGTGACACCTGCTCCGTCTCCACTGTCCAGCCGCTTCACAGTTGGAACTAAAGAGAGAGAAAACAGCCACTTTTGGTCTTGGGAGAAGCTGGTCAAAAAACGGCTAATGCTCCCCACCAGGCTGATTGCGCTTAGCATGGGGTGCCGAGGGCCCCTGCAGGGGTTGGCGACTCCCGAGGCTTGTCGAAGAAGATAGAGGAGGACATCTCCGTTTTCAGCTTGCCGTCAGAGCCGCCGTCGCTGGAGGCAGCTTCCTGGCCACACTCGTCGCAACAGCAGCAGCAGCAATCCATGAAGGCCTGGCCAAGTGGTTTGCAGAGGCACAGCAGCAGCACGGGAGTCACCGAGCACTTGAAGAACAAGAAGAACTGGTTGACCAGGTGCAGCAGGTCCAGGGTCTGCTTAGCCATGTCAGGGGACAGGTAGGCCACCACGATATTGCTGACATTTTCAGGAATCGTGCAGAGGCCATAGATGACTGTTAGGCCAATCACTGTGCAGTTGAGCTGGTTCTCACACTGCCCATGCTTGGCGCCCCGGCAGTCGGTCTTCTCTGTGCTGCTGATCCTCCTGGTGACCAGCTGGCAGCTGACTGTGAAGAGGATGGGCAGGCAGAAGTAACACCCAAAGTACCACCACATCCTGGCGTTCTGATAAGTGAGGACCAGAGAGTAGATGGATTCGGGCAGCTGCTGTGAAGGCTTCATGGTGCAGTAGTCGCTTACGACGCCAGAGACTGGGGAGGTGTCTTGTGCCAGCTGCCAGAGGAGGATCTCAGGTATAGAAAGAGTCATGGAGCCCACCCAAATGACAGCCAGCTTGGCAATGATGGAGTGGCAGTGCTCGATAGGCCGCAGCTTGGCCTGGGGACTGGTGGCCGCATGGAATCTGTCAATGCCCAAGGCACAGAGGCTGAAGGTGGTTACTCCCAAGGAAGACACCTGGGGACACAAAGAAGAGAGACAGATGGTTGGCCTTTGGAGCTGTGCTGACAAAAAGGGCCGTTTGGCTTTAAAGAGAGCAAAATATATTAACGTAAATAGGGAAGAATAATTTGTCTACGTTTTGGAGAAGTCAGAAAGCTCGTCCAAGTGCAGGAAATTTAACTAGGTCCCCAAAGAGACCTGTCATAAAATTACTGATGCAGATGGATGTCAAATGATGTCCTTTATAATGTCTTGCATGTAAGCCAGAGACTTCATCTAATTCCCAACTACCAGGGTTCCTTTGGGAGCGGAGGCTATGGCTGAAAAAATGTGTTAACACTATTTCATTTTTGTTGTGCAGACATTGGTAAAGTAATCTGGGTGGCCTGACTACTCCTTAATGTAAAGTCAGAATATTCAAATATTTGGCAAGATAACATTATCTGTTCTATAACCCACTCCCTCTCTACTAAATGTTCCTCTTCTATAGCCTAAGTTGGAATATTTTGTGGGTTCCTTTTCCCTCAGTGTTGTTTGCATCAGTAAATTATACCTTAACTGCCCATGTTTCAACCTTACTCCTAATAAGAGACAGGAAGTAGCAGTGCATGCTGGGAAGAGAGAATTCATTGTTTGTTGTAAAAAAAAAAGAAGTAAAAATAAAACAAGAGTCTACAGTGTGAGTTCAGAGGGACTCACTCATAACCACACCTCCTCTATTATTTGCCAACCCTCAAAATTTTGTTGGAAACTGGACTCAGGCCTGGTCTACAGATGCAGCATAATGAGCCGGTAGAATGGACTGCACCGCTCCAGGGGGCAAAATCACAATTTTGAATAGCCTCCTAATTTAAAAGTCCCTGCACAGCAAGAAAAATGCTGGAACAGAACCTTTCTGATTTGCTACTTTTCTGTTTGCAGGGATTTATTATGGGAGCATTCAAAAGTGGTCTCCTCCACTTGTAATCTGAAGTGGAGAAAAGATTGACAGCGATTTCTCTCCTCTCCCTGTGCTTCTTGTAAACTTTGCAAGAAGTGCGAGAAGTGGCTGTTGTTGCAAGGGCAGAAGTGCACCTAGATAATTTTGGAGCCTGGACCTAAAGGTCTTTGGAGCACCCCCACCACCACCACCCCGACCCAGCTGCAAGTTAACAATCATCCCCCTGCGCACGCACACACTGTGACACACACAGTATTTTTAACACATGGGTTCTTGAGGGCACAAACAGCAATTAGACTCACAAGAATGCAAGAATATAAAACAGGTATATTTATCCAAATATGCGTTAGTAGAAACATTTCAACACGCAACTTAACATATTCCCATGCCACATATTCCTTTCCCACTCCCCGCTCTGTCTCTAAAGCACCCAGCGCAGGTCCCAATCACACTCAGCCACTCGGTGCAGCATGGTGGCCACACCACCCAGGATAGACTAAAGAAGATTTGGTGGCCCCTAGGGGGTGTGGAGGCCCTGGACTTCGGCCCCGAAGTCTAGGAGTAAGAGCGCCTCTATGCAAGGTTGAGAAGCAAGGACAAAGCTGCATTGACAGCAGTAGTGGCGGGCATCCTGCCACCTTGCTGTCACCGCCTGAGGTGTCACCTCAACAATCTACCACCTGAGGTGACCTGATTTCACCTTGCCTCGTGAAAGGTCCGCCCCTGAGAACTCTTCCACTTCATTCCACTGCATGTGGAGACCACACCTCACTTTTCCAAATCTTCCTGCTTCCAGAATGCAATTAGCAGCAAGGAGAGAGCCAAGCTCGTGGTCCAAGGGAAGCTCAGGCTACCAGCAAATGTGCTCCAAACAAGCTTTGCTCCTTAAAATCCCTCCAAACTATCCTGCCCTTCTTTGCCTTGCTACCAAAATGCATCCGCTCTCTGAGCGCCAAATGAGTTCAAGTAAGTTTGTTGATGTCCCAAACTAGTCCCTGTTAATTTCCGCTGCATTCAGAACCCCAGGAAAACATCCTTGTTTGCCAAAAGGGAAGAGGGCAAAGTGTGGAGGAGAAAATGCCAAACACTGGGTGGGTATGAAAGACAATGAAGAGCATGAATAAATATCAGCTGTGCCTGCCCTCCTCTTCACACAGCCCTCTCCATTACAAACACTGTGCTTTCCTTAGCCTCAGGAAACACAACGCCCCCTTTGGACAGTTTTTCACAGAGTACCCAAGAGCTCTGGGCCCTAATTGCAGGCACCCGCTCACTTCTGTGGGGAACAAGGGACATTCATTGAGTTCAGGAAACATCGGAAATTGGGAAAAGAGGCTTACTTTCTTCAAAAACTTGTCGTGTTCTTTTAACTGCAGCCAAACCTGTCCACCACAAAGCAATTCCAGGCTGCAGCCTCTGCTTCTGAGAGCTGCTTCTCACGGTGCTTTTTAGAGAGGTGGCTGTATCACATGTTACCTCTGAGTGTAAAGATGAGGGGGGTGGGGAAATCATAGGGGGCTGATCAAACCCATGTTTGTCTCCAAGACTCAGGCAAGGGGCTTGAAAAGGCTGGAATCTGCAGAGGACTACTTGTAGGCCCAGCCCAAGACATTAACTTTGTAGGGCTGTGCACAGACCACAGTCCGATCCAAATTCTGACCACTCCATGGTCCAGGGAATCGGTTTGGCTCCAGCCTCAAACCTATCCGCCAGTTTAAGGTTCTGCCGTGCAGAGGGGCAGCGAGTGACACCATTAGAAGTAAAGACACAGGTCCTTACCAGCATGGTTGCTGCTCCAGGCAGTCGGTGGTGCTCACCCTAGTAGCCCACACGCGGTGGCGCAGCTCTGTCACATGTGTGGAGGCCAGGTGAGTGATGGAACCACACCATGGCAGCGTGCAGGCTGCTGGGGGGGGGGGAGGGCCACCGCTGCCACAGAAAGCTGCCTGGAATGGCGGTCATGCTAGTAAGGACCTGCATATTTACTTTTGAAGGTGCTGCTCGCTTGCCCCCCTGGCCCCACTTTGAACAGCCAGACCGGTTTGCAGTTCAGCTGAACTGGTCCGCTGGTCCGTGGACTGGCCCAAATTCAGACCGGACCTTGGACTGCAGTCTGTGCACACCCCTATAATTTTTGTTCCCCAAACAAATGTTCTGCACCATCTGAGGTGCATTCCAAGACCCCTTGAAGAGTCTTCTTTGTAAAAAAATATGTTGTTTAGAAGAAGACCTGGTTTTGTGGTAGTGAGCATGAATTGCCCCCTCCCCCAGCCACTTCTGCCACCAGTGGGGTTCCAGAACCATGTTTACCTTGCAAGAACACTTCTGGAACCTTATAGCTAAAAAGCAGCTTTCAGGGAAGAGTCAGGGGGAAAGCAGCAAGCAGGGAAGGGTTAAGCAGCCCTTTTCTTGACACCTGCCCTGCAATTTCCCCCTTTCCAATAATGTTTTGTAGGGTGGATAAGTGGCTATTAGACTAGTGTTTACATGCCATGTGTACTTTGGCCCTTGGGGGACATTGAAAGATATAAGAGTCTAGAAACTCCAGTTAGTACAGAATGCAGCAGCCAGGTTGGTCTCTGGGTCATCTCAGAGAGACCACATCACTCCTTTGTTGATAGAACTACACTGGCTACCAATAGGTTTCCAGGCAAAATACAAAGTGCTGGTTATAACCTATAAAGTCTTAAATGGTTTAGGCCCTGGGTATTTAAGAGAATGTCTTCTTCATTATGAGCCCCACCACCCATTGAGGTCCTCTGGAGAGGTCCGTCTCCAGTTGCTGCCAGCTCAGCTGGTGGCCACACAGGGATAGGCCTTCTCGGTTGCTGCCCCAAGACTGTAAGACATGCTCCCTACTGAAATACGATCCTCCTTATCTCTGACAATATTTTAAAAAGCACTTGAAAACCCACCTCTTCAGCCAAGTTTTTTCAGCTTTTTAAATTTTTAAGTTTTAATGTTTTTAATTTTTAGATTACCTACATTGTTTTAAGATTTTTGTATATGTTTTAACTTGTTTTATATTGTTGTTAACCACCCAGAGATGAAAGTTTGGGGCAGTGTACTAATTTGACAAAGTATATGTATATGTATATGTATGTAAGATAACTTTTGTGAGAGCTGAACTGCTAAATCAAACTAGAACCTGCTGTTTCAAGCTAAATGCCCAGCTCCTCCGCAAATGACTTGTTATAAGCTTTGCAAAAAGTCAGTTGTAGGTCAACTGAGATTAGGATTTGCAAACAGAACAAAATAAAGAAGACTTACTGTTCAGCCTTCATAAGCAGCAATATCAAGCATCTTAACATTTGAGCATTTCACAGGAAGGTTTTCTGAGTGAATGCAGATATTACAATGCCTGGGCTAATTTCAGTTTCTTTACTTCAATGTGGTGTAGGACATACAGTTCCTAGGACAGAGGGTGACAGATGGCAGGACACAGCACCACCCAAAACCTGCAGCGTTGGGATTTTCAGATATGGACAGATATTGCTCTCTCATGAAGTAGTGGCCTCTGCCAGTGACAGGATCTGTGGACTGCATGAATGAGCCTCGACTGCATTTCCCCATTTCCCTACAGTCGGCCTTTGCCCTGCACAATTGCCACTGATCCTGCCATACAAGACCAAGGCCCCATTGTCTTCCTTGCCTCTGCCACTCATTGAGCTGCTCCCATAGCTAAGCACTGAATCATTCACAGATGTTCTACCACCTGCATTGCTCTCATCTTGCCTGCCGTTAAGAACTGAGCAGTGAAGCTACAGAGCAGCAAGCAGGGCTGTGGCCGCCAAAGTGGCATGATCCATCCATAGAAGGGAGAGAAGGAGCCATGATATGACGTAGCTGGGAAGAACTGACATACCTGCTACATGGCAAAGACCTAGTGTGAACATATGCAAGACATGTGCCCCACTACATCCTCATATTCTCCCATCCTTTATCCTCATTTGCAACTAAAGCAAAGCTTAAGCAAGTGTCTAACTAACTGCATCCTACCTACTGTTAAAATTTAAACTGCAGATTCCTTGGGGAACAGACTTATCTTTTTCACTTCTATTGCTCTGCAAAGCACCATACTGAGAGCAGAATACAAACACATGAACATAGATATGCATTACATAAGAACAGCCCTGCTGGATCAGGCCCAGGGCCCATCTAGTCCAGTATCCTGTATCACACAGTGGCCCACCAGATGCCTCTGGGAAGCCCATAGGCAAGGGCATGCCCTCTCTCCTGCTATTACTCCCCCGCAACTGGTATATAGAGGCATCTTGCCTCTGAGACTGCAGGTGGCCTATAGCCACCAGACTAGTAGCGATTGATAAACCTGTCCTCCATTAATTTATCTAAACCAGGCCTGTTCAACTTAGGCCCCCCAGCTGTTTTTAAACTACAACTCCCATAATCCCCAGCCACAGTGTTCAATAGTCAGCAATTATGGCAACTGTAGGCCAAGATCTGCAGGAGGACCAAAGTTGAGGAGCCCTGATTTAAAAACCCTCCAGGCTGTTAGCTGTCACCACATCTTGGGGCAGAGAATTCCATAGGTTAATTATGCGCTGTCTGAATAAGTACTTCCTTTTGGTGGTCCTAAACTAGTTCTTGGCAATCAGTTTCATGGGATGACCCCTAGTTCTAGTGTTATACAAGAGGGAGAAAAACTTCTCTCAATCAACCTTTTCCACACCATGCATGATTTTACAGACCTCTATCATGTCTCCCCTCAGTCGTTTTTTTTCCTAAAGGAAAAAGTCACTTTGGTAACTGAGCCCAGCTGAGGGGAAAGTGACATCAGGGATAGACTATGACTACAAGTATTTATATACTGCTTTTCAACCAAAGTTCTCAAAGCTATATACATAGAAAAATATTTAACAAATAAAGATGGTCCCCTATCCCCAAGGGACTTACAGTCTAAAAAAGAAACACAAGGTAGAGAGACTAGCAACAACCACTGGAGGATGCTATGCTGGGGATGGATAGGGCCAGTTGCTCTCCCCTTGCTAAATATAAGAAAACCACCACTTTAAAAAGGTGCCTCTTTGCTCAGTTAGCAGACTACAGAAAAGAGGATTTAGCCTTCCTACATGTGCACTCCTTTTGCTTAAGCATGATTGAGGCACACCTGCATTTATAGAAGAGCATCTGCTGTGCTCACATCTAGTTTGGTCCACAGGTCCTTTGTAATTTCACTAGTGTCACAGGAGTGAGGCAGGACAGGGAGAGATGGCACTTTAGGGCTGCCAAATGTCCCTAATGTTTAAAACCAGTCTCTGTTAAAATATTTTTTTTCTTATTGCAGAACAACACAGTCTTGCCATCCAATAAATATGTGCTTTAGCTCAGAATGTTGCACCTCTAGAGTATTTATCATGTTTGTGAGAAATATTCTAGAGATATCATGCAACATTCTACAACAATTCCAGAGTCTTAGTTCCAGACACAATCGACTGGGTGGTATGCAAGAGCACTGCTTTGGTACTCGTGTGCAATCCTCATGCGAGCTGACACATGAGAATATCCTAATAAACTGTAGACAGAATCGGGATGCAAACCAAGTTCAGGCAGGCCCCATTAAGAATGGAAAGGCCCACATTCTGTGGAACCTTCTTTGAGCTTTGGCCTAGAAGGGAGACTGCCACCCACACAGATTCACAGGGCCAATTTGTGGGTCAAGTCAATTCTTACTTTGCCTGGCTGTGCTCTGAAGTGGATGTCTGAAGACTCAGTCACTTACTCGCCCACCCCTGTTGGCATACAAAGAGGTTTGTACATTCTTCAGCTGACTTCCTCAGGCACTGCTCGGCTGCAATACAGACTTTAAACGAGTTTAACAGTCTCTCTCCCTAGGAAGCCTTGGGAATTGTCATTTGATGTGGGATCACAAATTTCCAAAAGAAAATTCTCAGCACCCTCACCAAAGTCCCAGGAGTCTATGGGGAAACCCATCATCATAGTAAACTAGCATAATTGTAGACATACAGGTGAAACTCGGAAAATTAGAATATCGTGCAAAAGTCCATTAATTTCAGTAATGCAAATTAAAAGGTGAAACTGATATAAGCATGCATATAAACATGTAAAGTATAAGCATGCATATGTATTCAGTACTTGGTTTGGGCCCCTTTTGCAGCAATTACTGCCTCAATGGCATGGATGCTATCAGCCTGTGGCACTGATGAGGTGTTATGGAAGACCAGGATGCTTCATTAGCGGCCTTCAGCAATTCTGCATTGTTTGGTCTCATGTCTCTCATCCTTCTCTTGGCAATGCCCCATAGATTCTCTATGGGGTCAGGTCAGGCGAGTTTGCTGGCCAATCAAGCACAGTACACTGTATACTTTTCAGAGGTCTGATATTGTTCTATTCTACAATCCTTGTCTTCTTGGTTCCATGTAATATTCTAATTTTCTGGGATTGTGGATTTGGGGTTTTCATGAGCTGTACGCCATGATCATCACAATTATAACAAATTAAGGCTTGACTTATCTCGCTTTGCATGTAATGAGTCTGTCTCATATATCAGTTTCACCTTTTAATTTGCATTACTGAAATTAATGGACTTTTGCACGATATTCTAATTTTCTGAGTTTCACCTGTATCTTGAGTGCTAGCCACCTAATGGTGCAGTGGGGAAATGACTTGATTATCAAGCCAGAGGTTGCTGGTTTGAATCCCTGCTAAACCTATATCAGGCAGCAGTGATATAGGAAGATGTTGAAAGGCATCATCTCATACTGCGCCAGAGGAGGCAATGGTAAACCCCTCCTGTATTCTACCAAAGACAACCACAGGGCTCTGTGGTCGCCAGGAGTCGACACTGACTTGACACCACACTTTACCTTTAATTTGAGTGCTCGAGCCATCACACACACAGTTGCTCCACCACCTGGCTGAGTTAATTTATTTGCCCAAATCTGGCTGTACGCTAATCAGCCCCACACTAGGTGCTTTCCATGGGCATTATTGGCTCTGAGCCTGGGGGCACATGCCCCACATGTTTTGTTGGGTGCCCCGAATCTCTGACTTTTGTAAGCACAGAGGAGGTGACAGCTCAGCAAGCGGTGCATGTGGCTGCTCCCTGTCACACGGCCTCCTCCTCCTGTGACCTCTCTTCCTTCCAAGTCTGCACTGCAATGAAACAGGGATGGATGGAGGAAAGCGGGAGTGGAAGAGGAGATGTGAAGAAGGTGCTTCATCTCTTCCCCTTTCTATTAGGACCAATTCTATTTGGACAGAGGAGGTGGAGCTGCTGAGGCTGTGGAGGTGGAGCTGCTGAGGCTGTGGGCTCTCTTCAGCACCCGGGCTCTGGCAGCCCGGCAGTTTCTGCCCTGCAGTCACGAATGCTACTGAGCAGTGGGCTTAAAGAGGAAGAAGAAAGAAATGACTTTGTGAGCTCGAGTGGGGAGGTTATGAAGGAGGCACAAGGAATAAATACAAAACCCCAAATAAGTGTTACAGCTTTGCTGCTGAAAAAATAGATTCTAATGGGGTTAGGGTAGAAGTTGGACCCTGAGCCAGATCTTGTGGGCCCTGAATCTTTTCTGTACCTAGCAACATATGGAGCTTTCCCAAGAAGGGCAGCCCCAAGGCTAAACTAGACATGATACACAGGTCCCATTAGTGCAACTCCCAATGCCCATTTATTTTTCAAAAATCAGCTGCAGGAGGGCCTGATCCAAATCAGGACTGCAACATGGGGAATCTAATCTTTTCCTACCACTCTGTTGCCCCAATTTAAATGGTCCCCAAGGCTGCTATTAGTCGTGGAGTTTTAGAATCAAGTTTTCAAGTTTTAGAATCAATGTGGGGATAAAGAATGAAACCCCAGTGCCATAGCCCTAATCCAAACTGCGCCCCAACTGGCTATTATTTATTTGTTTATTATTTATTTATTGGATTTATATACCGCCCTTCCAAAATGGCTCAGGGCAGTTCACAGCATGATAAAAAACAATTAAAATAAATTAACAATTAAAATCAAACTATTTAAACACAATAAAACCAATAAAACAGCTAAAAGCCCTGAAAATCAGGGCAACAATTTAAAACAGTTAATCATTTAAAACCCTGGAAGGCCAGGCCAAACAGATAGGTTTTAAGGGCTCTCCTGAAGGACAGCAATGATCTCAGATACGAATTTCTGCCGGGAGGGCATTCCATAGCCCAGGAGCAGCTACAGAGAAGGCCTGCCTCTGCGTCGCCACCAGACGAACCGGTGGCAACTGGAGACGGACCTCCTCAGGTGATCTTAACATGCAGTGGGGATCATGTAAAAGAAGGCGCTCTCTTAGATAACTCGGACCTAAGCCGTTCAGGGCTTTAAAGGTAATAACCAGCACTTTGTATTTTGCCCAGAAACATATCGGCAGCCAGTGTAACTGTTTCAAAACAGGCATGATATGGTCTCTCCGGGTTGCCCCAGAGACCAACCTGGCTGCCACATTCTGAACTAACTGAAGTTTCCAGGCTACATACAAAGGCAGCCCCATGTAGAGCGCATTGCAGTAATCGAGCCGGGAGGTTACCAACTGATGCACCACTGTTTTGAGGTCATCCTCTCCGAGGAATGGGCGCAGCTGTCGAATCAGCCGAAGCTGATAGAAAGCACTCCTGGTCATGGCCTCCACCTGAGATACCAGGGTGAGGCCTGGGTCCAGGAATACTCCCAAGTTGTGCACCTGCTCCTTTTAGGGTTGTGTAACCCCATCCAGCACAGGGAGATCTAACTCATTCCTCAGATTCTGAGCCCCCACAATGAGCACCTCCGTCTTGCTTAGATTCAGCTTCAATTTGTTCTCCCTTATCCAGCCCATTACTGCCTGTAGGCAGGCATTTAGAAAATGAGTGCCATTTCCTGAAGATGAAAAGGAGAAGTAGATGTGGGTGTCATCAGCATACTGATAGCACCAAATCTCCTGATGACCTCACCCAGCAGTTTCATGTAGATATTAAAAAGCATTGGTGACAGAATGGAGCCCTGGGGGAGCCTATTGTTGGAAACAGAAATCAGGAGTTTTTGAATCATAAAACCTGCACATCATATCTAATTTGGCCTTCAGGTGGTTCTTTAAAACGTCCACCCTTCAGGTCAGGAGAGGGAGCTATTTTCTCGTGGCAGAATAACACAGCCAACATACATCCGCAGGCACATCTTTGCCCTCTCTCCATGTGGCACATTCCCACATGTCTCACTGAGGAAGGGGTTTCAGAGAGATATACAACACTAGGCATTCAGCAAGCAGCACCTGCATCTAGCAATAGGGGCTGTTTATTTAGACTAATCTCTTTTTTAAAGCAGGGGCATGAAAGTGGGCAGCAGCTCAAAGCAAATGTGGCACAGGCAGTGCAATCCTAGGCAAGTAAGTTCCCTCTCTGTTCAGTGGGGCTTTCTCCCAGGTAAGTCCACATAGGACTGTAGCCTTGCCTCTGCTAGATTCTCCCTCCCCTCTGCCAATATAGAAACCAACACAACTAGCTTTGTTTATGCCAGCTGAAAAGCTGTGCATATTGGAGGCGTTGAAACGCTAAACAGATGCAAAGCATTTTCATGACTGATGCAGTTACCTGTACACATATCTGCCTGAGCTTCAGGTGCAGAAGGACATAGATTTAATTGCTGCCTCTCTCCACCCCCCGTCCCATCCCATCTGTTGGTTATATCAGGAGAGCTCACATGCCCATGATGAAAAGTATGATCCTCTCAAAGACAAGCTTTTTAGGCAAGTAAGAGATTCAGTCCGTTCCTTTGTGTGAGCCTGAGGCAAGAGACGATGCCTCTCTGTAGCTCAGACCCTCCAATATGTAAAAAAGATATGCAACTCACCCCAAGGTGCATACTTTGAAGATACAGTGAAAAGATTATCAATATGTGCGCTCTCTCTCTCTCTCTCTCTCTTGCACAATATGCCACTCAGAAATGCTGCACACATCATACAATGCTCCAAATGTCTCAGTAATAACTACCTGAGTGAAATCATCCTTGGGATCTTGAATGAAAAATGATTATAGATAAGGACTGACACCTTCTGTTTTGTCTGCCTCAAGTGGCTTGAGGGGCAAAAATTCAACAACTGAAGCCTTTCCCCATATGGTGATTCAGTGTGGGTTAAAGCTTTACTTGCTGAATTTCTATCTGTCACACAGCCACAGGTGCTCTGCCAGAAACAGAAGGTGGCAACCTGTACAGGAAAAAGATTGACAGCTGTTCAACTGGGCCCTCTACTTGATCCCTTAACAACAGTAGGATTTGCAGCAGCAATTAGCAGGTGAT
This sequence comes from Hemicordylus capensis, assembly GCF_027244095.1. NCBI lineage: Eukaryota > Metazoa > Chordata > Lepidosauria > Squamata > Cordylidae > Hemicordylus > Hemicordylus capensis. The sequence continues at coordinate 52,466,895 of NC_069660.1, forward strand.
AATATTTAACTTCTGACCAAAGCTTCACCTGGGAGTTCTCCACACAGCAAGCTTTACTGGGGCAGGGGCGAGGAGGGGGGCGGTTCTGAGAGGCTTCGCTGTGAACTCAAAGTTATCCCCAGAACCCGATGCAAAAGTGGATTTTTTTACCCCAGATATAAATCGGGTGCAGTAAAAAAATCTGAATTATGTGTGAAGTGATCCTCAATAGCTCGCAGGGACTTCGGGGTAAATCTGGCCCATATGTGAATGCACACCCTCCATTCTGGAGGAGATGCCAGCTAAAGGACTTAAAAAGCCCTGAGTGAAAAACTTCCTGCTGATTCATGTAAATCAAATCTCTGTTACAAAAACAGGAGCAGAGCAGATCAGGTTTTTTTCTTGCCAGTTGGCAATCCTAAACAGGAATGCATGGTCACCAGTGGGTGGGAATTTCTCCTAGTAGGGCTAATTCATCTCTGACCCCTCAGCACTTCTCTTAAAAGAAACAGCTCCTTTAAAAGGCTGGGCCTGAGAATAAAGAGCTGCAAAATTTACAAAGAACAGTGGTATGAATACAGCTCTTGAAATCACTGCAGTCATCCCAACACTGCTGGCTAATCGATCTGTACCATCATTTTACACCCTTATTCTTTTTTATTAGGGCATTACCGGTATCTTCCTGCAGGAACTAAAAGTATTGGCATTTGTCATTTTGCTCTATATGTAGTTATTTGGTCGTTGACTGTATATGTAGCTGAGATTTAGTGTATTCTCATCAATTAATGGAAAGGCTGTTTCAAAACATGTTTGCATACTGCTTTCTTCTAGACAAATAAGTCACAGATTTACCTAGTCCACTTTGTAGCTCTGAGTCTCTTGGTTTCAACACAGCAACAGTTCTGGATATTAAATATATGGCATATAACTAAAAATAGGTAATGCAGATAAGCATGGGTCAGGTGAACATACATGGTGATCAAGTTTCAAAACCCCACCTGTGGCAATAAATTCCTCATCCAACGAGACAGGGCGACTCCACTTTTCCATAGGCATCATCATGTTCTGGGAGATCCCTCTCACTATCATTAGAGGAGGATCAGTGCCGCCTTCAGCTCAAACAGGACCAACCTGTCATATTTCAGCCTTGGTATGAAACTATGATCGCTTAGTGAGATAGAGAGCCAAAACAAGGCTCAGAGACATTTTAAAGAATGGCGTTCCAAGTTGTGAAATATAGCTGTGTTCATCCTACAACAATTCCCCCTCACCTGCCCACAAACTGCTGATGAGATATATGGGAGGACAGCAGAGGAGTCCCTTACCTCCATGAAGGGCACAATACGGCAGGAGATGCTCCCCAGGAGTCTTTTCTTGGTGATCTCATTGAAGATGACCACTGGCAGACAGAAAAAGAGGATGAGGAAGTCCCAGAAGGCAAGACTGGCCAGGATGGAGTTCCAGGCACTTTTCATGTAGTAGTTGTGCCATACAATGCACATCACAGAGAGGTTCCCGATGATGCCCACGGCAAAGACAATCAGGGACAAGAACATGACAGCATAAGCACTGTAGGAGCTCTCTGTCACGGGATACAGTGGGTTTTGGATCTGAGGGCGCTTTCCTGATGCCGCAGTCATATTGTTATGGGGCTCTGTGCCTCCCTCGACCGCTGGGCTCCTTTGGCGTTGTGCAGATGGATCTGTGCTGGATGGCACCAAGGTCTTGGTTGGCCGTAAGCTGGCAGGATTGGCAGGCCGAGGAAACTCCACTTGTACTCCTGGAACGTCCTGCTGGACAGGCTTGGAATCCTCATCCTCTGTCCCTCTCCGTGTCCTCCTCCATCTCAGCTGCGCTTCTGTGGACACAGGCTCCCTGTGTTTGCCGGTGGTCCTCTGCCATCTCACCCTGCCCAGCTCTCCGAGAGTCTCCAGCGGAGCATCTTTTGCGATGAAGTGCCTTGTTAAATGACCATCTCCTGCCCTTTGCTCCCTTCTGGAGGAAGCCCCTTCCTTCATCACCGTCTCCAGGGGCTGCAGGAAAGTAGCAAGCAAAAGCATAACTGTCCAAGGCAAAGACATTCTTCCTTCTGCACGGATGAGGAGAAAGAGGCACAAACAGGAAGACTTATACAAAGTGCGTGGGGATGGCGCCACAAACTGGGAGGGGGGAAATTCCCACGCTTCGACTTGAAGTATTAAGAGGGCAGGCAGTGGGAGTAGAGAGGCTACCCTGAAGTTTCAGCGTGGATGGAGCCAAGACAGAGAGAGGCTTCAGTCTGCCTCTGCCAGCTTCACTGCTGTTCTGGATTCCCTCAGATGTTCAGCCAGAATAAAAACCGTTTCTCCCAGTAATTCACTCTGAACATCCTTTGTTGGCCCACAGGCCCCCTGGTGGCCAAGCAACAACAGCAAAAGGACTGCAGTGAAAAGATTAAAACCAAACATTACCTCAGCCAGGGAGGGAAGAATAGCCGAAAGAAAACCACCTGCCTTAGCAGTAGACCTTGATGAGTTTGTATGGTGCAGCTTGTGAGAAGTAAAGGAGATTTACCTCAGAAATTAATAAGCCGTCTCTCGCTGGGAGCATCCTTTTGAGATGAACTACAGGCAAATTCATTTCAAGCCATATTACAATTCTAATGCCAGTGTACTCATTAGCATACCACTGCTTTTCAAGAAACTTCTACAAATGCACTTGAAATAATGAGCAAACTGAACAGAAGCACAGTAGCACAGAAGCACAAGCAGCAGTATAATCTGTTGTGCACTGTAGGCTGACTATGGGACTCAATTAACACAACCAGACAAGCATGTTGAGAACGTCCACTGACCATAGTTTAGACTGCAACGAAGAAGCAATAACGCAGTTTCTATATCACAAATCTAGCTCTCCGCACCCACATTTATTTTGTCAATGTAAAGTTGCTGAATTAGGATCACAAATGTGGGTTGAGTTGATTGCTGGTTGTGTGATGAAGACCTGACATGCTAATTTGTATGAACTGACTCTGAGAGGGCTGGTTGGACAATACCCATGCAAACAGAAAGGGGATGTACCAAGAGTGTGCCTTTTGGAACATCTTCTGTGATGTCTCAGTGTTCCCCCCACCCTCCAGGATGTCTCTTCATCACATGGTGGGGCTGTTCATCTAAATGGCTGCTCTACGCACACTCCTTGGAATGGCCATTCAGATTAATAGTCTCCCCACATAATGAAGATATGTGCTGCTGGAAAGGGTGTTGGGAATAAGCAGAAGTTATCCCAATGGGCACTCTGTAGGTGCATCACCTTTCTGATTCTGTGGGCCAGTAAGATATTATCCAAATCAGCCCAGAATCTGCCTACCTGTGAAGATTAAGAATCTCAGTGCTCATGCCTTAGTGCAAAATGTGCTGACTACAGCAAAAATCTGCCTGGTGCATGTGTGGAAAGACCCATCAATTCCTGAGACTAAACCCTGGTTATTAAGACTCTGAGACACTGGGGTAATGCTGGAATTACGTTAGGATGAGAGAGTTAAAAATCCAAACCACCATATTTCAAAGAAGATGGAATTTATTTATTAACGTCTAGAAGTTCCATAGACAAATGGGGTTTTGATACTGCATTAACGGATGTTCAAAAATTATTTCATATCTAAATTTCGTTGCTATATGAGGTCTTTCAAACGACCTCGAGGCTGCTGCTGGGTGGGCTGCAGGGAAGACAGGAGCTTGCCTGCCTTCCCGGGCAGATGAGCAGTGGCTGCCCTCCCTTCTGCTGTGCCGCGTACACCCACACAAGCAGTGGTGTGGTGACCGCAGGAGCTGGGAGCAGGAAGACTCCGCCCTCCTGCATCTCAAGGTGTCCTGGGGCACGAGGGGGGTGGCTGCCCTCCTTTGACCAGCCGCTGTGCTCGGTGCAGCTGCTCCCCCACCGGATCACTGCCAGAAATGGTGGTAAGCCAGCGAAAGCCGTTTAACCCAGCATAGACCACCCAGACGATTGCTGGCCGAGATGAAAAACCTGGGCTTGGCATGGGAGCAGTGCCAGGATCTGTCTCAATCCCAGCGCATCACATGCGCAGCCTAGCCCAGGCTGACCTGCCTTAGCCTGGACCAGGCTATGTGTCTGAACAGCCTCTGTATATATGTTATTCGTGTACTCTTAAAGATTGTATCGTTTATTCTTTTGAATAATCATAATAAAAAAGAATTGCTGAGCTGGCATTTAGGGCTGTCTCGCATATTACACAGCAACAAGCATGGACTTCTCCGATTTGTAATCAATCCTTGCTCCCTGGTGAGTTTGCCAGCATGATGTATCTGCTTTGAAATGTGGTGAGTGGCTGTCGTGGTCTGGGAAGAGAGCTTCCATCTGCACACTAGGGATGTGTGCATGGAACTGTCCGGCGCTCCATTTTAGGAGCGCCAAACTGGTTCCGTCAACCGGCATTTGGGCCTGTTCAGAGGGCTTGAGGGGGGTTTATTTAAAGGGCAGGGGAGGTGCTGCCAACCACCCAGACCCCACCCCACCCCACTTCCCCCGCCAGCACTCTCTCAAAAAGTGGGCGCGTGGGGCAACAGCGTGCCTCCTTGCAGGCCCGGTCAGCGTCGTGATGGAAATGGCCAACGCCCGTGTGCATGACATGCACATATGCCAGTCATTTCCATTGTGACACTGACCAGGGCTGCAGGGAGGCACGCTGCAGTCCTGCCGGCCCATTTTTTGCGCCAGCGCCAGCAAGGGGGAAAGCAGTGGGGTGTGGGCTGGCAGGTTGGCAGCTCCTCCCCTGCCCCTTAAAGAAACCCTTCTGCCCTCCTGAGACTGCACGGAACTGGTTCCATGCGCATTCCTACCGCACACCAGCTTGAGTTTGTTTCTGTGTCACTCCCTCTCACGGAACTACAGTGGTGCTGTTCACAAGACCCGCGCATGCACAGTCAGGCAGTTGGGGGGGGGGGCGGGGGAGGCAGGTTCAACCTACCTTCCCCTAAACAACCATCGGCAGCCCTGAAGGTGTCCCCCACACAACCAGTGCTGCCAGGAGCAGCGCAGATGAATCCCCCTGCTGCTCCTGGCAGTGCATTGTCCTGGCCTCTGCTCTGGTGATCCCACAATACACTGCACAACATACGTGATGCATTGAGGGATTCCCCCAAGATACGGGTGCTCTAGATACCCATCTCTGTGTGTGGCCAGGTTGGAAGCAACCCCAGCTCTCACACGAGCATGTAGCCCGGGTTAAGGGAGCACTCTCTCCCTTAACTTCGGCTAGCAGCTGGGCTAAAAAGCAGGGCTAGGCGGTGCTGGCCCTCTGGGATTGGACTCAATCCTGGTGGTTCTCACACACAGCCTAACCCTGGCTGGGTGTCCCTGGCCTGGGTTAGGCTACACGTGAGAACAGCCTCTTTATATTTAATTGTACTATATCTAGTACAATTAGGGTAGCACTGGCCCCTTCCCCCGCCAAAAAAAATTAGCAAGAAGCCCTCAGACCAGAAATTATTTATGCCTCTTGTAAAAGTGTCTATAGAAATGATAGGATGTTGTAGCTGCAGAAACTACCAATGGAAAGAAAGAAAGAGAATGTGTTGGAATGCTTTGGGAGCCCTGGGTAGGCATACAAAGGGAGTTCAGAGGAGAGCAGGGATGGTCTAGTGCTCCTCAGCAATGCTTCCACAGGAGTATGGGAGGAGCTGATGCATGTCTAGTGCTCTACTTCACTGTGCCTTGTTTGAGTGAGAGCCAGGAGTTAAGTCACAATTCTCTGTCAATCCAATGAAGAAGGAACATGATCTGACATCACCGCAGATTTAAGTCATTGGCTACTTGGACAGAGGTTATTGCTAGAGCTTTTGGGACAGGATGAATTAAATACATTCCAGCCTATCTATTACCATACAAAAATCAAATAACACTTAAGAAACCATTTCAATGGAGAAAATATGTATGGGCAGATATTGCCCCCCAATTTGTCATTCCACAGCATGGAAAGGGTTGCAACGTAACAAGTATCCTGTCATTTTATTAATGAGATTTAAAATTGCAATTCAAAATAGCTATTTTGCAATCTAAAACTGTGTAAAGACATCTGCACAAGTTATGCCAGATTGCAAACAATTATCCTGGTTTGACTGTGAGTTCAGCTTCATTTATGTGGGGTTAAATGCCACCAATGCTGAGTTTTAAATAATTTTTTTAGTCAAGCATTTGTGCCACTTAAGGTGATATAGGTACCAGTTGGGAATAACTGGCAATCCTTGGCTTGCTAGTCAAGTCATTGCATGCTGCGCCATTAGGTGGCTCCATTTAAGCACTGCAGTAAGTGAAATCAGTTCTGCTGTTCTCCCAACACAATAGTAATAATAGCTAAGGTAGCACAGAACCATAGAGATGCAAATGTTATGTCCCAAGTGGCCTAAACCAAGAAAACACGGAAGAAGCAGTAATCCAAGTGGAGACACAGTCTCACTCTCTTAAGTCTCTATAGTCTCTCTTAAGAAAGCCACTCATTAACTTTCTGGACTGAGAAAGCAAGCATATTAACAGTCTCCATAGCAATGTTATCTTGTATATATTTATAGGTTTATTCCCATAAACCTATTTCCTGCCAATGAACAGTGCAACCAAGGAATGTTAATGAACTTCAGTTCATAACATCAATATACCAGTAACATAAGTTTTACATTAACATGAGCATTTTGCCTGGCACTTTTAATATTTTTCTTCAGAAAAAGCCCAGGGTTGGATGCAGTGCAAAAGCACAGCTCTCTGGGATTTACAAGAGAAAATAGTCCTCTTCGGAAGTTTTCCCTCCTATATTCATTGCTGGCTGTCTAGTTGTGGCCCTGCGCCCACTGGGCATCTGCATCCAGCCATTGTCTGCAGAGGGCAACACTAAACATGGCACGACTGGCTCAGGTTATCGGTGGAGGAGGGCAGGGCCTAGGGCTCTGATGGATCCCCCAAGCCCTAGCGATGGTTTACTTGGCGGTGAGACAGCAGTGGCTGGGGAAAAGTGGGAGTGCTTCATGTTGGCTGCATGACAGCTGCCATCTTTTCTTTTACAACAATACAGTGAATCCCTTGCTGTGCCTTTAGGACAAGTGCATTGCAGCATTTAAAAAAAGAGAGGGTGGCTGTAAGTGCAGTGGCTGTGAAACTCTCTAAACCACTGCCCAGGTAAGCCCCCACAAGAGTGTGGGGGAGGCTTGCTTGGGTGATGGGGTGAAAGCAGCCCAGAGTGCTTTGCAGTGGCTATATGCAAGCCACTGCCACAATCATGTAATGCACCTGTTGATACTCATCTGTGATGCAGGTAGGGCCACGGTTGCATTGCATTGCATTGCCAAAAAAAAGAAAAGAAAAAAAAATGGCTGAGGGCCACAGCATGGCTGCTGTGAAGCACTACAAGCTGCTTCTATCACCCAAGTAATCCCTGCTAGTGGTAGGGGATGGCTTCCAGGCACCCTTCTTATCTGGGAATGGGCTTCCTTTCGAGGTCCCCGTGCAATCACAGTGGCCTCTAGATGAAGCCTATTCATGGAACCCAATTGACAGGTTTGCATGACATGCCTGCCAGGAGTAAGCACTCACAAGGAACCTCTGGTTCCCCGCTCATTGAGTTGGTGGAGATCATGTAAACCCACCCTATGCAACTGATGCTTGAGGGAGAGTGCAGCATTGTTGAAGACAGGCTGAATTTCGAAACCTAGATCATATCTTGCCCCAACCAACAGAACTTCTGCCTTACCTAGATAAAGCCTGTCTGCCCACATCCAGTTCTTTGACCTCAGGCACTGATTCAGGACCTTCACATTCTCCCTGGAACTAATAGAGTACAAATACAATGAATATTTATATACTGCTTTTCAACCAGAGTTTCCAAAGCAGTTTACAAAGCAGTTTACATTAAATAAATTAATTAAATGGCTCCCTGGCCGCAAAGGGCTCACAGTCTAAAAAAGAAATATAAGACAAATGGAAGTACTTTTTCACACAATGCGTGATCCACTTGTGAAACTCTCTGCCACAGGATGTGGTGACAGCCGAAAACCTGGATGGCTTTAAGAGGGGTTTGGATGACTTCATGGAGGAGAGGTCTATCAATGGCTACTAGTCGGAGGGCTGTGGGCCACCTCCAGCCTCGGGGGCGGGGTGCCTCTGAGTACCAGTTGCGGGGGAGTAATAGCAGGTGAGAGGGCATGCCCTCAACTCCTGCCTGTGGCTTCCAGCGGCATCTGGTGGGCCACTGTGCGAAACAGGATGCTGGTCTAGATGGGCCTTGGGCCTGATCCAGCAGGGCTGTTCTTATGTTCTTATGACACCAGCAACAGTCACTGGAGGGATGCTGTACTGGGGCTGCATACTGTAGGGCCAGTTGCTCTCCTCTGGGTGCTTTCCAGACTTGCTGCTGGAACAGTAGCAAAATACCTCTGTTTGGGCAACTTGCATTCGGAACATAAACAGTAGGGTCTCACAGCAACTAACAACCCGAAAAAACAGCAACTTTTTCATGCCCAATGTACGACGTCCTTGCTCTATATTGCAGTGATTAAATTCACAACAAGGCATTGGAAATGTGAATGGTACCCTGCTGTCCCCGTAGGGACTGCGGTGTCACGATGCAGAAAGTGTGGATGCACATTTCCAAGATACGTCCTGACCCCATTGTAGGGTCTAGTCTGGAAAGCGCCCTGGATAAATAAAGAGAATCACCGCTTTTAAAAGGTGCCTCTTTGCTCAGTTAGTAGGGGACAATAGAAACGAGAAATAGTTTATAGTTTAATATTCTTGCCCTTACAGGAAAATTGGTGGTTGGTAAACAAAAGGAAATGATGCTTTTGTAGAAGATATAAATCCTTGTAAAAAGGTTGTCTTAAAAATTCATTTCTTTATAGCGAAATGGAAGTTCAGACATGTTTAAGTGACCAGCCACTTAACAAATAACTATTTGTCTTTGAGCTCTCAATGTAGTGGTGACCTAAAACATGTTAACATTATTCTTTTGTAGTATTATTTTAATCTTTGCACAGAGGCAAATTTATAATATATCTGTTCCATTTCTGTGCATGCGGCATGGTGAAGTGGTTAGAGTGTTGGACTAGGACTGCGGAGACCCAAGTTCAAATTTCCATTCAGCTATGAAACTCACTGGGTGACTCCGGGCCACTCACTTCTCTTTCAGCCTAACCTACATCACAGGATTGTTGTGAGGATAAACATAACCATGTACACTGCTCAGGGCTCCTTGGAAAAAGAGAGGGAAATAAATGTAAAAACAAACAAACAAAAAACAAGGAAGGGCCTCATCGCTGTAACATGAAAAGGTATTAGAAAACCCCAATGGTTGCCTCTAGCTGCTGGTCAGAACTATGCAATAGGCATCATAACAGAGATTATTTAGACCAGCTATCAAGCTATGAAGTTATCTATAAGATTAAATTTTCTGTGTCACTTAATCATAAAGAACCCTAAGAAGATACAAGCCCTTGTACATGACAACAGAAATGCTTGATTGTGTGACGCAACTTGCTTATGGGAATAATATCTAAAGTTTTTCAAATAATCTGCCTTCCTGTACACAAGAACTCTGGCAATGACGCCAGAAGAACAGATGTAGATCGACTCCTGAGATTGCTCAACACACGGATTATTAAAACCTTGCTACTGTCTCTGCCCAGGCTGCAAACATACTCTGCCCTAGCAAACACCAGTGTTGGAAATCAAACTCATAAAGGCAGATTCATTAATACAAGGGCCATGTGTACAGATGAAAAGAAAACTTGTAGGCTTTCTTGAAAAGTCAGCAATAATGAGAACATGCTCAGATGCTATTCTGCTCTTAGGATTCCACCTGGGTGTTCTAGAAGCAGCCCTTGGGCTCACATGCTTCCTTTCCTGCTCCCCTTGTGCCTTCAATGGTCAAATCAGGAGTTTCGCATTTATTGGGGCAGGAGATCACCTGCATCAACCAGAGAATCTTGGGGGCAAACTAACTTCTGCCAGCCTTCGGAGAACTGGCCTTGGTGCTAAGAAAAGTAAGTTCAATGTCTGGCTGTAAACTTCTATATGGGAGTTACTAGATAGAATGCTGGACTTGGACCTAGGTGTTCTTGGTTCAACTTCTGCTTCTGGCATGATTTTTGGGCAATCCAAAGACAAGACAATCCAATTCAAACTTTGTAAAAAGAATGTGTTTTGTTTTGTTTAGGATAAGCCACAGTAGTGGTTAAGATAAGGAGGCTGTTCTCACAAGCAGCCAAGCCCAGGCTTAGGCAGCCAGGCCCGGGCTTGGCTGCCCATGAGAACCACCAGGATTCACATGGATCCTGATGGGGCTGTGGTACCAAACCCAGCACTGAAGCCTGGCTCTTAGCCATGGTTAAGGGTTGCCGGGATCGTGTGTCTGCATGGGCTACTTGTGTCAGCCTAGAGCACTGCACTGTGGGATATCTGGAGGCTGGGATAACAAGTCCCGGCTTCAGAGCGATCGGTCCTGATCCGCACTGCATGGAGTAGCGCGGATCATGAGGGAGTGCGTTCCGCACTGCGTGCTCCCACCAAGCATAGGTGATCGTCTGGGGAGAAGGCAAGGTTTGTGAAGCCACCCCCCTGCCCGCCCGCCTGCCCAGTAGGTCATGTGAATGGCCCCAAGGACTGACATCCAGACTAAGTTAATAATTAGCAGTTGCACTGAAATTAATGTGACAATTTAGTCATTACGAACTTGTCCCATTTATGCAAAAAGGACTATTTATGAGTAATTTAGAGTAATTTAATCTGGATTGCAGACAATAGGGCAGTTCTCACAACCATAAACTGGGTAGGAGACGAGTCCTACCTAGTTTTGGGAGTTGGGTGTGTTCCCATTTTGTGGTTGTGACTTAGATAAAAACAAGATAGGAAGGTGGGAAGTGGGGAGCAGGATGCCTCTGAATACCAGTTGCAGGGGAGTAACTGCAGGTGTGAAGGCATGCCCAACTCCTGCCTGCAGGCTTCCAGTGGCATCTGGTGGGCCACTGTGTGAAACAGGATGCTGGACTAGATGGGTCTTGGGCCTGATCCAACAGGGCTGTTCTTATGTTCTTATCATCTATTACACCCCAGCTGGGTAGGATGAGTGTGTCCTACCCAGATTCTTTCCTCCGCTTCTCAACGAGGTAGCGGAAAATCATCCTACGCAGCTGGGGCTTGACAGACGATCATGCTCCCCACCTCCTACCTTGTTTTTATCTAGCACATGATAGCAAAACAGAAGAGCACCCAGCTCCTGAAACTCATCTCCTACCCAGCTCATGGTCGTGTGTACTGCCCTATAATCTTTTACAAGACTGGCTTTTCTGTGGAAAGCACAGGGACTCCTGTGATTTCCCCATTGTCATGGACAGACCACCATCAGGTAAAGGTTGGACTCATGACCACATCCCACCTCCGCAGGGGCAGAGGGCCCATTAGGATGGTCCACCTGAGAAGGTTATTACATTCAATAGGATTCCAATAAGCCTTGGAGGGATTTACTGTTGGCTCTGTTGGTGACCCTGTCTCAACACTCTGGTAGAGAACTGGAATAATCAGCTCACCAGGGCAGTGGACACGATCACTCTTAAGCGTCCTCTTCAACCCGTTTTGAAACTGGCCCCTTGTTATATGGAAGAACTATGGGGACTGAAGTGGCGAGATAGACAACTAGAGTGCAAGTGGAGGAAGACTTGACTCGAATCCAACAGATTACTACATAGAGCGCAGGGATGTGCGGACCGGTCCGGAAGCTTGGGGATTCAGTCTGGAGGTTCGGGGGTTTGGGATAGAACCAAAACACACACCCCGGTTCCATCCGGACCGGAACTGAACAGGAAAAGTCCACCAATTTTTATTTTTATTTTTATAAAATAAAATAAAAATACCTGTAGCCCCTTCTGGGGGCTTCCTGTAGGATGCAGGGGTGGGGTGGTGGTCTGCGAAGGTTCCCCCTTTCCCTACTGGCCTCTGAATCACTGCTGCGGCCTGATAAAAAGGCCTCTTTCCAGCCCATTCTGGCCTCATAACTGCACGCAGCAGCCATTTTGGCCACCACTGTGCATGTATGTGTAAATGGCCTCTGTGAGGCCTGGCATGGCCCACAGCCTCACAGAAGTCATTTGCGCATGCACAGCGGCCATTTTGGGAAAACAAAATGGCCACCATGCATGCGCAAATGACTTCTGCGAGGCTGTGGGGCTACAGGTATTTTTATTTTTATTATTATTATTATTTTTTAAATTGCGAAACCCCCTCCACCCCTGGGCCAGACTGGACTGGGGGGAGTTGATGGGGGCCGGACTGAACTTGGCTGGTCTGGTTTGAGTCGAGTCTGGACTCGAATAGAATCGGGCCAGCTGTTTCCGTGCACACCCCTAATAGAGTGCATTTGAAGATCTATGCTCAGGTGATAACGTGCGGCAAAGAAGCAATTCTTTTCTTCCTGTATTGTGTCCTCAGGTTCATGTCCAGTGGAGTTGTTCAAGGTTGTGAAGGGGCTAATGTGCGCCCCCTTCCCCCTTGAATCAGTAGCTGGACAAAATCTCTCGTATTCAGGCCGACTTAGATTCAAACTCCACAATTGTTACAGAGTCTGATGCCAAGGTGTCCAGCAACTCCTCTTATGTGATGACCCTGGATCAATTTCATTTTGTGACTCCTGAGCATGTGGACAAGTTGCTTGGAATGGTGCGGCCTACCACCTGTCCTCTTGATACTTGCCCAACATGGCTTATACTATTTGGCAGGGAGGCTGTTGTAGAGGGCCTGGCAGAGATTATAAATGCTTCTCTGAGAGAGGGCAGGATGCCTCATTGTCTTAAGGAGACAATCATCAGACAGCTTCTGAAGAATCCTGCCTTGGATCCCTCAGAGTAAAGCAACTATAGGCCCGTCTCCCATGGCTGGGCAAGGTGATTGAGAAGCTGGTGGCCTCCCAGCTCCAAACGGTCTTGGAGGAAACTGATTTCCTTCATTTCAAACTGGCTTTCGGGTGAACTATGGGGTGGAGACAGCCTTGATTGGCCTGATGGATGATCTCCAATTGGGAATTGAGAGAGGGAGTGTGACTCTGTTGGTCCTTTTGGATCTCTTGGTGGCTTTCAATACTAGTGACCATAGTAGCCTTCTGGAACATCTGAGGGGATTGGAGGTGGGAGGAACTGCTTTGCAGTGGTTCCACTCCTACCTTACGAGCAGTTTCAAGATAGTGTCTCTTGGAGACTGTTGTTCTTCAAAATCTGAACTTTTGTATGGTGTCCCTCAGGACTCCGTATTGTCTTCGATGCTGTTTACACCTACATGAAACCGCTGAGAGAGATCATCAGGTGATTTGGTGCAGGGTATTATCAATATGCTGATGACACCCAAATCTATTTCTCCATGTCAACATCATCAGGAGAAGGCACAACCTCCCTAAATGCCTACCCAGATGCAGTAATGGGCTGGATGAGGGATGCATGCTGTGTGTCTACGCGCCCTGACCACATAGGAAAAACATAGGAAAACTGCCATATACTGAGTCAGACCATTGGTCTATCTAGCTCAGTATTGTCTTCACAGACTGGCAGCGGCTTCTCCAAGGCTGCAGGCAGGAATCTCTCTCAGCCCTATCTTAAAGAAGTGAGGGAGGGAACTTGGAACCTTCTGCTCTTCCCAGAGTGGCTCCATCCCCAAGGGGAATATTTTGCAGTGCTCACACATCAAGTCTCCCATTCAGATGCAACCAGGGCAGACCCCGCTTAGCTATGGGGACAAGTCAGCTTGCTACCACAAGACTAGCTCTCCTAACCCTAACCCTAACCCTAACCCTAACCCTAACCCAGCTCCTGCATCAATGCCAGATGCACTGTGCATGGCCAGCAATTGGGCCACTTTAGTATCATGAACTTAGCCTCACTCCCATTTCTCCCAGGTCAGCGCTGCATTCCAGCCTGGCTGGAGCTCTTTCCTCTTTCCCATCCGAGGCCAAGGAAAGGGCTCCCAGCCAGGCTGGAAGGCAGCACTGACTGCGAAGAGACAGGAGCGAGGCTGAGTGCCCCATTACCATCACGGTGTGCCCCCTGCCTCTGAAGTCGACACAGGGGGCGGGACAACTACTACCCAGAAGAGGGTCCATTCAGACCCTCTTCTAATCCTCCCCAGCCGGTGCTTTGTTCCAGTGCTGACTGATGGGTTTTTTTTTCCTCTGCTCACTATGGGAGCTTCTATTGTATAATGATTAAACAACTGGGATAAGGAGCTGTGCTGGATTATTAGCTTGCAGCTTTTCATGCTTAGAACATTCAAAGTCTTGCCCATATATAGGTAGAGCTTGGAGGAAACAAACTGAAGGCCAGGGCAGCTGGACAGAGATCACCCACTACCCTGTGGAGCCACACTGGGGCATCATGCTTCTGAAGCTGTGCAGAGAGGATTATTCCCACACAGCAACTGAAGTGACTTCTTCACCTTACTGCTCCATAGAACCAGTCATGGGGGAATACCATCCAACAAGTTCAATTCAAGGCTATTCCCTCCCAAATTGGAAAATAGCTTAGTTAATTCTGAGCCCAATTCCCAAGCCAGTACTAACCCTTTGCAATCATTACATCAGTACATCAGTACATCATTGGGAGCATGATGGGATCTGGATTCCACCCCTAACCTCCCAGGAGCTTCTAAGCCCCCTTACCTCATTGCTGTGATGGCAGCCCGAAGGGAATTATGTCTTTCTTTCCCTCCCCTTACATTCTGGCACTTTCCATAGCAGCAATCTAAGTACCAGCAGTGGGGGGCGGGGGTTGCAGATAGAGACCACCTCCTTCCCTGCTGCCACAGGGAAGTTTGGGGTGGGGAAATTTGGGGTGGGGAATTTATTTTTCTCTGGTTCAGATTACAATATAAGCTGGGGAAGAACTAATAGGGATGTGGGTGGAGACTGCAGGCTGGTGAAATATGTGCCAAATAATTTTCTGAACCAGATTACTATGAAGTTTGGTGGCATCACCAAGGGCTCTAGCCATAATTCAGCACTGATACCTTGGTAGTTGAATAAATGGAATGAATGCAGCGGGGAGTGTGTGTGTGTGTGTGTGTGTGTGTGTGTGTGTGTGTGTGAAAGTTCTTTGTTCTGTTTTTCTAATTCTCCTCACCCTTAGTCCTGTGGAATGGTGATTGGCTACACTTCATCACAAACAACTTCTGGTCTAAACACTTTTATTCCTAACAGAAATGTAAACTAAAGACAAAATTGTTGAATTTGCTGCATAGTACCAGGCAGAAACAAATTCAAAAGCATTCAGAGTTTAATGTAGCAGTTTTCCTGGGGGCTGAATGGTTCACCTTTCTTTCACAGATGCTATAGCAAATATGACTCTAGTTTTGCCCCCAGCAGCAGGAGGAAAATGAAAGCAAGTGTGCTATACCATCGAAATGGTTCTTTTACTGGGTCAGCGAGCCAAAGAACATCACCAGCGGAGAAGTTTTAAAAAGGCTTTATTTGCTCTGCAGAAGCAAAGGTTCTGGCCGGCTAGTGCCCAAATTCCAGAACCCCGATCATCATTTACAACAGACTTTTATACCTTACAGATCACATAGGCAAGAATTTACATGATGATAACAGTATCTCCTTATCTCATTGGTATGTAGGTAGAGCTGGGGAGGAAATTCCTTCTTATCCTTTATCATGCTTTTATCGTGTTGTGTGTTTTAAACCTTTCAGCATGACTAGATTAGTTTTATAAGTTAATCAATTATATCAATTCCACCCTTTCTTTTAGTGGGGACTAATTCCTTAGCCCCTTCTGGTATGATGATATCTCACCCGGGATATAGATTCTTCTTCTTCTTCTTCTTTTTTTAATATGTCAACGTCCGGTTTAAACAGTATGGGACCCATTGTATACAACAACAGAGGAGTAGGAGGGGATCATATTAATACAAAATCCAAAAAGCATCAGAGCACCAAAAGCTAAAAGTTCATGATTAACAGATATTCCCATGGTTCAATCTCCTTTTACCCTTTAGAACAAAGTTTTTAACCCGTCAAGGGGTTCAACTTCCCAGCGTTCTGGGTTCTCCTTTGTTGCAGCTGTTGCTGATGGTGGACTGCCGGTCCTTCTTCTGGGTCAGGGTTGACGTCCTCTGGAGACTCCCTTGGGATTCTTCCCTTACACTTGACCACTGTTTGGGTCACCAACAGAACCTGGAGAGGACCCTGCTTACTGAGAGAAAAAGATAGGCATACAAGACATCAGTTCCTCCCCCCCGAAGGGACAGCATCCTGGGATCAGGGTGGCCAACCAACATTCCCAAAAGAGGAAGGTCATAACCTTTCTTAGGTCTAGTTCTCAAAGCAAGCAACACAATAAGTAAAATCTGAGGCCACTTCAAATTGGTCTTTCGGCAATTTTTCCCCAATAATGTTTTTGTTTCCTTACTTTCCCTCGCTTCCCCGCTTCCCAAAGTTCAAAACAGGGGATAATGTCCTCCACTGGGGCCTGCAATGGCCACTATGGCTTGTGAGCTGTAGAGAGGGCTTCAACCCAATGGGTCAGCTTGCAAGCAGCAATCCTGGGCAGGAGGCAAAAGTAATAAAAGTAAAAAAAAAATGATGATGATAATGTTCACGTTCACCCCACCCTCGTGGGTTTGTGACTTTGAAGAAACATTTAAAAACCTGGCAGGTCAAACATAGTCTTATCACTCGAGAGGCCACAACATAAACTTCAGCACTTGAATCTCGCAAAGGCCTTTTGGGTAGAACTGCTGATAAAGTCCTGTTCTCCTGTAGCATGTAGCTCTTCTTCCAAGATGTCCAGAGTGATGTACTACATACTTAAGTTTCCTCTCATGACAACCCTTCAAAGCAGGCCAGGCCGTTTAAGTGGTTGGCTCAGTGTCACCCAGCAAGTGTCATGGTTGAATGAGGAACTGGACTCGGGTTTTCCCGGTCCTAGTACAGCACTCTAACCACTACACCACGCTGTGCCAGCATACTTACAGACTTCTGTCAGGGCAATCAGTCTCCATCCAGTGTACCTGACTTCATTCTCCATAGAAGGGTGATTTGTCAGTGACACCTGGCTTTCGGGATCTTCACTGTCCCCATCTAAGCCACATTTAGGTAGTGTTCCAACTCTCCGTCAACAATATCCTTATAAAAACCTATATAAAAGGAAACAGTCCTTGCCTCCAGACAAAATTAATATACCTTGTAGAAATAGGATTGAAATCTCTTTCACGAGGCCTAGTGTCTCATGGAACAAACAGGCTTCTGTGGTAAAATATGTTATCCATAATCTTGCAGAGGGGTGAAGCCTGTGATAAACACAAGTTATTATCAAGTCTCTAATCAGGAGCTGTGAAAACAGTATGGGTTTAACAGTAGCATACAGAAAGCTAGATCCTTTTAAGCTAAGAAGACCTTTAGGTGAATGCAAACCGGTACTTGGGAACTCCCTGCCACTTGGTATAACTGGCTACAGGAATGGCATCTAGATTTCAAAAGTTCTTTGCGGAGGCAAAGCAAGGCTGGCTGTGAGGAAAATTTTAAATTTAAGCCTTAGACCATTTTATAGTGGCTCTCAGTGTACATGGTAACAAAAATATTACAAAGACATAAAAACCTCTAGTATTCATAACACATTATATCAGCTTGTGTTTACAACTTTTTATCCATTCAGCTTAAAACCTTATTGATTGATTGATTGATTGATTGATTGATTGATTTCCTCCCACAATTTACTGACATCCCTTCATAACATTAAAAAAAAATCTTAAGCAAGGTTAACTGTAGGGGGGGGGAATCTAAAAGCCCCTCCTGTAAAAAAGGTGGGTGTGGGACTGGGAAGGTGCTACAGTTCCCCTCTCTCATTACTTTATCAATAACTGAACAGACTAATGACATCTGATAAGACAATACAAAAACCCAAAATAAACAAGAGATCAGTTTAAAGGGGTTCAGCTGAATTACAACATTGGGACCTTAGAATCCTTTCCTAATTTTCTACTATTACTATGAATCAAGGGTTAATTTGCCCTATTTCAACTTTAAGAGAAGCACAATCATTTACAGAAGAATCATTCAGTATATGACCAAGGTGTTACCCATCTTCAGAGCATAAAAGCTCCCTTTTGCTTCCTCATGAAAGTGTTTCCAAACAACAACTCCATCCACCAAATTCACCCAACCTTCCCATAAGAGAATGTACAAAGATGTTACAAACATAACACACACGGCAGGCACAGTATTAAACTATTCCCTGCAGCTAGTTCAATGAATTCCAATAGGTTGCAAACTGGAGTTCTCAACTAGCTATTCCTCTGACTGGTTGGCATCTAACTAAAAGTTTGGCTGGGTTGGGTTCCCAAGAGATTTTACTGAAGCAGGGGGAGAGGAAAAGGCTCCAATTCTCCCCAAGACCCACATACTATGGTTAAAATGCAGGAATTACACTTTTTATATTTAGCTACAATAGGAAGAAACATGGTGGTCCTTTTTCTTTCCAATTTTCCAGAAAGGTAGGCTACTGGTTGTGATGCTGGACCCAAATATTGGGTCACAACTGCAGCCATACATCCTTTGTCCTCTTTTACAAACAAGTAAAAGAGTTTCTCATAGATTGGAAATGCTAGTGCAGGTGCAGAAACTAATAAAGATTTCAAGTTTTCCCAAGCATCTCAGGCCTCTTCTGTCCAAGACAGATTGTGGGGTTGCGTAGTTAAATCATACAAGCTACTTGAGCTATTTGGCTAAAACCAGGAATCCATTGTCCACAAAAACCAACCATGCCAAGGAAAGAGCAAACTCCTTAACAGTAGTGGGTTGCCTCCTTCCCACAATCATATGCACTCTCTCTGGCAATAAAGTCTTAGCATGTTTTGACAACAGGAGTCCCATATATTTACTTCAGATTTGACCCACTGAGCCTTCGGTTTTGAGGCTTTTAAAACCTGTTTGTGCCAAATTGGTCAAAATAAAAACAGTTAAGTGCTCATTGGCCTTTTTATCCACTGTAGCCCAAAAACAGACCATCTATAAACTGCAATAATAATGAACCTAGGGCAGAATATGGTGTTAGGGGTATCCATGATATCTATACTAGTAAAGGGAACATGTACATAAGCGACATTTCCTCCTTCAAAAGTCACTTCTCTCACTGGAAATGCCTTGGCACTCACTTTCCTTTCTCCCAACTTTCTCTGTGCTTGCTTATCATCCTTTGTCTGTACTTTCTGAAGCACCACTCTGGTATCCTTCGTATCAGACTGAATTTTGGAGGGCGTCTGGACCTCCCAAAGTACTACTTCTTCCTCAGTCTCTTCCCCTTTCTCTATCACCTTTTCCTTTTCCTCCTCTCATTTTCTCCCTTTTCCCTTTCTCTGCAAATCTTCCCCCTCACCTCCATAAGGTGGAGGTGGAGCTGAGGGGGTTAACCCCTTTCTGGAAGCCAATTTAAATTGAGCCACCAGGGTGGATGCCTTCCCACTTGATATCAATCGGGCACCCATTTCATCAACAGACATCATTAATCCTGTAGGAGTTAAACCACATTGTTTACACATTTCAGGTTTTGCCCACAAACTCCTAAAACCACCAGCATATTAATGTTCAGAAAAATTAAGTGTCCTCCTCTTTCTCTGAAGACTGGCTTCTGCCCGATTCCTCATCTTCGCCCCATTCATCTAGTTTCCTCTGTGAACAACCAGAACCTATGCCCTCCCCCTCCCTGTGTCCCATGTCCTCTAAGCCGCACGGCCCACAACCTATGCCCGCCCCCATCCCTCTTGTTACCCGCGGGACTGGGGGAGGTGAGGGTGTCAGGGAGGCCTGGGCGGCAGGTGGTACACTGGGGACGGGAAGGGGATCCATTTGATCACAAGGGTGTACATAGGGCGGTGGGTTTGGCTTTCGGATTTGCTAGCCCTACGAAGACAGGAGGAGCAGCCTGTGTCTTCATCAACCCACAACTTTTAAGGATTTCATCCCTAGACCAGAGCTCCATAAACGCTTGCGCATATTGATGTTCCTCAAATTTTCCTTCCTGGGTACAAAACAATAATAACTGCAGTATGGTTTGATAATCGATCGATCCGCAGGGGGCCCATATGGCCCCGCTTTCTAATTGGTAATAAAGCCAACAATTTTGACAGAAATTAATCATTTTCTTTTTCCTAAGGGGATCTCCTCCCGTTAGGAATATCAAATTCCTTAATACACATTGTAGTGGAGTACAGTCTTTTCCCTTTTTCTTGCTCTGAGCAGTTCCCATCCTTTTCTGGTAAGTAGTTTAGTTATTTGGGACTTTAACCCATAAACTGTAATCTGGGACTTTAACCCACCCCAGGGGACTTTAACCCCTCGTTTAAATCTACTTACCCGCTCTGGAGCGTCCTTCCCCTCAGCGCGCTTTACACCGTTTTCCTGCCTTAGTTCTCCGATTTCTGGTCCATTGTTGTGGAAGGTCCTGGTGCGACATTAGAGCCTTGCCCACTTCTCAACAAAGGTGAGGTGCCGGCTGGGCTGGTTAGTCTGCCTGTCGCCGGGGGGCCTTTCCACCCAGTGGGGGGTTGCCTACGCTCATGTAAGGAATGTGGCCCCAATCCGAGTCATGGCACCAATTTGCTATACCATCCAAATGGTTCTTTTACTGGGTCAGCGAGTCAAAGAACATCACCAGCGGAGAAGTTTTTAAAAGGCTTTATTTGCTCTGCAGAAGCAAAGGTTCTGGCCGGCTAGTGCCCAAATTCCAGAACCCCGATCATCATTTACAACAGACTTTTATACCTTACAGATCACATAGGCAAGAATTTACATGATGATAACAGTATCTCCTTATCTCATTGGTATGTAGGTAGAGCTGGGGAGGAAATTCCTTCTTAACCTTTATCATGCTTTTATCGTGTTGTGTGTTTTAAACCTTTCAGCATGACTAGATTAGTTTTATAAGTTAATCAATTATATCAAGTGGAGTTATTTGGGCATCAGGGTGAGGGGCGTTGCTGCTACTGTTGCATCAACCCTTGAGGCTCCAGAGTGCTTACAGCTATATACAGTGTTTCCAGGTCTGGACCTGGCAAACTCTGTGTGCCCCAGAGTCATTATATACTATTTTGATCATAGAACACAAACAGTATTATAACTACTGTCAGAAATAACTATATGTATCTGAGGACTTAGAAGATGCTAAGTTGGCAAAGAGGCTGCTAACTTGGCAAAGAGGCACTTTTTAACGTGGCGATTCTCTGTATTTAGCAGGGGGAGAGTAACTGGCCCTGTCCACCTCCAGCACAGTACCTCCAGTGACTGTTGCTGGTGTCTGTCTTATGTTTCTTTTTAATTGTGAGCCCTTCGGGGACAGGGTTCCATCTTATTTGTTCATTTGTTTGTTATTTCTCCGTATAAACCGCCCTGAGCCATTTTTGGAAGGCGGTATAGAAATCGAATGAATGATTGAATGAATGAATGAATGAAGATGAACTATCTAGGACATTTGTTCTATCATTTGCATGTAAGATTGTGAAAAAGGGATAAAGTCATACTGAGTTGCCAAGTCCCAAGCCAGAAATGGTGCCTGTCTCTTTAAAAGTTCCATAGCACCCATGCTGTATGTACAGTCACTGTACTTCTTACTGCATAGATTCACCACATCCTTTCCTTCCCAGCTTGCAGTTGGGCAAAACTAGAACCTTGCCAGTTACTTTAGGCAGAAGGGGTGGGGTGACGGGACCTGTAAAAGCTTAGATAGGGGGTCTTGCCCACAGCCCATGTACTGCTAATTATCAGGTGCAGCACTGAAAAGATCTTGATATGCTGATCTGACTGTATTGCTACTTGCTCAGAAATGCACTGCTGTGTTAAGCAAGCTGTTAGAACTCTGGTAGTAGAACTTAGGGTGGGGGAGTCTGAGGGCTCTGAAGCAGGAGTGAAGCAGGAAGACCCTGGTTAAAATCTCAGCTCCATCATGAATTTTCTATGCAGCTTTAGAGATGCCTCCTAATTGTAGCAAAGAGGCTGCTAACTTGGCAAAGAGGCACTTTTTAACGTGGCGATTCTCTGTATTTAGCAGGGGGAGAGTAACTGGCCCTGTCCACCTCCAGCACAGTACCTCCAGTGACTGTTGCTGGTGTCTGTCTTATGTTTCTTTTTAATTGTGAGCCCTTCGGGGACAGGGTTCCATCTTATTTGTTCATTTGTTTGTTATTTCTCCGTATAAACCGCCCTGAGCCATTTTTGGAAGGCGGTATAGAAATCGAATGAATGATTGAATGAATGAATGAATGAAGATGAACTATCTAGGACATTTGTTCTATCATTTGCATGTAAGATTGTGAAAAAGGGATAAAGTCATACTGAGTTGCCAAGTCCCAAGCCAGAAATGGTGCCTGTCTCTTTAAAAGTTCCATAGCACCCATGCTGTATGTACAGTCACTGTACTTCTTACTGCATAGATTCACCACATCCTTTCCTTCCCAGCTTGCAGTTGGGCAAAACTAGAACCTTGCCAGTTACTTTAGGCAGAAGGGGTGGGGTGAAGGGACCTGTAAAAGCTTAGATAGGGGGTCTTGCCCACAGCCCATGTACTGCTAATTATCAGGTGCAGCACTGAAAAGATCTTGATATGCTGATCTGACTGTATTGCTACTTGCTCAGAAATGCACTGCTGTGTTAAGCAAGCTGTTAGAACTCTGGTAGTAGAACTTAGGGTGGGGGAGTCTGAGGGCTCTGAAGCAGGAGTGAAGCAGGAAGACCCTGGTTAAAATCTCAGCTCCATCATGAATTTTCTATGCAGCTTTAGAGATGCCTCCTAATTGTAGCCTTCTGCCATGTGTAGACAATAATAGTAACCTATATTGTAAGGTTGTTGGAAAGATTATTGAGTCAGTGGGGCTGTTCATATAACTGTTAATGGGGTGAAACAAGCATTTTTGGAAGGGCGGTATAGAAATTGAAAAATCATCATCATCATCATCATCATCATCATCATCATCATCTTACCCTGTTTCAGAAGCTGTGCATGCTCCTGTTTTTGGTTGTACGCTGGTGAAAGCCTAAGAAAGAGGAGAGAGGCATGATAATCTGTGAGACAGGCGCTGGGTAGTATGGCTTTTCCTCCTACCTTGCTAAAGTGCTGGGTACGACAGCATTGTCCTACTCAGCTCCAGTCACAGATGATCATGCCTCCTTCTTCTTACCTAGGTTTTTGCTAGCACACAATAAAAAATGGAGTGTGCACGGCTCCTGAAGCTGGGTAGGGTGCTTGTCCTACCCCATTAATGGTCGCATGAACAGCTGTAATAATAATAAACTATCTGGGCCAGGTGCAGAGCATCTAGGCCTCTGGCCAGCCCACCGTATCGCTGCCACCTTTCTCTCCCCCCCGCCCCCCGCCGCCTGTCCGCCCCGCAGTTTTGTGGCCGGCCAGCCAGCCAGCCTACTGCTTCTTCTCCTCGCCACCCACTTCTCCATCCCCCCCGGCCCTTTCTGGCTGGCGGGTCACCCCCCCCCCCGCCTGTCCGACCGCTCCTCCACCTTCCGGCCTCCTGGCCTGCTTCTTCTCCCCCCCACCTGCTTCTCCACCCCCCCTTTCTGGCTGGTGGACCTGCCGACCTGCTTCTTCTCTCCCTCCCGCTTTCTGGCCAGACGGCCAGCTGGCCGCTGTTTTCTTTACTGGCTGGCCACTACAGCCACCGCCATTTTCTTCCCTCCCACCTCTCCCGTGGCTATCCGGCAGCTCTCTGAACTCTCGCGAGAGCTGCCATACATGGGATTAGCCATGGGTATGCCATAGGGAATTAAATATATAGATCATAATAAACTTTATTTGTTAGCTGCTCCATAACAATCCTGTAAAAATTCTGCCCCGTAACAATCTCCCATGATGTGTGTGAAATGCGCTGGACACTCCAAAAGCACCATTTAAGTGCCAACCATTATTATTTGCTGCCCTGGAGGCCTCTGAAGTTGTGAACAACCTCAGGTAGCAGCACTTTCAACTCCTGTAATTGACATATGGCCTCTTTATGGAATGTGCTTGCTCTGATATTCACATCAAAATTGTGAAATTTCACGTGGGCAGTTTCCTGTAATCAAGAAAGCTATTTTTAGCTCCATTTCAGAGAGATTACATAACAGGCTGATGTGTCATGGAATTTCTCTAGTGACAACAACAGCCTACTGTACAAAGGGGAACTTGTAAGACTGTTGATTGACATTACAGGTATAGCCATGGGGGGAAAAACAGGTCAGCCAGGAAACTTACTGACAAACTTAAGCAAAGTCTTGATACCAAATCATGCTTTTATCTGAGGATTTCATGTCTATATTCTCCTGACCTTTGGGTCATAGCCTGGCTTTCACTTCTGAATTCAGTTTTTGATTAATAATGCTTCCCTTTGTTTTTGAATTTTTAGTCCAAAGATTTATTTACAAGGAATTATGTGTTCACTGTGGCTAGATATCAGGTCTCTACTGTGTGTCACTCATGTAGTAGTACAGTCCACCGGAACATATAGAGATTTGGAATACATTAGCTTAATTTTTTAGCATAGTGAGAACTTTGTTACTTAACCTAAGTTTATCATATAAAACATGGAAATAATAGTGACCAAGTCTATCACACTTATTATGATGTGATAAAGATTGACAAACACTAACCTGTTCTATAGGCCTGCTCAACTGCTGAACAGGCCTGCTCAACTTCGGATCCCAGCTGTTTTTGGATGACAACTCCCATAATCCCCAGATGCAGTGGCCAATGGCCAGGGATTATGGGAGTTGTAGGCCAACATCTGCAGGAGGGCCGAAGTTGAGCAGCCCTGCTATAGAATAACAACTGGCTATTTCCCTCATTGCTGACATGACACCAACTCCTTGAGCTTCAACTGGATGATTAGGTTATAGCAAATATTTCAAAATAATACTGTGCCTGGGCTCATATAGCCAGCATCCGCCACTATAGATTCTCTGTGGGATGTTACAAGTTATTCCACTTGTTTGCTTTCGAATTTACTGTCATTCATCAAAAAGAAAGCTTTTAATGTACATGGGAAGCTCTGGGGGCAGGATGATGAGTTAGGCCTCCTCTGCCTCAGTGCACTGGATTTTAAAAGGAGAAGGATGATGTAGTAGAAGTGTGGAGGAGAGGAGAGGAGAGGAGAGGAGAAGAGCATGGGGGGTGAGAATATCTCTCCTCATCTCTTTTCCATCAATTTCCTCCTTTTCAAATCCTGTGCACCCAGGAGGATTCAGAGTGGTGGTGACAAGCAGGGGAACAGGTGAGTTGGTGGCAGACAGATGTGGCAGTGGTGATGGGAGCGACAGCAACCGTTGCTGCTCCTGCGCCCCAATAATCTGTCACTTGAGGTGACTGCCTCAGTTCACCTCCTCAGAAGATAGCAAGATGGTGTTTCATGATTCCCACTGCCCACATGAAGCCTGTTACATTTTCTTTTAAAAACCACCTAAGCATCTCATGGTTTGCCTGTAATGTGTGTTTAAGAAAACACACCCATATCACAAGGCTTTTGAGAGGTGACATCACAGATTCTAGTAACAGGATCTGAAAGAAAAGCTAGTTCTGGGGGAAAGGCCAGGTTCAGTCATGCTTTTCACTTCTCATCACCAAATGTGAAACCTAAGATGCCTGTAGCCAACAGGAACTTGAATTCCTTGTACTATATGACAGGGCGTCATGGTGGAAAAAGGGACATGGGGAAGGTGGAACTGGGTTCAAAAAGATGTTGGGTTGCCAGCTTTGTCCAGGCAGGGCTCTTGTGCATTTTTAGTTAACAAGGAGACGTTAACATTAACAAGGAGAAATGGCATCAGCTGAACACTTTCCAATGCAGTGATGGGGAAAACTTCAGCTGCTGAAACTTCAGCCCCTGCTAACTTGGCAAAGAGGCACCTTTTAATGTGATGATTCTCTTTATTAGCAAGGGAATAGTAACTGGCCCTATCCACCCCCAGCACAGTGACTGTTGCAGGTGTCTATCTTATGTTTCTTTTTAGATTGTGAGCCTTTTGGGGACAGGGATCCATCTTATTTGTTTGTTATTTCTCCGTGTAAACCGCCCTGAGCCATTTTTGGAAGGGTGGTATAGAAATCGAATGAATGAATGAATGGATGAATGAATGAAATGCCACCTGTTTGGGATAAAATGGCATAGGAATCGTGCTAGAAAAAAGCTGGCAATGAGGGGTGTGTGTGTGTTTGAGGGGTTAAATGGGAGAAGAGGATATAATAGGAAGGAGGGTTAGGAAAATGGGGAATGAATCACATGTAAGAGGGATATTTCAAAGATAAAGGGAAAATGAGAGAGTGGAAGGTGAGCACACAAAACTGGGGAATGGTATAATACTGAAAAGTGATTTGGAGAAGGAATGGGAAAGCAGAGGCCTAATAAGTAAGGTGTGAGAAGCTGAGGCACGCAGAAAGGAAGCATATCTGCCAACATGTCCCTATTTTCCCATTTAAGTGAATAGGGGAAATAGGGACATGTTGGCAGGTATGAGGAACGCTGTAGGATTACAATCAGAATTTGAGTTAATCCTGGATAACTCATCCCTGGAAATACTAGTGTCTCAATTTTTGCTCAAAAAAGCAAGTTTGTTGTGCTCCTTCTTGGAGAGGGACCTGTGTAATTAATAACTAACTAACTAACTAATCAACTAACTAACTAACTTTCCTCATGAAGAAAGATTATGGTTGTTGAGAAATTGGTGTGTGTGTGTGTGTGTGTGAACTGTAGCTCCTAAGTGCTCTCCCCCACGCCCCGCCTCACCCATTTACTTACTTCCCCTGGTTTGCTGCCACCACCTCCTTCTATTAGGAGGACACTTTTAGGAGGAGGAGTGTCTTTGTAAAGTCAAATGGTGTCTGGGGGATAACATGTTTGAGTGGTAGGCATGGGGGGCAGGGGAGAATGTTTCTCCTCAGAGTGCTTAAACAACACCAGCACCCTCCAATTTAACAATCTTGCTTACTGCATACTCAACAGGAACAGGGAATTCAAGGGTTGAGAGGAAAAATGATAGGCAGAGAGAATAAAAACAAAACAGTCACATCTACCTCCTAATACTGATCTTAAGCTAGGGATATTTATCACAAAACCCAGCTTCATCACCTCAGACTAGGTATTTCCACACAGAAGATTGTGTTCTCCACCCCACTTCAGTCAGGCCACTCACCCAACCAATAGGGAGTGAAGATTTTGTAATAGCGCCTCCCTCTGGTGCTTGCTAGGTGTCAGTCATAAGTGTTACCTCCTCCCCCAGACAGAGGAGCTTACATCCTCAACCATCGCTGGTGGTTTTGGAGGGCAACAAATTGACTCTTTAATGGGTAACCAGAAGCCTGGTCTTCACAATGGAGTGGGCGGGTGGGGGGGGGGCTTTGTTTATGGCTGAGTTGGATTTGCATGGTATGCTAGAGACCTGCCAGATGGATACTTTCCTTTGGAAGGGCAGGTGTGTGTGTTCACATAATGTCCAGATTTACGCTGAAGTCCCTGCAAGCATTGGGGGGGGGGCACTCCATACACGATCCGGGTTTTTCATTGCATATTGGAACTTAGCCTGATTTATGTCCAGGGTAAAAAATTCTACTTTTTGCATTGGGTTTTTGGGCAAATCCAAAATATCGAATATGGCCCATAACTTTCAGTATTTCACCCCTCTTAATCCTACGGTAAAGCTTGCTGTCTGGGAAAGGCCCTGGAGAAGTTATACAGCATTTTGCTTTTAGCACGGCATTAGCCCCACTAGGTGGGAGCAGAGAGCCAGCTGCCTTCAGCTTCGCCTTTTCCATGCAACGGCTTCCCTGGGCATTTTGCACACAGGGCTTTTAGCTGGCATCTCCTCCAGAATGGAGGGCGTGGCCTGCTTTCCCATATCAGCCAGATTTACCCCAAAGTCTAGGGCTCTGTGGTGTGAAAAATGCCTTGGAGGTTACCAATGATCCACACAGGGCTTCATGCCAAAGAGACTTATTTTGCTCCTAAAGTAATGGTGTGCTATAGGCAGGGTTGCCAACACTGCATTGGCAGAAATTGGGACAGGGATTCGGGGTGGGGGGGCGGGGGGCTGGGGGCAATGCCTCCTAGGGGCACAGGACTTGTCTTTTTAAAAACAAACCTTTGAAGGACTCCTGTCCTTAGCCCTGCCTTCCTCCGAATGAGGAAGATGAGCATGCATGTTCATGTGGAGAAGCCTGAAATTGACCCATATGCCTCATTTGGAGGAAGGCAGGGCTAAGGAAGGGAGTCCTTCGCCCATCCTCCTGCCCTCCTTCCCTCCCTCCCTCTTTCCTCCTGCTGGAGTCAGTGACTGATGGCCGTGGCGGTGAGTGTTCTCCACGACAGGAGGGAGTAGAGCCTTTTTAGCAGCAGTGCACCGCCTGCCCCAGCCAGCCCTGGCCGCTGCCCTGCCCCAGAAAGCAGCCATTAATTTCTTATGACTTGGGAGGCGGGAGAGCTCTCAGTGCTGTCTTGCTCCACCGCCTCTCAGCGGTGGCTTTAAAAGTTTTTTTATTATTATTATTTAAAGATGAGACAAAGCAGGAGAAAATGAGTCCCAAACGGAACGAGCATTTCCCCACTGAAAAACGGGACATCCCGCACAGTGCGGGACAGTTGGCAACCTTAGCTATAGGCATTCTAACTATACTTAACAGCACCAAATATGGGATTCTTCAAGGGTTCCATACTGGATAATTATGGTATCTAGATAAGATGTAGTGGAACCAGCTTCAAAATACTGCCTACTTACAAAATTGGTGTTGGTGTAGTCTTGGGAAAATCTTAACTTGGAGTCCGGAGTATCTTATAAACTTATTGTAAAGGTAGATGTGGTCACCTTAAGTAGCGCAGCGGGGAAATACTTGACTAACAAGCAGAAGGATGCAAGTTGAAATCCCTGCTGGCACTATATCAGGTAGCAGCGATATAGGAAGATGCTGAAAGGAGGAAACAATGGTAAACCTCTCCTGTATTCTACCAAAGAAAATCACAGGGCTCTGTGGGCGCCAGGAGTCGAAATTGACTTGATGGCACACTTTACCTTTTACCTTTAAAGGTAAATGTGACAATAATGGGAAATATTTTTGTAAACTTAGTAATGCTACAGAAACTAATACGCTCACGATTCAATACTATGTAATCCCAGGCTCAAACATTGCCCAAACCAACAAGATGGAGTATTAGAGTCAAATGTAAAAGTCCTGCATTTAGGAAGGAAAATCAGTTGTACAAGTATGGGATGAGGAAGACCTAGGTAGGCAGAAGTACATGTGAAAAGGTTCTTAATGGCTCACAAACTGAACCTGAGCCAGTGGCATGATACAGCTGTTAAAAAGCCAATGGAATCTTGAGCTGCATTAACAGAAGCATAGCATCCAGATCATAAGAACTTGACAATGATACCCATGGTCTCCAATGTCTATGCACTAATTCAGAGACTGTGGGAAACAAACAGGAGGAACTTTAAATCCTAACGTGGAAAGGCAACGTTGATCTGCTAGGCATCACTGAAAGTTGGTGAGACAAGACTCATGAGAGCTGAACAACCATACCCAATGAGTGCTCACTGATGACTTCATCAAGTGGGAGGGAATCAAGTGGAGTGCCACATGGCTCTGGCCTGGGCCTTCTGCTGTTCAGTGTTTTTATATATGACTTGGAGAAGGAAGGAGAGGAGATAATAATAAAAAACGCAAACACCACAAAGCCGACAAGGGGATAGCTAATACCTCAGAAGACAGAATCCAGATTCAATCCAATTTAGACAGACTTGAGTCTTGGTCTAAAACCAAGAAGATGAAGAAGTTGTTCACATGACCAGGTGGGCGGGGCAGCAGGTGCTGGGGGTAGGCTGGTTAAACTTATCTTCCTCCCAGGGAAATGTTGTCCTGTAGTTGGGAGCTCTGATTGCACTCCTAGGCAATCATGTGGCGCTCCGGAAGCTGGGACAATGCGTCCCAGTCTCTGGATATCCCACAATGCACTGGGTGACATCCACAATTCATTGGATTCCCTCAGGGATCCACCTAGAGCACCTGTCTCTGTGTCTGCTGGGGCTAAACATCACCTCAGTGAACCCATAATCCCTGGCGCCCAGGTTTAGGGCTCATTCAAGCACTGAACCCTGGCTAAGAGCCAGGTTTAAAAGTGGGGCTAGGTGACGCTGCCCCACTGGGATCAGGCCCAATCTCAGCAGTTCTCATATGCAGCCTAACCCAGGCTAGGCTTCCCTAGCCTGGGTTAGGATGCACATGAGAATAACCTTGAAGTTTAATAGAGACAAATGTAAAGTCCTACATTTGGGTAAGAAAAATCAAATGCATAGGTACGGGATGCGGGAGACTTGGCTTGGTAGAAGTATGTTTGAAAGGGACCTAGATGCCTTAGTGCAGAGATTCTCAACGTTGGGTCTCCAGATGTTATTGGACTTAAACTCCCATAATCCTCAACCAAAGGCCCTTGGGGCTGGGGATTATTGGAGTTGAAGTCCAATAATATCTGAGGACCCAACGTTGAGAATCCCTACCTTAGTGGACTATAAATTAACATGAGCCAGCAGTCATTTCTTTGGCTAGTTTACTTGGGAGAACCACCCTTCTCTTCTCTAAGTCTCTTCAAGAGAACCTTGTTTGGGGCATAAGGAGAGAGAGGGTGGTGCCTATCTTCCCCTTGCCTGATTTTCTTTTTGGTCTGCTTCTCTGCTCCATGCAGACAGAGTGATGATGCCTGCCCAGACAGAGGCACAGAATCCAGAAATGGGGAAAGATCCCAGAACATAGTCTAAGGGCACATGATACAGCCACCTTGCTGAGGCTAAGCAGGTCTTGGTGTGGTCATTGCCTGGATATGAAACCCTAGTATGCCACCTTTGGGGATAGGGCAGCAGCTCAGTGGTAGAGTATCTGCTTTGCATGCAGAAGATCTCTGGTTCAATCTCTGGCACCTCCAGGTAGAGCTGGGAAAGACTTCTGCCTGAAACCTTGGAGAGCTGCTGCCAGTCAGTGTAGACAATACTGAACTAGATGGACCGATGGTCTGACTCGGCATAAGGCACCTTTGTGAAATCTAAGGCTCCAGCCCCTTTTCTTTGCATATTTTTCATTATCCTCAACTCCCTGGAGCACCAATAGTTCAGATTAATTGCATGCATTCCCAAGAAAGTAAGCCTTTTCATCTTCAGGACTCTGGACAAATATTAACCAGCCTTGAGGCTCCTAAGTAACAAGAAAGCCTTGTCTTCTAGGTTCCAACTAAGGCAAAAGTATGTATGAGTCACCCCCCAAATGAGCAGTTTTGCTCTGTCTGCATTTCATAACTAGAAAATAGAAATTAGTAGGCCAAAGCCCTACTAATGCCTTATTGACATGATCAAGGCACAGGGCTGTAACTAAATAGCACTGGCTAACAGTATTAAGGTGGTATTCACCTTCAATTATTAGTATAGATCATCAACAATTCCTAAATGTTGTTATATTGAGGCCTGTTATTCTGGTTTGCTTGTTCTGTGAGAACCATTAGCAAGACTGCAAGCTGACTAGGAAAAAGAAAACGTGGCCTGGCTTGCTGCTGTGCACTTAAACAGCTGATTTGCAAAAGTCAATAGATGAAATTTTGAGTGGCATGGAAGAGAGCAGTATTTCTTGCTAATGTCGATAGACTGAGCTGCCCTTAAAGGCTTAGGAGCAGGGCCTGGTAAAAAATATGGCATCCCTACTTTGCCTTATGTATTGGAGGACACGGGAAAGGCTTCCTAATTAAAACAGAACTTCTGCGTCTATGGCTACAACAAAACCTGATGTGCCTAATGGTGACAATTGTTAGGGCTGGCCTCAGGGGGCCTTTGGAAAACTGCCCTCCATTAGACCCCTCCTACCTGTCTGGACCCTGAGAGAGTTCCTCTACTTCCACCATACAAAGGTTATAGAAACAAGAGCCGGATCCAAACATTATCCCAAAGCCCTGCTTTAGCTGTGTACAACAAAAACTCTATGTGCCTAATGGTGACAATTGTTAGGGCTGGCTTCTTGTGGGGCGAAGGGGAAGGAAGTCCTGCCCCCTCCGTGTGAATCACCCATGCTGCTCATGGTTTCGACAGGGCTTCTCTGAAGAGGGAAAAGCCCTCCATGATGGCAGGCACATTCGTGGTTGTGAGGGTGGATTGATCCACCCCTGAATGGTGGAGGCCCAGGTTCTTTGAATCCATCTGCTCAATGGTGGCTCCACCCCTGGTTACTGCTCTCCTTGCTCCACTCCAGACAGGCTGCCTGCATCATGGACTCCCCAGGCCCTCCCTGCAGTGCCTCCTCTCGTGTCTGTAGAGAAGGCCTCTACAATGGAAGTCACGGCTCACACAGACACCTCAGCAAACAATGCGAGTGAAGGATAGAGAGACCCCCAGCATCCCCCCTACCTACAGAATACCTATATTATCAGTCCACTAATTCAATGGATGCACAATCTGCTCTGCAAGAGCTGGGTACCACCATCTGCTCTGCAAAAGCTGAGCATGATCAGTGATGCTCAGTTTGAGACTATAGGCAAATTGAACAATCAAGGCAGCCCACCAGAGACAGCATGCACACAGGTCCCTTCCTCTGATCTCCATGGAGTAGGGATCCAGACCCTTTCTGTAGCCCCAGAGGACATTGATGCACAAGATATGGGCCCAGGAACTCTCCCTGACAGTATGGAGCCAAGTACCCAAGGTAGTCTACCAGAGACTGTGAGCACTCAGGACTCTCCCACTGACCTTCTTGGACTGGCTCCAGGCCAGTTGGCCACTGCGGTTGAAGTGTGGGGCCAACTGAGGGCAATACCAGTGTCCCTGGGGTCGGATGGGCAGATCCTGGAAGATACCCCTCCCTCCCTCACGGAGCCTCTCTGCTCTGACACCAATTCACAGTCCAGCCCAGAAGATCACAACCAGAAGATCAGCATAAGGTAGCCCTCCTCTCCTGGAGTGTGACTGGATGGGCTGCATCTGCAAGGGATGCCTGATTCACTGATTACTTGGCCCGCCATGATATCATCCAGCTTCATGAATGACGGAGGTAATATTCCTTAACGGATTTCTCTCATTCTCCATTAGAGCTGAGCCGGGGATGGGCCGTGGAAGATCAAAAAGTGGTTTGTGGTACTAGTTGGTGGTACTAGTTTCCACCGTTCTTCCTGCAACATCAAGATTTCTCCCACCACTCAAGCACTAGGCTGTGGCAGTGTTAATCCAATTCAGTCGCTGTTCCTTGCTGATAATACTTACCTCCTTCCACAGCAGTGGAAACCCCAGCTTAGAACCATCTGGGCTGAATTGGAAACCTACGCTGTCTACGTCAGACTTTCTCACCCTGACAACATGTGCCGGTGGTCCTGGGTGGTGAGTTCAACACTAGGTTGGGTCCTGATGATCACACCCTGTACACGAAACATCAGTGCCCCCCTCCCAACCTTGAGACTGACGGGACTCCTTCCCAATCAAATTGCAAAGGACAGGAGGTCAAACTTTGCAGGACTCTGCTTGGCACAAACAGCTATTAAACTTAACCTTTTCATCCTAAATGGTGCTGTCAGTGGCAATCAGCCAGGAGAATTTACCTATCTCTCAGGCTCAAGAATGAATACTATTGATTACATAATCACCTCCAGGGATCTGCTTCCTTTTGTTGAGAGCTTAGAGGTTGTTCCTAAATGTGACAGTTATCAACTTCTGATCTTCATTCAATTAAAGTCTTTCACCCACTCAACCCACATTGAACACCACCCCAGTATCGTCAGCAGGGAGAGCCCTTTGTTATGCCAAATGGACTCCCCAACTTGATCAAGTGATAACTGGGCTGCTTGCCTCAGAGCACTTTCAGCATCTCCAACTGGCCCTAATAACATAGGGCACATTTTTGGAGATTTACAGCATTCTAGTTGGTGAGCTTCAATGGCACCTAAAACACAAAGGTAGTGCACACCTGTGACAGTGTCATCACCACTCAAAATCTTGGATTGATAAAGACTGTGTTAATGCTAAAAAGCTCTCACCACATCCTACCAGGTCTATAAAGCCAGCAGTGGACCAATGGCAGCGAAGGACCTCCTTCAGCAGCAGAGGAGGTACAAACAGGTGGTGGCACATAAGAAAAAAGAAGCCATGAAAGACAGAGACAACTGGGCATGACTCATCCAGGCAGTCCGAACCAATGATTCAGCTGCATTCTGGCGCATCATTACAGGCAGCCATAGCAATGGCACAACCCATCTAGATTGCCATATCCCCCCAGGGATTTGGGAAAAACACTTCCATGAACTCTACGAGGATTCTTCTGCGGAAGGCGGATGCCCTGGGCAAGCTATAGAGGACACAACTGAGTGGACACCAGTGACCACATCGAGATCAAGAGGCTTGCTGCCCAACTGAGAACTGGGAAGGCCATGGGGGAGAACCTGATTCCACCTGAAGCTATTAAAAACAATCTGGATTGGTGGGCCCCCATTCTGGCCTCACTATTTACCTTCATTGATACACACATGGTCGTATCCCCAAGGACTGGGGGACAGCAATTATTGTTCCCATTTTCAAAAAGGCCAGAAAGAATGATCTGGCCAGTTACAGACCCATTAGCCTGCTCAACACAATTAGCAAGCTCTATGCGAGACATCTGCATTGGAAATTATGGGACTGGCTGGAGCAGGAAAATCTGCTGGTGGAGGAACAGGCTGGTTTCAGGCAAGGCCGATCTATAATCGACCAGTGCCTAGTACTCCAGCACCTTATTGAAAAATGCTCTTCCTGCAATACAACCTCCCTTTATGCAGCCTTCATCAACTTTTAAGCGGCTTTTGACTCTATCTTGTGAGTTAAATTATGGGAGAGGCTGGAGGCCTTCTTGATTGATAGGCGACTGTTATACTTAATATATAAGCTTCATGCCAGCACAACGCTCAAGGTAAGGTAAAACCCCCAGGGACCTCAAAAGTGTTGGGAATTCTCTCTGGTAAGAGAAACCCTTCTAATATCGCAGAGTGCACAGAGGGAAAACACGGCGGAGTCTGCCCAGGCACATGTGTATGCTGAGAGTAAAAGAAACTTGGAGCCAGTTCATAGTTTCAAATCAAAATAAGTAGTCTTTATTAGTGAACTCCATTCTAGATAGTAAAGTGGAGAGACAGGATCTCTAATCTATCTATCTAGCTGGATGCAGAGAGAATCTGCATCTCTGCACACATGGTGCAGGGAGAGAGGAGCATGGGTGTTGCAAGGGAGAAGAAAGGGAAAGAGGAAGAGGAAGTGGCAGGAAGGAAGGAAGTCCCTGAGACTAGCAATCTACATACCAAAAGGATAGTGTCAGAGCAGTAGAGAAGGGATGACCAATGTCTTGACCCCTCTAGCCCTCTGACTCACTAGTCTGTCCCCCCTCTGTCACTGAGACATGAGTCAGTATAGAGTCCTTCACTTCCAACAAAAAGTGCCATCGATATACGAAAGGGTGTAGAGCAAGGCTGCATACTAGCCCTACTATTATTTAACTTTTACATCAACACCATGGTGAATCAACTAAACAATCTAGATTTCCACCCCGCTAAACTTGCAGGGTAAGCCCCATAATGGCACAGCGGGGAAGTAACTTGCCTAGGGAGCAAGAGGTTGCTGGTTTGAATCCCTGCTGGTTTGTTTCCAAGACTATGGGAAAACACCTCTATCGGGCAGCAGTGATATAGGAAGATGCTGAAAGGCATCATCTCATACTGTTCAGGAGAATGGCCATGGTAAACCCCTCCTGTATTCTACCAAAGAAAACCACATGGCTCTGTGGTCACCAGGAGTTGATACAGACTCAACAGCACAACTTTAAATGTGTAGGAGCCCATATTTCCACCCTATTTTATGTAGATGATGCAGCAATACTCTCAAGGCCTCCCATTGGCCTTAAACATGCATTGAGGACCTTAGTTCAGTATTGCAAGGAAAATATGCTGGAAGGAACTTAATTATCATTAAAAAAAACCCCAAAATTATGGTCTTTGCTAAAAGGCCCAAAATCTGCACTTGGTTTATAGAAGGGCACAAGATCGAACAGGTTCCTTTTTTTTAAATTCTTGGGGGTAGTCCGGCACTCCACTGGTACTAGGAAGACACATGGGTGCTATGCAGTATTAAATGCACAGAGGAGTACCTCTGTTGTCCTTAAGTTTCTCCGAACAAGAAGTGGCCACTATATACCTGCAGCACTTAAATTGTATGAAACCAAGCTGCTAGCACAGCTTCTCTATGGTGCCAACTGGGCCCCTTCCCCAATTTCGCCCCATTGGAGCATGTGCAATTAAAGTTCCTAAGATCAGCCCTTTAAGTTCCAAGATGTGTCTCTAATGCCATCTTGCGACTGGAGATAGGCTTGATGACAGTGGAGGCAAGGGTTTGGATTACCATACTCAGCTATTGGCTTAGACTATCTCTCTGTCCCTTAGGCCTTGTCCCCTTCACCCTGAGCGATGACTTCCAATCCAGCTGGGGAAACAGTCAATTATGACTAAAATATTATCCCTTGTCCTATCCCCACCTCTCTTCATTAACATGGGCTACGTTCCAGCCAAGGAACTTATCAACCAGCATATTACAGACATAGAGAGACAATCTGATATAGGCAAGGCCCCAACTTCCTCATCAGTGAAGGACTATACTACCTCTCCTGTGGCATACCTAACACAACTGAAAGTCCCAAAGCACAGGAGGGCCTTCATGCTGGCACATTGCTATGTTCTTTCCTCAGCTGTGCTTGAGGAATGATATAGGAAGATCCCACTCTTGGAACGTCAATGCCCTTGTGATTCAGGGCAAGTAGAAACAACAGGGCACGTACTCCTTCAGTGTTTGTATTACAGGGGCATTCATGTCACTTTCATTCTATCATTATTATATAACTATCCTGATCGTACGGACCAATTTTACACCTCTTTACTGCTTTCTGAACTTACAATGTTGCCAGGTTCTGCGCAGCAACGATCAAAATCCAGCTGAGGATGACCTCCTGTTTGTGCCCAGAGCCCAGCTTTATGGACTAACTCGAGCCTGCTGCCTCAAAGCGCCTCATGGCAGCCCAGCATTCCTACAGTTCTATAGTCCCACAGATTCTTGGTATTTTACCTTGCCATAAATTGATAAAACTCTTACTATGTCTATAGTTGCCCTTGTATGATTATATATGTCTCCACGTTTTGCATATAACTTCTTAAAGCATTCTTGCTTCTCTTTTTTATGCCTTTTTAAAAAATGATGTTTTTGTGATGCCTTTTATAAATATTTGTATCCATCTTTTCACCATTAATAATTGCTGTTAACGGCAATTTTGCATGATTTATATGCCTCCATGTTTTTCATATAATTTTTAAATGCATTCTTGCTTCTCTCTTTTATGACTTTTTAAATGATGTTTTAATGCTGACTTTCCCCCATTTTTACTGTTAACTGCAATTCTTAGTTCTTGGTCATGAAGGATCATCTAGTTTGCGGTCTTGCTCTGTCTTAGACAGCCATAGTTTTATTTTAAATTTTACATCTACTTCTGATTCTTATAATCTTTTTATCATAGTCTTTCATTATATGCTTGTACTGTGCACCCTTAGGCTTTTAATATCTACTTTTACTTTTAATATGTAATATGTAATCACCCCTTATACTTTATGCTGGTCTATAACCGTAATAAAGATTGATTGATTGATTGATTGGCTGCTGCCAAAGTTTTTGCAGCTTAGATTTCTGGGCTTTTTGATCAAATTTGGTTTTGACCTAAAATTTCTTTCACTGAGGTGTGAACACATCACATTTTTTTCCACCAGCAAAAATATATTTAAAAACTAAGACGTTTGGCTTAAGATTCTATGGGCCAGAGCTCATGTCCATCAGCTATATGAACTGCTACCCTCAGCTGGCAAATATATTCATGGCAGACTACAATGAACTACAAGGTTTTATTTACTCCATGGCTATCTAATATTATATATGTTGATATGCGCCTTGATGACTAAACTAACTTATTATAGTAAATCCAAAGAAGGAGTCATTAGGAAGTCATTAGGATCCTAAGTCATTAGGATCCCTAAGTCATTAGGATCATTAGGAAGGAGACTGAAAATAAAAAAGCTAATACTATAATGCTCTTATACAAAACTACGGTGCAACAACACTTGGAGTACTGTGTACAATTCTGGTCACCACATCTAAAAAAGGACATTGTAGAACTGGAAAAGGTGCAGAAGAGGGCAACCAAGATAATCAGGGGTCTAGAGCACCTTTCTTATGAGGCAAGGCTACAACACCTGGGGCTTTTTAGTTTAGAAAAAAGATGACTGCGGGGAGACATGATAGAGGTCTATAAAATCATGCATGGTGTGGAGAAAGTGGATAGAGAGAAATTCTTCTCCCTCTCACATAACACTAGAACAAGGGGTCATCCCATGAAACTGATTGCCAGGAAATCTAGGATCAACAAACGGAAGTACTTTTTCACACAACACATACTCCACTTGTGGAATTCTCTGTCATAAGATGTGGTGACAGCCAACAACTTGGATGGCTTTAAGAGGGGTTTGGATAACTTCATGGAGGAGAGGTCTATCAATGGCTACTAATTGGGGGGCTGTGGGCCACCTCCAGCCTCAAAGGCAGGATGCCTCTGAGTACCAGTTGCAGGGGAGTAACAGCAGGAGATAAGGCATGCCCTCAACTCCTGCCTGTGGGTCTCAGCGGCATTTGATGGGCCACTGTGCGAAACAGGATGCTGGACTAGATGGGCCTTGGGCCTGATCCAGAAGGGCTGTTGTTATGTTCTTATGAGTATCCAGAGTCAAATTAATTTAAACATGAATTTCATTCATCTGTTATTTGAATACATTTCAGGAAAATATATAACCATATATTGGCAATTAGGCAATGAGAATGTTAAATTAGCGCAGCAAGATAGTAATATCTCACTGTTGGGAATGAGTCACTCTTTCTGTCTTTTGTACATTTGATCTCTGCATACATATAGCAATAGCAATAGCACTTACATTTATATACCGCTCTACAGCCGGAGCTCTCTAAGCGGTTTACAATGATTTAGCATATTGCCCCCAACATTCTGGGTACTCGTTTTACCGACCTCAGAAGGATGGGAGGCTGAGTCAACCTTGAGCCCCTGGTCAGGATCGAACTTGTAACCTTCTGGTTACAGGGTGGCAGTTTTACCACTGCGCCACCAGGGGCTCTGGTGTATCTATGGATCTATGTAATAGATCCACTGTTCCACTAGATCCACTGTTCCACATAGATCCACTATGTAATAGATCCACTGTTACCCCTGGCATTTCATGCCTTTTGTTCAAAAGTATGGGGACCTGGCTGGGCTCTGGACTATGACAGTTGTTTCTCTTTGAGGTGTTGCAGACCTCTGTTTTTAACACCATGGAAAACATGACTACTTCTCTGGATTCCATCAGGCTAGGTGTAATAAGAAGCTGTGTTATCTGATACCCAGGGTTGTTTAGCCCCACAAAATTATCTGTATATTCTGTAAGAGATGCCGTCTGCCACGTTCCATCCTTTTGTAGCTGTGTTCAGTGGCAGGGGTTTTTAAGTGGCTGTTGTTGTGTGTTGCCTCTTTCAGAGTCAAACCCAAGATGAGTCTTAAGATGAGGAAAAAACATATGAAAGAACTGTGAAATAGTGTCAATTTCTGTAAAAGAAGCCTGTGTGTGTGGTTCGCTCTGTATGACCTCCTTAGAGGCCTGAGCAGTCCCAGGCCAAGTTGGACTAGAAACGATTCTTAGATAAGCCGTGCTTCCCCGCCCCCACATAAAACGATGGACTAAAAAAGCCAAGCCAGGTCTTGGTTGATCGTCAGAACAACTGGGAGCTGTAAGGCTCCCAGCAGCAAACACGCCTCAGGAGCCCGCCTTTAAAATCAAGTTGCAAGAACAAGCACTCCCTTAGCCCCATTTTTTGGATCATCTGCCAGCTAGGAGACTGAGAGGCACCCAGCTGGCATTGGTGAAATCCCCATAATGCACTGCACACTCACGTGGTTAATTGTGGGAGTTTCGGGGGGCCTCCTGGCCCCCAAACCTCCCTGCTGCTAGCAATAGCTGGCAATTGTCTGGGCGGGCAATCTGCCTGCCCAGCAAAGAGACAAAGATCCTCTGTGTGGGAGGTAAGCTTTTTGATGCTTCCTTCCCTGCCCCTTCAAGCCTTTTTTCACAGATCCCGAGAAAGGGCCCTATGTTTTATGTTTTAGGTGTTTCCAATGTTATTAGAAGTGGTCTGGTGTGTTTTGCCATTCTTGCACATCCAATAGCTGCCAGCTGCCAGCTTTGCATACTGGTGCTTGCTTGGACTGTGCACAGACACAATTCTCAGAGCCAATTGGATTCCAATCTGATGCAAGCAATTATCAAACCATGCATCCTATAACTGTACCGACCTGAAATAGGTTGACTTTTATTAGAGAATGTTTAGCATATGATTTACAAAAGCAATATAGCAGTGAATAGAATTTCCCGGTAAAACATGGCTGCATACAAAAGAATGTGTGGTTGCAATGGTAGAGAGAATATAGCACTATAGGAGAGTTGCATTTTATCAGATCAATGTATCATCCATAGTAGCACCTTTCCAATGTTCTTGTAAAGACTAGTGTCACTGGCAAGAAGGGTAGGGTTTTGACTCTGAGACTTTGTAATAAACAAATCTATGTCCCTCCCCACAAGCACTGTGGTTGGAAGGAAGATGAACCAATTGCAGCATACCTGGGACAGCTGCAAGCCCGATGCACTGAAGTAGAGATGTCAATCACTACACTGCTCTCTTCCCCCTCCGCAGCGTTTTCCATATATGACACATCACCAGATTCAACAAGAAGCAAGTTTTGTGACATAATCAGCAACAGACAAAAGCATGGAAACAGCCATCTGATCATTGGATGTAGTGCTATGCAGCCCAATACATTACAGAAAATGTCGTATTGGGGCCCCAGCAAAAATGAGTGATTTTGCATCAAAAATGATACAATGCACAATGCTGCCAGTAGGGGCAGTATCAAATTGGAGCCCATTATTGCTCCTACTCAATGCACAGCCCTAATGTTTACTTGCTATCTGGCTCTGCCATAGTCCTATTTGTTTGTCTTTCAGAGCAGTCTAAGAGTTGATGGGGTAGTCAGGAAGAAAAAAGAAGATGAAGTAGTGGCAAGGGTGGAATATGGTAATGCCTTG
This sequence comes from Hemicordylus capensis, assembly GCF_027244095.1. NCBI lineage: Eukaryota > Metazoa > Chordata > Lepidosauria > Squamata > Cordylidae > Hemicordylus > Hemicordylus capensis. Next base: position 52,508,109 of record NC_069660.1, read on the forward strand.
ATTGTTCTGGAGATAGCTGTAGTTTGTAGGATGTATTGTTGTGTAGCTACATTTCAGTGACAGCTGAGAGCCAAGTGCTGTTATCTGACACTTAGAAATGCACCTCTCCCAGCATCTCAGTGAAGAAAGAATAACACTCATTGACATTAAGTGCACAAAGGTTTCGTAGTACTAGGAAGTGAGCTGCTTGTACTTGCATATGATCTGGCATCAGGCCCTGTCAAAGAACTGGATGTTACATTCATAATGTATACTTTTTACCATGCACAGACCAGATTTTTTTAACATTGCCTCAAAAAGCAATTTTATTTGTCAGTAGCATTAACATACAAGATTCTCCCCCTACCCCATTTTATTGAGAAGTGTCACCTTCTAGAGAACAAAGAAGGGTTGTGATTGCTGCTGGTCTTATATTCAAGTTCCTTATCAACGTAATGTTTATTAGGTTGATAAGCCATAGATGATAAGTTTTGCATTGAAAATAAATACAGTATAATCTTTCAATTCAGAGGCATTCAGATTAAAATAAAAGAATTCACCTTATTCTTAATCACTATAATCTTAAAACAAGTATCCCATATTTTTAAGGCTGCCAGGGCAAACTATGCCACACATTAGGCTTGTTCACACACAACCATGAACAGCACTTGTCCTACCCAGTTTCAGGCGCTGTGGGTGCTCCTGATTTTTGGTTGTGTGTGTGTGTAACAAGGTAGGAGGTGAGGAGCATGATTGTGCGCTAGGAGGACCCAGCTGGGTAGGACAGTTTTCCCTACCTCTTTCAGAAACTGGGGATGAAATCTGGATAGGGCGTGCTCATCCAGTGGTGGGCCACTGTGCAAAACAGGATGCTGTTTGTTTTTTTGTTTTTGTTTTTTTAACATTTTATATCCCACTCTTCCTCCAAGGAGCCCAGAGCAGTGTACTACATACTTAAGACTCTCCTCACAACAACCCTGTGAAGTAGGTTAGGCTGAGAGAGAAGTGACTGGCCCGGAGTCACCCAGCAACTATCATGGCTGAATGGGGATTTTGAACTCGGGTCTCCCCAATCCTAGTCCAGCACTCTAACAACTACACCACGCTGGCTCGATGGGCCTTGGGCCTGATCCAGCAGGACTGTTCTTATGTTCTTATCCTACCCAGCTGGGACTTAGTAGATTTTATTTTTTATTTAACATATTTCTATACATCCCCAAACTTGCTTCTCTGGGTGGTTTACAATGAACACATGAATAGGCTCTCCGACTCTTGCCTTGTTTTTCACTTGCACATGACCACAAACCGGAGCAGGCACAGCCCTTGAAACTGGACAGGATGCTTGTCCTTCCCAGCTCATAGTTGCTTGTGTGAACAAGCTTATTGAGTAACACGAGCATGCAGCCCAATCTGATAACGGGGGGGGGGGATCTTTGGAATCGAATCAATGTGGGAGTCATCATCTTAAAAGCAAATGATGGGACAATTCTTTAATTTGAGGTTGACTACAAAGAATTCCACCTAATGGCACAGCAGGGAAGTAACTTGCCTAGGGAGCAAGAGGCTGCTGGTTCGAATCCCCAACACCTATATCGGGCAGCAGTGATATAGGAAGGTGCTGAAAGGCATCATCTCAGACTGCATGGGAGGAGGCAATGGTAAACCCCTCCTGTATTCTACCAAAGACAACCACAGGGCTCTGTGGTCGCCAGGAGTTGACACTGACTCGAGGGCACAACTTTACTTTACTTTACAAATACAAAATCTCTAGGGATTAGAGGGGAAATCTGATGGTATCTGTCATCAGTCTCAGATGTTGCATAGTCTGCAATCAAGACCATAAATGTCTGGTGCAATTTATAAGCAGTTATAAGCAGTTATAAATAAAGCAGTTATAAACCAAGTAACAAACTCTCTGATTGTTGATTTTCAGCTTATCATACCATGGGGAAAATATAGTGGCCTTGATAGTTCTGCTGTCCGTCCTAGAGTCATATCTATAAATCCACTCTCACAACTTTCCAAGGTTATTCAAGGCGTATTTTTGTCTTGTGTGTACAAATTAGAGTTTTTGTCCATGTTAACTTTATGTAACAAGATGATGTGAAGTTAATTTCTCTGCTTCTCTTATGCCCCTTGCCCCATAATTCCAGCTGTCTACATCTAACCAGTTTGGTGAAGATTTATCTAATAAATGGTAGGCATTTGTTTTCACAACAAACAAAAGTGATGCTTGACAGCCTGTACAAGTGATCTTAAGATATTTGCCTGCCAGTTAGTAAACTAAGAGGAGAACTGAGTTTGGTATGGATAATTATTTTCTAAACAATATACAACTTTATAAAGGGCAATTATTCCAAGACAGACATAGTCAAATCTGGCACAGCCTGCTGAAGATGCATCTTCAAGCAAATTACATAATGTTGTGCTGTAGAATTTCTAGCCCAGTGAATTTAACTTCACTATTGGGTTGAGCATTTGCAAACATTACCAGGGAAGAATCTTATCTCAATTTCTTTCTATTGATTGATTAATGTCTTTATCAAGGAAATGTATAGTTTCCTTTCCCTCTCAAAAAAGTCACCCACAGTGGCTAACATAAAAACAGAGTACAATAAAACAACCTGCTAGACATGGAGTCAGTGGTCACTGCTGTTACCACACTTGCTTGCACATGTGTAACTAAACACATACACAGCTATGTTTTGAGACCAAAAAGGGAGGAGGGAATTATTCAAAATCATATTTGCAAGTCAGAATAGCAAATAGGAAACAGTTCTCCAGACAGTAGAAAGACACATTGAGGGTACTCCAAATGAGCAAATGGACTCAAAGGCAAGGCTTCTAGGGGGGGAACTTATTTTTGTACAAAGCAGAGGCACAATGTGAAATGTGATATTTGGTGATCTTGGTAATACCAAAACTGAAAGCAGCTCCCAGAAAGGGAGGGAGAAGGTAGGGGTGAGGAATGGTGTAGGCTTGATTAGCTTCTCAATTGGCATGTGATAGAGTGAGGGTGGGTGGGTGGAAAGAAAGAGCAAAGAGCAGTATTTATACCTGTCCTTTAGTCTGCTCTCTCATGAGTGAAGCCAGGTAGGTGAATCTCATCAGGGGAGGGGAGTTGGTCTTGTGCCCCTAGCTAAGCAGGGTCCACCCTGGTTGCATTTGAATGGGAGACCACATGTGAGCATTGTAAGATATTCCCTTCAGGGGATGGAGCTGCTCTGGAAAGAGCAGAAGGTTTCAAGTTCCCTCCCTGGCATCTCCAAGATAGGGCTGAGAGAGACGCCTGCCTGCAACCTTGGAGAAACCACTGCCAGTCTGTGTAGAGTAGACAACACTGAGCCAGATAGACCAATGGTCTGACTCAGTATATGACAGCTTCCTATGTTCCTATGAGATCCAAAGAGTCGATCTGCAGAGGTACTACTAAAGTAACAGGCAGGGAAAGACCATGGGGCACCGACTTGGCATCAAGTTCCAAGGGGATATGTTGCTCTGCATACCAAAAGCCCATTAGAAGAAGGCTGGAATTCCAAGATAGTCAGGGTTAGCCTGTAGCAAGGCTACACAGAGAATGTGCAACAAATAAAGTTGCCTAGCCTCAGTGGTTTCATTCCAACTTCCAGTAATTACAGTGGTGTAAGGTCCTGTAGCAAGCTGTGGGGTTTAGGGTGGTTTAGTATGTTGTGTTTTGAGGATAATTGAACTTGTAGGGATTTCTTAAGATTCATTGAACTTTAACACACATAAGAACAGCCCTGATGGATCAGGCCCAAGACCTATCTAGTTCAGCATCCTATTTCACACCGTGGTCTACCAGATGCCTCTTTCCTATGGTTGCACCCCTGCGACTGATATTTAGAGGCCTCTTAGGCTGGATGGTGGCCTACAGCCCTCAGACTAGTAGCCAAAGCCCGTCTTAAAGCCATCCAGGCAGGTGGTTGTCACCACATCTTGTGGCAGAGAATTCTATAGGTCTGTGGCTGGAGGCAACCTATAGCCACCAGACTAGTAGCCACTGATAGACCGGTCCTCCATGAATTTGGCAATCTTGGTAATACCAAGCCCCCTTTAAAGCATGCCAAGCTACTGGTCATCACCACATCCGGTGGCAGATAATTCCATAGATTAATTGTGCGTGTGTGGAAAAAGTACATCCTTTTGTATGTCCTAAATTTCCTGGCCTTCAGTTGAAACAGATGACCCCTGTTTCTAGTGTTGTGAGAGAGGGAGAATTTTCCCCCTCTGTCCACTATTTCTACTCAATGCATTATTTTATAGACCATTATCATGTCTCTCCTGTAGTCACCTCTTTTCCAAACTCAAAAGCCCCAGATGCTGTAGCCTTGCCTCATAAGAAAAGTACTCCAGGTCCCTGACCATCTTGGTTGCCCTCTTCTGCACCTTTCCTAGTTCTACATTGTCCTTCTTAAGATATGGTGACCAGAACTGTACACAGTACTCCAAATGTGGCTATGCCATAGATTTGTGTAAGAGCATTATAATATTAACATTTTTATTTTCAATCCCCCTCCTAATGATCCCTAGCATGGAATTTGCCTTTTTCACAGCTGCCATGCACAGAGTCAACACTTTCAAAGAGCTGTCCACCACAACTCTAAGAGCTCTTTCCTGGTCAGTCACTGACAGTTCAGACCCCATCAGTGTATATATGAAGTTGGGGGTATTTTTGCCCCAATGCGCATAACTTTACACTTTTCCATTCCCAGCACAGCATTCCTCCAGTGGTTGTTGCTGATGTCTATTTTATGTTTCTTTTTTAGACTGTGAGCTGTTTGGGGACAGGGTGCCATTTTATTAATTTATATCTATATCTATGTAAACCGCTTTGGGGACTTTTGTTGAAAAGCGGTATATAAATATTCATCATATTCATATTGGAGAAATATTTTTGAGCTCCTCACAATCTGTTTTGGATTTCACTACCCTAAATAGTTTAGTGTCATCTGCAAATCTGTACAATTCATTGGTTACCCCAACTTCTAGATCATTTATGAACAAATTAAAGAGCCCTCCATTGTAAAATCATTCCTACCATTTGGTGGGGAGACTTTATCAAAAGCTTTTTGGAAGTCCAAGAATACTATGTCAACCAGATCACCTTTATACACATACCTGTTGACACTCTCAAAGAACTCCAAAAGGTTAGTGAGGCAAGATTTCCCTTTGCAGAAGCCATGCTGGTTCTCTCCCAACAACAAGGCCTGTTCTTCTATATGTTTAACAATTTTGTCCTTAAGTATGATTTCCATCCATTTACACAGCACAGAAGTTAAGCTTACTGGCCTGCAGTTTGCCAGATCCTCCTTGGATCCCTTTTTGAAAATCGGAGTTACATTAGCTACTTTCCAGTCCTCTGGTACAGAGCCTGATTGTAGGGATAAGTTACATATGTTTGCTAGGAGTTCCCGCATTTTCACACTTGAGTTCCTTCAGAACTCTTGGGTGATGCTACCTGGTCCTGGCGATTAGTTAATATTTAGTTTTTCAAGATAGTTTACAACATCCTCTCTCGCCATCACAAATTGGCCAAGTTCTTCAACCTTCAAACCTGAGAAGCTCAGTTCCCGAAGCGGGTATATGGTCAATATTCTCTGTGTGAAGACAGATGCAAAGAACTCATTCAACTTCTCTGCAATATCTATATTATTAATTCTCTTAGCCAGCATGCATGTCCTGAATTTGGTGGCGGAACTCTCACAACATATTGCGAGAGTTCCGTCGCCAAAGGGCGAGTGCTGTGGGCAAGAAAAAATGGCAGCGGGCAGTGGCAGTGGGCTGCAAAACGGCCTAAGGAGGCTGGCTCAGCTGGCTGCCGGGAGGCGACGGGATGACCTGGCTAGGTCAGGCCATCCTGGGTAAGGACAAGGAGGCGGCAGCAGCCCAGCCTGGCCTGGCCGCCGGGAGTGGGAGTGGGAGGCAGCGGCAGCAGGACGGCCAGAGTAGGCACCGGTAAGAGGGGTGAGTGGGAAACGGGAGGTAGCGCGAAGCCCCGGCTCCCGCTGGAGGCCAGGGTAGGAGGGAAACGGGCAGCGCAACTTCACCGCCCGAGAGGAGATACTCTGTTCACCACCCGCTGAGGTAAGAGGCACAGTGTGGATGGGGGGGAGGAGGAGAGGAATGGAAGGGGAGGGAGGACAAGAGAGAGGGGAGAAGGAGGGAGGGGGAGGGGAGGGGGCAGGAGGGCTGGGGCACGGGGAGGGAGGGGAAGAAAATGTGGGGTGGGAAGGGGAGGGGCAAGAGAGAGGGGAGCAGGAGGGAGGGGGAGGGGGAGGGGCAGGAGGGAGGGGGCAGGGGGAGGGAGGGGAAGAGTGTGGGGTTGGAGGGGGAGGGGCAAGAGAGAGAGGAGCAGAAGGGAGGGGGAGGGGTGGGAGTGGAGGGCAGGGGGCAAGAGAGAGAGGAGCAGAAGGGAGTGGAGGGCAGGGGGCAAGAGAGAAAGGAGCAGGAGGGAGGGGGCAGGGTCAGGGAGGGGAAGAGAGTGTGGGGTGGGAAGGGGAGGGGCAAGAGAGAGGGGAGCAGGAAGGCGGGGGAGAGGAGGGGGCAGGAGGGTGGGGGCAGGGGCAGGGAGGGGAAGAGTGTGTGGGGTGGGAGGGGGAGGGGCAAGAGAGAGGGGAGCAGGAGGTCAGGGAGGGGGCAGGAGGGAGGGGGCAAGAGAGAGGTGAACAGGAGGGGTGGGAGGGGAGGGCAGGGGGCAAGAGAGAAGGGAGCAGGAGAGAGGGGGAGGTGGCAGGAGGGAGGGCAAGACAGTGTGGGGCAGGAGGGGGAGGGGCAAGAGAGTGTGGGGCAGGAGGGAAGGGGAGGGAGGACAAGAAAGGGGGCAGGAGGGAGGGCAAGAGAGAGGGGGCAGGAGGAAGAGGGAGGGCGGGCAAGAAAGTGTGGAGCAGGAGGGAGGGGGAGGGAGGGCAAGAGAGTGGGGGGAGGGCAAGAGAGTGAGGGGCAGAGAGAGTCGAGAAGGGGGGAGGGGAAGGGAAGGCAAGTGAGAGTGGGGCAGGAGGGAGCAGCCGGCCCCAAAGAGCGCACAGATGCTCTGTGCGGGTAGGCTAGGCCTTAATAATCCCTTTCAAGCCCTCATCATCTAAGGGTCCAACCACCTCCCTGGCAGGTTTTCTGCTTCTGATATATTTAAAATAAGTTTTTATTATTCCCCTTGACACATCTAGCTATATGCTCCTCAAGCTTTCTTTTTTGTATCCTTTACTGTCTCCTTTATATTTCTTTTACAAGAGTTTATGTTCCTTCTGTTCTCTTCATTTGGGCAGGACTTCCATTTTCTGAGGAAGTCATCTTCCCTTTTATAGCTTCCTTGACTCTACTTGTTAGCCATGCTCTCATCCTCCTGAACTTGGTGGTAGCTTTCCTCCTTCTTGGTATACATTCCAACTGAGCTTCTATTGTTGTGTCTTTGAATAAGTCCCATGCTTTCTGAAGTGATTTGAGCCTCTTGACTTTCCCTTTCAGCTTCCTTTTTACCAGTTCCCTCCTTTTTTAGAAGTTTGATCTTCTGAAGTCCAGTGCATGATGCATCTGTGTCCAGTGCACTGTGCATCTGTGTTGGACTTCCTTGGCAATGCTCCACTCACATATAAGCGGAATGGGATCACTGTGAGGGATCTTCGGGACAGGAAGTGGAGGGTCGGGCAAAGCGACTGACTTGCTGCGGCCACAGGGAAACTCCATCAGGATTGCTTACCCCAGCTGCGGACGATGGTCGCAGAACACCCTCCCGTGACCTTCCATGCTGGCCCGTGCAGGAGACTGGCGAGACTGTCACGACGTCTGATGAGGCTCCATAGGACTTTGCAAGCGTCTCGCAGGACCTCGGGGAAGCCTCATGGGACTTCAGGCCGGGATCTTGTTTGAGGCTGACCATGTGCATGCTTGACCCTTGCCCTTTGTGGCTTATTCAATCTAGTAAGGAGGGGATTTTTAGCTGGGTCCAGCAGGTTCTAAATGCCTCATTGAGAGTGGGAGTGGTCCCAGCTTCATTGAAGCAAGCTATTATTCGACCACTCCTAAAGAATCCCAATCTGGACCCAGAGGATATATACAACCATAGGCCTGTGGCCAATATTCCCTTCCTGGGGAAGGTGCTTGAGTGTGTCGTGGCTGACCAGCTCCCGACACTCTAAGAGGAAATGGACTATCTAGATCCATTTCAGTCAGGCTTCAGGTCCAGCTTTGGAACAGAAACTGCTTTGGTCGCCCTGTGGGATGACCTATGCAGAGAGAGAGAAAGAGACAGGGGGAGTGCAACCCTGTTAATTCTCTTGGATCTCTCAACGGCTTTCAATACCATAGTATCCTTTTGGATAAGCTGTCTGAGTTGGGTGTGGGAGGCATTGTTTGGAGGTGATTCCACTTCTACTTCAAGGCCGGTTCCCAAAAGGTGGTGCTGGGGGACTACTGCTCAACCCCTTGGCAGTTATGATATGGGGTTCCACAAGTTTCTGTTCTTTCCCTTATGCTGTTTAACATCTACATGAAACTGCTGGGAGAGGTCATCAGGAGATTTGGCTTGAGGTGTCATCAATATGCAGATGACACTCAGTTGTATCTCTCTTTTTCATCAGACACTGATTAAGCGGTTACTGTCCTGAATCAGTGCTTGGATGCAGTAATGGAGTCAATGAGGGTGAATAAGCTGAGACTCAGTCCAGACAAGACAGAAGTACTGTTGGTCGGTGGTTCCTCTGCCTGGGTAAATGATGTTCAGCCTGCTCTAGATGGGCTTGCACTCCCCCTGAAGGACCAGGTTCACAGTCTGGGAGTGCTCATTGATCCAGCACTGTCACTAGAGAGGCTCAACTAGCCTCTGTGGCTCAGAACAGAACACCTTTTATCAGCTTCAGCTGATATGACATCTGCAGCCATACCTGGACAGAGATAGCTTGGCCACAGTTACTCATGCTCTGGTAACCACTTGCTTAGATTACTGCAATGTGTTGTATGTGGGGCTGCGTTTGAAAACAGTTCGGAAACTGCAGCTGGTACAAAATGGGTCTGCAAGATTATTAATCGGAACTGGATGTTTTGATCATATCATGCCAGTGCTTCATCAGCTACACTAGCTCCCAGTCTGTTTCCGAGCCCAATTCAAAGTGCTGGTTTTAACCTTTAAAGCTCTAAATAGCTTGGGACAGGGTTACCTGAGAGAGTGCCTTGCCCCATATGTCCCTACCTGTACCTTAAAATCTTCATTGGAGACCATCCTCTGGGTGCCCCTGCCAAAAGAGCCTTTTCGGTGATTGCACCCCATTTATGGAATAGCCTCCCCAGTGAGGTTTGCCTGGCTTCATCACTTTGTTCTTTTAGATGCCAGGTAAAGACCTTTTTGTTCATCCAGGCCTTTTAAATTCAGGTTTTTAAATTCGGGTTTTCAGGTTTGATCTGATTTTTAACGCATTTTAAAATGAGTTTTTAAGCTGCGTTGTATCGTATTTTATATTTTCTTTTCACCTCTTTGGTCTGTTATGTATGTTTTAATTCTCTGTTGTGAGACACCCAGAGGACAATTTGTTACGAGGTGGCTAACAAATAAAGTTGTTTATTAATTATCATCATCATCATCATCATCATCTTGCAAGGACTGTCAGGGGCTTCATAGCAGGCAGGCAGCCTGTGATGAGGGGCCCAACTACGAGGAGGGCTCAGAGGCAACAGAGCCCAGCGACTTCTTCTGAAGAAGATGGGAGCCAGCATCAAGTGAACGTGGGAACCTTGTGGACTTAACAAGTCCCTTTATCAAGGCTAATGCCCCTGCTCCGACCATTCTCCAAGGCCTGCCTGCCTTGAAAGCCCCTGTCCCGGGAATAGGAATTGCTTGCCCTGGGGAGAGGCATGATAATCCCACTATGGTCACTGTTCCACAATGGTTCTGCAACTTTGACATCTCACACCAGGTCCTGGGCACTGCTCAGGATTAAGTTCATGGTTGCCTTCTCTTTGGTTGATTCCACAACCAACTGTTATAAGGCACAGTCATTTAGCATGTCTAGAAATTCAGCAGTACACAGAAATAGCAATCATCTCTTAGGAAGGTTTTCATTTCTTCAAAGCTGTCAGCAAACATTAACCAGATTAAAAGCAACCTGCTGAGCTTGGCTTGTTGTGTCTAGACTTTCAGAGATCATAACATGCAGATAATACATTTATACTCAGTGGTAGTTGCCCACTTGAGGAAAACATGGTTTTTGTACAGGATTATTGCCATGTTGCCATTCTGGACACTCTGGAAACACAAACAGATACCTTACAACTTTTCCTTCATCCTTGCAGTCTCTGACAATGAGCCTATTGCTCCTTGTTGTCAGAGATCTAAGGGCTGAACTAGTTGAGCCAGTAGGCATCTTATATTCGAACTTGGTCCTGTGGTGATTTTTAACACTTAAGTGTGAATAAACTGAACTTTACACTGGTTCTTAATTCAGTGTAGCTGCTACATTATCATGATATATTTGTATCCAGTTAGAGGTGGCTAGTATCTATAACATCAGTAAAGGTAAATGTTGTTTTATGTAAAAAATCATCCACATATGTCAAAATTTTGTGTTGATTTTTTTCAAGCAGGTTCTTCTACATTCTTGTCACAACTGGTAGAGCTGGTCTTGTGGTAGCAAGCATGACTTGTCCCCTTAAGCTAAGCAGGGTCTGCCCTGGTTGCATATGAAAGGGAGACTAGAAGTATGAGCACTGTAAGATATTCCCCTTAGGGGATGGAGCAGCTCTGGGAAGAGCATTTAGGCTCCAAGTTCCTTCCCTGGCATCTCCAAGATAGGGCTGAGAGAGATTCCTGCCTGCAACCTTGGAGAAGCTGCTGCCAGTCTATGTAGACAATACTGAGCTAGATAGACCAATGGTCTGATTCAGTATATGGCAGCTTCCTATACCCCTATGCTATGCTAGATTTGCCAGAAATTGGGTTTTCAAAGAATACCTAACTTGACCCAGTTCCGTGCATTATCATAATACCATATCTACAATCAGACACCTTAGTGGCGGTAGGGAAGCTGGGCAAGAATCCCTGCCATACCACAGATGGCGACACTACAGAATATAATAACAGAAATTATATATAATAACAGAAATTATAATTTTTTTTCTGAATCAAATGATACCATCCATGTTTTGCTTTCACAAACGTATCAGTGGAAGGACTTTTCACTATATCATGCTCCCAGACTAGAGGCCTAATGGCTTTGATTGGGGTAAAGTGGGTGGGGCTTGTTCATCTGACATGTTGCCTGGCTTGGTTGTAGTAAGAGTGGCTTGATGGTTACAATAAACAGCCCATGCTGGTCCATCCCAATAGTGCTCTATCCGCATAGTGTTATTGCAGGGGGATTGTTGCAGGGGAAGGGAGATCAGAAATTTAATATCTGCTACCTCTTTCAGTTCCCCTGCCAGCTATTTGACCTTGCAGAGCAGTACCAACCTCTCACAGAATCTCACCTCGCTTCTTTGTAATGCCAGGTCGGTTCAAAATAAAACAGAAATCATCCCCAATTTGATTGCAGATTAAGGAGCTGGTTTGGTATGCATGAAAGAGACCTGGTCCAGTCTGGTGCCAGGTTCTCCCCACAGGCTACTCTGTTGTGGAGCAGATGAGAGGATGTGGGTGGGGGGAGGTAGATTAGCTGTGATCTTTAAGAATAATATCTCCCTTACCAGGATCCCTGGGGAATTAGCCTGTATTGAATGTGAGTACTGTACTTAGTTTGGAGACCAGGGATAGAATGGGACTTCTGGTGGTATACTGATCACCCTGCTGCCCAACAGAATCCCTAATTGAGCTCATTGATCTGGTTGCAGAGTCACCAGGATTGATGGCAGTAGGCAACTGATTTGGTATTTGAGTCACCCAGAATGATGGTGGTGGGCAACTTCCACTTTGTGGCCAATTTGTTTGGAGCAGCTCAGGAGTGCAAAGTGACCATGACATGTGACCCGGCACTGACTAGCATGTCGGAATATAATCCTCAGATTTTAACTGTTTTTGTTCTGAATCTCACACTTAATAATCAGATCAATAAATCAAAGCCATCATGCCCAAGAGAAGCAGATTTTTCTCAGATTCAAATTTACTATGATTAAAATTTACTACACATGGTAATTAATCAATAACGTTAATGTTTGAAGTTGAAATTCTACAAATTCCAAACTGTTATTTTACTTAACCTTTCCCAGCACATTAATAAAACATTCTGTTAATATATGTAATTTCTTGAACTTGTCTATAAGTGTAATCTAGGCAAAATGATTTGCCTGGGCCTCACCTGCTAGTCATGTATAAAATAACAGGTTAAATGTCAGTCAATAAAAACTTTATTGTTTTACAGCCATAGGCCTTAACAACAACAAAGATACAGTTCATCCTTTCGATCTTTGAGTACTAATACATAATTGTGTCTATAATTGCTCTCTAATCATCCTGGCAGCAAGGACAAATTTTGCAATATATAATGTAATACAAGGGTCATCATCATTATTTTATTTATTTATTTGATTTGTTTGATCATCACTCAACAAAATACAAAATCTAGCAATATCAGAAAAATGATTGTATTGGTTTAACAGCTATCTCAGTCTAACAGATTAATGGGCCTATGCAATGACAAGAAGTATGCTGGCCTTGGGCTGAAATAAACCAATACATACAATGACAAGAAGGGGCTGTACTCAGTGGTAGAGCATCTGTTTCCGGGGTATAACTATAATAGGGCAAGAGGAGACAGTTGTCTGGGGGCCCACTGACTTTGGGAGGGGGCAGAGGCAAGTCACATGCCTGATTCCCCCAGCTGCTCACCCGCCCGGGCTTCCTTCAGTTGTATTTATCCTCCAAAATTGATGTGAGTGTTAAGACCTGGAGCTCCCAGAACAGCATGTCTTTCTCTAGTACCATTACATGTCTTGCATCACCCACAATTTACAAAACCTTTAAAAAAATAATTTAGGATGATGTTCTATTGTGGCACATAGGATATATAAATTTTACTGTGCTTTTTGTTACCACTCTTCAGCCTCATTTAAGATTTCTTTACTTCATGAGCTGAGCTTCAGTGAGGGGGGGCATTTTAAAACCTTGTCTCTGGGCTCACTCCAACCTTGCTACGCCCCTGATCTGTTTTGCATGCAGAAGGTCCCAAGTTTAACCCCGGATATTTCCGGGCAGTGCTGGGAAAGACTCCTGCCTGGAACCTTGGAGAACTGCTGCCAGGCAGTGACACTACTGAGCTAAATAGACCAATGGGCTAACTCGGTATAAGGCTCCTGTGTTTCTAAGGACAGTAGAAGAGGTCCTGGACGTTTCACAATATAGCCAACCTATAGCTAAAATAGTCTTCTGACTTGCTGATGAACTGGGCAGAAGAGCAAGATGCCATTGGAACTCCTCCAACCCAGTGCAGAATAATGTATTTGCATGAAACTAGGAGGCGAAAACCCACAATGGTGTAGCTGTATTTTTCCTTTCCAGACAAGGTTTGTGCCCCTGGGGCCAGTTTCCTCAACAGTGAGCAAAAGTTGGAGGCTATGGGAATTGCCTTGAGGCTGTAAGCTGCAATTGCCCTTCTGGGAAGCATGTGTATTTCAAGAACGGCCTTTGATCATTCCAGGTGTTGTGTAACTAGTACAGTGAGAAACTACCTTCCAGTTACATGGGAAGGCTGCCCCAGTGAAGGGGTGGCTTTTTAAAAAGCTGGGTATAGTCATATCCATAAACTAAACACATGAAGCTGGCTTTATACTGACCTCAGACCATTGATCCAGCTGGCTCAGCAGTGTCTGTGCTAATAGGAGAAGCTTTCTTCACAGTCCCAGGCAGATCTCTTTTCAGACCAGGTACATGAGATTGTACCTGGAGATGCCAAGGATGAAACCTTCTGTGACTGTCTTTGCAACCAACCATGTGTTTAAGCACTGAGCTCTAGCCCCTCTCCTAAACATCTCTTCCCCCCAGTCAAGTTCAATATATTTATCTTTGAATCTGTTCCATCCTTGTACCAAATATTGGTGAAGGCATATTAGCTTATACACAAGCAGAGACACAAAACAGACACAATCCAAAATAGGAATTATATCATAATACTTTCATTAGGACCAATTAAAAACCCAAAACAGTAAACTAGTGTTTGAGTGTCACAGAACCCTTGCTCACGACTGATGTCCAACAGCAACAATAACACTTACATAATATAACATAAGAAAGCCCTGCTGGATCAGGCCCAAGGCCTATCTAGTACAGCATCCTGTTTCACACAGTGGAACATCACACCAGATGAGATCCACTGGCTGCCTCTCTCCTAGTCTTCAGGAGGAGAGTGAAGACTGCCCTTTTATTCGGGAACATACAAAGCTGCCTTCTACCAAGTCAGACCATTGGTCCATCTAGCTCAGTATTGTCTACACAGACTGGCAGCGGCTTCTCCAAGGTTACATTCAGGCTTTTGGCCAATGAGCTGTCTCTGTTCTTTTTACATTTTTAGCTATCTTCTGTTTTGTTTTTATTGAGTTTTATTGCTTTATCTTTTTATGTTTATTTTATTAAATTTTATTGTTTTATCTTGTTTGTTGTTAACTGCCCTGGGGTCTTAGAAGAAGGGTGGTATAGATAGATAGATAGATAGATAGATAGATAGATAGATAGATAGATAGATAGCATTTGTAAGGCTCTTTCAAAGCATGTCACATATGTTATCTTGTTTCTTATCCCTACAACAACCCTGTATGGCAGGGCTGCACAACTTTGGCCCTCTTGCAGATGTTGGCTTACAACAGTTCCCATCCTCTCTGATTATTGGTCACTGCGGCTGGGAATGACAGGAGTGGTCGTCCAACAACCGCTGGAGGGCCAAAGTTGTGCAGCCCTGTGTAAGACAAGTAAGCTAAGCCTTATTTCTCCCATATTGCAACTGGGGCTGAGAGAGGGTAGCTTGCCTGAGGCAGTGGCAAGATCTCACGGCACTGGCAAGATTTCAAGCAGGGAAGTCCTGATTTGTAACTCAGTCTCTTAGCCACTATGCTATCTGCTATACAGCAGCACAAAGATAGATAGATAGACAGATTATGAGAGCATGGCACAAGCTCCATTTGCACATGTTGCAGTTTTAAGATGGTGTTCCAGGTTGCTTTTGGAGGACTAATTACATTAGTTTGTGCCCAGTGCAGGAACATAGGAAGCTGCCATATACTGAGTCAGACCCTAGACTGGCAGCGGCTTCTCCAAGGTTGCAGGCAAAAGGGGCGTAACTATAATAGGACAAGGGGAGACAGTTGTCTGGGAGCCCACTGCCTTAGGGGGGCAGAGGCAAGTCACATGACTGACTCCCCCAGCCACGCACCCGCCCGGGCTTCCTTCAGTTGTATTCATCCTCCGAAACTGATGTGAGTGTTAAGACCTGGAGCTACCAGAACAGCCTGTCTTTCTCTAGTACCATTAAATGACTTGCATCATCCACAGTTTACAAAACCTTTACTTCATTAGCTGAGCTTCAGTGAGGGAGGGGGGCCATATAAAAATCTTGTCTCTGGGCCCACTCCAACCTTGCTATGCCCCTGGCAGGCAGGAATCTCTTTCACCCCTCTCTTGGAGATGCCAGAGAGGAAACTTGGAATCTAGATGCTCTTCCCAGTGGCTCCTCCATCCTCCAAGGGGAATATCTTACAGTGCTCACATGTAGTCTCCCATTCAAATGCAACCAGGGTGGATCCTGCTTAGTTAAGGGGACAAGTTATGCTTGCTACCACAAGACCGGCTCTACTCGCTAAAGATCACAGATTGCACCACAACATACTGGGACAGAAATGGCGGTTGTCCCTTTGAAGACATAAAAACCAACTGTTGTTTAAATAACAAAGAGTCTTCTAGCACCTTAAAGAGCTTATATGTTAATAATCAGCTTATGCTGAAATAACTGTGTTGGTTTTTAAGGTGCTACAGGACCCTTTGTTGTTTTTGCAGCAACAGACTCACACAGCCACCCCTCTGGAGGTAGTGTGGTTCAAATGTGTGATTCAAATGTGATTTTAGAGACAGGGCCACTTTCTTGGAGCTCCCCACCCTTGCGGCTTGTAATCCAGCTGTCAAGGATTGCTTGTTTTGCAAGGCTTTTTATTGGCGGATTTCTAGCTGTGCTGCTTTTCTTTGCTTGCAGCCTGGTTTTTATTACTGCTTATATCTTTTTATGTCTTTAATTGCTGGCCGCTAGCTGCCTTTTGAGGCATCGATCCTGAAAGGCAGGATATGAATATTTTAAATGAATAATTAAAAATTTAGCAGCTTGCAAGGCTTAGTTTGACTATCCCCACGGTTAGGGCTGCTTTGGGAGAGTGAGGCAGCTGCAGTGGTTTTGACCAAGGGTATCCTCTGTTGCAAACAGCCGTTCTCTTGCACAGGGACATACTTGTGCACACCTACTCTTTGGCAGCTGGCAGCTTTCCCAAGGGGTCACCCACCCTCCTTTGGGAAACTCTGTTTTTCAGAGCAATTGCCTGGTTTGAGGGGAAGGGGTTCATACTGTGGCTTGCTGCCCTCTTCAATGCAGAGCATGCATATTGGGGCCCATTGTCTGGGCAAACACTGAGAAATCCCATCAAGGACTAGAACAGTGTTTTCCTACCCAGGCTCTTTGGCACTTTGTTAAAACTCCTGGCAGGCCTCCTGTCTGGTGCCTCATTAACACCAGCTACTCTCTGAAGTGCTCAGTAAACAGCTCCTCAGAAAGAGCAGCATTTGTCATGACTTTGCAGATACTTCACAGCAACAGCGTTCCCAGGACCAGCTGATCCCCATGAACAATAAAACAAAGCCCACACACTTGAGTGTCTTCTGTTGTGAGGGATAGCCAGGGCGGGCCCTAGACCTTAAACCCCTTTCCATGGTGCTTATAAAAACAAAAGATAAAGCAATTGTGGCAGTGGGATGGGATATGTGTGTGTGTTAAAACTGGGTAAGACATCCCTGGGATCTTCTGGGGTGCCCCAGAGTGATTTCCCAAGCCAATTAGGGCGTGTTGGATAGGCATTCAGTGTTAAAATATGGAGACAAATGCAGATTTCCCCTTGGAGCCCAAGAAATGTAAGAAAGGATGCTCACACATTGCTTTCCTAATTTACAGCAAATGGCTGCATGCTAGGAGTGTTCTTAGGACTAAATTAGAAATGATCAGATCTTTTAAAATTCTTTTTCTTTGATTAAAAACAGTAAGGGGTGATGTTAACTCCCCACTCTGCTAATCCCACAAGCTGCTATTAGCTGTGGGGTAGGGTGGGGGGGAAAAAGATTTTTTATTTATTGTATTTTTATTTATTGTTAAATTTATATACCACTGTTCATTAAAAACAACCCCAAGGCGGTGGTGATGAGATACATCCATATTACACGTCTTCCACCCTCTCCACAGCTCCAGAAGAGCAATTTAAGGATGACACAGAAAAGGGTTCCCCCAGCCTTCTCCTAGCATCATGGCCCTGATAAAAATCCTCCCCATGTGGCTTCTTTTAAGGACAACAATCATAACTGCAGATTTCAGGAGTATGGATCTCTGACCACATCAGGTATTGTTCGGCCCTTGGTGTGGATGACCAAGATGCCATTTTGGATTTGAAGGATATGGATGAGGGAGAAGGAGCAAGTTCCAAAGGCCTGCTCTTGGTCAAGGTTAAACTGCACAAAGCAATGAACTTTTAAAGCCTTTCTTATGCTTATTTCCTTTTTTATACTTTGCAGTACTAAACAGTGGTAATTTTCCATAGCTACCAAAATGGGACCAAAGGAGATAAAAAACTGACGAAAAGGATTTGTGCTTTTGGCATGCCTACCTGGAACACAGATTCATATAACTGCTGTTATGTTTTAAATATTGTCAACTGCCTCAAGGGAGTTGTGATAAATGAATTTATCATCTCAGTAATTGCTGTGCGTAGAACAAATGAGCTGGCCGGAGATAAAGGGGACCGTGAGAAATAATTGCAAGTAGACTGAAGCCTTCCTTCCCAGAATAGCTTCTCTGGCTGTTGGAAAGTTTTATTTAAGACATCACCAACATCTTTGGGTCGCCAAAAGTCAAGATTTCTGCCATTGAGGTGAACATTGGAAGTATCCTATTTGATCTCCCTGAAAGAGGGCAAAGAAACATATTCAAGTAAGTTTCGCTTTTGATGAGTCAGCTTTCAGAACTTGTATCTCAGTTTGTTCAAGCTTGAGACTGAAAAAAAACACATGACCAACAAGAACAAGAACATGCCATGAAGGGAAACCTCACAGTAGGGGGCAGTCACAGAGTGGCGATGAAACAGTCAACACTATAGAAGGCAGCAGCTCAGTATAAAACAGGAGGTGATTGAGAAATCAACTTCGTAGCAATTGAAGCAGGGTGTGTCCAAACTAGTTAGGAGTAACTGCATTAGATGTCTCCCCTGTGTTAAGCTTCTAAAGCTGGATCATGTAGCTGGTAATTTCCTAGATGATGCAATTTTTTTGCATATCCACTGGTAATTGTATCTGCACATAAAGCTAGTAAAAGAATGCTGCTACTGTCATATTAGCCCCTGCTAACTTGGCAAAGAGGCACCTTTTAACGTGGTGATTCTCTTTTATTTATCAGGGGGAGAGTAACTGGCCCTATCCACCCCCAGCACAGTGACTGTTGCTGGTGTCTATGTTTCTTTTTATATTGTGAGCCCTTTGGGGACAGGGATCCATCTTATTTATTTATTATTTCTCTGCGTAAACCGCTCTGAGCCATTTTTGGAAGGGCGGTATAGAAATCAAATATAAATACATACATACACACATACATACATATTCCTTGAAACAAATCTCCCCTCTTCTCAATTTCTCTTCCCGCCCCAGTGCAGTATTTCTGCTTTCTTAGTCCTTTCTTCATAATCCTTTCTCTTCCTTAAAGCTCGGTTTTATTGATTAATGGTTGCTGCAGCAAATACAACACTGAATGTATAGAAATGTACATTTGTATATATGCTCTAAGTCAGGGCTAGGCAATCTTGGCTCTCCAGTTGTTGTTGAACAAATCGTGCTTGGGGATGATGGGAGTTGTAGTTCAACAACAGCTGGAAGGCCAAGATTGCCCACCCCTGTTCTAAGTGCTTCACATACTACAGCCCTATAAGGTAGGCCAACAGGGGACTGAGGCTCAGATAGAATGGCTTGCCTGATGCCACACAGATAATCCATGGCTGACCTGAAATTTAAACCAAGATTTTATGGACACTAGCTAAACCAATATGCCATAGTAACTCTGTGTTTGTTCTTATTATCTCATCCTTCTTTCAAAGGGCTCAGCAGATGGCAGATGCCCGCTGCCTTTTCTTCTTCACAACAACCCTGAAAGGTGAGTTAGGCTGAGAGTCCGCAATTGGCGCACAGTTACTCAGTGAGCTTCATAGCTGAGCAAGGGATATTAACCTGGGACTAACTAGCCCCAGTCCAATATCCCACAATATTACTACACCACAATACATTTTAAGACCTGCTAGAGATATATTGGGTCCATTCACACAACCTACTGAGCAGTGGGAAGGCTTCCCAAACCTACCCTTCCCCCCAGATGATCGTTCATTAGTTAGTGGGAGCATGGGGCACGCTCTGACACGATCTGCCCTGCTCCATGCAGTGGAAAGCAGGGTGGATTGATCTGAGGACGGGACTCGTCCCAACCTCTGTGAACCCCACAATGCACCTCGCGACACGCATGATGCACTGGGGGATTCCTCTAGACACCCTAGGGCATCTCTAGGCGCCCATCAATGTGTTCACTGGGGCTAAACATAGCCCCAGTGAACACACAAGCAGTTAGCTTGGGTTAAGAGAGCACCCTCACCCTTAACCTCGGCTAACAGCCGGGTTTGAAAGCTAGGTAATGCTGCCCCACTAGGATTGTGCCCAGTCTCAGTGGTTCTCATGCACAGCCTAATTCGTGCTGGGAGTCCCTAGCCCGGGATAGGCTGCGCGTGAGAACAGCCTTAGGTTTATTTTTAAAGGGGACCAACAGCCATTTTTGTTTAGGAACATTGGAAGCAGCCATATACCAAGTCAGACCCTTGGTTCATTGAGCTCAAAATCATCTACACAGACTGGCAGCAGCTTCTCCAATATTGCAGGCAGGAATCTCGCTCAGCCCTATCTGGAGATGCCAGGGAGGGAACTTGGAATCTTCTGCATGCAAGTATGCCCATGCTCTTCCCAGAGCAGCTCCATCCCCTAGCCTAGGATAACATCTTACAGTCCTCACATGTACTCTCCCATTCAAATGCAAACCAGGGCAGCCCCTGCTTAGCAAAGGGGACAATGTATACTTGCTACCACAAGACCAGCTCTCCTCCTCCCCCATCTTCCTTGTTTGTTTGTCCCAGTAGTCCTTGGTTCAAATTGAAAACTGTCTTGCACCTAGGAGATGATAATCTCATTAAGTCTGCAGAAAGCCTCCTGGGCTACTTCTAAAGACTGTGACAAACTGCAGATTTTGGAGCTTTTCTCCGCCTCTCCACTGCCCCCATTGTTTTAATTCACATCCAGGCTGAAGGGGAGTTCTACAATACTCAAAAATTTGTTCATATAAAAGTTATAGCCTACTTTGGCTTTGGGTCCAACCCCTCCTCATGGACCAATGATTTTTGTGGGATGTTGAAATTTATCCCGTTCCCAGAACTGTTTGCACTGTTACTTGACCACAATTTGCCTGGAGTGCTTGGATACAGAAAAGGGATCTTTCTTCCATAACAAAGGCATCTTACTGTAAGAATATAAGAACATAAGAACAGCCCTGCTGGATCAGGCCCAAGGCCCATCTAGTCCAGCATCCTGTTTCGCACAGTGGCCCACCGGATGCTGCTGGAAGCCTACAGGCAGGAGTTGAGGGCATGCCCTCTCTCCTGCTGTTACTCCCCTGCAACTGGTACTCAGAGGCATCCTGCCTTTGAGGCTGGAGGTGGCCTGTAGCCCTCTGACTAATAGCCATTGACAGACTTCTCCCCCATGAAGTTATCCAAACCCTTCTTAAAGCCATCCAAGTTGTTGGCTGTCATCACATCTTGTGGCAAAGAATTGCACAAGTTGATTATGCATTGTGTGAAAAAGCACCTCCGTTTGCTGGTCCGAAATTTCCTGGAAATCAGTTTCATGGGATGACCCCTGGTTCTAGTGTTATTTGAGAGGGAGAAGAATTTCTCTCTATCCACTTTCTCCACACCATGCCTGATTTTATAGACCTCTATCATGTCTCCCCGCAGTCGCTTTTTTTTTAAATTAAAAAGCCCCAGGTGTTGTAGCCTTGCTACATAAGGAAGGTGCTCTAGGCCCCTGATCATCTCAGTTGCCCTCTTCTGCACCTTTTCCAGTTCTACAATGTCCTTTTTTAGATGTGGTGACCAGAATTGTATGTAGTACTCCAGGTGTGGCCGCACTATAGCTTTGTATAAGGGCATTATAATATTAGTCAATTTATTTTCAATCCCCTTCCTAATGATCCCTAGCATGGAATTGGCCTTTTTCACAGCTGCCACACATTGAGTCAACACTTTCAATGAGCTGTCCACCACGACCCCAAGATCCCTCTCCTGGTCAGTCACAGAGAGCTCAGATCCCATCAGCATATACTTGAAGTTGGGTTTTTTTCTTCCCAATGTGCATCACTTTACACTTACCAAAATTCAACCACATTTGCCATTTTGTTGCCCACTCCCCCAGTCTAGAGAGATCCTTTTGGACAGGCCTTCCAATTTCAGAAATCTGTTTTGGATTTCACTACCCGAAAGAGTTTAGTATCATCTGCAAATCTGGCCACCTCGCTGCTTACCCCTGCTTCTAGATCATTTATGAATAAATTAAAAAGCACTGGTCCCAGTACAGATCCCTGGAGGACCCCATTTCTTTCTTCCCTCCATTGTGAAAACTCTCTATTTATCCCTACCCTCTGTTTCCTGTCTTTCAACCAGTCAGCAATCCACAAATGTACTTGTCCGCTTATCCCATGACTGCTAAATTTCCTCAGGAGTCTGTAATGAGGAACTTTGTAGAAAGCTTTTTGGAAGTCCAGGTATACTGTGTCAACTGGATCACCTTGATCCACACACTCGTTGACACTCTCAAAGAAGTCCAAAAGGTTGGTGAGGCAAGATTTCCCTTTGCAGAAGCCATGCTGGTTCTCTCCCAGCAGGGCCTGTTCTTCTATGTGCTTTACAGTTTTGTCCTTGAGAATGCTTTCCATCAATTTGCCTGGAATCGACATTAAACTAACTGGCCTGTAATTTTCTGGATCGCCCCGGATCCCTTTTTAAAAATCGGTGTTACATTTGCTACTCTCCAGTCCTCTGGTACAGAGCCTGATTGCAAGGATAAGTTATATATTTTAGCAAGGAGGTCGGCAACTTTACATTTTTGTTCTTTGAGGACTCTTGGATGGATGCCATCCGGCCCTGGCGATTTGCTAGTTTTCAGTTTTTCAAGACAGTTTAGATTTAGAACATCAACTCTTGTCACTTCTATCTGACTCAGTTCTTTAGCCTCCATCCCCAAAAAACCTGCCTGGTTCAGGAACAGGTATATGCTCAGTATCCTCTGCCATGAAGATGGATGCAAAGAACTCATGTAGCTTCTCTGCAACTTCCTTATCCTCTTTAATAATCCCTTTCATTCCCTCATTATCCAACGGTCCAGCCACCTCCCTGGCAGGTTTCCTGTATCTGATGTATTTAAAAAAGTTATTATTCCCCTTGATGCTTTTAGCTAAATGTTCCTCAAACTCTCTTTTTGCCTCCCTTATTGTCACCTTGCATTCCTTTTGCCAGAGTTTGTGTTCCTTTCTGTTCTCTTCATTTGGACAGGCCTTCCAATTTCAGAAGGAAGTCTTCTTCCCTTTTATGGCTTCCTTGATGTTACCTGTTAGCCATGCTGGCATCCTCCTGGACTTAGGACCTCCAGGACCTTTCCTCCTTTTGGGTATACAGTCTAACTGGGCTTCTAGTATTGTGGTTCTGAATAAACTCCATGTATTCTGGAGCGAAGTGACTCTCCTGATTTTCCCTTTCAGCTTTCTTTTCACCTTACTCCTCATTTTGGAGAAGTTTCCTCTTCTGGAATTCAAAGTGTTTGTGTTAGACTTCCTTGGTGATTATCTCCCCACATGTATGCTAATTTTGATCACACTATGGTCACTGTTCCCTAAAGAGTCGATGACACTGGCATCCCATACCAGGTCCTGGGTGCCACTCAGGATTAAGTCCAAGGTCACCTTCTCTTTGGCTGGTTTCAAGACCAACTGTTCTAGGGCACAGTCATTCAGTGTATCTAGAAATTTGACCTCTCTGTCATTACCTGACTGTGAATTTACCCAGTCTATGTGTGGGTAATTTAAGCCACCCATTATTACTGCCCTGCCTCTCCTTGACGCCTCCCTGATTTCCTCCTGAAACTCCCAGTCACTGTCAGTGTTTTGATCCGGAGGGCAATAGCATGTCCCCAGTAGCATGTTTCCTTTCAGGCCTTCTATTGTCACCCACAGGGTTTCTGTGGAGGACTCTGGTCCTCCTAGGTTTTCTAACTTGTTAGATTCTGTCCCTTCTTTAACATACAGTGCTACTCTCCCTCCAAGGCGCCCCTCCCTATCCTTTCTATAGAGTTTATATCCAGGGATAACAGTGTCTCACTGGTTCTCACTGTTCCACCATGTTTCTGTTATGCCCACTATATCTATTTCTGTGTTAGCAACCAAGTACTCTAGCACCTATATGCTGAATCTCTTCCCTGGTGTATGCTCAGGGGCGGAACCACCATTGGGCTAACGGGTTCAAAGAACCTGGGCTGTGCCCAATCAGGGACCACAAATCGTGGCCCCGGCACACCCCCCACGTCTCATGTCAGACGTGGGGGTGATGGTTTAGCTCCCGAGCGGGAACTGTGCAGCTCCCATTCGAGAGTTAAATAGCCGGCATCGCGAATACAGCGCCAGCCTAGGTAGCTCCTGCAGGGCTCTAGTGGCCCCTTCGGGAGCTAAACGAAGACTGCCGCTGCATTTGCAGCGCCGGCCAGGAGCGGCTCTTCCCAGGGAAGAGCTGCTCCTGGCTGTGCTGCGAACGCTGCGCCAGCCTTCATTTAGTTCCCGAAGGGGCTGTGCAGCCCCTTCAGGAGCTAGAGTCTATCTGCTGCCGAACAGAGCCTTGCGGCTCCGTTCGGGAGCCAGACCACACCCCCCGCATCTGATGTCAGACGCGGGGTGAGCGGGGCCGCCACCGTGGCTGCACACAGGCCATCGGCGGTCACACTCTGCCACTGTGTCTGCTATCTTTCTTTTGACTCTTTGACCAGCTGGCACAGGCTTCTGTCTTCTCTTTATGTGGTTCTGCTCTGTCCCCTTTTGTTTTATCTGAATCCTTTGCAGCCTCACACTTTATAGGATGGCATTTGCCAAACCGGATACTGCCCAGCTCCTGTCAGCTATTCCCCAGACATAATTTTAAAATCTGCTCTGCAACCTTTTTTATTTTAAGCACAAGCAGTATGGTTCCATCTTGGTTCAAGTGCAGCCCATCCCATTTGTACAGGCCTTGCTTGCCCCAAAATGTATCCCAGCACCTAACAAATCTAAACTCCTCCTCCCAGCACCAATGTCTCATCCACACAAACCCCTCAGCAATGCCTGTCTCACTGTACCTGTGCATAGAACAGGTAGCATTTCAAATAATGCTACCTTGGGGGTCCTGAACTTCAGTATGTTACCTATCAGCCTAAATTTGGCTTCCAGGACCTCCTGACTACATTTCCCCACATCGTTGGTACCAACGTGCACCATGACAGCTGTCTCCTCCCCAGCACTGCCTAATAGTCTATCTAGATGCTGCATGATACTCCCCCAGAGGACTATCCCCTGGGCGAGAGGATATGGGCTCATCTTTCATGGATAGGGTCCCTTCTAAAGGAGCATTTCCCTCTTCCTCAGACTGATGTCCTCCTTCCCCGAGACCTTCATTCTCCCTGACAGCAGAGGAGCTATCAGCCTTGGAGTGGGATGCCTCTACTGTACATCCCTGAAGGTCTCATCCACATGCCTCTCTGTCTCTCTGAGCTTCTCCAGATCTGCCACCTTGGTCTCAAGGGAACAAACATGTTCCCTGAGAGCCTGACTTCTGCCCATGGAGCAAACAGTCATACATGTGACACTCTGTGGACACACTGGGAAGTGCCCCCTCCCCTGCTGACTTTCTGTCTTCATAACTGGTTTTGTTGGCTGTTTACAGTATTTAGAGATCGTTTATTAGAA
This sequence comes from Hemicordylus capensis, assembly GCF_027244095.1. Lineage (NCBI taxonomy): Eukaryota > Metazoa > Chordata > Lepidosauria > Squamata > Cordylidae > Hemicordylus > Hemicordylus capensis. The sequence continues at coordinate 52,533,380 of NC_069660.1, forward strand.
CTATAGGTCTCAGCTGTATTGGTCAACTATTTAACTGTCCAAACAGCCTTTCCCAGGAATATGAGGGAGGAATCAGTACTTACTTTCTCTTATCCACCGGGCTCCTTGTGATCACAGGGACTTGTGCCAGGCTCCTGCGCACACTTCCCACTAAACTCCCACAAAACTCCAGTGCCCTGTTAGCTATCCCTGTTGGCTATGCTCTTTTGGCTATGCTCTTGGGCCTTCACCTCTTATGTAGAGAGTAGGCTTCAAACTGAGACACAGGATGTGGCTCAAAGGAATGTGGGGCCTCCCACAGCCTTAACTGACTCCACCTCTTCCAGGCAAGGACAAACAAAAACTGGATGCCAGAGGAGTTTGCTAGCCCTGGCCAATAACAAACACACAGACTAGGACTTATCCCTTGAAGAGAAACCAGCCCCTCAAAATCTGCCCCCCACCCGCTCCTGTTAGTTTGAAGGGGGGAAAGGCTTGAAGTTGTTCTGTTTATAAAAGCTTGCTCACCTCCTGGACTTGCTTCTGCTCTTCCCAGAGTAGGTTTCAAACTGAGACCTTTGAAATAGATTTACTGGACATGATAACCCATCCATGGTTAATGGCACTTTCTACAGTAGTTTTCATAACAAGGCCATTGTTAAGGCAAGTTTGAGTACTTTGAATGTTTTATATAGCACATTCCCCATCTCTGATAACTTTTTAAAAGTCCCTAAAGACTAATGTTTTCATCTAAGCTTTTTAACTTGACTGTGGTTTAAATGGTTTTAAGGTTTTCTTTTTAAATTTGTGTTATGTTGTTGTAAACCCAGAGATGGAAGTTTGGGGCAGTCTACAAATCTGAGAAATAAAATAAAATAAAATAAAATAAAATAAAATAAAATAAAATAAAAATAGCACTTCTATGGTCAAAGCACTCCACCTGTCTTATGTTAGTAACTCGTACAACAGCCCTGCATGGTAGGCCAGCATTATTATCTTCATATTGCAGCTGCAAGCCTGAGGCCATGAGCTAGTGGCTTCCTAAGGCTACCTACGGAATTAATGGCTGATGCAAGAGTTGATCTCCAGCTCCACGCCACACCACACCAGCTCTAGCACAAATGCACCTTTAGGTTCATTGGCTAATGTAGGAAACAGACAGTCTTCTGTTTCAGACTAATTATGAGTTTCACAGCCCTTGACACTTGGCTTGTTTCTCTCAGTAACTGTCACTGTCTTTGCTATGTAGACCATTGTTTCTGTGTCAATCTCAGAGAATGAGGGAGGCAAAGTAGGTAACGTGACACTTTTCCTTGGACCAAGTTATGTTGGCAGGAATGCACAAGCTTTTTGGGAGCACGTAGTCACTGCAGGTGAATCAGGGACATGGTAGAGTAAGCCATGAGGACATCAAGATGTAGTTTCTTTTGCTACACCTGTTAGTAAAGCTGGTAGAAAGACACCTCCCCCCAAAAAACAAACAAACAAACAAACAAAAAACACCCTCTCTGTTTTACTCCCTGCAGCCTGGAGGATGGTCTCACTCTTCCAGTCTTCACCCAAGTTCTGTTCATGGCTTGGATGTCTTTAGAATGAAACGTATTAGCCACTGAAGATTTCATCTGCAAACAGCTAGCTGTTTACCAGTGACCTCATTGTGGCTATAAGTGCTTTCATTAATCAAACCTGTTTGTAGTCCAGCTCCAGAGACTTCATTTGAAGGAGGCTAAAGCCTAGTTCACTCCGAGCTGGCAAACCTGTGTCATCTTGGATCAGTTCAAGAGGGGGCTCTCATGATGATAACTGAGAATACTAAAATACAGCTCTTTAACAAAACAAAACAAAACGGTTCACAAAGCAGTTTACACTGCAAAAGGAAAGAGAAGATGGTTCCCTGTCCCAAAGGGGCTCACAACCTCAAAAGAAACACAAGGGAGATAATAACGACAACCATGGGGAGGGCTGCTGGGCTGAATAGGACAGTTGTTCTCCCCATGTTCTCCCAAACATTAAAGTGAGGGGTGGGTTAACATGAGGGAGCTTGGGAGCTTCTGTTAGTTCTGTGGCTGTGCTTATCTGAAATGGCTCTCCAGGTATATGGGGTTGCTTCTCCCTCCCTTCGCTTCCAGTCCAAACTGCAAAAATCATTGGTTGGCTGAGTGGGGGCATGACGGTGCCATTTTAAATCTCTTTCTCTCTTTTTTTTACTTTTAGGTTTGATCAGGACTGCTTTCGCTTTCTTTCCCATTCCTTTCCAGTTGGCAGCCTCTCTTGCTCACTTCTTGTTCTGCACTAAAATTCTCCTGGTATTCAGAGGTCTGGAAGTTAATATTCCTTATTTTATAGAATCCATGTTTGTACAAACAAATAACAAATATTTATATACCTTTATATAACTTTATGCCGCAGACTAGCACTTGGTAGGGTTGCAATGAAAGACTTGGAAAGGATATTTAGATGCCGTGACGTGTCTACACCTACAAAGATTAGAATCGTTCAGACAATGGTTTTCCCCGTGACACTCTATGGATATGAAAGCTGGACTTTGAAGAGGCAAGATAGAAAAAAGCATTAACACTTTTGAACTTTAGTGTTGGAGAAGACTTTGAGGATACCATGGACAGCCAGGAAAACAAACAAATGGATCATAGAACAAATCAATCCAGAATTTTCACTTGAGGCACAAATGAATTTTCCAGAGAATTTTCACTCGAGGCTCAAACTATCATACTTGGGGCACATTATGTGAAGGGAATTAAGCTCCCTCGAGAAGTTCATGATGCTGGGAAAAGCTGAAGGAAAGAGAAGAGGTTGACCAGCAGCAAGGTGGATGGACTTGATTACGACAGCGATGAATGCATCACTGAGAGACCTTAAGGCTAAGTTGAAGACAGATCATCTTAGAGAAGATCTATCTATGTGGTCACTAAGAGTCGACACCAACTTGATGGCACTTAATCAATCAAATCAACATAACTTTTATATACTGTAGGTTTTCAACAAAAGTTCCCAAAGCGGTTTACATAGAGAGAGAAAGAAAGAAAGAAAGAGAAAGAAAGAAAGAATAAGATGGCTCCCTGTCCCCAAAGGGCTCACAATCTAAAAAGAAACATAAGTCAGACACCAGCAGCAGTCACTGGAGGTACTGTGCTGGGGGTGGGTAGGGCCAGTTACTCCCCCCCTGCTAAATAAAGAGAATCATCATGTTAAAAAGGCGCTTCTTTGCCCAGTTAGCAGGGCCAGCATGTCACAAACTACCATTTTGTGACTGGTTCCATCTCCCAAGCTCTTTTTTGTGCTGGTAGCGAGAGAGAGCGAGAGAGAGCGAGAGAGAGAGCGTTCCTATCCTGGAAGCCTTAAATGTTCTGGAAGCCTTGAATTCTGCATTAAAGAACCCTCAAACCCTTTAACTCTTGCTTTCTCAGTGACATAGCTTTCCACATGGAAGGATGTTTTTTTAATGTGTGGCCTTGTTGTAAGGAAGAGCTGTGTCATGCCACAGAGACAAGCAACAAGGTAAGTTGGGTTGGTCCTTTCTTCCGGGTTTATACATAGGGATTTGCACGGAACCAGCTGGCTGGCCCGGTTCGGTTCGAGACTGGACTGGACTTGAACCTGACCAGGCCAGTTCAGTCTGGCACCCCCTTGAACCCCCCACAACTCGGTTCAGTCGGGGGGGGGGGTCATGGACCTTTAAAAAAAATTTAATCCCCCCCACCTTTAAGGGGGAGTTCCTTGAAGTGGCGGCGGGGGGGCCCTAAGGAGGTTCCCCCTCCCCCTGCCGGCCGCAATGAAGTCCAAACCGGCCCAAGCCTTTCAGAGGCCAATTGCACAGGCGTGGTGGCATCCAAAATGGCCACTGTGCCAAGGGGTAAGGCCTGAACGGGCCAAAGATCCAGCTGAACGGGCCGGTTCGGGCTGCATTGAGGCTAGCAGGGTGAGGGGGAACCTCCGTGGACCTCCCCCTGCCGCCTCAAGGAACTCCCCCAAAGGGAATAAAGGCACAATTTAAAAAATCAAAAATTAAAAAATGTTTGCACCCCCACAAACAGTCAGTGGGTGTTCAGTCTGGGGTGGGACGTCGAGCCGGTTCGACGTCAAGCCGGTTTGCACATCTCTATATATCCTTGGATAAGGTGTAAACTTTTGCTCAAGTCTGAGAGCTGGGGAAAGAAAGAAAAAATTCTAACTTCCACAAGGCCTGACCTGGGATACCCTTCCCAGCCTGGAATAGCCCTTTGCTTTTTTCAGCGAGAGGGCCAGTTTGGGACTGAGTAAACCATCTGAGGGGAATTCATGCCTTCTATTTGATCTTGCAGTTGGGAATGGCAGCCAATCAAGCTGCCTTGCTGAGAAGGAAAGAAAACTCTGGGGAATGCTGGATTGTGCCCTCACCTCTTAGTGACCTCCCAGAGAGCTCTCCGTGTAAGGAAGAGGACAATGACCCCCCCCCCTCTCCTCCAAGCACAGAGGCTGTGTTTACAGCACAGGCTGGTTGGAGAAGAATCAATAAACCAGGACTTACTCATCCCTTCTGTTTGGTAAGGGCTGGATCCTGGGGACTCTGGAAAAAAAATGGCACTAGATTTATTTAGGAAGAAAGGTAATCTAAGGTCTTTATTCCCTGTGGTATTCCAATAGGGTTTTTGCAACTCATACACACACTGGTAGTTTCTATTCCAGCTTTCAACAACAACAAAAGGGTGCCAAGTGCCTTTATCAGGACTAGAAATCTTTCTATAACCAATACACCAAGAGACTTTTCACTGGGAACTGAGGCCTGATCTACAAACAGAATAGGCTGCTGCATATGCATTATAGTGTCGGTAAGGTAAAGGTAAAGTGTGCCATCAAGTTGATTTCGACTCCTGGCACCCACAGAGCCCTGTGGTTTTCTTTGGGCAGAATATAGGAGGGGTTTACCATTGCCTCCTCCCGCGCAGTATGGGATGATGCCTTTCAGCATCTTCCTATATCGCTGCTGCCTGATATCATACTGGCAACCTTCTGCTTGTTAGTCAAGCATTTCCCCACACATACCCAAATAGTGCAGCAGGGAATGACTTGACTAGCAAGCCAGAGATTGCCAGTTCGAATCCCTGCTGGTATGTTTCCCAGACTATGGGAAACACCTCTATCGGACAGCAGCGTGATATAGGAAGATGCTGAAAGGCATCATCTCATATGGCGTGGGAGGAGGCAATGGTAAACCCCTCCTGTATTCTACCACAGACAACCACAAGGCTCTGTGGTCACCAGGAGTCGACACCTACTCAATGGCACACTTTACCTTTACACATGCCCATGTTTTTGTGTCAACAACAACAACAAAAATATTTATATACCGCTTTTCAACAAAAGTTTCAAAAGCAGTTTACATAGAGAAATAATAAATAAATAAGATAAGATGGCTCCCTGTCCCCAAAGGGCTCACAGTCTAAAAAGAAACTTAAGATAGACACCAGCAACAGTCACTGGAGACCCACTGTGCTGGGGATGAATGATTGTACATGGGTTCATTTTAAAAGTGAATCTGGGCATACCCTCTCTCAAATGCAGGGTACAGATAGGAAGTGTTCTGCTGCACATGTATCCAGTATAACATGTGAATAACTGTATATACATACAGATCTGTACTTGCATACACTGTACACAGATTGTACATGTGTTGAACATAACATGAATTGAGCGAATGAGGCAGCGTGGTCCATAAGGTGAAGAGTGGATTGTAGCACTTCAGGTTACAAGAGGGTCATATTCTCAAATGCTTCCCCATGTTACAAAAAACAAAACAAAACTACCTTCTTTAAGTCAAAAGCTAGAACATCAGAAAGTAAGATTCTGGTTCAACTCAACTTTGCTGGTTTTCTACTTGCAGGGAGTTCTTTTTTAATGTGGGGGTAGCATTCAAAAATATGATCCTCCACCTGAACAGGTATGGCCCACCCATTTAATTCCCAGCTCACCTTGTGTGTAGATCAATTCCCAGTGGAATGTCTCTTGGCATAATGGCTAAACACTTGATCTCCCTGGTTCGTTGGACCTTTGGGGAACTTTTCACCCACCTTCTTGCATTCTAGTAGTCATGTGAGCCTGTCACATCCTTGTGCTCCTCCCTGGAGCCTTGTTCTCCACCATGTCACAGGGGGCTGAGGATAGCTGGTTCATATTTGGCCTTTCCTTTGCTGTGGCCTGGCCACTTTCCCCCCTTCTATAACATCTGCCATAAGAATTATATTGCTGCATCAGACCATGGCCCATTTGTTCAGCATTCTGTGTCTGACAGTGGCCAGTCACATGTCTCTGGGAGGCTCATAAGCCAAGGATGAAAGTCATGGCCATTTCTTGTTGCTTGTTCCAGGATGTAGCATTCAGAGGTATACTGCCTGTGCCCTTTAAGGTTCCGTATAGCTATCAAGGCCAATTACCATTAGCGGCGCTACCTTCCATGAATGTGTCTCATCCAAAAAGATATCTTAAGCTAGTGACTACCACTGCATTTTGCAGCAGTGAATTATGTAGCTCAGAACACTCAACGGCTGCTGGGAAAGGAAACTGCTTTCCACCTAGTGCTGTAGCAAGTACTGTATGTTGACTCCAACAGAGTTTATTTGCTTGATTTATGTGCCACCTTTCTTCCAAAAATTGGGAGTCAAGGTGGTGTACATTTTTTTTAAAAAGGGAAGTGTAAAAAAAATGACAATTTACAACAATATACAATAACCATAATCAACCATTCAAAACCAACAAAACACTAACCAACCACAACAGAAAATATGCACAGCTGACTACAAGTAAAAGACCACAAATATTTCAGATTAAAATCACTCGGCATAAGACTTAAAGGGATTGCAGTTCTGTCCTAGATGATGGTTGCTTAGGGTAACCTGGTCATAATAAGCCAAATCTCCTGAGTTGCGGCTTGGCTGGAAGGTGGATTATGTTCTTTAGAAAAATAACTTCCTCCTTTCCCATAATCTTAACATTAATTAACACTGAGACTATGTTAATGAATGACATATTGACAATGAGCCCATCTTGACAATACGTTTGACAATGAGCCCATTCTAACAATACAGAATACATTCTGACAATGAATGAGCCCATTCTGACAATACTTTTGTTCTCATGTGATGAAAAAGCAGGGGCATAGCAAGGGGAGAGTGGACCTGGGTGGCGCCCCCCAGTGGTGGTGAGTACACTCACATGCATTCATACCCAACTCACATAGCTCCACTCATTTTCCTTCCATCAGCCAGGCTCCTGGTTGATTCAAGGAGGATGGACAGAGCTGGGCCAGCTGATGAAGGAAGTGGCTGGTGGTGCTAATGGGCCATGTATGTGCCCTCCTCCTATCAGTTGGTAACCTGGCTGATGGGAGGAGGATGGCTGGAGCCAGGCCAGCCACCAAAGAAGGCCATCAGCCATGGTGGCAGAAGCCTTGGCCAGGGAGGGGGGTGGAGGAAGCTTGGCAGCTCCTCTGGACACTCCATGGTCCCCCAGTGCAAGGCATGATGGGATCAAAGAACCCATTTGCTCTATTACACCTCCCCCCTCCGCTGTCGAGACTGTGTCTATTGTAACATCCTCTGTGGGTGTCCTAATGCCCTCCTGGCATGTTCCTTTTCCACATGGGGGTGCTGTTCATCATCATCATCATCATCATCATTCATTTTTACACTTGTATCCCGCTCTTCCTCCGAGGAGCTCAAAGCGGTGTACATGGATATGTTTATCCTCACAACAACCCTGTGATTTAGGTAAGGCTGAGAGTAACAACTTGGCACAATTTGGATGAACAGCCTCCCGTACAGCGGCGGAGCCACCATTGAGCGAACGGGTTCAAAGAACCCGGGCCGCCGCCCCTCAAGGGCTGCACCTCACGCCCTGACACGCCCCCTGCACCTCACGCCCTGCACGCCCCCTGCAACAATATTTCATAGCATTGTAACATCACTGATCATAGTCCTTTGTGAGTGAATCGACATAATATTTATGTATCCTTCCTTGAACAATGACTAGGCATCAGAACTGTGAAAGACAAGCTGTTTACTTAATCTTCTTTAAACTCTAACAGTTCTCTACTCGATGGACTACATCGTTCTTGTCCTGTCCTGCATCTAGCCCCTCGCCTTTTCAGCTGGAACAAGGAACAGATTGATATTTATTTATATATTTAATGCATATCTCCCCATATTGAAATCTTTGGGCAGTTTACATTTTTTAATCACAAGCAACAATTAAAAAAATAAATTAAAACAGTTCAAAATATAGATAAAATGACTTTAAAGCTCAAACTTTAAAACTTTCGCCAGAGGAAGTAACTGTTCCTTGTGAGTTAGTAATTTGTCAGACCTGCTGTCTGAGCAGCCCTATGAACATAGAGACGTTCCAGTCTCTATTGCACATCTCCATAGGCTGGAAAATATTTTTGTGGGGCGGTACTTATTTTTTGTACTTGTCTGCACAAGGTTGGTCTTTCCTCCTAGTTCTGACTTTGTGCTGACATCTAAGTGAGATTCTGACCACCTCCTTTACATTTTTGTTGCCTGTCATCTCTACTGACAGATACATATTCTCTGTAGAATGGGAATGTATATAAGTGCAATGTGTGCAGACAGACACTATGTGTGTAAAGGTGTCTTGTGTGTGTGATATTGTGTGTGTGATATTGTGTGTATGATATTGTGTGTTATTACATAACAGAAGTGTGTGTATAGATTCTGTTATATAATGTACGTTGTCTGCCAGGAAAGGGCAGCTGTGTGTGTGTGCTGCATGGCTGTACTGAGATTGAGAACATTTTCTCTGTGTGTTGTGCAAGGTGATCTGCAAACCACAAACCACTCTCCGCTCCTCAGTGTTCCTGTCAGGTGCTTCTCTGAGCGCAGCAACCATGCTCTTTGGGAGTATCAGGTCAATATCCCTTCAGCAAACACTGCTCGTTGGGTGCTTGGCACAGTTTGGAATCCTGTTCCCATCTGTGCACATTAGCTCATCCACCCGCCCTGGGGCCTTGGCACTCCCAGAGAAGGCACAAAGGTCGCCAAATCAAGCATCTGCAGAAAATGGGGAAATTCCCTGCTCTTACTGTATGTAAATCACAGACAAAATGGAGTCCTGCATAGCCAGACCTTCCCTTGAACCCCTCCGCCCTTTTTTCGACTTCTCAGGAAGCTGCTCCTCCTGTCTATCCACTTCCTGGGCGCTGCCACTAGCCAGGAGGACCATGCAGCATGCCAAACCAGCTGTTTTCAGCAAAACGCTGGAAATAATACTAAGCATTTGAATAGCACTTCTGAGTATTCAAAGCACTTCGCATTCAATATTTTGTGGGCTGGCCAACCTGAGTCTCTTCAGCTCGAGTTGGACTACAACTCCCATCATGCCCAGCCACAATTTATTACAGCAGGGGATGATGGGAGTTGTAGTCCAACAGCAGCTGCAGAGCCTTGGGTTGTCCTGCTGTAATCCTGCCAACAGGATTACCTGTCCAGCAGGTAATCCTGCTGTAGAGGAGTTGTTGTTGTTGTTGTATCCTGCTCTTTCTTCAAGGAGCCCAGAGTGGTAAACATGGTTATGTCTATCCTCACAATAACCCTGTGGCCGAGAGTTACATGACTGGACCAGAGTCATCCAGTGAGCTTCCTGACTGAATGGGGATTTGAACTCAGGTCTCCTTGGTCCTAGTCCAACAACTGCACTGTGCTGGCTTTAATTCCATATTACAGCTGAAGGTGAGAGGGAGTGGCTTGCCTTAAGGCCACCTAGGGAGAGTTCATGAGAGAGGCAAGATTCAAACCAGTGATGTCTTGATTGGAAGCTTTGTCTTGTAGTCCCTATACTGCACCTCTTTCAGATAAGTTATTTCTTTGTGATGCATCGGAAGTATTATTAATCACAATTCTAAAATTGTTGCATTGATAGACATATTAACCTTTAGTCAGTGATAGATAACACCAGTTTATGAATAAACATGCAACCAGATTTATCTCCCAGATGTCCTATATAGCCAGCATCTCTGCCCTGCCCCGCCCCCAGTGAGAAGCACCAAGAAGAGTGGAGGGGGCCGAGTGACATGCTGGCAGGGGCTGGGTGCCGCTTATGCGCTCTCTATTAACTTTGCTCTCATTAACCATCCACAGCAATTGCTGAGATGAGCAACTGAGAGATACATAGAGCCATTTACATCTCTGTAAACTGCCAGGAGACATCTGTGTTTGGTGGTATGGAAATGTAATGAATAAATGCCATTATCTAGCAAAGATAATGATCCACTTGTGGAACTCTCTGCCACAGGATGTGGTGACAGCCGACAACCTGGATGGCTTTAAGAGGGGTTTGGATGACTTCATGGAGGAGAGGTCTATCAATGGCTACTAGTCGGAGGGCTGTGGGCCACCTCCAGCCTCGGGGGTGGGGTGCCTCTGAGTACCAGTTGCAGGGGAGTAATGGCAGGAGAGAGGGCATGCCCTCAACTCCTGTCTGAGGCTTCCAGCGGCATCTGGTGGGCCACTGTGCAAAACAGGATGCTGGACTAGATGGGCCTTGGGCCTGATCCAGCAGGGCTGTTCTTATGTTCTTAAAGCCTTTCCAAATACACATGCAGGAAGTTGGGAGGCACACAGTGAGGCTATTCGCACGACCTCTGAAAACGGGGCTAAGGGAGCCCAGCCTGGTTTTTGCAGCTCCTGGCTGCTAGCCCTCTAAATTGCCCCCCTCCTTAAATGACGTTAGCAGAGTGAGTGCTCCACTAACCCTATTTGATTTATCATGATTTGCCACAGCGTGCCTCTGCACTACGGTGACTCACGAGGAGGACCCCGCCCCGACTGGGAGGCTACAACAAGACTTCCCACCTCAGGGGTCCCCCCAGAATACCCCACGCACTTGCATGGGGCATCCTGGGATCCTGGGGGCTGGGTGGTTCCCGATCCCCGCCGCCCCTACTGGCTTCGTGATGGAGCTGGTAATCATGTGGACTGCTGATCCAGCTGTCCAGGGCTCACCAAATGATGGTCTGCGGGGAGAGTGGATCAAGCCTGCTTTCCCCACAGAACCCTCCTCGGCTCTCCACACTGCTCATATGGAGAGCCTCCCTGTGTATCTGTGCGTACCCTTCTCATTTAATAGGCACTTTTCCATCCCTCTGAGTGCTGTTTAAGCTCACTAAAGTTCAGAGAGTTGGACTCAGACCTGGGAAATGTGTGTGCTCAACTACCATACACTGAGGGCAAGTCACAAATCTGTCAAGCTTAGTTCCCCATTGCATAAATGTGGCCCAACCCAGCCTTCCTTCTTAGCATCTATATAATTAATTCTCTTAGCTGGCATACGTGTCCAGGATTTGGCAGCAGAACTCTCGCGACACGCTGCTAGAGTTCCGGCGAGAGCCCGGCGGAGTGAGGAGGGAGGAGGAGAGGGGGAAGAAAGTGGCAGCGGTAGCGGTGGGCGAGCGGAGGAGGGGGGAGAGAGAAAAGCAGCAGCTGGAGGGCGGGAGAGAAAAGCGCCGGTGGGCAGGTGGGCAGAGGGGGGGAGAGAAAAGCGCCGGTGGGCAGGTGGGCAGAGGGGGGGAGAGAAAAGCGCCGGCGGACGGAGGGGGGGGAGAAAAGTGGCGGGCGGGCGGAGGGGGGGGGAGAAAAGCCGTGGTGGTAGCAGGTGAATGGGAGGGAGAAAAAAACAGTGGCGTTGGGTGGGTGGCGGGGCCCATTTTGGCCGCCCGCTGTGGCTCTGTGTGTGTGTAGGAACGGGAGGGGAGGAGGGCTAGAGAGCGCAGGGCTGGAGGGAAGGGGAAGAGAGGAGGAAGCAGAGCAGAGGAGGAACCAGAGCAGGAGGAAGAGGAAGGGGGAAACAGCCGGTCCCAAAAGTGCCACACAGATGCTCTGTGCGGGGTTGGCTAGTTGAAAGTATTTGTCCATGGTTTGTCTTCAGACAAATGCTGGAAGCATGGACAGCAAGCAGGTGGTGCTTCTGCGTGGTGACTAAGCTCTAAGGTGTGCTCTCAGGACACTGTGCATGAGTACAGTGTCCCTGCTTTATTTTTTTAAAAGCATCTGAAGAGGGCTGTAAGTGTTGTATAAAATAGTGATAGTCAGCATCTTTGCCCTTGGAGGCTGGACAACCCCTGGCCAGCCTGCTTGGGAGCCAATCTCACCACCCAAGATGATGATGTCATTCCCCCCCAGATGATACAGAAGACGCTACATCACTTCTTCAGTGAGCAGGAGTTCTATGAAATCTTTTTTTGAGATAGGACAATTGGAACTGCACACATCATTCCAAAAATGGCCACACTAAATATTTCATTCATTCTTTCAGTCATTCATTAGATTTCTATACCGCCCTTCCAAAAATGGCTCAGGGTGGTTTACACAGAGAAATAATAAATAAATAAGATGGAACCCTGTCCCCAAAGGGCTCACAATCTAAAAAGAAACATAAGATAGACACCTGCAACAGTCACTGGAGGTACTGTGCTAGGGGTGGATAGGGCCAGTTACTCTCCCCCTGCTAAATAAAGAGAATCACCACGTTAAAAGGTGCTTCTTTGCCAAGTTAGCATATGCCTCCTATGTCTTATGTAAAGGCTATGTATGGATCAACCACATACAAGGACCATTTTGTAGGTAAAGGTGCAAAATCTACCTTTGAACTTACTACCCACTGAAAATCTGTATCTTATGTATCTAAACCATCAACTAATTAGCCAGACCTTGTGACAAATAACAAGAGGGCTGGCCTTGTGGTAAAGGTAAAGCGTGTCATCAAGTCTGTATCAACTCCTGGTGACCACAGAGCCCTGTGGTTGTCTTTGGTAGAATACAGGAGGGGTTTACCATTGCCATCTCCCGCGCAGTGTGAGATGATGCCTTTCAGCACCTTCCTATATGCCTTTCAGCATCATCCTATATCACTGCTGCCCAATATAAGAGCAAGCATGGATTGCCCCCTTTGCTAAGCAGGGTCTACCCTGGATTGAATTTGAATGGGAGACTACATGTGTGAGCACTGTAAGATATTCCCCTTAGGGGATGGGGCGGCACTGGGAAGAGTGCCTGCATGCTTGCATGCAGAAGGTTCCAAGTTCCCTCCCTGGCATCTCCAAGATAGGGCTGGGAAATACTCCTGCCTGAAACCTTGGAGAAGCCGCTGCCAGTCTGTGTAGACCATACTGAGCTAGATGGACCAATAGTCTGACTCAATAGAAGGCAGCTTCCTTTATTCCTGGCAGGTTTATGATGCTAAATGCAACAAAAAAGACCAGATTTACCAGAAAATCCTACTACTGAGAAGCATGTGATACTGAGTGCAACAGACAGGGCTGCCCTCTGGTAGGCAATTTTGACAGGTAGAAATGTTTTCTGATCTGGCCAACAGAAAGTGCTACCAGGATACAAATCTGATGAGTACATTGTTGATGCTGCAGCAGCTCTGAAAAAGTACCACATGTCCTGTTGTGGGTCCTGGGGGAAAAATGGTCCATGGACTCCAGTTTTCCCCTCTGTTGTGGGTCCTAGCAGTGCCACTTCCTAAACAAATCCCGTAGAAGTGACTCTGCCTGGGTCAGTAGAAGCAGCTGAGGGCCAGATGTTGCTTTGGGTTGCCTGTTGGCTATTCCTGGTTTAAGTGATCAATACATAGGAGCATAGGAAGCTGCCTTATACTGAGTCAGACCGTTGGTCCATCTTGCTCAGTATTGTCTATTCCAGGCCTGCTCAACGTTGCCCCCCCCCTCAGCTGTTTTTGGGCTGCAACTCCCATAATCCCAAGACACAGTGGCCAGTAGCCAGGGATTATGGGAATTGTAGGCCAACATCTGCAGGAGGGCCAAAGCTGAGGAGGCCTGGTCTACTCTCAGATTGGCAGTAGCTCTATAGAGTTTCAGATGGTTTTTTCTAGCCCTACCGGGAGATACCAGGAATTGAATTGGCATGCAAAGCAGATGCTTTACCACTGATCTACAGTCCCATTCCCATAAAATATGCTCTAACAGTCTGAGAGCAGGCTCTGTGTGTGTGTGTATGTGTGTGTGTGTGTGTGTGTGAGAGAGAGAGAGAGAGAGAGAGATTGAGAATGAACGAACACAGAAGTGATCTGAGGTCATAGTAATTGTGTTCTGAAATTCCAAAGTTTCCCATGTCTACTTGTTCTCTTATGTTGGGTGGCATGAACAGGTCAGGGAGTTGATCTATCTTGCCTGAGGACCACAGATGCATGAGTATTCCAGGAAACTCCTCCCACTCCTAATTTGATCCACTTCTGCAGAAGAGAGCTTTATGTGCACCTGTTGTGAGTGACTCATCATGGTGCTTGCATTGTGTGTAATCATTTCATGGCAACCTCATCACTGCACTGCACAACAGTACTAGGAGGATGTGGAGGCGAGATGGGAACCCTTCTATTAGCAACTAGCTGGAAAATAATCCCTCAGGCTTCTTGGACAGAGCATCCTATAGTGCCAGCTCTTGCAACAGCCTGATTCTTGTGACTCAACAAGTATCAGAGATTTGCTAAACCCAGCCATCTCTGTTAACTCCAAGGACATTGCAGCAAGCCAGGAGGCTTTACTTTAATAGGTATCATTTATTAATTACCCGTTAGGCAATCAGCAGTGTGAATGATTTACATGTTAAAACCAGGCTCATTGGCTCTGGGAGAAAAGAGATTGACAGCATGGTGATAAATTTCAAAACAATAACTGTGTTAGCATGTAGGATGGAAGACAGAGTGCACTGTGGCCGCTTAGACAGGAGCTGGCTTATTAAGGCATGAGCATTTTAAAAGTAAGAGTCTATTTCATTGTACTTATGTACATCTCACCTTTCCACTAATCTGACTTAAAGGTGTTTAGTACTATGTGCTAATGGTGATAGCAACCAACCAAGGTAGGGACTGAAAAACAAAACAGTGAGCAGCCCCTCTTAAAGTTGACCCTTGATGGGGTCTGGCCTTTTCTTAGCAAGACGAAGTGCATAGGATGCTCTGCGAAAGATTGTCACTGGGCTAGTTTGGACAATATCTTACTGGCCCACGGAATTAGAAAGGGGGTGTGCCAAAAGCTTGCCTGGTGTGTCTTTCATAGATATCCTGACACTTTCCTGGCACGTCTGTGTATCACAGGGCAGGATTGGGGGGGGGGGGGAGGTGTCGGGTGCTGAATGGCTCAGGTGAATGGCTGCTCTACACGTAAACCAAATAGAAGTGCATGCAGGGTGGCCGATTGGACACCCCATCCACATGATAACGGAACATGCCAGTAGGGTGTCAAGACCATTATTATTATTATTATTTACACAGTCAGACAGGTGTTATTGACTGGTTTGTTTTATCCAGACATCGAGTCCTTCCCAAGGACCTGGGATGGCTGGATTTTATTATCAATGTTGTTGCTGTTATTATAGATATCGTTGCAAAATATAGGCTGTTCCCAGTAAATTTACTTTTTGTAATTGGCTGATGGTGATTTCTGTGGCCCCTATGGTGTTGAGGTGCTCTTCAAGGTCTTTTGGAAGTTGTTTATGAAGGCTTGTTAGGTGTTTAAGCCAAAAGCCATGCAGTTCATCGTCGCCTGGCGCAGTCCAATTTTTAATTTTCTTTGCTCTTTCACTTATTAATTCTGGTGTTATTATTAGATCTTGCATTTGTTGGTTACATTTTTTGACCTCTTTCATCCAGCCTGCTTTTTTATTATAATCTATTGGATTGTCCCATAATTTCCCCCAGAATTGCACTGTTTCTTCTTTATTTGGTGTTTCTACGTTTCTTGCAGTTTCTCCTTGTATTCTTTGG
This sequence comes from Hemicordylus capensis, assembly GCF_027244095.1. NCBI lineage: Eukaryota > Metazoa > Chordata > Lepidosauria > Squamata > Cordylidae > Hemicordylus > Hemicordylus capensis. The sequence goes on from NC_069660.1 coordinate 52,549,148, forward strand.
TAGAAACGTCTCTGATTTGACTGGAATTGGAGATTTTGCCTGTGTTGTGTGATTCTGGCTTCGTATCTGCTAATCTTCTTTGACACTGCTGTTATTTGCTGCTTTATTATTTCCAGGATTTCTCTAATTTTCCTTGAATCTAGGTGGTATTTTTGGATCAGATACTGTTTGGTGTTTTCATTCTTCAGCTTCTTGTCTTTCATATCTTTCAATTTACTAGCATCTGATCTGAGCCTGGAGATTTTATTTTCTAATCTAATCTTCCATTTAGGTGATGTACTGCTTTCTTTTTTGACAGGTCCACTGATCTTATATCCGAGCTCTTGTGTTGTTATTGTTGCTGTACTGTACATTAGTTGGTCTGTTTCTTGCAAATTCTTGGTTGTTATTTCTGCAAGTGCAGCATTGACATTTTTTATGCCTGAGCGAGTTGTTTTTTAGCAACTGTTTTTAGAGCTGGAAGTCGAACCCTGGTGGTTGTTTGGTTCATGTGCTAAGTTATTTTTTTGCTTTAGTTCATGTTGCTTTTCTGTTAAACGGCATTTGGGTTTTTGAGGTGAAGGCAAAGGGGAGGTTGCCTGGTTTTGATTTTGAAACAGTTCAGCAACAGTGGCATCCTCTATTTCCAACACCTCCTCCACCTGCGCCTGAGCAACTTCTTCAATTGGTGGTAATTCTTCTTCCATATCTTGAGCCTGTGTTGCTCTTTGCAGTTCTTCCAGCTCAACTCCTCTGGATACTTTATTTCTTCTTCTTCTTCTTCTTATTTATTACATTTATATCCCGCTTTTCCTCCAAGGAGCCCAGAGCAGTGTACTACATACTTGAGTTTCTTCTCACAACAACCCTGTGAAGTAGGTTAGGCTGAGAGAGAAGTGACTGGCCCAGAGTCACCCAGTTGTTCCCTGTTGCAGGGATTCCCAGATGTTATTGACGACAACTTCTATACACAGTGCATAATTAATTTATGGAATTATCTGCCACAGGATGTGGAGATGGCCGCTTGGATGGCTTTAAAAGGGGCTTAGACAAAGTCATGGAAGACAGGTCTAACAATGGCTACTAGTCTGGTGCTATAGGCTACCTCCAGCCTCAGAGGCAAGATGCTGCTAAATACCAGTTGCAGGGGAGCAATGGCAGGAGAGGAGGCAAGCCCTCACCCCCTGCTAGTGGGCTTCTTGGAGGCCACTGTGCGCTGGACTACATGAGCCTTGAGCCTGATCCAGCAGGGTTGTTCTTGTGTTATGTTATTAACTCCCATAATCTCCAGCCAAAGGCCATTGCAGCTGGAGATGATTTGAGTTGTAGTCCAACAACATCTTGGAATCCCTGTTACAGAGAACACTGGTCAGGACATCCACAAAAGTCCTGAAATGGGTGCACTCTCAGCACACACTCTTTCTGATTGTGTGGGCCAGTAAGGTAGTGTGTGAACTGGCCCACTATGGGTTAAATTAAAGCAGTCTTTATGGCAGTAAACCAGTACCACCACAACAAAATTGAACTTCTTTTGCATTGTAGAAGAGGGAGGTGATGGTCAGATGTGCTGTCTCCATCTCATTGAAGTCCAAACCTTTGGAAAGTCAACTGGAGGTCAACCACCTCAGACCACTGGGAGTCTGAAGGTGTTAGAACCATTCTGGAAGTTTTCCACACCTGGCTTTTAGCCTGCTTCTCCTCTAGAATGGAGCAGGCACATTCACATATTGGGCAGATTTACCCCAAAGTCCTTGCGAGCTATCGGGGAGCACTTCACACACGATTTGGGTTTTTCACTGCTCATTAGAGTGCAACCCGATTTATATCCAAAATTAAAAAATCAACTTTCTATATTGGGTTTCTTGGATAGTGTTCACAGTAAAGCCTCGCAGAAAATTCATGGAAAAACCTGCTGTGTGGAGAACTCCCTGGTGCCAAAAATGGAGAGAAAATGCACCTCTTAGGACTGAGAATGAGCCAACTTATTTCCTCATTATTTAAGGCTTACCTTTTTTTGTGTGTTTATGAAAGAAGAACTTTTGGGACAAAGGGTGCTCAGTTCATAGCACAGACAAACATTATGAGTTGGGCAGATTGTATTTTGAACCAGGTAATGATGAACTTTGATGGCATAACGAGTAAATATAGGTTTCCATGCCACTCCAAAGCTTCTGAAAGGGGACTGAGTCACATAGCCATCTCATCTCATGAACCTTTTTTGCTGTAAGAGGAAGTGACGCAACACCTCTATTGTCTACCAGTACAATGCCACCATTGGTAATAATTTCTACAAATGCTATTGATATGCTTTCTAGTTCTTTTGCACTGGACTTTTTGCAGGTTTTCCCCTCAAACAACATTAGTTTTTAGTAGGGATGTGCATGGAACCAGTTCGGGGGCCCTAATGGGCCTCCAAACCGGTTCGAACAGTGGCCAGTTCTACTGATTTGAAGGTGTGGGTGCTGCTTTAAGGGTGGGGGAGGATGCACTTACCCCTCCCGCCAATCTTCCCCCACTAGCGCTCTGGTTTTCTAAAGTCCCTCAGGGCAGCAGCATACCTCCCTGCCACCCCATTGCCCCTGTTTACTGGAACTATCCATAAGTAGCCGACGTGCTTGTGCGTGCTGGTGCGGGTGCGTGCCCAACACAGGCACTGGCGTGCCCAACGTGCGCACACCCACATGGCATGTGAAGGCATGCCAGCTACTTCCGGATAGTTCTGGTAAATGGGGGCAATGGGGCAGCAAGGAGATACGCTGCCGCCCCAAGGGACTTTATAAAACCGGAGCGTTGGGGGGGTAAATGCACCCTCCCCACCCTTATAGTAGCACCCTGTTCCTTCAAACCACTCCCGCCTGGTTCCATGTACATTCCTAGTTTGGGGTCATGTCAATGAGTCCACTTTGCTGCTGAACGAACTAGTTGTATTGTGCAAAGCTTGGAGCTGATGTCTATCTTCTATAGGCCAGCTGAGGCGATGGATTGCCCACTGGCTAGAGATGTGCACGAGCTGGTTCTGCACCTCCTCAGGGAAGCACTGAACCAGCTTGGGCGCCAGTGTTCTAGCTGGCTCAATGGGGCGGGAAGCAGTTCCCTGAAGGAGCCGGCAAGGAGCTCTTTACCTGCCCCTCCCCGCCCCGCCCCATTTCCGGGAACGGCGCCCAGTCCCTAACCGGCCATGTGGTGCTGCGATGCTGTTCCTTGCAGCCATGTACCTGCCGACACCGTGAGGTGGCTGCAGGGAACAGCATCGCAGCCCCACACAGCCGGTTGGGGAACAGGCACTACACCCAGAAAAGTGGCGGGGAGGGGAGGAGCAGGTAAGGCGCTCCTTACCGGATCCATAAGAGAACCGCCCCATGCCCTGCCAGCCCTTGCACGTGCTACCACTAGCTGCCTCCACCTGACTGCTACCTTCTGCCCCCCCCCCTTAGCCCCTTAGCTCCTGGCAGTGCACCTGCTGCCGCTGCCGCCACCTCCTCTCTTCCTCTTCCCACTTCCATCTCGGGCATTTTCAAAAGCCAGAGGGGAGGGAGCAGAAGGAAGGACCGAGGAGGGCAGTAGAGTAGTGGGCTAGAGAGTGCTCTGCTCTTACCCAGCATTCTGCTCTCCTCCTCCACACTTCCTTCTTCCATTCACTTCCCCTCTGGCTTTTGACAATGCCAGAGGCAGGCATGGGAGGAGGAGACTGAGAGTAGCAGCGGCAGCTGCTGTGCTGCCCCTGGGTAGGGTAAAGGGGTGGAAGGGAAGGGAAGGACATATTGCTGGGGAGTTGAGGGGAAAGAGCAGGGTGCTCTTCATGCCACCCAGGTGGCTGTAGAAGGCTGCAGGGTGGGCAGGAGGTAAACTGTGCCATCTCACACACCGTGTGTGTGTGTGTGTGTGTGTGTGTGTGTGTGTGTGTGTGTATTGGGCCAGCCTGGTGGATGAGCTCTAGAGCCCTCAGGGGCACATGCTGCTGACATCTCTGGCTGTTGTGCAGGGGAGTAACAGCAGGAGAGCTCTTGCCTGTGGGCTTCTCAGAGGCATCTGGTGGGCCACTGTGCGAAACACAATGCTGGACTAGGTGGGCCTTGGGCCTGATCCAGCAGGGCTGTCCTTCTGTTCTTATGTGGTGTTTACTCTTTATGTACTGTAAGCCACTTTGCATTATCTCTCAAGAAGAGTGGGGTAGCATTTTGAAGAGGACAGAAAAGAAGTAAAGCCTCCCTTTGCCAGCTTGTTCCAAATATGACCTGGTCACCTTGCCCTGCCAGGCCGGCTTCAGGTCTTGTCCCGTCAAACCGTGACAGCTGGCTAGGCCCCAAGCGCAGCGGCCAGACAAAGCTTTGACAGGCATTGCCAAAACCCCCTGCCTGCTTGGTGTAATTGTTTACTCAGGAAAGGCCACTAGCAATCATCCAGAAAAATGCTGATTGCAGTGCTAGTATCTGCTGGGAAAGTCATGGATTGATGAAGCCAATTGCTGTGTGTGTGTGTTGTGTGTGTGTGAAGAAGCAGAGGCTTCTTATGAGATGGCAGCTATATAGGGCAGTCAGCCCAGAGAGGTCCTGTTACATTATTTTAGCCAAGAGGAAAATGGGTCTGGCAATGGGTCACTGATGTTGCTCACGGACATTGAATGACTCCACATGCTCAGTTTGGTATAACTGTTTTCTTTTCCATCTATAATCCAATTTCCAGACTTTCCTATCAGAACACTGCCGCATAGCAAAATGGAAGTACCAGGGGTGTAGCTATAATTGAGTGGATGGGTTCAAAAACCTGTGCCCCCCAGCTCCTGAGGGCCCCCCAGCTCCACCCCTCCCTATTTTCTTCATTATCTCCCTCACTCAGAGGGACTGCCAGGGAGGGGGCGAACACGGCCCCCTCTCCCTAGTTACGCCCCTGGGAAATGCCACATAAATCTGTTCATTTGTATTAATTAGTTCAGAGGAATGACCTACCCAGTGACTTCATTCTCTATAAATACTAGCACAAATTAGAATCTTCACTTCACCAACATAATCATGCGGTGAAAGAATAGGAAGAACAAAATCCAACCTTGTAATAAAGTGCTATTGATTTTGCATTCAATAATACTGAGTCTGCTTCTTTAAGAGACAAGAGAGTTGCCACCAATGCTTACATCAATCTAAACAAAACATTTTTGGTCAGACTCTTCTAACTTTAATGTGCATGTAAAAACTTATACGTTTATATTTTTTCTTTTAAAAAATATTCCCAATTATGAATTCTGCTAGATCCAGAGTTTTGTGAGGAGGCAAGGTAAGTATGTATGTATGTAATGTATTTAGCATTTTTATATACCGCCCAAAACTCATGTCTCTGGGTAGTTTACAATAAAACAACACAGATTAAAACAAAAATTAATTTAAAAAAATGAGGAAGATATATAAGTATTAAATCTGGCAAATGGTTACAGTACTTGGCATTCTTGCCGTTAAGTCACCACAAATCTTAAAATTTCCCCTCTGAATGTTGAGTTCCAAAGCAATGTTTGAAACTTCAAAATGCAAATGTTTGAATTCAGATCCTGAAATTTTACCCAATTCCATATTTATGTGAAAATCTATTTCAGCTCCATCTGCCACCTTTGAGGGAAGAGGTTGAGGGAGAAGAAGAATGCCCACCCTTGTGCTTCTGGTCACTTTGTTTAAAATTATATAAATCAAAAGTATGCCTTGGTAGATCTTAAAACAAGCAAACTGACATTTTGGAGAGAGAGAGAAAAGAAATCGCAGACCCGTTTACACTCGGACAAGTGGTACCGGCACTAAACAGACCTGAAAGACAAGTGAGGGAGAGACCTGGGTTTCTGCACCTGCAATCCTGGCAGAGGGATGCGAAACTCTGTTGAATGGTAGTGTTAACATGATATCATGGGGTGGGGGAGGAAGAGGGTGATGGGAGACAATTTGAAAGTGCCACTGCCTAGGCAGGCCCTGCATGCCAGCTATTGAGAATGAGAATTGTTTCTATGGAGATAATCCCCACCTTGCTAGTGAATGCCAGGCTGTTCTAAACATGCTCTGCAAAAAGAAAGTGACTGCTTGACAGGTTTTTAATTGACTTAGCGGGTTTCTCGCCACCTAGCTTTTTGGATATTTTCTTCCCCAAGGGCAGAATCACAGTATTTCCAGCTGCACACAGCAGTGCACAACTTTTGAGGTGTTTCTGTGTGGAGTGCATTGTGTATAGTTTTTGCCCTTCTAGAATGCACCCCCATTTTTGCACAGGTTGACTGAACAGAGGGCTGTGTCTAGGCTTTCTAATGTAATGACTGCATGTCCCTGTTTCAATGTGCCTGCCCTATGGCCAGAGCGATGCGATCAGATCAGACCTTTCAAGTGAATGCCTCGAGTTTAGCCTGGTTCCAAAGGAATGCTAATAAGTGCAGGAGGCACTGAGGTAGCAGGTGGAGGTGGAGGGACTGTCCCTTTGATCTTTTTCCTCCCATGGAGGAGGCAGGAGGAGGAGGACAAAGTGCAAAGCACTGCAGTGCTAGAAGGGATGGGTGACCACAGAGCAGAGAAAAAGAAAAGACCTGTGGGCAGTGAAATGCCAACAACCAGGCAACTCCTGCTAACTGGGCAAAGAGGCACCTTTTAACGTGGTGATTCTCTTTATTTAGCAGGGGGAGAATAACTGGCCCTATCCACCCCCAGCACAGTACTTCCAGTGACTGTTGCTGGTGTCTATCTTATGTCTCATTTTAGAATGTGAGCCCTTTGGGGACAGGGAGCCTTATTTATTTATTTATTTATTTATGTCTGTCTGTCTGTCTGTCTGTCTGTCTGTCTGTGTAAAAACCTACTGTGTAAACCGCCCTGAGCCATTTTTGGAAGGGTGGTATAGAAATCGAATTAGTAATAAACCGTGGACCACCTAATCAGCTGTTGTAAAAAGATCGCACAGACTGACTACAAACAAAGGCATGACAAGGTAGCAGGGATGATACACTGGAACATCTGCAAAAAATACAAGCTACATGTAGCCAAAAACTGGTGGGACCATAAAATTGAAAAAGTTGTAGAAAATGAAGATGCAAAAATATTATGGGACTTCTGACTACAAACAGACAAACATCTGCCACACAATACACCAGATATAACTGTAGTCGAGAAGAAAGAAAAACAAGTTAAAATAATCAGCATAGCAATACCAGGGGATAGCAGAATAGAAGAAAAAGAAATAGAAACAATCACCAAATACAAAGATCTACAAATTGAAATTGAAAGGCTGCGGCAGAAAAAGACCAAAATAATCCCAGTAGTAATTGATGCCCTAGGTGCAATTCCAAAAGACCTTGAAGAGCACCTCAACACCATAGGGGCCACAGAAATCACCATCAGCCAATTACAAAAAGCAACTTTACTGGGAACAGCCTATATTCTACAACGATATCTATAATAATAAAAGCAACAACATTGACAATAAAATTCAGCCATCCCAGGTCCTTGGGAAGGACTCAATGTCTGGATAAAACAAACCAGTCAATAACATCTGTCTGACTGTGTAAAGAAGAAATAACAACAACAACCACTACCACGGTTAGGCTCCACGCACAGGTCATGTGTAGAGCCTCAGTATCTGAACAGATTCTGGATAAGGACAGGGTGTGGGTAAATGCATTAGATTGCTAGTAGCTGTGTTGGTCCCACAAAATGAGAACTATAGAGCAAGTGAAGCCATCCATTTTTTTGCAGCATCAGCTACTCTTTAAAACAGTGGAAACAAATTTTCAAGTTACACAGACTCAAAGTTAAATACCCAAGCACCGGCCTGCAAACTGCACAGAGTCCTCAAACTCTATGGTCTTGTGCTAATATTCCTAGAATAGATGACTTTAGTAGAGAATGCTTTCTTAGCTAGTTCAGCAGAACTTGTCCAGTGCAACCCCTTTGAACTGAATGAGGGATTTATTTCAATAGGGCTTGGATATGTGAGAATTTTCAGTACGATTTCTTCACTGCTGGTAATTCATCCTTATGCATACTGAGAAATTAGACTGATTACTTTGAAATGGATTTATAGTATTTATTGAAACTACATAGCTGAAGTTTGTCTTGAATGTCAATTAAGTGACATATCATAATGAACGCAGGCTGTACGTACAGTTCAATAACTGTCATTCCTTTCTAGTTTCAAAGATAGTTTTGAAATACATAGGGCATGACAACACAGAGATATCTAAACAATCCACCCTATTTTTATTTGATTCATACACTTTATCATTGCTTCCAAAACAAGTGATATTGCTATAAAATATGTCATAAATGGCACCAAGGAAAATATGTGGCTATATAACAGTAGAGTGCAGTGAGTCATGTATAAGATGACAAAGCGCTGTAAACAGTGAAACAGGACTCAATGAAAAACAAGACTCAGTGAAAAACATACAAAATTGGCAATAACATAGATTAATCTGGGAATAAGGCTTTTGTCACCAGGTTTTATTAAGGAGAGAGTCAAGCAATCATAAAGTCAAAGCTGAAAAAAACTTCAAAGGTATATTGTTATCTCTGTTAAGGCTTATATGACTGTGCTTGATATGCAGTAGTTAACAGCATGGGGATTTGGTCTGTGTTCTCAACTGCCATTAGCAAAGATTTCATGGCCAAAGAGCATACCCAGTACCAAGAATATTGAGTACATATTATTCACATGCATACCCCTCCCTCGCTCTCAGGAGCTCAGGGTGGTATACATGGTTTGCCCCTTTTTAGCCTCACAACAACCTTGTGAAGTAGAGTAGGTGGTGTCTGCCAGACTGTCTGGCCCAGGATCACCCAGCGTGCTTCATGGATAAGTGGGGATTCAAATGTGGATCTTCCCAATCCTTGTCCAAACTCTGACCACTACACTGGCTTTTACTTATAAGAGGATGTTTCCATAATTTTAATAGTAATAGTAATAACAACAACAACAACAATAACAGTAACAACAACAACAGTAACAACAACAACTTCTTCAGGAGTTGGCATATCCTCCCTAAATGCCTGCCTGGAAGCAGTAATGGGCTGGATGAGGGAGAATAAACTGAAGCTGAATCCAGATAAGATGGAGGTACTTATTGTGCGGGATCGGAACTCTAGAGACGATTTTGATCTGCCTGTTCTAGACGGGGTCACACTTCCCCAAAAGGAACAGGTTCATAGTCTGGGAGTACTTCTGGATCAACGTCTCTCCTTGGTTTCTCAGGTTGAGGCGGTGGCCAGGGGTGCTTTCTGTCAGCTCCGGCTGATACGCCAGCTGTGCCTATTTCTCAAGATCAATGACCTCAAAACAGTGGTACTTTTGTTGGTAACCTCCAGACTGGACTTCTGTAATGTGCTCTACGTGGGGCTGGTTTTGTACATAGTCCGGAAACTTCGGTTGGTTCAGAATGCGGCAGCCAGGTTGGTCTCTGGGTCATCTAGGAGAGACCACATTACTCCTTTGTTGATGGAGTTACACTGGCTGCCAATAGGCTTCCGGGCAAAATACAAAGTGCTAGTTATAACTTATAAAGCCCTAAATGGCTTAGGCCCTGGGTATTTAAGAGAGTGTCTTCTTCGCTATGAGCCCCACCAGCCGTTGAAGTCACTTGAGGAGGTCCGTCTCCAGTTGCCACCAGCCCGTTTGGTAGCTACACAGAGACGGGCCTTCTCAGCTGCTGCCCCGAGATTGTGAAATGCGCTCCCTGCTGAGATACGATCCTCCCCATCTCTGGCAATTTTCAGAAAACACATCTCTTCAACCAGGCTTTCTCAGCTTTTTAATACTTGTTTTTAAATCGTTCTGATTATTTAATTGTTGTTTTATGATGTTTTTAATGGTTAATCATTGTTTTATGCTTTATAATTTTTGTTTTAATTATTAACTGATTTTAATGGTGTTTTAATGTAAACCGCCCTGAGCCTTTTGGAAGGGCGGTATAAAAGTTTTAATAATAAATAAATAAATAAATAAATAAATAAATAAATTTATTTGTTAGCTGCCCCATAACCAATTGTTCCCTGGGCAGCTTACAACACAACATTTTAAAACATCCAATAAAAATACATAAAGTACAATAAACAAATCACAACACAAACCAAAAACCAAAATACAATACAAAACATTTCAAAACCCCTTTTAAAAAATCCATTTTAAAAATCAGTTTTTTAAAAGCCTGAGTGAACAGAAAGGTCTTCACCTGGTGTCTAAAAGAACAAAGTGACCAGGCAACCTGTTAGTACTCTGGAGGGTGGATTTAGGGTTGGAGGGATGCATGCTGTGATTCTTGTCTCCTGTCTTCACTTGCAGGCACCTTGAACTGGAGCACTCCTGATGAGATGGGGGAATCCTGGAACGTTTTGTTACAGGTTCCACTTGTTAACTCCTTAATTCCAAAGTAGTCATTAAGTAAAGTAAAGTGTGCCATCAAATCAATTTCGACTCCTGGTGCCCACAGAGCCCTGTGGTTTTCTTTGGTAGAATACAGGAGGGGTTTACCATTGCCTCCTCCCGGGCAGTGTGAGAAGATGCCATTCAGCATCTTCCTATATCACTGCTGCCTGATATACCAGCAGGGATTCAAACTGGCAACCTCTGGCTTACTAGTCAAGTCATTTCCCCACTGCACCATTAGGTGGCTAAAGTTGTCATTACTGTGGTAATAACTGTATATAGTTCTGGGCTATTATTATTATTATTATTATTATTAACATTTTATATCCCATTCTTCTTCCAAGGTGCCCAGAGCGGTGTACTACATACTTAAGTTTCTCCTCAAAACAATTCTGTGAAGTAGGTTATGCTGAGAGAGGTGAATGGCCCAGAGTCACCCAGCAAGTATTATGGCTGAATGGGGATTTGAACTCAGGTCTCCCTGGTCCTAGTCCAGCACTCTGACCACTACACCACGCTGGCTGGCACTATGTGGGGAGAAAGGGAAGGTTTGGAAAGGGAAGATTAAAATTAGTTTCTGTTTCGGTTCAATATGGTGTCCAAGCTCTTTGTTATCAACACAAGGTGTCAAAATGGGAAATAACTGTTTGCATGGTGTCAGAATGGAGAATAACTTCATTATGGAAATAGGGAGACACAGAATCAAATATACTAATCCTGTAGGACAATCAGCTCCTCCTCCTGTTTCTGCATAGTGCAGCTCCAGCCACCTGAGAATAGAGGCCTACAGCTAAAAAGGTTTGGCCTACAAAAACTTTCAAGGGTGAGTGCAATCCAGCTTCTGCTACTCTGAGCTGCAGTCATGGCCAACCCACCCTGCTTCCAAGTAAACCCCTGCACAGACTTTGATTTTTAAACACCCTGAAGCCTGGCCTCTTTGGATAAATAGATTTCAGAGGTTTGCCCAAACCTTTGGTCAGGATAAACAGCCTGAAGAGCAACAAATGAATACCTATTTGTATACTATGGGCCCAGCTGCAGAGAACATAATCATTTCTAGGGGACTCAAAGCTGACCAGATGAAACAGTGTAATGTAGTACTGGGCACTGGACAAATACTTCTTACTCCGGTGTAATATTATTTTTGAATGGGCCCACTTTCATTCACACAAGCAAGAGCCTGGGGAATCGGTATCTGATTTTATCACAGCTCTGTATGTTCTGATCCAACATTGTGAATATGGAGCAATGAATAAAAAACTCAACAGGGGCAAGTTGGTGTTAGGGCTTAGAGACTTAGAACTTAGAACAGGCTTAGAACCTGTTGGAGACACTACAGAATGACCCAAAAAGAGACAACCAAAGCAAAGGCTCTCCAAGCTTCCTACATAAAAGACCAACAGACTGGAATGATTTCAAACAGGAGACCACAGGTTAAGCTATAGAGGGTAGCAGAAAGTCACCCCAGATGCAACATATAATAACAAACCCAGAATCCAGCTAAAAAAATCCCCAGATGCCAGCAGGGACAGGGTTCAAAGGATGTCTGAAAGTCAGGGATGCAAAAGACTTCCTATGGTGTGGCAAGTTGCCCCACAGGAGGAGAGAGTGTCCTGCTCGTTATACAATATGCAGGAACTTTAGAAAAATAAGTGGGTCTAAATGCTGCATATGTTCACTAACAACGTTTGGAAATTGGCCCAGCTCTTCAGCCTCCAAGCCTGAAAAGCTCAGTTCTGGAGTGGATATATGATCAGTATCCTTGGCTGTGAAGACAGATGCAAAAAATTCATTTAGCTTATCCTCCTCAATAATCCTGTTCACACCTATAAAGGTGCCTCAGATTAATCAGACTGTTTAAAAAATATTTATTCATTTTTTGAATTTTTAGCCTACTTTCCAGTAGGCTTATGAGATCACCCAGCATTCTGTGTGTGTGTCCGTGTGTCAGTCCTTGTGTGTGTCCGTTCATGTGTCCCCCCTAGCAACTTCGTAATGCCTGGACCAATATGAACCAAATCAGGTACAGTTGTAGGGACACACAGGGACACCTCAACGGCGTAGTTCGTGATGATGTCATCCACCACAATCCAAGATGGCAGACACATAAACTTTAGAGTCGCAAGTGGGCTAACTTGTGAACCACCTAACTGATTTGAACCAAATTTGCTACAGCTGAGACACATAGGGATACCCAAATGACGTGGTGTGTGATGATGTCATCCACTCAAATTCAAGATGGCGGCTGTGTGAACATCTGAGGTGCAAGCAAGCTAATTTATTGACTGTCTAAGCAATTTAAATCAAATTAGGTACAGTTGCAGTGAGTGACACATAGGGACATCTCAACAGCTTAGTTTGTGATGATGTCATCCCCCCAAATGGTGGATGTGTAAACTTTTGAGGCGCAAGTGGGCTCCCTTGTGAACTGCCTAACTGATTTGAACCAAATTTGCTACATCTGTAGAGATGCATAGAGAAGCCCAAATGGCGTGATGTATGATGATGTCAACCACCCCAATTTAAGACGGTGGCTGTGTGAACTACTGAGGTGCAAATGGGCTAATTTGTGGACTACCTAACCTATTTGAACCAAATTGGGTACAGCTGCTGTGAGTGACACACAGGAACACCTCAATGGCATAGTTTGTGATTATGTCATCCACACCGATTCAAAATGGTGGATGTGTGAACGTTTGAGGTGCAAGTGTGCTAACTTATGAACCACTTAACCGATTTGAACCAAATTTGCTACAGCTGTAAGGACACATAGGGACACCTCAATGGCAAAGATTGTGATGAGGTCATCCACCCCAATTCAAGATGGTGGACATGTAAACCTTTGAGGAGCAAGTGCACTAACTTGTGGACAGTCTAACCAATTTGAGCCAAATTTGCTGCAGCTGAATGGACACATAGAGATGCCCCGATGGTGTAGTTTGTGATGATGTCACCCACCCCAATCCAAGATGGCAGATGCATAAACTTTTGAGGTGCAAATGCAGTAACGTGGGGACTGTCCAACCAATCTGAACCAAATTTGGAACAGCTGTAGTGAGTGACACACAGGGACACCTCAGTGGTGCAGTTTGTAATGATGCCATCCTCCCCGATCCAAGATGGTGGACACATGAACATTTGAGGCGCAAAAGATCTAACTTGTGGGCCTCAATTTGCACCAAATTTAGTCCAGATGTAGAGACAGTGAAGGAAAGTAGGCTGATTAGTTCTTACTAGGACAACTTGTTAAAAACTGCAGATGGCAAACACTAGTTTAAAAGAGGCATTCCCCTCTTCTCTTACACAGGAAGGAATGCCTTTTCTGAGATAATGCATATTGCACAAGCATCATTCTGAAAATGCAAAACTAATTTTATTCAGACACAGATGTACTCAGATTCACTTCTATAGTGAACATATGTACAATCATTTACACACAAAAATGAACATGTGCTCACAGCTGTGCAGAAGGACAGCACGGGGTCCCATGTGAATGGACCTCTGTACTTTAAGTCCCTCTCCCCAACATAAAGCCACAGCCACATGGGAGCATTACCAGGTAACTTCAGTATGACTGATGTATCAGGCTTTCACAACTTCTTTTAATTTTACCTTTACTGGTATGAGAGCTCTTGCAGCTACTTGCTGCTGTTGGAAGTCCAAGGTCACTGGAGAGAAGTTTATGGCATGTCTTCTTCCCACACCAGTGCCATTTCTCAGAGATACTGCAGCAACACTGGCATGGGAAGAAGCTGTGGAAAGGACTCCTGCTCCTTTGTAATCTTGGACTTCCGAACTTACTGAGCAGTATGTTGATACTGCAGAAGGAACTTTGTGTTCTTTCAGGCCTGCTTTTTCAAACCTGCCCCTGATCTCTACTTGTCCAAACTGAATATGGCCTAAGGACAAGGCAAGGGAGTCAGAAACTGTGCCCAGCATGCATGTCTGAGGAAGCAATAATCCATATTCCTTCTTCTGAACTTGAATCCAGAGGGTGTTGGGGTGGGGTGCTGTCTCAGAAGACAAAGAAAAAATAAGAGTGGGGGGTGCCAGAGCAAAATTGGCCAAGGGCACCACAACCCCTTGAACCAGCACTGCCTATAGTTTGTGCATCAAGATCACTCACACTCATCGAACAGTGATATACTCAAATAGAAAAAGAGGACCTGGCCTTTACGTGGGCTTGTGAGCAATCTCATGACTACATGTTAGGACTAACATTTCACATAGAAACTGACCAGAAACCCCTTTTTACTTTGTTGGGGTGCAAAATCCTGGATGAGCTACCACCAAGGATCCAGTGCTTACACATGAGACTTATTTCATTCCACAATCTCACATGTACCTGGAAAGAACCTCACTTCAGCTGATACCCTCTCCAGAGCTCCATGTCTTGAGATTCTAACTGAGGACCATGCCCAAGAGCAACTTTTAATTGATGCCTCTGTTCTAAGATCTCTGCCTCTATCAGATAAATATCTTCATGAGTTGAAACTCAAGCAAGAGGCAGATGAGACTTTACGCCATGTCATCATCCACTGCCAAGGAGGCTGGCCAGAAACAGCTAAATCGGATGCTTCCTCACACCCATATTGGGCAGTCTTCTGGAAACCTTGCAGTAAACCAGGGCCTGTTATTGGAAGACTCCAGACTGGTAATTCCTGCCTCCTTACAGCAAGACATCCAGCACAACCTTCGTGAGGGACATCAAGGAATCGCAAAATATAGAGCACGAGCCAAAGTTTGTTTATTTAATTGATTACTATACCACCCTTCCAAAAATGGCTCAGGGCAGTTTACACAGAGAAATAATAAATAAATAAGATGGGTCTTATTTATTTATTATAAAATAAAATGTCTGTGTGGTGGCCACCAGGGCTGAGTACCCACCCAGCTCCAAAAGTGAGTTGAATGCTGTGATGTCTGTGCCAGCATGTGAGCCAATCCCCCAGAACCATTTAAGCCTTCTGGCCTCCCAAGTTGACCTTGGCAAAAGGTTGGAACTGACCTTTTTTTTTTAACCTTGATAATTCTGAATTTATTGAAGTTGCTCAGCTATCCAGCACGACTTCTCAAGCAGTGCTCATTAAAATGAAGCCCATCCCCCACTACTTTGGAATACTTGAGCAGGTCATTTCTGATAATGCACCTCCGTTTTCATCAGAACTTTCCCAACAGATTATGGATTTCAACATATCCCCTCCAGCCCTTTGTTTCCTCAGAGCAATGGTGAAATACCTATCGTCCAAGGCTCCTGACCCCTACCTGCCTTGCTGGCCTATCACTCAATGCCCTTTGCTAATGGTTTCAGCCCTGTGGAGCTACTCATGGGGTGGAAACTTCGTTCCACAGACCCACCGACCCCTGTGGCCCACCCCTTGCATCTCAGCTAACTCCCAGGTGGCCTGATTTTCATAGCCTCTGAGAACAAGATGAACATTACAAAGCTTGCCAAAAGAGAGTCTCTGACAAATGCCACAAAGCTAAATCCCTACTAGCACTGAACTTGGGAGACTTGGAAATGCAAAGACCCTATGGCTGCAGTCCCAACTCATATTATTCATCGTAACCTAACACACCTTGTCTTGGCAGGAAATTCAACAGTGTCTCCAGAAGACATCACTGAAGCACAGCCAGCAGAAAATACTACCCAGGACATTCCCCTAGTTGATGCTGTGAAGAGATATCCAGACAGGAAGATATCTTTCCCTGTGAGGAGATATCCAGATAGGAAGAGACAATCTCCACGTTTTCTAAGAAATTATGTAACATCTGGAAGCCCACAGAATACTTAGGCTTAGTGGCTAACTGTTTATAAGGCAGAATAATCCCTGACAGGAAGCTGAGATCTCAGGTAGTCTACCTTGGCCTCACAGGATTTTACAGTATTTTGAATTTTCATTTAAAGTAGGGGGTGGGGGGTGGAATGTAGTTTTGGAATGTTATCCCATGTTAGAAAGAAGAATGTGGTAATAGTTGTATGTAGTTCAGGACCACTAAGTGGCACTGTGTGGGGAGAAAGGGAAGGTTTGGAAAGGGAAGATTAAAGTTTCAGCTCAACATGGTGTCCAGGCTCTTTGTTGTCTCCACAATTACCACACTGAAAACAGAACATCGTTCTGTAAGTGCTGAGCTGAGCAAAAGGAAGAAGAAAAAAAATCACCAGTGTGTTGTTCCCCCCTCTACCAGTAATATTTCATAGTAAGTTATGAGGTGAGAAAACTGAGTCACAGAGGACATATGTAACTTCTAAAATGAGGTCAGCTGCATGGTGGAATAGAGTCTGGGAACCTTAAGGCCTGTTCCTATGACCTGATATGCCAGCTAATAGGTGTTGAAAAAGGATCACAGCTATTGATTGGCATATATTTTGAGTCAGGTGCTAGAGTCCCCCTTATTAATTAATTTAGCTACCATATTTGCATGTTTCCCATTCCTTTAAGGAGCTCCCAGTGACTTAAATGGGGTTATTTCATTTTATCTTCAGGACAACTTTGTGAAACAGATCATTCTGAGTAGTTGTGACTTGCCAAAGCTACCCAGTGAGCATCTTCTTGGCTGAGGGGCACTTGAACTAGAATATCTCACATCCAAGCCCCCATGTTCTGGCCACTGCACCTCAATGCCTCTCTTTTGGTCAACTCAGTCTCAAGAAAATCACAATTTCTGAGGACCAATTTTGGTCAGCAACGTTGCTTCTTGACCATTAGTGCTGGATCTGTACCTGAAAGCAGAGTCTTGGAGCTCTAGTAGCTAGGGCAACTCTCAGCTACCTAGACAAGGCTTGAATGTCTCATATATAAAATTTCAAGAGAGGAATGTGCCTGGTGTCAGGGAGTATAATTTGCCTAATAGCTTTCTTGGTTTGTATGTACCCAGCTATTTGTTCAGCATTTTGCTGAGGAAACGCCTCACCAGGAACTGGCAGTGACAAGAGTTTTGCTGCACAACCTTTTGCTCCTTTCCCATACGATTATTGAGAAATCAAAGATATTGTCTAAGAATCTCAGGCTTACAGCCAGATGTAATTTTCCACCTGTTTTGCTTTGTTCTGAAAAGAGCTGGAGCTGGCTCAGAAGCAGGAGATTAGATCAGGAGATCTTAGGCACACAGTACTTTTAAAGAAACCAAACCCAACTACTTAGTACTGTTAGTGCAGTCCAGATGATGGATGGGTTGACTTGCTCATTCATCATCTCAACAAACTAAAATGGGCCCAAGCTAATGATAGTCCTGCCTGATTTTGAAGGATCCTCTATATACTACTTCTGAATGTGTTGACATTTGGGTTTCTTATGGACAGATAACTGGAGTGCCCGTGGGCAAGTGGGAGGTACTGGTAGACTCGGGTTGATCTGTTGACAAGTTGGTCTTCACAAAATCTGAAGGGGAAAAAACTCTAAGGGGGCCAATCCTCCCTAAACTGCCCCCTTGTTAGTCAGTGGGAAGGAATGTTCATGCTCAATGTGCAGTATAACAGGCAAGCAGATGAGCAGAAATAATGGAACTCTGTGGAGAGGATGGGAGGAGGAAGATTTGAGCAAAAAGAACAGGACATTTATCAGCTTGAAGAACATTTTCTCAAGACAGTCACAAACCTTTCTAATTTTGAGAGGGAACAGTGTGAAAAACTCTTTTGTTTTCTCACCAGCTGTTTCACAGCGTAGTGTTTCTGAGGGCGAAGAGGTTTGAGCAGGAACTGGGACTGAGCACCAGTATCTCTCTCCCACAAAAACATGCAGAAAACAGTGTAGGGTGAAAGGGCATATGAATATGACCCAAGTTAGAGCAGGTACTCCTGTCTTAGTTGCTAACGTTTGTTTTTTCACCTTGCTCAGCCTCTGGCTCAGGTAACATTTGCACACCAGGGATATACTGCAACACTGTGTTGCAGGTCCATTCTATATACTGCCAGGATAGGAGCTGTGGTGTCCTACCTTTAGTAACTCAACCCTATATCCTAGGAATGCCTGAATTTGTAGCATGTGTGAACTAGAAGAGAGACCCCATGACCTGGCCAGGGGTGGAGCTACCATTGAGTGAATGGGTTCAAAGTACTCGGGCCGCCACCCCTCAGGGGCCACACCTCGTGCTCCTGACATGCCCCCTGCGTCAGACGTCAGAAGCAGGGCTGTGGTTTAGGTTCCAAACGGGGTTGTGCGGCCCTGTTTGGGAGCTAAATCGGCCAGTGCTGCTTTTAAAAGGTAGGGAGAGCCGCTCCTGGCCACGCTGCAAACGCGGCATTGGCTGGATTTAGATCCCAGGTAGGGCTGCACGGCCCCATTTGCGAGCTTGATCCTCCAGCGCTGCATTCACAGTGCGGTTAGAGTGGATCTCCCTGCCTTTTAAAGGCAGGGAGAGATGCTCTGCTGCATGGCAAATGCAGCGCTGGCCGATTTAGCACCCAAACTAGGGCATACAGCCCTGTTTGGGACTAAACCATGCCCCCACACCAGATGCAGGGGGAGCGGACAACTACTCCGTGCATCAGATGCTGATGCAGGGGGCGGGGCTAGGGGGCCATGGTGGCAGGCTGAACCTGGGCCTCTCCTGGCCTCCCTCTGTGCCTCACCTGGCTATGGTCTCTCCAGCATAATGCTGCTTCCTGCTCAAGAGACTAGAAGCAAAACCACCCCAAGTCACTAAATATGGAGTGTGGGCATTTCATAGTGCTTTGCAGTAATTCATACTTTGGACTGAAGTTGGGGCATATTTTCAGAAAAGCTGGCCATCACTGGAATCGCACAGCACAGAGTGGCTTGCACCAGTGTAGTTTTGGAAGAATCCTGTACCATGTCAGTGTGGCAAGTACATTCTGCTATTCTGTATATCAGTTAGGAACATAGGAAGGAACATAGGCACCTGCCTTCTACCGAGGCAGACCATTCGTCCATCTAGCTCAGTATTGTCTACAACAGACTGGCAGTGGCTTCTTCCAGGTTTCAGGCAGGAGTCTTTCCCAGCCCTATCTTGGAGATGCCAGGGAGGGAACTTGGAACCTTTTGCATGCAAGCATGCAGATGCTCTTCACAGAGTGGTGCCATCCCCTCAGGGGAATATCTTACAGCGCTCACATGTAGTCTCCGATTGATATGCAAACTAGGGCAATCCTTCCTAGCAAAGGGGACAATTCATGCTTGCTACCAGTCACCTTCAGTGGCACAGTGGGGAAAAACTTGACTAACAAACAGAAGGTTGCAGGTTTGAATCCCCACCGGTATGTTTGGCAGACTATGGGAAACACCTATATCGGGCAGCAGTGATTTAGGAAGGTGCTGAAAGGCATCATCTCATACTGCACGGGAGATGGCAATAGTAAACCCCTCCTGTATTCTACCAAAGACAACCACAGGGCTCTGTGGTTGCCAGGCGTCGAAATCGACTTGACAGCACACTTTACCTTTACCACAATACCAGCTCTCCTCCTAGTTCCATGAGGCAGGAAAGAAACAAATGTGCACATAGGAAGCTGCCTTCTACTGAGTCAGAACATTGGTCCATCTAGCTCAGTATTGTCTACACAGACCGGCAGTGGCTTCTCCAAGGTTACAGGAAGGAGTCTCTTTCAGTCCTATCTGGAGATGCCAGGGAGGGAACCTGGAACCTTGTGCTTTCCCCAGAGAGGCCCCACCCCCTAAGGGATATATAAGGGATCTGGCAGCTTTCTATGTTCCTACTTCTATTTATTATTCCTGAACGTGCTATGATGGCCCTTCCCTTCCCTACAATGCCTGAATAATTACTAGTTTCAGACTGCGAAGGCAGTAAAATTTATTTGTTTGTTTGTTTGTCAAATTTGTACAACATCCCAAACATTTGTCTCTGGGCGGTTAACAATAGCATAAAACAAGTTAAAAACATATACAAAAAACTTAATACAAAACAATTTAAAAACAAACCAGAGATTAAAACCTAACAAAAAATTAGAAAGCTGAGAAAGCTTGGGCGAAAAGATGGGTTTTCAGGTGTTTTTTGAAAATTGCCAGAGAGAGATGCAAAAGATTGTAAATGCAAACACAGCAGTCACTGAGCCCTATCCTAAACATGAATTTGATAGAGCAGTGGGCATTACACAGGAAGCTTCTACCCAGTCAGACCACTGGTCCATATAGCTCAATATTGTCTAGCCACTGGTAGTGGCTCTCCAGTACTGTATTCCAGTCAAGAGTTTGACAAGAGTTTTCCAGACTATCTTGGAGATACCAGGGATCGAACCTGGAACCTTTTCTATGCAGAGCTCATACACTACTATTAAGCTATGCCCCACCTGTGTCTCAGTACAGTGTACCAAACTCAGCGATATAGCCAAGTCAGTACTTTGAGTTGAGGGCTTTCTATTCTACATGCTTACAGGCATGTGAACTGACAGGCATGAAATGTCACAATGTTTGAACTTCCAAGCGTATGGTGCAGTTGTGCAACATAAAATTTCCCTCTTGACCTGTATGAATTTACATTTTGAAGAAGTGGAATGCCTTATAAAACATTTCTGCAACTGCAGGGGACACCTCCATTTCCAGCCTCAGAGGCATGATGCCTCTCAATACCAGTTGCAGGGGAGTAACAGCAGGAGCGAAGAATTGCACCAATTACTACTGGGATTATTTTGATCTTTTTCTGCCACAGCCTTGTAGATCTATGTATTTTGTTATTTTTTCGGGTTTTTTAAAATTCTATTTTGCTATCACCTGGTATCGCTATGTCGATTATTTTGACTTGTTTTTCTTTCTTCTAGACTGTAGTTATATCTGGGGTGTTGTGTGGTAGATGTTTGTCTTTTTGCAGTCGAATGTTCCATAATATTTTTGCATCTTCATTTTCTTCAACTTTTTCAATTTTATGGTCCCACCCATTTTTGGCTGCAGGTAGCTTGTATTTTTTGCAGATATTCCAGTGTATCATCCCTGTTACCTTGTCATGCCTTTGTTTGTAGTCAGTCTGTGCAATCTTTTTACAACAGCTGATTAGGTGGTCCACTGTTTCATCTGCTTCTTTACAAAGGCGGCACTTGCTATTTGTTGTGGATTTTTTGACTTTTGCTCTTATTGCATTTGTTCTTAGTGCCTCTACTTGTGCAGCCAGTATTAAATCCTCTGTTGCTTTCTTCAGGTTGCCTATCTTGAACCACTGCCAGGTCTTGGTGATGTTTGATTTTCCGGTTATATTGTGCAAATATTGACCACGCAGTGGCTTGTTTTTCCATTTTTCTACTCGGTTCTTGACTTGTTCTTTCTTGTAAGCCTGCTTCGTTTCATTGATGTGTAATAGTTTCGCATTATTGACCATTTGAAGTGCATCTTCTTCACTGTCCTTGATATATTCTTCAAGGCCTCTTTTCTCCTTCTCTACTGTTTGATGGACTTGCAGCATTCCTCTTCCACCTGAGCTGCGAGGGAGGTATAGCCTGTCTACATCACTGCAGGGGTGCAGAGCATGACTGATGGTCATTATTTTCCTGGTCTTACAATCTAGCGTCTCTAGCCCTGCCTGGGTCCAGTCTATTATTCCTGCAGTGTATCTGATAATAAGTATAGCCCAGGTGTTTATGGCTTGTATGGTGTTCCCACCATTGAGTTTGGACTTGAGGATTTTTCTGAGTCTCCTGATGTATTCACTTCCAATTTTTCTTTTAACTTCAGTGTGTGCGATGTTATCAGCCTGGAGAATGCCCAAGTATTTGTAATGTTCTTTCTTTTCCAGGTTCTTGATGTTGCTTCCATTGGGCAGTTCTATCCCTTCTGTTTTTGTTATTTTTCCTCTGTTCATTATTAATGCAGCACACTTGTCTAGTCCAAACTCCATTGCTATATTGCTACTGAATATACGGACAGTGTTTAGCAGTGAACACTGTCCATATATTCAGTAGCAATATAGCAATGGAGTTTGGACTAGACAAGTGTGCTGCATTAATAATGAACAGAGGAAAAATAACAAAAACAGAAGGAATAGAGCTGCCCAATGGAACAGAACTGCCAAAAGGAATAGAACTGCCCTATTATTGTTGTTGTTTACACAGTCAGATAGGTGTTATTGACTGGTTTGTTTTATCCAGACATCGAGTCCTTCCTAAGGACCTGGGATCGCTGAATTTTATTATCAATGTTGTTGCTGTTATTATTATAGATATCGTCGCAGAATATAGGCTGTTCCCAGTAAAGTTGCTTTTTGTAATTGGCTGATGGTGATTTCTGTGGCCCCTATGGTGTTGAGATGCTCTTCAAGGTGTTTTGGAATTGCACCTAGGGCACCAATTACTACTGGGATTATTTTGGTCTTCTGCCACAGCCTTTCAATTTCAATTCGTAGATCTTTGTATTTTGTGATTTTTTCTATTTCTTTTTCTTTTATTCTGCTATCTCCTGGTATTGCTATGTCAATTATTTTGACTTGTTTTTCTTTCTTCTTGACTACAGTTATATCTGGTGTGTTGTGTGGCAGATGTTTGTCTGTTTGTAGTCGGAAGTCCCATAATATTTTTGCATCTTCATTTTCTACAACTTTTTCAATTTTATGGTCCCACCAGTTTTTGGCTACAGGTAGCTTGAATTTTTTGCTACCTTTTCGAGCTGATGCCTCCAGCCTGCCTTGATTGACTTGGGTGTGGACATACGCCTGCTCTGGACATACTAACAACCACGATAGCACATTAGAAGCTTGTATGGGACTGCCACTGTGGTGGTAATGTTGGAAGTGGATGGATCAGGCAGACCCAGGCTTAAATCTCAGCCATAAAGCTCACTGGGTGACTTTGCACCAGTCAGTCTCTCTCAGCCAAATCTACCTCACTGGCTTATTTTCAGGATACAATGAAGGGGTGGGAGGGTCTTGGACAGTGCCCTGAATGCCTTGGAGGAGGGTTGGAATAGAAATGTGACTACTGACTACTGCTTTCTAGCCTTGGTTGGGCAGCTGCTGAAAGTCCAGAACCCTGGAGGTCTGTCAACATCTGCCCCAAATCTCCTGGAAAGGATTTGACCCAACCAGCAACTGGCAGCTCCTGGTGGACACTGCTCTCCTTACAGTTCAGATAGTCAGCAGTCTGGCAGCAACAACAATAGCATTTTTGCTGGGGGCTCTGGTGTGCTATGCTTTCCCCCTTACAACACTGCTGAATGTAGCTTAGTAACACTGGGTAAGGCATTGTGGGTGGGTGGATGGGTAACACTGCAGCCAGCAGCAGCAGCAGCAGCAGCAGCAGCAGCAGCAGCTAGAATGCTGTTCTAGAAAGCTGGAATTGCTGCCAGCTTGCGGAGAATAAAAGGAATTCACATTTGTCACAATGGTAGTGGAGGGTTGTCCCATCATAAGGCATTTTGACAAAGGCCATCTCAAACTGGGAGTTAGTAGTATGGTTGTCAATAGGGATGTGCATGAATCAAAAATAAGGATTTGTTTAGAGTTCGAATCGAAATGCATGGTTTTGATTTGACCTTGAATCCAGTCTCCCTGAAACAGGCCTGGTTCAATTTGGATTGATTTTTATTTGAATCAATCAGTTCCACCTGTTTCGTAAGTTTAAATTCTATGGGGAAAGAGAGGAGGGAGGGAAAGGAGAGCCTTCTTTCGTCACTTAAAAAGAAAGAAAGAGGCATTCAGGTGCCAGTACCTTTTGAAGTGCAGAGAGTGCAGCCGTGGGAGGCAGCAACCCAACCTGCCAGGTCCCTGCGGCCCGCCAGATTTAAAAAGCAAGAGGTGGAGCTGCCCTTTGAACTGCTCCTTGGAGAGGTAACTGCAGAACGCACAATGGTGGGGAGGTGGCAGTGATTCAGCCTGATGTGCCATCCCTCCCTGCAGCCTGCTGGCCCCTCATACCAGGACTTGGCTATCCCTTTAAATGGCCTCTGCGTATGCACAGGGAGGCCATTTCAACAGTATTCCTGTTCTGGTGTGGGCAGCCAGCGGCCATGGGGAGAGATAGTGGGTTTGGTTGGGTCGTCACCGCTTCCCCACTGCGGCATGCTCTGCAGTTACTGCTCCAAAAAGTGGTTCAAAGGGCACCTCTGCACCTCTTGATTTTAGATCAGAGGCCAGTGGGCTGCAGGGGGGTGGTGGGTCATGTCCCCACCACTGCTCTCTCTGCACTTCAAAAGGTCCCGGGCGCCTCTTTCTTTCTTTTAAAATGATGAAAAGAGGCTCTCCCCCTTCCCTCCCCCATAGGATTTAAACTTACAAAGCAGGTTGAATCGATTTGGCTTGATTTGATTTGAATCGGGTTGATGTGATTCGAATTTGAATCATTCAAATCGCCCATATTCAAGTCTAATTGATTTACACACCCCTAGTTGTCAACCCTCCCGAACTGGCCTGGAGTCTCTGGGAATTGGCATCAATTTCCAGATGACCATGGAAAGCAAACCTAGAGATTTCAATGGCTTGATATTCTGAAAATATTGGAAACAACATTGGAACAACAATATCCAGGAAAAGCTTCAGTTAGAATTGGCAACCCCAGGAGCTGGCCTTGACACTACTATTAATAATTGTTTATTCAAAGAGTGTATTCAAGAGGTGGGGAGAGGGATGGAATCTACCAATCACTCAGACAGTAAATATAAAGGTGTTTTTTAAAAAAGTTGTTAAGGGATAGCTAATTTCTGACAACTGAAAGTCCATAGATTTCTAGGGATCCAGGTAGATTGGCCATTCTAATCAGCAATTCAGTTTAATCAAGTTCTGTTTCTGTTGCCTCCTTTTTGTTCTGTTATTTTAATGTTTCAACTGGTCACTAAATGTTGGTTTTTATTACTAATTTGATGGTCTTATATTATCCATAAACTACTCTGGCAGTGGCAAATAAACAAATAAAATGTATTGATGCTCATAAGGGGTAACACTTCTAAAGGCAAAAGATCCAGGTAACCGATCACATACTACCAAGTGCTTACACTGAAAGATATCAAGAGGTGAAGTCTTTTGTGTGTTCTGTAGCAGCATCCTGAACTGTAATTTACAGAAGGACCTGTCCTAAAACAGAATGTCTTCATGAAATAAAATGTTGCAGGAATGTACTTGCTAGAAGGGATGAAGGATTCCAGTGATGGTCCGGATGGTGGAGATTAACAGATTAACAATAAACAAGTTAAGACATATTTGGATTGATTATGACATATGTGGGAATTTACAGTATGACAAGTGAGATGCACAGCTGACAGCAAGGGTGTGTACTTATGTCATATTTTCCACTTGAAAAAGTGGAGAGGGGGCAGGTAATGAGAGCTAATGGAGCTGCTTTATACTGAGTCAGATTATTAGTCCATCTAGCTCAGTATTGTCTAAGTTAACCGGCAGCTGCTTTCCAGGGTTTCAGACAGTAGTCTTTCCCACCCTACCTGGAATGAACCTGTGCATGCAAAAGTTATACTTAACTACTTCCCTCTCTTAAGGAGGACCCAGTAGTTTTCTCTACCAGTTAAGATCCAGATAGAGCATAAGTGAGAAGTAAATCACATGAGAGCTACTACTTACAGGGGGCATGAGCCATCACTTTTAAGTGAGCAAACTCTCACTGATTTCACTTGGAGAGTAAAACTTGTGATTAAATCTGTTCCACTGAAATCAACAGGAGTTAAAAGTGCTTAACCCTGGGTGAATGGTGTCCCGTGATATGTAAAAATTAGGCATGCTGTGGAATGCAAGGTGTGGTTTTATTTGCTTTTTTTAAACTGGGTTTGTGTATTTGTTCTTCGGCTGCCACAATGTCTGCAATGCAGCTCTGCATGCTATAAAAAGTCCGTAGTATATCATGGTATGCTATAAACCATTTGCCATGCTATAATTCTTATCTATTTATTAGGTATGCCTATACAAGTTGCTACTATGTACTAAGTTTCCCCCGAATTTGGAGATTTTCCTGCTACTGCATCTATTTGGCTATACTCTGTTTGTCTTCCTTTGAAACAAGGAGGCTATTCTCACGCATGGCTAAAATCGGACTAGGGATGGGAAGCCCAGCCCAATTTTAGCTATGTGTGAGGACCAATGGGAGCCACACAGCTCCTGGTGGTGGCTCAGTGGCAAACCTTCCTGGGTATCCTGCCTCTTAACCTGGGTTTAAGGCATGAAGGTGCCTGAAAAGTGGGTTAAGTGATCGTGTGTTGGTGCGGTGTGGCTTTGCACTGCACCGACTCATGAGAAGCCACCTGATGGGGAGGCTACACAACAAGCCTTCCAGCATCGGGAGGCTCCCCAGAAGGCACCACACACTCAAGCAGTGCTTTCAGGGACTTCCAGGGGCTAGGAGGCCCCCAAACCCCACCACTTGCACCACCGGCTCCGTGACAGAGCTGGTAATCGTCTGGGCAGCCGATTTGGCTGCCCAGGGTTGACTGAGTGATCGTCTGCAGGGAGAGTGGGTCAAATCTGCTCTCCCCGCAAACCCCCTTTAGGCTCTTCACACTGCTCATGTGAAGAACCTCCATGATTTAATTTCACAATGGTACTCACATGTATTTACTTTTGGAATTCTAGATGTTTTAGTAATTTGAGAGTGAACTGTGCTGCGTATAACATTTATTACATCTTATACATACATATGTATCCTGATTTGTAAGGAGGAGTATCTTTTGAAATAAATATTGCAAAAAATCTTCAGTGATGCATTTTATAAGACCTCATGGAAATTGTATGCTCACTGTCATACGATGAATGCCCTGTTCAGGGAGCTGAACTATTAAATATTTGGGCTGTGCTGCTCCAGTTCATCAGTTCAGACACCAGCTCTAAAAAGTGGTCTGGCAACTCTGAACTGGTTTTTATTGGGGTTACATTGCAAGCAAGAGAATCCAATGTTGTACTGCATGTATAACTAGTATGTCACCTTAAGTGGTGCAGCGGAGAAATGCTTGACTTAGAAGCAGAAGGTTGCTGGTTTGAGTCCTTGCCAGTACTATATCTGGCAGCAGTGATATAGGAAGATGCTGAAAGGCATCATCTCATACTGCGTGGAAGGGGGCAATGGTAAACCCCTCCTGTATACTACCAAAGAAAACCACAGGGCTCTGTGGGTGCCAGGATTCGACACCAACTCGATGGCACACTTTACTTTTACCTTTAGTTAGTATAGTTAGCTAGCCAGTTAGTGCTAACTAGTACTGCATGTATAACTGCATGTGACTAGTTTAGATACTTGCATGCAGCATAACATAATGCCCTCTTGCTTGCAATGTAACTCTATAAAATGAAAATCATGATCATTGTTTAACTTTAGGGGAAAAGATAAACTGTTTATTTTTGAATTTTTAAAAGATTTTTTTACAAACAAAATGCACATACAAGATAAACAACAGGAATAAAAACCATACAATTGAAAGCTGAGTGTCTGATTACTGAACCACTTATTTTGAACTTGGTACCACTTTTTTGCTTTTAGGTTTGGTTCTATTTTGGTTCAGGTTCAAGGCAAGCAAGAGATTATAGATCTAGATTCCAGTCTGGTTCACTGGGAACATCTCTCTAAACTGGTTTTTGAGGTTTAGGTTTTGGGTTAAGTTTGCTTCCTTGTCCCTGTGTACTTAATGTGAAACAAGTCCGAAGATATCTGCATCTGTTAATAATCTCATCCTTGGTTATAATAACAATTTCTACAGCAAAGCTCTTCAATGGGAGCAGCTTTATTGGAGAAGTGGAGCTTAGAACAGAGCTATGACTAGCAATGACCTAGAGATAAATTAGCCATTTGGTTTTGGCTTAGATTCCTGTCTAGACAAGGGCATGTTTGCCCCTCTTACAGAAAACAATATGGGCAGAAAACAATATGGGACATACTGGCAGGACCTGGGCCTTTCAAGTGTGCATGTCTGACATACACTGATAAAGGGGCCAGGTGCTTGTCGTAGGTTGTAATGTGAGCATTCACCTGCTCAGTAGGCTGCAAAGCAAACTGAGTTTTGTAATCAAGAAGCCAGCAATAAAAGTTGGAAGGACAATAAAATCATACTTGTGTCCTTTGCAGCAGCAGGCCTGGGGCGTGGGTGGTTTAGTAAACTTTACACGCACACATATGCATGAACACACAGAGAGATCAGGGCCACTAATATGCTACACTGTCAGTGAGCAAGATTGGGAGAATATGAGCCCTGCAAAATGCATGGTTTAATGAAACTGGAGTTGTGATGTGCACTTTCTTGTTATGCAAGGATGGAGACTGGCGTAGCTACAGCCATTCTAACTGGCAGATCAGATGATCACTAGACATATTGGGATGGAACTGGGACCACTTCTACTACTCACTAATAATGAGGCCTTTGGCAAATCTGTTTTCCTTTCAGAAAGCCGAAGTAATTCTTTCCCTTTTGTCTATTGTAGTTGCCAGCTATTTGGTGCAGGGACTTGTTTCTTCCAGTACAATCACTCAACAGGAACCTGATCTTATCTAGAGGCTTGTATATCCATGCCACAAACATAAACTGATTTATATAACTATTCCCGCTCCCCCAGGGAACCCTTGGGTTCTGTGAAGGGAGTGTGGTTTAGGCATCTATAGATTTTCTCAGCACTCTCGCCAAACTGCAATTCCTAGAATTCTTTGGGGAAACCCATGAGAGTTAAGCTGGTATACAACTGATGTAAGTTTGTAGTGTAGACATACCTCTAGTGTTACTGTTTACAGGATGTATTAGTACCAGCTGTCTTTCCCAGTATATATTTGCAACTTTTCTTCCAGGCAGAAGAAATTCAGCCTGTCATTTCAAGCAAGAGGAAGCACCCTAGCATGTTGCTTCACACGGTATAATGCAGGCTTACTCATGACTAATTCTAGGTTGCTCTTTGCTGATGCAAACTGCACACCTACAAGCACAGTGTAAAAATGTTCGGGGAAGACAGTAAAGGTGGATAATTGGTCTCTCCTTTTGGGAAGGAATTGAGTGGTATGCTAGGAAAACTAATAGCAGTGAGGATAGACTTGAAACTGCTTTGAGAATCATTGTCTGAAGGGTCAAAATGTAGTAAATGCATTCTGTATCAAAATGTATTAAATAAACTTTAAAAAAAAAAGAGTTGCCTCTTGAGCAGTGTTCTCTCTAACAGGGATTTCCAGATGTTGTTGACTACAACTCCCAGAATCCCCAGATGCAATGGCTTTTGCTTGAGGATTATGGGAGTTGTAGTTGTAGTCAACAACATCTGGAAATCCATGTTAGAGGGAACACTGCTCTTGAATATGCTGATACTGTATACAGCCTGCAGTTTCAGTCTTTCTAACTTAGGATCCTTCCATACATCAAGTGCTGGATATTCAAAGCTTTTGTGCAAGTTCAAAGCGTGACCTTGCTTCCCGTACACACACTGTTGCAGGCTTCTGTGCTACTTCCTAGCACAATCTTACCCTATGTTCACACACTGAGCAGGCACCTTGCTTGATTTTCACATCTCCACCTACTGGCCAGCTTTCGCAATCCAAGAAGAACCTACCCTTTTCTCCAGTCACCACAAAAGTGGTAATGAAAAGGGGCAAGTTCTTGAAATGCAAGCGTTTGCATTGAGAAAACTACATGAGGTCCTTGCTCAGCATGGGTACAGAGGGTAATAACATACTAGGAAGTAGGGCAGAAGCCTGCAAAAGTGTGTGTACGAGGAGTAAGATCACACTTGAAACTTGCGTGAAAACTTTAACATTCCATCTCCAGTTTCTGAATGAGAAAGGAAGAGAAAAGTCCTATCCAGATGAAGCTTAGCAAACAATTGTGCACCCTTCTTCCTACGTTGAGTTTTACTTGCACATGACTGAAGACTGGAAGTGTGCAGAACTCCCAAAGTCTAGTAGGACACTTGTCCTGCACACTTAATGGTTGTGTGAACAAGTCTAATATAGATTATTGGTGATACTGTCCAAATTTGGGCTGTCAACCAGTTACAGATTCTTCTACTTAATGGTTAATAATCTGTCTCTGACAAAAGAAATAGTCACAAATTTAAATAAATTTTATACAGGAGAACCTTGTTGCATGCGGATTCTATGTCCATGGTTTCGCGTATTCACAGATGTCTAATTGAAACCCGGTTTTATTATCTGCAGATATGAAAAGTTAAAATCTACATATCCATGGTTCCTAGAGGGCCAGAAGTGACCTCAGAGGTCCCATCCTAGGTGGAACATCCTAGGACACTTTATTTGACCTGTTTTTGTGGTGGTTTTTTGGTTTTGTTTTTTGGTGGTGTTTGGTTTTTTTTGTCTGGGAACCTAACCCCCGCATTTCCATAGACCCAATGACTTGTTATCCGTTGTCATATGCAGGAACAGAACCCGCATGGATAATAAGGTCCACCTGTACTACCCAAACCTCAACATAGGTATATTTCTGAGAGTACTGAAAAAGAAGGTCTAGTTTCTCATTGTCTGAATTAACATACATTATTAGATAGAAACTGAATATTTAATCCTTCTTTTTTCATCAGATTGTGAATCTGGAATTCCCTAATCAGAGTTAAGAAAAGTCTGGAAAACAAGGCTGGCTGAAATACAAGTGTTTTGTGACCAGCAACCTGGAAAGAGAGGTCAGTGGGTCATCTTCACTTGTGTTTTGGCTGCTGAGAAGGCAGCATATTTCAGCTGCACTGAACATAGTTACTTGAATGGCACCAGCTGCTGGGACAATGCAAAGTGACTATTGAGTAAACACATTACGCAAGCTGATGCTGATGTGGTCTGAAACTACCGCATGACATTGGTGAGTGAATCACTGTGGAACATTGCTTTCCAACCTGTGGTACGAATACCACTGGTAGTACTTCATGATAAGGAGTAAGGCCAGTGGTCCTTAGCCATGCAGATAATTCTATTTGTGTGTAAAGTGCCTGTACTGCCATGGGATCACATGCTCTGCCTGGTTGAGCCCCACCACAATTGGAGATAGCTGGGGCAGAAGCTGTGTGGCAGGTTGGGCAATGAGGGAAGTGGGGTGCTGTATGGAGGAAAGAACAATATTCCCTCCAAGATTTCACAGGTGAAAATAGGGACATGCCTATGAATGCATAGGGGGCAGGGCTAAGCAACCTAGGAAGCATGCCATGCCATTCTGACTACAAGCATGCCACAGATGGAGAGTAGGCAATAAAAGTGCATGTCAGATTATTCCAGATTACCAGAGCAGATGAGCCAAGTCCAAACTCTTCAACATTTTGGAGATGGAAACAAGGAAACACGTGGAACAACCAATTCTCATACCAAGGATGATTGTCCAAGCTCCCCATCCACTATTGCACATTGGTGAAGACTGGATTCCACCCACTATATGCTGTGCACCTCATAGTGCCTTGGTGCCATGCATCCAATTACATGCAAGTACAGTAAAA
Source organism: Hemicordylus capensis (assembly GCF_027244095.1). Classification (NCBI taxonomy): domain Eukaryota; kingdom Metazoa; phylum Chordata; class Lepidosauria; order Squamata; family Cordylidae; genus Hemicordylus; species Hemicordylus capensis. Next base: position 52,580,792 of record NC_069660.1, read on the forward strand.
ACATGATGCATATACCCACTCACTTGGAGATTTGATTTCTAGGGACTGTGGAGGAAACAATCCTGAAGAGTGACAACTGCAGCAACTCATGTGAAAAAAATAGAACGAGGGATCCCTAAGCCGTCAAAATAGGGGTAAGTATTTTACCAGGGACTGATTTCAGAAAATGGACTGTCCCTGGTAAATAGGGACAGCTGGAGCCTATGAAACAGGAAGCAGCAGCAGCAATGGAAAAGCCTCCTGCAGGAATAACCATGTGTGGAAAATGTATGAAGCCTGAGGAGACACAGAGACGGGTACCTAGAGTGCCCATCTGACGGGGGAATCATTGCTCATTGCACAGTGCCTTGTGGGATATCTGGAGGCCAGGAAAATGAGTACCAGCCTCTGTTGATTCACACTGCTCCTAGAGGCATGGCTTGTGTTAGAGCACGGCTCACACACCAAAGACACAGAGATCGTTCATCTGGGGGAAATTAGGTTGAATCCTGCCTTCCCTCTCGTCCCTGATACTGGTCATGAGAGTGACCTTATTGTTTGTAGCAAATCCAAACATTCCCTTTCTCATTGTCGTATTCTTTAAATCATGAGTCCCAGTGCCTCTCACAGTTTTTAAAATTGTCCTCTGACTAGAGGCTTTGTAAGAATGTCTGCCAATCCTCTTCTCTGTGGCATAATATTTTGGCGGGGTAAATTTTTTGTCATGTAAGTCGCCCACAAAGTGATATTGAGTATCAATATGTTTGCTCCTTTGTGTAGTCTTGTCACGTTAGCAGAATGCAGCTCTGGTGATCTTCACACATGGCAAATGCTGTTGGTTCAGTTATCTCAAAGTCCATTAGGAGTCTTTGCAACCACACAACCTCTTGAAAAGTTTGTGCTGCAGATACATATTCTGCCTTGGTTAATAAGAGGGTGAGAATGGACTATTTCTTACTTATCCAAGAAATCACCCCTCCTCTACAAAAGAATATATTCCCACTGGTTGTTTTTCTATCCTCTTTGTCCTCAGTCTGGTTGGCATCCATATAACCTACCAGTCTGGGTTCTTTACTGGCAGGTAGCAGCAAGTCTAAATCTGCTATGCCTTTTAGACATTGTCCAGTACTTTTAACTGCAGTCCAGTCTCTCTTTGTTGGAGAGTTCACTCTTCTGCACAGTATCCCAAACACTGCTGCAATTTTTGGTCTATATATAGCAATAGCAATAGCAATAGCACTTACATTTATATACCGCTCTATAGCTGGAAGCTCTCTAAGCGGTTTACAATGATTTTTAGCATATTGCCCCCCAACATTCTGGGTACTCATTTTACCAACCTCGGAAGGATGGAAGGCTGAGTCAACCTTGAGCCCCTGGTCAGGATCGAACTTGTAACCTTCTGGTTACAGAGCAGCAGTTTTACCACTGCGCCACCAGGGGCTCCTGGTGAGAGAGATATAGAGAGAGATAGCAACTTTCCAATTCCCATTCTGTATTTGTTATTATTTTCCAGTGGTTCACTGTATTCTCTTTCACACAGAAAACCCACTTCCATTGGGGTGTTTACTTTATTCACTTCTGACAATCCAAGATGTTCAATTAATTCTGCAATCTTTTGGTTTTTATTTAGAGTAAAGCTCCCATCTTCTCACCTTTTAACTTGGATTCCTAGATAATAGAAGATTTCTCCCAGACCTTTAATTTCCAGTTCTCTACTTAAACTTTTCACTAACTCATCTGGCTTATCTTGGTGTCACACTATCAGGTCATCTACGTATATGAGAATATATATGAGAATATATGTCCACCTTTCATCTCTGAGCTTTGTATATAAGCCAGGATCAGATTTTCCTTGCTTGAATCCTTCCCTTAGAAGCATTTGGTTTAATTTCTCATTCCAAGTTCTGGCAGCTTGTTTTATTTCGTACATGCTTTTATGAAGCGTACAGACCAGTACTTCTTTTTCTGGCTCCTGAAAACCCAGTGGTTGTTTCATGTATATGTCCTCTTTTATATAAACACTATATAGAAATACTGCCTTAACATCCAAATGATGTGCTTCCATTTTCCTTGATGGCAGCAATAGTAAGTAGCAGTCTAACAGATGTATATTTGACCACAGGTGCAAATGTTTCTTCATAATCTCCATATTTTCAATACTTTTAAATGTTGTTTTAATACTTCTAATGTTGGGTTTTAATTGATTTTAATGTTTAAAATATGTCAAATAAATAAATAAATAAATAAAATGAAAATTGAAAAATAAAATAAATACAATTGCTGGATATCCTCTTCTGCATCATATTTGGTTATAAAAACCCATTTGCATCCTACTTCTTTTCTACCCTCAGGTAGCTCTGCAAAAGTCCATGTTTTATTTGTATAAAGTGATGCAATCTCTTCTTTTGCTGCCTACAGACATTTAGCTGTCTCTGAATCAGGCATGCCTTCAGTTTTGTGCCAATCTGTCGCTTCTGGCATTTTCTCCTCTTTGGTTGCCAGTGACAATCTTAGGTGGGATCCCTTTATTAACCCTGCTTGAGCATCTGATTTCTGGTTCCATTGCAGTCTCCCCTTCTTGATTGGAACTCTCTGGTTCTGTCTCAATCTTCCCTTCTCGTCTGAGTCTCTCTGTTACAGGCCTGTCCTTAGGGTGGGGTGACCTGGGAGATGGCCCTGGGCTCTGTGCCTGGACAGGCCCCGCGGCGGCAGCAGCACACCCCAGCAGCAGCGTACACCAGTGCCAGCGGCAGCCACCATCCATATGTGCTTGGAGGGGCTGTGAGTGGCAAGCAGACTGACTCTCTGCTTGCTTGGCAGCCTCGCACCGCACTTGCCTCGGCTCCCTGCACGGCAGCTGCCATCCATGTGTGCTCGGGGAGGGGCTGCGAGCGGCGAGCAGCCTGCCCCACTGCTCACTTGGCAGCCTTGTGCCCCACCAGCCTTGGCTCCCAGAGCAGCAACTGCATCAATGTGTGCTGGGGGCGCTGCCCAGGACACTCCTCCTCCTCCTCCTCCTCCTCCTCCCTAGCCTTTTCCTAGGCTAGGAGAAGCCTGGCAGCCTGTGCTGCAGGCTCCTTTTGACAGGGCGAGTCTGGCAGGCTCCAGAGGGAGGAGGCAGGAGGAGGGTTAAAGGGAGTGACAGAGACTCCTGGACAGAGCCAAAGAGGAGGGGGGAGGCTCTGCACAGGAAGAGAGTCCTCCACCAATGGTCTGGTCCCCCTTTGTTTTTTCTAGCCAAGGTACCAGGTCCGTCCAGGGGTGGGTGCAAAGTGCGTGTTGGCTGAAGCAAGGGATGGGATGGGAGGGGGATTGGAAAGGGCCTGGGAGGGGTGGAGGCAATGGAGGATACCCCCCACCCCACCCCTGGACCCTGCTTTTGAAAGGGGAGATTTAGTCTTATGGGCCAAGCCAGAGATTTGAGGGTGGTAATTGCATGCAAGGAGGACTGTGTGTTGGGAGACTCCCATCCTGGATCCTGAGCAGCCCCACCCCCCTGAGGAAAAGTGACCTTGCATATCTCCCTCTCTTCTGTGGAAAGCAAAGGGCAAGTGGGGTGCAGCAGGGGAGTGCCTGGCAGCAAAGTGGAGAGCAGTAGGAGCACTCCAAGAGCTCAGGTGGAGGTGGCCAAACAGTGCCCAGAGAATGGGCACACACACACCCATTCACACAATCTTGCATACCCAGATCAGAGGCTGTACACAGGTATGCATGGTTGTATGAATGAGGTGACTTTGTTCCTGACCCAGCTGCGGGCTTTGTGTCTTGATCTACAAACCGTGACAGTGTTCAGTTCAGAACCTGAATTCAGGAGCAAAACAGATGTGATGCAGAAGATCTGTGATTGGATCTCACAGCTTTTTTTTTTTTTTTTTAAATAAAAGCAACTGTGTAGGGGGCTCCAATAGTGATTGGAGCAATGACACTGTGGGAGGGATTCCCTAACTCTTCATCCTGTACTGCCTTCCCAATTTAAATAATCCTCTGAAGCTGCTATTAGTTCCAATGTTGAAAAAATTACAGGCATAATACAGGTTTCTGTCTTTTTCTCTCCTGTGAAGCTAATGACAGCTTTGATGTGTGTTTTGAATATGCCATTTAGATCAGGAAAACTGTTGAAGATGGTGTTCCAGTGCATCGACCTTTTGCACCAACTATCCTAATGACTACTAGGGGCATTGGGAATAGAGATAGTGAGTAAGGGTCTCCCTAACTGTTATACCTGTCTCTACTCTATGACCCCTGATATTACTCTTCACATATTTCCTGTTGAGTCTCACAAGCCTTCCTTTCCTCTTAGAGAGCAGATGGAAACATCTCTCCCTCTCTTCCTCCTTATCTTTTCATTATGTATTCTTTAGATTAGGATTAAGTCTTTCCTATCCAAAGTGTACTTAACCAATAAATACTTAGTATTGTCTTCTCTAAATAGCTGCGACAACTAAACTCTGTGCTAACTACTCCGCACCTGGAGTGTGTGCTCTTCCCTAGTGCTCTGCTGTTTACCTACTGGGGGCAAAATTAAGAACTCCCAACAAAAACAGCACAGGGGAATATGGTTAAACACCTCCCCTCCCCAAGTGACATGGCTCCAAAAAAACAACAACCCCAAACTGGGGGGACAAAATCCTGCCCCCCCCAGCTGCTTTAAAATAGGGGGAAACCCCATTTGGAGATCCAATCACAGATTTCCAGGTCATGGCTGTTTTGCTTCCCAGAATTCCTGAATTGTGAGTTATAATCTGAACCACAACGCTTTCCCTCTTGTTTTCCTTGTCAGCCTGTGAGACTGTATGGTACCTAGTGGTTCTAGGCTGTGAATAGTGGCAAACAGTTAAGCTTTGCAAATGACTCAGTTACGTGACCTTAGGCAGGTCATGAAACTTCTCATGCCTGAGTTGTTGAGTCACAGATCCTGTGTATCTGGTGGTGAGAAATAGAGCTTATCCATGATGGTTGCTACACTAACAGGAACAATAAGATCACCTTACGTAAAAGAGGCGAGTTCAGGGCAACAGAAAGGCTGCAAGACAGAGACACAGGTTGTCTTAAAAGCACTCTAGTGTTCAGTCAGGCAGTTTGTGGATAGGCACACCCATAAATTAGTCCTTGATTACAATCCATGCATATAAGTACTGCTGGCAAACATTGTCCTGTGAAGACATAAAGCACACTCATGCTATACAGCCTGCTTTTCTGTTCTTGCGCAAGGCACTCTGCATTGCTTTTCTTATGTTTATGCATGCATATATACCCATGATGACTACTCATTTTTGTCCTAATATACAGTGTACCTGTTCTCTGTCTACTCCTACACATTCTTCTCATGTGTCCCTAACTGTCTAGGATGTCCCTGACTTGAACCTCTTTTTTTTAAAAAAAACCTGTTCTTCTGTCTCCAGTTACCTGAGCAATGTCTGTTATTATGTTCAGCAATGCATGTGGTTGTGTTCTCCTACATTTGTCTTCAATCAAAGCTTATCAACACTACAAACTTATGCTAGTTTAAAATGATCATTGCCTCTCCCCAAGTTAATTCTAGGAAGTCTTAGAAAGGGAACACGGGCATTTCTACACAAAAATTTAATCACACATCAAACTACATTCCTAGGATTCTTTGGGGGAAGCCATGACAGTTAAAACTTGTATTATTTATTTATTAGACTTTTGTACTGCCTCATTATTCACAAATATAAAATTCACAAATATTCACACTGTTCACAAATATAAAAACAAATACTGAAGTGGTTCACATATATAAAAATGGATAAAAACAAATAAATAACAAAATTAAAACTAGTTTAAAATCATTTCAGTACTCACTAAAGGCCAAGCTAAAAAGATATGTTTTTAGGGCTCTATTAATGGCTGCTAAAACTCTTAAGCCTCAAAAATCCATAGGGAGCACATTCCAGAGCCCGGGAGCAGCTAAGAAGGCCTGATCCCGAGTTGCTGCCAGTCAAGCTAGCAGCAGCCAGAGACAGGCCTCTCCTGGTGACCTTAAGGTGTGGTGGGGATCATATTGAAGAAGGTGCTCTCCTAGGTAATCTGGTCCTAAGCCATTTAGGGCTTTAAAGGTCATTACCAGCACTTTGAATTTTGCCCGGAAAGACTTCAACAGCCAGTGCAGCTGTTTTAAAACAGGCATAATATGGTCTCTCTGAGAAACCGCAGAGATCAATCTGGCTGCGGTATTTTGAACTAACTGAAGTTTTCAAGCGACATACAAAGGCAGCCCCATGTACAGTGCATTGCAGTAGTCAAGGTGAGAAGTTACCAGTGAGTGCACCACAGTTTTGAGATCATTATTTTCAAGGAACGGACACAGCTGTCATATCAACTGAAGTTGATAGAAAGTGCTCCTGGCCACAGCCTCCACCTGAGACACCAGGTTGAGGCCTGGGTCCAGAAGCACTCCCAAGCGACGTATCTGTTCCTTTGTGGGGGAACAGATCACTTCCCTCAAATTATGGCCCCTTCCCATTAATACCTCTTTCTGCAGTGATGGGAAGGCATAAAGGGGATGCCAGGAAGATGCGAGGAGGTTGTTGAGGAAACATGCAGAGGCATCAGGGAACTGTAGCTCCTCCATTACTTGCCCCCTGCAGTACCTCCAGTAGTTGATCCCTCCACTTTTATTTTAACTCTGGAAAGAGCTCTTGAAAACACTTTGAAACCATGTGGAGTAGTCAGCTCTCATAAGAGGTTGAGGCTGTTCTCATGCACACCCTAACCCAGGAGGCTAGGGAAACCCAGCCTGGGTTTGGCTGTGCATGAGAACCACTAGGATCAGGCCTGATCCCAGCAGGGCAGCACTGCCTAGCCCAGCTTATTAACCTGGCTTTTAACTGGAGTTAAAGACTCGAGTGAGCCCTTAACCCGGGCTCCAGGATCATGTGTTTGCTGGGGCTGTGTTTAGCCCCAGCAGACACAGAGATGGGCACCTAGAGTGCCTGTCTGACAGGGGAATCCCCCAAGACACCATGCTTGTTGTGTGGTGGCTTATGGGATATCCAGAGGCTGGGGAAATGAGTCCTGGCCTCTGTTGATCCACGCTGCTCCCGACAGTGCGCCTTGTAAGGGCATGCAACCCACATGCCAAAGACTCCAACATCGATCGTCTGGGAGCAAGTAGGTTGAACCCTGCCTCCCCCCTGCCCACCTTCCCCACCCTGGTATTGGTCATGTGAACCAATTGAGAGTTTTTTTGAGAGTTTTTGAGAGTTTTTTTCTGGAAAAGTGCCCATTGAGAGTTTTTTTCTGGAAAGGTGCCCATCTTTGTGGGAGAGGATGATTTTGGGAACTGGATAGAGCAAGCCATTCAGATGATTCAGGACCGTGACTGTTCTGCACAATCGGAGTGGAAGAGAATAGGAGAGAGTGTGAGAGGTCCTCCTGCTTTAGACATTTTTGGAGCAGTGAAGGAAAATAATCTACAAGCAACACCGGAAGAATGCTTGCAAGCTCTAGAACAGGAGTGGGGAAACTTGGCCCTTCAGCTGTTGTTGAACTACAACTCCCATTATTGTGGCTGGGGATGGTGGGAAAGTACTAGAAAGTACTTTTGGATCAACAGAAAGTGGATAAGATATCTATTTCCTTTTCATGGCTACTAGTCAGCAAGAAGGAGATAAACATTCTGACTTTGTAAAGAGATTAGATACTCTAATCTAGAGTAGTGGTGAAGAGGACAGGAATTTTATCTACAGAAGCAGATTCTGCTAGATTGGAGCAGTTAATTAGAGGAGCACCAAATGCTAACAGGATGATTATTCATTAAAAACTAAGAGAGAGAAGAAATCATCCCCCTTTATTTCTACAGTTGTCGAAAGAAGTAAGAGATGAAGAAGAACAGGAAGCCGCTAGTCAAGCTCTTTATTTTGGCAACAAAAGTATCTTGCCTACTGGTGGAGTAACCAGCCTTGAGACCTTCACAAACAGTAACACTTTCCAGATATGTAGGTCCTATGCAAGAAAGAGTAGCTGCAATGACCGCAAATGAAAAAGTCTCTCTCTCTCTCTCCGTTCAGTTGTGTCCGACTCTCGGTCACTCTATGGATCACTGCACTCCATGCTGTCCTATCTCGGACAGCTTCCTTTAAGTCCGCCATGGTCATTCCAGTGTCATTTTTTATAATATCCAGCCACCAAGTACAAGGCCGTCTCTGTTTCCTTCTCCCACTGATCACTCCCAGCATAATTGTCTTTTCGAGTGAGTCAGCTCGCATGACATGACCAAAATATGTCAGTCTGTGTTTGATAATCTTCACTTCTAGCGATATTATTGGTTTAACTCAATCTAAAACTTCCTTATTTGTAATTCTCGCTGTCCATGGGATACACAACAATTGCCTCCAGCACCACATCTCAAAAGCCTCTATCCTTCTCCTATCTGCCTTCTTCAAATTCCAAGTTTCACAGCCGTATGTGGCTATTGGAAATATTATTGCATTAAACAATCTGCATTTGGTTAGGAAACTAATACCTTTGCTCTGAAAAATGAAAAACGAAGAAGTATGCAGACACAATTCTCCTGATGCAATGGAAAGAAGGATTGATTCTTCTCATCCTGGAAGCCTGTATGCAGCCTGAGGAAGTTAGGGAAATTGCGTGCTCTTTTGCCAGCATGTGTGGATCTGGTAAGAGATGGTTGCTACTTGTCCCATGTACTTGCTACTCATAATGGCCGCTGGCCGCTCCTGCCTGAGGGCGCTTTTCTTCTCAGTGGCCTGTCAGCCAAACCCATCATTATTTGGTTTGCAAAATCATCCTGTCAAAGAGCTGCTCCCCATGTTAAAAGTCATTCCCATAGCCAAAAAGAAAGAAAAGAGAAAAAGAATCACAAGGTACCTATGGCTGACAAGAGAGCAAACATGTACAATATGGCACATGTGCAAAATGGTCACTGCCACAGAAGAATCAACACAGCAGGGAAGTAGTTGATTACAGGCTGTGGCCAGTTGCTTAACATGGGCAGCATCATAAAGAAATGGACAGGCCAAAGAATGGAAGGTCAATCGAAAACATTCAACAGGCCTGTTATGGCCTGATAGTAATTTATGGAAGGCCAGCACTGCATAGTTAGATATGCTGACTGACATCCAAACTAATGGATGACTATTGACTAACAAACAGTCATGCAAGGGGTGATTTTTGAAATCTGCCTTTTGCTTTGAAATCTGCTATGACTCCAGAAAATATGTCCCTGAAGGCTGCATATTTTCAGGTGGTAGAGCAGACTTCAGAGAGGATGGGAGATATTTGGAAATCATGCCTCCCCCCTTGCACACTGGCATAGTGTTAGTCTGCTGCACCAGTGCAGTGCTAGTCCAGATGTCAGCCACTCTTTGGTGTGCATGGTATCACTGTTTGGTGATACCATGCACACCAACAACTAATATTACCAAGGAAGGAGCTGTAGCTGACATTCTGACTAATGAAGCACAGGTGCAATGGGAGGAACACTGGTGCTTCTGAAAATTTCAACTAACTCAGCTCCAATGCTGGTTCAGTTAGGGCAAATTTCAGTGACATCCCCTTTCCCAGGAAGCACTCTGTGCCGTCCAAAAATATGTCTGTGGTGGTCATGCAGCCCTCAAGGACATATTTTCAAGTGACGCAGAGGGCTTTTGAGGGAAGGGAGGTAGCTGAAGTTAAACACACACACGCACACACACACACACACACACACTAGCACTGGCACGGCGATTGTCTGGAACTCTTCAGAAGCACTGGTTTGACACTGGTTCTTCTCAGGATGTCAGCTGCTGTGCTTAAAGCACCCTTCTCATCTGGGCTCCCTCTACCACCTGCAACTACCACCATCTAAGTTACTCTGTACAAATAATTGTTAATGACAGGCAAGGAAACAAAACGGCATGTTTTAGAAACTTGTCAAATGTCTGGAGCAAATGTTTGTGGGGTTCATCAATATCAGCTGTAACCTTAAGACATGGATGTAAAATTACCTGCCTGCCAGCTACACTGCTGTGGCTTCCTGGGAAATTTCACTGGCAAATTAAGGGAAGGGCTGCTCTCCTGCCTGAGGGCTCTTTTCTTCTCAGTGGCCTGTCAGCCAAACCCATCTTTATTTGGTTTGCAAAATCATCCTGGCAAAGGGCTGCTCCCCATGTTAAAAGTTATTCCCATTGCCAAAAAGAAAAAGAAAAGAATCACAATGTACCTCTGTTTGACAAGAGAGTAAACATGAATACAAATTGTTCCCATTCGGAGTATCGCTTGACACCTTTCCAGAAGGTGAGGGGGGAAACCCACTATAATTAATGCTTATGTGCACTATACTTATGTTTACTCTGTGTGTTTTACCTAGTGCCCATAGTAGGATATCCTGTCCTGATGTAATGGGTGAAAATACAACCTTGCCATAGGGAATGACATGGCTGTATACACTTTTGCTGCTTCAAAAAATAAAATCAAGAGACATCTGAACTTTAGTATGGGAAAGGGAGAATAAAGCCTCTAAATAACTAAATGAACTATTGAAAAAAAAGTTTCACAAAATGGTGGAGGCATTGCTCATTGTAGTGGGAGGGGTAGGCCTAAACATGTGTTTTTTGCCTACTTTCCAGTAGGCTTATGATCATCCATCAGTGTGTGTGTGTGTGTGTCCGTCCGTATGCCCCCCCATCAGCTTCTAATGCCTAGACCAATATGAACCAAATTGGGTACAGTTGTGGACACCTCAATGGCATCGTTTGTGATTATGTCATCCACCCCAATCCAAGATGGCAGATACGTAAACTTTTGAGGTGCAAGTGGGCTAACTTGTGAATCACCTAACCAATTTGAACCAAATTTGCTACAGCTGTAGGAATACATAGGGATGCCCAGATAACATGGTTTGTGATGATGTCATCCACACTGATTCAAGATGGCGGACACATAAACCTAGCTTGTGAACCACTTAACTGATTCCCAATCCAAGATGGTGGATGTGTGAATGTTTGAGGTGCAAACAGGCTAATTTGTGGACTGCCTAACTCATTTGAACCAAATTGGATAATGCTGCAGTGAGATACACACAGGGACACCTCAATGGCATAGTTTGTGATGATGTCATCCACACTGATTCAAGATGGTGGATGCATAAACCTTTGGGGTGCAAGTGGGCTAGCTTGTGAGCCGCTTAACCAATTTGAACCAAATTTGCTGCAGCCATAGTGAAACATGGAGACACCACAATGGTGTAGTTTGTGATTATGTCACCTACTTCAATCCAAGATGGCGGACATGTGAACATTTGAGGTGCAAGTGAGCTAACTTGTTGACTGTCTAACTGATTTGAACCAAATAAGGTAGTGAGTGACACACAGGGGCACCTCAGTGGTGTAGTTTGTGATGATGTCATCCACCCTGATTCAAGAAGACAGAACCATAAACTTTTGAGGTGCAAGTATCAGGCCTTTGTTTGAGGACTCAGAAGAAGAGTGGGAGGCAGTGAATTTACCTAAGGATCCCAAGGGCCAGCTTTGTGATCAGAGTGAGGAGGCACTCGAAGAGGGCTTGGTGCAGGAGGCAGAGCAGAATGACGAATCCCAGTAGGAACTCTTGCTGCAGGTGTTATCTTCCAGGGCACGCAGGCGCGAGAAGCAGCATGACCAAATCAGGGAGTTGAGACACAGCAGTCGCTTGCAGTGTGCACGAGACTAACTGAAGGTGGCTGATTCCAGCTGACAACCTGCTATAAATTCTGCAGCTTCACTTTAGAGACAACTCAACACACATCCTTGATACCTCCCTCCATGACACCTTGGACGCTTGGAATTGGGATCTCTGGAATCTGATGAACAACTTTGGTTGGGGGGGAATGCAGGTTGAACTTGGTGCTTGGTAGTGATTTGTTCTCTAGTGCTTTTTACAGGTGCCAAATGAAAACCTCGTGTCCGCCTGAAAGAAGTATTATAACCGGAGACATCTCTTCGCAATCGCCTGCTGCTGCGTTGTTAATTACGGATGGCCCATCGAGTGTGGCAGGCTTACGACAGCAAGTGAGCTAACTTGTGAACCGCTTAACTGATTTGAATCAAATTTGCTACAGCTGTAGGTACACATTGGGATACCTCAACAGCAAAGATTGTGATGATGTCATCCACCCCAGTTCAAGATGGCTGACATAATATTTTGAGGCACAAGTGGGTTAACTTATGAACCGCTTAACCGATTTGAACCACATTTGCTACAGCTGTAGGGGCACATAGTCAATGCCATAGTCTGTGATGATTTCAACCACCCCAATCCAAGATGGCAGACATATGAATTTTTGAGTAGGGGTGTGTCCGAACCGGTCCGGAGGCCATTCTAAAGGCCTCCGGACCGGTTCGGACCTGGCCGGTCCGGGTCCGGGTGGGGGTCTTCCTTTAAGCGCGGGGAGGGCTTACTTACCCCTCCCGCCACTTTGCCCCCTCCAGCGCCCGTATTTCACTGAGTAATTGGGGCGCTGGAAACCAGCCGCCCCCCCTTGAGCGGATTAGGGCCAAAGGTAAACTACTGCTGCCGTCGCCCGCCCGCCCTCCCTCCCAGCCGCCCGGCCGAGTCCTCACCACATGTTGTCTGAAAAAAGAGAGGAGCTCGCGAACAGAGCTCCTCTCTCTGCAAAGGCTCGGCCCCAACTGGGGCCTTGGGCGCGCGCCACAAAGGACGCCTGGGAGTTCCGCCGGAGGCCTGGTCTACCCGGCCTCGTCCCCTGCCGGCGGGTAGACCGGGCCTCTGGCGGAACTCCCAGGTGTCCTTTGCGGCGCGCGCCCAAGGCCCCAGTTGGGGCCGAGCCTTTGCAGAGAGAGGAGCTCTGTTCGTGAGCTCCTCTCTTTTTTCAGACAACATGTGGTGAGGACTCGGGCGGGCGGCTGGGAGGGAGGGTGGGTGGGCTGCTGGGAGGGAGGGTGGGCGGGCGACGGCAGCAGTAGTTTACCTTTGGCCCTAATCCGCTCGTGGGGGGGGGCAGCGGGGGCGGCTGGTTTCCAGCGCCCCAATTACTCAGTGAAATACGGGCGCTGGAGGGGGCAAAGCAGCGGGTGGGGTAAGTAAGCCCTCCCCGCCCTAAAAGAAAGGCCCCCCTTCGGTGCCGGTCCGGACTGCTTCGGACCAGGCACATCCCTATTTTTGAGGCGCAAATGCACTAACTTGAGGACTGTCTAACCAATTTGGAGCAAATTTGGTACAGGAGCAGTGAGTGACACACAGGAACACCTCAGTGGTGTAGTTTGTAATAATGTCATCCACCCTGATCCAAGATGGCATACGCGTGAACATTTGAGATGCAAGAGATCTAGCTTGTGGACCTCAATATGAATCAAATTTAATCCAGTTGTAGAGACAGAGAAGGGAAAGTAGGCTGATTAGTTCTAACAACTTGTTCTTATAGAGTATAAGCACTGCAAGAACAGTGAGAGAGCATTGGCCAACTAATTGTTCCAAAATTGAGAAACGAAGAAATTGATTTATTTTTAAAGCACAAAATACTGTGTCTGTAGCATATTGTGATACTAAGCTGCGTTTTAGTAGATCAGCATGGAGAGTAATTCCTCAGGCTGAGGTGCCAGCACAAAGTCCCTAGGGGATGCTGAGATCATACATGGCTGTGAAGTTTCTTCTGGTAAAAAGATTGCACAGTTCCATGCTGTGAGTGTCTTGGCTCTGTGTAATTGAGAGAGAAGGCATGCTGTAGTGGTTGACTCTGGGCCAGTCACTTATATCTCAGTCTAACCTACCTCACAGGGTTGTTGTGAGGATAAACATAGTCATGTATACTGTTCTAGGCTCCTTGAAGGAACATAAGAACAACCCTGCTGGATCAGGCCCAAGGCCCATCTAGTCCAGCATCCTGTTTCACACAGTGGCTCAACAAATGCCAGTTACTCCCCTGCAACTGGTACTCAGAGGCATCCTGAGTATTTGAGGCTAAAATAAAAACATAGGAACACAGGAACATAGGAAGCTGCCATATATTGAGTCAGACCATTGGTCTGTCTTGCTCTGTATTGTCTTCACAGACTGGCAGTGGCTTTTCCAAGGTTGCAGGTAGGAATCTCTCTCAGCCCTATCTTGGAGATGCCAGGGAGGGAATGTAGAACCTAGATGGTCTTCCCAGAGTGGCTTCATCCCCTAAGGGGAATATCTTACAGTGCTCACATGTAGATTCCCATTCATAGTCAACCAGGGCAGACCCTGCATAGCTAAGGGGACAAGTCATGCTTGCTACGACAAGACCAGCTCTCCTCTCTGGAAGAGTGGGATAGAAATGTAAATAAATAAATAATTCAGACACATTATCACATCTTCCATTCTGTGTTGAAATATGGAAGCATGAACACTCTGAGGCTGCCTCATGTGTGATTTATTGTGTTTTTCTGCTTATAGCTGTGCCTTTCCAACTGCACCCGTAGCTATGTACACGTACCATATTTGCCCGAATACAAGACGACTCTGGATTTAAGATGCCCCCCTGATTTCTAACATCAAAGAACTTGGGGGAAAACCTAGTCTTGAATTCAGGTAAATGCAGTATGTGTGTCTCTTATTCCTTACAGGAAGGGCATTGTTTACAGGTGGATGGCAATCTACTCCTGGCCCTGTCTCTCTCAGATGCATATGTTGCTGGGATAACTCTAGCCACAAAGAAATCTCTTGTTCAGTCAGTCTAGGAAATTATTGTCCCAGCTAGCAGTGAAAGGATGTGGACCAGTAACCAGAACGATAGAGTTACAAGACCTGAGATCAAAGCCCCTTAAGGGGCCCACTACTAATCTGCTTTTCTGGAGCCTTTAATAAGAGAAAACACCCTATAATCTTTTCCCTTATGTAGGCCTCAGGGACCCCTCTAGGGCAGTGAGCTGTCTGTTCATTTGGGAGTAACTGTGCATGCTGGAAGAGTAGTCAGCCTTGCAATGAAACGGGAGTTATGCTGAATATTGTTGGTGCATTGTAATAAACAAGATGTAACTAGTGTTTTCTAAGACACAAGGGTATCTAATCCAAAGAGACACCTAACGGTTTGGGGATTTGAATACTGACACCTGGCATACCTGATACTGAAGGTTTTAGAAAGTGAACTTGAAAGTTGAGAAACTTTCAGATGCACCAGAGAGTTTCAGATCATGCATAGCATGTAGATATGTACATAACTGCCCTGAGCCATTTTGGAAGGGTGGTATAAAAATCAAACAAAGAAACAAACAAATAAGCTTATTTATTTCAGCTGTGTTCTACAAAAGTTATATCTGACATGAAAAAGGTTGTTTCCAAAATAGAGTCTTTGGGTGCTGCTGAAGCACTACCTTTCTACATTTATCTGGAAGTGGCATTAACATGGCGTTTTCACATAGCACTTAATATGGTGTGATATTACTCAGCTATGCCCTTCTCAGTGCCAAGGTTATTGGGTGACATTGTGAGATAGTAGGAGGTGCAGGAGGGATACTTCTATGAATGCCTAAGCAGTAAGGATGCTGCTGCTTACACACAGGCATGAAAACAGCATCCCTGCACTTTCTGCCATTTGGCATCATAGCATCCTCACTGCTTAGGGGTTTGGAGAAGCATCTCAGCATCTCCCTGTTTCTCTGTAATGGCTGTGGATCATGTCAGCCATTGTTTAATAACAATGGCTGACATGATCCACAGCCACAGACCCTTCTTTAATGTCTTCTTATGAGTATGTTCCATTCATCAAACATCATTGAAAGCCTTCACTTTGCAGGATCAGACTATTTTACTGCTTGCCAATCAGCATGGGTGGGAACTAGTGCTGACTTGCACCTTAATAACCCCTTATTTTGTCAGCTTTTGGTCCCCACAGAGATGTGTGTATTAAGTTATTAGTTTTGTCCATTTCCTCCTTTTTTATGATGAAACTAGTATTTTTAAGCCCGTTAAAATAATGGGCGCTAGTACCTTTTGTTGTTGTTGTTGTTTCCTTTATTCTTTCTCCCTCTCTCTTTTGCCCTCAGTTCCATTTTTCTTTTTCTCTCTCTCTCTTTCACTCCTTCCTTCTCTCTCCCTCTTTCTCTGTTTCCTTTCCTTCCTTTCTTCTCTCTCCCTCTCCGTCTCTTTCCTTTATTCCACCTCTTCTCACTCCCATCTTTCTGTTTTCTTTCTCTTTTCCTTTTTTTTCCTTTAACGGGCTCGCTCTTTGGGGCTGGGTGCTCCTCCCTCCCCCCCTTTCCCCCCTCTCCCTCACTCCTTTCTCCTTCTTCTTCCTTCCTCACTTCTCTCTTTCCTACTTTCCCTCCCTACCTCCTTGTTTCTTTTGTCCTTTTCCTTCCCTTCTCTCTCTTTTCTTTCCTTCCTTCTTTCCATCTTTCTATTGTCCTGTCTCCCTCCCTAACTCCTTCCCCTCTCTCTCTGGGCGGAAAACAGGACATGGAAGGTATGGACAGAAAATCTGCTAACTCAGCTTTTGTATCTTGAACTTGCTGCCAATCAGTGGCCTCCAGTATATTATTTCTGTGGTGCTTCTCCTTGGCACAAAATGCTTCACAGTTCCATCCTTGCATCTCAGTCCTAGTGAATAGGTCAAACCTGGCAAGGCAAGCTAGAGAGATCAGGAAGGAGGGCGAGAAACAGCCGAAGAGAGTGAACAAACGCGGGATTAATTCCAGGCAGTCGCTTGCACCATCCATCCTCCTCGCTGGTCTGCTTTCCCATTGTCTCGCGCCCCCTGCCTGAGTGTCTCGCATACCTGCAGTGCTACGAATAGCGCACCCATCTCGAGAAACACAGAGAAACACAAATTTCAGTGGGAGAGAGGTGCTCTCAAGCAGAGCTCCTCTCTCTTGCAAAGCCTCTGCCCGTACTGTCAGTTTGGACGCAAAGGACGCCTATTGCGTCCTTTACGGCCATTGTGTCAGTTCAGGCAGAGCCGTTGCAAAGAGAGGAGCTCTGCTTGCGAGCTCCTCTGTCTCTCTGGATTTTAGGGGTTTTTTGCCCGATGGACATGGCCGGGGTAAGCAGGGCTCGGCAGTTGGGAGGGAGGGAGGGAGGGCGGGCGGGCGGCCAACGGCAGTGTTGGGTGTGAAATGGCCGTGGGTGAGGGCGGGACAGTGATGGCGGGCGGGCGGGCGGGCGGGCAGGCAGACAGCGATCTGGCCGTAATGGCCGCGGCGGCAGGAGGTCGAGTGTTTGGTGGCTCGGGCAGTGATGGAGGGCGAGTGGGCGGGCGGGCAGACAGCGATCTGGCCGCATGTCGGGCTGGGGATGGGGTGAAATGGCCACCGGTGGGCCTGGAACAGTGTTGGAGGGTGGGCGGGTGGGCGACGTCAGGAGGCCGAGTGTTTGGTGGCTTTGGAACACTGGCGTTGGGGGTCCGGACTCCCTTGGGCTGTTCTGGGCCTGCGCTTTGCGCAGGCCCAGAACAGCCCAGGGAGGCAGGGACGCAGATCCCCAATGTTCCAAGGCCACGGCCACTCACTTAGCCTTTTATTATATAGGATAGTTCGCTACCATTGAATATGGCCCCAGTGGTATAAGGAGGGCAACCTCCACCCCCCATGGCAGCGGAAGTGGGCTCCCTGACCCAGCAGCCTATGAGGAAACTGCCCTGACCCCACTACTCTGGCCTCTGTGCATATGCAGAGGCCAGCTGAGTGACAGGGACAGGGCAGCATCCCCGCAGGCTGCTGAGTCAGGGAGCCTGCCCTCACCACTGCATGTGGTGGCAAGGTGAACAGTGTTGTGGGGAGAAGAATGGGCAAGGTGGCCCCAGAGGCCGGGCAGCATGGGTTCTTGGGACCCGTGCACCCTATTGCAGCTTCTCCCCTGTAGGGCCCCTCTCCAAGTTCAGTGTCTCCAATTCCCATCCGCTCTAGACAGCTTAGAAAATGTTTATCATCTGTGGTTTCAAAAACCACTAAAAGGTCCAGAAGAATAAGTAGGGTCACCCTTCCCTTGTCAATTTCTATATGCAATTCATCTACAAGGACCACTAATACAGTTTCTGTTCTGAACCCTGGTCTGAATTCCGATTGGTATATGTCTAGATAACCATTTTCATGTACTGCTATCTGGTACTGGCCCACTACTGCTCCTCTGACCATCTGAGAAATGGCAGGTTAGAGACTGATATATTATTATTTCGTTTCATTGGATCCTATGCTTTTGTGTGTGTTTTTCCAATAAAAGCTGAATGATCACTTCCTTCAACACGGTTGCTATTATATCTTCAGATGCAGTTACTTCTTCAGATGCAGTTCAGATATTATATCTTCAGAAGCACTTCAGATGTAAGATGCAGTTACAGCAGGTGTGACCAGCTGGCCTAAGGCAGACAAGCTGGCCACCACTAGCCACAATAGACAGGAGTTAAGGTATTGACAGAGTTTGTATGAATGAAAGTCACATGTACAGAGTAAAAGTCACAGGGAATTCTGAAGCATGATATGTTTGTTGTATGAAACATGAGGGGAAAGCTTTCTTATGTTCTCCCACCAGTGACTTTGTGATGTCAGCCTATGGACCTCTCCTTTAGAATGTTACACATCACTTCCACTGACCCACATATTTGCAGTAGCTGCTTTCCTCCTTACTCAGTCACTGAGCCATCTGTGCCATCTGTGTGTCTGCAGGGCTCTCTCTCTCTCTCTCTCTCTCTCTCTCTCTCTCTCTCTCTTACAGTAATGAGAATGCACTGGCTGACTTTTCCTTCTTGAGCAACCACCATTGCCTACATTCTCCAGAACCCAGTAATCCTTCAGGTTTTGCATCACCACTTTACAATGCACAGCAAGTGAAATAGCCTGACACAGCCCTTTTGAAGGGTAAGTACACCTGCAGGGCTACAGTTATACATGTACTCTTGTAGGCAGGAGGAAAGGGGAGGAAAATGGCTGGTGCCTGGGCTGGCTAGGAAGTTGCTGCTATGTTGTAGCGGATTAAAGCCTTTGTCTCAGAGCAAGCTCACATGAGGGAAAGAAAATGCAGAATCATCCCTGTCGAGCTGCCTGGCTAGGCTTCTCCTAAAGCTATTCTGTAATTATCAGTAGGCTCAAAATGCTGCCACCAAGCACCCTAAAACTTGCAGAGAACCAGACCCATGGATTGGGTGCTGTAATCCAAAGTCCCCCCAGAACTGGGTATTGAGCAAATACAAAAAAAACTTCCACGTGTAAGCTTACATGGGATGAGAAAATGGATAGCTGCTGAATGTCTGAGGATGTGTTTTCACCAGAGAAAATCGGCCTTCAGACCCCCACTTTTCCTGAGTTAAAAACCACTCGGAGAGGCTTGTAAAAAGCAACGACTTTTAAAAAACAGTTTAATTCAGTTACTGCAGACTGCTTCCATCTGAGGCTTTCTAGATTTCTTAGATACAGTTAAGAATACTTAGTAGATTATAAAAATAGGTTGTCTTAGGCACATTTAAATGTTTATAGAGTCTTTTGCAATGCCCTAGGTAGGATGGCCATAGGCTAGTGTTTCTTGTTTAAGTTAAATTGCAGGAAAACTATAATAAAACAGTATTAGGAATATGCAAAAGCACACACACACCAAAGAAATACAAGCTTCTAACGCAAAGGCTGACTAAAAAAACTTTACCTTAAATTAATCTTCCCAAAGCCAAAGCCCAGATTTCCTTTCCTTGAACTCATCAAATGCCAGATGAGAATTCCAGCTTCCTGTCCTTCTATCTTTCAAGGATCTGCAGAGTCATTCTCCTGCAGCCAGCCTCCATGGCCACATGTCCTCCTCTGAGCACCTCCAGCCTAGCTTCTTTTCTCTAACAAAGAAACTTCCTTCTTCCTCGCAACAGCTCTCTAGGTCCCACCCACCTGGTGTGCTGATTGGCTGAGCCTGGGAGTTCACCAGCCTGTCAGTCAAGACAGGGTTTACTTCCGGTTAACTCTTTACGGGGAGGGGAGGCTGGTCACAACATATGTGTATGGTGGTGGCACTGGTATCCACTGAACTCTTGCGCCCCATGTGAGGACCGTATAATGTGAGGCCTATCACACACCATGTGAGGCCTATATAATCCACTCAATTCTTGCCCTTGTGAGACCTATATAATATCAGGCAGTGGTGGAGCCAGCCAAATTGTGGCTTGTGTCTCGCCCCACTAGCAGCCCTGCCAGTGATACCCCATGTCCATGCAAGCTCTCCTGAGCTCATTTCCAGCCAGCTTTTGCTGCCTGCCTGTGTTTATTTCCCTTTCTCTCCCTCCAATGAGAGAGAAAAAGGGAAATAAATACTTTCAGCCAGCGTTTGCTGGCTGGAAATGAGAACGGGAGGGAGCCCTCTGGTGACTGGGCCATGCCCTCTTCACACATGACATCACGCGCAAGGAGAGCACCAGTGGCTCTTTTCATTGGTGGCCCAGGTTCTTTGAACCTTGCTGTGCAAAGGTGGTTCTACTCCTGTTGTCAGGCAAGATCTGCTCCTTCTGTTCAACCCTTCGGCCCCTTCCTCCTTTCCTGCTGTGTTCTTTTTAGCCCCTAGTTCAGCTTAATACAAAGCAGGAACTTTGGCTTGGCTGGGGACTTATTCTCTAGCATATTTAGCATTATTAAAAGTGCATGGGAGGGCCCCTTTAGTTAAGGCAAGCAGCAAAATAGATAAAAAAAATAAATGAAGGTCCCACCATTATAAGCCTCAAAATTCTATTGCTTATATGGTACATATGACTAATAACTTTAAACTTGGCATGTGTGATCTATGAGGTCTACAAATGTGCCTGATTTCAAGGAGATCCAATAAAAAATTGCTTTGGCTACAGCAAGTTAAAAAAGACTGAAAATTGACACATTGAACCCCCTTTTGTCCAAACTGTATCCCAGTGTATAATCTGTTTCTCTCAAATTTGGGGGGAAATGACTGGTGTATTCTGTCAGGCTTGTCTAGGAGGAGTGCTTTTTAGTGGCTTAGTGAAGTTTTGAGCATCAGTTAAAATGTTATTAAGGTTTTCCTGCCCTGTTAAAGACTATGGGTAACAAGTGCTGACAAAGTTATACAGAGCATGACCAATCTGACAATGAAGCTAGAATGCTAACCCATTTTGCCAGTCTTCTAACATCACCCACATGAACCACAAGTGCACAAGCACACATACAACACAAATGCACAAATGTACATACACAACACAAATGAACAAACACACACCACACACAGACACACAAGGCAAAACACACACACACCACATGTACAAATGGACAAACACACACACACACAACATGCACACAAACACAAATGCACTCAGCACACAAACACAAATGCACTCAGCACAAAAACACATATACACAACATGCACAAATACACACACAATACAACTGTTCCCAAACGTGCACAAATGCACACATGCAACACAAAGACACAAATTCATGAATGTACATGCACAATTCACAAATGCATAATGCACAAACACACAGCAGACAAAGATGCATGCCAACATACAAACGCACACATGCAACACAACACATAACAAACAAGCACACATGAATAGAAAGCAAACACATGAATGCATACAACACACATGCACACACACAATGCACAAGCAAAACAAACATGTACACACACACAACACACAAATACCAAATGCACACAAATGCATAAACACAGATGCAATGCACAGACAGATAAACACAGATGCATTGCACATGACACAAATGCACAATTGCATACTTGCAATACAAATACACAAACACATACAAACACACACAACATAAATGCAGAAACACACACAAATGCAAACATAACACACAGAATGCAGAAACACATAATTGCAGACATAAGGCACAAACTCACATATGCAGCACACAAACATACATAACACACAAACACATAAACGCACTCATAGACTCAACATAAATACACAAACACATATACACAACACAAAGAGACACACAACAAAAGCACACATGCAGCTCACTCCGGGCTCTCTGGAGCACAGGAGGGTGGGGGAGAGTTTGCTTGGGGCAATTCCAGAGTCCCAGCTACACACACCCTGCAGGCTTTGGTGGCCTTTTTCATTGGCAGCCTGGGTTCTTTGAACCCATTCGCACAATGGTGGTTCTGGTAATTTCCTGGATTGTCCCTGGATCTCTTTTTGGAAATCAGTGTTACATTGGTTACTTTCTAGTCCTCCTGTACAGAACCTGATTGTAGGGATAAGTTATATATTTTTGCAAGGAGGTCGGCAATTTCGCATTTTAGTTCTTTAAGGACTCTTGGATGGATGTCGTCTGGTCCTGGTGATTTGCTAGTTTTAACATTTTTCCAGATAGTTTAGAACATCTCTTGTCACCTCTATTTGACTCAATTCTTTAGCCTCTGTCCCTGAGAAGCCCGATTCAGGAACAGGTATATACTCAGTATCCTCTGCCATGAAGACAGATGCAAAGAACTCATTTAGCTTCTCTGCAACCTCCATATCCTCCTTAATAATCCCTTTCACTCCCTCATTGTCTAATGGTCCAACCGCCTCCCTGGCAGGTTTTCTGCTTCTGATGTATTTAAAGAAGTTTTTGTTATTCCCTTTGATGCTTTTAGCTAAATTTTCCTTAAACTCTATTTTTGCCTCTTATTGTCACCTTGCATTTCTTGTGTTCCTTTCTGTTATCTTCATTTGGGCAGGACTTACAATTTCTGAAGGAAGTTTTCTTCCCCTTTATAGCTTCCTTGACTTTACCTGTTAGCCATGCTGGCATCCTCCCAGTCTTGGTGGTACCTTTCCTCCTTTTTGGTATACATTGTAACTGGGCTTCTAGAATTGTGGTTTTAAATAAACTCCAATCATTCTGGAGCGAAGTGACTCTCCTGATTTTCCCTTTCAGTTTTCTTTTCACCAAACTCCTCATTTTAGAGAAATTTCCTCTTCTGAAATTCAAAGTGTCTGTGTTAAACTTCCTTGGTTATTCTTTCCCCGCATGTATGCTGATTTTGATCACACTATGGTCACTGTTCCCTAAAGGGTCCATGACACTGACATCACACACCATGTCCTGGGTGCCACTCAGGATTCAGTCCAAGGTCGCCTTCTCTCTGGTTGGTTCCATTACCAAGTGGTTGGGGATAATAGCTGTAGTCCAACAACACCTGGCAACCCAAGTTTGAAATCTCCTGCGATAACGCTCAGATGCATCATAAGGCAGTACAGGAGGAGGTCATCATGGGGAATCTTTGCTGGTGGCAAACATTCCATCCTCCCCATCTTGATTTGGGCCTCAAAGATCAAGGAATAGAGTGGGTGCATGAAGGGCAAGTTGGAAGTCAGCACAATTTGTGACATTGCAGAACATCATTACTGATCACATGGCACATCTGTTAGGGCAGCAGTCTTAGGTGATCAGCCTTTTCAGGCTATGTGGAGCTTGAGGTAGCCTTAACTCTGGTCTTAAACCGGCAGGTTTTCTGACCATCAAATAGTTAATATAGCCTGATGCATCTCAGGAAAGGATCGTGAGAAGGGCTTGTGGGTGGGCTGCAGGGAAGGCAGGTTAAACCTCCCTTCCTTGCAAACGATCATCCTCCCTTCCCTGGGTGGGCGGATTGCCTGCCCAGACGACCAACTGCCAATGACGGGCTGCTGTGCGTCGCCCCACCACCCAGATCTCTGGTAATGCACTGCGCAAGTGTGCGGTGCATGATGGGAATCCTCCCTCCCCTCCACGAGTGTTCCAGTCACAGCTGCAAGCAGCCACGGCTGACATATAAGCAAAAAAATGAGGTTAAGGGAGTGCTCGCTCTTTAAACGGGTGGCTCAATAGGAGGGTTTGCTGCAGTGTAGCCTCCAGGATCAGTCCAATCCTGGAGGTTCACATGCGCGTGCAAAACCAGGCTGGGCTCCCTTAGCCTGGTTTTGCACACGCGTGTGAAGAGTCTCAAGGTTTCTCTCCTTATCTGCTTATCATGGACATTCACATTTAATATTATATTGCTTGACCAACCCATTCTGGAGAGCTTTTTCCTATTGGTTATGTCTTGTTAAGCAGTCAATATTTTACCACAAAGGGCAATGTGCAATGATGTAATCTGTTTATTCAGTAAATTGACAACATCCATCAGTTTCAATTGCTTTTATAACGGATTTCTTGTAGTTTCTATCTTCTGGGAAATCAACTAAAATTAATTTGAAGCATACAGTTTTGAATGGCTTCTCACTTTATATATGACACTGAACTATTGTTCTAGTTATGGCCGCCCTGTTGGAGAGGCAGCTTTATTCTCCCTTACACAACACACACACGCTCCGCCAGGTAATATAGAGTCAGCTCCTCAAAGAAGTGAGATGAAGTAATTGTGCTTTTATGTGCTGATGTTGAAAATGGTGCCCATGAAGTCACAGGGAACATAGCTGCTACTTTCGGTTTTGGTGAAAGTTCCAGGTATATTTTGTTAGGCACACACACAATAGTTATTCTCCACTCTTGCGTTCCAATATATTAACAACCTCCCCAAACAGAAGTGGCCACTTCCCTACAGTTTTACAGCACTGGTTGTTAAAACAGTCCCATGCCCCATCAGACTCCCTAGGGAAGCCACAATGTTTGCAGAAGGGAGGTGTGTTACCACTGCTGACGTCAATGGCCTGCGAGTTCTTGACTGGCTGCATGCTTGCCAGAGGATCCCGGTGCCAGCAGCTGGCACGGAGAAGGAGTGATTGACTGCCACAGACACCACACATGTACGAACGTGCAGTGCGCCAGGTTATTATATGCTTGCTGTTTATGGTTCCAACGATGACCTTAGTGATTTTTGCCCCTGAAGCAGAAAGTAAATACACCCATAAGCTCATCTTGTAATAATGTTTAGATATAGAGACTGGGGGCAAGAAAATGGCACCCTCCCTAGCACTTGTCATTCCAAGTGGACTGGTTTAGGTTGCTTCGTGATAAGACTGGCCCTGTGTGGTGCTTTCTAGATATCCAGGATGCTTAGCATCCAGTGGGCCAGTTGAGACATAGGAAGCAGCCATTGGTCCTTCTAGCTCGGTACTATTTCCGAGGACTAGTCATGGCTCTCCAAGGTTTCAGAAAGGGACTTCCCAGCCCTAACTGGAGATACAAGGGATTGAACCTGGGACCTTCTTGTAGGAGTTCACCCAGACAGGGACCCAGGGGACACTGAATTGGAGGACGAAGGGGAATCTACCCTGGACTGGATCTCCTACCTTGATGACAGCCCCTCCCCCGTTCTGTCAGAAATGGAGCCAGTCACTCCCTCAGTGGAGTCCTGGAGATCCAGTACTGCTGGTGGGGATCCAGCCCCTTCCCTGGAGCCCCTTCCATCACTCCCAGATCCCCAGGAGCAGAGTTGATGCCAAGCCAGGGCTGAGTTCTGGCTCTGAAGGTGGAGTGTACACCTGGTTGCTTGGTGCTTTCCTCCCAATGGGTCTGCTTGGGAGGAAGGGGAGACCAACTTGGGTGCCTCCTTAGTGGGGCCCTTGTAAGGCACAAAGGCTTTCAGTTCCCACCCGCTCTTTGCTGTTCAACAGTAAACTTGAGAGCAAGCTTATTTATTTTATTTTATTTTATTATTTTATTTATTTATTTATTTATTTAAAATTATGTTTCTTTTGTTTATTATTTATGTATTTATTTATTATTTCTCTGAGCTATTTTTGGAAGGGTGGTATAGAAATTAAATAAATTAATAATAATAATAGTAGTAGTAGTAGTAGTAGTCGGAGGAGGTAACCTTGGTTCTCCAGCTGTTGTTGAACCACAACTTCCATCATCCTCAGCCACAATTTATATAAATTTATATGATAAATTGTGGCTGGGGATGATGAGTTGTGGTTCAACAACAGCTGGAGAGCAAAGGTTGCCTACCCCTGCACTAGGAAGCATGTGCCATGCTCTCCACTGAGCTATGACCCGATCCCTGAATTTGTTTGTCAACCTTCTCAATCCCAGGGGGTAGGAACATGAGCGTGTATGCCTTCCGTTTCATCTCATGTGCCATTCCACCCTTGCTCAGTTATGTGGGATGAACTTCCCCTCAATGCATGAATGAAACTATTTTAAAGTAGTATTTCATCCACATGTAACTCCGGGGTGGTTTGGCTGAATTCCCCCATCATCATTATGCAGCAGTGGGGCAGCATGCTAGTTAAGAGGGAGATATGGGTGCCCATCCAGTTAGGATAGGCTGGTTGGATCATCATCCAAACTGGTCTAAATAGGGCAGTGGATAGATGGGGCATTTGGCAGATACCATTAGAACCTACAAACTTGTGGGTAACATTTATATATTTGGAAGAGCAGAAGCTTGGAAATTCTGGCCCTAATGGATACCCCACCAAACACTCCCTACTGTAGACTATTTTTACGATGTGCACTGTTATTATTCAGAATGTCCATATATCACAATCTTATCTCAGTGCTCCAGTTTACCAAAGTGATTCAGGGCAAGTGAGATCAAGACACTGCATTGCCCTGCCGATCCAAGAGCAGGATATGCACACTTGTTCTGTGCATCTCCCGAGTGCGTGCACACTGAAAACAAGCCCGGAGAAGCTCCGTGGCAACTAAGAATTGTGTCATTGCTGCAGCGACAAGCCTCTCATTATTTCCAATCAATCATTAGTCGCATGGATGCAGTTTGGAAAGGCAAAGAACAAGCAAGTGCGCCTCACTCTCGGATCAGCAAGGCACTGCACTGTATGTGAGCTAGTATGATCTATGATGACTTTTATAACATACCTCAAGTCTATGAGGAAATTATCTCTCTGAGTTGTCCTATCATCCATAAATGTGTATGTTTATGGTACTAAGATTTCAAACAATGCCCAAAGAACTGGAAGGCCAAAATAAGTCTAGAACATCAACT
Source organism: Hemicordylus capensis (assembly GCF_027244095.1). NCBI lineage: Eukaryota > Metazoa > Chordata > Lepidosauria > Squamata > Cordylidae > Hemicordylus > Hemicordylus capensis. Next base: position 52,607,549 of record NC_069660.1, read on the forward strand.
ATGATTGGAACTGGTTCAGTTAAACCCAGACTCATTACTTGCAGGACTGCCAACTATAGCTGGAAGTTAACTCTAAATGGATACTACTACTACTACTACTACTACTACCACCACCACTTATTTCAAACATTTATATACTGCTTTTCTACAACAACAACAAAAAGGTTCTCAAGCAGTTTACATAGAAAAGGATTCCTTAGTGAGAGGCAAGATTGCATTCTTCTTAGGAGCAAAAAGATTGCAAATGTTGCCCTGGCTGTTGCTAAAATCATAGAAATTATATTAGTTATATACACAAACTATATAACTATAGTTCAGTTATATTCATTTGATAATGATATTTGGTTTCCACTTAAAATAGTATAATTTTATTGACATTATTGTAGTGATTATTTTCTGTGTACATGATTTTACTACTCTAGTCGTTACTTTTTTTGTTGTTATAGTCAATAGGCAATGCTGTATGTGTTTCTGAATATATGTAATAATTAATTTCAATGAGAACATGTTAATTGTCTTAGATTTCACTACCTGCATTTATTTTGTATCCTAATAATTAATGTGGTATGTATCCATATTTGGGCCAGTTGAGATGAACATGGGCCCCCCTACACACGATAATGTTGGGGGGCTGCGGCGAGAATATGCCTTCCCCAGTGGCACTGATTGATGTGCCAATGCACTCTTGGCACATCCTCCAGTCATGTGTGAGAGGTATTAATTTGAGTTCCCCCCAAACACAAGCTACAAAAGCTTGTTTAAACAAGATGGTAATGGTAGTAGTAGCATGTAGCAGCAGTAGCCGTAGCAGTAATGTTCTCTTCATCTGAACCAGTCCTTTATTTATGTGATGGTAAATGAAGCTCTTTCAGATACTCATGCTGTATTCAACAATCATGTGCATGGAGGCATCAAAGTGGGGGGAAAGAGATATATTATTCCTTTCATTGGTACAAAGTATTGGGGAGAAAAGAGACTTCTGATAATTGAATTGTGGCCCTGTTGTTACAGTTTGGGGCCTCTGTAGAATTATTGAAAATCCAGTTTTCTGTTTTCAGTCAGGTAAGTAGGAAGGCAGGGTTAGGTTTGGCTTCAGCCAGCTGCCATTTAGCTCCTCCCCTTCCGAAAGTGTCTCCTCGGTGGCCATTCCATCTTGGTCATTATGTAACTTGAATGTTTTAGTGCTCGAATTGGCTTGTTCTTATCCTCCTCCCTCTCCTTTTCCTCTGCATCTTGTCTGTTAGTTTGTAAGTCTGTGTGGGCTGGGCCTGTGTCATTTCCAAATCAGTGTACAGTGCCTAGAACATTTTAGGTGCAGCAGCAACAACAGTCTTTATTGTAAGGTCTGAAAAGACTTCAGTGAGAAATAGAACCTTTCCATCCCGCCCACACCCCCTGCCGAAATGCAGCATCAACCTTTGAAAAGAGTTTAAGTGTGTGGGGGAGAGGGACTGCATATATGAATGGTTTTGTGGTTGCAAGTATGAATTGTCCCCGTTCGAAGCAAGGTCTGCCTTGGTTTGCATTTGGATGGGAGACTACATGTGAGTGCTTTAAGTTATTTCCTCAGAGGGGATGGGGCCATCATCTCTCAGTGGAAGAGCATCTGCGTGCTTGCATGCATGCATGCAGATGGTCCCAGGGTCACTCCCTGGCATATCCAGGCAGGGCAGGGAGGAACTCCTGCCTTTAACCTTGGAGAGCCACTCCCAGTCAGTGCAGACAATACTGAGCAAGGTGAACCAATTACTCGATACAAGGCAACTTCCGATGTTATTGTGTTCCTTTGGTCAAGCTTTGGAGTACTTGTGGACTTGTGTTCAGACCCATTTAATCGCTGACTAGGGACACCGGTGTAAGTATACTCAAAATTGGTATGCAGATATAATTTTTAATAGGACTTTCTCAACATACGGAAGGGGATCTTGCAGACTAATGTGAGGAGAAGTGTTCCCAAAGATATGCAGAATCTGGTGTAACTTCTGGAAGGTCTTCCTGTTTCCTATAAGACATTCCAGTTTTAAATTTTAGCTAAAATACTGGGAGTACAGAGGTTTTAAGTGCAGGATTACCATCCTAGGTATCTGGACTTTCCTTGGGTCTGAACCCCCCCCCTCCTCCTCCAGGATGTCTGTTCCAGAACTTTCCCATTCCACCTGGGACGCAGACTGCCTGACTCAGCTCTCCTCAGAGATCCACCCTCTTGCTCTGAGATCTCCTCGGAGATCTTGCTTTAAGATCCATCTCTCTTGCTCTGAGAGCCATGTAGTTTCCCTGTCCCTCACTGAGCTTGGCCTTAAATACAAGTCTCTCTCCACTAGGTCATCAGATCAACTTTGGGTCATTAGGAACTTTACTTATGCTTTTATTATGACATTTAAAAAATCCTATCTGGAGAATTGTTGAAGTATGTGGGCTATAACCCAGAGACACACTTTATTTATTTACTTACTTACTTACTTACATACATTTATATCCCAGTCTTCCTTCAAGGAGCCCAGAGGACATGATTATGTTTGGTTATGTTTGTCCTCACAACCCTTTGAGGTATGTTAGGCTTAGAGATATTCAGCTGGCCCAGTGTCACCCAGTGAGTTTCATGACTGAATGGGGATTTGAACTCAGATCTCCCCAGTCCTAGTCCAACACTCTAACTACTGCACCACACTGGCAAGCCTGTGTCCAAGCCTTAGATATTTATTTATTTATTACATTTCTAGACCTCCCCATCTAAAATCTCTGGGCGGTGCATAGATATGTGCACCGCTATGCCAACCAAGTTTTGCTCCTCCCCATTTACTCCTATTTAACAAATTTCTGAAACTCCCCTAAACTTCAGAAGTGGCTTGTTGTATGAGGTGCATGTGTGCATGCATATGTGTGTGTGTGTGTGTGTATTCATCACTGATTATACCATGGCCATACAGCTCTCTGGATAACAGCCTTGGGTTTTAACATTGTGGAGAGCCAATGTGGGTTTGTGGAGACCTGGGTTCAGATATCTGCTTTTTACCAGGTCAGATTGCTGGTCCAATATTGCCACACTGACTGGCAGCAGTTCTCCAAGGTTCCAGACAGGGGTGTTTCCTAGGCTAGTCCAGTCTGAAAAGGTTAGGCACTGGAGCTGGGACCTTCTGCATACAAAGCATGTACTCTGCCAAGGAGCCACAGCCCTTCCCATCCCATCTCTCAGTGGACTGTGAGAATATATAGCATATGTATTGGCCTGAGCTCCCCAGAGATACAGTGAGCCCTTAATGTAGCAAATAAACAAGAACTGATTCTAATTTGCTCTGACTCTTTAGGAAAACGGTACAGTTTCTGATTCTGTTAACAGGTTCACGGAGCTTGTCCGGTGTTTGCTCTGTTTTCCTAAACGAAACAGATCGTGACTATCCAACCTCTGGACTGCTTACAAACTCACTTGTGGGAGTAGCTGACAGGTGTCTGGTCAGTTAGATTACATGGGGTCCTCCTTCTGAGTTTCAGACAGTATGCGATTGTGAGAGACACCAATGAGAGGGATGAGAGGCACATTGAATCAGGCAGGTTTTCAACTAGCTCACTTTCTGGATGGAGGATTATGTGTTTAAATACCCAGCAGGGACTAAGTTTATGCCAAATTGCCAGGTAGGATCACCCTGTTCACAGCACCCACCCAAATACCACACTAGCAAAACAGGAGGGATCACATGCTTCTAGCTGAGGCAGGGCATTTGGCTTCTCACCAAGCCTTGCAGGTTTGGCACCTGGCCTCTCAATGAGAGGGCACCGGCTGGCGAGTGGAGGGCATGGCGAGAGTTAGATCCTGTTCCCACAGCAGCACTTCTAACTGCCTGTGACTGCACAGGACTTTCTTCTTTTACACAGGAACACAGGAAGCTGCCTTTTACCAAGTCAGACCATTGGTCCATCTAGCTCAGCATTATTTACACTGATTAGCAACAGCTCTCCAAGGTTTCAGGCAGGAGTCTTTGCCAGCCCTACCTGGAGATGCCAGGGACTGAAGCTGGGACCTTTTGCATGCAAAGCAAATGCTCTTCCACTGAGCTATGGCCCCATCCCCTAAATGGAAGATCTTACAGACAGTCCTCACATATGGTCACCCATCCAAATGCAAACCAAGGTGAGCCCTGCTTAGCAAAGGGTACCATTCATTCTTGCTACCACAAGACCAGCTCTCCATCCCATCACCTAGCTGACAGTGATGCTTTTCGAAACTCAAAGGAAAGGGCAGACAGCAAAGGGTAGACAGCATATTAGGCTTGGTTTTCTGCACATTAATGTGTTCTGTGCCCTCACTTCCCACCCCTTTCATGGAAATCCTCATTTCCTGTCCCTGGGAAAGCCAACAGTGTATCCTGGCAGTGTATTCTTCCAGATTCCACCTATCTGGAAGAAAGGTTCACTAATGCACTGGTTGATCAAAAGCTTTTGTATCTGTGGGTCTTGGAAAACATAATGTTATCCATTATCTGTTACATTGTCCTTTCTGTCATCACCCTAGAGGTAGAACTCTGGCCAATAATGTATAGTTTCTTGCTAACAGGTCCGTTCTAGAGCAGATATGTACTGATCTTGTAGGGAATGCTTTGTTTACTGCACTGAAGGTTGCAAAATTTGTCCTAAGTGCTAGAAAAAACTGAGTCCTGCATGCCTGGAGAAATCCCAGAAGCCGGAAGGGTGGCCGAATAAAAGTTATAGGTCTTCAATGTTCCATGATTTTCATGCCTAGAAAAAAAAATGAAATGATGCAAATTATTATTATTGTTATTATTATTATTAATTGAATTTATATACCGCCTAGTATAAAAATCTCTAGGCGGTGTACAGAATTAAAAACATAAAACATAACACATTTAAAATCATAATAGATAAAAACACATTAACAACACATTAAAATTTAATTTTAAAAAAATATTAAAACAGGAGAAATTTGTATAAATTATTCAGGCTGCAGAATCCAGCTTGTTTTGGCCTATTATGGGCATACTATCTATCTATCTATCTATCTATCTATCTATCTATCTATCTATCTATCTATCTATATTTCACACCACCTGCTAGAAAACACCCTGCCTGTGTGCATTATCCAATTCAGAAAACACCCTGCCTGTGTGCATTATCCAATTCAGAAGAATGGCTTTGGGAGAAAACCATCTACCAAACCATCTACCATGTACTACAGCAGACCATGAGAACAAGGGATGAGGAAATCTTGACTTTTGTGGCCAAGAATAGCCCAGCTTTCCCGCTGATCATGTGCTAATCTGTGATGTGAGTTGAAATTATCGTTCCAGCCACTCACTTTGTAAGACACTCACCAGTTGCAAGACACTCACCAGAGTTACTGGTTCAAAATTACAAAAGTAAGAGACTGTGATCTTTCCTCTACGGGAAGAGCAAAGGATCTGCGGTGTTCTGCAGTAAAGTAGTATGGACATATAGTAACCTCAACACACAAGTTCTTTGAACTTCTGAGGAAACCCTCAGTCTGAGCTCTGCCCTGGGATGATTGGTGGTGTAGCTCTTCCTTTCAATCTCGCACTAAGACACAGAAAGGTGAGGGATCCTGCTATGACTTAATTAATAGAGACTGCTCACCCACTTCTACCCCCAGGGTTCAAAATAATAATTACATGAAATAATAACATGTTTGCAGTGCAAGCCCCTGAAGACATGGTCACCTTTTTTCTTCACCGACGCCCACATTATGGCTTCACTCTACCTGTCAGACAGGTGTATCTGGCTAATCGCCAGCTCTATCTTCAAGTCGTTTACGGGAAGGAAGGATGTAAACAGAGCAGAAAGGTCAGGCTTAGTGCCAGGAAACAGGGTTGGGAAGAGAGGCTGGAGTTGAACTGGTCCTGAGCCTTATGTTCACAATGTTCGATGAGAAAGAGAAACTCAGATTGAAGCCTTATTACTCCATCATGCCCTTGCTCAAAGCAGGAGGAGAGCTGGTCATGTGATAGCAAGCATGAATTGTCCTCTTTGTTAAGCAGGGTCCACTCTGGTTGCATATGAATGGGAGACTGCATGTGAGCACTGGGAGATAGGGTACACACTGGGAAGAGGACCTGCATGCTTGCATGCAGAAGATTCCAAGTTCCTTCCCTGGCATCACCAAAATAGGGCTGAGAGAGACTCCTGCCTGCAGCCTTGGAGAAGCCACTGCTGGTCTGTGTAGAAGATGCTGAGCTAGATGGACCATCTGAGGTAGATGGACAATGCTGAGCTAGATGGCTGCCTATGTTCCTCAACAAGAAATGGGGGGTGGCCAAAGGTGGTGGTGACCAGCCTGTACTACTTGGGTTCTTTCTGCAGTGACTGTATCTTTTGCTTAGAGTGTTGTAGTGTTCTGCTGGAACTTATGAAACATGACTGTGGCTACAAAAACTTTTGGCTGCAATCTGACTATTCACAAATGTTGAAGCATAAGGTTTTAATTAGGGAAGATCAGGTGAGTAGCTATAATATAGGCAGGTGGTGTGGCTGTACGTGGGCTGTTGAAGCCCAGTGGCCACCTGCTGCATTCTCCACCCCCTACTGTCGCTTCTGAACTGCCCCATCCCAGCAACAACAGGTCCTTTGAAGACAAGCCTGTTCTCATGTTAGCATGGGACAGTGTGCCGGCGCAGTGACATGTTGAAACAGCCTGGCAAGGGCAAGAAGACCAGCAGGTGGCAGGTGGATTGGTGGGTGGTTGTGGTGGCAGTATAGCATGGCAAAGGCAGGCCAGCAATTGTGGTGGTGGTGGTGATGGGTGGGCAGTTGTGGTGGTGGTGAGGACTATGAAAGGAGGCAGTAGCAGCAGACCCACTGCTCAGATCTCATCCCAGGGCTGCTTCAACCTCCCTACAGCCCTGGTATGGTAAAGTGTGCCATTGAGTCGGTATCGACTCCTGGCAACCACAGAGCCCTGTGGATGTCTGGTAGAATCCAGGAGGGGTTTACCATTGCCATCTCTCACGCACTATGCCTTTCAGCATCTTCCTATATCGTTGCTGCCCGATATAGGTGTTTCCCATAGTCTGGGAAACATATCAGTGGGGATTCAAACCAGCAGCCTCTGGTTTGCTAGTCAAGTCATTTCCCTGCTGTGCCATTAGGTGGCTTCACATCCCTGGTAAAGGTGCATTATTCTGATATAGGCTCTGGCACCCTGAAAGGAGCAAAGAGTCTCACTACTTTCAGAACTGGATTTCAGAGGAGCAGCCCTGTTAGGCTGGGGTGCCCAAGAAGACACAACTCTTCACCTTAACTAGTGTATTGTGGCATGAGTTTTCATGAGGAAGAGCTTCCTTCAACAGGACCTGATGACACCACTGGTCGAGTTAATGAAAGCTCACTCCTAATAGTTGTTGCCGTGAGGAAGCAGGTTTCCCATTCCAACGTCAAATACTGGGCTTTTCCATTCCTCTGAGGCATTAGGGAGGGTCCAGCCTGCAACTGGACTTTTGGTGGCATGAGTCAAGGACAATTTCTTGGCTAGGTTTTGCTCATGCTCAGTCAGAGTCTGACTGCCGTGTTTGGGTTCAGAAAGGAATTTCCTCACACACCAGCTTGGCTAGTGTGACTCACTCTGGTGGGTCTTTCCCCTTTCCCTGTAGCAGGTGACTTGGCTCAGCTGATTTATCTGCAGCCAACTACTACTCTAGATATCAGCTGTGTGAATGGCCATGCTGATTTTTTGGCTAGGCCAAATATACAGTTCAGCACAGCATGTACAGCTTGGGCAGGACAGGAAAGGGCAGGGCAGGGCAAGGCAGCAGCTGTGCAAAAAGTAGCTATAGTTGCTCCATAAGTAATGTAAAGTGTGCCGTCGAGTCAGTGTCGACTCCTGGTGACCACAGAGCCCGGTGGTTGTTTTTTGTAGCATACAGGAGGGGTTTACCATTGCCATCTCCTGTGCAGTATGAGATGATGCATCTTCCTATATCACTGCTGCCTGATATAAGTGTTGCCCAGACTAGTGGGGATTCAAACCAGCAACCTCTGGCTTGCTAATCAAGTCATTTCCCCGCTGCGCCATTAGGTGGCTTCACTATAATTGCTGCACACCGTGGTGATAACACCTTCTAAGGTATGGTCACTGAGGAAGCTGGCATCTGGAAATGCCATCCTATCTAGCTCCTCTCTTGCAGATGTTCACTCCCTCCCCCCTCCTACCGTACTTAGGTTTTTACTAGCACATGATCGAAAATCGGAGACACGGTTAGCAACCAAAAGCTGGGTAGGACACTTGTCCTGCCCAATTAATGATTATGTGAACTGCCTTTATATATTTAACAAAGGCTAGGTTCTCATAATCAGAGCAATCCTAGTTTAAAAGTTAATCAGCATTAGTGAGCCCAGTAGAGCTGACTGAGAGAATCCAGAATTTCAGCGCAACCCTGGGCAAACCGCTCGGGTTAACCAGCACTTAAGCAGGATAGATAACCAGGGTTGAATGGTTATCTGGTTATCTATCCTGGTTAAATGCTGGTTAACCAGAGAGGTTAGACCAGAATTGCCCAGAAATTCTGGGCTCACAATCAACACTGCTGGGCTCACTTGTGCTGATTAACTTTTTAACCAGGATTGCTCTGAGAACCCAGCTATAGTGTGTAGCTTGGCCCTTACATTTTGATGCAACAGGCGTAATTGAAGATGAGTGGAGACTGGGATAGAGAACATATATACACATCTCCTGTCCATTGGTCTCTGCCACCCTACAAACATGACCAGCATTGTGTGTGCTAAGCAATGAGGCCCAGTTCATATGTTACAAGTGTAAGATGACAGACAGTTATTGTGGCGAATTCCTGTGTTACACTGGTAGTATTTGGCTGAAAGAAGCACATGATATGGGCAGATAAGGTAGAAGTAACCACAGCAATTGTTTACTTCCTCTGTGATAAGTTTATTTGCATGATAAAAGAGAAGAGCTGGTCTTGTGGTAGCAAGCATGACTTGTCCCCTTAGCTAAGCAGGGTCTGCCCTGGTTGCATATGAATGGAAGGCTAGAAGTGTGAACACTGTAAGATATTCCCCTCAGGGGATGGAGCTCCTCTGGGAAGAGCAGAAGGTTCCAAGTTCCCTCCCTGGCAGCATCTCCAAGATAGGGCTGAGAGAGACTCCTGCCTGCAACCTTGGAGAAGCCGCTGCCAGTCTGGGTAGACAATACTGAGCTACATGGACCAATGGTCTGACTCAGCGTATGGCAGCTTCCTATGTTCCTATGATTCCATTATCCAAATGTTACTGACGTAGCACAGGAAAGCACCTAACACATTGCACTGATAATGCATGATGAAACTCTTATTTACCATTGGTATACTGATTCCAGGATACTGGAATCAAGCAACAGGAACAACATCGTAGACTCCAGCTGGCCATATTTACCTGGGATAGTCCCTGTCTTCTGGAATCTGTCTCTAGTAAATCACTGCTGCCATTTTGCCCCCTCTCTTGGGGATGCCTCTCTCAAGTTTCTTTAATGGGAGTCACTGGAATGGTCACTCCTCGGAATTGAGTTCCCTCCTCAGAGTCTCTAGAAATTAAATCTCCAAGTGGGTGGTGGAAGCATCTTGTCTCTAGTGTGACAATGAGTGTATGACAATGGGTGCCCTGTATGACAATAGGTGGCCAATACTAAGGCATTATGCAATGCACAGCCTAGAGTGGGGAAATGCAGTCTTCCGTAATGTGTAGTAGTGCGTGGGAGGCTTGGCAGTAATCCTTGGTATAAGAATTGGTTGTTTCAAGTGTAGCTGTTTTCACCTGTGAAATGTTGGATGCTATGGCTTGGTCTCATCTGTTTTTGTAATCTGGAATAATGTCCTCTGGGATTATTTATTTATTTATTTATTTGTTGCATTTTATACCGCCTTTCTGCCTTGACAAAGGCACCCAAAGTGGTTTACAATATTAAAGAACAAAGACATTACATAAGATTAAAAGCATTGTTGTCTTACAGTATATTGTTGGTCTTTTCAGGAGCAGAGGACAAGAGCTCACTGGCCTGGGCACCTCTTTTCTGGCCTTCCTCTCAGGGCACACTGGTCTTTCCATAATAATGTGTTCTGCATGTACTTTATTACCGGCATTTTCCAATTCTGCAGTCAAAATGGTATGCCACGCCTCCCAGATTGCTCAGCACCCCCTGCACACACGCTGTGCACAATCACAGGTATGTCCCTATTTTTTAAACAGTGAGATGTTGGTGTTTATGTAGCATTCCTTTCATGGGCATGCATCTCTAATAATTCTAGAATACAGAAAGAGAAGTCACCTGTTCTCTCAGTCCCTATGTGGATCATACAGATATACAGCTGCACCTCCACACACATGCATGTATGTGCACGTACACACACACCCCCACACTGTTTGCTGTTTCCATGGAGAATCAATGCAGGCAGGGTTGGGGAGAAATAGGTGCACAAACTGATAAGCAAAAGCAATGTAATTGCCTGCCTGTGGGGATAGCTTGCTTGGTGCATGGCAGGCATCTGACAAATTTTGGCTTATGTGTCATATAGAGCCAACCGCAGGATACCAAAACAAAGGCTCTTGTGTGGAGACCACAGGCTTAGCTTTTCCTCCTGCTGAAAAGGACGTGTGCAGATATGCAAGCACCCCACTCATCAGCCAGCCCCATTGCTCCAATCTTCTTCCGCCCAATAATCTGACCATAATTGAATTAGTCTAACTCCACCTCAGATATTTGAGAGATCCAGTGACTCATCCCAAAAGATTGTGGCAGAGGGCTGGAATGTTAGGGGGATAGCCAGAGATTTGCTTTCACTTTCCCAGCACATGCTCCCACAAACAAGCCTAAAACTTCTGCAAATGCAGGAAAACCTAGGAAATAACTGGAGCAAGCACTGGATTTGGGTCACTGCTCCTTACAAGGTTGAGTCAGTTCTCATAAGATTAGCCCTGCTGGATCAGGCCCAAGGACTACCTAGTGCAGCATCCAGTTTCACACAGTAGCCCACCAGATGTCTCCAGGAAGTCCACAGGAAAGAGCTAAGGACATGCCCTCTCTTCTGCTGTTACTCCCCTACAACTGTAGGGATAGACCTGTCCTCCGTGAATTTATCTAAGCCCTTCTTAAAGCCAACCAGGCTGGTGGCTGTCACCACATCTTGTAGCAGATAATTCCATTTGTTAATTATGTGTGGTGTGAAAAACACTTCCTTTTGTTGGTCCTAAATTTATTGAGAATAGGTTTCATGGGATGACCCCTGGCTCTAGTGTTATATGAGAGGGAGAACCATTTCTCTCGCTCCACTCTCTCCATACCATGCATAATTCTAGAGACCTCTATCATGTTGCCCCTCAGTCATATTTTTTCTAAACTAAAAAGCCTCAGGTGTTGTAGGCTTACCTTGTAAGGAAGGTGCTCTAGGCTCCTGATCATCTTGGTTGCCCTCTTCTGCACCTTCTCCAGTTCTATCCAGTTCTGTCTTTTTTGTGGTATGGTGACCAGAATTGTATACAGTACTCCAAATGTGGCCACTCCATACATTTCCATAAGGGCATGATAATATTAGCAGTTTTATTTTCAATCCCCTTCCTAATGGTTCCAAGCATGGAATTTGCCTTTTTTCACATCTAAAAAAGGGTGTACACTTCCCCACTAAACTCCACGTAAAACTCCTATGATGCCTGTTTGCTAATTCCTGGTTGCTAAGTTCTGAACGCAAATCTCCCTGGCCACTTCCTCTTATGTAGAGAGTAGGCTGGCTCCTCTCACTCTCTCTCTCCAGGCAAAGAGAAACAAAAACTGAAAGCCACACAGCCACCAAAACACCAAAACACCAAAACGCCACCAAAACACCAAAACAGATACCAGCCCCTTATGGTCTCCCTCTCCTCTTTTTGTTTGAATTTTAAAAAGTTGTTGCTTTTAAAGAAAAGTTTGATACCTTCTCAGGTCTGCTTCCCCTCTTCCCAGATTAGGTATCAGACATCTCAGAAGTGTGTGTGTGTGTGTGTGTGTGTGTGTGTGTGTGTGTGTGTGTACCTGAGTATGAGCGAATGAGTGAACTGTTCACTAGGTTTCCACCTTTTGCTAACAGCTGCTTATTGCTTAATACAGCAAATGTTCAGCAAGTGAAACTCCCCATTGGCTGCATCCCTGTTCCTTTCTCCTTCACTGAATGTCTGCCCACAATGCAAGCCAAAGTGAAATTGAGCCCTCTCTTACTAAACTCGGTGGAAATGCATGTTGGGCAGTCAGTCATAAGAACCCATGTGACAACTGAGAGTCCAGTGCGGTGCACTGGAATAATAACTGGGGAATGGACCATAAAACCTAATTACCATCCTGAAACCTCTCTCTTTCTGTAATCTTCCCCTTGCCAACAATGCAATGCCCCCATCAGCCACACTCTCGTGGAGCACCATCTGGGACTACCAAGCTGCCCTGCCAGTTGGCCTAGTATTAGCTTTGGCTGTTGCTGCCATTTACATTACAATTGTATGTTAAGTATGTCTTTATCTTTACATAAGCAAACTGAAGGCGTGGGTGGGTGAGGAAAAAAATCACTGTGCTTGTCTCCCTCATAAACTGCACTTCAGCCTGGGATTTTTGGAGAACCAGTTCCAAAGAATATAACTTAGATGAACCACAGGGTAAATTACTTTATTTTCTCAAATCTGTGCAAAGGAGGTGGTTGACACATAACCTTCTTAACATGCAGCATGAGTTTGTTAGAAGACTTTTGCCCAGTGCTTAAATTACTAGGGGACAGAGGGGGCCTGCCTTAAAACCCAATAAATGTTGGCCAAGTGATGGTCCCCCTCCCCCAGCCTTCTAAAAACAGTACCTAAGGGGGGCATAAGAGAACATAGGGGATCCGGATGCCTCCCCCCACCCCTGCCCCTGTAATTTGAGCTATGGGCTAGAGTGGAAGTTGCTGGAGCCATCAGCTCCTTTCCTTAGGCAAGGGGTGTTCACGCAGTTCCCATATGCAAAGCATTTGTTATGTAACTGCAGCAGTTAAGGTGGATTTTTAGCAATGTGTTTACAAATCTTACCCATCCATTTGAGAGAGACATAGAACAATATAAGATCCTTTCCAGGACACACCCTTCCCCAGGGTCAGGTGTTGCCCAGGGTGCAGACTTGTCTGCCTGTGGGTTCTGAAGGGATCAAGCTCTTTGAACGACTGCAAAATTTCACTGCCCAGAACTCATTAATGAAAATACAGACATATCCACACATACTCTTTGGCGGGAGGGGGCCAGTTATCCTTTGCTGCATAACCTGAACCAACCAACCAAGTTCTTGAACCTCACTTTCATTCTAAGATGTCACCAGAATGATTCTGTGTGAGACAGAAATGTCTTAGATTTGGAAAACTTAGTGCCTTTCAGTATCATCTTTGTGTAGCAAACAGGAGTCAACACCGACTTGAGGCACAACTTTACCTTTAATAGTAGTAGTAAAAGACACATCCGCAGATACATGAAATTGCTATCCATGAAACTGCAGATAAAGTATATAAATATCATCTCTCAGTCATCTCCTGTATATAAATAGTAGTAACTGAATAATAACAGAATGCTTATTTATTGCACAGGATCAAAAACAATTTTTTTCTCAAAGTAGCCCTTTAAGAGCATTGCATTTTCCAGGCTGTATTTTATAGGGTATATTTATTTATAGTATTTATAGTATAATGATGGCAAGACACAAGGCCAGTTGCACAAGGCATATTATTGGGGGAAGGACTTGTACCTTGGTGCAAGGCTGATATTATCTTATGTGTAGCTCCACTCTCAGTGGAAAGCTAATGGGTGGGGGCAGGGTTCCCTCTAACAGGGATTCCCAGATGTTGTTGACTACAACTCCCAGAATCCCCAAGCAAAAGCCATTGCTGCTGGGGATTCTGGTAGTTTTAGTCCACAACATCTGGGAATCCCTTTTAGAGGGAACACTGGGTGGGTTCTGCATTCTCATGATCCACATACCCTTCTTGCTACTAAAATCAGAACCCATCTCTTTCCTACATGATTGAGGTGATTCCATGTTTACGTCCACAGAAAAGCTGCTGTCACATCCACTGGAGCCCTCAGGGTTCCATGAATGACGCATGAGCTGCCTGTGGAATGAGTGGCTGTTTCTGACTCCTACATCATTAAATGCTAAAGGAGTTTAGCAAACCCAGAGAGCATCAATCAACATTCAGAGGATTGCCAGTGACTTCCCTCACACTAAGACTCCCAAATACATGTATTCAAGACTAAGCCTCATTGATTCCCATGGGATTTCCACAGGGGTCTGTGTGTTTTGGACTGGGTTTTTGGCACCCTCCCAAACGCTTGGCAAAGCTTTTCGCAAGCACTTGGTTAGGGAGTTAGTCAATGCACAGTTTGATCATACACAGCACTGGGAAATTCCATGGCACAGGCCATAGTGGGTCGCTCTTTCAGACTTCCCAGGCTAGAAATGCGTGATGCAAAAAACACCCAGGGAAGCCAAAGAGAATGGACACCGTTGATCAGAATCAGGAAGATTTTCCAAGGTGACAGGGAAATTGCCCCTTACTTTGGGGAATATTGAGAGGCAGAGACAGCTGCAAGTATAGGCTTGTCCCTCCACAACAAATAGCAACAAGCCTAAGGGCTGGCGTGGCCTCCAGTGCCTACCTAGCTTGCCATGTCCTTCAGCTTGGCTTTCACTCTTGGCTCCAGGTGGCAATCACCACGTTGCCTCCCCCAGGCAGAGTCAATGAGTAGAAATTGTGTAATGACCAAACAGTGTATTGTTGCACGAGAGGAGTTCCGGCAGTAGCAGCTCCCTGCGAATAGAGACATGCCAACGGCCACCCCCTCTGGTTTATTATATTACCCATATAATTAGCAAGGGTGTTGCTGGTCTATGCGTGTGTGTGTGCGGGGGGTGGAATTTGGCACGGCATCATTATTAGTAAAGTCATCAAGGCTACAAGACTATGAAAAAGAGACAAGGCCGCCCCCTCCCCCGCAGCCAGTCTTCGGAGAGCACATACCCAAGATCCCTTCGTGTGCATTCAAGGCAGCCAAGGAGTGATACCAAGGGTGAATGGTTTGCTGTCTTCTAACTTATTCCTCGATGCAAAGGAGGTGGATGATGCACATGGATGATTTATAAGGATGGAAGCTAGTTATGACAGATGAATATATCTGCTATAAATACAAGCAGTATTTGGATGGTAAGACTCTACACATGATCAGTGTGTAGAGCTGCAATGGGTACTGGAGGGAGAGCGGGCTTGATCCGCTCTCTCCGCAGACGATCAGGGAAGCCACCCCAATGAGCGACGGCTTTGCTCCGGTGCGCCTGTGCCCGGCCATGGCTCTCCCGGCAGCTCCGGAGGTCAGGAGAAGGGAAGTGCTGCCGTGCAGAGACCCCGCCCCCCCCGTGCCCCAGTATTCCTAGGGTCCCCCTCCTGCAAGCAGCTGTGGCAGATACACAGCCAGGGCAATGGGGTTAGTGGAGTGATCGCTCCGTTAACCTCGTTTAAGGGGGAGGGCATTTAGGCAGGCTTGCCACCGGGAGCCACGTGGCCCCTGTTGCTGCACACGAGCAGCAGAAACCAGGCTGGGCTCCCTTAGCCCCGTTCCTGCTGCTCGTGAGAATTGCCTCATTAGGTTGTACCTGCCTTCAGATGTTTGTGTGAATGACTGTACCTGGGTTCGTTTAAAAGTGAACCCGGGTACAGGTCCCTCAAATGCAGGGTACAGATAGGAAGTGGATTGCTGTAACTGTGTTCAGCATAACATGGGACTCACAGCTGTACCAGTGTAAAGTTTGGTACACTATACACAGAAGTCCTATTCAGACATTATGTTGCACGAGTGTACAGAGGTCTGTACAATCATGTGTGTTTTTATGTGAATGATGATTGTACTTGTGTTAAAAGTGAATCTGGATACAGGCTCCTCAAACATACGGTACAGATAGGAAGTGTAGTGCTATACTGTGTTCAATATAATTTGTGAACAGCTGTACCTGTGCACACTATATACACTTGTTGTAGCAGTGTTTAATATTAGGCCCATTCACACATTATGTTCAACACTCATTCAATGAGTGTATAGTGTACACAGGTACAGATCTGTACACAGGTTTAGTCATTCACATGTTATTTTGACCACAGGTACAGAAGTACAGTACACTTCCTATCTGTATCATTAATTTGAAAAGCCTGTATCCAGATTCACTTTAAAATGAATTCAGGTACATTCATTCACAGAAGCCACCTAATGGCGCAGCGGGGAAATGACTTGATTAGCAAGCCAGAGGTTGCCAGTTTGAATGTTTCCCAGACTATGGGAAACACCTATATTGGGCAGCAGTGATATAGGAAGGTGCTGAAAGGCATCATCTCATACTGCGCAGGAGGAGACAATGGTAAACCCCTCTTGTATTCTACTAAAGACAACCACAGGGCTCTGTGGTCACCAGGAGTCAACATCAACTTGACGGCACACTTTACTTTACTTACAGTCATTCACACAAACATGTGTACATGTGTACAGACCTTTGTACACTTGTATAGCATAACGTTTGAAAAGGGCTATGATGTGTCAATAGGGCTACAATAACGCTACCTTGTATATGTAGCATAAGTTAGTAAGAAAGAGAGGAAAGATTATTCTGAAGTCAAAGATCCCCCAACAACAGAAGATTAGAGCTTCAGTATGATGAAATTCATATCCAAAGAAATAACTGAAAATGGCATCATAAAGACCCAGGATATGCTTGCAGCATATGTAGTAACGTGGTAAAAATAATTAAATAATCATCCTTTCTGGCTTAGGATGATAGATAGATAGATAGATCGATAGATCGATTGATAGATCCTTGCTGGCTTAGGTAATGCCCCCCCCCCCAGGTACGATCCACTTCCCTCTCTGCCAGTCCTTATCTTTTCTCCCTTCTTCGCTAGTGATTTAAATATATTTAACCCATCTTGGAACAGGAATCGCAAATCTTCAACATCCTGTGTGATGCAAGTGGCAAAACCTCCCCTACATATGATTGCCAAGGCAAATCCCAAGCTTTCCTTATTACGTAATGGAAAACCAATTTCTACAACTATGAAACACCGCCTCAGGCTCCCCACGAGTGTGTACAAAACAAGTTTCATTTATGAAAACTAGAGAGTGTGGAGGAATGAGAGTGGGACTGCCATGTAACATGATTCAACCCGGCCCTAATTATGTGGCAGAAATTCCAACTATTTTGCACAGCCTTATCATTTCACACAAAGGATGTGTAACACAAATACCAGCCAACTATAACAGAAGAAGCAGCTCTCTTCTCCTAGCCTTTGCTCCTGTGAAGGAGTATGCCAAATACCAAGGAGCCACATCTCCCAGGTTATTCATTCTTGCATTTATATCCCACTCTTCCTCCAAGGAGCCCAGAGCAGCATACATGGTTATATTTCGTATTCCCTCAACAACCCTTTGAGGTAGATTAGACTGAGAGATAAGTGATTGGCCTAGAATCACCCAGGAAGTACCATGGCTGAATGGGGATTTGAACTTGGGTCTGCCCAGTCCTAGTCCAACACTCTTACCACTAAACCTTATGAGGTGGGCTTTGGTAAAAGAATTGTGGGCAATCACCATAAGCTCCAAGCTTGTGCTTTCCTGATTATTGTGTCCATATATTTTAATTGAACCAGGGGTTAGAGTTACACCCAATCTGTCCATTCTCTCACAATCTGCTTGTAATTAGAACATAAGAACATATGAACAGCCCTGCTGGATCAGGCCCAAGGCCCATCTGCCTAGTCCAACATCTTGTTTCACACAGTGGCCCACCAGATGCCGCTGGAAGCCACAGGCAGGAGTTGAGGGCATTCTCTCTCTCCTGCTGTTACTCCTCTGCAACTGGCACTCAGAGGCATCCTGCCTTTGAGGCTGGAGGTGGCCTACAGCCCTCCGACTAGTAGCCGATGATAGACTTCTCTTCCATGAAGTTATCCAAACCCCTCTCAAAGTTATCCAGGTTGTTGGCTGTCACCACATCTCATAGCAGAGAATTCCACAAGTTGATTATGCATTGTGTGAAAAAGTACTTCCGTTTGTTGGTCCTAGATTTCTGGCAATCAGTTTCATGGGATGACCCCTCATTTTAGTGTTATGGAAGAGGGAGAAGAATTTCTCTCTATCCACTTTCTCTACACCATGCATGATTTTATAGACCTCTATCATGTCTCCTCACAGTTGTCTTTTTTCTAAACTAAATAGCCCAGGTGTTATAGCCTTGCCTCATAAGGAAGGCTCTAGGCCCCTGATCATCTTGGTTGCCCTCTTCTGCACCTTTTCCAGTTCTACAATGTCCTTTTTTAGATGTGGTGACCAAAATTGTATGCAGTACTCCAAGTGTGGCTGCACCATAGTTTTGTATAAGGGCATTATAATATTAGCCATTTTATTTTCAATCCCCTTCCTAATGATCCCTAGCATGGAATTGGCCTTTTTCACAGCTGCCGCACATTGAGTCAACACATTGAGCCTTATTCACACATTATATTCAACACTCATATTATGAGGGTACAATGTACACAGATACAGTAGTATACTTCCTATCTACAGTATGCATTTAAGGGATCAGGTTCACATTTAAAATGAATGCAGGTACAGTCATTCACACAAAAACATATATAAGTGTACAGACACCTGTACACTTGTACAACATAATGTCTGAATAGGGCTATTGACTTTCACATTTGTAAGCATGCCTGACACTAGCAGAAAAACAACCTGTGTAGCAGTAGTGTAACAAGGTCTGAATGGACCTGTGTGCAAGAATCTTTTATTTTGCGGCAGTTTTGCCCCCCCCAAAGGGGGCACCCTTGTTAGTGCACATGTACAGATCCTCGGTTCTCAGGAACCCTAATCGCTACATGTACAATCTTTGTACAGTGTATGCCAGCAGAAATATTCACATATTTGGTTCCCATGTTTGTACCCATGTTCACTTTAAAAATGAATGTTTGTACAGTCACTTAAAAAGAAAAACACACACAATATGTAAACAGAAACACACACAATAAAACAACTACACACATATGAAACATACATTGAAGTCCTCCAAATATCAATTATTTACTTCCTAATCCACTGGATCCATCATCTTCTCCATCACTTGTCAAGGTACCGTGCAATACAATCCAAGCCACCATTTGGAAAACAAACAGATCCTTTTAAAAGGCAGCATCACAATTAAGATTGGAACTAGTTAAAATAATATGCACTTAGCTGGGCTGGGCGCAGAGCATCTGTGCCTCTGCTGGCCCGCCTGGCCCACTTCTCCCCCCACCCCACCCCGGCTGGCCACAGTTTCTGGCCGGCTATGAAGGCCCCCTCCTCCTGCCTGCTACTGCCTCATGTTGGTGACTGGGCCGGGCCGACCCGCCACTGCCACCTCATCCCTGTTTTCTCCCTGGCCACCCGTTGCTAGTCCGGCAGCTAATTGTGAGCTCTCATGAGAGCTGCCACACCTGGGATTAGTCTAGTTGGGAACCCCTGGGGTAGGAGAAATGACACATACATCCTATTCAGACATTATGTTGTCTGAGTATACAGACACTTGTACACACGTATGTCTTTTTGTACGGATTACTGTACCAGAGTTCATGTAAAAAGTGAACCTGGGTACAGGGGTTAGCCACACATGGGATTAGCCACACATGGGTACGCCTAGGAGAAATAAATGTATAGATTGCCTGCTCTGTAAGAACAACAACAACAACAACAACACAGAAGACCCCAGGTGCAGTCCCTGGCAGCCTCTCCAGGTAGGGCCGGGAAAGACGCCTGACTGAAACCTTGGAGAGCTGCTGCCAGTCAGAATAGACTGAGCGAGCTTTGTGACTAAGACTGAGTGAGCCAGATGGACTAAGGATCTGACTCAGCAGAAGGCTGGAGTGGTCCCAGGGACAAGATTTGAAAATGACCTTCATCTCCTCCCCCTACCCCCCCACATATTTGTCATAAAACAACTTCAAGGACATCTGCAATATTGTGTAGCAGGTTAACAAGGGAGACAAGTACAAACGACTTTACTTTAAAAGCGAAATAACGATAAACACATCCATGCAACCCTTAAAAAGTTTGCAGTGTTGAATTAGGCTTGGGGAGAACCAAGTTCAAATCCCCATTCCGCCATGAAACTCGCTGGGTAATTCTGGGCCACTCATCTCTCAGCCCAACCTGCCTCACAGGACTATTGTGAGGATACACCAGCATAGCATAGTGGTTAGAGTGTTGGACTAGGACCATGAAGACCCGGGTTAGAATCCCCATTCAACCATGAAACTCACTGGGTGCCTCTGGGCCAGTCATGTATTTCTCAGCCTAACCCTCACAGGGTTATTGTAAGGATAAAAATAACTATGTACACTGCTCTGAGCATACACCAATCTGGACTCCTCAGAGGAAGAGTGGGATATCAATGTAAAAATGAATAAAGAAACACTTCACTAAAACTATCATGTTGCATGCAGATACTCAAGGGACTACATTCTGCAGGAATGAGTAACTGCAGTTACTCAGCGAAACAGTACAAAACAGAGCTGGAAACTAATTGGTATACAATTTTTTTTTTTTAAGAGAGGCTGCACTTGGGAGATCAGAAAGACAAAGAAGCCTCACTAGCAGTTCGTTCTCTCTCTGTCTCTCTTTTTAAAAGGCTGCTAATTGGGAAAGAGCAAAGAGGTGCACCTAGGTAATTTTGGAGCCTGGACCTAAAAGCTCCCTCCCCTGCAAATTAAGTATCATCATGCTCAGCCGGGTGACCACACCACCCAGGACAGACTAAAAAGGATTTGGGGGGCCCAAGGGGCTGTGGAGGCCCTGTAAGAGTGTAAGAGTAAGAGCACGTCTGGGTAAGAGCCACCTAATGGCGCAGTGGGGAAATGACTTGACTAGCAGCCGGTTCAAATCCCCGCTGGTATGTTTCCCAGACTATGGGAAACACCTATATCGGGCAGCAGAGATATAGGAAGATGGTGAAAGGCATCATCTCATACTGCACGGGAGATGGCAATGGTAAACCCCTCCTGTATTCTACTAAAGACATCCACAGGGCTCTGTGGGCGCCAGGGGTCGACACCGACTTGACAACATACTTACCTTTACAATTGGGCAAAGAGGCACCTTTTTAACATTGTGATTCTCTTTATTTAGCAGGGAGAGAGTAACCGGCCCTATCCACCCCCAGCACAGTACTTCCAGTGACTGCTGCTGGTGTCTATGTTATGTTTCTTTTTAGATTGTGAGCCCTTTGAGGACAGCGATCCATCTTACTTACTTATTTATTGTTTCTCTGTGTAAACCACTTTGTAAACCTTTGTTGAAAAGTGGTATATAAGTTGTTGTTGTTGTTGTTGAAAACCAGAATGGAGAAGCAAAGAGTACACAGTCACCCAGTTTCATGGCTAAGTGGGGATTTGAACTTGGGTTCCGGTCCAACAAAACAAAACATGTGCAATGTGCATCTTCATACATGAGCTGAGGAGCCCCTCTTCCTTCTTCTCATGACATCCTGGGCCATGCCCCCACCCCCGCCCCCGCCCACTTCCCCTCTCATTTGGAGTGTAAACTATTTGTTGATGGTGATATGGCAGCGACGGCCTAGAAAACATTCCTGCCCACATTGTTCATTCCTTGTACTTTTCTCCAAGAAGCTCCTTAGCATCCAGACATGGTAAAGTCAAGTGGAATCACTGATATGTGTGAATATAGATTCCACTTGGATGTAGCATTCTGCTATGGGCATTCTTGACTGAAATATTAAGACATACCTATCAATCTCCATCCTCTTGGAAAACGTTTCATGATTTCCACTTATTGAATTGAGGGAGGGGAAATCTGTACAGAACTCTTCCCCCCACTCGCCCCTGATCAGTTCTCAAATTCAGAGATCTTCACATCTCAAAGGAAGCCTTCTTGCAAAGAGAGAGACTCTCTCCCTCCCTCTCCCTCCCTCCCCCCCTCACATACACACCCCATAAGTAATAAAAGAAGTATTAAGCAACTTAGGAGGAGGTGCAAATTGTAAATAGAATCCTAAATACAAACATACTGTCAGTCAGAGGACAGCAGCCGATATTTTCTCATGTGCAAACAGATAGATAGGTGCTAATTGGAAAAGCATATCTCCAGTCCAGTCATCAATCCACTCCTTGCTGATTTGAACTTTGCTGGCAAAGGGTTATTTGCGGGGCATAATCAGGAAGCAAATAGCAGCATAGCAGTCAATGATCTACTGTTCCAGATAAAATCCAAACATTCATTAAAAATCGCCCAATTGCCCAATTGCTTTGTGGGTTGGGTGGTAGGTAGGTAGGTAGGGGATCATGGCCTACCACCCAAGCCACTTTGGTGTCCCTGGGCCCTAGTCATGGGGAGCAATGGGGTGATTCAAATTCCCCACTGTTCCTATGGGCCAAGCACACATTTTGCAGCCCTGCCTAGTGCCTTTAAAAAAAAAAAAAGCAGCATTGCAGAACAGAAGCATACACACAGTCCCTCCCAGTCCCAGCACAGAACAGAACATCACATTATGCCAAAAACACACAGTCCAAAAAAGAATTTTTAAATTTTTTAAAAAAAGAATACAGGACCCAGAATCCATGCTGGACACAGTGCCTGTGCTGCAGTAGCATCATTGGCATAAGTTGCTCTCACACACACAATTATGACTCCGTCCTCACTTGCAACAGCTGCCAAAATAGAGCAGTTTCCTTAGCAGCCAGCAGTCATAGCCATACACTCTACTACACATTTTGGCTGAGTACACTTTGCAATGCAGAATGTCGATCGCAGAGCAGAGCAGAGCAGAACAGTGAGTGAGACACAATTACTCTCAAGGCCGGGCATGGAGCTTAGCTCACAGCAATCATCAAGAAGATACTACAGAGAGGGCAGCGGGGAGAGCCGAACTCCCACTGTTCCTTTCTCGCCCACAACACCATCTCACAAGCCAACCAAGTCACAAGTTAAGAAATGCAGTGCCTGCCTGTGTCTGGATAACGCGATGGCTTCTGATTGGTGCTGGGCCCTGGCTGACAGCCTGCCACTTGGGTCAGGAGCACCCATCCATATCTTATCATTGGCCATGCTGTGTGGTGGCGTGCGTGCGTGCATGTCTCTGTGTGTCAGTAGCACAAACAGGCAGACTGAGACACATCTGGGGCCGGCCACAATGGCCAGGGTGTGGTGAGCTGCTACTGGTGTTGCAGTGGGCTGGGGTGATCATGGGTCACTCCCCCTCTGTGGACAGCTCAGGATAACCCAGCCGGGGAAGGTTGGCCTTCAGGAAGACCAGCTGCTCCACCATCTCAGCAGCCAAGCACGAATGATAGGGTGTCACCACCAGAGGTACACCTAGGCAATTTTGGAGCTTGGACCTAAAGGCCTTTGGAGCCGCCCCCCACCCCCAATTCTGCAAGTTAAGCATCATCCCCCTAGACACATACTCTGTGACACATGCACTATTTTTAACACGCAGGTTCTTGAACAGCAACTGAACTCACAAGAATGTAAGAATATAAAACAGGTATATTGATGCAAATCTGCATTAGCAGAAACATTTCAACATGCAGCTTAACACAACCCCATCCCACATATTTAGCAGAGATCATGCTTGGCTGCCCAGTGCAGGTCACAGTCATGCTCGGCCACCCGGTGCAGTGCGGGCTGGTAGCATAGCGACCACACCGCTCGGGACAGACTAAAGAGGATTTGGGGCCCCACAGGGGGTATGGAGGCCCTAGACTTCAGCCCAGAAGGAGTAAGAGCACCATGCCCCCAGCCATGGAGAACACCCTCTCACTCTGGATGCTGGTTGGTAGGCACGAGAGGAACCGTCCAGCAACCATCACCAAGTCTGGCCCGATTTGGCAACGCGTTGACCAAAACTGGATCAGCTCCATCTCCCGACCTGACACTGGCTCCTGCAGGTACTGCAGCACACACTGCTCAGTACCACTTTAGGGCTCAGTGGGCTCCTCCTGTACCCTGATAAGGCACCAAGGCACCCCCCCCATGAACCACCTGGCTCACTTGGCCCTGCCACGTGGCTGGACCTGGAAGCGGCAGTGATAGTAGTGCTGCTGTTAGGGGAGGACTGTGCACAAGCAATAGGCGTTCCAGCCCCCTTCTCCAACAACCGGTGATTGCTTCTCCAGTGGTCAGCATGGTCTGCACCTCACCCATTGTCTTCTCGAGGAGAAGAGTGGCAGGCAAAATGTGGCTCAGCGTTGCTGTCTCAGCAAACAAGCTGTTTGTGGCAACAGAGAATGGCTCAAGTGCCAATACAACCTTGGAAAGCAGCACCCAGTCCTGGCTGGCTAGGTTGCACACTTCTAAGCCACATCTCCTTGCCAGGGTGTGGAGGATGGGTGCCTCCTGCTCCTGAAGGCACCGGAGCACGAGAAAGGTGGGTCAAAACATCCTGCGGGATCAGATGTTCAGGCAGGCTGAGGAAATAAAACCCAAACAAAGCATCCAGTTAAGCCACTGGTTCGCTTATTATTTTAAAATATGGGGGGGGGGACACCTGCAGTGCACACACACACACACACACACACACAGAGCACCTCAGCAGGAATAATAAAATAAAATTCCAAGCAGCAACCAGTTAAATGAACTGGTGCTGCTGGAACAACAACAACAAAAGTAGAACAAAATATAATAAAGCAGTTGGCAGGCACTGCAATTACAAGGTTAAACACACACACACACACACACACACCAGGCATTCTGTCTCCACTCACTGTTGGGCCAGGCAGGCAGGCAGGCCTGGCAGGCCCAGACCACAGTCTCTCTGCTCTCCACAGTGCTGCTGCAGTCTCTCTCTGTCTCTCTATCAGAGTTTCCTCCTCTCCTGAGGCACAAAAGCAATGGCTTTCTGCCTCCAAGCAACCCCTTAAATACATTTTGAAATTCTCTGCTTTGGCCTCCCCACATCCTCCTGTTGCCAGAAAGCCATATTTTGGGCCGCACAGAAAGCACCCTTCTATCCCGGGGTGGAGCCACCATTGTGCGAACGGGTTCAAAGAACCCAGGCCACCAATGAAAAAGGTTGCCACAGCCCAAAGGGGAGCATGGCTCAGGCTCCGGAAGAGAGAGCCCCAAGAGAACTCTTCCCCACCCACACCCAGGCTTCGGAGAGCGCTGAGCGAGTACTCGCCGGAGGGAGAGAAAGAGAAATAAAGGCTGTCAGGCAGCAAATGCTGCCTGATATGGATGGTGGGGGCAGGGGGAGCTCATTCAGCCTCTCCAGAGCCCAAGTCATGCCTCCGTGCATGTGATGTCACGTGCACGGGATGTCACTAGAGGGGCCGCCGGGCAGGGTCAGATGCAGGCCACTGTGCAGCTGGCTCCGCACCTGCCTCTATCCAAATGTCTCAATTGCACTAGATCATGGGCTCATGATCTTCGTACCCACTTTACTCTGCCTAGTCAAAAGAACTTGACTCTTGACTCAAAGCAGGCCAATAGCACAGGTTATGCTTGCAATGTGCCTCCAGGTCTAAACTATCAAGACAGACTAAAACCAGGATGTGCCCGTGCCTTGCTAAGGAGGGATGCCGGGCTATTCAGACCCAACTTCAAAGGCAGCTTATGGACATGAGGGATCGCCTCCTCTAAAAAAGATAACAGGGAAGCACTCTTGGGAGTAATGCCAGATGAAGTGGCATGTTTCCCAAACTCATCATGAATTAACAAATTGGCTGGCAAAGACTCAGTGGAGAGGCAATAAAAACTACAAATGTGTAATCTTTCCACACCTGGTCTTGAGATAGTCAACCAAGCAGACTCCTATTCACCAAAAACATCATATTTATATAACTTCCTCCTGCCTTTGTGGGGAACGCTACCCTCAGAATGATTAAGTCCGAGGGGCAATAGATTTCTTGGTGTATCATGAAATCTGCCACCCTCTGGGTAAGCAGAATGGCTTGGAAACTGCCTCAGGGCACGTTTCAAGGTATATCTACCTCTAGCCAAAGCACATGGCCTTGGAATCTGTTTGGATCACTTTCCTACGGACTCTTATACATGCGGGTTGAAACTCTTTGCTCCTCGCTCCACTTCTTTGCTTTCCTGCCTTTCCCTGGGAGGAAGCTTCCCTGCCAATGTGCAATGAATACACTAACTTACCTGTGAAGGATAGGTAAACTAACCTCCTTGCTTCTCAAGTGCTTTTCACAGCAAGCCTTAAGCCAGGCTCTGGTCTAAGAACCTTAGCCAACCGGATTTACTCTTAATTAGAACTTCAGTTAAATTATTTCCCGTAAGATTCATAGTTATAATATCTGCCAAGATTGATTGTGTTGCGTAACTAAACTTTTGCCTTCTGTATCCCCATTTTACCCTTAATAAAGCCTTTGAATAATATTCCTGTCTCCTCGTTTTTCCAATACACCAAAACATGCTCAAACTGATATTGGAACTGAACTGTTCCCCAAGTCAAGCTAATTCCCCCAAGTCAGGCCAAAAGCATAATTGAGGTGTCTAGTCAGCACTTCAGGGCAGTTATGGTAACACTCCTCGCCAGTCAATGAGGGCACAGTTTGCTCCTGCCAAAGCACATGATTTGAAAGGCAACTAGCCAACCAAGAAGCAAGGAGATCTCAAGCCAATCGAAGCTAGTGCCTGGAGGCCAATCAGCAACCAAAAAACATGGAAACAAAATGGAGTCTGCTAAACTAATTGCTTTCATATCAATCAGCATGAATTGGGGGTGATTCGATTCACGATCAAATCAGCCTCTTTATTCAAGGGTGATTCAATTCATGAATGAATCAGTGAATCACTTCCTGATTCATAGTGGATCAATTTTATACAGTTGTACAAGCCTACCCTAGAGATTTTGGCAACTTTGGGTCAAGGAGCTTAAGGTAATTGAATTATATGGCTGGATTATATCCAAGATAGAGCTCTTTCTTATGTCTTTCATGGTAATGTGAAAGTGAGGATTTTGATAGCTACATCCTTTCCTGTCTTTGAGCATTGTGACAGATGAAATCACACAATAGAACTTCTGCTTGCCTCAGACTCAAAAGTCTTAAGAAACAGGATTCCTTGCAGGTAAATGATCTAAAGATAATTTGGTCCATCCCCTATACTAAGGGAGGATTCACTAATATCTGCAAATGGCTACACCATCTCCCAGATTATCACGCACGCCTCATAGGCAGATAACAAAACAGCAAGAGATTAAAATTGACTGTAAAGAAAAAAACCCACCCACCCAGTTGATTCAAGGAAAAATTAGCTGCAGCAAAGTATCTTAGGGCACCATCCAGTCTTCTTGGAGTGGGGAGAACTTCTTGTAATAGGCAGTCAGACCCAACATGTGAAAGCAAAACCATTCTCTGAAAGTGATCTTTGTAAACAAGTGGCACAATTAACTGCCTCCCCCCCCCAGCTTCTAACAGTGGGGGCATATTTCTTGTCTGGCTAAAATTGGTGGACTGTTTTTATGCTCAGGAGATAAAGGTAAAGTGTGCTGTCAAGTTGATTTCGACTCCTGGCACCCACAGAGTCCTGTGGTTTTCTTTTGGTAGAATACAGGAGTGGTTTGCCATTGCCTCCTCCTGCAAAGTATGAGATAATGCCTTCCAGCATCTCCCTATATCACTGCTGCCCAGTATAGTACCAGCAGGGATTTGAACCGGCAACCTTCTGCTTGTTAGTCAAGCATTTCCTCACTGCGCCACTTAAGGTGACCTGCTCAGGAGATACACATGCATTTTCTTGGGACTGCTTCTTGCAATGGCAGGTGAACTCAGTGAATGTTGCCTTCTACACCTAACATCAGTCAGGAGGACTCACAGGACCTGTGTTTTATGGGCAACCCTGGTGCCTCTGCAATTGTCGATCTATCTAAAAAATCGATACCTTGCCCCTCCAATACACTACCACTTGGGATGGCTAACAAAATCAGGCAAAAAAATAATAATCCAACTATATATATAAAGAAATAAAGCTAACAAAATAGAAACTAACTGGGGGGCGGAGAGCCTCAGTTCAAACCAAAATTTAAAATTACCAGTTAAAACCTTTAAAGTTAAGATCCATCAGATATAACAGGTAAACCCCTATTGCCTGCAGTACAGGCTACTCAGGGAATCCTAACAAGTCCTTACTATCTTACAAAATAAAATAAAATAAAATAAAATAAAATAAAATTAAATAAAATTAAAAATCTCCCTTGGAATGAGGCAAGGAAGGGCTGTAGCTCAGCAAAAGAACATTGTGCTTTGCATATAGAATGTCAGTCCCTGGCCTCTCCAGGTAAAGTTGCAAAAGGCTCCAGCTGGGCTTGCCCTGTGCTGACTGAAGCTATTCCTAGAGGATTCCCCCTGCCCACAATATCAAGCCATTAAAGTCTCAGGATTGCTTTCAGTCTCAGAATCAATAGCCACCCGGAGATTCATGTCAATTTCTAGAAACTCCAAGCTAGACCTGGAGGGTTGGCAACCTTCACTCCAACAGGCATAGAGTGGACCATGTGCAGAGCTATAATTGGGTGGATGGGTTCAAAGAACCTGAGCCACCGAGCTCCTGAGAGTCACCTGGCTCGCCGATCCCTCACACTGAGCAGAGAAAACACCCAGCTAGCAATGAAGCGGGCTGGGAAATGAACTCAGGAGGGCCAGGCTGGCTCCTCTGGGTGGTGGCCATGCCCCCTGCATGTGATGTCACATGCAGGGCGTGGCTGGCCCATAAGAGGGCCAGCCAGGGAGAGGGGTGAACACCAGTAGCCTCTCCCCTAGCAATGCGCCTGGAGTGGGCACATCTAACATGGTAGTGTAACCGGTTTCCAAGGTACAGACGTGTGTCACACTGGTGTGCCCCTGTTCATAGTTTCGGAATCATTGCTGGAAGCCAATGCATTGGTGGAAAATGAATTGTTTGAGGATCGGAGGGAGGGAGCAGCCAGCTCATGAACTGGAGGAGAAGGAGGCCCAAGAAATACCAGCAGGTCTTCTTGTGCCTCCCTCATCAAATGCAGCTTTCCGGCAGCCCCACCCTTCTTGGGCAACTGTCTGCTTCACTCCCAGTCCCTGGAGGATTCCGCCTGCCCCCCCCCCCGCCCCGCCAGGAACTGCCAGCACAGCTGTTTCCAGGAGTGATGCTTATCTCGGATTCCTTCCTAGAAAAAGAGCCGTGAGATAACTTGGCTGAAAAAGTCAAGTCAGATAAACTCAGCCCCTTTGCTTGAAAACCAGCTGCTGTGCTGCCTGCCCTTTTGATTCCTGCTGCTCCCCCAGGCTGGCTGCCCCAGTGCCACCCACCCGATCTATCCAGCAGCAGAAGCTGCAGCAGAGCTCACCCCCTCCATCCCCTGGCCTTTGTCCTGCTGCGGCTGCTCTGCCGTGGTGGCGGGGGCGGGGGGGGGCTGAGGATAACGGCTGGAAGGGCGGCTGCAGGAGTTGCTCTGCTCCCTGAGTTGGTTAAACATTCTCCCAGCCCTGTTGGGTAACAAGATCTACCACCGCAGCAGAGCCTCGGCAAACAGGACAAGCTTGCCAGAGTGCAGGCTGCGTGACAAGCCGCTATTGCCTCCCTGCCAATCTACTGTGTTAGCTATTGACTGAAAATAAATACCTCACCCACCCCAGCCCCAACGGTGCCCTTCTCTGGTCTCCCTCCCCCTCTCCAGTCTGCTCTTGGCTCCAGCTTCATGACTTCACGCTACAAGGATTCCTCCTCCTTCGCCCTGCTCCCAGCCTCACTGCTAAAGAGGGCCTGGGCCCTGGTGGTGGCAAAGAGATGGGTGCTGACATGGTGTCGTATTTATTTAGATGGATAGCTCACCCGGTTAGAATCCTTGGACTTTGGAACTGGGAGGGGCTTTAGAGGTCTCCCTGTCTCATCCCCTGCTCAATGCAGGACTCTGCTACAGCAGGGGTTCTCAAACTTGGGTCTCCAGATGTTGCTGGACTACAACTCCCATCATCCCACCACCCCAGTGGCCTTTGCCTCTGTTTGAAAACCTCCAGCAAAGGACAGCCCGCCCACCCCACCACATGAGGCAGACTGTCCCACTGTTCTAAAGTCTTGGAACTGATACCAACGCAATCAAATATACAGTAGTGTTTGAATTTTAACTTTGAACTCAGGGACCTGGATGTGTTTTTAAGGCACGAGGCTCAAGGTGGTCAATATGTGATGAATACCTATTTTTCTGATGCATTTTTACATTTGCTTTTAACTGGGCAAATAATAAAGGTCATTGGAGGGGGCTTTGCTCCATTTGCCAACATTGGGGAGGGGTGATTGCTGTACAGGCAGGACAGGGCCTTCTTTGTTGTTGCCCCCAGGCTTTGGAATGCTCTGTCCATGCATGTCTGCTCTCTGACCTCCTTGGCTGCCTTTAGAAAGCAACAAAATACTACTGCTTATTCAGGCTTTGGCCCCTTAGGGACTTCTGATCCCTCCGTTCACCTGTTGCTCTGTCTCGTGTGTGTGTGTGTGTGTGTGTGTGTGTGTGTGTGTGTTCACACAATCAAGATTAGGGTAGAAGAAGCTTCCTACCCTAGTTCAGGAGTTATGTGCACTCCCGTTGGTCTGTCAGTTAAAAACAAGCTCAGAGGCGCCATCGGTGATGATTGTGTGTTCACCAGCAGCTGGATTGGCGGGCTTTTCATCCTACCTCATTTAGCAGCTGGGTACACTTGCTGGGTAGGAGGGTGCTGTTGAGCACAGGATCATGAATGGTGTCTCTGACCTTGTTTTTAACTGACAGACAAATATCAGAAGCATGCATTCGGGAAGTGCATGAAACACGATTCAAGTACCGAATTGCAGCACTTCCCTGCACCTTTAACAGGGAGGAAAGCAGGTCCGAAAGTTTGGCGGCACTCCCCCCAGCTATCATTGTACGCCAGTGGGGAGTCTCCCAGCTGCCCTCGCTTGATATCAGCATGCACACGGTTGCTGACCATGCAAATGGTCACTGCACATGCACATGCCAGTGCCATGTGAGGGCAGCTGGGGGGAGATGCCCTGCCGGCACATAGTGATAGCTGGGGGGAGTGCTGATGAACTTCCTGTGGTGGTGAGTGGCAGAGAAGCAGGTATGGACATTTCATTCACATCCCTAGCATGCACAACTCCCAAACAAGGGTAGGAGGCTTCTCCTACCCTAGTCCTGCTTACGTGAACTTCCTTATTGTGTGTGCACATTCACGCATGTGTGTGCGTGTGTGCGTATTCATGTGTACAACCTCTTCTGTGCACACAGACTGGAAACAGTCAAGACTGCCAGACATTCGGAAGTGTGCTTTCGACACACATTTGCTGAATCCTGAAGCATTTGTTTTCCAGGCAGAAAATGAGCAAAACCACTTTTGCCACACTTAGGCCTGAGGCAGATGTACAAACCTTGAGGGGCGAGGTAGTCTGTGGTGGATCCTCAGTCACCTCTTTTTGTGCAGACGGCCAAACTCCTAAAACCAACTGAGCCCAAGAGCAACTGGTTCCTCCTGTTTCGTGGAGAAGCCAGCTACGTAGAGGGTTGGCTGCCTGGCTCTTGTGGTGATCAGAAAGACACTCCCTTTGCCCAGAGGTTTGTTTGTTTGTTTTAAGTCTTTAGAAAGCAAATTAGAAAAGGTGCCCAATATACACAGAAATAGATAAACATGCCAGTTAATAGATAATAGATAAACATGCCAGTTGCCTGGGGGAGAGGGAAATAACCCCACCCCCACCCACCCTACCCCACAAAGCATGCCAGCTGGTACCAAGGGAGGACAAGGGGAAAAGCCACACTGGACTTTCAGCAGGTGGATATGTCAGTAACATGACAGAGACTGGGGTGGGGAGGGGGTGAAATGTCAGCAGGAAAATCAACATCCACTCCTGCGGGGCGATACATCTGCCTTGAACCTTATCTTTGTCCACACCTCAAAGTGCTTCTGAATGCAAGACTCCCTGGACAGCTGGAAGCTCTAACAAAAATAGTTGGAAGAGTTTTTGATAGTTTTCGGGTTTTGTCTGCAACCGGCGGAGGAACCAAGTCGTGAAATGAAGCACCTGCTTTCTCAATTGAAAAATAGGCCATATTTTCTAGGAATCTTAGTGCATTTTTGTGCCCCATGGCAGACATCCTGGCTAAACTACTCAACAGAAGTCCTACAGAAATTAAGAGGAGAAGTTGGTCATGACTAACTTGTATAATTCATTTCAATCGGACTTTGGTTGAGCATGAATGTTTCGTGTCAAAAATGGTTCGCCGCGAACAAGGGCTGGTTCAGAGGTTTGATTGTGGACCAAATCAGGGTTGGTTGGGTCCGTGATCGAAATGAGCCCGGCCCAGTTCAGGCGAACCAGTTCAGCATGGTAAAAGGCAGCTGGGCAGGGAGGAAAGCTGCTTATGCAGCCTCCTGCACGCATGGAAGTCAGAACCAAGACTCCGCTGAGCTGGCGGCTTGGTAAAAGAGGGAGATAGTGTGCTTGAAGCCATGCTGGGAAGGTGAGCAGTGGTGAGTGGTGAGCAGCTGCGCTGGCTCTCTCTGTGCTCTCTCGCCCTGTACTTGTAAAGACGACTCCTCACCGGATTCTCCTTTACAAGTAATGGCTGCCTGAACTACCCAAACCAGTTTGATCAAACGGACCAGACCGGCTGGTCGGTTTGACCAAACCAGTTCGGAAAAATGTTGTTCAGTTTGAATAGATTCGTATTCAAATCAAACCATGCTTTTTGGTTCACACTCCTATAATTTAGTCAAGCTTCCAGCCTCTGGGCACAAAAATGCACGAAAAGTCCCACTGAGATTAATTCCTGGTAATTTCAGTGGGTCTTCCATCGAGTAATTTAGTCGATGTTAGCCAGGGTTTTTTTGCACCATTGTTTGATGCATATGAAACATGTTAAAGGTTATTATTGTTCAGATGTTTCCCACCATTTACACTCTTTCTGAAGTTATGCTATGTGGTTGGTTTTGTTCATTCCGGAGGCTTTGCTCCTTCGATTGTTGTGTGAATCAGCCCTCATCTGGTTTCAGGGGTGGGTGCTTTTTTTTCTAAACAAAGCAGTCAAAACTGCTCTTGTTGCCGAGCTGGTGTTCAGAATGGCAGGGGATCTAGTAGAGGCCTTTTCCTTCAGATGCACTGCTATGCAAACTCATTTTGTCTGCTGTAAAAGGTAAACGGAGTAAGCAGGAGCCTGAGAAAACTGATTTACGGTTTTTCTATTGAAATGATGAGTAAAGCAAACATACGTTGATTCTTCTGGTGTGGTAGCAACTGGCCTTGTGAATACTCTAACACTTGTTGAGATCAACATGCACCACATCCTAGTTGTTCAATCCCAATCTCGAACATTTTGGTGGATGTGGTGAGCTGTGAATGTGTTATGTCAGAACACTCCCCAAACTGGTCTATGCGGTGGACGTCAACATAGTAAGGTTGGGGTTGGCCCTGGCATGGAAAATGAAGATCAACCCTGGCACTGCTGCCTTATTCAGAGAGCACAGCGGGGAGAACAAAGAGCAAGTTGTCTCCCAGCCAGTGGGCCCCAGTCCCTAAGGAGCCCAGGGACATTTGGACCCCCCTCCCATTCAATTGTGTCTCGGTCCCCCCCGTTCATTTGTAGTTATTTTCCCTGGTCTATGTTCACTGTCGCCTGGCTTTAAAAATGGCTGTGCAAACTAACCTTCATTGGTTGCTTGTCTTTTGACTGGTATGCAGGGTGATGGTGTTCAGCATTAAGCATCTCTTTCTAACTGCATTGCACCTTCTGGAGTAGCACCACCAACTCTAGTGAAAGACAAATGAATTAAGACCATGGAAACAGGAAACACCTGGCAGCAGGGATGAGAATCCACAATTTGAACAATCTCTTTTCACGGCTCACTGGTTAATGAGCTATGTCTACTGGATGTGATATTAAAGATGTCATTGTCTAGTTAGGTGCTTGCTTTTATACTAGAATAGCAGTCTTGCAGTGTCCCAGTCCAGATCAAGAATGTGGTGAGGAAGCAAGGGGGTGTTTAACCCACTCTTTTCCCCACTGAAAATCATCTCCCAGTGGCTGTTCAAATCTGAAAGTGAACATAGGAACCACTGTTCCTTCTAACAGGGATTCCCAGATGTTGTTGACAACAACTCCCAGAATCCCCAGCTGCAATGGCTTTTGCTTGGGGATTCTGGAAGTTGTAATCAACAACAACTGGGAATCCCTGTTAGAGGGAAAACTGATAGGAACATAGGAAGCTGTCATAGGAACATAGGAAGCTGTCTTCTACCGAGACAGACAATTGGTCCATCTAACTCAGTATTGTCTGCACGGACTAGCAGCGGCTTCTCCAAGCTTGCAGGCAGAATTCTCTTTCAATCCTCTCTTGGATA